>NC_058522.1:436968956-438313242 GCF_904849725.1 Hordeum vulgare subsp. vulgare | reverse complement strand
CAAGACTCCAATGCCTACCAACGGCCACCTCGGCACTGATGAAAATGGTAAAGATTTCGATCAGCAGGTATATCGTTCTATGATTGGCTCTTTATTGTATCTATGTGCATCTAGGCCACATATAATGCTTAGGGTTTGCATGTGTGCACGTTTTCAAGCAAAACCAAAGGAATTACACCGTAAGGCTGTGAAACATATTCTTCGATACTTAGCTCACACACCAACACAAGGATTATGGTATCCCAAGGGCTCCAATCTTCATCTGGTAGGATATTCTGACTCAGACTATGCTGGTGACCGTGTGGATCGCAAGTCAACTTCTTGCACATGCCATTTCCTTGGAAGATCACTAGTTTGCTGGTCCTCAAAGAAGCAGAACTGTGTATCACTCTCCACTGCCGAAGCTGAGTACATTGCTGCTGGTTCTTGCTGTGCTCAATTGCTATGGATGAAGCAAACCCTCAAGGACTACGACATCAACATGAAGAATGTGCCTCTCTACTGTGACGATGAGAGTGCTATCAAGATTGCATACAACCCAGTACAGCACTCGAAGACTAAGCACATCCAGATTCGTCATCATTTTCTTCGGGACCATGTCCTCAAGGGCAATATCCTCATCGACCATGTGAAGACTGATGATCAACTGGCAGATATCTTCACTAGGCCCTTGGATGAGAAAAGGTTTTGCAAGTTGCGGTGTGAGCTAAATATCTTAGAATCTTCAAATGTTTTGTAAAAACATGCACACATCCTAACACTTATGCAAAGTTGACGACTTAGATGTGCAATACATGATGAATCGATTTTCTTCAACTGATAAAGAATGTCACTCTGAATGTGAAGAAATTAACGAAGAAATTGATTCTCAGGGCCCTACGACAATTGTACACGGCGTGTGTAATCAACATTCTTATATGGTGGGTCACGCCACCGCCCAATGTGAAATTCCTCAAGTTGTTTTTCTTCAAATGATCAAGTTCCTCACAATGCGTTTTTCTTCGAAACAGCTGTTCTTCATTGTGATGATTTATCACAAAATCTTCAAAAATACTTGATGACTTTCATTTGACTAGATAGACTGTGATTTAAAGTCCTCAACATCATTCACTTATTGTTATTTCTTCAAGTTGATATTTCTGCTAAGTGAATGTGATCGGACCCTACTTTACCTCTATGCTATACCCATCTAGTCTATTCAATTCTTCATATGCGTTCTACTTAAAACTTTGTTCAAAATCCTCACTGCATCCTTGTCAGCTGATGATTTTGTAACGAAAATCCTCAAATCTTCAAAAAATGTTTCTTTAATACACAGTAACTCAACCCCACTTCCCATGATTGGATAACCACGATCTCCATTATCTCCACCACACTATTCGGGAGCTACACGTGTCCTGCGGAGACGAAGAGGCAGGGGCGGTTTGGTCCGAAATTTTCGCGCCAACAGTAACTTTTGGCTATAAATATGTCCTTATCCCCCTCAGCATACTCTTCTTCGCTCCATCGCTCTCCTGCCACTGCATACACCACCGAACCCTAGCGCCATCGCTGGTAGTCTCGTCGCCGGTGAGGAAGAGCTTCACTGCCTCGACTTCTCCGTCGCCGGAACCACGCCGGAGTCGGACCATCTTCGTCCGTCGCCGCCGTAGACGTCCTGTGTCGCTGAGTTAGGGTGCATTGGACACGCGACCGAAGAGCTTCTCCACACACACCTTTTTGTGTTCCTCGTGCGCACCTTCTAGGGTAAATAAATCCCATTTTTACAGCAAGTTAGATCTAAAATTTTACATCTTGTATGTGAAATCTGTTTTTCCTTAAGAAATGATAAGCACTTGATTCCTCAAACACTGCCTATCACCACATCACTGATGAACTATGCTAAGCATCTAAGATTTTCACGAGATTCCTCAATTGTGCGAATTTTCGGATCTGTACAACTCTGGAACCCAAGAACAGTATGCTTAGGCAAATTCCTCAACCACTGGTTATATTCCTCAAACTGTCAAACTTTTTCATTTTCCTCAAATCTGAGAACGCATATGACCTCTCCAAATTCCTCGCAACTATACTCTGTTCATAGGTACACACATGTCAGCTGATGAATCTCTTGGTTCTCATCACATTAACTCATTTGCAGCGTTTCTGAAAGAAACTCTTCCAGGCTCATCAGAATCCTCAAGAGTTCAAACTCATCAGCAAAATCCTCAACTGAAGAAAATGGAGGATGACAGAAAACAGAAGGGAGGAAAGAAACTTGAGCAAAACACAGCTGTGGATATCCCTGAGGATATTTACTTGGACTATTGCACGCCTGATGAAAATGAGACAATGGCCAAGAGGAAGATACGGCTGCAGAAGATTGAACACCGATGGGCGAAGGAATGGAAGGAATACAGGTTTGTGACTGCCAAGTATGCGAAGAAATTCGCTCTGAAGCGCCCTGGCAGACGAGCCCCACTTGAGGATCATCAAGTAGCACATCCCTCAAGCCTCAAGACCATTGATGACTATCCAGATGAGAAGGAAAAGCATCTGGCTAAGCTCAAGAAGCAGGCAGAAGCTGCAGTGAGGAAATTCAATGAATCCTCAGCTGCTGCCTCAGGTGCTGCTACTTCCTGTGCCGCAGAAAACTCAGGCTCAGAAATTCCTCAAATGCAGTCTGTGCCATCAAACCCAAGGGCTCCAAAGCCTCAAGATAAGTCTGCTCAGGCCTCAGTCACAAAACCCTCAGCACCAAAACCCTCAGTACCAAAACCTTCAACACCAAAACCATCAGCGCCAAAACTATTAGCGCCAATCTCCTCAGTACCAAAATCCTCAGCTCCAACACCAAAGCCTCAAGAGAAACCAGTACAGAAGCAGGTCATGAAGCCTACAACCGCCAGCTCCAGCTCCTCACTCCCAGCTGCAACCAGCTCGGAGACAAAGTCTTCACCACCTCCTGCGAAGACTTTGGTAACTGCTGAACATGCAACTTTGCCAAGCGCCAGCAAAATCATCACCGTCCCATCTGCATGAGATGACAGTGATGAATATGATGATCAAACCCCGCAAGCCATCATCTGAAACAAGCAGGAAAGAGTAGCTCAAGCATCAGGCAGTGCCATTTCTGTGGCCATGGACCCCAAGGTCCTCCTTGACTACATCAACATCTGGTATGAGGACCCAAACACTCGTATTGATGACTTGAAACTTCCCCCTGGCATCAGCCACATGGTGGCAACTTTCATAAATGAAGCCAAGTGGAAAGAACAGCAGGCCAGGCAGGCCAAAGTTGCAAAGATTAAAAAGGAGAAATTCCTCAAGCAGAATCTCCTCAAATTAACTCCTGATGCACTGGTGTCAACACAGGCAGAGCTGAAGAAATTGACTGACAAGTACTCCAAGTTGTCAGATCGCAAAAGCCTCAAGAGCAATTTCATCAAGCTGGCCACTAGTGCTGTTGATGACTACAACAAAAAGGCCGCATCCCCAACACCAACTCCTCAGCCCTTGATTGAGGAGCTAGCAGATGAATCTCCTCATGATGAGGAAACTCCTCAAGCTGAGGAAGTAAACCAAGAGCGCCGTGTTGAAGAACCGGCCATTGAAGAAATCATCATGGAAACTCCAGCTGATAAATTTGCTGCAGCTGATGAGACTGCCCCTGACCCAGTTGCTTCGCCACAGCAAGCTGATGACTTTGTTCCAGCTGGTTCCTCAATACCAGCTGAAGAATCTGTCAAGAAAACCCCTTCACCAAAAGCTTCAATGGTGAAGAAGATGACTCCGTCTGCATCAGACGTGAAGAAAACCAGGGCTGCTGAGAAGGAAGCCAAGAAGAGAAAGGCCTCCTCAGCAGAAGAAGAAACAAAGGCCAAGCGCTTCAAAGCACTTGAGGAAACTACTCCTCTGGACCCTGTGCCACTGAATATCGCTCCTTCCTATGAAATAATCATCATTGATGATCCAGCGAAAAAGGAAGATGAGGAAATGAAAGATGTTGCCTCTGAGGAACACACTGATGAGGAAATACAGATAGACGACAATCCTCAACCTTTCAATCCTCAAACAGAAAATGTTCAAGCATCAGCTGCACCAGCTGATGAAACTGCCTCTGCCACCAAACCAGCTGAGGAAGAACAAACTGAAAATCCTCAAGCTGATGAAATTCAACACTCTGAGCAGAATCCTCAAGATGAGGAACAGGCTGATCCAACTCCTCCAACTGAGAAAGAAGCAGAAATTCCTCAGCCTGAAGCACAGCCAGAGCAATCTCCTCAGCCTGAAGTACCAACTGCTGAAATTCCTCACCCTGAGGAACATGCTGAAGAGAATGCACCGGCCCAAGACAATGCATTTTTGTGCTCAACCCATAGACTGCTATTGTTGTCTCCCCTCCTATTCCTCAGCAAAATCTTCAGCCAGTTCAGCGTCAGCCGTTCTCCAAGCGTCCAAAGTTTCAAAAAGAAAATTTCTTTGAAGAATGCATGTACTTCATCGGAGAGAACCCCTATGACAAGCCTCAAATGAGGCATCTGAAGTTTTGGACTAGGACTCAGATGAACTACTATGCCTCTGTGCTCTGTGGACGAAACAAGATATTCCAGCACAAGCATATTCCTCATGTTGAGCTTGAAGCAATACTGTGCCTGGAGCCAGTCCTCAGTGTCCTTCATGATGCAGGCTTACTCCCAATGTGCTCCGACATATCTGACTGGAACAGCGAGTTAATTCTTCAGTTCTATGCCATTCTTCACATATCTGGCAACCCTGAAGACATTAACACATGGGTGTTTGATTGGATGACCCAAAACACTCACTACAAGGCTCCTTCTACTGAACTCCTTAGAGAACTGCCCGTACCAATTTCCTCAGATGAGGCTGTGAAGCTTTATGGTGAGCGTGAGCTGCCAAATGGAATGATGGAAGTCCTCATGAAGCCTTTGGCTCAAGGAAAATCTCTGAGAACAACCTTCCTCGTCCACGAGCTCAAGTACACACCCAGGTCTATCTACAGAATCCTCTGCAGTGTGCTCGCACCAATCAAAGGCCATGATGATGAAGAAGATGTTGTAGGCCTCATGAAGAATATCCTCTTCAACATTATTCATGGTATTCCTATCAACATCCAAGACTTCTTCTTGAGGACTTTGGCCGACAATGCTATGTGTCCTTTTGATCACAAGATATATGCCCCATGGATCATGAGATTCATCAGGACAAGGACAGGCATCAACTTTCACGCTGAGTGCCAAAATCATGTTGGTTATATGCCTCCTATCCGGGTCAACAAGAAGACTTTCGAGTCCATTGAAGGCAAAGGAAAATCTGTGATTGAAGAAGGCAGTAGGCCCCTTGATGGCCAGTTCAGAGAGCCAGAAGCTTATTCCTCATGGGATGATACTGAAACTCGTCCGGCAAGCCCCGTTCCTCCTCGCGTGATGAATACAAGAGAGATCCTCCTCAGTCTTCACTAGAAGGTGGATCGCAACCACAAATGGGTCAAACGCCGGTTTGGTGCCATTGTGAAAACCCTCACTGAAACACAGAACTCTGTGAAGCTCATCCATCACTATCTGCATGAGGTTTTTGATCGCACCTGGGATATACTTGCACATCTGAAGACTCAGACTGAGCTTGAGGAAATGGACTTTGAGCGAGACTTTGAATGGTCGTGGCCTCCCAAGAAGAAGTTCAGGCCTATTCAAGTGCCAGACCTTGAAGACAACTCCTTTTCTTCATTCCGCACTGCTGAATCTGATGAAGAATAGCTCGACACTGCTACCGGTCCAAGGAAGAAGACTACCCCCAAGAAGCATCACGGCTCTTCCTCAACCGCCAAGGAGTGAAGTCTTCACGGGCGTTAGTCCTCAGTTTGTCCCTTTTTGTCACTTGATGACAAAGGGGGAGAAACTTGAGAGTTAGTCTTCAAACGGGATATTTTTGGGGCTTATGAACTATAGTTAAGTTACAAACTCTTGGCTCTCCTGAAGTTTTTATGTAATGAGTTGTAACTTAAGCCCGATGGTACTCTCATGCTTTTGAACGTTTTTCTTCGCATGCTTATTCCTCAAGTTTTAATGCACGCATGCTGGAATTCATCAGATACCATCTCTCATCATGCATTTTCATTTTCTTCATATGATATGTTATATGTATGCATGATTTACAAGACTCAGGGGGAGATCTCCATGATATAAATCATCAATGTGCATTTGCTGTAAAAAGCAAAATCCTCAAGATATGCACATCTTCAGGGGGAGTCTCTCTGAATCTTGATTTCAAATTTCTCAAAATGAGTATTTACATTTCATATTTTTGATCCCTGTTGAAGACTTAACCTAATTGTCATCAACCACCAAAAAGGGGGAGATTGTAAGTGCATCTAGTGCCCCTCAGTGATTTTGGTGGTTTGAAGACTTATAGGTTAAGTATCTAAT
This sequence comes from Hordeum vulgare subsp. vulgare, assembly GCF_904849725.1. NCBI lineage: Eukaryota > Viridiplantae > Streptophyta > Magnoliopsida > Poales > Poaceae > Hordeum > Hordeum vulgare. The sequence continues at coordinate 438,306,817 of NC_058522.1, read as the reverse complement.
GTGTTTGTGAGTGTACACAGGATCTATAAGTCATTGAGGAGTTTGAGATATTTGAAGAATATCGACCCCTAAAAATATATGTCTTCAGTTGAAGAAATTGGTCTGAAGCTGAAGAAATGAATCGCGAGGAATCTGCGATGAAATTGATATTCCTCATGAAGATACTGATATTGAGAAGTCCGGTGGTTCCTAAAGAAAATCACTCCGAAGAATTTGAAGCATGAAGATTTACACTTTATGTTTTATTTTCTTCGCATTTGAGTAATAGGAACACCGTACTGTTAAAGGGGGTCAAAGTTACACTATGGAATGAATTTCCTCATGATGCTCAACCCAAGCCTAATCCTACCAAAAGCCTCAAGTGAGGAATATGAGTGACATGAGGACTCTCACAGTTGAGGGTTCCGACCGTTTTGATAGCCACGCTAAGCCACTGGTCTTATCCACTCCAACGGTCATATTATTTAAGGGCATTAGTGTCAAATCATGTCGGGATGCTTGCAGGCTATAAATAGCCACCCCCCACAACCACTAGCTGGTTGGCTGCTCCGTTAGAAACTGACACTTGTCATAAGAGCAACCCAAATTCCTCAGAGCCTTCGAGAGTAAATCATCAGTGAGGAAATACACCACCCACCGAAACCACAAACCAAACCTAGTGATTGAGCATCACTGAAGAAGTTGTTCCTGTGTGGGACTGAAGCCTTTTACCTTCGAGGACTGTGCATCCTCCAGACGGTTAGGCGTCATGGTCTAGAGCTTTCCAGCAGTCAATTGTGGATCGCCGGGTGACCAAGTTTGTGAGGGTTTGGAAGTCTGCCCTGAAGACTTACCATGAGTGTTTGGCGAGGACTGTGTGTCCTTAGCTCAAGGAGAATACGGTAGGGACTGTGTGTCCCGGGACTGGGTGTCCTTTGGTTTCAATACCAAGCTGCTCCAAACCAGATGTACGACTGTCACAGCAGTTGGAACTGGGTCATCAACGACTGTCTTCACTGAGAAACGGGTTCTAATTCCTCAACTCTTTACTTTCCCGTATTATGTGTTGATGACTTTCACTGTGACTGTTTGAAGAATTTGCTGAAGAGTTTCTCCGAATTTACTCAACCCCAAATTCTTCACATTAGCTATTTCTCATATGTACTCTGTGTGCCTGCTCACTGTGCAATCTGTTTTCACATTCTTCACTCTGAAGAACTGCTGTTGTGAAACTTTGCACTTTTGATCCTTTACTGTTTCCGCTGTAAGTTAGTCATCAGTGAGGAATTTCCTCAGTGATGAAATTCTAAAAATCTCCTATTCACCCCCTCTAGTCGATATAACGCACTTTCAGTATCCTCGCAATAATCATCATAGATAGGAGGCATGCAAAAGTCATAGTAAATATGATCACTCAAAGTGGGGGGGACTAAATGGATCATCTTCACTTAACGAAGCATCCCCAAGCTTGGGACAAACTTTAATTGTAGCAAATATATTCTCAAACATGGCATCCCCAAGCTTGTGCTTTTGCAAATCATAGACATAATCACTCTCATCATTAATAGCATGAATAGCACCAAGAGTATAGCAATTATTGTCATCCTCCACATTTATACCATTTGGGAGAGATACCTCTTTACCTTTACTTTTTCTTCTTTTCTTCTTCTTCACCCCATGTGAAGATTTACTTAATTCTTCCAAGCTTCCTTTTGGAGAGGTTGGTTGAATAGAGAGCTCCTCCTTGTTACCTGATTCATCATAAGAAATAATAGGAGGGTATTGGGAAACCTCTTCCCCTTCGTTAGTCTTATATTTATCTCCTATTTGTTTCCTTGCCTTTAGGTAATTGACAATATAAGGATTCTCAATGCAATTCACCGCACAATATAAATAAATTTCTTCTAGATCATAATCAAGCATTTTCATGATAGCCCAATCTGGAAGGTGCTTAGTTATACGTTTCATTTCTTCATATCTCAGAAGCAAACTAAGTTCATTGTGATACGCAAGGGAAATCAAGTCATCACAATTTTTGGACACGATTTGATCATGAAACAATTTGCATTGCAGATTTAAATGACCATGTTCATTGCAAAGTTCACAAGGACGGCTATCAATATTAAATATTTCAGCACAATCATCTAGCCTCACATGCAACGACTTAGTTTCTAAATACTTATGCGTATTGCAAAATCTATCTTCTATTTTCGGTATATATTTGAAAACTCTATGTATACCACAGAAATCAACATGCTTATAGGAGACATTTTCATGATGAATAGTGCAATCGCAATTAGCATCATGGATATTCATAGAATTCATGCTAACAACATTGCAATCATGCTCATCATTCACGTATTCTATTCCAAGCATTCTTTGTAATTCTTCTTTCAGCACTTGAGCACAATTTTCCTTCCCATCATGCTCACAAAAGAAATTGAAAAGATGGAGTATATGAGGCATCCTGAATTCCATTTTTTTGTAGTTTTCTAGCAAAAGAACAAGAAACAAAAATATTCGATTGTAGGATCTAAAGATATACCTTCAAGCGCTAACCTCCCTGGCAACAACGCCAGAAAAGAGCTTGATGTCTACTACGCAACCTTCTCCTTGTAGACGTTGTTGGGCCTCCAAGTGCAGAGGTTTGTAGGACAGTAGCAATTTTCCCTCAAGTGGATGACCTAAGGTTTATCAATCCGTGGGAGGCGTAGGATGAAGATGGTCTCTCTCAAGCAACCCTGCAACCAAATAACAAAGAGTCTCTTGTGTCCCCAACACACCCAATACAAAGGTAAATTGTATAGGTGCACTAGTTCGGCGAAGATATGGTGAAACAAGTGCAATATGGATGGTAGATATAATTTTTTGTAATCTGAAATTACAAAAACAGCAAGGTAACTAGTAACAAAAGTGAGCACGAACGGTATTGCAATGCGTGGAAACAAGGCCTAGGGTTCATACTTTCACTAATGAAGTTATCTCAACAATGATAACATAATTGGATCATATAACTAGCCCTCAACATGCAACAAAGAGTCACTCCAAAGTCACTGATAGCTGAGAACAAACGAAGAGATTATTGTCGGATATGAAACCACCACAAAGTTATTCTTTGTGATCGATCTATTCAAGAGTCAGTAGTAAAATAACACGAAGCTATTCTTTCCGTTCGATCCATCATAGAGTTTGTACTAGAATAACACCTTAAGATACATATCAACCAAGACCCTAATGTCACCTAGATACTCCATTGTCACCTCAAGTATCTGTGGGTATGATTATACGATAGGCATCACACAATCTCAGAATCATCTATTCAACCAACACATAGAACTTCAAAGAGTGCCCCAAAGTTTCTACCGGAGAGTCAAAACGTGTGCCAACCCCTATGCATAGGTTCCCAATGTCACGAACCCGCAAGTTGATAACCAAAACATACATCAAGTACTCACATGAATATCCAAACATGTGCAAACCCATATGCATAGGTTCCCAATGTCACAAACCCGCAAGTTGATCACCACAGATAGACACGTGCAAGACATACATCAAGTGTTCTCAAAGACTCAATCCGATAAAATAACTTCAAAGAGGAAACTCAATTCATTACAAGAAGGGAGAGGGAGAATAACATCATAAGATCCCACTATAGTAGCAAAGCCCGCTGTACATCGAGATCAAGACATCTCAAGAACACGAGAGAGAGAGATCAAACACATAGCTACTGGTACATACCCTCAGCCCCGAGGGTGAACTACTCCCTCCTCATCATGGAGATCGCCGGGATGATGAAGATGGCCACCGGAGATGGATTCCCCCTCCGGCAGGGTGCCGGAACGGGCTCCAGATTGGTTTTTGGTGTCTACAGAGGCTTGCGGCGGCGGAACTCCTGATCTAGGTTTGTTTCTGGAGGTTTCTGGATTTATAGGACCAGATGGCGGTGGAGTTGCGTCAAATGCCCCCCTGAGGGGCCCACAAGCTTGGTTGGTGCGGTCTCGGGGGGGGGGGGGCACCGACAGGGTTTGTGGCTTCCTTGGGACCCCTCTCCGGTATCTTTTTCTTCCGGTATTTTTGATATTTACCATAAAAAATCACCGCGAAAGAATTATTCCATTTGGACTCCGCCTGAAAAAGGGTCAAAAACACGGAAAAAACAGGAACTCGCACTTGGCATTGAATTAATAGGTTAGTCCCAAAAAAGATATAAAAGGCATATAAAACATCCAAAGTTTGACAAGATAACAACGTGAAACCATAAAAAATTGTAGATACGTTGGAGACGTATCAATATAATCTTGATGATCTTAAGGGCATTAGTCCCACTCTATGCCAACTCAAGATTAAAACCGATCCTGATTCCAAGCTAGTTGCTGATCATCAATGGAGATTAAATCCTCAGATGAAATAGGTAGTAAGAAAATAAATAGTAAAGCTCTTGGAAGCAGGTATTATCTATCCTGTTTCTCATAGTGATTGGGTGAGTCTGGTGCATTGCGTCCTTAAGAAGGGAGGCATTACCGTTGTCCCTAATGATAATGATGAATTGATCCCACAGAGGATTATTAGTGGCTATAGGATGGTGATCGATTTTAGGAAATTGAATAAAGCCAATAGGAAAGATCATTACCCTTTGCGTTTTATCGACCAAATGCTAGAAAGACTGTCTAAACACACACACACTTCTGCTTTCTAGACGGTTATTCTGGTTTCTCCCAAATACCTGTTGCACAATCTGATCAGGAGAAAACCACTTTCACCTGCCCTTTCGGTACCTTTGCTTATAGACGTATGCCTTTTGTCTTATGTAATGCACCTGCCACCTTTCAAAGATGTATGATGGCTATATTCTCTGACTTTTGTGAAAAGATTGTTGAGGTTTTCATGGATGACTTCTCCGTTTACGGGTCTTGTTTTGACAATTGCCTCAGCAACCTTGATCGAGTCCTCCAGAGATGTAAAGACACCAATCTTGTATTGAATTGGGAGAAGTGACACTTTATGGTTAATGAAGGCATCGTCTTAGGACATAAAATTTATGAAACAAGTATTGAAGTCGATAAGGCTAAGGTTGATGCAATTGAGAAAATGCCATACCCCACATATATCAAAGGTATAAGAAGTTTCCTTGGTCATGCTGATTTCTATAGAAGGTTCATTAAAGACTTCTCTAAGATTTCTAGGCCTCTTACCAATCTCTTGCAAAAGGATATTCCTTTTTTTTGACGATGATTGTGAGTAAGCCTTCAAAATACTTAAGAAGGCTTTGATAACTGCACCTATTGTTCAACCACCTGATTGGAACTTACCTTTTGAAATCATGTGTGATGCTAGTGATTATGCTGTTGGTGCTGTCCTAGGGCAAAGAGTTGATAAGAAGTTGAATGTTATTCACTATGCTAGTAAAACTCTAGACAACGCCCAAAGAAACTATGCTACTACGGAAAAGGAATTTTTAGCAGTCGTGTTTGCATGTGAAAAGTTCAGGTCTTACATAGTTGATTCCAAAGTCACTATTCACACTGATCATGCTGCTATTAAGTACCTCATGGAGAAGAAAGACGCTAAACCTAGACTTATTAGATGGGTTCTCCTGCTACAAGAATTTGATTTGCACGTTGTCGACAGGAAGGGTGCTGATAACCGAGTAGCAGATAACTTGTTTAGGTTGGAGAACGTTCTTGATGACCCACAACCTATTGATGATAGCTTTCCCGATGAGCAATTGAATGTCATCAATGCTTCACGTAGTGCATTGTGGTATGCTGATTATGCAAACTATATCGTTGCCAATTATATACCACCTAGTTTCACATACCAGCAAAAGAAGAAATTCTTCTTTGACTTGAGACATTAATTTTGGGATGATCCTCACCTTTATAAGGAAGGAGTAGATGGTGTTATTAGACGTTGTGTTCCTGAACATGAATAGGGACAGATCCTGCAGAAGTGTCACTCTGAGGCCTACGGAAGACACCATGCGGGAGATAGAATTGCACACAAGGTATTGCAATCAGGTTTCTGTTGGCCCACTCTCTTCAAGGATGCTCGTAAGTTTGTCTTGTCTTGTGACGAATGTCAAAGAATAGGTAATATCGGTAAACATCAGGAAATGCCTATGAACTATTCACTTGTCATTGAACCATTTGATGTTTGGGGCTTTGATTATATGGGACCTTTTTCAAAATCCAACGGGTATACTCATATCCTAGTTGCTGTTGATTACGTCACTAAGTGGGTAGAAGCTATCCCCACTAGTAGTGCTGATCACAACACCTCTATCAGGATGCTTAAGGAAGTTATTTTCCCTAGATTTGGAGTCCCTAGATATCTAATGACCAACGGTGGTTCACATTTCATTCATGGTGCTTTCCGTAAAACGCTTGCTAAGTACGATGTCAACCTTAGAATTGCGTCTCCCTATCACCCTCATCCGAGTGGTCAAGTAGAGCTAAGCAATAGAGAGATTAAACTAATTGTGCAAAAGACTGTCAACAGGTCTAGAAAGAATTGGTATAAGAAGCTCGATGATGCATTGTGGGCTTATAGAACTGCCTATAAGAATCCCATGGGCATGTCTCCGTACAAAATGGTGTACGGTAAAGCATGTCATTTACCTCTTGAGCTAGAGCATAAAGCTTATTGGGAAATCAAAGAGCTCAACTTTGATTTCAAACTTTCTGGCGAGAAGAGGTTATTTGATATTAGCTCGCTTGATGAATGGAGATCTCAGGCATATGAGAATGCCAAGTTGTTCAAAGAAAAGGTTAAGAGGTGGCATGATAAAAAGATACAAAAGCGTGAGTTCAATGTAGGTGATTATGTCTTGCTATATAATTCTCGTTTAAGATTATTTGCAGGCAAGCTCCTCTCTAAATGGGAAGGTCCCTATATTGTTGAGGAAGTATATCATTCCGGTGCTATCAAGATCAACAACATGGAAGGTAATTGTCCGAGAGTTGTAAATGGGCAGAGAATCAAGCATTATATCTCAGGTACTCCCATAAATGTTGAAAGCAATAATATCAATACCATAACTCCGGAAGAATACCTAAGGGATATTTATCAGCCTATTTCAGACTCCGAAAATGAAGAGGTATGTGATCCGGTAAGAAAACAGACTCCAAAACTTTTCCAGTAGGATTTTTTCTCCATTTTGGAATATTTGAAAAAATAGAAAAATTGGAAGTAGTCCGGAAAGCGCGCGATGAGGCGACAAGCCCGCTAGGCGCGGACCCACCCCCTGGCCGCGCCTGGGGGGCTTGTGTCCACCTCGTGCGCCTCCCGGACTCCGTTTTCGTGCGGAGTAATCCTTCTGGTCAGAAAAAAATCATTAGATATTCTCCCGAAGGGTCTGATCTTCGTATCAAGCAAATTTCCTCTGTTTTCGTTTCGAGCCTGTTTTTCTGCCGCAGATTTAGGTCAAGATGTCTTCTCAATATTCAGAGGGGGAGAGCTATGTGGCAAATTACCTTGCTGACCCCAAGGTCTATAGGGACTTGGATCTTTATGGCTGGACCACTGATGAGGAAGAAGATTATGATCCCAAGGGGAAGGAACAAACAAGTTCCGATGAAGAGGAGGCTCCTCTACCTCAACCTGGACACACGCATGTGGAGTTCAAGAAGTCGAGCCTCCCTGACTCAAGGAAGAAGCCTAAGACTTTGTTTATCCCTTCTCTTTTCTCGCAGGAGAGTAAGCAGGAATTATGCCAAAGGGTGTTGAAGCTTGAAGAGGAAAATGATGATCCGAGGGAGCAGAATATTATGCTCAAGTGGAAATTAAACAAGCTCAAGACCTGTGCAACAACTCCACCACCATCACCTCCAAAGGAATACAACTAAGCATGGGTATGGGCAATCCCCTTGGCTTGTGCCAAGCTTGGGGAAGTTGCCCCGGTATCGTATCACCATCACATCTTTTGCCTTTACCTTTGTTTTAGTTTGTTCCTTTTCAGTTTTCTCTTTCTCTAGTAGATTAAAGGTCTTAGTGTTTTAGGCTTGAGTTTTGCTTTGTGTCACCCCCGATGTATTCGAGCTCGTGATCCATATAATAAAGAGTGTCTTAGTTGAAGAGCTTTGCCTCATGCCATGATCAAAAGGTTGAGAAAGAACAAAAGCATGAAAGATCATGTAATAATCTTATGGGAAGTGATGGCTTCACATATAAAAAGAATGTTGATTGAAATTTGCTGAGGGTAGACAAACTTAGACCTTGGTCATTGTTGCAATTAATAGGAAGTGATAAAGAAGAAGAGGTTCACATATAAATATATCATCTTTGACACCATCTATGATTGTGAACACTCACTAAACTATTACATGATTAGAAGTAGATGTTGGACAAGGAAGACAACATAATGAATTGTGTTTGCTTGGCTTCGAACAATGTTATATGATTAGAGATCCCTTAGCATGTGACGATTGCTTCCACCTCATACTAGCCAAAACTCCCGCACCAAGTAGAGATACTACTTGTGCATCCATAAACCTTCAACCCAGTTTTGCCATGAGAGTCCACCATACCTACCTATGGATTGAACAAGATGCCTCAAGTAAGTTGTCATCGGTGCAAGCAATAAAAATTGCTCCCTAATATGTATGATCTATTGGTGTGTGGAAAATAAGCTTTGTACGAACCTGTGATGAGGAAGACATAAAAGCGACAGACTGCATAATAAAGTTCTTTATCACAGGAGGCAATATAAAGTGACGTTCCTCCACACTAAGAGGAAACACATCCAAGCCTCAAAAGCGCATGACAACCTCTGCTTCCCTCTGCGAAGGGCCTATCTTGTACCTTTACTTTTTGCCCTTGAAAGAGTCATGGTGATCTTCACCAATTCCTTATTACGCCTTTATCTTGGCTAACGTCATATGCTAGGGAAAGATCTATATTCATATGTTAACTTGGAGGTAAGCATTCATGAATTATTGTTGTTGACATTACCCTTGTGGCAAGCAGTTGGGAGGCAAAACTATAAGCCCCTATCTTTCTCTGTGTCTAGCTGAAACTTTGATCTCAGGAGTACCACGTGAGTTTTAGCAATTGTAGAGAACGAAAGGATGATTGAGTATGTGGATTTGCTTTACAAGCTCTTATTTGACACTTTTTGATGTTGTGATAAATTGCAATTGCTTCAATGACTAAAGGCTATCGGTTGTTACTTCTCGGTAAGGTTCTTGACCCATACTTTACTTTGTGAAGGAATTATCACTTTAGCATGAGAGATTATATGTTGGTATTGCTGTTTCGATCATGATGATGATGCTTGCATGTTCGTATCTTGTTTTCTCGACACCTCTCTCCCGAAACATGTGGAAATATTTATTGAGCTAGGATTCCGCTTGAGGACAAGCGAGGTCTAAGCTTGGGGGAGTTGATACGTCCATTTTGCGTCATGCTTTCATGTTGTTATTTATCGCTTCTTGGGCTGTTATTTCACTTCACGGTACAATACTTATGCCTTTTCTCTCTTATTTTGCAAGGTTTACAGAAAGAGGGAGAATGCCGGCAGCTGGAATGTTAGCTTGAAAATGGAGCAAGTTTGAGATACCTATTTTGCGCAACTCCAAATGCCGTAAAAATCAACGAGGATGTTTTTCGGGATTTATAAAAAATACCGGGCCGAAGAAGTGCGAGAGGGGCGCGAGTAGGTGGCCACAAGCTTGCTAGTTGCGGCCATCCCCTGGCCGCGCCTAGGGGGCTTGTGGGCACCCAGCTGGCCCTCTAGCTCCCCCCTTTTGCTACAAGAAGGGTTTCGTTCAGAAAAAATCAAGAGGAGGCTTTTTGGAGGATTCGCCGCCGCCACGAGGCGGAACATGAGCAGAACCAATCTAGAGCTCCGACAGGACGATCCTGCCGGGGAAACTTCCCTCCCGGAGGGGGAAATCGTCGCCATCGTCATCACCAACACTCCTCTCATCGGAGGGGACTCATCACCATCAACATCTTCATCAGCACCATCTCATATCCAAACCCTAGTTCATCTCTTGTAACCAATCTCCGACTCGCGACTCCGATTGGTACTTGTAAGGTTGCTAGTAGTGTTAATTACTCTTTGTAGTTAATGCTAGTTGGATTACTTCGTGGAAGAGTTTATGTTCAGATCCTTGATGCTACTCATTACCTCTCTGGTCATGAATATGATTATCCTTTGTGAGTAGTTACTTTTGTTCCCGAGGACATGGGATAGGTCAAGTAGTCATGTGAATTTGGTATTCGTTCGATATTTTGATGTGTTGTATGTTGTTTTTCCTCTAGTGGTGTTATGTGAATGTCGACTACATAACACTTCACCATTATTTGGGCCTAGAGGAAGGCATTGGGAAGTAGTAAGTAGATGATGGGTTGCTAGAGTGACAGAAGCTTAAACCCTAGTTTATGCATTGCTTCGTAATGGGCTGATTTGGATCCACTAGTTTAATGCTATGGTTAGACTTTGTCTTAATTCTTCTTTCGTAGTTGCGGATGCTTGCGAGAGGGGTTAATCATAAGTGGGATGCTTGTCCAAGTAAGGGCAATACCTAAGCGCCGATCCACCCACATATCAAACTATCAAAGTAACGAACGCGAATCATATGAACGTGATGAAAACTAGCATGACAGAAATTCCCATGTGTCCTCGGGAGCGTTTTTCCTCCTATAAGACTTTCTCCAGGCTTGTCCCTTGCTACAAAAGGGATTGGGCCACTTTGCTGCACCGTTGCTACTTTTGTTACTTGCTACTTGCTACGAATCATCTTGTCACACAACTACTTGTTACTGACAATTTCAGTGCTTGCAGATATTACCTTGCTGAAAACCACTTGTCAGATCCTTCTGCTCCTCATTGGGTTTGACACTCTTACTTATCGAAAGGACTACGATAGATCCCCTATACTTGTGGGTCATCACTAGCCGTCTTGTGGAGCCTCCGCACAACGCCTAACCGGTCAACCGGTTTCACTCCGTTCTTCCTTGTGTACGGGTCCGAGGCGGTCATCTCCATAGACATCAAGTTTTACTCGCCTCGTGTGACCTTGTACATTGAGACGAATGCAAAAGAAGCAAGAGAAGACGATGCCGACCTATTCGAGGAGGCACGCGACCTGGCTCTGAGCCGGAAGGCCATCTACCAATAGAAGCTTTGCCACTACCACAACAAGCGTATCTAGCCCCTTTCCTTCCGCGAAGGGGACCTGGTACTCAGGCGAATCCAACGAACCACCGGCCAGCACAAGCTGTCCTACCCATATGAGGGGCCCTTCATCATCAGCAAGGCGCTGCACAACAATGCGTACTACGTGATAGACGCCCAGAAGCCCCAGAAGCGCAAGAGAGATGGCTCCGGCGAGGAGTCGGAGCGTCCATGGATCGTGACACTCCTTCGCCCATTCTATTTCTTAGAAAGAAAGAACCAGTGTACGTATGTATCCCCTACCCTTTTGGGCTTAATGAATGCAGCGGGTGCCCCAAGCTGACGTTTGGAGCGTACCTTTTCGATTCCCTCAAATCATGTTGCTTCTTGAGCAAGCACCCAGGTCCGAGTCCTTGGACCCGGGGGCTTGCTGGTCGACCCGAGCCCTCTTTCTATTTCGTAGCTGGTCAAGTAGTCTGGGCCAAGAAAAAACCTTTACCACCCCGCCTAGCTACAGACCGGCTCCCGACTATCCGGCTAGCGGGACTCTGGGATGGAAAAGCTAGCCGCACGCCAACAGCGACAATGAAGGAGCAGCCGTCTCGGGCTAGTCAAACCCTCCGCGGTTATTTTCAACCGGCCTCTGCCGCAATCGCCCTAAGTTTAAATGTTCCCACGGCTCTAGAAATCCACGACCACCCCCAAAGGAAGATGCCTCGTCCCAGTCGCAGACCGACTCCTGGGTCTCGGGCTGGCAGAGCGGAAGACGGAGGAGGACAAGGTGTTTGGCAGACAGAAGCCAAAGGAACAGTAAACTGAAACCGAGTTGGCAAGCAAAAATTTTCAAACAAAGATACATATATTACACATAAGCATAAATGGCCCGCGACCACAAGTTCTGAACATCGCACCCCTAGTGGGTGGAACTGAGGACTAATCAAAATGCAGGAAAAGGAGAAATTCTACTTGGTGGCGGCTCCGCCCTTGGATCCGGCATCGCCCGCGGCGGCTGAGGCGGATGCCCCATCGTCGGCTCTGACACGCCCCGCATCAGCCGAGGTGGATGCTCCGTCTTCGGCTCCGGTGTTTCCCGCCTCAGCCATCGCGCCCGTGTCCTCCTCCATCACAGGGTCGACATATGCGGCGCCGCTGGAGTCGGTGCCCTCGAGCTCCGTCTCGCTGATGCTCCTTCGCGGTCATAAAGGGCCAGCTGGTATCGGGCCTCTGGAATCGCATTGCCATCAGCTCTCCGCTCGGGGACGTACTCGTCCCACGAGGCAAATAATGCGAGGTCGCTGGCCCATAGGAGCATCCCGCCCTCGACCGCCGCTTGCTCTGCCCCCGTGCCGGTGTGCTGGGCTGCAAGCATGCCCAAGTCGAGGTCCGAGTACCACGACTAGGTGACCTGGAGCGCCATGTACATGCTGTCTCACGACACCAAGACATGCCAGTCACCCATCCGGGCACTCCCAGCCTCTAGCCACTTCGACAGGCGGCTCATGGAGCCCGACTCCACCACACCCAGCCAGAGTGTGCGAACCACGGCCATCCCGACCTCGTGGAGCCTCACCAGGGCTTGCTCTAGATCCTTGAGGCGGGCCTTGGTGGCGATCCCCAGCTCCTCCATGGTCCAGCCAGCGTCCCAATGCTCATCGCGGTGGAACACTATGGCCACCTTCGCCACATCCTGCATCCCCGGAAAGAGGCGGTAGGAAAGCGGGCGCTCGGCGTAACAGAGGAGGAGAAGAGAGGCCAGGCCCAAATTGACACACGAAAAACAAATCAAGATGAAGAGGAGTAAGTCGAAAGGAGCACGTCCACCTCATGCGCCTCCTCCTCCAGCTCACGCTCCCTGGTTGCGAACGCCTTAACCTGGCTGGCGAGCTCGGCCGGCGCGACTCGTGTCGCCTCGACCTCCTCCGCCAGCAGGTCATCCTTGGCCTTCAGGGCCGTGTTGTGAGCCGTCTCCAACTACTTCAACTCCTTGCGGTGGACCTTGTCCAGCCGCTCCAGCTCTGCGGTATGGGTCGCGTCCTGCTGCTCCCGGGCCTCGCGGTGAGCCGTGTCCCACTACTCCTGCTCCACTCGCTGGGCCACCTTACGGTCCTTCTTCTCTGCCTGGAGAAGGTTTGCCTCCTGGCGCAGCCGGACGCACTCCTCCTGTAGGGCGTCGCGCGGCTGGTCAGCTTGGTCCAGTCGGCTACGGAGATCGGCCAACAAGGCCTCCTCCTCCTTGTGCCAGCCCAGTAGCGCGTTATGGGCGATTACCCGACGGTCGTGGTATTCTTGCAAAGAAAAGGAAAGGTTTTGCTGCGATGAAGACTGGACCCGGCTGATTCCTAGTTAGCCCGACTCTTGGGGGCTACACCGAGTGGGTGCGCTCGCGCGCCCCTACTAAAAGAAAGAAAAAACTCTTGGGGGCTAATTCCCAACCGACCCGTGCCCTGGAGGCTACACCCAGTAGGTGCGCTGGCGCGCCCCCAGTGAAGAAAGAACAAGAAATTCCAAAAGAAGAAAAAAACGAAGGGGCAGAAAACATACCCCGACCGACTGCTCGAGGTGAAGCAACCGATCTCGCGTCACCAGCGCCACCTGTGCCACGTGGTTGCGGCACTGGACGAACTCCGCGATCAGCATGGGGACCCTGCTCAGTGGTGCACCAGGGACTCCTCCTGAAGGCGCCCGCTAGCTGCAACCCAAGTCACCATCAGCCGGCGCCACGCGCAGGAACCGGCTCCGGGTGCACCCGGGCCGCGCGCTGGCATGACCATGGTGTTGTCTCCCGGAGGTGTACTCCTGGCCGGCTCCTTTGATGAGTCGGGCTGGCGGGGCTCCTTTGCGACATAGTCCTCAACTCCTAGGGCCCCGCCTCCCGCCTTCGCTGCCAAATCACCGGCGGCATCCGCCTAGCCGCCTTAGGCCTTAGTCCTTGGCGGCGGAACCTCGACCTTCGGCGCGACATTTGGCGTGACCTCGGGCACCTCCGTCATGGCATTAGGCCCCTGCGGCGCAAACTCAGGCCCTTGCAGCACAACATCGGGCCCCTGGGGCGCCACCTTGGGCTCCTCCGATGCATTGTCGGGGCCTTGCTTGACCCCCTTGGCGGCCTACACCACGCTCGCGTCCGAGCGCTCCACCTCGGCGGCCTGCGCACCCACCTCCTGCTGTTACGCGGGGTCGTGCGACCGCTTGGACAACTTCTCCCTAGCCGGCGGCTGTGTGGTGGAGTCATCTGGCTGCGGCTCCGTGTGGCTCCCCCCAGCCGCCATCTTGCTGGCTGCCTCCTCCCACGGACGCTAGTCCTGCTCAATCAACACCCGCTGCACTGACTCCATCTCGGCCCAGCCGGCGTGCTCCTTCTCGGAGCTCCCTCCATCCTCCTTCATCGCTGTCCGGGCTAACTTTGCCAGGGTACAAGGGGCCCTTCTCATCATGCTCCGATTGTCAATAACCCTCACAAAGGAAAACAAGGAAGGGCAAACAGGCCGGTTGGGAAGCTTACCCAGTGCTGATGGAAACCGACCGTCTAGAGGGCCCAACCGGCATGACCCGCCACTTCTTCGCACCACCTCCGCGGCCCCCAGCTGGAGGACCACTAGCTTCTCGCTTGGGAGCCGCATGGGTCCCCATTGGCAACTAGCCCCGCCTCTTCACCTCCGCCTTGTCTCCGGTGGAGCCGCGGCCGGCTCCGCGCACGCATCTCCTCGGAATGCTGGGGGCATCTTCCGGCGCCTCAGAATCCTCCATGAGAGCTTCATCACGCGACTCTCGTGACTCAGCATCGTCATCATGACAACCCAACAATACAGACTTAAGGGACTTACCAACCGACTCGGATACATCCAACTCCGTCGCGTCGTCTCCCGACATCTCGTCTCTGGCGCGGGCCGCCACTCTCGACTCTACCTCCTCGGCATCCTCGATATTCTACGGATGCGACTCCGTCACGTCATCCACCGACAGGTCGTAAATCTGAAACTAGGAAAACAACTGCTATCACAATCGGCATCCGGCGTCAAACACAAAAGTACAACATGGACACTAAAGGAAAGAAAAGATGGCACTTCGCTTACCATCGGGGCCGGATGGTCCCGGTCGTAGGGGGCCTTGCCCCAGCTCCACTCGTATTCGTCCATTTGGTTGTCAGAGATTAGGTTCACCTGCCTTGCCACATGGTGCGCCCGCAGCTCCTTCGTCGAGAGCCGGCACGGGTCGTGTCGGCCGCTCATCGGGCAGATGAGATGTGGGCTGTACTGCAACGACTGGACCCGATGCAACACCATGGTGGCCAGTAGATCCACGGCTGTGAGGCCTTCCACCTCGAACATCTGCACCAACCGGGTGCAGATCGGTTCCACTTCCGCAATCGGATGCGACAGCTCCGACTTCTAGTTCAGCTTCTCAATTGGCGACGCGTCGAAGAAGGCAGACATGCTGATGTGGTCATTCACCGAGTTGACGTTCTTCACATAGAAGAAGCCCCTCTGCCAGTTCTTCATCGAGTCCTGCACGGGAAGGTGCGGGAAGCCGGATCCGGAGAAGTGATAAACAAGCGCCACCCCACAGGGGGTCATCTGCTTTTGTCGGTGGCCTTGTTTGTCACCGACGACTTCTTGAAGAAGAAGAGACGGCGCCAGAGGTCCAGGCGCGGCTCGATACCGAGGAACCCCTCACAGAGGGTGATGAACGCGGCCAGCTGCAGGACGACGTTGGGGGAGAGATGATGCGGCTGCAGGCCATAGTGCGTTAGGAAGCGGGAGCAGAAACGGCTTGTCGGTAGCCCAAGCCCTTGGGCGAAATGCTCGGCGAACACCACCACCTCGCCATCCCGTGGGGTGGTAGAGTTCTGTGCCCCTGGGACACGCACGACGACGAGCTCGTCTGGCAGCAACTTGCCATGGTAGCGGTGGAAATTGATGTGCTCCTCGTCGATCTCGCTGCCGTCCCAGGCACCGCGGGTCGATGACATGCTCAGCGGCGGCTTGGGACGCGGGGCCGAAGACAAAGAAGGAGTGGCGAGGCGTATCGGGCAACGATGGAAAACGACGGCAACAAACTTGCTGCCTGCGTCTCTCTCTGGTGGGGAGGGGAGGCGTCGGAGAAGGCAGGGGATGAGGATGGGAGAGTAAATGGCTCCCTCAACCTCTCCTCCTATCCATTTAAACCCCATGCGGGGTAGTGGGGAAGGGGATCCGACGTGCACGTCCCCCAGTACCTCCATGCTGCGGGAGCCATCGGGAGCGCTAACAGTCGCCCCCGAATCCGCACAAGATCCGCGCGTGTGGGCCGAGGCTGTCCTCGGGCAGGCTCCGCCCTGGGGCCCGGTCTTGTCACGTGCGTGGCCTTTCATGCCTCGACCTGCAGGATGCCACATGTGGCACACTCCCTCTGCGCGTCGGAGAGCCCGATACAGCTCGTGCTACCGCCGACTACGGTTTGAGCCGACTGTGGCGAGCAGGCGATCCGGCCGCAACCCTGCGACACACGGCATGAAATCTAAGCCGGCGAGATCCGCCGCTCTGAGCCAACGGGCCTCCCCTGCTCCGGGGACTACTGATGGGGGATAACCCCGGGGTAGGCCAAAATCAAGGACTCCTCCATCCCCCCTTGAAAAACATACATAGGACGACCGGTTCCCCATGAGGGGCCGACTGTGCTTGGCTGGTTGCATGGTCGAGCCGGCTCGGGTGAGGCCACTCCCCCTCCGACTGAACTGCACCCTGCTAGCAAACGGTTCAGCCCCAATCACATCACCCTGACAAACCGCGTCAGGGGCATCAACACCAAAGGTATGGCTACAACATTTTAGGTACCACTAACCTGACCGCACAAGGCTAAAGTGGAGGGGTCGTATCACTGACTATCGCCGACTGCGACCAGCCGAGAAGGCACATTGGCAAGCACGCCCCCGACCACTTCATTACCTACTCTGGCGTGACAACAATGCAGCCGACCGTACATTGAACAAAGCCGGCTACACAAGACGATGCACATAACATGGCGCACACTGCTGTGTAACAAGCGTGCACCAATGGCGACGCCCAACCGGCGGGCCCCAACTCCAGACAAGACCGAGCAACCGGCGGGCCCCAACTCCAGACAAGACCGAGCAACCGGCGGGCCCCAACTCCAGACAAGACCGAGCAACCGGCGGGCCCCTACTTGCAACAAGAGTTCTCCAAACGGTGGCCCCCTTGGCCGGCTCGAGAGGCCGGCAGCCGGGTCCAACCCAGTACCTTCTATACCTATTGTAAGCCAGGGGAGGCAAAGAGAGCTCACAACTCCTTCTTCCTCCTCCATCATATAGTTTAAGGAGCATATGGTAACCCCATCCAGATCAACAAACACTAGAAGGACTAGGGTGTTACCTCCCACGAAGGGCCCCGAACCTGGGTACTTCGTGTGTCTCGCACCTCTTGTTCCCAATCCCATTTCTGGAGCCCACCGACGTTCTTTCGGTCCCAACCTCGTACGATTAGCCACGCCATGGCATCTGTCGTGAGAAAACAACGTCACATAGGACTTCTTCCCAAGCATTGATATAACATTTTCTCATTGTTTGCTAATTGCAACCTTGCTACTTTTATATTTTCTGATTAAATAAACCTATTTCTACCATCCACACTACACTTGTATCACTATCTCTTTGCCAAAATAGTGCACCTTTACAATTTACCATTGTATTGGGTGTGTTGGGGATACAAGAGATTGCTTTCATTTGATTGCATGGTTGTTTGAGAGACCATCTTCATCCTACACCTCCCACAGATTGATAAACCTTAGGTCATCCACTTGAGTGAAATTTGTTGTTGTCCTACAAAATCTCACTTGGAGGCCCAAGAACGTCTACAAGAATAAAGTTGCATAGTAGGCATCAAGCTCTTTCTTGGCGCCATTGGCGGGGAGGTGAGTTCTTGAAGGTATATCTTTAGATCTTGCAATTGAATCTTCTAGTTTCCTGTTTAGCACTAATTTGGTTTATAAAATGAAAACTACAAAAAATATTGGAAATGGGGTTGCCAGAAATACTTCATCTATATAATGTCTTTCTTCAAAATGATGGATCGGAAAATTGTGCCAAAGTGTTAGAAGAAGAATTCAACGAAATGTTTGGTACTAAATCCTTGAATGATAAGCATTATTGCAATGTTATTAGTGTGTCTTCTATTAATATCCATGACGCCACTGGTATGCCAATGCATAAGCTTGGGGATGATATTTTTAGTCCCACAAGTTTTGATGAGCAATTTTGTTATGATGATTGGATGCCTCCTATTAATGATGATTGTATTGACGAAAGTGGATTTGGAAGAGTGTCAAATTTAGGTGATTATTATCCCACTACTTTGGAGGGTGTTGAATATCTTTTATAACGATGAATGTGGATTTGGAGAGCTCATGAATTTATCTAATAATGATTCCACCATTTTGGAAGATGTTTCAATTGACAATGTTAACAAAGTTACTATCTATGATAATTATTGTGATGACATGTGAGGGAGTCCGAGACTAAGGGGTCCTCGGGCCGCTGGCCTATCTCTATGGGCCGGACAGGTAGGCCGCTCTATGACCGTCACTGAAGGACCCAAGATTATGATGGCACCTTGTCCAAGACGGAAACCTCCTAAGCCATGGTGTGTACTCCAAGTCACGATGATGGATTCGTCATGTTTACTCCCCGACGTAATCGACATTGTGTAACCCTAGGTACCCCTAGTATCTATATAAACCAGAGAGTTTTAGTCCGCAAGGCACATAAATATCTTTACTCCTAGGGTTTTAGACCACATCATATGATCTTGATGTAGGTGAACTTTGTACTTGATACTTCATCATCACGACAAACAAAGCATGACGTAGGGTATTACCTCCATTAAGAGGATCTGAACCTGGGTAAATATCGTCTCCCTTGTCTCTTGTTACCCATCAATGCAAGATCCATAGTTTGGAACGCCCTACCCGATATCCGTCGGTTTTGACACACACATTGGTGCTTTCATTGAGAGCTCTGCTGTTGGATCACCACAGGATCAATGGCTCACCTATTCACCAGCGACAACATCTGCAATGGGGATGTTTTCATTCCTGGGCAGATCTTCGTGTTCGGGAGCATCATGCTGCATGCTGATCTGACGACCACCTTGGCCGGGTCGGAAACCTCGCCTCCGATGAGGAGATCAGGTTTGGGAACATAGATTTCATCACCGACTCTCAAGGATATCTTATTCTGACAAAGCTTTTGACTCCCCTTGAAGAACTCTTGAGCCCCGACGCCCTAACATGAGGAGTGGTGGATCGCACTATCAAGGCGGATGATGACGAGATGATGAATATACTTCTCGCCCCTCGTTGGTTACCACAAGTGGAAGGTGGAGATGTAGTCAGCAGCAAGTTTCCCTTACACTGAGACTATAAGGTTTATCAAACCAGGAGGACTCCGAGGATCAACAAGTAGGTGTCCTCTGCCCTGGCGCAAGCAGAATAGATGGACCTGCACACAAACAAATAACTTTGCGCCCAACAAGTACAAAGAGGTTGTCAATCTCTCCGGCCTTGTAGTTTGCAAAGGATCAAAACACAAGTGGGAATAGTGATAGTGATTGGAACAAAAGAGTAAATGAAAACAGTCAATGATGGAGGTGTAAGCAATGGTGGTGATATGGACCGGAGTCACATGATGTTCACTAGTGATGTCTCTCTCCCAAAAGACGATAAACAACTATGCTTGGGTAAACAAATTACAGCTGGCCAATTGACAGAATTATGAACGCACCGCAATGCTAATTATGCTACTTGAAAGTTAGAGGCTCAATAGTAATGGGAAGTACGCCAAGACAAGTAGACCATTTGTTCATCAACATCTACTTACTAATCAACGACCTTGAGATATCTATCCAGAACATCTCGCTTGTATTTAGTTGCGAGCCCCACCCAAAGTGTAAACTCAAAGCAACCGACAACTACATTAACGAACTATGCGTAAGGTAAACAATCCTTGCAACCGTGGTCACAAGCACCGTTGTTTTCTCCCTGGTGGCAACAACACATCCCCTAGTCTCATGTTTCTGTCACTCAAGCTAGACATCAGGGGGCATGAACCCACAATCATGCATAACGCTCCCTCTTGGAGTTGCAATGTACTACTCGGCCAAAGCAATGCAAAGTAATGGAGAACATGCATGAATCACTAAAGAACATAATATAAATGGATAGTCAAATATATAACTCATAATAATCTGAACATAATCTCATAATCCATCGGATCCCAACAAACCGAGCATAGCAATAGCAGGAAAATTACATAGGTGGCTTGATCATGTAGAGCATCTCACAAGGGCTAATCATTGAAGCATAATATTGGCGAGAAGACATCACAAAGCTACTAGTCATGGACTCATGGTCCAAGGAGGAGTACTAATGACACGTCCGGGAAGCATCCATGGTGGTGGAGAAGCTCCCGGAGGTCAATCCTCCCTCCGACAGGGTGCCGGGAAGAGGTCTCCTGACGCTCCCGATCTCGAAAGCGCTGCGGTGGCGGAACGATGGAGAAATTCATGATTCTGGATCTGTTGGAAGGGTTTCCTCTCGGAGGAGTAAATATAGGCCAAAGGAGGGCGTTAGAAGAGGTGAGGCCCACCCAGGCGGCCTGTGGGCGTGGCCAGGGGCCAGGCCACGCCAGGTGGTCGCCTGGGCAGCCCCTGGCTCCCCTCTGGCCCATCTTCGATGACCTCGAAGCTTCCGTTACACTAATTTTTATATATTTTTCTCGGGATTTTTGGGGCTCCAGAAATTTGGGTAAAAGCCCCTGCAAAAATACACCAGCATACAAAAACTAGCACTGGGAGCACTGAGTTAGTAGGTTAGTCCAAATATGTGTAAAAAGATATAAAAGTGTAGAAAAACATATAAGAATATCACTCAAAAGATCATGGAGAAAGCAGAAATTATAGATACGTTTGGGACGTATCAACATCCCCAATCTTAATTCCTGCTCGTCCTCGAGTAGGTAATGATAACACAATAATTTCTGTGGTGACATGCTAACACACATATAAGAAATTCAAATTAAAGAAAGTAAGATATTCAATTCAAGTCAAGACAATAACAAGCAAGGGTTTATATTTAGTATTGATTTTAGCAAAGTAAGAACATGAAGGTGCAAGAGCTCTCGCTGTCCGTGACTCGAATGTCTCCAAATGGTGTTTGCGTGAAAGAAATGCCAGATGGGTTTAGAGAATAAAATATTTTTTAATTGAGAACTCAATATACTAAACCTCACACTTGGTCTCCTTCGGAATCTTATTTTGACTCATCCCAAGACCACTAGTCAGGCACAAGTCAAAATGATTCTCTCCCTTTCGACTTTGAGAACTCATGCAATGGATGAGCGCAAGCAAGATATTTTGGCACTTAGGATGGCAAATAGAATAATGATGGGGACGGAAGACAAAAAGGTGTGAAAGGCTCACATCAATGAGGACAACCATAGGCGAGAGTAAGCCAAATGATAGATATGATGTGAGGAGTAGGGATTGCCATGCAACAGATGCACATATGAGCTAAGGTAGGCTCTCCAATTGAACTAGTGGGGGTGCATCCAACTTGCTTGCTCATGAAGACTTAGGCTCATTTGAGGAGGCTCATCATTGGAATATGCAAGCCAAGTTCTGTAAGGGTCCCCACATAGTTATGCATGAATGATAATCTCTATGTAGTACAAATATCGCAATGGAGTACGAGTGTGGATCTTTCAAAAGGAATAGTAGTGTTGCCCCCTTCTCTCTTTTTATTTCTTCTTATTTTTTCTTTTTTTCTTTTTCTGTGGCCTCTTTGGCTCTGTTTTTATCTCTCATTGTCCTCTTTGGGATCTTTTCCTCACTTAAGGGCAACACTCTATGTTTTACAAGAATAAAAAGAAGATCATCACACTTTATAAGAATTACTCAACGTAAATACAAGTGAAAACTATCATGATGTATGCAAATGTATGCCTCTGCCAGTGTAATAGGATATGCAATGAAACTAGCGCTTCATGTAGAAATAATAAGGGCAAGGTCCAACTATCATGCGGCTCCTCGATCAAGCAAAAGCATGTATGACATGAAGTTCAAGTCATGAGATGGTGGATGTTGCATGGCAATGTATCTTGGAAGGGCTATGAAAATGCCTTAATAGGTAGGTATGGTGGCTATTTTTAGGAAAGATATAATGAGGCTTATGATGACAGAGCGTATCATGCCAAGGATTTGGAGGCACTGGTGAAGTTTGCACCAACTCTCAAGGTGATAAAGGGCAATGCACGGTACCGAAGAGGCTAGCAAAATATGGATGGTGGAAGTGCCAACAATCGAATACTCCCATTAGTCCGAAGAACTCATACACTTATTATCGGTAACTCTCTATCTAGTTAGGAGATTCACAAAGAGACAAGTACCCCGAGGAGGAGTGTTTGGGGGTTTGGTTATCCTTGCACATCCTCGACCCATGGTAACGTGAGGGTACTCTATATATTCCAACCCCTCCAGAGGTTAGCAATCAATCTAGTAGCTAGAGTTCTCAACTAATTTTTAGTTTTTGAAAAACACATGGTTTTCCCAAAATACGACACCTATCACTAATAGACTCAAGCTCTTGGCACCATTAGTCCAAACATTACTCAAATCAATACCTCAAAACTATTGCAAGTTACTACTATACTTAAATAGCAACCTCAATTACCTACTCATGCAAGACACACAACTCAGTGCAACGAGCCAACTCTCTAGACACGATAAGCATGACAACTCAAGAGAGTTCCAAAAGCAACCTAAATAAAATCTCTTAAAAAGATATAGCATGAAAACTAAGAGCTAAG
This sequence comes from Hordeum vulgare subsp. vulgare, assembly GCF_904849725.1. Lineage (NCBI taxonomy): Eukaryota > Viridiplantae > Streptophyta > Magnoliopsida > Poales > Poaceae > Hordeum > Hordeum vulgare. The sequence goes on along the minus strand of NC_058522.1, from coordinate 438,283,865 downwards.
CATGACAATAGCTATGTAAAGATAGAGAACACACAAAAAAGAATAAACATGAAAACCTATGTTGTGTTCTAGAGTGGAATGGAGAATGTTTCTCTCCCAAACAAGGAAGGATAGGTTACGACTTGTTATGAGCATCAAGCAAAATTAAAAGAAACTAAAAAGTAAAGAGTGGGATGCTCCAAGCATAGCACATAACATATGAAGTGATAAAAATATAGCATGGAGATGGACGAACTGATGATCGTTGATAGAGAAGGGGATGCATGGGGGCTTCCCAAAGCTTAGACGCTTGAGTCTCCTTGAATATTTCTTGGGGGTGCATGGGGGCATCCCCAAGCTTAAGCACTTGACACTCCTAGATCTTCTTTCATCATCTTCCATCGCATACTTTAAAACTCCCTTCATACGAAACTCATCATAAGCCGATTAGAGTGTTTAGTACCCATGGTAAAATAATTCATTACCTACTCGAAATAAAGATTTTCATGAAAAGCTACTGTTTCTCATGATTTCCAAAAGGTTTTTGCAAAGGAAAATCAAGCTTAAGATTTGCAAAATGATGAAAACGATAAACGTGGCAGAATTTGTGAAAAACAGAACAACAGGTAGTAAATAATGTTTTCGGGGTACTTCTACAACTCAAATAAAAAAACTCAGAACATATGCGAGAAAGACAATGATATAGATCATGCTGTCAAAAAAATTCAGATAAAAAATATGATCTTGTGATATTTGGTGAATTGTTCTGTCTAGCAAACAGAATCTGTTTCTGGACATTATGGCACAACTTTTGAATTTCTTTCAATCGGAGGCGAAAACTTGGCGCAAAGCTTAAAAATAAAGATACAATGATGTTGCTACAGTAGTAACAAGCATAAAGACCACTAAAACTTAAAGTAAAAACAAATTGGATTGCCTCCCGACAAGCGCTTTCTTTTATGCCTTTGAGCTAGGCATGATGTAAAAAGATTAAGTATTATCAACTCCATAAGAATAACTTGCCCGAGGGACGAACTCATAAGGTAACTTAATCTTCTTTCGAGGGAAGTGTTCCATTCCCTTTTTAAGGGAAAATTGGAATCTAATGGTCCCTTCTTTCATGTCAATGATAACACCAACGGTGCAGAGAGAAGAACGTCCCAAAATAATTGGACATGAAGGATCACACTCAATGTCCATAATAAGAAAATCAACGGACACATAATTATCATTGACAACAATAAGAACATCATCAATTGTCCCTACAGGTTTCTTTATGGAAGAATCAACTAGACGAACACCAAAAGAACATTGATCAAAAGGTTTCAAATCAAGCATATCATACATTGTTTTGGGCATAACGGAGGCACTAGATCCAACATCACATAAAGCAAAGCAAGAGATATTATTCCATTTAATGTTGACCATAGGATCCCAACCATCTTCTAGTTTTCTAGGAACATAAGTCTCTAGCTTGAGCTTCTCCTCCCTAGCTTTGATAAGAGCATTGGTAATATGCTCGCTGAAGGCAATATTGAGTGTACTAGTGTGGGGGTCTTTAGCCATTCTTTGCAAAAAGTGATAACTTGGGAGGGACTACAATTGTCAAAATCAAGATTACTACCATTAATTATAGTGGTGGTCATCTCATCTAAGCTCATTATTTTGGTAGTCTCTAAATTCAAAGGACCTTCTTGTCCTATAGTTGAGGTATTAGCATCACCATTAATTGGTCCATTGGGACTAGGGGTGTGATGGGTGCTAATTTTTTTTGAGATCCTCAACAACTTGTATAGTAGCAATGGTAGTGTGTGTAGGAAGCTCTTAATCCTATATTCCTCTTATTTTTCTCTAGCCCATCTATCTTTAAGTTTGGCTAGCATTCTTATGTTCTCATTAATTTGGACTTGGATAGCATTCATGGGTGTGGTGTTACTTTCCTGAAGGGGGGAAGTTCTTATTTTAAGCATCTCTACATGATGTGCTATGTTGTCTACCTTCAAAGAGAGACTATCTAATTTTCCTAATTTCTCTTCTACACTCTTGTTGAAGGCTTTTTGAGAAGTGATAAAGTCTTTAAGCATACTCTCTAATTAAGAAGTGGAGTTTTTGGTGCTAGGATAATTGTTGTTGTTCCCATAGTTGTTGGATGGGAACGGTCTAGGATTGCTACCAAAATTACTCCTATAAGCATTATTATTAAATTTGTTACTAGAGACAAAATTAACATAAACTTGCTCTCTTTCTTGAGTAACCAAAGAATTTAATGGAACATCATGAGTATCTATAGGAGCTTGCTTAGTAAGTAAACTCATGATCATGTCAACCTTATCATTAAGGGAGGAGATCTCCTCAACAGAGTTTACCTTCCTACCCGTTGGAGCTCTTTCGGTGTGCCATTGAGAATAATTTGTCAGCATCTCGTCGAATAGCTTTGTGGCAGCACCAAGTGTAGTTGACATAAAGGTTCCTCCCGCGGCCGAGTCTAACAGATTCTGCGAGGTAAAGTTCAATCCTACATAGAAAGTTTGGATAACCATCCAAGTAGTCAAACCATGTGTAGGGCAATTCTTAACAAGAGATTTCATACGTTCCCAAGCTTGAGCAACGTGTTCATCATCCAGTTGCCTAAAATTCATAATATTACTTCTTAACTGGATAATCTTAGCAGGCGGGTAATACTTCCCAATAAAAGCATCTTTGCACTTATCCCAAGAATCTATGCTATTCCTAGGCAAAGATTGAAACCACACTTTAGCTCCTCCTCTCAAGGAGAAAGGAAAAAGCTTAAGTTTAACAATATCACCATCTACTTTATGTTTTTTCATATCACAAAGCTCAACAAAATTATTCAAGTGCAAAGCAGCATCATCTCCAGCACCGGAGAATTGATCTTTCATAACAAGGTTCAGCAAAGCAGGTTTAATATCATAGGAGGTAGCCCGAGTGGCGGGAGCAGCAATAGGAGTGGAGATAAAGTCATTGTTCTTGTGACTAGTGAAGTCACACAACTTGGTGTTTTTAGTGGAACCCATAGCAGCAGCAACAAGCAAGAACAAAGCAACTAATTTTCTTGTGGTTTTTGGTATAATACACTAAGGAAAAAACTAGAAAATAAACTAACAAGACTAAAAAGCAATGGTAAAAGATAGCGTGCAACTCCCATATATTGAAGACTAGAGTCCCCGTCAACGGAGCCAGAAACTTGCTTGATGACGAGACGATGAATATACTTCTCACCCCTTGTTGGTTACCCCAAGTGGAAAGTGGAGATGTAGTCAGCAGCAAGTTTCCCTTACACGGAGACTGTAAGGTTTATAAAACCAGGAGGACTCCGAGGATCAATAAGTAGGTGTCCGCTGCTCTGGTGCAAGCAGAAGACGTGGACCTGCAAACACAAATAACTTTGCTCCCAACGAGTACATAGAGGTTGTCAATCTCTCTGGCCTTGTAATTTGCAAAGGATCAAAAGACAAGCGGGAATAGTGATAGTGATTGCAACGGAAAAGTAAATGAAAGTAGTAAATGATGGAGGTGTAAGCAATGGTGGTGATATGGACCGGAGTCAGATGATGTTCACTAGTGATGTCTCTCTCCCAAAAGACGATAAACAACTATGCTTGGGCAAACAAATTATAGCTGGGCAATTGACAAAATTATAAACGCACCCAATGCTAATTATGCTACTTTTAGAGGCTCAATAGTAATGGGCAGTACGCCAAGACAAGTAGACCATTTATTCATCAACATCTACTAACTAATCATCTACCTTGAGATATCTATCCAGAACATCTCGCTGGTATTAAGTTGCGAGCCCCACCCAAAGTGTAAACTCAAAGCAACGAACAACTACATTAACGATCTATGCGTAAGGTAAACAATCCTTGCAACCATGGTCACATGCACCGTTGTTTTCTCCCTGGTGGCAACAACACATCCCCTAGTCTCATGTTTCTATCACTCAAGCTAGACATCAGGGGGCATGAACCCACAATCATGCATAACGCTCCCTCTTGGAGTTACAATCTATTACTCGGCCAAAGCAATACAAAGCAACGGAGAACATGCATGAATCACTAAAGAACATAATATAAAAGGATAAGCAAATATATAACTCATAACAATCTGAACATAATATCATAATCCATCGGATCCCAACAAACCGAGCGTAGCAATAGCAGGAAAATTACATAGGTGCCTTGATCACGTAGGGCAGCTCACAAGGGCTAATCATTGAAGCACAAGATAGGAGAGAATACATCACATAACTACTGGTCATGGACTCATGGTCCAAGGAGGACTACTCACGGCACATCCGGGAAGCGTCCATGGTGGTGGAGAAGCTCCCGGAGGTCAATCCTCCCTCCGGTAGGGGTGCCGAGAAGATGTCTCCCGATTCTCTCGATCTCGGAAGCGCTGCGGTGGCGGAATGATGGAGAAATTTCCGATTCTGGATCTGTTGGAAGGGTTTCCTCTCGGAGGAGTAAATATAGGATAAAGGAGGGCGTCACAAGCGGTGGGGCCCACCCGGGCAGCCTGTGGGCACGACCAGGGGCCAGGCCGGGTGGTCGCCTGGGCAGCCCCTGGCTCCCCTTTGGCCCATCTTCGGTGATCTGGAAGCTTCCGTTACGCTGATTTTTATATATTTTTCTCGAGATTTTTGGGGCTCTGGAAATTTGGGTAAAAGCCCATGCAAAAATACATTAGCACACAGAAACTGGCACTGGGTGCACTGAGTTAGTAGGTTAGTCCAAATATGTGTAAAAATATATAAAAGTGTAGCAAAACATATAACAATGTCACCCAAAATATCAAGGAGCAAGGAGAAATTATAGATACGTTTGGGATGTATGAGCGGCCTCCACCATGGGTTTGACCCTAGAGCCCAAATTAGTCGATGTATCCGGATCATCTTCGGTTGAACACTGCCCTGATGCGACTCTAAGAACCTCTAGAACGGCAACACTGATGGTCGACCCCATGTACTCTAAAAACATGGACTTCGCATACGTCACAACATTAAATGAGTTGCTTGGCCTGATCCAGGCCATGGGGATAGCAAACGACCAACCTTTGATCTGCGATTAGGTCGGTGTTAAACCCGACGACAGAAAATTTACGTCCCACCTATAACACACTTGCTTGCCACTCTCAAGGACCCGACTAAAGGTTTGCCTTCCCAGCCGTCGGAGCTTAGAACAGTCTATGTTTGGGTCTCCGACAATCTGGACCGTCCCTCTAATTCGGAATCTGAGCTTCACTCCGAACTCGATTCGAAGTGCAACTTAGATTCTGTGCCACACTGTCCAGCTATCAATTTGAATCCTGGACCCAGTGCATCGGATCCATGATGGTAATAGATACAATCGTCAAAACTTGGCATTCACATCCTGTCGGGATGCAAAACTTTTCCCCACCCACCTCCCAAGGCAAACACTCTCTCAATAATTCGGAGAGTCGTAACATACGGGACCTATTGTGCGTCAAGCAACAACAAGGGGAGGCAGTCCAGCACTTCTGGGCTAGATTCCTCCTGACCAAAAATTAGATACCACACTGTAGTGACCAAGAAATCATAGAAACATTCTTGCAACTACCATAATAAATAAATCTTAAACGCCCTCGCCTGCCGTCACATCAAAAGCTTCACCCATCAATCTACATTGGTATAGAAATACTACACAATGGAAAGCACCTGGCAGACTGAAAAAATGCATATGGAGTCAATCTATGCAGAGCAACCCAGAGGAGCTCAGAGGAAGCGCATACTCCAACTTTGGTCGGCCGAGCACAAGCATGGCGCAAAATAGAATAAAACCCTCGTAGGATCCAAAACTTTCGTTGATGAACTACTGGAAAGACCATGCCACATACACTCCGCATTGTTGAACACTAACCCGACTCATAGCCTTCGAGCTTGATAGGTCATTAGGGAAGTAGCAAAAAGCGGAGAGGCTATGCTCGGGGTCTCATCCTCCAAAAAACGTCTAGAAACGCCACCAGAGAATAACATCGAGATCTTAACAATCTATGAGATGTTTCCCCCTAAAACTAGAGGAAGAAAGCTCTCTGAGAACTTGACCAAATATTCTAGGTGGCAGCGACGAACTCAGGGACAAACACACCCATAACTTTCAGCGAGGAAGACCAGCTAATACGTCTCCATCGTATCTACTTTTCCAAACTCTTTTGCCGTTGTTTTGGACTCTAATTTGCATGATTTGATTGGAACTAACCCGGACTGACGCTATTTTCAGCAGAATTGCCATGGTGTTATTTTTGTGCAGAAATCAAAGTTCTCCAAACGTCCTGAAAATTTACGGGGAGCAGTTTTTGAAAATATCAAAAATATGTGCGCCAAGTTCCTCCTCAGGGGGTGGGCGAGTGGGCCACAAGCCCCTGCTCTGCCACCACCCCCTGGTGGCGGTCGGCAGGCTTGTGGGGCCCACAGGCACCTGCCGCCCCAACTCCAGCTCTATAAGTTGTCTTTCATCCCAGAAAAAAATAAAAAGAGAAGTTTTCGTTGTGTTTTCAATACGGAGGCGCCGCCACCACCTGTTCTTCATCTGGAGGGCAGATCTGGAGTCCGCCTTGGGTTTCGGAGAGGGGAAATCGTTGCCATCGTCATCATCAACCTTCTTCCCTCTCCAATTCCATGAAGATCTTCGTCGTTCGTGAGTAATCTATTCGTAGGCTCGCTGGGCGGTGATGAGTAGGTTGATATCTATCATGTAATCGAGTTAGTTTTGATGGGGATTGATCCCTAGTATCCACTATGTTCTGAGATTGATGTTGCTACTACTTTTCCATGCTTAATGCTTGTCACTAGGGCCCGAGTGCCATGATTTCAGATCTAAAATTATTATGTTGCCACCAATATATGTGTGTTTTAGATCCGATCTTGCAAGTTGTAGTTACCTACTATGTGCTATGATCCGGCAACCCCGGAGTGACAATAACCGGAACCACTCCCGGTGATGACCATAGTTTGACGAGTTCATGTGTTCACCAAGTGCTAATGCGTTGGTCCGGTTCTTTATTAAAAGGAGAACCTTAATATCTCGGAGTTTCCTTTTGGACCCCGCTGCCACGGGAGGGATGGACAATAGATGTCATGCAAGTTCTTTTCCCTAAGCACATATGACGACACACGGAATGCATGCCTACATCACATTGACGAATGGGAGCTAGCCACTTATCTCTCCGTGTTATAGCTGTTGCATGATGAATATCATCCAAACAAATCACTGACCCATTGCCTACGAGTTTCTACTACTGTTGCTACTGCTCTTACTTGTCTTGCTCTGCTGCTGCTACTACTGTTGCTACTGCTGTTACTTGTCTTGCTCTGCTGCTGCTACTACTGTTGCTACTTTCTACTGCTGTCACTACTATTGTTCCTTGCCATTGATACTTCCGTCGACGTGGCAACGGAGGCGCCATTGATACAATCGTTAGGAATAGTCTGCTGTCAACAGATTGTTTCAAACACCGTTGTTATCATATTACTTTGCTGTTACTATTGTGCTTGCAGATACTAATCTTTCAGGTGTGGTTGAATCCGACAAATTCAGCTGCTAATACTTGAGAGTATACTCTCATCTCCTGACGGGCTTATCAACAAATTGGGTTGTATACTCTACCCTCAAAAACTGCTGCGAACCCACGTGCTGGTGGGCCATCAACAACATTCTTCTAGTCCCGTCGCCGGGGAGTGCTAGCAGCATTCTTGTGGTGCCGTTGCAAGGGAAGGATTGTTGTCATAAGCATTCGTCTAGTTAACGCCAGAGATTGCGTGATCAGCGTTTTTCTGGCGCCGTTGCTGGGGAGGTATTGCTATATTCTCTGAGTACTTGGGATTTATATCTGCTGATCAGTATGAAGAATCTGTAGGATCCGAAGACCAAAGTCTTGCCCTCAACTACGAGGGGAGGTAAGGAATTGCCATCTAGCTCTGCACTTGATTCACCTTCAGTTATGAGTAAGTTTGAGACATCACCTCCTGCTAGAAATCTTGATATGTCGCCTGTGCTTGATGATGCTTGTGATACTACTGCTAGAGATGCTATGCTTGATACTCTGCCTGATACTGCTAGAGATGCTATGCTTGATACTATGCCTGATGATACTATGCTTGATACTATGCCTGATACTGCTAGAGATGCTATGCCTGATACTGCTTTCCCTGATGATGCTAGAGATGCTATTTTGCCTGATGATGCTATGCTTGATACTGCTAGAGATACTCCTTCGCCTGATGTTCCACTAGGAGTGTTCCTTGATGCTCATATTGCTAGAGTTACTGCCAATGCTCGTGATGCTTCTGATACTGCCGATGCTATTGAGATAGAACCTGCTTTTGCTCCTGCTAGATCTAGCTCTCCCAGATATGAATTGCCTGATATACCTGAGGGTTACGTTATGGAGGGAGAGATAGCTGAGGATTTTCTTGCGTGTAAGGATGCCTATGACGCTGAGAAATTACTTCTCAAGTGGAAGGAAAAATCTCGTGAAGCTAGGATGAAAAATGACCCGAAGTTTGCCACTTCGCCTATCTTTGTCACCAATAAGGATTATGAATTCTCTATAGACCCTGAGATAATCTCTCTAGTCGAATCTGATCCTTTTCACGGTTATGACTCTGAGACGGTCATAGCCCATCTTGCCAAACTATCCGAAATAGCCAACCTTTTCACTAATGAGGAGAAGATCCGCCACTACTATATCCTTAAGTTGTTTCCTTTCTCTCTAAAGGATGATGCTAAAGCCTGGTTTACCTCTCTTGCTCCTGGATGTGTGCGTAGTCCCCAGGAGATGGTCTATTACTTCTCTGAGAAATATTTCCCTGCCCATAAGAAGCAAGCTGCCTTGGAGGAAATATACAACTTTTCTCAACTCCAAGAAGAGAGTCTTCCACAAGCTTGGGGGAGGCTCGTCCAGCTACAAAATGCTTTGCCTGATCACCCTCTTAAGAAGAACGAGATACTTGATATCCTCTATAACGGACTTACCGATGCCTCTAGAGACTACCTAGATAGTTGTGTCGGTTGTGTTTTTAAGGAACAAACTATAGAACAATCTCAGACTCTACTGAATAACCTCTTGATCAACGATAATGCTTGGACTATTCCCGAATCACCTCCTAAGCCAACTCCTAAGAAAAGAGGTATTCTATTCCTCAGTCCCGAAGATATGCAAGAAGCCAAGAAATCTATGCAAGAGAAAGGCATTAGATCTGAAGATGTCAAAAATCTACCAATTATCGAAGAGATCCATGGTCTCAATAACCCGATACAGGTAGTATAAGTGAATTCTCTGCGTAGGTTTGATGAGAGTAATATTCCTTTTGATAAACCTGCTAGCCTATGCTTTGATGAATTTGACAACTTTGTTGCCAAACAATAGAGTTTCAATGATTATGTTAGCACACATTTGGAACAAAGTACTCGTATGCTTAGCCATCTAAGTGCTTGTGTAGACAGAAATGTCAATGCTCTAAAGCTTCTGAGTAAACATGCCTCTATGATTACTACTCAGGTAGAACAAGTACTTAAAGCTCAGAATGACCTGCTCAATGAATTAAATGACAACCCTGTTGTAACATCCCAAATTTCAGAATGTTAATATAATTAGTAGAATGATCGTTTGTTTGTTTGAGTGATTGAAACTTGAGTGAAATTTGAAACTTTTTAAAACTTTTGAATGAGAGGGAATAAAATGACTTTCCCATTTTCTTTTGAATTCCAATTTCATCCGATACAAATCACTGAGAGAAGATAACATGACTTCTTCAAAATAAAGGACACGAAAAAAAAGTGGTTTGTGAAAATAATTCCACTTGCAATCTATTTCTTATTTTGGTCCTATTTTAAAGTTCAAATGAATTCAAATCCCCTTGCCCAAATTCAAATCATGAGAGGAGCAATATGACACTCCAAACCAGGGGCCATTTGAAATTATATTTGAACTTATGAAACTCACAAGACTATTTTGGAAATGTTTTATATTATGTTTCAAAAACAATTTTTTAAGTGGTTTTCAAATTTATTTTTCTCCAAAAATAAAATACATGGAAAATAGGGTAAAATGATTCCCTTCAATATAAAAATGGAGAGGAATTAATTTGAATCCATTTTTGTATTTTCAATATGTTTTCTTTGCATTTTTCTTAAACCAGCAACAATGTTTGAATTTTCTGAATTTGTGAGAATTTTATTTGGTCTCGAAAATATGTTCATCTCGTAGGAAATCTTTTTCTGCAAATTTTGATATATAATATGTCTATATAAAAGTATTAAATTTTTTCTTTTATTTAGTTTCCTTTCCGGTTTTTGTATAAAAGGAAACAAATCACTTTATTTGGAAAGTTATCTGGGCCCATTAGGAAATCCGAATCTGGCCCGTTATTTCCTTTCTTCTACCTCGAGCGCTTTCCTTTCCCAGGCCATGGCACTCACCTCACAGGAAGGTTCCTCCCCGGGATTCGCGAGATCCTTTCCCTCCCAGCACCTCCCACCACGCCTATAAGAACCCCCTCGACCTCCTCTTTCCATTCCCCTAAAAAATCTCCGTTTCCCTGCCCGTAGCCACCGCGCCACCATCTCCATTTTCCCTACCACACCAAGCTCGGCACGAGCTTAACCCCAGCGCCCCCTTCCAGGAGCTCCCTGCCTCGCCCCAGTGCCTTCCCCTACCCCCTGCGCGCCCCACCCCTCCTCCACCGATTCCTCACCCCGCCAGCGACCTCCCCACCTCGCCGGAGCAGCTACCTCGCCGGAGTTCTTCCTGTGTGTCACCCATGGTGAGATTCACGAAATCCCGTATTGCAGTTTTTTCAGAAAATTGCAATTTTAGAAAATTCATATCTATTAGTTTATAACTCCGAATTTGGTGATTCTTTTTGCGTTGGATCACATATTTTATGTAGTTTCTGTAGATATATAATTTGTCTATGTTTGGATTTATAAAATTTGAATTAGATCATATTTGATTTAAAGCTTGTTTTGCTTATACCGGGAGTTTAAAAATAGCTTTTAAATTAATTCTTTTTGCTACTGTTTCCTATTGGTCATATCTTTCAGTAGTTTAAGTTTCAATTTTTTTTAATATTTTTACTTAGGGTTTTAAGCAACACAGATTCTGTTTTAGCCTTTTTTGTTTTCTTGCTATTTCTTTTGTATTAATTGTTATTAATTTGTTTTTTTGTAATTGTGACAAGTTATAATTTGTTTTTGATATTTACCAGTAACTTTTCAACAACAACAAAATTTTATTTTATTTATTCTTATTTGTTTGCATGGAATCAATTCTAGTTCTATACTAACTTGCAAATTCATTGCATTGCTAGTTTGATTTCCTATTTTGAAAATACTTATAAAATAATATTGTTTTGTAAATTTTACTTCTGTTATCTTAGTTATTTTTATTTTGGTTTATGTTATTTTTTCTATTTTAGTGTTTTATTTTCAGTTAGAACAAAAACTATATAGTGTTTGATGTAGTAGAAGGCTTCCTAGCTTCTTTGAAGTTTCCTTTGGATTTTTATCCGCTCTCTCTTATTGATTTTTGATTGGATCAACTTTTATTGCTGTTTGTTAATTGATTGCTAGAATGATTGCTAGTGTGAGTGCTTATGTGAATACTTTGTTTGATTATATAGATTTCATCGGAGAGTGACGAATAGTTCTATCACGTATTTCCCGAGAACGAAAATTCTTCTTCTTCAACATCGCCACGCAAGTCATTTTGATCATACTATCTCCTATGTTTTTCTATGCATGGTAGTTTCACCTTTCTTTGCCCAATTGCATGCTGCTTAGGTACTTGGAAATTTTAGTATAGGTTGTAGTATCATGTGGTAGGCACACAACAACCCCGATACTTGGCCCCGGGACGACAAATTTCATAGTGCTATGCTTGAGTAGACGGGATTTCGGTTGAGTGCATAACACGAGTGATGCAAGGTTGATTAAATAACCAAGACCGGTTAAGACAAGATTTTCAAGACCTCGTGATGCAATGCAACTCTGGGTGAAGGACGGTGGATCGGCTCCCTGGAGAAACCAGTGGATGACCTGGGATGCTGGAGACGACCATGACATCTTGCGGAAAGCTTCACCCAGGCTCAAAGAGACGGACGGATATTTTCAAGACCCAAGGCTTACCTGCACAACCACAAGTCATTATGGGCTCTGGCTTGGTTGACAACACGGCGACTCTGGACAGGCGGTGCTAGCAGATGTAGAAGAACGGTAGGAATGGATGGGCAACGACAGGGATTCAGAGGGACCTGTTGAAAGACCATGTTTTGATCATCCGGTCTTCAAACACCCTGAAGTGCGAGGACATACACGGAGGCGATCAAATCTTGTGGGGAACGTGTGCAAAACTCTGCTGAGTACTCAAACCTAATCGATTAGCCGTGTCCACGGTCATGGACAACTTGAGCCAAAGGAACTGAAGTTATCTGGATTTCTCAACACCATTATATATATTTGATGAGGGTAATATTGATAACTCGGGTATGAGAACTGGTTGGCGGAACCATCTCATTAACAACCAACTACGTAGTAATATTTTGCTTTTAGCCCCTCTCTTGATGTAGGAGAAAACTTTGCTTTTCGCTAAAAACTTACAACCCCACCTGCCATGTATGCATATTGTATAGATGATATTTTACCCCTCTTTTTTGTGACTTGCCGGCATATTCAATATGCTGACCTACACGGCTGCAACGTCTTATGTTGCAGATATTTTCTTCGACGAGTAAGAGTACGATTCAGGGTTACAGTCTACACTCAACTTGCCGTTGGTGTTTATTGGGACTCCACTCCCTTGACTGCTTCCGCTGAAATATTTAAGGTATATATCAGTTTTACGCTATTTACATGTGATTGCACTTTGATATATACATTGATGTACTGTGTGTGCTAGCATACTGATCCAGGGATGGCACAGAAACACAGAGGCTTGACTTGTTTTGAGTCGGGTCGCTACACCTATCAGAGTCATTACTAGAGGAGGCAAAATGACTCAGGAATCTTTGTATCCTGAAGGTCATCCTAAGAGAATTGATCAAGATTCTCAAGGAATCAATGCTGATACACCTAGTAATCCTAAGGAAAAGAAGAAGGATGATAGAAACCTGCATGCCAGTTCACCAAATACTGTCACACCTGAAGAACCTAATGATATTTCTGCGTCTGATGCGGAAACACAATCTGGTGATGAACATGAACCTGGTGATAATATGGACAATGATGTTCATAATAATGCTCAACCTAGCCATGATGAGGATGTGGAGATTGAACCTACGGTTGATCCTGATAACCCACAACCTAAGAGATACGACAAGAATGACTTCACTGCTAGGAAGCATGGTAAAGAAAGAGAGTCATGGGTTCAGAGACCTATGCCCTTTCCTCCTAAGCCATCCAAGAAAAAGGATGATGAGGATTTTGAGCGCTTCGTTGAGATGATAAGACCCGTCTTTCTGCAGATGCGGTTAACTGATATGCTCAAGATGTCTCCGTATGCCAAGTACATGAAAGATATCGTGACTAATAAATGGAAGATACCATATCTTGAGATCTCCACCATGCTTGCCAACTACACTTTCAAAGGTGGAACTCCTAAGAAACTTGGTGATCCCGGAGTGCCCGCTATACCTTGCTCAATTAAAGGAAACTACATAAGAACTGCCTTATGCGACCTTGGAGCCGGTGTTAGTGTTATGCCACTCTCTCTTATCGTAGACTTGAATTGGATAAGTTGACACCCACTGAAATTTCTCTGCAAATGGCCGACAAATCAACTGCTTTCCCTATCGGCGTTTGCGAGGATGTGCTTGTTGTGGTTGCTAATACCACTATCTTAACAGACTTTGTTATCTTGGAGATCCCCGAGGACGATGCCGTGGCTATTATCCTTGGAAGACCCTTTTTAAACACTGCAGGGGCTGTTATAGATTGTAACAAAGGCAATGCCACTTTCCATGTCAAGGTAATGAGCACACAGTGCACTTTCCGAAGAAACGATATCCAGTACATTGCATCAATGCTATTGAAAAGACTTCATCGATTCTCATTGGGAGCTTTGAATGCCCTATTCCTTGTGTTAAGATGAAGTATGATTTGCTTGTTGGGGAGATACATATCCCCATTGAGGTGACTTAGTGGCTATTTGAAAATTCACTGTTCTCTCTTGCGATTCAAGAAGGTTTTGTCATAAGGACTTGATCAATCCCATTGACGGATTTCTTTCGATGACCATGAAACGGACGAATCAAGGAGTCACATACCTCCGTTTTGAGTTTTCCTTTTCTGTTGCTTAGAAGAAAAATGATAGAATTAGTTTAGTTTTTCCTGTTTTCTGTTTTAGCGTCCCGAAGAAAAATACCTCAAAAATAAAAGTTCTCCGATGGTCCTGAAAATTTAGTATGATTTTTTCTGGAATTTTTGAAAATTTCTGGGCGTGAGAGCTGGCCTGAGTGCCTGACCAGTGGGCCACAAGCCCCCCCACCACCACCTACCCCCTAGTGGTGGGGTGCTAGCTTGTGGGGCCCACAGGCACCCCCACCACTCATTCCAGCTCCCAGCCTCTTCTCCCACCTCAAAAAGAATTGTTACGCAGCTCAAACCCGTGTTCTTGCTCATTTGGCTGTGATTTTCGATCTCCTTGCTCAAAGCACCATTCTCCAAACTGTTTTGGGGAAATTACTCCTTGGTAAGTGACTTCTTCATTGGTCCAATTAGTTTTTGCTCTAGTGCTTTATCCTTCGCGTATTCTTGCTACCTTGGTGACCCTGTTCTTGAGCTATAAATGTTGATTTTAGCTGGTTCCAAGTAGTTTTAGCGCGTGATACGGTCTCTAGGCACTAGTAGGAGTAGTTTCTACAAGCTGGGTTAATCCTTATTCACTTTTCTTTCGAAGTCTCTAAAAATTCCAGAATTTTTCAGATCTAGAAAAAGGAAAAGATGAGGAGGTTCTTGAGAGGCTCTTCAAGCCGTAACACCAAGGAGGATGAGAAGAACCACCCCAAGTACGTAGTCCCTCGAGTCACAGAAGTTCGAGCTTGTGAGTGGCCAAGTGATGAACTTTTGCGCGTCGCCGGACTTTATGCAGACTTTTATTAGTTGGTGGAGAACGCAGGTCTTACTGCGTTTGTTGAAGGTAAGTGCCCACAATATCTCCTCCTCACCTATATTTTCGTTAAAAGCTTCAACTTTTATCCGAGGAAGAATCCTCCCATGGTTGAGTTAATGATATACGATGTCCCCCAGTGCATGACGCTGCAGGATTTTTGCAATGTATGCAAATTACCTTATATTGGGGATATCCGTGACCCTCGTCCACGGGACTTGGAGGATTTCATTTGTTCTATTGCTGTTGGAGAGAAGAGAGGAGTGTCTCGCGCTGGAATTGGTAGCATAAATTTTCCTGTGCTTCGGTACTTCTCACTATTTGTGGGAAAATGTTTGATTGGCCGTGGGGAGGCTGGATCACTTAGTTCTCCAGACCTTGCGGTTTTGCGCGAAGGCCTTTATAACGATAAGACTTATAGCTTGGGCGCTATAGTCGCTCAATGGTTGAACATGAACCGTTCTCAAGGTGTCGTCTATGGAGGTATCTATGCTACCCGTCTTGCCATACACTTTGAGATACCCATTAGACTAGGAGAGGAAGGAGAGATGCTTCTCCCTGAGAGATATCTGGATTATGATAGCATGGTTCGCCATGATTTTCTGGATAGAGATGCTAGTAAACGGATGATTTATAATCTGGTGTTTAGTTAGGGTACTCGGGAGACTATTACTTTGCCTGCTCCTTCTTTGTTTGATCTTCATGCATGCAGGTACACTATTATGCCCATGGACATCTACGCATATTGGGGCTTGGCCCAACCACAGGCGCCCGTGCCCGAGCCACCAGTCGAGTACCAGACGCCAGTTTATCAGTGGGAGCCAGAGGAGCTCGCACAGCAGTGTCATCCGCAGTCTGCTCTAGAGTATCCCGGAGCTGGTTATTTCCCACCTTGGGAGTAGAACAAGCTAGGCAAAAAGCCTAAGCTTGGGGGAGTACGTGTTCTCACCGACTTTACATTCATGATTATGCTTTCATTTTGTTAGCCGGTGTTTACACTTTGCCACTGTATTATCCATGCTAGTTTCTTTTTGTTTTCTTGTTTTCTTGTTTTGTGTCCTTTTGAGAAAACCCAAAAAGATTTTTCTTTCTTCTTTTTCTTGTTGGGAGCTTTCCCGTGTAAATAGCTTTCTTTTTCTTTGTGTCAAGGTAGAAGATATTGGTTACAATGCTTAGTGGTTCTTACATGCTTACCTGTTTAGCTTTCAAAGAGCCATATTATTTTGTCTTCTCCTTTGTGTTTGCCTACAGATTCAGCTTAGTCCAATGCGCTTATTATCGTTTTCATCGTTCGATCGTGCAAATGAAAGGCAACAATGATGATATATGATGAAGTGACTGAGACTGAAAAGCTGGTATGAACTCTATCTATTTTGTTTTTGTAAATATAACTAGCTTGTCGACCCAAATTTAGGTTTGTTGTGAGAGAACCTTGTTTGCAATGACAACTTAGAGATCATAGTTTCTGATGCCATGCTTATTTAGCTGAGAGCTTATAATGGTTTGTCTGGATTGCCAACATAGATTTTGAGATGACTGTGATGTAGTATGATAGGATGGTATTCTCCTTTGAATGTTTCAAGTGGCTTGACTTGGCGCATGTTCATGCATGTAGTTGAAACAAAATCAACATAGCCTCTATGATGCTCGTGTTCATGGTGATTTATATCCTGTTCATGCTTGCATTTAATGTTAGTCAAACTCATTGCATCTTGATGACCGTTGTCGCTCTCTTGTTGGTCGCTTCCCAGTCTTTTGCTAGCCTTCACTTGTACTAAGCGGGATTACTGCTTGTGCATCCACTTCCATAAACCCAAAAGTTTTTCCATGAGAGTCCACCATACCTACCTATTTATGGTATCTACCTGCCGTTCCAAGTAAATTTTCATGTGCCACTCTCTAAACCTTCAAGAAATAATCTGTTTTGCATGCCCGAACCGCTCATGTGGTGACAGGGGGCTATTGGTATCTTCCATGCTCGGAGTGTTATCCTCGACATGTGTTTATTCACAGTCATTCACGAGAAAGGGTCCGGTATTTGGGATGCCCAGTTCCACGCTTAAATCGAAAACATAACTGTAAAACAAGACTCCCCCCGGATTGATGTTAGTACGGACGGTACCCGAGGATTCGGCTAGCTGTGGAGTGTGATTGATTGGTGGTGGGGGAGTTAAAACTTTACATTTCTGTTTGGGAACCGCCTATAGCATGAGTAGCATGGAAGATATTGAGAACTCTTGGTCATTGCGTTGACAATGAAAGCATGCCACCCAAAATTATTATGTCTGTTTTCAAAAGCTTGAGCTCTCGCACCTCTCCAAATCAATGCTTCCCTCTGCGAAGGGCCTGTCTATTTATTTTCCTGTCGAGTCATCCTCCTCTTTTATAAGCACCAATTATAGAGAACCTCTGTCATTTTTTGCTTTGCTTTTGATTGATATTGAGTATGACTATGACTGGATCTTCGTTGCTATGAATTACAATGTTTAGTCAGCCCTTGATCTTTGAAAGTGCTCTGCATTTATGTTTTGCGGTCTCAGAAAGAGCTAGCGAGATACCACCTATCCATATTGCTTCATGCTTGTTTTGATTGAAGTGTTGGTATTTGAAACTCGCTATTATTTGCTCGTTAGCTGATTATGCCATTGATATTAGTTTACCGTGAGACCTTTGTGTCATTTGCTTATGTGGTTAACTTGTGATCTTGCTGAAATTCTGGTTATGAGTTAGACATAGTTGCAACAACAAGATCAAACCGAGTTTGTCAAAGTTTTTCTTTCTCTCTCAGTTTGTCAACTGAGTTGCTTGAGGATAAGCAAGGTTTTAGTCTTGGTGGAGTTGATACGTCTCCATCGTATCTACTTTTCCAAACTCTTTTGCCCTTGTTTTGGACTCTAATTTGCATGATTTGATTGGAACTAACCCGGACTGACGCTGTTTTCAGCAGAATTGCCATGGTGTTATTTTTGTGCACAAATCAAAGTTCTCCAAACGTCCTGAAAATTCACGGGGAGCAGTTTTGGAAAATAACAAAAATATCTGCGCCAAGTTCCACCTCAGGGGGTGGGCCAGTGGGCCACAAGCCCCTGCTCTGCCACCACACCCTTGGTGGCGATGGGCAGGCTTGTGGGGCCCACAGGCACCCGCCTCCCCCAACTCCAGCTCTATAAGTTGTCTTTCGTCCCAGAAAAAATAAAAAGATAAGTTTGCGTCGCGTTTTCGATACGGAGGAGCCACCACGAGCTGTTCTTCATCTAGAGGGCACATCTGGAGTCCGTCTTGGGCTCCGGAGAGGGGAAATCGTCGCCATCGTCATCATCAACCTTCTTCCCTCTGCAATTCCATGAAGCTCTTCGTCATTCATGAGTAATCTATTCGTAGGCTCGCTGGGCGGTGATGAGTAGGTTGATATCTATCATGTAATCGAGTTAGTTTTGATGGGGATTGATCCCTAGTATCCACTATGTTCTGAGATTGATGTTGCTACTACTTTTCCATGCTTAATGCTTGTCACTAGGGCCCGAGTGCCATGATTTCAGATCTGAAATTATTATGTTGTCACCAATATATGTGTGTTTTAGATCCGATCTTGCAAGTTGTAGTTACCTACTATGTGTTATGATCCGGCAACCCCGGAGTGACAATAACCGGAACCACTCCCGGTGATTACCATAGTTTGAGGAATTCATGTGTTCACCAAGTGCTAATGCGTTGGTCCGGTTCTTTATTAAAAGGAGAACCTTAATATCCCGGAGTTTCCTTTTGGACCCTGCTGCCACGGGAGGGATGGACAATAGATGTCATGCAAGTTCTTTTCCGTAAGCACGTATGACGACACACGGAATGCATGCCTACATCACATTGACGAATAAGAGCTAGCCACTTATCTCTCCGTGTTATAGCTGTTGCATGATGAATATCATCCAAAAAAATCACCGACCCATAGCCTACGAGTTTCTACTACTGTTGCTACTGCTATTACTTGTCTTGCTCTGCTGCTGCTACTACTGTTGGTACTGCTGTTACTTGTCTTGCTCTGCTGCTGCTACTACTGTTGCTACTTGCTACTGATGTCACTACTGCTGTTCCTTGCCACTGCTATTGCTCGTTACACTGATGCTACCTGCTACACTGTTGGTTCACCTACCGTTGACGGGAATTAACAACTTCCGTCGACGCGGCAACGGAGGCGCCATTGATACAATCGTTAGGAATAGTCTGCTGTCAACAGTTCGTTTCTAACACCGTTGTTATCATATTAATTTGCTGCTACTATTGTGCTTGCAGATACTAATCGTTCAGGTGTGGTTGAATCCAACAAATTCAGCTGCTAATACTTGAGAGTATACTCTCATCTCCTGACGAGCTTATCAACAAATTGGGTCGAATACTCTACCCTCGAAAACTGATGCGAACCCACGCGCTGGTGGGCCATCAACAACATTCTTCTAGTTCCGTTGCCGGGGAGTGCTAGCAGCATTCTTCTGGTGCCGTTGCAAGGGAAGGATTGTTGTCATAAGCATTCGTCTAGTTAACGCCAGAGATTGCACGATCACCAGCCGAGAGTCCACTCTTGAAGTACACCCGACGCTCTTGTTCTTAACCCCATTGTAGAAAGATTTAGGCTCCGCTTGGAACTAATGGATGGCAACATCGGATTAAACATTATTTATGAGGATACTTTGGAAAAAATGCAGTTTGACAAACTTCGCATCGAACAAAGCCACACCACCTTTCGAGGGATTATCCCCAGAAGAGAGGTGCGATGCACATGATGATTTTCTCTCGATGCAGTATTCGGCACCCCAGAGAACTAAAGGTTCGAGGAACTTGCCTTTCATATTATTCCCTTTTGTAGCGGTTATCAAGCCCTGCTGGGGCGTGATGCCTTCACAAGATTTCAGGCCATACCGCATTACATGTATATGAAGCTCAAAACTCCAGGGCCCAATGGTGTTATTACACTTACAAGTGACCCAAATAGAGATCTTCGGGCTGAAAACAAAACTGGATCGCTTGCCCTCGAGGCACTATCCGAAGCTATCCAACATGCATCTAGAGTATTATGTAAAATAGAGTAATGCATGGAGAACGATGACATGATGAAGACAAAGTAAACTCAAGCAATATGAATAAACCCCATCATTTTGACCTTAGTAGCAGCAACACAAAGAAGCATCTTGTTCCCTTCTGTCACTGGGATATAGAAATTTGCCAGGTTGAACCTACCACAATGCACCTCTCTCCCCGAAGAAATATCGATCAAGTTGGGAAAACTATTTCAATAGATCGGAAAGAATTACGAAGCTATCATAATCATGCACATAAGAATCATATAAGTATTCAGAGGTGACTCAAATATTTATCATGAATAATCTGAACATAAACCCACAAATCATCGGATCCCAAAAAACGCACCGTGCAAAAGGATTACATCATAAGGATCAAAGAAAAGATGTGATGTTCATTGTATTGAAGATCAAAGAGAGAGATTGCCATCTAGGTACTGACTATCGACCCATAGGTCAATGGTGAAGTACTCACACATCATCGTGAGGGCAGCAAGGTTGATGAAGAGGCCCTCCGTGATTGATCCCCCTTCGGCAGGGTGCTGGAACGGAGCTCTAGATGGTCTCCCGTCGGAACAGAGACTTGCGGCGATGTAAAAATTGTTTTGGGACCCCCTGGTGTTTTTAGGGTAGATGAGAATTTATAAGCCAAAGAACGGAGTCGGGAGGGCCATGAGGGAGGCACAAGCCATCAAGGCACGCCCCAATGCCATGCCCTATTGGCTTGTGGGCCCCTCGGGAGGCCTCCAGCCTTCTTTCGTTGCTCGTTGGTCTTTGTTTGATCTAGAAATTTTTTCCAAAAAGGTTTAGGGAAATTGTACTTCGTTTGGTATGGAAAACCTGAAAAGTAAAAACCACGCAGAAATCAACAACTTGCACTGGGCACTGGGTCAATAGGTTAGTGCCACAAAATAATATAAAATGGTAAATGAATACCCCAAAGTGTTTTAGAATGATAATATATCAGAATGGAACAATAAAAAATTATGGATACGTTGGAGACGTATCAATGTACTTCGACGGCTCCAAGATGCTTGCCAAACTGGGGGCTGGTGTTATACTTACATCTCCACCGACAACAACATCCGGTAGGAACTACTAATCATGTACACCGGTTCCAATAATTCAACAAAATACGAGGCCCTATTGCATGGACTTAAGATGGCAACTTCAATGGGTGTACAATGGCTCGAGGTACGAGGAGACTCCAACCTCACCATCTCTCAAATCAACGATGAATTTGATTCTAAAACCCCCAAAATGGCAACATATAGAAATGTTGGTCTCAAAATACCAGCACGGTTCGAAGGCCTCGAATTCCATCATATCTCGAGAGACAACAATCAAGCTGCTGATGTCCTCGCCCACATGGGCGCCAAACGCGACCCTGTTCCTAAGAATAACTTTTTGGAACTACTCTTCAAGCTTCCGTGGTATGGCAGGATGAGGACAATAACACTGGAGCCAGTGGTGAGGAACATGTTACCCCTCCTATAATTGAACCACATGAACAGATCATTGGCGGCTCAGCACTTGAAGAAACACCTTTGGCTCACGAAGTCATTGCAGTAATCGCGCCATGGACTGAGCCCTTTCTCGCCTATCTTCTTTTCCAAGAGCTCCGCGGTGACTAAATCGAGGCTAGACTATTGGAGATATGCCTAGAGGCAATCATGTATAATGATATTTCCTATGTGTTTATGAATAAATATAGTCCTTGGACATTATCAATGATGTGGATTAACAAGTACATGACTTGTTTGTGAGACTATGCATTGCGAGACTATGCATCAAGATCTTTAGAGATAAATCAAGGAGGTTACTCGGCTTAAGCCACATCATGTAAATCGAAAAAATGTTGAAGTGGTTCAACATGAGTGAGGCCAAGAAAGGGTTCTTGCCCATCTCACATAGTATAAGTCTAAGCAAGACTCGGAGTCCTTCGACTTCTAATGAGCGAAACAAGAAGAGTAGGATTCCGTAAGCCTGGGCAATAGAATCCATTATCTATGCCATGCTATGTACATGGCCTAATGTTGCCTATGTAATAATCCTAACAAGCAGACACTACTGAAATTCATAAAGTTGCCGTCTGCCAAAGCAGACGGCAAAGGGTGCAACCACGGATGGCAAAGGCTTTGCCGTCGGTCAGCAGACGGCAAAGTAGACGGTAAAAAAAATCCGGTGAAGAGGTTCTTTGCCGTCAGCTTTCCCAAAGCAGACGACAAAGAATCTTTGCCATGAGTGGGCTGACGGCAAATTAGCTGGGACGGCAAAGGGTGCAACGTCCCCGTTAAGTGTTAACGGCAGGCCGTCTGCCTTTGCCGTGTGCCTCCCCTCCTTTGCCGTGCGTGGGCAGACGGCAAAGAGGGGAGAGAGAGGGGGCAGATTCCCCCCTTTGCCGTCTGCCTCCACCCCTTTGCCATGTGGGGGTAGACGGCAAGGAGGGTAGAGAGAGGGCAGATTCCCCCCTTTGCCGTCTGCCTCCCCCCCTTTGCCATGTGGGGGCAGACGGCAAAGAGGGAAGAGGGAGGGGGCAGATTCCCCACTTTACCGTTTGCCTCCCCCCTTTGCCATGTGGGGGCAGACGGCAAAGAGGGGAACCAGCCCCTTTTTTATTTATTTTTTGTTATATCCAGCATTTTTAACAATAATCAGGATATATATATATATTTGACATAAATAAATTTCTTTCCGTACTCATAACCATATTAAAATAACCTCTTATATCCAACTATCAAGTGGCATCCACGTGCATACAAAGTTTCATATATTACACTAGTTTCATCCACGTGCATACAAAGTTTCATATATTCATATACTACAATAGTTTCAATACAACCCATGTTACAAGAAATCATCTTCAAGCATTCCCTCAATATTTGCCAAGCTTCCCGTGAAGTGAAGGTAATCTGCAAAATGACAAATAAGAAAGTTAGAAGAATAATAGTAGATGAAGTAGTGTATATATAGGTTATTTCGGAGAGAAATTAGCTAAGTATAGACCATTTAGGAGCTAACTAAGCTAATTATGTCATTTAGGTGGAACTCTAGATAACTATAGGTCGTTTCAGAGCTAACTTGGGTAAAATAGGTCATTCCGGAGCAAACTATGCCTATTAAGCCATTTTTGATCTAGCTAGGCTAATTATAGGCCATTTAATACCTAAGTTAGGGGGAATAGGTCATGTTGCAGCTATGTAAGCCTTATTATGTCATTTCGACGATAATTAGCTAAGTATAGGTCATTTTTTATTAAATAGATCATTTAGGAGCTAACTAAGCTAATTATGTCATTTAGATGGATAATTGGCCAATTTAGGCTTTGTTTGATAAGTCTAAGCTACGTAGAATAAGAGAAAGAGAAGAAGAAGTAAAAGAAGGAGGAGGAGGAGGAGACAGAAGAGGAGAAGAAAAGAAGAAGGAGAAGGAGAAGGAGGAAGAAGGAGGAAGAAGGAGAAGGAGGAGCTCCTTCTCCTTCTTCTCCTCCTTCTCCTCCTTCTTCTTATCCTCCTCCCTCTCCTTCTCCTTCTTCTCCTCTTCTTCTTCTTCCTTTGTTTCATTTTTCCTCTTTCTTCTCCTCTCGTCTCCTTCTTCGGGCTAAATTGGCTAAGAATGCCTTTTTGGAGCTAATTATGTCATTTCGAGGATAATTAGCTAAGTATAGGTCATTTTTTATTAAATAGATCATTTAGGAGCTAACTAAGCTAATTATGTCATTTAGATGGATAATTAGCCAATTTAGGCTTTGTTGGATGAGTCTAATTAAGCTACGTAGAATAAGAGAAAGAGAAGAAGAAGTAAAAGAAGGAGGAGGAGGAGGAGGAGGAGGAGAAGGAGACGGAAGAGGAGAAGAAGAAAAGAAGAAGGAGAAGGAGAAGGAGGAAGAAGGAGGAAGAAGGAGAAGGAGGAGCTCCTTCTCCTTCTCCTCCTCCTTCTCCTCCTTCTTCTTATCCTCCTCCCTCTCCTTCTCCTTCTTCTCCTCTTCTTCTTCTTCCTTCCTTTCATTTTTCCTCTTTCTTCTCCTCTCGTCTCCTTCTTCGGGCTAAATTGGCTAAGAATGCCTTTTTGGAGCTAATTATGTCATTCCGAGGATAATTAGATAAGTATAGGTCATTTTTTATTAAATAGACCATTTAGGAGCTAACTAAGCTAATTATGTCATTTAGATGGATAATTAGCCAATTTAGGCTTTGTTGGATGAGTCTAATGAAGCTACGTAGAATAAGAGAAAGAGAAGAAGAAGTAAAAGAAGGAGGAGGAGGAGGAGGAGAAGGAGATGGAAGAGGAGAAGAAGAAGAAAAGAAGAAGGAGAAGGAGAAGGAGGAAGAAGGAGAAGGAGGAGCTCCTTCTCCTTCTTCTCCTCCTTCTCCTCCTTCTTCTTATCCTCCTCCCTCTCCTTCTCCTTCTTCTCCTCTTCTTCTTCTTCCTTTGTTTCATTTTTCCTCTTTCTTCTCCTCTCGTCTCCTTCTTCGGGCTAAATTGGCTAAGAATGCCTTTTTGGAGCTAATTATGTCATTTCGAGGATAATTAGCTAAGTATAGGTCATTTTTTATTAAATAGACCATTTAGGAGCTAACTAAGCTAATTATGTCATTTAGATGGATAATTAGCCAATTTAGGCTTTGTTGGATGAGTCTAATTAAGCTACGTAGAATAAGAGAAAGAGAAGAAGAAGTAAAAGAAGGAGGAGGAGGAGGAGGAGGAGGAGAAGGAGACGGAAGAGGAGAAGAAGAAAAGAAGAAGGAGAAGGAGAAGGAGGAAGAAGGAGGAAGAAGGAGAAGGAGGAGCTCCTTCTCCTTCTTCTCCTCCTTCTCCTCCTTCTTCTTATCCTCCTCCCTCTCCTTCTCCTTCTTCTCCTCTTCTTCTTCTTCCTTCCTTTCATTTTTCCTCTTTCTTCTCCTCTCGTCTCCTTCTTCGGGCTAAATTGGCTAAGAATGCCTTTTTGGAGCTAATTATGTCATTTCGAGGATAATTAGATAAGTATAGGTCATTTTTTATTAAATAGACCATTTAGGAGCTAACTAAGCTAATTATGTCATTTAGATGGATAATTAGCCAATTTAGGCTTTGTTGGATGAGTCTAATGAAGCTACGTAGAATAAGAGAAAGAGAAGAAGAAGTAAAAGAAGGAGGAGGAGGAGGAGGAGAAGGAGATGGAAGAGGAGAAGAAGAAGAAAAGAAGAAGGAGAAGGAGAAGGAGGAAGAAGGAGAAGGAGGAGCTCCTTCTCCTTCTTCTCCTCCTTCTCCTCCTTCTTCTTATCCTCCTCCCTCTCCTTCTCCTTCTTCTCCTCTTCTTCTTCTTCCTTCCTTTCATTTTTCCTCTTTCTTCTCCTCTCGTCTCCTTCTTCGGGCTAAATTGGCTAAGAATGCCTTTTTGGAGCTAATTATGTCATTTCGAGGATAATTAGCTAAGTATAGGTTATTTTTCATTAAATAGACCATTTAGAAGCTAACGAAGCTAATTATGTCATTTAGATGGATAGCCAATTTAGGCTTTGTTGGATGAGTCTAATTAAGCTACGTAGAATAAGAGAAAGAGAAGAAGAAGTAAAAGAAGGAGGAGGAGGAGGAGGAGGAGGAGGAGAAGGAGACGGAAGAGCAGAAGAAGGAGAAAAGAAGAAGGAGAAGGAGAAGGAGGAAGAAGGAGAAGGAGGAGCTCCTTCTCCTTCTTCTCCTCCTTCTTCTTATCCTCCTCCCTCTCCTTCTTCTTCTTCTCCTCTTCTTCTTCCTTCCTTTCATTTTTCCTCTTTCTTCTCCTCTCGTCTCCTTCTTCGGGCTAAATTGGCTAAGAATGCCTTTTTGGAGCTAATTATGTCATTTCGAGGATAATTAGCTAAGTATAGGTCATTTTTTATTAAATAGACCATTTAGGAGCTAACTAAGCTAATTATGTCATTTAGATGGATAATTAGCCAATTTAGGCTTTGTTGGATGAGTCTAATTAAGCTACGTAGAATAAGAGAAAGAGAAGAAGAAGTAAAAGAAGGAGGAGGAGGAGGAGGAGGAGGAGAAGGAGACGGAAGAGGAGAAGAAGAAGAAAAGAAGAAGGAGAAGGAGAAGGAGGAAGAAGGAGAAGGACGAGCTCCTTCTCCTTCTTCTCCTCCTTCTCCTCCTTCTTCTTATCCTCCTCCCTCTCCTTGTCCTTCTTCTCCTCTTCTTCTTCTTCCTTCCTTTCATTTTTCCTCTTTCTTCTCCTCTCGTCTCCTTCTTCGGGCTAAATTGGCTAAGAATGCCTTTTTGGAGCTAATTATTTTATTTCGAGGATAATTAGCTAAGTATAGGTCATTTTTTATTAAATAGACCATTTAGGAGCTAACTAAGCTAATTATGTCATTTAGATGGATAATTAGCCAATTTAGGCTTTGTTGGATGAGTCTAGTTAAGCTACGTAGAATAAGAGAAAGAGAAGAAGAAGTAAAAGAAGGAGGAGGAGGAGGAGGAGGAGGAGAAGGAGACGGAAGAGGAGAAGAAGAAGAAAAGAAGAAGGAGAAGGAGAAGGAGGAAGAAGGAGAAGGACGAGCTCCTTCTCCTTCTTCTCCTCCTTCTCCTCCTTCTTCTTATCCTCCTCCCTCTCCTTTTCCTTCTTCTCCTCTTCTTCTTCTTCCTTCCTTTCATTTTTCCTCTTTCTTCTCCTCTCGTCTCCTTCTTCGGGCTAAATTGGCTAAGAATGCCTTTTTGGAGCTAATTATTTTATTTCGAGGATAATTAGCTAAGTATAGGTCATTTTTTATTAAATAGACCATTTAGGAGCTAACTAAGCTAATTATGTCATTTAGATGGATAATTAGCCAATTTAGGCTTTGTTGGATGAGTCTAGTTAAGCTACGTAGAATAAGAGAAAGAGAAGAAGAAGTAAATGAAGGAGGAGGAGGAGGAGGAGAAGGAGACGGAAGAGGAGAAGAACAAGAAAAGAAGAAGGAGAAGGAGAAGGAGGAAGAAGGAGGAAGAAGGAGAAGGAGGAGCTCCTTCTCCTTCTTCTCCTCCTTCTCCTCCTTCTTCTTATCCTCCTCCCTCTCCTTCTCCTTCTTCTCCTCTTCTTCTTCTTCCTTCCTTTCATTTTTCCTCTTTATTCTCCTCTCGTCTCCTTCTTCGGGCTAAATTGGTTAAGAATGCCTTTTTGGAGCTAATTATATCATTTCGAGGATAATTAGCTAAGTATAGGTCATTTTTTATTAAATAGACCATTCAGGAGCTAAGGAAGCTAATTATGTCATTTAGATGGATAATTAGCCAATTTAGGCTTTGTTGGATGAGTCTAATTAAGCTACATAGAATAAGAGAAAGAGAAGAAGAAGTAAAAGAAGGAGGAGGAGGAGGAGGAGGAGGAGGAGAAGGAGACGGAAGAGGAGAAGAAGAAGAAAAGAAGAAGGAGAAGGAGAAGGAGGAAGAAGGAGGAAGAAGGAGAAAGAGGAGCTCCTTCTCCTTCTTCTCCTCCTTCTTATCCTCCTCCCTCTCCTTCTCCTTCTTCTCCTCTTCTTCTTCTTCCTTCCTTTCATTTTTCCTCTTTCTTGTCCTCTCGTCTCCTTCTTCAGGATAAATTGGCTAAGAATGCCTTTTTGGAGCTAATTATGTCATTTCGAGGATAATTAGCTAAGTATAGGTCATTTTTTATTAAATAGACCATTTAGGAGCTAACTAAGCTAATTATGTCATTTAGATGGATAATTAGCCAATTTAGGCTTTATTGGATGAGTCTAATTAAGCTACATAGAATAAGAGAAAGAGAAGAAGAAGTAAAAGAAGGAGGAGGAGAAGGAGACGGAAGAGGAGAAGAAGAAGAAAAGAAGAAGGAGAAGGAGAAGGAGGAAGAAGGAGGAAGAAGGAGAAGGAGGAGCTCCTTCTCCTTCTTCTCCTCCTTCTCCTCCTTCTTCTTATCCTCCTCCCTCTCCTTCTTCTTCTTCTCCTCTTCTTCTTCTTCCTTCCTTTCATTTTCCTCTTTCTTCTCCTCTCGTCTCCTTCTTCGGGCTAAATTGGCTAAGAATGCCGTTTTGGAGCTAATTATGTCATTTCGAGGATAATTAGCTAAGTATAGGTCATTTTTAATTAAATAGACCATTTAGGAGCTAACTAAGCTAATTATGTCATTTAGATGGATAATTAGCCAATTTAGGCTTTGTTGGATGAGTTAATTAAGCTACGTAGAATAAGAGAAAGAGAAGAAGAAGTAAAAGAAGGAGGAGGAGGAGGAGGAGGAGAAGGAGACGGAAGAGGAGAAGTAGAAGAAAAGAAGAAGGAGAAGGAGAAGGAGGAAGAAGGAGGAAGAAGGAGAAGGAGGAGCTCCTTCTCCTTCTTCTCCTCCTTCTCCTCCTTCTTCTTATCGTCCTCCCTCTCCTTCTCCTCCTTCTCCTTATCCTCCCCCTGGCTTTTTTAACCATTCATGGGTCATGTCTTTCTGACTAGGGTGACCAGTGTACATCCAAGCACGATCACTCATGTTGCCTAGCTACCTATGGTTGCACAAGAAATAAATATATAATTCATCATCTATATTGATAAGCTAATCAAGTTTGTCAGTTTTATTATCCATGCAACCTACGTGCTAATAGGTAAAGATAGGTCCTAATCCCACCCGAGTATGTGTAGAGTGGGTTCGTTTTCCCATGCTCTGCTCCAGATGCGACGCAGAATTTCGGCAGCACCTCCCCGCTGTTCTCCTGATACACGTCTCGGCAATAAGCAGAGAGGATGTGTACCCGGAGAACAACAGGGGAGGCACTGACGAAATTCCGCATCGGATCCGGAGCACAGCATATGGGAAAACAAACCCAATCTACACATACTCGGGCTGTCCATGGATAATGTTGGACAATTCGAAAGGATGGCGGTTATAAATATGCAAAGAAATGCATATTTATAGATGTCGCCCTTTCGAACGGGAGACGCATACTGGTCACTCATACTCATGATTGAAGAAACCTATAGCTAGCAAGTTTCATCGGCACGAAGACCGGGACAGAGCAAATTAAGGGGTAGGAGGAGAAGTCATTTGTGCTCACCAACAAACGCAAGGGCGGAGCTCGTCCAACGCACGTGGAGGTCGTCGAACAACTGCACATTGAAATTCACACGATCAACACAAATACGATGTTTTTATAATTAACATAATTGGAAAATATGTGACGTCGGGCGTCAAGGGTCGGGGGTCGATGGTCGGGGGTCAGTGGCGTCGGGCGTCAAGGGTCGGGGGTCGAGGGTCAGTTTCGGGGTGCCAGGGTTCCCTTTTCCTCTTCTTTCTTCTTCTCCTCTCTCCTCTTTTTCTTCTTCTTCTTCTTCTTATTTTCTTCTTCTTCTTCTTCTTCTTCTTCTTCTTCTTCTTCTTCTTCTTCTTCTTCTTCTTCTTCTTCTTATTCTTCTTCTTCTTCTTCTTCTTCTTCTTCTTCTTCTTCTTCTTTTTTCTCCTCCTACTCCCCCTCCTCCTTTTCTCCTCCTATTCTTGTTCTTGTTCTTGTTCTTGTTCTTCTTCTTTCTCCTCCTCTTCCTCCTCCTCCTCCTCCTCCTCCTCCTCCTCCTCTTCTTCTTCTTCTTCTTCTTTTTTCTCCTCCTCCTCCTCCTGTTCTTCTTCTTCTTCTTCTTCTTCTTCTTCTTCTCCTTCTTCTTTTCTTTGTTCTTCTAATTATTTTCTTCTTTTCCTTTTTCTTTTTCATTTTTTCCTTCTGCTTTTCCTCTTTTTTTCTTCTAACCTAACTAACTAACCTAATTAGCCTAATAATCTAACCAAACAAACTAACTAAATTACCCTATATATAATAAAAAACTAACCTAATAAACTAACTAAAGTAATTAACTTTTTTAAAAATAAAAAGAAGAAGAACTCAACTCACCGTGGTGGACGACGGCAGGGGCGCAGGGGGCGCGCGGCAGGCGGCCGGCGGGCGGGGAGCAGGGGTGCCGCGGGCGGGAGGGCAGGAGGCCGGCGGGCGGGGAGGAGGGGTGCCGCGGGTGGGAGGGCAGGCGGCCGGCGGGCGGGGAGGAGGGGTGCCGCGGGCGGTAGGGCAGGCGGCCGGCGGGTGGGGAGGAGGGGTGCCGCGGGCGGGAGGGGATGCGGCCGGTGGGCGGGGAGGAGGGGTGCCGCTAGCGGGCGCAGGGAGGAGGGCGCGGGGAGGAGGCCGCGGGGAGGAGGCGGTGGGAGGGGAGGTGGTCGGCGGGCGGGGAGGCGACGGGCGGGCGGGGGTCGAGCGGCTGAGAGTAAGGAGGAGACGGATGAGAGTGAGAGGGAGAGGGACACGGCCGATGAGTTTTTCTTCTTCTTCTTCTTCTTCTTCTTCTTCTTCTTCTTTCTCGTCCTCCTCCTCCTCCTATTCCTCTTCTTCTTCTTCTTCTTCTTCTTCTTCTTCTTCTTCTTCTTCTTCTTCTTCTTCTTTTTTCTCCTCCTCCTCCTCGTCCTCTTCTTCTTCTTCTTCTTCTTCTTCTTCTTCTCCTTGTTCTTTTCGTTCTTCTTCTAATTATTTTCTTCTTTTCCTTTTTTCTTTTTCATTTTTTTCCTTCTACTTTTCCTCTTTTTTCTTCTAAGCTAACTAACTAACCTAATTAGCCTAATAATCTAACCAAATAAACTAACTAAATTACCCTATATATAATAAAAAACTAACCTAATAAACTAACTAAAGTAATTAACTTTTTAAAAAAGAAAAATAAGAAGAACTCAACTCACTGTGGTGGACGACGGCAGGGGGGTGGCGGCGGCGGTGGACGACTGCAGGGGCGCAGGGGGCGCGCGGCAGGCGGCCGGCGGGCGGGGAGCAGGCGTGCCGCGGGCGGGAGGGCAGGAGGCCGGCGGGCGGGGAGGAGGGGTGCCATGGGCGGGAGGGCAGGCGGCCGGCGGGCGGGGAGGAGGGGTGCCGCGGGCGGGAGGGCAGGCGGCCGGCGGGCGGGGAGGAGGGCAGGCGGCCGGCGGGTGGGGAGGAGTCGTGCCGCGGGCGGGAGGGGATGCGGCCGGTGGGCGGGGAGGAGGGGTGCCGCTGGTGGGCGCGGGGAGGAGGGCGCGGGGAGGAGGCGGTGGGAGGGGAGGTGGTCGGCGGGCGGGGAGGCGACGGGCGGGCGGGGGTCGAGCGGCTGAGAGTAAGGAGGAGACGGATGAGAGTGAGAGGGAGAGGGACACGGCCGATGAGTTTTTCTTCTTCTTCTTCTTCTTCTTCTTCTTCTTCTTCTTCTTTCTCCTCCTCCTCCTCCTATTCCTCTTCTTCTTCTTCTTCTTCTTCTTCTTCTTCTTCTTCTTCTTCTTCTTCTTCTTCTTCTTCTTCTTCTTCTTCTTTTTTCTCCTCCTCCTCCTCGTTCTCTTCTTCTTCTTCTTCTTCTCCTTCTTCTTTTCGTTCTTCTTCTAATTATTTTCTTCTTTTCCTTTTTTCTTTTTCATTTTTTTCCTTCTACTTTTCCTCTTTTTTCTTCTAACCTAACTAACTAACCTAATTAGCCTAATAATCTAACCAAATAAACTAACTAAATTACCATATATATAATAAAAAACTAACCTAATAAACTAACTAAAGTAATTAACTTATGGAAAAAGAAAAAGAAGAAGAACTCACCGGCGGGGTGGTGTGAGCGGCAGTGGACGATGACAGGGGGTGGCGGCGGCGACGGTGGACGACGGCAGGGGCGCCGACGGCGGCGGTGGACGACGGCACGGGGGCAGGGGCGCGGGGCACGGGGCGGGCGGCAGGGGGAGGCAGTGTCGCGCGGTAGGGGGCGCGCGGCAGGGGGCGTGCGGCAGGGGCGGGACGGCTCCGACGGCGGCGGCGGTAGGTGGGCACGCGAGAGAGAGAAGGCAGGGCGAGAGAGAGAGAGCGGGCAGTGGGCACGAGAGCCGTTAGTGGAGGGGGTGGGGGGCGACGCGCCGTTAGAGAGGGAGCCCCCTTTGCCGTCTGCAAAGGCTGGGTGGCAGACGGCAAAGGTGTGGGTGGGGTGGGGAGGCCTCCGGCCGCTAGGGTGGCGCCCCCTTTGCCGTCTGCCAACCCTTTGCCGTCCGCCTGTGGTTCCTTTGTTGTCCGCTGGCCGACTGCAAAGGGAAGGCCGACGGCAAAGAAAACTTTTGCCTTAGGTGTTGTCTTTGCCGTCTGCTTTGTGCTAGCTGACGGCAAAGAAGCTCTTTGCCATGTGTCAGCAGACGGCAAAGGAAAGCCAGACGGCAAATTTCTGAATTCCAGTAGTGAGATACGAGACCGACCCAGGTGAGAGTCACTAGGCAGCGGTGAAAACAATCTTGAAGTACCTGAAAGGACTAAAGAGATGTTCCTAGTTTATGGAGGTGAGGAGGATCTCTGCATAAAGTGTTGCATTGATACTAGTTTCCAAACTATTGGGGATGATTGTTGATCGCAAACTAGATTCATGTATGTCATGAATGGAGGAGAAGTGAGTTGGACGAGTTCCAAGCAAGATACGGTGGCCGACTCCACAACATAGGCCAAATACATTGCGGCTTGTGAAGCTGCAAAGGAAGGTGTTTGGATTTGGAAATTCCTGGAGGATCTCGGTGTGTTCTCGACTGGTCAAAACCGTTTGACCTTTATCGCGATAATTCAAGTGCCATCACACAGGTCAAGGAATTGAGACAACACCACAAGACGAGGCACACAGACCAAAATTATCACTTGATGTGCAAGCTAGTAAAGAATGGTTATACTAATTTATGCAAGATTTACACGAATGCAAATGTTGCAGATCCATTGACTAAGACACTTCCACAACCCAAGCATGAGGGGCACGTTGGAGCTATGAGCATTCGATATCTATTTGATTGACTCTAGTGCAAGTGGGATACTCTTGGAATTATGACCAAGAGGCAATCATGTATGATGATATTTCCTATGTGTTTATGAATATATATAGTCCTTGGACATTATCAATGATGTGTATTAACAAGTACGTGACATGTTTGTGAGACTATGCATTGTATGATGACTGTACTAAATGGTCCCTAGTTGAAAGGGTTGTGAGGACATGCAACCAGTTCGACCAACACTTACCATGCAGCATTGGATGCTTTTCGGATAATATGGACTCAGAAACATCTGGTTGGATTCGACGTAGTCAGATCCGAGTCGAGATAAGGTCTGAGTTGGACAAACCCAACAATGAGACGCAGCGATAGGTCATGTATGAGTCTCTAATACAACATACGTTCTATGTCCTAAGACCTAAGTTGGCGCATGTACGCGGGATGGTGACAGTCTTTCTTTGGGACGAACAAATGCTACTCCGTGACTGGGTATTTACAAAGGTAGGCTTCGGGTTTGTCCATACCCATGCTGCGAGACATGGTCGAGCAAGATGGGATTTGCCTCTCCGATCAGGAGAGATATACTCTGGGCCCCTCGGGTGATTCGACCTAGATAAGCATGGCCATGCATTGAGGATTATGAGATAATTCGAATTGTTGGTCGGACTCACTGGAATGAGAAAGCGGTAGTGCTTCCTTCAAGGATGACCATGTCGCCTTGAGCACGACAACATATATCATGTGGCAAAAGGAACCGAAGTAGGAAGTACATGTTCGCATAGCCAGCTTCATCGAAGACTTGGAGTTGGCATGCTTTCGTAGAGGCGGCTACCGACTAGACGAGTCAGGTGTGATGTGACCCGCGACTAGGTGAACAAGAACCTAAGGGTTTGTGCGCTTAAGGGAAGGAACACATAGGCCTTAGGATCCATGCGAGGCCCTAGAGTTGAGACTGTGTCAGATGTCTATGTATAGTGGAGGTGCGGCACACTTAATCACTTGATTGTTTCGGCACCGTCATTACGACTTTGCATGTGTTGCAACTAGCCACCTGTAGCGACCCGACTCAAGACGAGTCAAGCCTCTCGTGTTTCCGTACCATCCCAAGATCATGCTGGTACACACTCAGTACATAATGTATATATTCAAGAGTTCAATCACACAGCTTTATTAATCAAAATCTCATAAAGAGTACTTTATTACAATAAAGGATTACAATAAAGTGGCTGAAGGCCATTGCATGAGATATCTAACGAAGACTAGCGGAAGCATCAGGTAGACGAGTCCATCCGACTCCAGGGCATGTCGCTGAGCGTAGATCGTAGCCTCACTCCTGGTCGGAAAAGTACTCTGCAACATGATACGTTGCAGCCGTGTAGGTCAGCATATGGAATATGCCGGCAAGTCATCAAAGAGAGGGGTAAAAATAATAATCCACTATCTCTACATGCATATTTGGCAGGTGGAGCTATAAGTTTTGCAAAAAGCCAATTTTATCCTACAACATGAGGGGCTGGATGCAAAATATTCTACATTGTTTGTTGTTACCGAGATGGTTCCGCCAACCAATTCTCGTACCCGAGTTGTTATTAACACCCACATCATTATTAAGTTGTGTCGAGAGTTCAGGGGACTTTCAATGCCTTCGGCTCAAGTTGTCCATGACCGTGGACACGGCTAATCGATTAGGTTCGGCACTCTGCAGAGTTTTGCACACGTTCCCCACAAGATTTGATCGCCTCCGTGTATGTCCTCGCACTTCAGGGTGTTTGAAGACCGGATGATCAAAACATGGTCTTTCAACGGGTCCCTCTGAATCCCTATCGGTGCCGATCCATTCCTACCGTTCTTCTACATCTGCTAGCACCGCCTGTCCAGAGTCGACGCCTTGTCCAACCAAGCCAGAGCCCATAATGACTTGTGGCTGTGCAGGTAAGCCTTGAGTCTTGAAGTCTCCATCCGTCTCTTCGAGCCTGGGTGAAGCTTTCCGCAGGATGTCATGGCCTCTCCAGCATCCCGGGTCATCCACTGGGTTATCCAGGGAGCCGATCAACCGTCCTTCACCCAGAGTTGCATTGCGTCCGAGGTCTTGAAAATCTTGTCTTAACCGGTCTTGGTTATTTAAGCAACCTCGCATTACTCGTGTTATGCACTCAACCGAAAACCCGTCTACTCAAGCATAGCAATAATAAATTTGTCGTCCCGGGGCCAAGTTTCGGGGTTGTTGTGTGCCTACCACATGATACTACAGCCTATACTAAAATTTCCAAGTACCTAAGCAGCATGCAATTGGGCAAAGAAAGGTGAAACTACCATGCATCGAAAACATAGGAAATAGCATGATCAAAATGACTTGCCTTGATGATAGTTGTCTTGATCGAGCGCTTCTAAGTAACAAGCTTCACACTCCGGGTGATCTACCGATACAAACAAATACACACCATAAGCACTACAATCAAGCAACAAGTAAAAATAACATGACAAGTAAAAGTTTGCTATGGCCTAAGTGAATGAATTCAATACACGTCACTAAGGTAGAAACTTGTTTCTGTTAAAAACCCAAGTAAAAATATTAAAACAAAAATTGAAACTTCTATCACAGTAAGATATAATCACTGGGAAGCAGTAGCAAAAAGAATCAACTCAAAATCAATTTTTAAACTCCTGGAATAGGCAAAACAAGGTTTAAACTAAATCTGATCTAATTCAAATTTGAAAATTCCGAACATAGACAAATTATATGTTTTTAAAAACTAAAGAAAAATTGGGATCTACTGGAAAAATAATCAACCTCATTGGACTAAGGGATCAAAAGCTATGCTCAAAACAAAATTGAAACTTTTCTGTTTTTGGAACTAAACAGAAAAAGAAAATAATTGCTAACAGACAGGGGGGTACACGTGGCGCTCAATGAATGGCTGCGGGGGTGTGTGCTGCGGGTGTTATGAGCAAATGGCCGAGACTTAAGAAAAACCTACGGCTAAATAGTTAAGTGAATAAAAACCGGCTCGGTTTTGTTAGAGAACCGAAGGGGTATTCCCGATCTAATCTGCAGCGTACGTTCCCGATCTAACGGCTACTGAGGGGGATGGGGTGCTCACCGGCGGTGCTCTGCTCCGGCGAGGTCTTGACGGCGGCGACGGCTCGGGCGAGGATGGGGGAGGGGCTCCAGAGGGTCTCCGGCGGCGGCGAGGGCTTCAGTCAACGAGGGCGAGGGCGGCGAGCGCGATGGTGGCGTCGGGGAGGGGTCGGTGTGGCCGGAGGCGGTGCGGTGAGCGGCCAAAGGTGGCCGAGCTCGGGTGCTCCGGCGGCGGCTGGAGCACGCCGGCTTGGGGGCGGCGGGACGGCGCGGCGATGTGGGGAATGGGTGCGGCGGCCGAGGGCAGTACTTATAGGGGGAGAGAGGAGCTCGGGGAGGGAAAGAGCAGAGGGATCGGGCGGATCCCGGCGATCGTGGGAGGACTCGGGCTCGGGCTCGGTTTTTTTTGGAAAGGGGAGAGGAGAGAGGAGGAAGGTCACCGAGGGAAGGGGCAGATCGGGCGCGGGTCCCACGCGGCAGGGAGTGGGGGCTGGGGGAAACCCGGGGTAGTCGGCCAATCCGAAGAGGTTTCGGATCCCGGATCTGGTGGGATTCGGCCCACAGCTAAGATGCGCTCAGGCGCGGTTTCCTTTTGGAAAAAAAACCTTTCCTATTGTAGTCTTTTTCCGAAACAGAAATTAAAAGGGAATAAAAAGGAAACAAATAAAATAATTCATATGGGGTATTATATACAAAAAAAAATCAGAAAAATATCCTCCACTCGATTAACATTTTTCCAAAGCAAAAATAAAAACTTTTAAATTTTTTTTTCTTCAGAAAATCCCCTAAATGCTTTATTTCTTTTTGCAAATATTCTCACGATAAAACTTTGGATTTCTTGGCTCCAAATATTTCAGAAATGCCCCGCACTTTGGAGGGTCATTTTCCTCCGCTCTCTCTCTCTTGCGTGCAAGAGATTATTTTCCCGGCATTTCTCGTGTGAGGAAAAATAGAAATGCAAAAGCAAAAGTCGAAAGAATTCAAATGCAAACTTTATTTCAATCAATATGCATAGATGCTTAGGTACAATGTAAAACATTCCCAATTAGGAAAATTGGGATGTTACAAACCTACCCACCTTAAGATGAATCTCGCCCTCGAGATTCGGGTTGGGTAGAAAATAGGTGCGGGTGGTCTCGACGAAGATCCTCTTCTCGTTCCCAGGTGGCTTCTTCCTCGGTGTGGTGGCTCCACAACACCTTGCAGAACTTGATGGTCTTGCTGCGGGTAACTCTGTTGGTAGTCTCGAGAATCCTGACGGGTTTCTCCTCATACGTCAGATCACTGTCAAGCTGTGTGGCCTCTAGGGGCACTGTATCTCTCAACGGAACATCGGCCATCTTAGTGTGGCATTTCTTCAACTGGGAAACATGGAAGACATCATGACCTCCGGACAATCCTTCCGGCAGTTCCAGTTTATATGCAACTTCGCCTCTACGTTCAAGAATTTTGTAGGGGCCAATGAAACGGGGTGCTAACTTTCCTTTCACACCAAATCTCTTGATTCCTCAAGGTGGAGACACCCGAAGGTATGCTTGGTCTCCCACTTCATATGTCACTTCTTTGCGTTTGCTGTCAGCATAACTTTTCTGCCTGGACTGAGCTATCTTGAGTCGGTCACGAATTAGCTTGACCTTCTCTTCAGAATCTCGGATAAGGTCGGGACCAAAAAGTTGTCGGTCTCCAACTCCATCCCACATCAACGGTGTTCTGCACCTCCTTCCGTATAGAGCTTCGAAAGGGGCCATCTTCAGACTGGTCTGATAGCTGTTGTTGTATGAGAACTCGGCATAAGGCAGATTGTCATCCCAACTAGACCCATAGTCTAGTGCGCAAGCTCTCAACATGTCCTCCAAAATCTGATTG
Source organism: Hordeum vulgare subsp. vulgare (assembly GCF_904849725.1). Lineage (NCBI taxonomy): Eukaryota > Viridiplantae > Streptophyta > Magnoliopsida > Poales > Poaceae > Hordeum > Hordeum vulgare. Next base: position 438,246,010 of record NC_058522.1, on the reverse strand, counting down.
ACTCTCTCGGTCTGTCCATCCGTCTGTGGGTGAAAAGATGTATTGAACTCCAATCTCGTTCCCAAGGTTTCGTGCAGTTGGTGCCAAAATTTTGATGTGAACTGAGTCCCTCTATCTGACACAATGCTCTTCGGTACTCCGTGCAGACATACGATCCTGGTCATATATATCTTGGCCAGCTTGGCACTCGTGTAAGTATTCTTCACAGGAATGAAGTGAGCTACCTTGGTCAAACGATCGACCACAACCCAAATAGAATCATAGCCAAAACGGGTCCTGGGTAATCCTGTGATGAAGTCCATACCAAGCTTTTCCCATTTCCACTTGGGTATCAGCAGAGGTTGGAGCAAACCTGCTGGCTTCTGATGCTCGGCTTTTACTCGCTGACAAACATCGCATATTGCTACGAACTCGGCAATGTCTTTCTTCATTCCTATCCACCAGAAATTTTCTTTCAGATCCAGATACATCTTGGTGTTGCCGGGGTGTATCGAGTACGGGGAATCATGGGCCTCCTGAAGTATCAACTTCCTGAGTTCGGGATCATTGGGCACATAAATGCGATCCTCAAACCATAAAGTTTCGTGTTCATCCTCACGAAAACCTTTAGCCTTTCCGTCTTTCATTTTCTGCTTAATCTCAGCTATCTCCTTGTCTGATTTCTGTGCCTCGCGGATCTTTTCTGTCAAGGTGGACTGAATTTCTAGTGTGGCAACAAATCCTCTTGGAACTATTTCCAATTTGAGCTCCCGGAGGTCATCGACTAACTCCTGGGGTAATCCTCCTGCTATGAGGGTGTTCACGTAACTCTTGCGGCTCAACGCATCGGCTACAACATTTGCCTTGCCTGGGTGATAATGCAATCTCATGTCATAGTCCTTGATCAACTCTAGCCATCGCCTCTGTCTGAGGTTCAACTCCTTCTGAGTGAAGATATATTTCAGGCTCTTGTGATCAGTGTAAACATCACAACTATTTCCGATCAGGAAATGTCTCCGGGTCTTAAGAGCGTGCACTACGGCTGCTAGTTCCAGGTCATGCGTGGCATAGTTCAACTCATGGGGTCTGAGCTGTCTAGATGCATAGGCTACAACTTTACCTTCTTGCATGAGCACTCCTCTGAGTCCTTGACGAGAAGCGTCACAGTAAACCTGGAAATCCTTCCGAATGTTCGGCAATATCAACATTGGGGTTGTAACCAGACGTTTCTTCAACTCTTGAAAACTGATTTCACATTCCTTAGTCCAAACATACTTGGATGCCTTCTTCAAAAACTCTGTCATGGGCTTGGCGATCTTTGAGAAATTCTCAATGAACCTCCCGTAATATCCGGCAAGTCCGAGGAAACTGCGGATCTCCTTGACTGTAGTGGGTGCTACCCATTCGGTGACTGCTGCGACCTTGGCAGGGTCCACTGCTATTCCTTCTCCTGAGATGACGTGTCTGAGGAATCCGACTTCCTTCAACCAAAACCACCATTTGCTAAACTTTGCATATATCTTATGCTCTCAAAGTTTCTCCAGAACTAGACGCAGATGTTCCTTGTGTTCCTCTTCGTTCTTGGAGAATATCAGTATGTCATCGATGAACACCACGACAAACTTGTCCAAGTAATCCATAAATACCTTGTTCATCAGATTCATAAAATATGTCGGAGCATTAGTCAGTCCAAATGACATGACCGTGTACTCATACAAGCCGTACCGAGTGGTGAAGGCTGTCTTGGGTATATCCTGTTCACGAATCTTCAGCTGATGATACCCGGATCGAAGATCGATCTTTGAGAATATGCGAGCTCCAACTAATTGATCAAACAGATCATTGATCATCGGCAAGGGGTACTTGTTCTTGATGGTCACCTCGTTCAATGCACGATAATCAAGAACCATTCTCAATGACTTATCCTTCTTTTCAACCAAGAGCAGTGGGGCTCCCCAAGGTGAAGAACTTGGGCGAATATACCCTTTGTCCAACAACTCCTTAATTTGCTTCTTTATTTCTACCAAGTCATTTGCGGGCATCCGATAGGGTCTCTTGGATATCGGGGCTGTTCCGGGTAATAGCTCAATCAAGAACTCAATCTCTCTATCAGGTGGCATGCCCGGCAATTCCTTCGGAAATACATCTGGGTACTCCTGTACAATCGGTAGTTCGTCCTGGACTACTCCCGTGAGAGAGTTTACTCGTTTACTCCGTGTCGGGCGCTGAGACACGTACTTAATCCGCTTCTGCTCGGGGGTGGTGAGAAAAATAGACTTAAGGGCACAATCAATATTCCCTTCATACTTGGCCAACCAATCCATGCCTAGGATTACATCCAATCCCTGGGACTCTAATACGATGAGGTTGGTGGGGAAATTATGGTTCCCGATGTTGAGACTCAAAGCATGGCATCCTATCCCGGCGGTCATCATGCCTCCTCGGGAATTGACCTTAATGGGTTGGCTGAGGGTTCTAGTTGGCAAACTATACTTTTCCACAACTATCCTTGATATGAATGAATGCGTTGCACCAGAATCAAAAAGTACCAATACTGGACGTGAATTTAGCAAAAACTTACCAACCACAGTATCGGGGTGATCATAGACCTCTTCGACGTCAATGTGATTCACCTGAGCTCGAGGAAAAGGATTGGGCTTCTTTGCTGCAGAGTTGTCGTTGCCGTTTCCATTTCCCTGCTTGTTCTAGGGACATTCAGTGGCATTGTGTCTTGTCTTCTGACACTTGAAGCAGGTGATGTGATTCAGATCCTTCTGAGCTGGAGCTGAATGCTGCTGAGTGCCAGTACCGCCATTCTTGAAGTTGATGTTGTTGCGGTGGTTCCCATTACCTCCATGGTTGTGGCCTCCATGGTTGTGCACTGGGTGGTTATGCTGGACGTGTCGTCCAAACTTACCGGATCCAGTCCCGGTATTCCCTGAATAGGGGGTGTAGCGAGGCTTCTGCTGAGTGCCGGAGTTGAACTTTCCATTCCCATACTTCCGCTTGCGGTTCTCCATCTGCTGGTGTTTCCCCACCAAGATGAGGGCCTTATCCACCAGCTCCTGGTAGTTGTTGAAGGTGGCTACAGTCAGCTAAATGCTCAGCTCATCATTGAGTCCCTCCAAGAATTTTTCCTGCTTGGCCGCATCATCGGCCACATCTCCAGGTGCATAACGGGCGAGCATGCTAAATTCATCGACATACTGAGCCACAAAGCGATTCCCCTGGCGTAAGTTGCAAAACTCACGCTTCTTCAGACTCATTGCACTAGCTGAGACATGTGCAGTACGGAAGGCTTGCTTGAACTGCTCCCAAGTGACTCCAGCAATGGGGTATGTGGTGGCGTAGTTCTCCCACCATGCAGCTGCCGGGCCTTCAAGTTGATGCGCGACAAAGCGCACCTTCTCAGCTTTAGAACAACCAGCAGTGATAAGTTCCTGCTCCATCTTGTGGAGCCAATCATCTGCCACAATGGGCTCAATGCTGCTGGAGAAAGTCGGAGGGTTCAACCTCAGGAAACGGGTGAGATTGTCGGCCTGGGGTGGATGATGGTTGTTGTTATTGTTCTGGTTCTGGATGATCAGTTGCATCAGGGTGTTCTGTTGCTGGATCAACTGGGTGAGTTCCGACGGAAAGTTGGACTCAGGGGCGCGTCTCGGAGGCATCTGATGTTTGTAGAGGGGTGAGATTAGCATGGAACAATGGTCTAAGAGTAATTACACTACCCGTATGAAATGCAACAAACAAGTATCACACCACACGTTTTATTCAATACCATCACAAAGGTTCACACGGGGATACAAAATTCGATAATCCTAAACATCGGCCTAAGCGTTTAACGGTAAAGTAAATTTGGTCGTCTAGTCTAAGTGTCCTCCTCAGCAAAGCATGGTGATGGGTCCTTCGGTGGAGCTTTCTTCATAGTCCTCATCATTGCTGATCAAGGGGGCTACGTCACCTTCGGGATGAAGGTTCTCGCCCATGTCCAGTTCCTCCTCCAGGTATGCAACTCGAGTCTTCAGCTTCTCGATCCGCTCCAGAAAGTCCTTCACTTCCAGTTCGTGCTCATAGTGGGCTTCCCGGGCTGCTTCTTCGAGTTCGAGTTCGCGGAGCGACAGTAGCTTGATCTTCCTGGCGTCCTTGATCACACGATGCTCCAGAGTCCCGCTGTGCTTCTCCAAGGTCTGGGCATAAGACAGGAGAGCGTCCTTGGTCTTGCTTGAGATGATTTCTCCGTCTTCGCTTCTCCGGGATACCGTGAATAGGTCTGGTGAAATAGGGCAGCCTTTGTGCTCTTCCTTGATACGTCCGAGTGCACAATGGACCGCCATGTCCCTTCCGAGAATCCAGTTGGGTGCGATGAACTTGAAATCCACCGGCTCAGTGCGCGGCTCGAATGTCCTTCCGGGAACGTGCACCTCGATCCTGTAGCGTGAATCCTCCGGGTAAGATGAAGTCGGCTTCCGTGTGATAGTCGGCCGAGCAATCCTCAAGTCCCTGGTGATCTATACCAGCTCCTTTCCGAAAGGCATAGTGGCGTCGGGCTGGCAAAACTCCGTGAACTTAACGGGGATGAAGGTGGCCATCAAAAACATTGGAAAATCAGAGAGAAGTCAGAAATGATCAGAAGAGGAAATAGAAGATTTATAGACATAAGAAAAATAGTTTTCTTCCTAAGGCTTTTCCATTCCTGGAGGTTACGTCCTACGGTCATCGTGTGCTCTGAATACCATTTCTGTAGCGACCCGACTCAAGACGAGTCAAGCCTCTGGTGTTTCCGTACCATCCAAAGATCATGCTGGTACACACTCAGTACATAATGTATATATTCAAGAGTTCAATCACACAGCTTTATTAATCGAAATCTCATAAAGAGTACTTTATTACGATAAAGGACTACAATAAAGTGGCTGAAGGCCATCTCATGAGATATCTAACGAAGACTAGTGGAAGCATCAGGTAGACGAGTCCATCCGACTCCACGGCATGTCACTGAGCGTTGATTATAGCCTCACTCCTGGTCGGAAAAGTACTCTGCAACATGATACGTTGCAGCCGTGTAGGTCAGCATATGGAATATGCCGGCAAGTCATCAAAGAGAGGGGTAAAAATAATAATCCACTATCTTTACATGCATATTTGGCAGGTGGGGCCATAAGTTTTGCATAAAGCCAATTTTATCCTACAACAAGAGGGGCTGGATGCAAAATATTACTACATTGTTTGTTGTTACCGAGATGGTTCCGCCAACCAATTCTCGTACCCGAGTTGTTATTAACACCCACATCATTATTAAGTTGTGTCGAGAGTTTAGGGAAATTTCAATGCCTTCGGCTCAAGTTGTCCATGACCGTGGACACGGCTAATCAATTAGGTTGGGCACTTTGCAAAGTTTTGCACACGTTCCCCACAAGATTTGATCGCCTTCGTGTATGTCCTCGCACTTCAGGGTGTTTGAAGACCGGATGATCAAAACATGGTCTTTCAACGGGTCCCTCTGAATCCTTGTCGGTGCCCATCCATTCCTACCGTTCTTCTAAATCTGCTAGCACCGCCTGTCCAGAGTCGACGCCTTGTCCAACCAAGCCAGAGCCCATAATGACTTGTGGCTGTGCAGGTAAGCCTTGAGTCTTGAAGTCTCCGTCCGTCTCTTCGAGCCTGGGTGAAGCTTTCCGCAGGATGTCATGGCCTCTCCAGCATCCCGGGTCATACACTGGGTTGTCCAGGGAGCCGATCAACCGTCCTTCACCCAGAGTTGCATTGCGTCCGAGGTCTTGAAAATCTTGTCTTAACCGGTCTTGATTATTTAAGCAACCTCGCATTACTCGTGTTATGCACTCAACCGAAAACCCGTCTACTCAAGCATAGCAATAAGAAATTTGTCGTCCCGGGGCCAAGTTTCGGGGTTGTTGTGTGCCTACCACATGATACTACAGCCTATACTAAAATTTCCAAGTACCTAAGCAGCATGCAATTGGGCAAAGAAAGGTGAAACTACCATGCATCGAAAACATAGGAAATAGCATGATCGAAATGAATTGCCTTGATGATAGTTGTCTTGATCGAGCGCTTCTGAGTAACAAGCTTCGCACTCCAGGTGATCTACCGATACAAACAAATACACACAATAAGCACTACAATCAAGCAACAAGTAAAAATAACATGACAAGTAAAAGTTTGCTATGGCCTAAGTGAATGAATTCAATACACGTCACCAAGGCAGAAACTTGTTTCTGTTAAAAACCCAAGTACAAATATTAAAACAAAAATTGAAACTTCTACCACAGTAAGATATAATCACTGGGAAGCAGTAGCAAAAAGAATCAACTCAAAATCAATTTTTAAACTCCTGGAATAGGCAAAAGAAGGTTTAAACTAAATCTGATCTAATTCAAATTTAAAAATTCCATACATAGACAAATTATATGTTTTTCAAAACTAAAGAAAAATTGGGATCTACTAGAAAAATAATCAACCTCATTGGACTAAGGGATCAAAAGCTATGCTCAAAACAAAATTGAAACTTTTCTATTTTTGGAACTAAACAGAAAAATAAAATAATTGCTAACAGACAGGGGGGTACACGTGGCGCTCAATGAATGGCTGCGGGGGTGTGTGCTGCGGGTGTTATGAGCAAATGGCCGAGACTTAAGAAAAACCTACGGCTAAATAGTTAAGTGAATAAAAACCGGCTCGGTTTTGTTAGAGAACCGAAGGGGTATTCCCGATCTAATCTGCAGCGTACGTTCCCGATCTAACTGCTACTGAGGGGGATGGGGTGCTCACCGGCGGTGCTCTGCTCCGGCGAGGTCTTGACGGCGGCGGCGGCTCGGGCGAGGATGGGGGAGGGGCTCCAGAGGGTCTCCGGCGGTGGCGAGGGCTTCAGTCAACGAGGGCGAGGGCGGCGAGTGCGATGGTGGCGTCGGGGAGGGGTCGGGGTGGCCGGAGGCGGTGCGGTAAGCGACCGAAGGCGGCTGAGATAGGGTCCTCTGGCGGCGGCTGCAGCAGGGCGGCTTGGGGGCGGTGGGACGGCGTGGCGATGTGGAGAACGGGTGCGGCGGCCGAGGGCAGTACTTATAGGGGGAGAGAGGAGCTCGGGGAGGGAAAGAGCAGAGGGATCAGGCGGATCCCGGCGATCCTGGGAGGACTCGGTCTCGGGCTCGATTTTTTTTGGAAAGGGGAGAGGAGAGAGGAGGAAGGTGACCGAGGAAAGGGGCAGATCAGGCGCGGGTCCCACGCGGCAGGGAGAGGGGGCTGGGGGAAACCCGGGGCAGTCGGCCGATCCGAAGAGGTTTCGGATCCCGGATCTGGTGGGATTCGGCCCACAGCTAAGATGCGCTCACGCGCGGTTTCCTTTTGGAAAAAAAGCCTTTCCTATTTTAGTCTTTTTCCGAAACAGAAATTAAAAGGGAATGAAAATGCAACAAATAAAATAATTAATATGGGGTATTATATACAAAAAAAATCAGAAAAATATCCTCTACTCGATTAACATTTTTCCAAAGCAAAAATAAAAACTTTTAAAAAATGTTTTTTCAGAAAATCCCCTAAATGCTTTATTTCTTTTTGCAAATATTCTCACGATAAAACTTTGGATTTCTTGGCTCCAAATATTTCAGAAATGCCCCACACTTTGGAGGGTCATTTTCCTCCGCTCTCTCTCTTGCGTGCAAGAGATTATTTTCCCGGCATTTCTCGTGTGAGGAAAAATAGAAAATGCAAAAGCAAAAGTCGAAAGAATTCAAATGCAAACTTTATTTCAATCAATATGCATAGATGCTTAGCTACAATGTAAAACATTCCCAATTAGGAAAATTGGGATGTTACACCACCTCCACTCACCGCCACCGACTGTGTGATCCGGACCTTGCAGTCTGCTGCACGACGTTCCTCTTGCACGCACAGATACCGTTAGAGGCGATGCATTTATGCTGCTCCGGCGAACTTGTATATCGGATCCGGCGACTTGCCTCTTGAGGGTGAGGTTCCGGTGACCGGCTGTTCGAGGGCGATTAGACGAGGAGCAGACGGACCACGCGGACGCGCTGCCCCAACTCTTCTTCCGCTGCACGACACTACACATCTAGTGGTAACGATATGTGATCCATCTCTGTAGCATGTTCTTGGTTGTTCTACGTGTAGGAAAGTTTTAATTCACACGTGATGCTCCTATGGTAAAACCCAATAGTGGTATCAGAGCCTGTGCTACAGGTTTTCGTTTCAAATCCGATGCACATTTTGATATGTGGAGGCGGCGGATGAGATACGTCGTCGTTCTTGAGACCGGCTATGTGCACGGTTATGAGATCAATTGCACATTAGGATTGTTGAGGCACATTTACTGTCAATCGGAATTGACGAGTTTGTGACACAACCTACCACTACCAGTTGGTTTCCTCCATCGGCGTTAACAGTGAAATGTAAATCCGAATCAGGTTCGCGATGATTGATGAGATCGGTGAGATTAGAAAATTCGGCTTGATCGGAGTACAGATTCGATCTGTGATCGCCTTGTGCATAGCACCGTGTATTTTGTACATGATCACACAAACAAATAGAATCCGATTCCATGCATAAGTTTGTTTTGCAGGTTTGATGTGAATAGTATGGCTCAAGTGTGATGCATGTGTGTAATTTAACATGACCTGCATGTCATGATTGTCAGCCGGAAGGAGCCAAAGTGTTGTCCTTATATTGTATAACAGCCCGTGCATCGACTTGTGATTCTCCATAAATTCATTACTAGTTGTAGTAGTTGGAGGATAGAGATCAAGTTCGAGGCTTTGGTGTCCTTGCATGATGACAAGATGGAGTTCCACCCCAGCCATCAGAGTTGGAGCCGCCCTGGAGGGACGTCCATGAAGGAGCCATACTATTTCACATATTTATGTTAATATGTGATTGATATTGCTTCTTGTTTCTATACATGTTAGAATGGTAGAAATATCCCTCGTTAATATCAAGCACATCTCCATTCCGTATGTTGCACCTTCGCACGTCAAGTACGTCTAGTGGTGGGCTCATAAAATTGAGGTGCTACTAGGTGTCCTTGAACTAGAGGGTTATTTTCGGACACGTACATGCACTTCATCAGGTTAACTTGACAAGGCTATCAAAACGGTTTTGTGACTTGTGGCAAAGAAGGTTGGGATCCGGAGTATCAGGTACCTACCCAACCGATAGGAGTCATATAAGATACGATTAGCAAGGAGTTGCTTACCGGATAGGCAAGTTGACTAGAAGTGATGCTAAAGCTCACTAGTCGCTTATGCTAGTCGGATCCTGAATCATTGAGAGTTTGTGGAGGGATACCGACTTTAGTGGGAGTAGTTCCATTTTAGGCTTGAATTACTGTACATAAACAGATTGCTTAGTGATCGCATATTTTCTATTGTAGATCAATGGCACCACCTGCTCAAAACTTTTTGTTGAAATCAATTCTGGAAAAGCATAAACTGAATGGAACAAACTTTACCACATGGTATAGAAATTTGAGAATTGTTGTAAAGCACGATAAGAAGGAACATGTTCTAGAGGATCTACTTCTAGAGGTACCTGTCGATAATGCTAATGCCACAACCAAGAATGCCTACCAGAAACTCGTCGATGAATCGAGTGAGATCAGCTGCCTCATGCTGGCTTGTATGGAGCATGATTTGCAATAGTATTTTGAAGATATTGCGGCTTTTGATATGATTGATAGTTTCAAGTGCATGTTTCAGGTGCAGTTGAGGACCAAATAGTTCAACGTCTGGTAATCCTTGATGGATTGTAAGCTGAAATAAGGTGATCCACTAAGCCCGCATGTGAACAAGATGATCGGATATGTGCAAGCTTTGGATCTGTTGGGCTTCCTGCTCTTGGATGAGCTAGCTACTGATGCCATTCTGGGTTCTCTTCCAGCTAGCTATGGGACATTCATCTTGAACTATCATATGAAGGCCATGGATAAGAAGCTCACTGAACTGCATGGGATGCTCATGGTGGCAGAGCAGGATATTAAGAAAGGCACACATCAAGTGTTGACAGTGCATAACTCGGCTAAGTTCAAGAAGAGTTGGTCCAAGAAAAGGGTAAGGCAAAGGGCTCAGAGAAGGTTTTATTCACCACTAAGCCAAAGTCCGGACCGTACTCAAAGACTATTTGCTGTCATTGCAAGGAAGCTGGTCACTAGAAGAGGAACTGTAGAAAGTGGTTTGCTGAGTATGGCAAGAAGGCTAGAGATGCTTCTTCATGCAAAGGTACACTTGTTACATATGTTATAGCTGACATACCTAGTAGCTCTTGGGTATTTGATACCTGATCGGTTGTTCATATTTGCAACTCGATGCACGAGCTGGTAAGAACTAGGCGTGTGGCTCAAGGGGAGATTGACACTAGGGTAGACAACAAAGCAAGAGTTGCTCCATTGGAGGTCGACACGATGAAGCTCAAAATTCCTTCCGGATTAATTTTGGAATTGAATAATTGTTATTATGTTCCTACACTTAGTTGAAACATTATTTCTCCCTAATGCTTGATGGGCCAGGGTTATGAATTAAAGGACAATAGTTCTCCGTTTTATTTGAGTGGAATGTTCCACGGCTATGCACACATTGTAGATGGGCTATTTATTTTGAATCTAGAAATGGAACGAGTCTATAATGTGAATGTCAAGAGGCATAAACCTAATGAGATAAATCCACATACTTTTGGCATTGCCGACTTGGACACATTAGTATGAAGCGTATGAATAAGATCCACGAGGATGGACTCCTAACTTCGTGCGACTTTGGGTTGTTCGAGACATGTGAATCATGCTTGCTAGGCAAGGTGACTAAGTCTCCTTTCTCAAAGAGTTGCGAGAGGGCTTCCGAGCTATTGGAGCTAATACACAGTGATGTGTGTGGTCCAATGAGCACGATGGACAGAGGTGGCTATCAGTACTTCGTGACTTTTAATGACGACTTGAGTAGAGATGGATATATCTATTTGATGAGGCACAAGTCGGAAACTTTTGAAAAGTTCCAAGAGTTTCAGAACAAGGTTGAAATTCAGCTTGGCAAGACGATAAAGCTTCTACGATCATATTGTGAAGGTGAGTACATGATAAATGAGTTTGATGATCATCCAAAAAGCCGAGGTATAATACCTCATCTCACACCTCCGGGTACACCGCAGAGAAATGTCGCGTCTGAAGAGAGAAATCGAACCTTGTTGGACATGTTCCAATCCATAATGAGCAAATCAGATTTAGCCTTCTCATTCCGGGGATACGCTCTAGAAACTACAACTTTCACACTTAGTAGGGTACCATCAAAATCCGTAGACAAGACACCACATGAGATGTGGACTGGGAAGAGTCCTAGTTTGTAAATATTTGGGGTTGTGAAGCATTTGTGAAGCGACTCATGTCGGACAAGCTTACACCCAAGTTGGATAAATGCATATTCAAGGGATATCCAAGGGAAATCTTGTGATACAAATTCTACAACCGAGAAGAGAACAAAGTATTTGTTTCTAGGAAAGGGGTTTTCCTAGAGAAAGAGTTTCGCAGTCAGGAAGCTAGTGGTACAATGGTGCAACTCGAAGAAATTCGAGAGCCACTCGGGGACGACTCGCTGTGATGAGATCATACCGGAGTCGGTCAGAGAACCCGTAGTACAAACGACACCGGAGCCACGGAGGATGGATAAATAGCACAGAGTACGTGATGTGTTGTTGCTAGAAAGCGACGAGTCAACCACATATGCAGAAGTAATGTTGGTCCGTGCCGCTTCATCTATATATCAATCTTTGTCTCCGGACCATTCCGGAAACCCTCGTGACGTCCGAGATCTCATCCGGGACTCCGAACAACATTCGATTACCAACATCAATAATTCAACTATACCGAGACGTCACCAAACCTTAAGTGTGCACACCCCGCGGGTTCAAGAACTATGTCAACATGACCGAGACACTCTCAGGGCAATATCCAATAGCAGGAGCTGGATGTCCATATTGGATCCTACATATTCTACGAATATCTTTGTCGGTTGAACTTCTATGTCAAGGATTCAGTTAATCCCGTATAACATTCCCTTTGTCCTTCGGTATGTTACTTACCCGAGATTCGATCGTTGGTATCTCTATACCAATTTTAATCTTGTTACAGAAATATTTCTTCACTTCCTCCAGCTCGACCTTCAAAGTCTCCAGCGGTTTTTGGTTTATCTCAAGGTCCTCGGACAGTTTCTTATTTTGATCCCTCGAGGTCTACAAAATACCACAACTAGATTATTTAGACTCTTAACTCAGCCGTTCCAACCAAATTAAGGATCAGGGCTACTAGGTTAGGATTTGTGTTCAGTTGTTAAAATCAAACACTTACCTGAAGACTGGATGACATGAGGTTGGCGACTCCTTCATGTCCCACTCGTACGGCTTCGAGGTATGCATCCACCGAATGAAGAGCATTGATTTCGTGTTCGGAAAATTTAGGATGATGTAGTGCTCCTTCTGTCGGTGGTGATTCATCATGCTTTCAACTTCAGAATTAGTGGCTGAGACTTCCTTGGGATCCTCGCGAAGCTCGTGTGCGGAAAGAACCTCCGCATTGCCTCTTGTTGAATGCATTTGTTTGGGGTCACTACCTTCAACCTTCTCAATGTATTTCGACGATGGTGGCTGTGTCAAGTTCCTGTAGAGCTCGGCAAAAAATATGAGTACTCACATGCAGCCAGAATCAATACCCAAATTTTGAGTTTAATTCATTACTTCTAGGAGGGAGGTGAGGTATAAGTAGTCCCTGTGGCTGCTCCGCACTTAGAGGCCCTACCATTGGTTGGCGTGGGTTCGGTCGACGCTATTCTTGCCGGTGTTCGGCGCATGGTACAATATCCCTTGGGAGTAGAAGCCAGCTGATACGTCTCCAACGTATCTATAATTTTGATTGTTCCATGCTATTATATTATCTGTTTTGGATGTTTTATATGTTGTTTTATATTATTTTTGGGACTAACCTATTAATCTAGAGCCTAGTGCCAGTTTCTGTTTTTCCACGTTTTTTAGTATTACAGATGAGGAAATTAAACGGAGTTCAAATGGAACAAAAACTCCGAAAATATTTCCTTGGACCAGAAGACACCCAAGAGACTTGGAGTAGTGGTAGGGCAACTTCCGGGAGGCCACAAGCCTGCAAGGCGCGCCCTAGGGGGGTGGCCACGCACCCCTGGCTTGTGGGACACCTATAGGTCTCCTAACCCTATTCTTTAGCCTATGAATTCCCAAATATTCCCATATCGCCAAAAAGAGCCACGAAAATACTTTTACGCCGCCGAGAACATCTGTTCCTGAGAGATCCAATCTGGAGCCTTTTCTCGTAATCTTCCGGAGAGGGAATTGATCACAGAGGGCATCTACATGAACTCCATTGCCCCTCCGATGATGTATGAGTAGTTCACCACAGACCTATGGGTCCATAGCTAGTACCTAGATGGCTTCTTCTCTCTCTTTTGATCTTCAATACCATGTTCTTCATGATCTTCATGGAGATCTATCCGATGTAATACTCTTTTGCGGTGTGTTTGTCGAGATCTAATGAATTGTGGGTTTATGTTCAGATTATCTATGCATATTATTTCAGTCCCTTCTGAATTCTTATATGCATGATTTCATATCTTTGCAAGTGTCTTTGAATTATTGGTTTGGTTTGGCCAACTAGATTGGTAATTATTGCAATTGGAGAAGTGCTTAGTTTTGGGTTCAATCTTGCGATGTCCTCACCCAGTGACAAAGTAGGGATAGCGAGGCACATATTGTATTGTTGCCATCGAGGATACAAAGATCGGGTTTTCATCATATTGCTTGACTTTATCCCTCTACATCGTGTCATCTTACTTAATGCGTTACTCTCTTCTTCATGAACTTAATACTCTAGATGCACGCATGAGTCGGTCGATGTGTGGAGTAATAGTAGTAGATGCAAAATTGTTTCGGAATACTTGACACGGACGTGATGCCTATATGCATAATCATTTCCTTAGATATCTTCATCATTATTCGCTTTTCTATAAATTGCTCGGCAATAATTAATTCACCTACCGTATTATTTTCCTTTATGAAAGAAGCCTCTAGTGAAACCTATATGCCCCGGGTTTATTTTCCATATTATATTTTCAGATCTATAAACCAAAAATACGAAAAATACTTTGCTGCTATTTACTTAATTTTGTTTCTACAATCTATTATAACTATCTCTATCAGATCTCATCCTTGCAAATAAATCTGAATGGATTGACAACCCCTTTCCTCTTCAAGGGAAAACCAACACAAGCTCGAGAGGTAGCAAGAAGGATTTCTCGCACCGTTGCTGGGGAGGATACATAGCAAGATCACGCCTACCAAGTACCCATCACAAACTCATCCCTTGCATTTACTTTATTTTGCATTTGCCTCTCATTTTCCTCTCCCCCACTTCTAAAAATATTTTCAGAAAATACCAAAAAGATTTGCCGTTTTATTCGCCCTTTTTCCGTTCATCTTTTTGTTCGCTTGCTTGTGTGCTAGATCTATCCGTTGCCACCATGTCTGAATCTGGGGAGGTCTACATTGAAAAGGATAGTAATAATTTTGAAGAAAATAATGACTCCCATAGAGAACCTACTACCATTCATTCAAAAAAACTCCGCATAGGTAGTGGCAATATCATTGGAAAAGGTGTTATTCGAGATTTCTTTACTTGTGCTAGTACGCTACCTACTTTAGGAGGGTCTATCCTCAATAAACTAATAGTCTTGCGGACGCCATAACACTACTAATATTTGAACTTGAGAGACAATTTGTTCATATGCATGCTTGCATCCAAAGGATTTTTCTTGAGTTCTCTAATATTCAGATTGCTTATGTTAAGTGTGCCACCACTATATTTCTAGCCCACGAGTTTAGATTCATAATGAAAGAGGATAGTGAAAATTTTCTCATTATAAAATTAATGGAGGATGTCCCCCCATTGAGGAGATCCTTTTTAACCAAGAAGAAATAATGAGATTGCAGTCCTCGGATTATGTGGCTTATAATGAAAATTTGAGAAAAATGGTTCCTATTGAGGTTTTGGTTGATAAGATTCTGAACTCAATGATGATTTAGCTATACAAAATAATGGACTAGAGTTCATACTAAGGGATAGACTTATGACCTTCCCCCAAAGGAAAGCCTAAAATGATGAATTGATCATACACTATAGAGGGCCGAAGGAGGAACCTATTTCTCCCGCACTTGAGCTTAATGATCCTTATCCTATTAAATTCAGCCCTTTTGATTACTTTTTCTTGCCACAAAGGATACTTGTAGCTGAAATAAGGGAGTATGAGAAGAGCATTGATAATCTCCCCTACTACTATCGCAATACCTAGATCTATTGCCTTATGCCTAGCTAGGGGCGTTCAACAATAGTGCTTGTTGGGAGGCAACCAAATTTTATTTGTTTCTCTTTTATTTTTTGTTCTGTTTTCGAGTGCTCCACACATTATTACATCTTTAATAATTGTGTTTTCTTGTTTCAATTAGTGTTTGAGCCAAGTAAGACCTTTCGGATGGTCTACGGTGTTTGGAAGTTGATTTTGCTGAAAAACAGAAACTTCCGCTCTCAGTCCAGGAATTTTATAAATTCACTGGAACATTCTTTTGATCTAAATGCTTTACAACATATTGGTTTACAAATTTCCCATATCTTACTAATTTTCAGATTTTTTGGAGTTACATAATTATTCAAAGTAAACAGATTGCTACAGACTGTTCTGTTTTTGACATATTCTGTTTTCTTTGTGTTGGTTGCTTATTTTGATGAATCTATGGATTGTATTGGGGGGTATGAACCATGGAGAAGTTGGAATATAGTTAATATTACATCAATATAAATAAATAATGAGGTCACAACAGTACCTAAGTGGTCATTTATTTTTCTTATACTAACGACTCTCATGAGTTTTCTATTGAGTTTTGTGTTGTGAAGTTTTCAAGTTTTGGGTAAAGATTTGATGGACTACGGAATAAGGAGTGGCAAGATCCTAAGCTTGGGGATTCCCAAGATTCCAAAAAGCCTAAGCTTGAGGATGCCCTGGAAGGCATCCCCTCTTTCTTCTTCAATCCATCGGGAAATTTACTTGAGGCTATATTTTTATTCACCGGATGGTATGTGTTTTGCTTGGAGCGTCTTGTATGATATGAGTTTTTACTTTTTAGTTTGCCACAATCATACTTGCAGCACATATCTTTTGAGAGAGAGACACGCTGAATGATGAATTTATTAGAATACTCTTTGTGCTTCACTTATATCTTTTGAGCTAGGCAATGTTGCTCTAGTACTTCACATATGTCATTTAGAGCACGGCGGTGTTGTGTTTTATAGAAATTATTAAACTCTCGTACTTCACTTATATTATTTTGAGAGTTCTTTAAACATCATGGGAACTGGCTTAGGTTATGAATTTAGTCCTAATAAAATAGGCATCCAAGAGGGATATAATAAAACCTTTCATATTAAGTGCATTGAATATGATGAGAAGTTTAATTCCTTGCATATAGTTTTGAGATATGAAGATGGTAATATGAGAGTCATGCTAGTAAGTAATTGTGAATTAGAAGAAATACTTGTGTTAAAGCTTGTGATTCCCGTAGAATGTACGTAAGGTGAACCGTTATGGGATGAAGTCGGATCATGATTTGTTTAATGATTGTCAACCTTTGTGTGGAGGTTGGGATCGTGCGATGGTTAACTCCTACCAACCCTCCCCCTAGGAGCTTGCGTGTAATACTTTGCTTCGATAACTAATAGGCTTTTGCAATAAGTATGTGAGTTCTTTATGACTAATGTTGAGTTCATGGCTTATACGCATTCTCACCCTTCCACTTTTGCTAGCCTCTCTAGTAAAGCGCAACTCTCGCCGGTACATTAAACCCACCTTCCTCAAAACAGACACCATATATTTTCTTCAAAACAACCACCATATCTACCTATTATGGCATTTTCATAGCCATTCCAAGATATATTTCCATGCAACACCACCGTCTCAATTTTATCACACGCACCATCACTTCCATATTGCTTATAGAGTCATATTTTGTTCTAGATATCGAGTTGTAATCTTTGAGTTGTAAGTAAATAAAAGTGTGATGGTTTGCATTATTAGAGCATTGTACCGTGTGAGAAAAGGATGATGGAAGCTATGATTCCCTCACAAGTTGGGATGAGTCTCTCGACTTTACAAAAAATAAAAGAGGCCAACGAAACCCATAAAAAAATAAAAGAGGCCAAAGAAGCCCATCCAAAAAAGGGATTTTTTTGGACTAACCTATTAATCTAGATCCTAGTACTAGTTTGTGTTTTTCCATATTTTTGAGTATTGCAGATAAGGAATATTAAATGGAGTCCAAACGGAACAAAATCTCCCGAAAGATTTTTCTTGGACCACAAGACACCCATGAAACTTGGAATAGAGGGCAGGGCAACTGCCGGGAGGCCACATGTGACGCCCTCGATTTAATCGTACGCTAAACATACACACAAATGCGTATGATCAAACCCAAGGACTCATGGGAAGATATCACAACACAACTCTAGACACAAATAAAATAACATCAGCTTCATATTACAAGCCAGGGGCCTCGAGGGCTAGAATACGGAAGCTCGATAAAAACACGAGTCAGCGGAAGCAATAATATCTGAGTACAGACATAAAACATGGGGTGCCTTAGAGAAGGCTAGCACAAAAGATACAATGATCGAATGAGGCGAGGCCTCCTGCCTGGGAACCTCCTAACTACTCCTGATCATCAGCGGCCTCCACATAGTAGTAGGCACCGTCGGGGTAGCAGTCGTCGTCGGCGGGGACCTCCATCTCCTGGGCTCCATCATCTGGTCGCAGCAACGGATCGAGGGGACAAGAGGGGGAGCAAAGCAGCGGTGAGTACTCATCCAAAGTACTCGCAAGTCTTACATTAGAACTATTCTAATTATGCATCAATATAAAAGAAGGGGGTGGTTATATGTGGACTGACTGCAGCAATGCGAGAATAGAGAGAGAAGGCCTAGTCCTATCGAAGACTAGCATCTTCAGGGTCTTGCAGCAATAGACGAGAGTAGAACAGGGGTAACACATTAATAGTTATATTGTTGCAGCAAAATTAAAGTGAGATCACGCCTAAAGATCCTCCCTCGACTCCCTGCGAGGAAGCAATCCCGAGGCAAACTAAATCCAGTTAAGTAACAATTGTAGTTGTATAAGATCGGGGCACAACTCCAAGTCGTCCTGTAACCGTGGACACGGCTATCCGAATAGTTAATTTTCATCCCTGCAGGGGTGCACCACATGTCCCGTCACGCTCGATAACACTCTGGTCGGACATACTTTTCTGGGTCCTTCCCGGCCTCGGAATATCGACACGTCACAGCCCCACCTAAGACTAATCAGAGAGGTCAGCCCGCTGGTCTAAATCCTAAGCGCAAAGGGTTCATGGGCCCAGTTCCCCTCCGCGCTCCTGCACGACGCGAGGGCGGCCGACGTCAGTCCTAGCATCCCTTAATCACAAGCGCAATGCATATCGGGACCACTCGGGCGCGCGCCACTACGATTGCTGACATTTGAAAAGCTTCGGCTGATACCGCGACGCCGAGTACCCATAATTCTTCCCGCGTAGCCGGTTAGTGCGAAAAGGTCTCCGACCAACCCAGATCAAATACCCAAATCCATTAACATTTTAATTAGGCCAGCAACACAGTCTCAAGAGAATCCACCCGTCTTACAACTAATCACCAGAGATCCCAGTAACAAGGTCGAGTAACTGTGTGGTTGTAACATCGGGGGGAATCCGAGGTATCACCCTCGTTGGATTTCGAACGATGTACCCGTCAAGGTGGGCTTAGAAGAATCACCCTCGAGGGTCCCACACTTGAGGGGTTGCACGACAGAGGCGTCATCGGGAATGGTTAAAGAGGAATCACCCTCGATAACCACGATCGACTAGCTATATTACAGAGATATCATCAGGAATACTTAGCGAGGTGTCACCCTCGGTACCCGATAGTATCCCTCTAGCGTCGTACAACGAAGGGAGTGTATGTGCTGTGTCGGGTCTGGCTCGCCGATCAGAGATTAAGATTTGAAAACAAGCGCGGCAACTGGACTACGGGGGCAGAGGGGATAACTGCTCCACCTATACTAAGCAGATTTAAAGTACAAGACTGAAAGTAGCAGTTCATAAAAAATAGGCTATGCATCAGATATAGGAGCTAACTACAAAAGTAGCGAAATACTAATGCAAGCAGTAGGAAGAAAGACATAGGCGATATAGGAATGATCAAGGGGGGTTTGCTTGCCTTGCTGCTCTCTGGCAAAGGACTGATCGGCAGGGTCGTAGATGTACCCGGCAGCAGCGTCAGTCTCGGGGTCTACCGGTAAGAAGAGGGGGAAGAAACAATAAATAATAGCAACGGTGCAACACCAAGCATGACATGGCAAGATGCAGGCTAGACATGAGCTAACGCAGCAACAACCGTCATAGACGGGTCGGAAGAATATCTGACTATATTTTCCGGGTCTCGGGCTACTATCGGTTATACTAGAAACAATGGAAATGTTCCATGTTTGCTATGCTAGGGACGCGTGACAGACGAGTGGACCGTGTATCAGGGTTCGTCTCGTTCTGTTGATCAACTTTCATGTTGAAAATATTTTGATCTGACTTACGGATTATTTAATATTAATTTTTAAAGTTTTATTCAAAACTAGAAATTAAAAACAGATTTAAATAATTTAATAAAAAGCTATTATGACATCAGCATGATGTCATGCTGACATCAACAGTTGACTGGTCAACTGACCAGCGGGTCCCGAACGTCATAGGCACAAGTTTTCATTAAGATTAAATATTAATTAATCAGATTAATTTAGTGGGGGCCCACGTGTCATACTCTAATTATTCTAATTATCCAATTAATTAATTTAACTAATATATCTATTTATTTATTTAAGAAAAACATTATTTTTATTTTTATATTTTAATTTCACTTTTCTTTAAAAGGGGTGTGGGGCCTCCCTGTCATAGACAGCGCGGGGGGGGGGGGGGGGGGGGTTGGCCCCACCGGTAAGTGGCTTTAGGCCAAATACTCGGTTTTATTCACACATACATAATCATGCAAATATCGTATTCCTCCAAATACCTATTTACGCATCTCTCTCTGTGTTAACACTCCCATCTCTCAACACTCCCATCTCTCTGTGTGTTAACACACACACAGAGAACTCTCTGCTCTAACTCAACATAGAAGAACACATCTCCAAATCTTCCTACCGGTCACTACCGTCGACGGATCGGAGTCCCGTTTGCCGGAACGGAAACGGGACGGTGAGGGGAACGCGATGGTGGGAGGAGCGCGAGGAGGGGCTCACCAACGTTGACGAGAGGGCCCGGTGAAGCCGGAGTTCTCGTGAGGCGGAGGTGACGGTGGTGATGGCGCGGTTCCGGTGGTGACGGTGACGGCGAGGACGATGGTGGCGGCGGTGATGGTCGCCGGAGAGGGCCTCTCGGAGTCGTGGCCGGAGAGGAGAGCCCTCCGGTGAAGAAGGGGCCGGTCGGATCCGGCGAGGTTTGCCCCAGCCTCAAGGGGCGGGAGGCCGGCCGGTCATGGTGGTCGCCGAAGTTGGTGGCTGGCCGGGTGGGGAGTGGAGGCCGGTGGGGGAGAGATTGCAGGGGAGGGCCGGTGGACGAAGAGGTTGCAGGGGAGGGACGGTGGAGGGAGAGGCCGGCGGTGGGGTGAGGAAGGGGCTCGCCAGCCGGGGTGGGGGCGAGGTGGAGAGGAGGGCCTCGGTGGGGAGAAAGGGATCTGAGGGAGAGAGGTGGGAGGGAACCAAGAGGGGGGAGAGATAGGTTGTCGGTGGGGTGGGTGCTGCCGAGAGAGAGAGGAGAGATCGGTGGGAGAGGGCCAGGCGAGCGGGATTAGGTGAGGAGGGGCCCCGCCTCTCGTGGGGGTTGGTGTGGGGATCGGGGGAAGGGAGCCCCTGGCGGCGGCGGCTGGGGGAAACGGGAGAGCGGGGGTTGTGGCCTGGCCGGCTGGGCCTCTAGGCCCAGTTGGGCCACTGGGTGGGGGGTCTCCTTCTCTTTCTTTTTTTTGTTCTTTTTGTTCTTTTGTTTTGTTTTGTTTTGTTTTTATTTTTCTATTATTTCCTCTTTCTAATTTCCTTTTTTTCCTTTTAATTTCTTTTCTTTTCTTTCTTTTATTATTATTATTTTTAATACTTTCTTTCTATACATATCTTCCTTTAATACTTAATATGAATATATAAATATACTTTTCTTTTGTTTTCAATTTCTGAATCCGGATAGGAATCCAATGCGGGTCAACGACGGTAATTCTCTATGATGTGGCATCATTAGAGGGTGAACACTCTAGCTTAATTACAATATTTACTGTAGCAAAAGTCGAGGATGTCACAATTCTCCCCTACTAACAAGAATTCTCGTCCCGAGAATTAAGAGGTAGAGGGAAAGAACCCGGGGTATTCATCATGAAAATGAGCCTCGCGTTCCCAAGTGGCTTCATCTTAAGAGTGATTTGACCACTGCACCTTAAGGAACTTGGTGACCTTGCGACGAGTCTTACGTTCAGCTTGGTCGAGAATGCGGACCGGATGCTCTTTATAAGAGAGGTCTTGTTGTAGCTCAAGCATATCGTGATCCACTGCTCGAATAGGGTCCTTGAAGCAGCGACGGAGCTGAGAAACATGGAAGACATCGTGAACCTGAGAAAGGTTCGTCGGCAGTTCCAATTGATAAGCCACTCTTCCACGCCTTTCGAGAACAGTGAAAGGACCAATATAACGAGGAGCTAACTTTCACTTGATTCCGAAACAGTGTGCACCTCTCATTGGTGTGACACGAAGATAAGCCTTTTCGCCAGGTTGATAGACCATATCTTGATGATGACGGTCATACTAACTCTTCTGACGAGACTGAGCAGCCTTCAGATTCTCATGAATAATGAGGACTTGATCTTTGGCATGTTGAATAATATCCGGACCAAAGAGTGATCGTTCCCCAGTTTCTGACCAATTCAGAGGAGTTCGACACCTTCGCCCATACAATACTTCGAAAGGGGCCATCTTCAGACTAGCTTGATAGCTATTGTTGTAAGAGAACTCGGCATACGGGAGAGATTCCTCCCATTTCTTACCGAAAGAAATGACACAATCTCGAAGCATGTCCTCGAGAATTTGGTTGACTCGTTCAACTTGTCCCTGGGATTGTGGATGAAATGCAGTGCTGAAGGACAGATGAGTCCCCATAGCCTTCTGAAAACTTTCCTAGAATTTTGAAGCAAACAAGCTGCCACGGTCCGAACTGATTACCAACGGAATACCGTGAAGTGAAACAACTCTTGACATATAAAGATCTGCCAGCTGACTAGCATTAATCGTTTCTTTCACGGCCAGGAAATATGCAACTTTGGTCAGTCGATCAATGACGACAAGAATAGCATCATTACCTTTCTGAGATCTGGGGAAACCAGTGACAAAGTCCATTTCAACATGGTCCCATTTCCACTCGGGAATAGAGATAGGTTGCAGAGTTCCAGCAGGCTTTTGGTGTTCTGCTTTGATACGCCGGCATATATCACATTCTGCTACATAGCGTGCAATGTCTTGTTTCATATTGGGCCACCAGAATCTTTGCCGGATGACTTGGTACATCTTGGTACTACCCGGGTGAATAGACAATGGTGTGTCATGAGCTTCTTCCATCACCTTCCCAGTCATCGAGAGAATTTCCTTCTTATTTGGGACGAATAGGCGACCCTTGAAATACAAGGCGCCATCTTCATCAACAGTGAAAAAGGAGGGTTTACCCTTCCTAATATAGCTCTTAATCCTGTCGACATCATCGTCAAAGTCTTGCAGATTCTTTATGGAGCTCACAAGATCTGGTTCAACCACTAGGTTACTGAGGGAACCTTGATTAACAACACGAAGGTTCATCTTTTGACACTCTTTAGGAGGGGGAACAAGGTAACCCTGAGGAACAATGTGGAGGTTAAGCTTACGGAATTCCTCTTGCAGACGATCGTGAACCTTATGAACCTGGAGGTGGTTGCAGTATGACTTGCGACTCAAGGCATCAACCATTATGTTAGCCTTGCCAGGGGTATATGATATACTACAATCAAAATCTGCTATACGCTCCATCCATCTTTGTTGACGTAGGTTCAGCTCCGGTTGAGTGAACAAGTACTTCAGACTTTGATGGTCGGTGTAGATTTCACAGCGATTACCGACAAGGTATTGTCGCCATTCCTTCAATGCATGAATGACTGTGGCAAGCTCGAGATCATGAACTGGGTAGTTCTCTTCATGAGCACGCAGTTGACGTGAAGCATAAGCGATCACCTTGCGATCCTGCATTAGGACACAACCTATACCTTGACGAGAAGCATCACAGTATATGATGAAATCCCTTTTCGTATCTGGAGGAGCAAGTACTGGAGCGGACGTCAGTTTGTCCTTGAGCGCCTGGAAACTTTCCTGACATTTATCAGTCCACTCATACTTAACACCTTTGTGGAGCAGGTTGGTTAAGGGCTTCGCAACCTTGGAGAAGTTCTCGACGAATCGACGGCAATAGCTGGCGAGTCCGAGAAAACTTCTGACTTTCTTGACGTTCTTCGGGGGAGTCCAGTCAAGAATAGCTTGAATTCGTTCGGGGTTGACCGCAATACCATCCTTGGAAATCACATGACCAAGGTAAGTCACTTCGTCTAGCCAGAACTCACATTTGGAATACTTCACATAGAGTTTATGCTCCCGAAGCTTATCCAGTACAAGACGAAGATGTTCAGCATGCTCTTCTTTGTTCTTCAAAAACACCAGAATATCATCCAGATATACCACGACAAATTTGTCGAGGTAGTCCATGAATATATAATTCATCAATCGAGAGAAGGTTGCCAGTGCATTGGTTAAGCCGAAGGACATGACGGTGTACTCGTATGATCCATAACGAGTAACAAAGGCGGTCTTTGGAATATCCTCCTTGCGAACACGGATATGGTGGTATCCCAATCTCAAGTCCAGCTTAGAGAAGACGGTGGAACCAGCAAGTTGATCATACAAATCATTTATCCGAGGGAGAGGATATTTGTTTTGAATAGTGGCCTGGTTGATAGGACGATAGTCTTGAACCAATCGATTTGTCCCATCCTTCTTCTTAACAAAGAGAGAAGGTGCTCCCCAAGCAGAGGAACTCGGACGGATGAAACCCAGATGGAGCGAGTTGTCAATTTCTCGCTTAAGTTCAAGGAGTTCATGTGGTGGCATTTTATAAGGACGCTTGGCAATAGGAGTGGTACCGGGTACCAAGTCAATGACAAACTCGACAGCTCGAGCAGGGGGAATCCCCGGAAGTTCTTTTGGAAAGACATCTTGGAATTCTCGGACCACTGGAATGTTTTCAATTCCTTCAAGAGGCGACACATTTAATGCATTCAAAGCATACAACCGTGCCTCAGCATTACGGACGAGATGAGCATGGTAGCTTATTAATTCATCTGAAGGGTGTAGGAGGTGGACGGTGTTGGTGGCACAAACGACCGATGCCGTATGAGCTTTCAACCAGTCCATCCCCAGTATGAGATCAATGTTGGAAGAACTTAATAACATGGGAGAGGCAAAGAATTCCAATCCTTCAATTTCAATGGGGACATTGGAGCACACCATGGAGGGTCGGCATTGGCCCGAGGGGGTGTTTACCACTATTGGGACGTTCATCTCTTCGTACTTAATGCCATGCATGAATGCAAAACTTTCCGACATAAAGGAATGCGATGCTCCTGTATCAAACAATACAGAAGCAGGTACTGAGTTAACGAGAAGTATACCCATCACGGTAGCAGGCTGGTCTTGAGCTTGACCCATATAAATGTTGTTGGCCTGACCACGAACATAAGCAGGCTTAGCATTGAAGTTGCGGTTCTGGTTGTTGCAACTGCCAGTTGCGGGAAGTGTCAGCTGATTCGGATTCTGCCTGCAGTCTCTAGCACGGTGACCTGGACGCCCACACTTGAAGCACAACCCGTCCTCAGGACGGGAAGGAGGAACTCGAGGCGGTGGAGCTGGAAGCCTCGGCTGCCTAGGTGGTGGAGGAGGCAGACGAGGTGCAGCATAGGACGGCCTCGGAGTAGTAGCAGGTGCATGGTACATGTTGTTGGGAATTTAGATCTTCCGCTTCTGTGCAGATGAGCCCGAAGATGAGCCCATGTCACGGTTGCGCTTGCTGCTATCTTTGTATTCCTGTAGACCAGTCTCAACCTGAATAGCCTTGTTCACCAGGGTGGCGAAATCAGCATAGTCCTGAACGAGGAGTGTCAGCTTGATATCAGGGTGGAGGCCTTCACGGAACTTCTCCTGCCTGCGTGCATCAGTTGCAATGTCTTCTTCAGCATAGCGAGATAAGTCCAGAAATTCCCGCTGATAAGCATCCACAGTCTTGTTGCCCTGGACCAAGTTGCGGAACTCACGCTTCTTCCGGTCCATGATTCCCTGGGGAATGTAGCGAGCACGGAAAGCAGCCTTGAACTCTGCCCAAGTGATGATAGTTCCATCGGGCTGAGAGCGCCTGTGGCTGTCCCACCATTGAGCAGCGGGACCCTTCAGAAAGTAGGCGGCAAAGTTGACATAGCTCGCCAGGGCACATTGGCAGACTCCAACTCATAAGAAATGTGACGGAGCCAGCCATCAGCATCAAGAGGCTGAGTTGAGTTGCGGTAGATCGCAGGGTTGAGGAGGCAGAAGTCTTCAAGTGTCATGCCTTGCGGTTGGTTCATGTTCGGCCTTTGGAACTGATCCATGAGCCCTTGCATAAACTGGTGGTTCAGCTCAAACTGTTGGATCATCCCCGCCATATACTCAGGAGGCGGGGGTGGTGCATCGTTGGTAGGGGCACGCGGGCGGCCAGCTGGTCTAACCATCCTGTTAAATATTTAACAGGGGTAGTTTAGCTTAAAGTAATTGCAAAGCCATCGCACGCATTCACGAAGTAATCAAGCATAATGAAAGGGAAATGCGATAGATACTCCATAGTAGTTGAGTTCGACATACAGACCCATACATAAGTTCGATTACAGACTAACGATTACAAATTCAAAATTTGGCGATAGCCCGGACGCATTAGACGATACCCTGGACTCACTAGGCGGCGCGCAGGCACGCGGTGGAAGAGTACCACAACGAGATGTAGCGATAAGGCTACATCAACGTCGGAGAGGACGATTGAATCCTGGTAGCTGGCGGTGATAGAAGGTAGGGACAGGACCCTGTGTCCCGTTGTGACTCTGGTGAGGGTACCGCATCCAGTCGAGGAGCTGAGGTCCAAGTGTAGGGGTTCTACCCCCAACATCAGTCCACTCGAGAGCTGATGGTAGCTCTGTCCTGCTCGGCTCGCGGATGCGCATAGGGGAAACCCTCGGGCAGTGTGATGGCTGCAGCTCTGTCAATGCGTCGTAAAGACGAGCGCGCGTAGCATACAACTCCATAGTCAGAGCTCAGAAAGCATGATCCATTGCCTCAGTGTACTGCACCAGAAACCGCGCGTCATAACGACGCGTCACCTAGGGGGCGCAGACAGCGATGTAGGAACGGTCGCTGCGCTCCCGAACGTCAGAAGCGTAGGCAGTGAGATCAGACCCAGTCTCATCCCCAGCAGGAGCATGCGGGATGTATCTGAAAGGGCTCTCCTCCAGGTGAGGGTACGCTCCACGGAGACGGGTGATGGCGATGTAGGCCGCATCATGGACGGCCATCTCGACCGACACCCCAATACCACAGAAGACGTGTCGCTCGAGGGTCTCGCCGCCCCTCTGGTCGAAGATGCGAACCTCAGCCTGGTACTGGTACTGGTTGTACTCGCGGGAATCCTCGAACACAGTGTACTCGGGGTACCAGCGGTATCCCAGCCTGGTCAGGAGGTCGACCAAAATGGCCGGGAACCCAGTCGTCTCAGTGGCCTGTGTCAGGCGCACGTGCTGTCTTGCGGGGCGCATCTGAAAATAAGCGGATGTCAAATGATAGTGTGTGTAATACATATTCAGGAGAAAGAGTAGATAGTCCAGCGCTCCGGGTCGATGTGATTCGAGAACCTAATGTTAGAGTTAGTAAAATCTTTGACCCGAAAGAGAAGAGAGAGTAGAGCCCAGAGTATAGGAAAGGAGTAAAAGATACTAATACCAGCCAATTGAGATGCGGGCCCGTAAGCCACAACATCAGTGTTAGTAAAGTTTTTCAAACACTAGACTCAACTTCGGCCAAGGAGTTGGAAAGGGGGCTACCTACAGACAGTCGGCTCTGATACCAACTTGTGACGCCCTCGATTTAATCGTACGCTAAACATACACGCAAATGCGTACGATCAAACCCAAGGACTCATGGGAAGATATCACAACACAACTCTAGACACAAATAAAATAACATCAGCTTCATATTACAAGCCAGGGGCCTCGAGGGCTAGAATACGGAAGCACGATAAACACACGAGTCAGCGGAAGCAATAATATCTGAGTACAGACATAAAACATGGGGTGCCTTAGAGAAGGCTAGCACAAAATATACAACGATCAAACGAGGCGAGGCCTCCTGCCTGGGAACCTCCTAACTACTCCTGATCATCAGCGGCCTCCACGTAGTAGTAGGCACCGTCAGGGTAGCAGTCGTCGTCGGCGGGACCTCCATCTCCTGGGCTCCATCATCTGGTCGCAGCAACGGATCAAGGGGACAAAAGGGGGAGCAAAGCAGCGGTGACTACTCATCCAAAGTACTCGCAAGTCTTACATCAGAACTATTCTAATTATGCATCAGTATAACAGAAGGGGGTGGTTATATGTGGAATGACTGCAGCAATGCGAGAATAGAGAGAGAAGGCCTAGTCCTATAGAAGACTAGCATCTTCAGGGTCTTGCAGCAATAGACGAGAGTAGAACAGGGGTAACACATTAATAGTTATATTGTTGCAGCAAAATTAAAGTGAGATCACGCCTAAAGATCCTCCCTCGACTCCCTGCGAGGAAGCAATCCCGAGGCAAACTAAATCCAGTTAAGTAACAATTGTAGTTGTATAAGATCGGGGCACAACTCCAAGTCGTCCTCTAACCGTGGACACGGCTATCCGAATAGTTAATTTTCATCCCTGCAGGGGTGCACCACATGTCCCGTCACGCTCGATAACACTCTGGCCGGACATACTTTTCTGGGTCCTGCCCGGCCTCGGAATATCGACACGTCACAGCCCCACCTAAGACTAATCAGAGAGGTCAGCCCGCCGGTCTAAATCCTAAGAGCAAAGGGTTCATGGGCCCAGTTCCCCTCCGGGCTCCTGCACGATGCGAGGGCGGCCGACGTCAGTCCTAGCATCCCTTAATCACAAGCGCAATGCATCTCGGGACCAGTCGGGCGCGCTCCACTACGATTGCTAACATCTGAAAAGCTTCGGCTGATACCGCGACGCCGAGTACCCATAATTCTTCCCGCGTAGCCAGTTAGTGCGAAAAGGTGTCCGAATAACCAAGATCAAATACCCAAATCCATTAACATTTTAATTAGGCCAGCAACACAGTCTCACGGGAATCCACCCGTCTTACAACTAATCACCAAAGATCCCAGTAACAAGGTCGAGTAACTGTGTGGTTGTAACATCGGGGGGAATCCGAGGTATCACCCTCGTTGGATTCCGAATGATGTACCCGTCAAGGTGGGCTTAGAGGAATCACCCTCGGGGTCCCACACTTGAGGGGTTGCACGACAGAGGCGTCATCGGGAATGGTGAAAGAGGAATCACCCTCGATAACCATGACCGACTAGCTATACTACAGAGATATCATGAGGAGTACTTAGCGAGGTGTCACCCTCGGTACCCGATAGTATCCCTGTAGCGTCGTACAACGAAGGGGGTGTATGTGCTGTGTCGGGTCTGGCTCGCCGATCAGAGATCAAGATTTGAAAACAAGCAGGGCAACTGGACTACAGGGTCAGAAGGGATGACTGCTCCACCTATACTAAGCAGATTTAAAGTACAGGACTGAAAGTAGCAGTTCATCAAAAATAGGCTATGCATCAGATATAGGAGCTAACTACAACAGTAGCAAAATACTAATGCAAGCAGTAGGAAGAAAGACATAGGCGATATAGGAATGATCAAGGGGGGTTTGCTTGCCTTGCTGCTCTGCGGCAAAGGACTGATCGGCAGGGTCGTAGATGTACCCGGCAGCAGCATCAGTCTCGGGGTCTACCGGTAAGAAGAAGGGGAAGAAACAATAAATAATAGCAACGGTGCAACACCAAGCATGACATGGCAAGATGCAGGCTAGAGATGAGCTAACACAGCAACATCCGTCATAGACGGGTCGGAAGAATATCTCACGATATTTTCCGGGTCTCGGGCTACTATCGGTTATACTCGAAACGATGGAAATGTTCCATGTTTGCTATGCTAGGGACACGTGACATACGAATGGACCGTGTATCCGGGTTCGTCTCGTTCTGCTGATCGACTTTCATGTTGAAAATATTTTGATTTGACTTACGGATTATTTAATATTAATTTTTAAAGTTTTATTCAAAATTAGGAATTAAAAACAGATTTAAATAATTTAATAAAAAACTATTATGACATCAGCATGATGTCATGATGACATCAACAGTTGACTGGTCAACTGACCAGCGGGTCCCGAACGTCATAGGCACAAGTTTTCATTAAGATTAAATATTAATTAATCAGATTAATTTAGTGGGGGCCCATGTGTCATACTCTAATTATTCTAATTATCCAATTAATTAATTTAACTAATATATCTATTTATTTATTTAAGAAAAACATTATTTTTATTTTTATATTTTAATTTCACTTTTCTTTAAAAGGGGTGTGGGGCCTCCCTGTCATAGACAGCGGGGGGCGTTGGCCCCATCGGTAAGTGGTTTTAGGCCAAATACTCGGTTTTATTCACACGTACATAATCATGCAAATATCGTATTCCTGCAAATACGTATATACGCAATACATAGATCGCATCTCATACGTACATATATACATACGACATCAAATACATCTTTTATTTTATTTTTTTAACTCTCAACACTCCCATCTCTCTCTCTGCTAACATAGAGACAGATAACTCTCTGCTCTAACTCAACATAGAAGAACGCATCTCAAAATCTTCCTACCGGTCACTACCGTCGACGGATCGGAGTCCCGTTTGCCAGAACAGAACCGGGACGGTGAGGGGAACGCGATGGTGGGAGGAGCTCGAGGAGGGGCTCACCAACGTTGACGAGACGGCCCGGTGAAGCCGGAGTTCTCGTGAGGCGAAGGTGACGGCGGTGATGGCGCGGTTCCGGTGGTGACGGTGACGGCGAGGATGGTGGTGGCGGTGGTGACGGTCGCCGGAGAGGGCCTCCCGGAGTCGTGGCCGGAGAGGAGAGCCCTCCGATGAAGAAGGGGCCGGCCGGATCCGGCGAGGTTTGCCCCGGCCTCAAGGGGAGGGAGGCCGGCCGGTCTTGGTGGTTGCCGGAGTTGGTGGCCGGCCGGGTGGGGAGTGGAGGCCGGTGGGGGAGAGGTTGCAGGGGAGGGCCGGTGGAGGGAGAGGTTGCAGGGGAGGGCCGGTGGAGGGAGAGGCCGGCGGTGGGGTGAGGAAGGGGCTCGCCAGCCGGGGTGGGGGCGAGGTGGAGAGGAGGGCCTCGGTGGGGAGAAAGGGATCTGAGGGAGAGAGGTGGGAGGGAATCGAGAGGGGAGAGAGATAGGCTATCGGTGGGGTGGGTGCTGTCGAGAGAGAGAGGAGAGATCGGTGGGAGGGGTCCAGGCGAGCGGGATTAGGTGAGGAGGGCCCCCGCCTCTCGTGGGGGTTGGTGTGGGGATCGGGGGAAGGGAGCCCCTGGCGGCGGAGGCTGGGGGAAATGGGAGAGCGGGGGGGAGAGCCAAGGGAGCGCGCTCGCTAGGGTTTGCCCTACGCGGGGGCTGTGGCCTCGCCGGCTGGGCCTCTAGGCGCAGTTGGGCCAGGGGGTGGGGGGTCTCCTTTTCTTTCTGTTTTTTGTTCTTTTTTTGTTCTTTTGTTTTGTTTTGTTTTGTTTTTGTTGTTCTATTATTTCCTCTTTCTAATTTCCTTTTTTTCCTTTTAATTTCTTTTCTTTTCTTTTCTTTCTTTTATTATTATTATTTTTAATACTTTCTTTCTATACATATCTTCCTTTAATAGTTAATATGAATTTATAAATATACTTTTCTTTTGTTTTCAATTTCTGAATCCGGTTAGAAATCCAATGCGGGTCAACGACGGTAATTCTCTATGATGTGGCATCATTAGCGGGTGATCAATGTAGCTTAATTACAATATTTACTGTAGCAAAAGTTGAGGATGTCACACCACAAGCCTGCAGGGCGCGCCCTGGGGTTGGCCGAGCCCCTAGCTTGTGCCCCCCTGCATGTCTGCTAACCCTATTCTTTAGCCTATAAATTCCCAAATATTCCCGTATCGCCAAAAAGAGCCACGAAAATACGTTTACGCCGCCAGGAGCCTCAGTACCCGGGAGATCCTATCTGGGAGCCTTTTCTGATCATGTGCTGGAGAGGGAATTGATCACGGAGGGCATGTACATCAACTCCATTGCCCCTCCAATGATGTGTCAGTAGTTCACCAGAGACCTACGGGTCCCTAGCTAGTAGCTAGATGGCTTCTTCTCTCCTTTTGATCTTCAATACCATGTTCTTCATGATCTTCATGGAGATCTATCCGATGTAATACTCTTTTGCGGTGTGTTTGTCGAGATCCGATGAATTGTGAGTTCATGTTCATATTATCTATGAATATCATTTGAGTCTCTTCTGAATTCTTATATGCTTGATTTCATATCTTTGTAAGTATCTTAAAATTATTGGTTTGGTTTGGCAAACTAGATTGGTAATTCTTGCTATGGGAGAAGTGCTTAGTTTTGGGTTCAATCTTGCGGTGTCCTCACCAACTGACAAAGTAGGGATAGCGAGGCACGTATTGTATTGTTGCCATCGAGGATAAAAAGATGGGGTTTTCATGATTTTGCTTGAGTTTATCCCTCTACATCATTTCATATTACTTAACGCGTTACTCTGTTCTTCATGAATTTAATACTCTAGATGCAGACAGGAGTCAGTCGATGTGTTGAGTAATAGTAGTAGATGCTGAATTGTTTCGGTCTACTTGACATAGACGTGATGCCTATATACAAAATCATTGCCTTAGATATCTTCATAATTATTTGCTTTTCTATCAGTTGCTCGATAGTAATTTGTTCACCCACCGTATTATTTTCCTTTATGAGAGAAGCTTCTAGTGAAACCTATGGGCCCCGGGTCTATTTTCCATATTATATTTTCAGATCTATAAACCAAAAATACCAAAAAATACTTTGCTGCAATCTATTTACCTTTGTTTCCGCAATCTTTTATATCTATCTATATCAGATCTCATCCTTGCAAATAACTCTGAAGGGATTGACAACCCCTTTATAGCATTTGGTGCAAGTGTTTGATTGTTTGCGTGGGTACTACTATTTGGGCCTTGCTTGTTTCTCCTAGTGGATTGATACGTCTCCATCGTATCTACTTTTCCAAACTCTTTTGCCCTTGTTTTGGACTCTAATTTGCATGATTTGAATGGAACTAACCTGGACTGACGCTGTTTTCAACAGAATTGCCTTGGTGTTGTTTTTGTGCAGAAATGAAGGTTCTCCAAACGTCCTGAAAATTTACGGAGATTATTTTTGAAAATATGAAAAATACATGCGCAAAGATCCACCTCAGGGGTGGGCTAGTGGGCCACAAGCCCTGTAGCCGCTACCCCCTGGTGGCGGATGGCAAGCTTGTGCGGCCCACGTGGCTCTGCCGCCCCCAATCTCAGCTCTATAAGTTCACTTTCATCCTAGAAAAAATAAAAAGAGAAGATTTTGTCGCGTTTGCCATACGGAGGCGCTGCCACATCTTGTTCTTCATCTAGAGGGCAGATCTGGAGTCCGTTTTGGGCTCCGGAGAGGGGAAATCGTCGCCATCATCATCATCAACCTTCTTCCCTCTCCAATTCCATGAAGCTCTTCGTCGTTCGTGAGTAATCTATTCGTAGGCTCGTTGGGCGGTGATGAGTAGGATGAGATTTATCATGTAATCGAGTTAGTTTTGATGGGGATTGATCCCTAGTGTCCACTATGTTCTGAGATTGATGTTGCCACTACTTTGCCATGCTTAATGCTTGTCACTAGGGCCCGAGTGCCATGATTTCAGATCTGAAATTATTATGCTATGACCAATATATGTGTGTTTTAGATCCGATCTTGCAAGTTGTAGTTACCTACTATGTGTTATGATCCGGCAACCCCGGAGTGACAATAACCGAAACCACTCCCGGTGATGACCATAGTTTGAGGAGTTCATGTGTTCACCAAGTGCTAATGCGTTGGTCCGGTTCTTTATTAAAAGGAGAACCTTAATATCCCATAGTTTCCTTTTGGACCCCGCTGCCACGGGAGGGATGGACAATAGATGTCATGCAAGTTCTTTCCCTAAGCACGTATGATGACACACGAAATGCATGCCTACATCACATTGATGAACGAGAGCTAGCCACATATCTCTCCATGTTATAACTGTTGCATGATGAATATCATCCAAACAAATCACCGACCCATTGCCTACGAGTTTGTCCTACTACTGCAGTTTCTTGTCTTGCTCTGCTCCTACTGCTGTTACTTGTCTTGCTCTGCTGCTACTGTCGCTTGCTATTGTTGTTACTTGCTACTGTTGTCACTACTGCTGTTCCTTTCCACTGCTATTACTCGTTACACTACTGCTACCTACTACAATACTTTTTCTCGTGCCGTTGACGGGAAAGAATATTTTCCATCCATGGGCAACTTCTAGAGCCATTGATATGATAGTTAGGAATAGTATGCCATCAACAGATCGTTTCTGACACCGTTGTTATCATACTACTTTGCTGCTGATACTTTGCTTGCAGATACTAATCTTTCAGGTGTGGTTGAATCTGATAAATTCAGCTGCTAATACTCAATAGTATCCTTTCAACTCCTGTCTGGCGAATCAACAAATTTGGGTCGAATACTCTACCCTCGAAAACTTCTTCGATCCCACGCGCTGGTGGGCCGTCAACAACATTCTTCTAGTTTCGATTGCCGGAGAGTGCTAGCAGCATTCTTCTGGTGCCATTGTAGGGGAAGGGAAAACCCAACAAACTGATGGAAATACTTATCTACTTCACTGCATCACACTTTCCTCTTGAAGGGAAAACCCACACAAGATCTAGAGGTAGCACCAGCGTACCCAAAATGAGGGGGGACGAGCACCCTTTTCAGGAAGAGGCCTTCTTTTTACCCCTAGTAGAGGAAGGGAGTATCCAAGGGTGATCAGCCGTAAGGGCGATCTTAGAGATGTTATTGCTCTCTTGGAAAAATATCACATCCTCAAATATGATCGACATATCTGGGTCGTCATGGAATCCCATGTCATCTTCGCGGGAGTAATTCTCCGGTTGCGGAGGAGTAAAATTGGCTGTCTCAATCCAGCGCCTCCAGTCCTGTATGGAGAATCCCAAAGGTTCAATTAGCCAAAACTAATATAACATTCAAATTATGAAAACGGGACTCTACTCACCCATTTGATGGGATTACGACTCGAGTAGCCGTCCCTGGTGCTCAAGCACATAAACTCTTTGTTTTCTCCTTTAAAGAGACCGGCTAGTGTGACAACCATTGCTGCCTGGTCGGCGGGACCTTCCCGTTTGTAGCAGGCCATGTCTCTTAAACTATTATAATGCCATAAGGGATGCGTCCTTTGTTGAAGAGGCTAGATGAATCGACTAATGACAGTGGCGATCATGTTGATGATAGTTAGCTTATTATGTACTAACAACCTCACCTTGTTGACCAACTATTTGTCTTCGGCTCTATCTTCCTGGGAAGTGCTCCTCGGACGCGAGTTGAATCATTTCTTGAAGGTAGCGGTTGAGAATTAGGACGGAGCCCTCCTATCTGGATCAAATTGGGGGACATCCTCAATATAAAACCATTCGGAGATTCATTCTTCCGAATACTTGTTTGGGGTCCCCGCAGGGTACCCCGTCCTTGCTATACGCCATGCTTCGGTTCCATCGACTTCAAAAATCATCCCTCCTTGGGTACAGGGTACGAGGAAGAAAAATTTCCTCCACAGATCAAAATAGGCTTCACAGCCAAAACACATCTTAGAAAGGGCAACAAATCCCGAGATGTGAAGAATGGATCCAGGAGTGAGATGGTGAAGCTGAATCCCGTAAAATTGTAATAAATCCCTTAGAAAGGGTGAATGGGAAAGCCCAAGCCTCATAAGAGGAAAGGAACGAAGCATACCCTCTCTTCCTTGCATAGAGTAGGGGATTTCTGTGTGAAGTCCTCACCATTTGCGGAAGTTAATCTAGAGCGGGAGGGCGCTAGATCCAAGGAAGGAATATATCCATGCACCTCTATATCATGCACACGGAGGCGAGAAATAGAACAACTTTCCATGTCACCTCGGAGAGGGCCATTATGATGGGAGGAGGAGCTTAGAACGCTCGCCATGTCTCCAGGATGTGATGATTCTTTTCGATGGTTGGGTAACATGATGGTGTTTCTTGAAGCACACCTGGCTTATTTAATACTCCCTCCATCCCAAAATTCTTGTCTTAGTTTTTTTTAGAAATGGATGTATCCAAATACTAAAACTTGACTAGATACATTCATATCTAAACAAACTAAGACAAGAATTTTGGGACGGAGGGAGTAGGTGGTTTTCACCTTAACCCACGAGGGACATTTTGTTAAAGATTATTGGAACTGCCTATATCCTATTGGTTCAAAGGAATCGAGGGATGTCATCAACTTAAAGAAGAAAAGTTAATATTATGGGACACGTGATGCTTCAACAATCAGGAATGCATCGTGAGCCGAATTGGAGTCAGCTGAACACCGGAGAAGAGGGGAACTCGCCCCGCAAGCCAAAGACTTTGGACGCGTGATGATGCTATATCAAGAGTGCGACATTGGAGGCAAGTTCGAGGGCTATCGAGGGAGTCCGAGACTAAGTAGTTCTTCGGCCGCTAGTGTATCTCTATGGGCCAGACACGTGGGACACTCTATGACCGTCACTGAAGGACCGAACATTATGATGGCACCATGTCCAACATAGAAACCTCCTATGCCATGGCGAGTACTTGAAGTCATGATGATGGATTCGACATGTTTGCTCCATGACGTAACCAACATTCTGTAACCCTAGGTACCCCTCGTATCAATATAAACCAGAGGATTTTAGTCTGTAAGGTGGATATAGATCATTACTCCTAGGATTTTAGATCACATCATACGATCTCGAGGTATATTAACTCTAGACTTGATACTTCATCATCAATACAAACAAAGAAGGATGTAGGGTATTACCTCCACGAGGAGGGCATGAACCTGTGTAAATATCCTCTCCCCTATCTGTTGTTACCCATCAATCCAAGATCCATAGTTTGAAACCCCCTACCCGAGATCCGCCGGTTTTGACACCGACGTCATGTATGCTATAAAGAGAAACGATAACCATGCAAGTTTTCATCATGGTTATAATGTTCAATTTGGTTATGTCAATCAAGTATCTCATGATAGTTATTTTGTTAAGTTTGCTCCCACTATTAGGAATGATACAAAGTTTGCTTGAGTGGGTAGTAATAATTTTTTATGCTTGTTGATGATGAAAAGAATGCTTTATGTGATAATTATGTTGGTTAATTACTTCATGATGCTACTGAAAATTTTTATGAGTGAGGATCATATGCTTTTAGGTATTACAATAATACCAAGTTTCCTCTCTATGTGTTTTTCCTTCCTGTGCAAGTTGATTCTTGGTACAATAAATCATTTGATTGCAAAATTCCTATGCATAGGAAGTGGGATAAACTTAAATGTGCTTGTCATCTGATTCATGATGCTCCCTTGGATGTTTCAATTACTATCCCTATATGAGCATTGTCTTGGGCATGACCATGACAATAGTATGTGGGGGTATGAACGAAGGGGCGAAGTCTAGCTACGCGCAATGGATGCACTTGGATGTACGAGTTAAGGCACCACTCGGAAGTGCTAACAACCCTACATATCGATCCCGAGGCTAATGTTTTCTTATGGGGTGTATAATATTACAAACTATTGAACCCTTGAGATGGAGCCCGGGAGTGGCTTATATAGTTGCTGCCACGACCGGCCGAGGTTCATTACAAGGTAATTAATGCTAATAAACAGGGAAGTTACTAGAAACGGCAGCTTTAACTCTCGGTGCTATTGGTAACATGAGTCTTCACTGCACTTCATGCGATGGATTAAGTCCTTAGCCGTTGCAGCCTCTTCGGTGCCTTCTCCTTGCCATAGTTCGAGTGTCAAGATGCATCCGACTGGCGCAAGGTGATCCGAGTGACTCCAGGCAGGCCGAGTGACAGTTGCTGAACCGAGTGAGGTCGAGGTTGCACCAGTGACTTTAAGGACACTCTTGTGTATAAGGGGTCCTAGGTCGGCCTAGGGAAGCAGTTCTGTAGGCCTACCCGTAATGTACAACCCCATCAGTATCCCCCGAATCGGTTGAGGTTTTGCAGGCCGAGTGAATGACTTCCTTCGATATCCCTAGAGATTCTTGGGCTGCAGCTCGGGGCTGTGTCATTTGGTCTCTCAACAAACATCCACGGATTCAAGAGTGACGAACTCCGACTATCTAGTGATACTGGTAAGTCTGCAATCGGCAGTGATAGACTATCTTTCGGGAAGATATATTCCATGAGTTGTGTGAATGAGAGCTCTGAACTCTGCGTGCTCAGTCTGCGAGTAGGGACGGATCCTTATTCGCATTGAGATAAGGTTGATCAGGTCATTCTTATTGATTTCCCGAATGATCGGGGTCCCGCAGGGGGACGAGCGAAAAGATCATTCGGCTAACCTCGTCACACGCCGTGGATATGGAATTCATTCGGCATATCAGGTGGGACAATATTTTTGCTACCTTCTGAATTGAGGGAGCGCGCGCGGGGGCGGTGTTTTTGACGGAGACGCAAGTAGTGGGAGTAGTGGGGTGACGCCCCGATTTCCGTGCTTGTGATGTCACTGTCATGCTATAGTGTGGGTGATCCTCGAGATAATACACATCTTCCTCAGGCCGGCGATGTGCTCGATGGGGAATCTTGTCGTTGAGTATTTAAGGATTGAGGTGGAAGAGAGAGAGAAGACCGCGTCCTAGAATCAAGTTCTTTCCGTTCCCGCTTCCTCCACTTGCCACCAAAGACAAGAACCGTCGGTTGCCTACATCGATTCCCGAATCCGACCTCTCCACCTCCCACCATGGCGAAGGGAGCATCATCGCAGGCCAAGAGGGACAAGAAGGGGTCACGTGAATCCTCCTCGAGCACCAGAGTACTTCTGCGGGGATGGATCCAGGGCGACTGCTGTTGGAGCTGGAGGGTGAAGGCTTGATCTCCCAGGGGAGCTGGCGACTGCCTAGGGATGGCAAGATAGAGCCGGCGTGCTAGAACAATGAGCGAGTGCTTTTTTCACCCAAATCGAGCGAGGTTTCTCCCTGCCTCCGCACCCCTTCTTTCGAGCGTTTCTTGCTTTCTTCGGGGCTAAGCTCAATCACCTTCTCCCCAACGATGTTTCGTATCTCTCCGCATTCGTGTCTTTGTGCAAGAACTTCCTCGGGTGTCACACGCATTGGGGCTTGTTCAAGCGCCTGTTCACGTGTCGAGTTATGACCATGAAGAAGTCTTCCTCCTCGTGGGGGATCAATGTAGTGCAGCTTTGTGGTGGCTTGGGCATTCAACTTAGGGGCAATAGTTGCTTTCCCTAGATGAGTTTCCCGGACTCGGTGAAGAATTGGCAGGACTCTTTGTTTTATTGCCGAGACGTCCCAGTCGGCAATCCGAGGGTCAATCGGGTGTCCCGCCCTATACCGTTGATAGGATCCACCCGTCCCCTACCTTGACCTTGTCCATGGAGGAGAATACTGATGCAGAGATATTGATGATAGAAGTGGTTTCCTTGATCCGAAAGGGCGTGAACGAGATTGACCTTTAGAGGTCTTTTTCCAATGTAGGATCTAGACTCTTCAGGTCAGAGCCCACCCGATGTGGAAATACGAAGGGCCGTATGATCACACTCGAGTCCATCGCGGGGAGCTCGGGGAAGAGGTGGTGGAGAATAAACTCGGGGCCATTACTCCAGTGATAGATAACCCGAGAGGCCCCCGATAGGTGAAACCCTTCACGACAGATAATAAGCCGAATGAGGTGAGTCGTCGAGCATCCGTACCAAGTGAATTCCTTCGCTGTTTCAACTCCCACTTGTGATTTTGCTTTCTTCATTTGACAGGCTTTCACATGGATGGTCAGTTCCAGACCGATGATTCACCACTCTCCCATTGACGTGGAAAGTGACACAGAAAACCAAGACATTGAGCTCTCGGAGGGCTCAGTGGACGACGAGGATGATGAAGGTGACGATGAGGAGATGGAGGAGAGCGAGGAGGAGCGTGGAGACGAGGCAGAATTGTCTCCGTCTGAAGAAGTACAAGTCGAGAAAGAGGCCCAAACCCGTTCCACGACATTCCAGGACCCTTGATTCCGCACAAGCGCCCCAATGTCTCCTTCGACGATGAAGACGAGTGTATCAGCCATGCCGACTCGCAGCTCCAAGCAGGGTCGAGGTGAACCCGAGGCGCTGCCAGAGCAGGCCGCCAAGCAACCCAAAGTCTCAAGCTCCAAGACTTATAAGACCATCCTACCGCGCATCAAGGTCGATGTGCCTGTGGCTTCTGCGTAAGTATCTTTGCCTCGTGATTTTTCTCAGTTTGAACAATATCTTCCGAGTGGTGATCAGGATTTGTTGTTTCTATTGTGGGCCTGACACTTCGACTGCTTCACTAGATCCCAAGACCTTTGACAAAGGTAGAGCTGACGTTGATGTCGCTTCATCGAAAGGTAAACCTTGAGATTTTCCAGCAGTCCATTCGAAATTCAGGCTTTGGATATTTGAGTGGTTTTTGGAGTGTCTTGTGGAAACGTGCAGAGCCACATGACGTGATCGAACTCAACGTTGATGTCCCTTCTGTAGCTAAAGAATTGTTGAAGCAGGTTGCAACTCCCAGCCGAGTGAACATCAAGGCCAAGACTCCTCTGGCGCAGGAGGCGCTTCGGTTGAAGCGTCACTCGGACAGTATCCACTGACCACTTCATCGTCTGACCCCGAGTAACGCAACATCTTCCAGCTCCACCTTACCCCGGAGGACCAAGAGGGGGCGCGCAAGGAGGCCTTGTCTCAGCTGAATGTGATGGCTGGGCGTTTGAAGGATGAGTACGACGCGAGTGAAGCCGTGGCGATGAATGTTTGGGTAAGTCTTTTATGCACGTAGTTATTTTTGAATTTGGTCCTTAGTAGGAATTCTGAGTGGGCATGCCCAGGGGCACACCCGCTGGGTGTTAGTGGGCGCGCGCTGAGCGCACCCACTTGGTGTAGTCCCCGAGGCTACCATCGACTGTGTCAGTCGGTGGTAGTCTTTTTTCTTTCTTTGTATGTTTGACAGAGTCCAATAGGGTGCAGAGCCCTTTCATTTCTTCCATCTTTCAAGTGGGGCACGCTAAGCGAACCCACTGGGTGTAGTCCCCGAGGCTACTGTCGACTCAAGCAATCGACAGTAGTCTCAGTTTCTATGTTTTTGTTGATAGAGGCCCAGTCGGGTACGGATCCCTTATCCTTTATCATTCCAGTGGGGGCATCTGAGTGCACCAACTGGGTGTAGTCCCCGAGGCTACCATCGACTGTGGCAGCCGGTGGTAGTCTTAGAGTCATGACATAATGTTATGCCTTTCTTGTATTTGTTGATAACAGACTACTTGTGGGCCTGTGGGCCACGATGACACCATGTAAAAAGAGTTGCAGGAACTCCGACTGAGACTTGAAGCGGAGAAAGCAAAGAGCAAGCATATGGAGTAGGGAAAAGCGAACACCTGAAGGTATGCCCTCACCATCTGACTGTTACTCCATTAAGTTGTCTTTTCTTATCCGACTGAGGCTGTCTTGTCAGATCGCCTTCCTGAGAGGTTGAATAATTGCATCTGTCAAGTGACCATGAAGGAAGCCCTCGAGAATAGGGATGTAGAAATCACATCCGCTTGACAGGATATCAAGCAGAAAACTCTCGCAGCTGAGGCCAAATTCAAGTCGGTTGGCACTTTGGAAGAGGAGAATCAGCTTCTAAAAGCCGGTGCGGAGAAGAACAAAACAGAGCTTGCTTAGTTGAAGAAACATTACACCGAGTGGGAAGCCAACCTCGAGAAGGCCACTGCCAAGAAGGCTGAGCTAGAGAAGTCCGTCGAGGACTTCAGCGTAGAGCTCTGTGAGAAGCTCAAAGGTACGTTGAGTGTCCGAATACTTCCCCATGATCATTCTGAAATCTCCGACTGACGTTTCTCATCCTCCGATTTTTGTTGACTGTAGCCTTTGCTGCCGACATTGAAGAAGGGACGACGCGAATAGGGAAGGAGCTCGATCCCAAGAGAGGGCTTTTGAAGGACAGCGTTGCCTTGTCTCTCCTTGGGCTGGAGGATCGCATCGATTATGTAGTGACTTGTTTCAAGCTGCTTCATTCGGTCATTGGAGAGATTGACCAGGAGAAGGCACGTGAAGATGCTCATGTGAAGGATGCCCAAGCCATTGTGAACCGAGTGAAGTCCATCCCTAGTGAACTCAAGTCATAGAAGAAGTCATCAACAAGGGCCAGAGCTGACATTGCCCTCTCGCTCGTCCGCATCCATTGCAAGGGAGTGAATGAAGAGAAGCTGAAGAATCTTTGTGTCATCAACCGCAAAAGCGCCAAGTTTGAAGACTTCATGGAGATGTTCATGGCGGTGGCCACACAGATCATAGAGGGTATTGATCTTGACACCTTCGTCGAAGCGGTGGAGTCTTCTACCTCCGAGCGATGCTTGGAGCGAAAAAACACTTGAGCTTTAATTTGCCTCGGTATGCCGAGTGGTTTTATGTAACCTCAAACTTCGAGTGGGCTCTGGGCCCTCTCTTTTGCATACCATTAGCTGAACTCGACCCCGATTATCCACAATTGATTTTGGATCTTATTTCATTGGTCGTCTTTATTTGGGGTGGCTTATACTAGGCCGAAAGCTTGTTCGCATCCGAGTCCCCAAGTGTGGAAGTTATCCTCACTCTAGATTGTTTGTGACTTAGGCGAAAGCTTGTTCGCGGCTAAGTCCCCGAGTGTGATGGTTGTCCTCACTCGGGACCATTTCTCCCTAAGAGAAAGCGGAATCACAGTTTGGGATGATTTTCATGTTCATCTTGGCGTCCGAATGGAAGTATGGCCTCCATTCGGGACCGCTTCAACTTAGGCAAAAGCTGGTTCGCAGTAAGCCTCCGAGTGTGGAGGTTTGTATGATCAATCGAGAAAGGTTCTACCTTAGGCAAAATAGGTTCGCTACCAAGAGATGTTTGGTTTGTTCATCTTGGCTCCCGAATGGACGTCTTTCGTTCATTCGGAATCACTTTAACTTAGGCGAAAGCTGGTTCACAACTAAGCCCCCGAGTGTGGAGGTTTCCACGATCACTCGGGGAAGGGTCTACCTTAGGTGAAACAGGTTCGCTACCAAGAAATGTTTGTTTTGTTCATCTTCACGCCCGAATGGAGGTCTTCCCTTCATTCAGAACTACTTTAACTTAGGATGAAGATGGTTCGCAGCTAAGCCCCCGAGTGTGGAGGTTTCCACGATCATTCGGGGAAGGGTTTACCTTAGGCCAAACAGGTTCGCGACCAAGATATGTTTGTTTTGTTCATCTTGGCGCCAGAATGGAGGTCTTGCCTTCATTCAGTACCACTTTAACTTAGCCGAAATCTGGTTTGCAGCTAAGCCGCAGAGTGTGGAGGTTTGTGCGATCACTGAGGGAAGCTTCTACCTTAGGCAAAATAGGTTCGCTACCAAGAAGAGAGTTCTTGTGAACTCATCGATGGTCCTGTCCATCAAGGTATCCTAATGACGATCGTGCCTTCATTCGGAACCATTTTTACTCAGGCAAAAGCTGGTCCGCAGCTAAGCCCCCCAGTGAGGAGATTGTCCGGACTCGAGGCAGGTTTCACCTTAAGCGAAGACAGGTTCACAGTTAAGGATTTTCAACCCACTTGGGGTGTGTTTAACCAGAGTGAACTGTTCGAAGATAGTTGAAGAAAGTAAGCACTTTATTCTTCTATTCATTCGGATTCATTACAAGAATGAAAAAAGGAAAGTTCTATATGTAAAATTTGCGGAGCAAGTCCGCGTTCCAGGTTCTGGGTTCCTCTGCGCCACTATCGATGTTGTATAGTCGATAAGCTCAATTGTGCAGGACTTTGGAGATGGCGAATGGCCCTTGCCACGGGGGTGCCAGCTTGTGGGGTT
This sequence comes from Hordeum vulgare subsp. vulgare, assembly GCF_904849725.1. Taxonomy (NCBI): domain Eukaryota; kingdom Viridiplantae; phylum Streptophyta; class Magnoliopsida; order Poales; family Poaceae; genus Hordeum; species Hordeum vulgare. Next base: position 438,202,515 of record NC_058522.1, on the reverse strand, counting down.
CCTGTTGGTCCAGTCGGAGGACTAGATCCCCCTCTTGAAACGCTCGGCCCCTGACTTGTTTGTCATGGTACCGTCGAAGGTCTTGCTGGTACGCCGTTGAACAAATGAGGGGTAGCTCCTTCTCTTCCTCCACAAGATCCAACTTGTCTTGGCGTGTTGCTTCAGCTTCAGCTTCATTGTACTCCTCCACTCACGGGTAGTTGTGCCGTAAGTTACTCGACAGGACGACTTCTGACCCGTACACCATGAAGAATGTAGTACGCCTTGTTGAACAATTCATAATTGTTCGCATTCCCAATAGGACGGATGTGTTGGAATTATGCCCTAGAGGCAATAATAAAAGTATAGTTATTATTGTAATTCCTGTATCAAGATAATAGTTTATTATCCATGCTATAATTGTATTGAATGAAGACTCATTTACATGTGTGGATACATAGACAAAACACCGTCCCTAGCATGCCTCTAGTTGGCTAGCCAGTTGATCAATGATGGTCAGTGTCTTCTGATTATGAACAAGGTGTTGTTGCTTGATAACTGGATCACGTCATTGGGAGAATCACGTGATGGACTAGACCCAAACTAATAGACGTAGCATGTTGATCGTGTCATTTTGTTGCTACCATTTTCTGCGTGTCAAGTATTTATTCCTATGACCATGAGATCATATAACTCACTGACACCGGAGGAATGCTTTGTGTGTATCAAACGTCGCAACGTAACTGGGTGACTATAAAGATGCTCTACAGGTATTTCTGAAGGTGTTAGTTGAGTTAGTATGGATCAAGACTGGGATTTGTCACTCCGTATGACGGAGAGGTATCTCGGGGCCCACTCGGTAATACAACATCACACACAAGCCTTGCAAGCAATGTAACTTAGTGTAAGTTGCGGGATCTTGTATTACGGAACGAGTAAAGAGACTTGCCGGTAAACGAGATTGAAATAGGTATGCGGATACTGACGATCGAATCTCGGGCAAGTAACATACCGAAGGACAAAGGGAATGACATATGGGATTATACGAATCCTTGGCACTGAGGTTCAAACGATAAGATCTTCGTAGAATATGTAGGATCCAATATGGGCATCCAGGTCCCGCTATTGGATATTGACCGAGGAGTCTCTCGGCTCATGTCTACATAGTTCTCGAACCCGCAGGGTCTGCACACTTAAGGTTCTACGTTGTTTTATGCGTATTTGAGTTATATGGTTGGTTACCGAATGTTGTTCGGAGTCCCGGATGAGACCACGGACGTCACGAGGGTTTCCGGAATGGTCCAGAAACGAAGATTGATATATAGGATGACCTCATTTGATTACCGGAAGGTTTTCGGAGTTACCGGGAATGTACCGGGAATGACGAATGGGTTCCGGGAGTTCACCGGGGGGGGGGGGGGGGCAGCCCACCCCGGGGAAGCCCATAGGCATTAGGGGAGCCACACCAGCCCTTAGTGGGCTGGTGGGACAGCCCACAAGTTCCCAATGCGCCAAGAGAAGAAAAATCAAGAGGAAAGAAAAAAAAAGGAAGGAGGTGGGAAGGGAGGGGGACTCCTCCCACCAAACCAAGTCCAACTCGGTTTGGGGGGGAGTCCTCCCCCCCTTGGCTCGGCCGACTCCTTGGGGGTCCTTGGACCCCAAGGCAAGGCCCCCCCTCCCTCCTCCTATATATATGGAGCAATTAGGGCTGATTTGAGACGACTTTCTCACGGCTGCCCCACCACATACCTCCACGGTTTTTCCTCTAGATCGCGTTTCTGCGGAGCTCGGGCGGAGCCCAGCTGAGACAAGGTCATCACCAACCTCCGGAGCGCCGTCACGCTGCCGGAGAACTCTTCTACCTCTCCGTCTCTCTTGCTGGATCAAGAAGGCCGAGATCATCGTCGAGCTGTACGTGTGCTGAACGCGGAGGTGCCGTCCGTTCGGTACTAGATCGTGGGATTGATCGCGGGATTGTTCGCGGGGCAGATCGAGGGACGTGAGGACGTTCCACTACATCAACCGCGTTCTATAACGCTTCTGCTGTACGGTCTACAAGGGTACGTAGATCACTCATCCCCTCTCGTAGATGGACATCACCATGATAGGTCTTCGTGCACGTAGGAAAATTTTTGTTTCCCATGCGACGTTCTCCAACAGGATGGTAATTCCCCGGTCCAGGCGCCACTGACATATTTGATGTTTCTCATCAGTCCTGGCTTTCTCCTTGCAGTATCATGCCATTCGCCTGTTCCACGTGCCCATTCGACTGCGGGTGCGCTAGAGAGGCATAGTTAACCCGAGTGTCGTGGGAGTGGCAGAACTCGCGGAATTGGTTCGAGTCAAAGTTGGTTCCGTTGTCGGTGATGATGTCATGGGGAACTCCGAATCTGAAGATAATATGCCCAATGAAGCTGATGGCAGTCGCCGCGTCCAAGTTTTTGATGGGTTTAGCTTCGACCCACTTGGTGAACTTATCCACCGCGACTAGCAGGTGGGTGAATCCGCTCGACCCAGTGTGCAAAGAGCCGACCATGTCGAGGCCCCATACAGCAAATGGCCACATGAGCGGAATCGTCTTCAGTGCGGATGCGGGCTTGTGCGACTGATTCTTGTAAAACTGGCACCCGACACACACGTGCACCAAGTCCCTTGATGTGCATTGGCTCAGGGCCAATAACAACCTGCTCGGAAGGCCTTGGCCACCAATGTTCGAGAGGACGCATGGTGTCAATAGGTTCCGGAGTGGATCTTGTGGAGTATTTGTAGTCCTTCCTCCGGAGAGATGCACTTCTTGCGGACTCCTGTCATGCTCTTCTTGTACAGTTTGTCTCTGAGTACTTCAAAAGCTTTAGACCGCCGAATGAACTAACAGGCTTCCTCTCCGTCCTCGGGAAGCTCTTGCCTGAGCAAGTAAGCTAGATAAGGTTGTGTCCATTCGGGAGTGATGACCAACATCTCGTGGACGAGGTCAACCACAGCCGGAACATCGATCTTAGTCAGATTAGACGGACTGATTGCTTGTGGAGGATCTTCAGCGAAGGGATCCTCCTTGATCGACGGGGCGCGTAGGTGTTCGATGAACACACCCTTTGGAACGATCTTCTGAGTGGAACCGATCTTTGCCAAGTCATCGACCGCTTGGTTCTTGGCTCGGGGCACATGGTGTAGTTCCAACCTTTGAAATTTCTCTCCTAGTTTCTCACCGCGTTGCAGTAGACTATCGATGCTGGGCTCCGGATGTCCCATTCCTTCATGACTTGGTTGACAACGAGATCCGAGTTGCCATAAACCATCAATCTGCATAGGCCGAGTGAGATGGCCATGCGGTGTCCATACAGGAGGTCCTCGTACTCGGCCTCACTGGTGGACGTATCAAAGTGAATTTGGAGCACATAGCTCAATCGATCTCCCCTGGGGAAACGAGGACTGCTACTTCTTGATCTTGCATTGGTTTTCCCTTGAAGAGGAAACGGTGATGCAGCAAAGTAGATAAGTATTTTCCTCAGTTTGTTGAGAACCAAGGTATCAATTCAGTAGGAGGAACAAGCAAGGCCCAATCATAGTGCCTACACAAACAATCAAACAATTGCACCCAACGCTAAAAATGAGTTATTTGCAAGATTGAGATATGATAGAGATAGATATAAAAGATTGTGGAAACAAAAGTAAATAAATTGCAGCAAGATATTTTAGGTATTTTTGGTTTATAGATCTGAAAATATAATATGGAAAATAGACCCGGGGCCATAGGTTTTACTAGAGGCTTCTCTCATAAAGCAAAATAATACGGTGGGTGAACAAATTACTGTCGAGAAATTGGTAGAAAAGCGAACAATTATGAAGATATCCAAGACAATGATTATGCATATAGGCATCACATCCATGTCAAGTAGACCGAAACAATTCTGCATCTACTACTATTACTCCACACATCGATCGACTCTTGGCTGCATCTAGAGCATTAAGTTCATGAAGAACAGAGTAACGCATTAAGTAAGATGACATGAGGTAGAGGGATAAACTCAAGCAATATCACGAAAACTCCATATTTTTATCCTCGATGGCAACAATACAATACGTGGCTCACTACCCCTACTATGTCACTGGGTGAGGACACTCCAAGATTGAAGCCAAAACTAAGCACTTCTCCCATTGCAAGAATTACGTACCAATCTAGTTGACCAAACCAAACCAATAAATCGAAGAGTCTTGCTAAGTTATGAAATCATGCTTATAGGAATTCAGAAGAGATTCAAATAATATTCATAGATAATCTGAACATAAACTCACAATTCATCGTATCTCAATGAACACACCAGAAAAGAGTACTACAACAAATAGATCTCCATGAAGATAATGAAGAATATGGTATTGAAGATCAAAGATAGAGAAGAAGCCATCTAGCTACTAGCTATGGACCCGTAGGTCTGTGGTGAACTACTCATGCATCATCGGAGGGGCAATGGAGTTGATGTAGTTGCCCTCCATGATCAACTCCCTCTCTGGCAGATTATCAAAAAGGCTCCCAGATTGGATCACACGGGAAGAGAGGCTCTGGGCGGCGGAAAAGTATTTCCATGGATCTCTCTTGCAATGGGGGAATATTTGGGAATTTATAGGCCGAAGAATAGGATTAGGAGACCAGCAAGGGACCCGCAAGCCAGGAGGTCGTGACCACCCCCAGGGCGTGACCTGCAGGCTTGTGGCCTCCCGACAGGTGTCCTGCCCCCTACTCCATGTGATTTGGGTTTTTCTGGTCCAAGAAAATCATTCTGGAGATTTTATTCCATTTGGACTCCGTTTAGTATTCCTTATTTGCAATACTCAAAAACATGGAAAAAACAGAAACTGACACTAGGCTCTAGATTAATAGGTTAGTCCCAAAAATAATATAAAACCACATAATAATGCATATAAATCATCCAAAACAGATAATATAATAGCATGAAACAATAAAAAATTGTAGATACGTTGGAGACGTATCAAGCATCCCCAAGCTTAGTTCCTGCTCGTCCTTGGGTACTTAGCATATTTATCCATGTAATATTCTCTATTGTGGCATGAATATTCAGATCCATAAGATTCAAAACAAAAGTATAATATTGACATAAAAACAATAATACTTCAAGCATACTAATAAGGCAATTGCTTCAATTCGAAATAACTTGGACTTAGAAAGTTATCCCTACAAAATCAGATGGACTGGCTATGCTCCATCTTCACCACACAAAGTATCTAAATCATGCACAACCCTGATGAAAATCAAGCAATTGTTTCAGACTTTTTATGTTCTCAAACCTTTTAAACTCTTATGCAATACATGAGCGTGAGCCCTCGATATAGCACTATAGGTGGAATAGAGTATGGTGGAGGTTGCAAAAAGAAGGAGAAGATAGTCTCACATCAACTAGGCATATCAATGACCTATGGAGATGCCCATAATAGATATCAATGTAAGTGAGTAGGGATTGCCATGCAACAAATGCACTAGAGATATAAGTGTATGAAAGCTCAAAAAGGAAAATAAGTGATTGTGCAAAAGATGTAATTCCACTATTTATATGAAAGTGACAAAATAGGAGCCTCTCTATGTAGAACATGGTGCTACTTTGAAGAACAAATGTGGAAAAGACAGTAGCATTGTCCCTTCTCTCTTTCTCTCATTTCTTTCTCTCTCGTTTTTTTCTTTTTTTATTTTTTGGTGGGCTACTTTGGCCTCTTTTAGTTTTTTATGGGCTTCGGTGGCCTCTTTTATTTTTTGTAAAGTCCGGAGACTCATCCCAACTTGTGAGGGAATCATAGCTTCCATCATCCTTTTCTCACACGGGACAATGCTCTAATAATGCAAATCATCGCACTTTGTTGTTTAAAGAACTCTCAAAATAGTATAAGTTAGGTACGATAGTTTAATAATTTCTATAAAACACAACACCGCTGTGCTCTAAAAGATATAAGTGAAGCACTCGAGCAACATTTCCTAGCTCAAAAGATATAAGTGAAGCACAAAGAGTATTCTAACAAATTCACGATTCAGCGTGTCTCTCCGAAAAGATATGTGCAGCAAGGATGATTGTGGCAAACTAAAAAGTAAAAACTCATATCATACAAGACGCTCCAAGCAAAACACATACCATCTCGTGAATAAAAATATAGCCTTAAGTAAATTTACAGATGGATTGAAGACGAAAGAGGGGATGCCTTTCGGGGCATCCCCAAGCTTAGGCTCTTTTGTATCCTTAAATATGGCTTGGGGTGCTGATACGTCTCAAACGTATCTATAATTTTAGATGGTTTCACGCTGTTATCTTGTAAACTTTAGATGTTTTGTTTACCTTTTATATCTTTTTGGGACTAACTTATTAATTCAGTGCCAAGTGCGAGTTCCTGTTTTTTCTATGTTTTTGACTCTTTTCAGAACTGATTTTGGAACAGAGTCCAAACGGAATAAAATACCCAAAATAAAATTTTCCAGAACGGAAGAAGATCGGGAGGCTTGAGGGCCAAGGGAGGGGGCTCACAGGGAGCCCACAAGCCCTGTTGCCGAGGCCAGGGGGGCCGCGGCAACCAGGCTTGTGGCCTCCCTTGCGCTCCCTTGCCCTATCTCTTTGGCCTATAAATTCCCTAAAAATCCAGAAAAAATTAGGACATCCACGAAAACACTTTTTCGCCGCCGCAAGCTTCCGTTTCTGCGAGATCTCATTTGGAGACCCTTCCCGGTGCCCAGCCGGAGGGGACTTTGGAGTTGGAGGCCTTCTACATCAACATCATCGCCTCTCCAATGACTCATGAGTAGTCCACTTCAAACATACGTGTCCGTAGTTAGTAGCTAGATGGCTTCTTCTCTTTCTTGGATCTTCAAAACAAAATTCTCCATGATCTTCATGGACATCTATCCGATGTAATCCTCTTTGGCGGTGTGTTTGTCGAGATCCGATGAATTGTGGATTTGTGATCATATTATCTATGAATTATATGTGAGTCTTTGCTGATTTCATATATGCATGATTTGATATCCTTGTAAGTCTCTCCGAGTCTTCGGTTTTGTTTGGCCAACTAGATCTATGATTCTTGCAATGGGAGAAGTGCTTGGTTTTGGGTTCATACCATGTGGTGACCTTTCCCAATGATAGAAGGGGCAGCAAGGCATGCATCATGTTGTTGCCATCAAGGGTAACAAGATGGGCTTTTATCGTAGATATGAGATTGTCCATCTACATCATGTCATCTTGCTTAAGGCGTTACTATGTTCTCATGAACTTAATACACTAGATGCATGTTGGATAGCGGTCGACGTGTGGAGTAATAGTAGTAGATGCAGAAAGTATCGGTCTACTTGTTTTGGATGTGATGCCTATAGATATAATCATTGCCTTAGATAACCTCATGACTTTGCGCGGTTCTATGAATTGCTCGACAGTAATTCGTTCACCCACCGTCTACTTGCTTTCATGAGAGAAGCCACTAGTGAACACTACGGCCCTCGGGTCTATTCACAACTATCGTTTCCACTTTCACTTTTACTTTTCTTTGTTTACTCTATGCTTTCAGTTCTCACTTTGCAAACAATCTATAAGGGATTGACAACCCCTTCACAAAATTGGGTGCAAGCTCTTTGTGTTTGTGCAGGTACTTGTGACTTGATGCTCTCCTCCTACTGGATTGATACCTTGGTTCTCAAACTGAGGGGAATACTTACCGCCGTTGTGCTACATCACCCTTTCCTCTTCAAGGGAACACAACCGCAAGGCTCCAAGGCCGCGGGGAAATTCTTTGCATATTTGCCAAGGAAGTCCCTATAGACGTAGCCGTAGCAGCATGATTCCTGGCGCCGTTGCTAGGGAAGGTCTGTTGTCGCAGTAGCAGAAGGATTTCTGGCGCTGTTGCCGGGGAGGACATCTATCCAAGTAGGTGTCACAAACTCATCTCTTGCATTTACCTTTTTTGCCAGTTGCCTCTCGTTTTCCTCTCCCCACTTGACATTTGCCGTTTTCATTTGCCTTTCTCCCTTGCCGTTTTCTTTTTCCTTTTTGCCTTTCTCCTTTGCCATTTTCTTTTGCCTTTTTGCCGTTCTCTTCTGCCCTTTTCTCTCGCTTGCCTTCTGTTCGCTTGTGTGCCATGTGCCTTCAATATGCTTGCATCTTTGCTTGCTGAAAATCTAGTGATATGGATCCTCATCCACACTACAAGAAATATTCTCATACATGACGTTTTTTAAGATGTCATTGATGAATTCGTCATAAATCTATGACGATTTCATCCGAGATCATCGTAAACCGTTTGAGGGGATCAAATCTACATATAAATTATGACGATGTGGGTCAAAATCATCGTAACCGTATAATATGAGATCGTTATAACTTTTACGACGATTATAAAAATGTCGTAACATGTTCTAACTATGTTGACATGTCACTCGTGGGTCCATTCTATCCCACCTCATCCTAGTTTGTGAAGCAACCTACTATTCTATCATTCCAAAAATTCTCGAAAAGTTATCATAAATACTTTGGATCATATATTCCACAAATATATGAAAACCCTTCCTTCCATAGTTCAGAAAATGATTAAAAAAAGCTAGAAAGATCGGAAATGCATACAAATTGGTCCCCATCCACAAAATATGGTCTAACTCTAGTGAAAATTTGTGTGGTGCACTTTTGCAAAATATTTTTGATAGATGCTTCACAAAATTCCTCTATTTTTAGTAATTCAAAACTATTTTAAATCATTGATTTTTTGAACCAATGAGAAATCTTCCCACAGATCGATGACATGACATCCATCCATCCATCCATATCTCCAACCCACATCCATCCATCCATATCTCCAACCCACATCCATCCATCCATCTATCTACAGAAAAAAAATACCCCACCCGGAGCCCAAACCCTAGCTCACACCCCCATCGCACCTTCCTCCAGATTCAGTCCTATCCCCTTCGCTAGAGCCACCGGCTCCCCAACCTCCGATCCGGCGCCGCCACCCCAATCTTCTCCCAGATTCGGCGTCGCGGCACGCTCTCCTCTCCTCCTCCTCCCAGATCTGGAGCACCCGAGCCTCTCCAAGCCGCCCGAGCTCGCTGACGCGGCCGCCTGGCGACGCGGCAGGAGGAGACGATGCAGTGGTACTTCGTGGCGGCGCTCCTCACCGTCCTGTCTCCTTCCCCACCCCATCCCACCCGCCCCCAATCCCGATCTCTCTCTCCCCGCTCATGCATGAGAGGTCGTCGGGGCCATCGCTAGCCGCCGCCATGCGCCTCCGCTCTGCCTCCCTGCTCCTGCTACTCCTGTCATTGTCCCTGCTTGCCAGACGGGCGCGCTGGTGGTGGTGCCGCGAGGACGACGAGGGGTGCTCCCTCATGGGGTTCAGGGGCGATGACTTGCCGGCCACCGGAGGCAGGATCAGGTGAGCCTCCCTTTCCCCCTACCCGCACGCCCTGCTTGCTTGGTGTGGCTGCTTCTCTTGGTTCGTTGATTCGTTCTAGGTGCTTGCGTGGCTGGTAGTGTCGTTGTGAGACGGAGAGGAGGAGAGATCCGTAGCCGTTGTGAAATATCGATTTAATTTGGCCCTTGTATTAACTGCAGTATTACCGTGACTCTGTACCTGATTAACCATCTTTGTGTCCACACAGTTTTGAATCAACTGTAATTTAAGGCGAGATATAGTGAGACATTCATTAAATAATCATAGGAGCAGATGAAAATCCATGGCATGTATAGGAACCATATCTATGTGAGATACTCGTACTTAATACAAGACTCTGCAAATTTACTCACGCATGCTTTTGTATACTTCGGAAGAAAATTTGATGAAAGTGAAGACAAAATATGTGAAACTGTTACCTGAAAATACTCTGTTCCATATATTGGAAGTTCAGAAAGTAGCCATGTTTTTAGAAGGAAGTATGATGCATCTGGTTTCACATGAAATGTTGTGGTATAATATGTGCCGTGAGCCCGTGAATTTGGATCTTCTGTTAAGTGTTAAAATTGTTTTCCCTCCACTTGCCATTGCAGTGAAAAAGGCAGGTTCAATTTTTGGTTCGCAAGCTGTCCTGAGAAAAGGGCATCAATGGAGGATTTCTACGAGAGAAGAGTGGATGATGTTGATGGAGAGACTGTTGGGTTGTTTGGCGTATTTGATGGTATGTGATGCCTTGTGCCAGTTTTTCAATATTAATTATTCAGTGTTTTCATATATATCTTTTCGATGGATGGGGAATATATCTAGAAGATGTTCATTTCGTCAATGAAATTGTTTTGTGCATAGACCAAGATGGTAGTTTTTTGTATCAGTACATCAACTATCAATGACATGCTTCATTTGTTATTGTTCTAGCTAGAGCCCGCAGATTTGTTAACATTTATCTTAGCCAAATGTATTAGTAAATTTTGCTGTGGTGCTGGACACATTACCTTGAAAATAAAATATAAAAATGGGATGAACTGATCCAATCTAAGGGGCTACCAATGCTAGCCTGCAGCTTAGTAAGTGGGGGATCGTCTGAACTTTAGTATCTTGCTGAGCTATATATGCTATCCTACTATTATGGGAGAAAACTAGTGCACAATCTTGTATAGCTAGGAAATGGAAATACTCACTCTCGAAAGATAAAATCTTATTCTATTGTGATAATCTTGGATCCCGGCCATGGCGACCAAAATCGATCTATTATGGATCATCCCTTGCTCGTCCTCCTCAATTTCTTCTGCTTTGGATCAAATCTGATTATTTTGTGCATTTTTGATTGTTTGCTTGTTTGCATCCTGTCCGGTGTGGTCAAGGAGGATGCCATGGAGGACAAGCCCGGTGCCATGTCGACCTTGCATGCAGCACAGGAGGAGCCCATACATGATGACACCTAATCTCGTATGACCACCATCACCCCTCCCTCACCCTCTCTCTGTAGTAGGTTCTTCCTCACCTCTCCTCTCCCTCTCAAATCCAACAGATCAAGGTCGCCATCGGAGGAGGATGCCATGGACCTTCCTCCCCCACACTCGCTGTGATGTGCTGCTTCCCGGGACACGATGAGACCTCCTTGTTATTTAGCAGCACGAGGAGGATTCCATGTCCATGGGTACAATAGCAGCTCTCTGTGAGGAAAGTCGAACGCCGGACCTCATGCCAGGCCAACGACCTGCAGTGACTTGTGTTTTAGTTAATCATGCATGCTATCCTTTTCATCATTCTTTTACTTTATCATACACACATGTGGTTTCAGAATTATCTGCTGCCTGCCATGCTCTTCTATTCATATTCAGTTTGTTAGACTTGTGGTTCCTACGGTGCTACGTGTTATGTGGTGTCGTTGGTTGTACTAATGAATCTAGAACGAAAACAAAATGTGGTTTCTTGATTTTTTTAGATATATATTATTGTGCTACATATGATCTAAGCTGAGCCGTCTCTGAATCGACTGATGTTCTGGTGTTCCTCCCTTTAAGGAATCTGAATTAGATGGGTATTTCTTTTGGAAGTAGTTTCAGTTTGGGGCTTGTTTGATGTTCCTACCTTTACTGTGGTGTAAGTGCATCATACACAAACTTTATTCACCAAACGCGATAAGCTAACAGTAGTAGCTTTAATTTTCACTATGATATTTTTGATCGAATCTGTTTGCTTAAGAGTTTACTGCAATTTTAATAGTAACATGGCAAAGAGGTACTGTTCTATCAGGAGATGTAGAACAATGTTTCTTTTCCCTTCGATCCTGACTGTTTGCTTTTCTCATGATTGGCTTCTGGATCGGGTTGAGCTGGAGGACCCTGTTGGAAATATTGGGGCTAAATTGGTCTGGCAAGCTGCTGCTAAGACCAATGATTTGGCTGGTGATGGAACTACCACTTTTGCCATCCTTGCTCAAGAGATGATTGTTGAGGGTGTTAAGGTACATCGTATAGCATATAAGTGTTCTCATTTAGCTCTGGACATAATGTTCAGTTTGTTTAATTATTTTCTGCATATTATAGCTGCCGGTGCCAATCCAGTACAGATTGCCTGTGGTATTGAAAAAACAACCAAAGCACTAGTCGGTGAGCTCCGGAAGATGTCCAAGGAGGTGAGATATCGCTAATCTGCTGTTCTTTTCTGGAAATAAAATCATTTTAAATTCAGTATTATGCCTCCTCTGACCTATGATGTTCTGCACGTCGCCGAGCTGATGCGTTGTTTGCCGTTCGTGTTGCGTGGCTGCTTCGTTTGCTTGCAGTGTGCTCCAATATGGTGAAGGGCGCCAAGGAGAAGCAGCTCAGGGTCAAGGGCCCCGTCAGGATTCCCACTGAATCCTCGTGTACCTGTAGGACTGATTTTTTACTGATGTGTCAAATCTAGAACTAAATCCAACTATAGCTGCTGTAGGACTAAATTTGTGACATAGATTTTGTTGCTGCTGTAGCACATCTAGTATTTTTTTGCTGTTGTTGTTGCTGTAGGTCTGAATCTAAAAGATATATATGCTTAATCCTCCTGTAAGATATCCAGGTTGTTCCCAGGACTGGATTTTTTGCTGCTGTAGCTGTTGTATGACTGAATCTACCTATTCTCAAGAGGATTCACTGGTTGAGGTGGTACATTTTTGCACTGTTGATGTATAGTTTTTTGTCTCATTTACTGGTTGTCTGCTGTATGTATTTTTCTATATTAGGTTTCGTTGATCCATAGTTTCTTTATCTAAGGTCCGCAGCAGCACGGGTACCCTACTAGTATTTGATCAATTTACAGTTCAAACAGGTCGTAATTAAAGATGTCTTTTCATATAGAGTGTAAGATTAAAATGCCAGTGAGTGTAAGATTAAAATGCCACTGAGCAGCACGGGTACCTGGTACTCTGCTAGTATTTGATAAACACTAACTTTATTTTATGTTCATGCAGGAAATGGACTGATTCCTTTGAAATTCCTATGTTGGAAATTGTCCCTTACTCTACTCAGGTAACTGTATAATCTGTGCCGCTTCTAGGTTTCCAGCACTTGAATCTTTCATTAGGAGAGTTTGAAGTTGTTGGTATATTCTCAACCATTGAATGCTTTTAGTAATCCTCTTTGCTCGAGTAACAATGCTCACAACAACTCTTGTCTAATCTCCAGGATAATAAATCATCTTCTTTCATGTTTCCAAAAATACTTGTACTCCATGTTTCACAGTTACATATTCTTGTATATGACAACATGCAGTGTTAGTTCACACTTCTTTTGTAAATGTTGTTATTTAAATACCTGCATTGTTAGTTCACATCTTATTCTTATTTTTTGCACAGGTGAAGTACAAAGCCAAGTGTGAAGCTATGAAGCATATTAACAAAGAGTAGCATATGTATTGTAATAGTAGGCAGTAGTAGGTATATCTGGGTTGTGACGTAGTGTAAATATTGTAATAGACAAATTTAATGTTGGTTTTGCCAAATTTCATTTGCTCCCTAGCCTGTTTGAAATATTGATTCTGAATGTGGTTCGAATACCTACGAAATGGCAACTTGACAAGGGGACCAAGTTATGATATTTATTTGACAAAATGTGAAATTTCTCACGTGTGGGACTAATTTTAAGATCAACATGACATGTGGGACCAGTACAAAAATAAAATGGCCAAAAAAGAAAATCAATGGAAAGTAAAAGGCCACAAACCAAAATTTGAAAAAGAATACTAAAAGTGGTTGTAAATATGATAAGGCCCTAAAAGAAGCCCAATAAGAAAAAGCCCAAAAATAATTAAAACCAGCCCATGTGATCAAATGAAATGGGTTGGGCTGATTTCAACCATGACGTTTTGATATCATCGCAAATTTGCCATGTAGGACTGCCACGTTGGACTGGGTTTGATTTGCAACGACGATTTAGGATCGTCGTAAAGGTTACGACAATCTAGGAATCGTCATAAAAGTTACGACTATTTTGATCAAAACGTTGCTGCTGTTCATTTGTGATGCTCCATTTTCGACGCTTGGATTTTCGTCGTGAGATCGTCGTAAATAGAAAACCGTGATGATGTAGCGATGAAAAAATAGTGTCGTGTATTAGCATATTCCTTGTAGTGCCACTTGCTAATCTCTTTAAGAGATCAAATTATGTTGATCCAATTGCTAGTGAGTTGAGTGACTTGACTATCTTTATGGAGTTTTGCTTGAGTTGCGTGAATCTGAAAATCGTGATGAAGAAATTTATGAAGTGATTCACGAGGTCTCCTTGAATGAAAAGCATGATTGCAATGGTTTCACTATAAATCCTATTAGTGACAATCATGCTAAAAATATGCAAAACCCTAAGCTTGGGGATGCTAGTTTTGCTATGTCCACTACTTGTTGCAATAATCATGAGTGGGGCGATGATTTTTATTATGATCTTGAAAATTTGTTTAAGCGTCATGATGAATGTGATATTTGCAATATTATTGAAAGTGGGTTTGGAGAAGTCATGACTTTATTTGATGATAATCCCACTATTTTTGAAGAGCGTCAACTTTGCTTGCATGTGGATCATGAAAAGAATATCCTATGTGATAGTTACATTGTTGAATTTGATTATGATCCCACATGTAATTGCTATGAGAGAGGAAAATATTGTGGTAGAAACTTTCATGTTACCAAATTACCTCTCGTTATGTGGAGATTGCTATTGTCTCTTTCTTCTTCCTTGCATATGCCAACTATTGGTTGTCTTGACAATCTGTTTTCCGATAAAATGCCTATGCATAGGAAGTATGTTAGACTTAGATGTGATTTTCACATGCTTTATGATGCTCTCGTTGTGCTTCAATTCTTGTCCTTTGTGTGAGCATCATTGATTTATCAATGCCTAGCTAAGCGCGTTAAACAATAGCGCTTGTTGGGAGGCAACCCAACGAATATATCCTTTTTCTTTCTGTTTTGTGTTTTCGACACTTTCATAATTCTGTTATGATTGTGTTTTTTGTCTTCCTTTTGCGTTTGTGCCAAGTGAAACCGTTATGATTAGTCTTGGGGATGATCGTTTGATCGTGCTGGAAAATACAGAAACTTTCTGCTCACGAAAATAATTTTCATTTTTGTTCTGTATGAGATTTTGAGTTGATTCTTTCTGATACTGATTGCTACGCAAATTCTCCAGACTGTCATAAGTTTTCCGAATTTTTGAAGTACCACAAGTATACAAAGTATACTGATTGCTACAGACTAGTATGCTGTTAACAGATTCTGTTTTTGTTGAGTTGCTTGCTTATTTTTATGAAACTATGGATAGTATCGGGGGTATTAGCCATGGCAGATTGAAAATACAGTAACCCAACATCTACATAAGTAGAATTTAAGTTTGCTACAGTACCTAAGGAAGTGGTGGTTTTCTTTCTTATACTAATGTTATCACGAGTTTCTGTTTAAGTTTCGTGTTGTGAAGTTTTCAAGTTTTGGGTGAAGTTCTTATGGACAAAAAGATAAAGAGTGACAAGAGCTCAAGCTTGGGGATGCCCAAGGCACCCCAAGTTGATTCAAGGATGCCATAAAAGACTACGCTTGGGGATGCCCTAGGAAGGCACCCCCTCTTTCGTCTTCAATCCATCGGTAACGTTACTTGGGGCTATATTTTTACTCACCACATGTTATGTGTTTTGCTTGGAGCGTCTTGTATCATAGGAGCCTTTTATTTTTGTTGTGTCACAATCATCCTTGCTGCACACCTAGAGAGAGAGACATGCACTCACCGTGATTTTGTCGAGCTTCACTTATATCCTTTGGTTAGACAATTCAGCTCACATGTGCTTCACTTATATCTTTTGAGCTAGTTGCTTTTGCTATATGTGCTTCACTTATATATTTTAGAGCATAGCGGTGCGTGGCTTGGTAGTTGATCTATGCTTTGAAATTATTCTCAAAAGTGGTAGTTATCCAAAGGGATATGAAAACTTCCACCTTCATGTGCATTGAATAGTTAGAGAAGTTTGATTCATCTCAATTAGTTTTGAGTTGTGCTTGTGGTAATATTGAAGTTATATCAGTAAGGTGTTGTGGATCTAGAAATACTTGTGTTGAAGTTAGTGATTCCCGTAGCATGCACGTATGGTGAACCGCTATGTGATGAAGTCTGAGCATGATTAGTCTATTGATTGTCATCCTTTGTGTGGCGGTCGGGATCGCGCGATGGTTTATACCTACCAACCCTTCCCCTAGGAGTATGCGCTGAATGCTTTGTTTCGATTACTACTAAACTTTTGCAACAAGTATATGAGTTCTTCATGACTAATGTTGAGTCCATGGTTTAGATGCACTTTCACCTTCCACCATCACTATCTTCTTTAGTGTCGTGCAACTTTCACCGGTGCACAAAGCCACCCATATAGCCTCCCTCAAAACAACCACCATACCTACCTACTATGGCTTTTTCAAAGCTATTCCGAGATATATTGCCATACGACTACCACCATGACATATGCCACCACTTTTACATTTACATTGCATGATCATAATATAGCTAGCAAGATGTTTCCATTGATGTCTATGCCATGCTAGATCATTGTCACGGTACACTACCGAAGGCATTCCATATAGAGTCATCATTGCTCTAAGTTTTGAGTTGTAAGTGTGATGATCATCATTGATGGAGCATTGTCCCATGTGAGGAAATAAAAGAGGACAAATATGCCCACCAAAAAAAGAGGCCAAAGAGCCCACCAAAATATGAGAGAAAAAGAGAGAAGGGACAATGCTACCACCTTTCCACACTTGTGCATATTAAGCACCATGATCTTCATGATTGAGAGTCTCTCGTTTTATCACCACCATATAGCTAGTGGGAAATTTTCATTATATAACTTGGCTTGTATATTCCAATGATAGGCTTCCTCAAAATTGCCTTAGGTCTTCGTGAGCAAGCAAGTTGGATGCACACCCACTAGTTTTCTTTAAGAGCTTTCACATACTCTTAGCTCTAGTGCATCATTTGTATGGCAATCCCTACTCATTCACGTTAATATATATTGATGAGCATCTCCATGGCTCATTGATATGCCTAGCCAATGTGACCATCTTCTCCTTGTTTGCCTTGCAACCTCCACCACACTCCAGACCACTTATAGTGCTAAAACCATGGCTCACGCTCATGTATTGCGTGAGAGTTGAAAAAGTTTGAGAAAGTAAAGGTGTGAAAACAATTACTTGGCCAATACCGAGGTTGTGCATGATTTAAATCGTTGTGCAAGGATGATAGAGAATAGCCAGACTATATGATTTTGTAGGGATAACTTTCTTTTGGCCTAGTTATTTTGAAAGTTCATGATTACCTTGCTAGTTTGCTTGAATTATTATTGTCTCCACGTCAATAGCAAACTATTGTTTTGAATCTAATGGATATGAACATTCACATCACATAAGAGGAGTTACAAAGGACATCTATGCTAGGTAGCATGAAAGCATCAAAAATTAATTCTTTATCACTTCCCTACTCGAGGACGAGCAGGAGTTAAGTTGGGGATGCTTGATACGTCTCAAACGTATCTATAATTTTTGATGGTTTCATGTTGTTATCTTGTCAACTTTGGATGTTTTGTTTACCTTTTATATCTTTTTTGGGACTAACTTATTAATTCAGTGCCAAGTGCCAGTTCCTGTTTTTTCTGTGTTTTTGACTCTTTTCAGATCTGATTTTGGAACGGAGTCCAAACGGAATAAAATCCCCCAAATATTTTTTTCCAGAACGGAAGAAGATCGGGACGCTTGAGGGCCAAGGCAGGGGGCTCACAGGGAGCCCACAAGCCCTGTTGCCGCGGCCAGGGGCCCGCGGCAACCAGGCTTGTGGCCTCCCTGGCGCTCCCCTGCCCTAGCTCTTTGGCCTATAAATTCCCTAAAAAACCAAAAAAAAATCAGGGCATCCACGAAAACACTTTTCCGCCGCCGCAAGCTTCCGTTTTCGCGAGATCTCATCTGGAGACCCTTCCCGGTGCCCTGCCGGAAGGGACTTTGGAGTTGGTGGGCTTCTACATCACCATCATTGCCTCTCCAATGACTCGTGAGTAGTCCACTTCAAACCTACGGGTCCGCAGTTAGTAGCTAGATGGCTTCTTCTCTCTCTTGGATCTTCAATACAAAGTTGTCCATGATCTTCATGGAGATCTATCCGATGTAATCCTCTTTGGCGGTGTGTTTGTCGAGATCTGATGAACTGTGGATTTGTGATCAGATTATCTATGAATTATATTTGAGTCTTTGCTGATTTCTTATATGCATGGTTTGATATCCTTATAAGTCTCTCCGAGTCTTGGGTTTTGTTTGGCCAACTACATCTATGATTCTTGCAATGGGAGAAGTGCTTGGTTTTGGGTTCATACCGTGTGGTGACCTTTCCCAGTGACAGAAGGGGCAGCAAGGCACGCATCATGTTGTTGCCATCAAGGGTAACAAGATGGGCTTTTATCGTAGATATGAGATTGTCCATCTACGTCATGTCATCTTGCTTAAGGCGTTACTCCGTTCTCATGAACTTAATACATTAGATGCATGCTGGATAGCGGTCGACGTGTGGAGTAATAGTAGTAGATGCATAAAGTATCGGTCTACTTGTTTTGGACGTGATGCCTATAGATATAATCATTGCCTTAGATAACGTCATGACTTTGCGCGGTTTTATCAATTGCTCGATAGTAATTCGTTCACCCACCATCTACTTGCTTTCATGAGAGAAGCCACTAGTGAACACTACGGCCCTCGGGTCTATTCACAACTATCATTTTCACTTTCACTTTTACTTTGCTTTGTTTACTCTTTGCTTTCAGTTCTCACTTTGCAAACAATCTATAAGGGATTGACAACCCCTTCATAGCGTTGGGTGGAAGCTCCTTGTGATTGTGCAGGTACTTGTGACTTGACGCTCTCCTCCTACTGGATTGATACCTTGGTTCTAAAAATGAGGGAAATACTTACTGCCGCTGTGATACATCACCCTTTCCTCTTCAAGGGAACACCAACGCAAGGCTCCAAGGCCGCGGGGAAATTCTTTGCATATTTGCCAAGGAAGTCCCTATAGGTATAGCCGTAGCAGCAGGATTCCTGGCGCCGTTGCCAGGGAAGGTCCATTGTCGCAGTAGCAGGTGCCTTGGGCATCCCCAAACTTAGGATCTTGCCACTCCTTATTTCATAGTATATCAAATCTTTACCCAAAACTTGAAAACTTCACAACACAAAACTCAACAGAAAATTCATGAGATCTGTTAGTATATGAAATATAAATCACCACTTTAGGTACTATTGCGAACTCATTATTTATTTATAATGATGTAATATTTACTGTATTCCAACTTCTCCACGGTTCAAACCCCACGATACAACCCATAGAATCATCAAAATAAGCAAACAACACAAATAAAAATAGAATCTGTCAAAAACTGAACAGTGTGTAGCAATCTGTTTACTTCGGATACTTATGTAACTTCGAAAATTCCTGGACTGAGATGGATCTCGAGAAACACACTTCAAAAGAGTACTACATCGAATAGATCTACATGAAGCCATCTAGCCAATAGCTATGGACCCGTAGGTCTGTGGTGAACTACTCACGCATAATCGGAGGGGCAATGGAGTTGATTTACATACCTTCCGTGATCAATTCCCTCTCCGGCAGATTACCGGAAAAGGCTCCCAGATTGGATTTCATGGGAACAGAGGCTCTAGGTGGCGGAAAAGTATTTTCGTGGCTCTCTCTTGCAATGGCGGAATATTTGGGTATTTATAGGCCGAAGAATAGGGTTAGGAGACCTACAGGGGACCCACAAGCGAGGGGGCACGCCCTGCAGGATTGTGGCCTCCCAACAGGTGTCCTGCCCCCTACTCCAAGTCTTCTGGGTTTCTTCTGGTCCAAGAAAAATCATTCCAGAGATTTTATTCCATTTGGGCTCCGTTTAGTATGCCTTAGCTACAATACTGAAAAACATGGAAAAAACTAAAATTGGCACTAGGCTCTAGATTAATAGGTTAGTCCCAAAATTAATATAAAACGACATATTAGTGCATATAAACATCGAAAATAGATAATATAATAGAATGGAACAATCACAAATTATAGATACTTTGGAGGCGTATCAAGGACCACCCTAGCCCCCGAGCCTTGAAGCATCTTGGATCCATCAAAGAACGTGGTTCAATGCTCGGGGACGACTTGAGCCGGCTGCTCTTGATCTAGCCACTCGGCAAGAAAATCTACCAAGGCACGAGACTTGATTGCTTTCTTGGCTTCAAACTTGATCTCCACTCGCAAGAGCTCAATCGCCCATTTGGCCACTCGGCTAGTTGCATCCCGATTGTGCAGAATTTCAGCTAGGGGAGTGTCGCTGATGACAGTGACCGAGTGATCTTGGAAATAGTGGACTACCTTCTTCACGGTCAGGTAGATCCCATAGACCAACTTATGGTAGTGTGGGTACCTTTGTTTTGAAGGGGTCAACACTTCAGAAATGTAATAGATGGGCCTTGGTACCTTGTACGCTTTGCCCTCTTGTTCTCGCTCTACGGTGAGTACGGTGCTAACCACTTGGCTAGTGACAGCGATGTATAGGAGCAAGGGCTCCTGGTTGCTCGGAGCAGCCAACAATGGCTAGGTGGAAAGAAGAGCTTTGATTTGGTCGAATGCGACCTGCGCTTCATCATTCCACTCGAATATATCGGATTTCTTCATCAATCGGTAAAGAGGCACGACCTTCTCATTGAGTCTTGAGATGGAGCGACTGAGGGCTGCAAGGCAGCCCGTAAGCCTCTACACATGGTGGATGCGCTCCGACCGTCTCATCTGGACGATCGCTCCGATCTTGTTGGGATTGGCATCGATACCTGGTTCGGAAACAAGGAAACCGAGTAGCTTACCAACCGGTACACCAAAGGTGCATTGTCCGGACTGAGTTTAATCCAGAAGCATTGAAGGTTTGTTAAGGTTTCGACGAGGTCTCCCAGGAGGTCGGAACCTTTCCTAGACTTGACCACGATGTCATCCATGTACACTTCAGCATTCCGAGTGATCTGTTCCTGCAGACATTTTTGAATCATACGCTGGAATGTAGCTCGAGCGTTTTTGAGACTTACTGGCATCATGATGTAACAAAAACACCCAAATGGGGTGATGGAGGTTGTCTTTATTTCATGAGGTCCATACATTCAGATCTGGTGGTACCCGGAGTACACATCCAAGAACGACATGCGTTCACGTCCGGCAGTGGAATCTACAATTTGATCTATGCGAGGCAGAGGGAAGTGGTCCTTCGGGCAGGACCGATTGAGGTGCTTGAAGTCAATACACATTCAGAGTGAATTGTTCTTCTTTGGCACTAGGACCACGTTAGCTAACCACTCAGAGTAGTAGACCACGCGGATGAACTCGGTAGCAAGGAGCCGAGCGATCTCCTCGACGATTGCCCTATGCTTCGCCACTAAGGAGGGGAACATATGTTCCTTGACGGGCTTGATCTTCGGATCCACTCACAGGAGATGCTGAGCCAGCTCCCTGGAAACCCCCGGCATGTCAAACGACTTCCATCCGAATATATCCTAGTTCTCACGGAGGAGTTGGATGAGCTCGGCTTCCTATTTCTCACTGAGTGAGGTGGAGATGTTGGTCGTAGAAGCACTCATATCGGTGGGGTGGAATTGGACCTACTTCGTCTTGCCGGCCAACTGAAAAGGGGATTCAGTAGCTGGCCGCTTCGACTTGAGCAGATCTACAGTGTCCACCGCCTTCTTGTACCCATCAAGCTCGGCTGCGAGGACCTGCTCTTTGGCGTTCCTAGATCCTTGCTGGAGGCACTCGCATCTTAAGTTTAAGATACACGTAACATGGACGTGCCATGAAACGTGCGTAGGAGGGCCTACCCAGGGTGGTGTGTTAGGTGGTGCAAAAGTCGACCACTTCGAAGGTCAAGCTCTCCTTGCGAAAAACTTTCTCACTTCCGAATACGACGCTGAGACTGATGTGGACGAGTGATTCGGCTTTCTTCCTCGGGATGACCCCGTGGAACTGCAGGTTACTCTTTCTTAGCCGGGACAACGAGATGTCCATGGCTTTGAGAGTGTCCACGTAGATGATGTTGAGGCTGCTACGTCTGTCCATGAGGACTTTTCGAAGTCGAAACCCGTTGAACGCGGGATCAACCACCAGCTCCTGCCTCGCGGGAGTGGCCATGTTGGTCGGGTGGTCCGACTGGTCGAATGTGACGGGCATATTCACCTAGTCGAGGTACTTTGTGACAGTCTAAGCTGCCATGTTCACCTCCCGTTTGATAACTTTCAGTCGGCTCTTCCTCTCAATGTCCGCGAAGATCATGAGGATCGCCTGAATGCTCGGATACCCAAAGGCATCCACAGGGTCGTCCTCATCTTCCTTTTCCCTCGAGGGCTCTCCGCCCATCTCCGTCCGGAGCAAACGATAGTCACGAGCTGTGTGCTTGGCGTGGATAGTCTCCCCCTCCTAGTCCTTGAGAGAATGAATCGGACATGGTTGGTCCAATAGGCTGCTCTTTGGCCTGGCTTTCTTTTTGCCAGCCCAATCCTTCTTCTTTTTGGATTTAGTTTGGCACTGTCCTAGGACAACAGCTACTTCGGCTTTGCCCGATGGGTCGCCTTTTCGCTTTTGCATCTTCCCAGTGTTGCCCGACTGAGGGGTTTGATACGTCTCAAACGTATCTATAATTTTTGATGGTTTCATGTTGTTATCTTGTCTTCTTTGGATGTTTTATGTACCTTTTTATATCTTTTTGGGACTAACTTATTAATTCCGTGCCAAGTGCCAGCTCCTGTTTTTTCAATGTTTTTGACTCTTTTCAGATCTGATTTTGGAATGGAGTCCAAACGGAATAAAAACCCCGAAATGATTTTTTCCCGAATGGAAGAAGATCAGGGGGCCTGTGGGCCAAGCCAGGTGGGCTCCAGGGAGACCACGAGCTCCCACTCCGCCACCAGGGGGGAGGCGGCAGTGTGAGGGCTTGTGACCTCCCTGGCCGCCCCCTGACCTAGATCCTTGGCCTATATATTCCCAAATATTCAGCAAAAAATCAGAGGAGCCTCGAAAATACTTTTCCGCCGCCGCAAGCTTCCGTTTCCGCGAGATCTCATCTGGAGACCCTTCCCGGCGCCTTGCCGGAGGGGACTTTGGAGTTGGAGGGCTTCTTCATCATCAGCATCGCCCCTCCAATGACTCGTGAGTAGTTCACTTCAGACCTACGGGTCCGTAGTTAGTAGCTAGATGGCTTCTTCTCTGTCTTGGATCTTCAATACAAAGTTCTCCATGATCTTCATGGAGATCTATCCTATGTAATCTTCTTTGGCGGTGTGTTTGTCGATATCCGATGAATTGTGGATTTGTGATTAGATTATCTATGATATATATTTGAGTCTTTGCTGATTTCTTATATGCATTATTTGATATCCTTGTAAGTCTCTTCGAGTCTTGGGTTTTGTTTGGCCAATTAGATCTATGATTCTTGCAATGGGAGAAGTGCTTGGTTTTGGGTTCTCCCATGTGGTGACCTTTCCCAGTGACAGTTGAGGCAGCAAGGCACACATCAAGTAGTTGCCATCAAGGGTAAAAATATGGGGTTTTTATCATTGGTTTGAGATTATCCCTCTACATCATGCTATCTTGCTTAAGGCGTTACTCTGTTCTTATGGACTTAATACACTAGATGCATGCTGGATAGCGGTCGACGTGTGGAGTAATAGTAGTAGATGCAGAAAGTACCGGTCTACTTGTTTTGGACGTGATGCCTATAGATATAATCATTGCATAGATATCGTCACGACTTTGCGCGGTTCTATCAATTGCTCGACAGTAATTTGTTCACCCACCGTCTACTTGCTTTCATGAGAGAAGCCACTAGTAAACACTACGGCCCCCGGGTTTATTCACATCCATCGTTTACACCTCCGCTTTTACTTTGCTTTGTTACATTGTTGCTTTCAGTTCTCACTTGGCAAACAATCTATAAGGGATTGACAACCCCTTCATAGCGTTGGGAGCAAGCTTTTGTGTTTGTGCAGGATCTTGTGATACTCCTCCACCGGATTGATACCTTGGTTCTCAAACTGAGGGAAATACTTACCACCGCTGTGCTACATCACCCTTTCCGCTTCGAGGGAACACCAACGCAAGGCTCCAAGGCTACGAGGGAAGTCGTTTGCATACTTGCCTAGGAAGTCCCTTAAGGGGTAGCCGCAGCTGAAGGATTCCTGGTGCCGTCGACACGACTATTCTTGGCGCCATTGCAAGGGAAGCACAGCTGACATCAGAAGTATTTCTAGCGCCGTTGCCGGGGATCTTTTTGAGGTAGCAGGGTTTCGCTGGCTCTGCCTTTGCCGCTGGGGAGTGTTGGCGAACGTTGCATGGGAAACAAAAAATTCCTACGCACACGAAGACCTATCATGGCGATGCCCATCTACGAGTGGAGATTTGGATGTACGTACCCTTGTAGATCGCACAACACGAAGTGTTAAGAAACGCGGTTGATGTAGTGGAACGTCTTCACGTCCCTCGAACCATCCCACAAACCGTCCCGCGATCCGTCCCACGATCCGTTCCAATCTAGTGCCGAAAGGACGGCACCTCCGCGTTCAGCATACGTACAGCTCGACGATGATCTCGGCCTTCTTGATCCAGCAAGCAAGACGGAGAAGTAGATGAGTTCTCCGGCAGTGTAACGGTGCTCCGGTGGTGGTGATGATGTACTCCAGCAGGGCTCTGCCCGAGCTTCGCAGAAATCCGATCTAGAGGTGACACTATGTGGTTTAGGCTAGAGTTGCACGTGGCAAAGTTGTGTCTCAAAAAGCCCTAAACCTCCACTATATATAGGAGGGAGGGGGAGGGGCTAGCCCTGAGGGACAAGGCCCTCAAGGGTGCACCGGCGCTAGGAGGAGGAGGACTCCTCCTCCAATTTGGTTTGGGAAGCAGGAGTCCTCCCCTTCCTTCCCACCTCCCACTAAACTCTCGGAACCCATTCGTCACTCTCGGTACACAGCCAGAATTGCCCGAAACTTTCCAGTGACCAAATGAAACCATCCTATATATCAATCTTCGTTTCCGGACAATTCCGAAAACCGTCGTGACGTGAGTGATCTAATCCGTGACTCTGAACAACATTCGGTAACCACACATATAACTAAACTATACTAAAACGTCGCCGAACCTTAAGTGTGAAGACCCTCCGGGTTCGAGAACTATATAGACATGACCCGAGGCACTCCTCGGTCAATATCCAATAGCGGGACCTAGATGCCCATATTGGATCTACATATTCTCCGAAGATCTTATCGGTTGAACCTTAGTGTTAAGGATTCATATAATCCCGTATGTCATTCCCTTTGTCCTTCGGTATGTTACTTGACTGAGATTCGATCGTCGGTATCTGCATACCTATTTCAATCTCATTACCGGCAAGTCTCTTTACTCGTTCCGTAATACAAGCTCCTGTGACTTACACTTAGTCACATTGCTTGCAAGGCTTGTGTGTGATGTTGTATTACCGAGTAGGCCCCGAGATACCTCTCCGTCACATGGAGTGACAAATCCAAGTCTTGATCCATACTAACTCAACGGACAGCTTCGGAGATGCCTGTAGAACACCTTTATAGTGACCCAGTTACGTTGTGAAGTTTGATGCACACAAGGTACTCCTCCGATGCCAGTGAGTTATATGATCTCATGGTCATAGGAATAAATACTTGACACACAGAAAACAATAGCAATAAAGTGACACGATCAATATGCTACTTTCATAGTTTGGGTCTAGTCCATCACATGATTCTGCTAAAAGTGTGGTCCAGTTATCAAGCAACAACATTTGCACATAGTTAGAAAACCTTGACTATCCTTGATCAACTGGCCAGCCAACTAGAGGCTTTCTAGGGACATTGTTTTCTCTATGTATCCACACATGTATCTATGTTTTCATTCAATACAATTATAGCATGGACAATAAACGATTATCTTTAAACAAGAAATATAATAATAACTATTTATCATTGCCTCTAGGGCATATTTCCAACAGGGAGGCGGTCTTCTTCTTTGCCATTCGCGTCCCGACTGGCGATCTCCATGGCCCGGCCGAGGGATAGGTCCCTTGATCGGCCAAACTTGAGGATGAGCTCCCGATACTGAGTGCCCATTTGAAAGCGCAAATGTCCTGGTGCTCGGTGACATTCTCAACGGTTTTGTGGAGCATGGTCGATCTCGTTGCTCTTCTGGACACAATGTTGCAGCTTAGTCAGGCCGCCTAGGCGCTTGTATGTGCCATCGAAGGTCTTGACAAACACTCGGACGAGATCGCTCCAGCTGTGGATGCTGCTGGAAGGCAGTTGGTTGAGCCACACCCTCGTAGACCCCTCCAACATGAGGTGCAGATGCTTCATAACGACGTAGTCATCGCTACCGCCGATCTAGATGGACACTCATTAGTCTTCCAGCCAGGACCCTTGCTTTGACTCGCCGTTGAACTTATAGATTCCTGTGGCCAACTAGTAGTTGGAGGGGATTTCGACCTCTCGAATATGTGGGCCGAAGAACTCGAGGCCAGACACTCCCCGACCAACACGCGATCGATCTATCACGTGTTGCATTATAATGGACCGAGCATTGAACTCGGGGGCCCGGTAGTCGCCGCCCTCATTACCCCGACGCCGCTTGGGGCTTGGCCTGCGATTGTGAGGACGACAACCGAGTGAGCCACTCCCCTGTGGGGGTGACCTGCTTCGGTCTCGGTGACCTTGCCTCTAATCTCCATGCGTGCCTCTCGAAAGAGGAGGAGACCTTTGGCGCCGTCTATGCACCTGCGGGCTATGATCCGACTGCATGGTGTTCGCCTGGACGGACTTGCTGTGAATGCGGTGCCGCGATTGCGGCACTACGGAATTCTACTGCATGGTGGTCTTCAACAGAGCATGAATCTGCGGAATGCCTTCCCCAGCCGCGTTGTCACTCGGCTGAAATGAATCGGCGATCCAAGTGGTCGCGGCCAGGTTCAGCAGAGGCATCCGCATCACCTCGATGTACCGCTGACTGTCGTTCTGAAACAACTGCCTACGAATGCGGCTAGAGCTCGGCTGGTCGCTCGCGGCCCGAGCGTCCAACGAATGCTGGAGTCGCTCGAGGTGCTCATGCTTGGCCAGATTGTCCAGACGCGCGTTCTCAAGTGTGATCTCCTCCGGGGTGTTACCGGTGATGGGGGTGCGGGGGACTTGACCGCTCCTCCGTCGAAGTTCCTCCCACTACTGCTTGGAGAGCGTTTGCGGAACGTGGTGGCTATTGTCGTCATGGTGACACTCTGCGCCATCACACTCGGGAGAATTCTCCACGACGTAACCTATGTTGCATCCCCTGTTGGTGTCGGCCATCAGGATCTCGGCGGCACCCCTGCTGTTGTCGTAGTTGGACTCGCCGAGTGACTCCTCACTCGACGAAGGGAAGAGGCTGACGGTGGGCTCATCACAGGTGAGCATGGCCACTATCCGGAAATGGCCTGGCGGGCCATAGCGTGCTTGGTCCACCGCTGCATCCGCGAGCCCCCAGAGCGCGTGCAACAAAGAACAGTCGAACGTGGGGAAGTCGAGTTATACGTCATCGATGGATGCCGGATTAGGACTACATGCGCGACTGTGCTGAAATGTGACGTACCTCGTGCTGGGAGGGCGTCGGTGTCTAGTGGCACATCCTGCAGCCACGTCGAGTCATCAACGATGAAGCTGAGGGATTCGAAGAGGATCTCGGTTAAGTGTCATCATGTTGACGAAAATGCAATAAATTTCCAACTTCGCCGGATTTGCTAGACACCCCGCCCCATGGTGGGCGCCAACTGTCATTGGAATGACCTTGACAATAGTACCCGGGGCTACGAATGAAGGGGTGAAGTATAGCTAGGTGCGGCGGATGCACTCGGATGTACGAGCTCAAGCCCCACTAGGAAGTGGTAATAGCCCTACGTCTCGAGCCGTGAGGCTGATGTTCGCTTATGGGGTGTAAAAGATTACAAAGTGCTGAACCCTTGAGCTGGAGCCCGGGATTTGCTTATATAGTTGCTGCCACGACCGGCCGAGCTTCATTACAAGGTAATTAATGCTAATAAACAGGGAAGTAACTAGAAACGATCATGCAATACTATGTCAGCTTATACGATCATGCAAAGCAATATGACAATGGAAGTACAAGTCATATGATGTGACGATGGAAGTTGCATAGCAATATACCTAGGAATGGCTATGGAAATGCCATGATAGGTAGCTATGGTGGCTGTTTTGAGGAAGATATAATGAAGTTTATGTGCAACAGATCGTATCATGTCACGAGTTTTGGATGCATCGGTGAAGGTTGCCCCAATCCTCGAGGTGAGAATGAGAAATGCACGGTACCGAAGAGGCTAGCGAATATGTTGAGGTGAGAGTGCGTATATCCATAGATTCATGTTCTTCATAAAGAACTCACATACTTATTGCAATATTATATTAGCTATCTCGAAGCAAATCACGACTCTCATGCCCCTAGGGAGGAGGTTGGTAGGAGTTAACCATCGCACGCCCCGACTCAAACAACACTAGGATTTCAATGACAAATAAGTATGCTCACACATCATCATCATGACATAAAAATATTTAGATGAACAGAAAGTTAACAAACACTAATTGACGATACCTGTATTAAGAAATGATCAAGCACTCATGCTTTTCACATTACCACATTAATATCATTAACCATGATTTCTCTTTTATGTGCTACATGTGGTTTTGATTATGCACTCATTGAATACCTATTATTTTTGGACTTGTATTAAAACCCATTCAAATATACGTAGCTACTTTTTAAATCTCAAACAAATATAAGTGAAGAACGAGAGTGAAATTATTTCTTTAAAATCTATATGCCATTGTGCTCTAAAAGATAGAAGTGAAGCACTAGAGAAACTACTAAGCTCAAAAGATATAGGTGAAGCACATAGAGTGATGGGGTCATAGTCCTAGGGTAGGGTCATAGGCATGTCCTACGGGTCCTACCCAAGGACTACCCCACGCAAGGGACAGGACCTTAAGTATGCCCGACTGTATTAAGGTGTCCCCATCATCCAGTCGGTAACGGGCCCAGAATCATCCAGTCGGAGACTAAGACTCGGAGGACACCGGATCTACCGACTGGATACACTCGGTGCATCGTAACCTCCCTGGAGGGAAACTGCCGTACGTTTCCGGGTGCATTAACTAGCATTTATAGCATACGTTACCTGTAACGCCTGCATTCAATCGCCACTACTCCACCCTTGAATCAGAACCGTTGTGGAGGACAGCGGACTCTATATAAGCCGCCCTACCCCACTGGTAAAAGGGTTAGAAAAACATTGTACTCCATATTACACTCGGTAACAAGCTCCAGGAGCACTGAGACGTAGGGATATTACCTCCACCGTAGAGGGGCCTGAACTCATACAACCTCGCCGTAGCTAGGACTCTGCCCATCTCATTCGTACCCTACACATCTACTGTCAGGCTTATACCCACGACAGTTGGCACCCACCGTGGGGCAGGCGTCTAAGCGACTTTCGGCGAGTTTGCAACTACTTCCTTTCTTCATGTCGTCCGGTGGAGGTTCGAGCATGGGTCACCAGATCCTCTTCGGCGCTCTCTCCTTCGTCGTCGATGATTCGGCGTGGCTTCGGGATGCACCTCTCGACGTCGAGGCGCTTCCCCGTCACGGGGCCACGCACTTCTGTGCTGGCACTCGCGGCGTTCTTCTTCTCCAACAATAGGCTCCATTGCCGGCTTGCACCCTCGTCGCGCGCCGCAATAGGCAATCGCGCAGTCCGCATCTACAACGTTGGGTGCAGCATGCCCGAGCGCGCCAGTTCGCGTCCTCTCAGGTGGCAGTCCTGGAGTCTGTTGTAGTCGCCCCACGCTCCCAGTGCTCGGACTCGGTTCCGATTGAGCTTCCTACCGAGTACGTGGGTCGTGGGCCTGCAGCAGAAGTACACATGGTCAACTCCCATGAAGATCCTCGTCAAGCCGACCGAGGTGAAGTTGGCGAAGCATCCGGTGCGCGTCGTCCGCCTCGTCGTTCTGCCAGCCGACACACTCGGCGGAGCAACGTGGAGGTGTTCCGCACACCTCTCCTCAACCTGGCCGCGGCTGCCCAGATTGCCGATTCCCTCCAGCCGACTGATTCAGAGGCAGGAAGGGGAATCGAACAAATCCGAGCCCTGTTGCGCACGGCGCAGCAGCAGAATTCGGCAGTCTCCCAGTCTCACAATCGGATCCACAATAGTTCCGTCCATGCAAACACGCATAGATCGGTTCACAGCCCTGGATCTCATCAGTATCGCCGTCGCTCACGCACCCCTCCGTGGGGTGGGCCCTACGGGTCCCGACATCATGATGATCGGCATTCAGTCGGCGACACTTACGACCCAAGACTCGACGCAAGGGGCCAAATCGCCCAGCGAAGAGTTGACAGGGGTCGAGCCCACCGCGATGGCCGCGATATGGACCGTCCGAGTGGAAGCAGGGCCATCGTATCTGGCCCCGAGTATTTTAGTCGAGCAATCCGCTCGGCTGATATCCCGCCCAACTTCCGATTGGCTGCGGGAATCGGTAAATTCTCAGGAGAGTCCAAGCCTGAAACATGGCTAGACGATTACCGAGTGGCGGTCCAGATCGGAGGCGGAGACGACCATGTCGCTATGAAGCACCTCCCTCTGATGCTCGACGGCTCGGCCCGAGCTTGGCTGAACCAGTTGGCCCCCTCAAGCATTTACAGTTGGGCAGATCTAGCCCGAGTGTTCATCAGAACCTTCGAAGGAACGTGCAAGCGCCGTGCAGGTCTTGTGGAGGTTCAGCACTGTGTCCAGAAGCCGAATGAGCCCTTGCGCGACTTCATCCAGCGATGGACGACTCTGTACCACATGGTGGAGAACGTCACCGAGCATCAAGCACTCTGCGCCTTCAAGGCAGGCGTGCGGTACAGGGAGTTGTACTTGAAGTTTGGTCGAACCAGCGACATCTCCATGAGCAAGATGATGGAGATAGCAACTCGCTATGCAAATGGCGAAGAAGAGGACCGCATCCGGAGCGGTAAACACAAGACAGTCGGCGATGCCGACGGAGGTAACACTCGGAAGCAGAAACCGAAGGTTCCGCCCACGCCGCAAGCAGAAGCAGCAGCTGTAACCAGCGCCAGATTCAAGGGCAAAGGGAAAGCGCAGTTCACCCCCAAGAAAAAGCCTTTCAACAATCCCATCCTGGACCAGCCTTGTCCAATCCATACGAAGATGGATGAGGAAGGTAACCCCATATACGGAAAGCACACCACTCGGCAGTGCCGTCTCCTGATCCAGGGGTTCAGCGAAGGGCAGCCGAGTGAGCAGAATCCTGAACAGGATGAGGAGGACAAGGAAGATCCATTCCCCCAAGTCCAGGCAACCCTCATGATCTTCGCTGACGTCGAAAGCAAGAGTCGACTGAAGCTAGTAAACAGAGAAGTCAACATGGCCGTTCCGACTGCCCCCAAGTTTCTCAAATGGTCTCAGACTGCGATTACCTTCGATCAGTCGGATCATCCAACACATGTCCCCACCCCAGGAAGGCAGGCTCTGGTCGTCGACCCAGTGGTGGAAGGAGTCCGACTGCGCAAAGTCCTAATGGACGGCGGCAGCGGGTTGAATATTATGTACGCCGACACTCTCAAGGAGATGGGAATTCCGATGTCCAGACTCAGCGAGAGCAATATGCAGTTCCACGGAGTCGTCCCAGGGCAGAAGGCCAAATCACTCGGCCAGATCGCATTGGAGGTCATCTTCGGCTCCGACAAGAACTTTCGCAAGGAGAAGCTCACGTTTGAAGTGGTGGACTTCTAGAGCGCTTACCATGCAATTCTGGGCCGCCCGACATATGTGAGTTTCATGGCACGACCGTGTTATGTGTACTTGAAGTTGAAAATGCCCGGTCCAAAAGGCGTCATCACCATCATCGGCAACCGCCAGCGAGCCGAGGAGTGTCTGCAAGAGGGGTCGAGGATCGCCGACCAGCATATGGCTGTACTCGAGCTCGAAGAGTACAAGAAGACAGTCGACCCCGCCGACTTAATGCGCTCAAAGAAGCCAGCTTCTGAGTCCGCGTTCCAGTCGGCGGGAGAGACTAAGAAGGTCAGCATCCACCCGACGGATGAGTCCGCCGCCCCGACAAACATCTCCACCACCCTGGATCCCAAATAGGAAGCCGAGCTAACCCAATTTCTCCGTGAGAACTGGGACATCTTCGCATGGAAGCCATCTGACATGCAGGTGTACCTAGGGAGTTGGCTGAGCACCGACTGCATGTGGATCCCGCTGCTCGGCCCGTCCGAGAGAGCCTGCGCCGGTCCGCCGCGCACAAAAGGAAGGCAATTGGAGAAGAGGTGGCTAAGCTGCTAGCTGCGAGATTCATTCGCGAGGTTCACCACTCCGAGTGGCTCGCCAATGTAGTCATGGTGCCCAAGAAGGACAAGTCACTCCGAATGTGCATTGACTTCAAGCACCTCAATAAGGTCTGCCCGAAAGACCATTTTCCTCTCCCTCGCATATATCAAATTGTCGATTCGACTGCGGGGTGAGAGCGTTTATCATTTCATGATGCCTACTCGGGTTATCATCAGATCCGTTTGTATGGTCCCGATGAGTTGAAAACAGCTTTCATCACCCCGTTTGGGTGCTTCTGCTACATCACCATGCCTTTCGGTCTGAAGAATGCAGGAGCTACCTTTATGCGCATGATCCAAAAATGTCTCCTCGACCAGATCGGTCGCAATGTGGAGGCATACATGGATGATATCGTAGTCAAGTCCCGCAAAGGTTCCGACCTGCTGACTGACTTGGCAGAAACATTCGCCAACCTTCGTAGGTACGATATCAAGCTAAATCCTGCCAAGTGTTCATTCGTTGTTCCCAGCGGAAAGTTACTCGGTTTCCTCGTTTCCGAACGAGGGATCGATGTTAACCCCGAAAAGATCGGGACCATCGTCCGAATGGAGAGGCCGGTCAGAATAATCGATGTTCAACGACTCACAGGTTGCTTAGCAGCTTTGAGCAGGTTCATCAGTCGACTCGGTGAGAAAGCACTTCATCTTTACCGACTCATGAAGAAATCAGATACCTTCGAGTGGACAGACGAAGCCCAAGTCGCGTTCGTCGACCTCGAAGTCCTACTTTCCACCCAGCCGGTTCTTACTGCTCCGCTCAGTAAAGAGCCCCTTCTTCTATATATCGCGGCCACAAATCAAGTGGTTAGTATTGTTCTTACAGTCGAGCGAGAGGAGGAGGCAAAGCTTACAAAGTTCAGCGGCCAGTGTACTACGTTTCCGAGGTTCTGACCCCTTCCAAGAAGAGGTATCCCCATTATCAGAAGCTTATCTATGGGATCTATTTGACTGCGAAGAAGGTTGCCCATTATTTCCAAGACCACTCGGTATCTGTCGTTTCTAATTCTCCTTTGTCGGAAATTCTCCACAATCGAGATGCGTCAGGCCGAGTGGCGAAGTGGGCGATGGAGATGCTGTACTGTGACATCAAGTTCGAGGCCAAGAAAGCTATTAAGTCTCAAGCCCTGGCTGACTTTATAGCAGAATGGGTAGAACAACAGCAACCGACTCACATCTACTCGGCTCATTGGACAATGTTCTTCGATGGGTCTAAAATGTTGAATGGATCCGGCGCTGGTGTTGTGATCGTATCACCAAAGGGTGACAAGCTCAAGTATGTGCTTCAGATACACTTTGATTCCTCTAACAATGAGGCAGAGTACGAAGCTCTTCTCTATGGATTGCGCATGGCCATCTCACTCGGCGTCCGTCGCCTGATGGTCTACGGCGATTCAGACTTGGTGGTCAACCAAGTAATGAAAGAGTGGGATGTAAGAACCCCACTATGACAACCTACTGCAATGCAGTCAGGAAGCTGGAGAAGAAGTTTGAAGGTCTAGAACTTCATGATGTTCCAAGACTGAAGAACCAAGCGGCGGACGAATAGGCGAAGCTCGGATCCACTCGGAGACCTGTCCCGAGTGATGTCTGCCTCGAGCACCTCCATCTTCCTTCAGTCAAAGAAGATCCCTTCACGGAAGAGCCAGTGCAACCCAAGAGCGCAACAGACCCGACTGAAGTCGATGTGCCTGCTATGGTTGATCTGGTCACAGAGATTCTGGTAATCATCCCCGAGTGGACTGTGCCAATTATGGCATATATCCTAAGGCAAGAACTTCCAGAAGACGAAGTCTAAGCCCGACAAATAGTTCGCAGGTTGAAGGCGTTCACTGTCATTGACGGTCAATTGTATAAGGAGAGTGTTTCAGGCGTTCTCCAACGTTGCATTTCCCCAGAGGAAGGGAGTTGATCCTAGAGGATATCCACTCGGGAACCTGCGGCCATCATGCTTCTTCAAGAGCAATCGTCGCCAAGGCGTTCAGGGCTGGATTCTTCTGGCTGCAGGCTAACGAAATGGCCAAAGCTATGGTCGATCGATGCGAAGGCTGTCAGTTCTACTCCAACAAGTCCCACAAGCCAACATCTGCACTAAAGACAATCCCACTTGTGTGGCCGTTTGCAGTTTGGGGATTAGACACAGTCGGACCATTCAAGACAGGCCAAGGAGGCTACACACATCTGTTGGTGGCAGTCGACAAGTTTACAAAGTGGATAGAAGCCAAGCCCATCAAGAAACTCGACGCCTCCACAGCCGTGAAGTTTGTTAGAGACATCATCTTCAGATTCGGAGTGCCTCACAGCATAATCACGGACAATGGGACAAACTTCGACTCGGACAGATTCAAAGGTTTCTGCGCGAGACAAGGTATCCGAGTGGATTTTGCTTCCGTAGCACATCCGCAATCCAATGGACAAGCTGAGCGTGCAAATGGACTTATCCTTCAAGGTTTGAAGCCTCGACTCTTGCGAGAGATAGGACATGCTACTGGTGCGTGGGTAACCGAGTTACCTTCAGTGCTTTGGGGTCTCCGCACCACTCCAAACAGATCAACAGGGCGATCACCGTTCTTCCTCGTCTATGGAGCAGAAGCGGTCCTTCCGAGTGACCTGCTTCACAATGCCCCGTGAGTCGAACTCTTCTCCGAAGCCGAAGCAGAACAAGCAAGGCAAGATGGAGTCGATCTTCTAGAGGAGGAGCGCGAGATGGCACTTACTCGCTCAACAATTTATCAGCAAGATCTGCGACGTTTTCATGCACGACATGTCAGAAGCCGCACGTTCTAGGCAGGCGATTTGGTGCTCCGAGTGGATCAGCAGAGACCACACAAGTTGGCTCCGGCCTGGGAAAGTCCTTTCATCATTTCAAAGGTGCTAAACAACGGGGCATACAGACTCTACAACATTCAGAAGGAGACCGACGAACCCCGCGTGTGGAACGGAGACCTCCTCAAGCGTTTTTATACGTGATCTCCGACGGAAGCAGTGTAATGAACAAGTTTTGGAGAAATAATATACAGCAGATTCAATTTCTTTTGCAGATTCAGAGTTCTTCCGTGGTTGCAGACTATGGTCACAAAAAAAAACTTAGCTACGATCCTGCATCGCCTAAGTATTAACTATCTCCGAGTGTGCACTTTACGTCGCACTCGGGGGCTTAGCTGCGATCCCGAATCGCCTAAGTAACACCTTCCTCCGAGTGTGCACTTCACGTCGCGCTCGGGGACTTAGCTACGATCCTGCATCGCCTAAGTATTAACTTCTCCGAGTGTGCACTTTACGTCGCACTCGGAGACTTAGCTGCGATCCTGCATCGCCTAAGTATTAACTCCTCCGAGTGTGGACTTCACGTCGCACTCGGGGACTTAGCTGCGATCCTGCATCGCCTAAGTATTAACTTCTCCGAGTGTGCACTTTACGTCGCACTCGGAGACTTAGCTTCGATCCTGCATTGCCTAAGTATTAACTCCTCCGAGTGTGCACTTTACGTCACACTCGGGGACTTAGCTGCGATCCCGAATCGCCTAAGTAACACCTTCCTCCGAGTGTGCACTTTACGTCGCACTCGGAGACTTAGCTGCGATCCTGCATCGCCTAAGTATTAACTTCTCCGAGTGTGCACTTTACGTCACACTCGGGGACTTAGCTGCGATCCCGAATTTACTAAGTAACACCTTCCTCCGAGTGTGCACTTTACGTCGCACTCGGGGACTTAGCTGCGATCCCAAATCGCCTAAGTATTAACTTCCTCCGAGTGTGCACTTTACGTCACACTCGGGGACTTAGCTGCGATCCCGAATCGCCTAAGTAACACCTTCCTCCGAGTGTGCACTTTACGTCGCACTCGGGGACTTAGCTGCGATCCTGCATCGCCTAAGTATTAACTTCTCCAAGTGTGCACTTTACATCGCACTCAGAGACTTAGCTGCGATCCTGCATCGCCTAAGTATTAACTCCACCGAGTGTGCACTTCACGTCGCACTCGGGGACTTAGCTGCGATCCTGCATCGCCTAAGTATTAACTTCTCCGAGTGTGCACTTGACGTCGCACTCGGAGACTTAGCTGCGGTCCTGCATC
The DNA here is from genome assembly GCF_904849725.1 of Hordeum vulgare subsp. vulgare. Lineage (NCBI taxonomy): Eukaryota > Viridiplantae > Streptophyta > Magnoliopsida > Poales > Poaceae > Hordeum > Hordeum vulgare. The sequence goes on along the minus strand of NC_058522.1, from coordinate 438,166,041 downwards.
GCCTAAGTATTAACTCCTCCGAGTGTGCACTTCACGTCGCACTCGGGGACTTAGCTGCGATCCTGCATCGCCTAAGTATTAACTTCTTCGAGTGTGCACTTTACGTCGCACTCGGAGACGTAGCTGCGATCCTGCATCGCCTAAATATTAACTTCTCCAAGTGTGCACTTTACGTCACACTCGGGGACTTAGATGCGATCCCGAATCGCCTAAGTAACACCTTCCTCCGAGTGTGCACTTTACGTCGCACTCGGGGACTTAGCTGCGATCCCGAATCGCCTAAGTATTAACTTCCTCCGAGTGTGCACTTTACGTCACACTCGGGGACTTAGCTGCGATCACGCATCGCCTAAGTATTAACTTCCTCCGAGTGTGCACTTTACGTCACACTCGGGGACTTAGCTGCGATCCCGAATCGCCTAAGTAACACCTTCCTCCGAGTGTGCACTTTACGTCACACTCGGGGACTTAGCTGCGATCACGCATCGCCTAAGTATTTACTTCCTCCGAGTGTGCACTTTACGTCGCACTCGGGGACTTAGCTGCGATCCTGCATCGCCTAAGTATTAACTTCCTCCGAGTGTGCACTTTACGTCACACTCGGGGACTTAGCTGCGATCCTGCATCGCCTAAGTATTAACTTCCTCCGAGTGTGCACTTTACGTCACACTCGGGGACTTAGCTGCGATCCCGAATCGCCTAAGTAACACCTTCCTCCGAGTGTGCACTTTACGTCACACTCGGGGACTTAGCTGCGATCATGCATCGCCTAATTATGAACTCCCTCCGAGTGTGCACTTTACGTCGCACTCGAGGACTTAGCTGCGATCCTGCGTCGCCTAAGTATTAACTTCCTCCGAGTGTGCACTTTACATCACACTCGGGGACTTAGCTGCGATCACGCATCGCCTAAGTATTAAATTCCTCCGAGTGTGCACTTCATGTCACACTCGGAGACTTAGCTGCGATCACGCATCGCCTAAGTATTAACTTCCTCTGAGTGTGCACTTTACGTCACACTCGGGGACTTAGCTGCGATCACGCATCGCCTAAGTATTAACTTCCTCCGAGTGTGCACTTTACGTCACACTCGGGGACTTCGCTGCGATCACGCATCGCCTAAGTACTAATCTTCCTTCGAGGGTGCACTTCGCGTCACACTCGAGGACTTAGCTGCGATCCTGCATCGCCTAAGTACTAATCGCTCCTCCGAGTGTGCTCTATACGTTACACTCGGGAACTTAGCACTGATCATGAATATTCTACGAGTACACATTAAGTGTTCAACTCCAAACAGCACTCAAGCAAAAGAATAAGTGTTTTCGTTGTGACTCCAGCAGTCTAGAAACGATAACGGACTCGGTGCGGATCAAGCTTACCCGCACCGATCCAAAAGTATGACGGCCAACAGAAGTGGCCAGAATATCTTACAGGCAAACACTCGGCATACCGAGCATAACATCTGATTACGCGTCAGCTGGGCCGGCGTCAGGACTAGAGGACTCCACAAAAGTGTCCAACTCAATTCCATCAGCAATGCGGGTGGCAGTCTCGAGGAACGTCTCCATGAAGTCTTCGAATTGAAGTTTCTTCGTGTTGGCGACCTTCAACGCTTTCAGCTTATCTTCCCACACCTCCTTGCAATGGACTCGGACCAAAGACAGCGCGACATCAGCATCGCACCTCGCTGCCGATTTCTTCCAAGATTGCACTTGGTTCGGCACCTCCTCCAGTCGGCTCGTTAGGGTCTCCATCTCCTCCCGTGACTCGTCTTCCGGCCAAAGTTCCTTGTTAATTTGGCCGACGACTCCTCTCAGTCGACCGATGAAAGGACCTACTTTGCTAGCGCGGATTTGTGCTCGAAGCAGATCCCGATTGGCGTCCTCACCGAGTGGAACTTTGTCCTTAACAGTCCGTTCCACAGCCGCCGTTTCAGCTTCAGAGTCTCCGCAAAAGTCTGCCATCAACAAGCAAGCACGCAACGAAAACCGAATGTATGGCACACGATAAAGCCACTCGACAAAGCATAAGACTTACCAGCCAGACAAGTCATCATTTGCTCAGCCCAGTCGGTGACATACTTCTCTTGAGGTGCGCACCTTCTGTTCAGGATGCCCATATGATTATGCAGATCGGTCCTATGTTTCCTCATCATCTGCGTCTCCGCCGTCAATACCCTGTTTGCCTCCCGAGCTTCTTCCAAAGACTTTTCTTGCGCTTCCAGAGCGTCCTTCATACCAGCCATGGCAAGCATTGCAGCTTCCAGTTCACCAGCATATTGATTCCTCTCCGCTCTGAGGGCTTCATAAGAAGTTCCCATATCACAAGTTTTCTACAACACGAAACAAAGGGTTATTAGAAACTTTCTCAATACAAACTATGTTCTTCAGACCCCTGCCGACGCAAGCAGTCAACAGCGGTCTCGGGGACTACACCTAGTGGGTTCACTAAGAGTGACCCCACTAGCATGCACCTCAAGCAGGTCTGCCCTATTGAGGTGCACGTTTTCACCTACGCCTCCGAGGCTAAAGCTACTCCACCTGTGTGCAGTTTACTCTGGGGAACTCTTACCGCAAGAGTGCTTCGACTGCAGTAAGTACTTGCACTCAGAAATCTTGTCTACGGACACGACAAAAATAAAGACCAAATGTATAAAGACAACTATCCGTGCAAGCACTCGACAGAAGTCTCGGGGACTACACCCACTGGGTTCACTCGGAGTGAACCCATCGCGAACAACAGACTATGAGCACACCCGGTGGGTTACAGAAGAAAAGTAAGTACTTACTAGGGTACTTACTCGTATGTCATCGCGCAGCTCCAAGCTCCGCTGATATAAAGCTGCAGCGGAGTCATAAACCCTCTTGGCCTCTCCGGCCATCAGCTCCGCCTGAACCATGGTCCCCTTAACCACTCCCACCTGCTCCTCCGGGACACACCGAATGTTGAATTCGGCGTTCGACGAACCGGGAATCGGGGGGGGGGATCTTGGTTCATCCCAAGGTTCGCCCCAGTAGGTTCCTCACCCGTCGGCGCCGGTTCAGTAGGCGGAGGCACTTCGTTTGGTAGAGTGTCGGCGGCAGGGCGGCGGCAGGAGGAGCAGCCTCAGGGACAGGCTCTTCGATGGGCTCCGCGGTCGAGTCAGCTCTCCCCCCTTACAAGCCGAATAACGCAATGCTTCAGAAGCAGAAAGAGATGGTGCAGTCTGCAGGAATAAAATACCTGACCCTCCCACAACGTACCTGGCTGTGATGAAACGACATTGTCCGCGTCCATGGGGTCATCCCCTTGGCGAGCCGGCGAGGTCACAGAAGTGGCAACCCTGTCGAGTGAAGACCATTCTACTTGTAAAACAAGAGTTCACTCGGTCAACAGAAAGGACCGAAAACTAGATTTGCTTACGTGGAGGTGACGGGGATGGCCACCCTCATCCGCGGCAGAACCTTCCGAGGTTTGGACCCGCTCGATTTGGGCGCCTTGGAGGACTGGCCCGCAGGTTCAGCAGCTGCGTCCCTGGCTCTTTTGGTACCTCAAACACTCGGTGCAGCCGGGGAAGCAGGCGGGGTACTCGGCGACACAAGGGGAACTGAAGGGACGGCACACTCTTGCCGACGCCTATTCCGATGCTCTAGCCGCGGAGGCGGCGAGTCTGGGTCTTCATCTTTTTCCTCTTCCTCACTGTTTTCCTCCTCCGACTCTTCGCTGTCGAAGATGTATTCGTCGCTCTCCGCGCTTCCCTCCTGGCTGCCTTCTTCATCTTCCTCCTCCAGTTTCCCGCTCGAGACGGGGGAGAACCAGTTGGTCCACGCCTGCAGTCGGAAACGTTAAACATCACGCAGAGATATAAATGAGTTGCTAAAATCAAAGCAGTTCAACACACTCGGCTAATGCTACTCACCTGATTCGGTGGAGGGTTGTCCGCACCATAAGGCGCCACTCGGCGGCCCCCCTTGGGATTCTCACAGGGACCCGTGATGTGGAGCACCTTTGAGGTCACCTTCTCCTCGAGAATGCCCTCCACGTTGGTCCGAGTGGAGTCTTCAGGTCCTACGTAGTGCCACATGGCGTGGTGGCGGGCTTGCAGAGGCTGGATTCGCCGACCGATGTAGACTTCCAGCAAGTCCATCCCAGTGACCCCCCTCCTGACAACATCCGGGAGTGCCTCAACCAAAGGCTGGATGTCTTTCTTCTCCGCTTTCGAGAGAGCGAGTTGCTTGGGTGGAGCCGGGTGGTCTAGACTGAATGGAGGCAGCCTAGTCGACGTGTTCGGACAGGCTATGTCCTGGCAGTAGAACCACGTCGACTGCCAGTTCCTAACCGACTCACTCAACTGCAGAGCAGGGTAAATACTCCGATTCTTCTTCTGAAACCCTAAACCCCCACAGAGCTGGAGGAGATGCGTCTTGTCATCCGATTGACTAAGACGTTTTATGGTTTGGGAGCGGACGGAAAAGATGTGTTTGAATAAAACCCAACGAGGGGGGCAACCGATAAAGCATTCGCACAGAACAATGAAGGCAGAAAGGTGGGCAATGGCATTCGAAGGGAAGTGATGGAGTTGAGCACCAAAATGATTCATGATGCCTTTGAAGAAAGGGTGGGGGGCAGAGAGAAACCTTGGTGAACGTGGCTGAGGAGCAAGACGCGTTCCCCCTCCCGTGGCGCCGGCTCAACCTCGTCGTCCGCCGGCAACCTCCAAGATTTATGCACGAGCTGGTCGTGCTCTACCAGCTCCAGCAGGTCTCCCTCCGTCACTGTGGAGGGGAGAAAGTCTCCCTGGATCCATCCCGCTGGCAATGGTCGCTGCCGCCGATGAGCAGCCGCCGCCTTGCCCTTCTTCTTCCTTGCCTCCATCTTGCTGGTCTGGCCCTTGGTCATGGCGGCGATGGCGAGCTTGCGAGAAGGATGGGAAGAGAAAGGTGTATGAGCGCAAGAGGTGGCGAGGAAGACGGAGCAAGCAAGAGTAGAGGATTCGGCGAGCGTAACCGAAGGGTCTCGTCGGCCAGTGTTAAATAGAACACCGACTGGGTCGCTAGCGAGCGGGTCCGAAATCTTATCCGCCCAACCAGCCGCAGCGATATCGGCGGAAGAGTTGAAGGCGTGAGGATCGAGGAGTCAGGCGCTACTCGAGCGCGCTGACGTCGCCCCCGCTAAGCGCGCGGAACCCGAAATTTGAGATCCCGGAAAATCCGCCGCTGTCAGATGACCGGTCGTGTCAAAAGATGCCGCGAAAGCACTCTGTTCCCGACAGTCCGTTCCGCAGAACACATTCACTCGGATCATTGGCCAGGAGAAATAGAATGGATAGAGGCAAGCAACGCCCAAGCCGAACCTAGTCCAGTCGGATCTGAGCATCGAGCACTGCTATGACGTTTCAACCCCAATCCATTCGGGGACTAATGATGGGGTCATAGTCCTAGGGTAGGGTCATAGGCCTGTCCTACAGGTCCTACCCAAGGACTACCCCACGCAAGGGATAGGACCTTAAGTATGCCCGACTGTATTAAGGTGTCCCCATCATCCAGTCGGTAACGGGCCCAGAATCATCCAGTCGGGGACTAAGACTCGGAGGACACCGGATCTACCGACTGGATATACTCGATGCGTCGTAACCTCCCTGGAGGGAAACTGCCGTACGTTTCCGGGTGCATTAACTAGCATTTATAGCATACGTTGCCTGTAACGCATGCATTCAATCGCCACTACTCCACCCTTGAATCAGAACCGTTGTGGAGGGCAGCGGACTCTATATAAGCCGCCCTCCCCCACTGGTAAAAGGGTTAGAAAAACATTGTACTCCATATTACACTCGGTAACAAGCTCCAGGAGCACTGAGACGTAGGGCTATTACCTCCACCGTAGAGGGGCCTGAACTCATACAACCTCGCCGTAGCTAGGACTCTGCCCATCTCATTCGTACCCTACACATCTACTGTCAGGCTTATACCCACGACATAGAGTATTCTAATAAATAATTGTGATCTAGGGTCTAGCTCAAGTTGGTTTATTGATATAACAACGATTGTGGAAAATTAAACCAACAATCAATCTAAAGCAAATGATGCTCCAAGCAAAACTCATATCATGTAATGAATACAAATATAGCTTCAAGTGACATACCGATGGATTGAGCGATAGAGCAGATGCCTTATGGGGCATCCCTAAGCTTAGACCCTTGATTATTACTATAATATTACCTTGGGTTTCCTAGGGAATCACCAAACTTTGGCTCTTGCCGCTCATTATTCCTGCATCCATCGCGATAACTCCCAAAACTTGAAAACTTCAGCGCACAAAACTCAACAAAAAGTTCATGAGATCCGTTAGTATAATAAAAATATAAAATACGTTAGGTAGTGTTATAAATTGATTCATATTTCATTATTTCATAAGGTACTGTATTCTAACTTCTCCATCACTTATACCCCTCGATACAACCAATGGCATCATCAAAACTAGCAAACTATGGAAGCAAAAAGATGAATGTGTCTAAAACAGAACACTTTGTAATGATATAATTAAGTACCTTACTTATGTAACTCTAAAAATTCTGAAATATTAGGAATACATTAGTAATTTGTGTAAATGGTGAAGATCACAAAGAACTTCAAGTAAAATCTGAGAAATTTTGCACAAGACGCTAAAGTTTCTATTTTTACACCTCATCAATTCTACTATCATTGACGTCATCCCAAAGGATTTACATGGAAAAAAATACTAATTTAAACTTAAAAACACAATAATTACAAAGGAAACAATCATTTTATCACGCACAAACAAAAACTAAAAACAAAGTTTTTAAGATAACTATTGGGTTGCTCCCAACTAGCGCTATTGTTTTTATGCCCCTATATAGGCGTAATGCATATGATTCAATTGTTATCATCTTTGATACTCCACCAATAAGTAGCTCTCATGATAGATCCACAAGCTGGTTTTATTTACTTTCGAGGGAAGTATGCCATCCATTTCCTTAATGGGAATTGGAACCGTATATTTTCCTCTTTCATATCAATTAATGCACCTATAGTTCGTAGAAAAGGTCTCCCAAGTATCATTGGATAATATGGGTTGCATTCAATATCAAGAACTATCAAATCTATAAGCACATAATTTCTATTATCAATTCTAAGGACATCATTTATTCTTACCATAGGTTTCTTGATAGTAGAATTCGCAAGATGTAAATTAAGGGAACACTCATGTATATTAGTAAGACCAAGTACATCACAAAGATTTAGGTATAGTTGAAACACTTGCACCTAGGACACACAAGGTACTGCATTCATATTCTTTAATTTTATCTTTAATAGTAGGTTTCCACTCATCATGCAACTTTCTAGGAATAGAGACTTCTAACTCAAGTTTTTCATCATAGGCTTTTACCATAGCTTCTACTATAAGTTGGGTAAAAGCTTTGTTTTGTTCAAAAGAATTGAGTGCGTTAATGATGGATTTAATCAAGGAAATACATTATCCTCAAGAACAATTATCATAATTAAAACCCTTGTGATCCAAGATAGTGGGCACATCACTAGTTAAAGTGTTAACATCTCCAAACCCACTTTTTTCAGTTTTATCACTATAGTCATCACCCTCCAAGCAATTAGGACGTTCTCTAGTTCAAGTTGACACATATCGAGTCCTTTGATCATTAATTTTCAGATTCCTAAACAAAGATTCAACAGGAGAAGTACAAAGCACTTTAACATCTTCATCATTATTCCGATAAAACTGGGTGGGAGAGCTTTTTCTAGGAATTTCCGCTTGGCTTTCAACTTAGCGATCCTCTCCTTACTTTGATTGATAGACATGTCGATAGATTTAGTAGTCTCATTAAAGTCATTCTTTGGTAGCAAAATATTACTTTTAAGAGTTTCTACATCAAGAGCAATCCCATCTATATTCCTAGCCAAATCATCAATTTTATGCAACTTTTCCACTACCACAATGTTGAACTTTTTTGAGAACTAATGAATTTTGTAATGGTGTTCTCAAGATTAGAGGATAAATTATTATTATTGGTACAAGTATTTCCATAAGAATTGCCATAAGAGTTGCCATAACCATTAGAGGAGTTACCGGGATATGGTCTAGCACTGAAATTAGTTATGTTATATTCACGACAATGATCATGTATATATAGGCATAACATCCATAATAAAATAGGCCAACTCCTGCCTGCACCTATTACTATTACCCCACCCATTGAACGCTACCCAACATGCATCTAGAGTATTAAGTAAAACAAAGTAATGCTTGGAAAAAATGACATGATGTAGACAAAGAGAATTCAATCAGTATGAATTAACTCCATCATTTTATCCTTAGTGGCAGCAATACAAATATGTATCTTGTCCCCTTCTGACACTTGGATATAGAAACCTCGTAAAATTAAACCACTATAAGGAACCCCTCTCACTAAAGAAATATCAAACTAGGTTTCCAAACTATTTCAATAGATTGGAGTGATTTGTGAAGCTACCATAATCATGCAAATAAGAACCACAATTAGAATTTAGAGAAGACTCATATATTTATCATGAATAATTTGAACATAAACCCACCATTCATCGAATCCCAACGAATACATTGAAAAATAGGATTACATCAAATAGATCAAAGCAAACATGCGATGATCATTATATTGAAGATCAAGAGAGAGAGAGAGAGAGAGAGATAGCCATATAGGTACTAACTATGGACCATAGGTCTGTGGTAAACAACTCACACATCACCATGGGAGCATCATGGTTGATGTAGAGGTCCTCCAGGATCGATCCCTTCCGAGAGGGCAACAAATGTGGGCTCAAGATGGGCACATGGTAGAACAGAGACTTGCAGTGGCGGAAAAAGTGTTTGAGGAGGATCCTTAGGGTTTTTGGGATAATCGAGGATTTATAGAACAAAGAGGGACGCCAGGAGGTGTCACGGGGACACCCCACACATCAGGGTGCGACCACTCCCCTTGGCATGCCCTGTAGTGTGGTGGCTCCCTCATGTGGATTATAGTCTCCTTCGGAAGCTTCCAGGTCTTCTTTTGGTCCAAAAATATCATAAAGAAGTTCTAGGGAAATTGGACTACATTTGGTATTGTAAACTTGAAAAGCCAAAAACATACAGAAAACAACAACTCGCACGAGACACTAGGTTAATAGGTTAGTTCTCAAACATAATATTAATTGGTATATAAAAACTCAAAAAGTATCCTAGGATGATAATATTATAGCATGGAACAATAAAAAAGTATAGATATGTTGGAGATGTATGAGGCATCACGTCCATAAGCAAATATGCCAACTCATGTCTGCACCTATTACTATCACTCCACCCAACAACCGCTATCCAACATGCATCTAGAGTATTAAGTAAAACAAAGTAATGCTTGGAGAACAATTTCATGATGTAGACAAATATAATTCATTCAATATGAATTAACCCCAATATTTTATCCTTAGTGGGAACAATACAAAGATGTATCCTGTCCCCTTCTGTTGCTGGGATATCGAAACTGTTGGGGAACAATGCATGGGAAACACAAAAATTCCTATGCACACGAAGACCTATCATGGTGATGTCCATCTACGAGTGGAGATTTGTATCTACATACCCTTGTAGATCGCACAACAGGAAGCGTTAAGAAATGCGGTTGATGTAGTGGAACGTCTTCACGTCCCTCGAACCATCCCATGAACAGTCCCGCGATCCGTCCCACGATCCGTTCCCATCTAGCGCCGAACGGACGGCAACTCCACGTTCAGCACACGTATAGCTCGACGATGATCTCGGCCTTCTTGATCCAGCAAGCAAGACGGAGAAGTAGATGAGTTCTCCGGCAGCGTGACGACGCTTCGGTGGTGGTGATGATCTACTCCTATAGGGCTCCGCCCGAGCTCCGCAGATATCTGATCTAGAGGTAACACTATGTGGAATAGGCTTGAGTTTAGATGACCCACAAGTGTAGGGGATCTATCGTAGTCCTTTAGATAAGTAAGAGTGTCGAACCCAATGAGGAGCAGAAGGAACTGACAAGTGGTTTTCAGCAAGGTATTCTCTGCACGTACTGAAATTATCGGTAATAGATAGTTGTGTGATAAGATAATTCGTAGCAAGTAGCAAGTAACAATAGTAACAAAGGTGCAACAAGATGGCCCAATCCCTTTTGTTGCAAGGGACAAGCCTGGACAAACTCTTATATGGGGTAAAGTGCTCCCGAGGACACATGGGAATTTCTGTCAAGCTAGCTTTCATCATGTTCATATGTTTCGTGTTCGCAATGTTGATAATTTGATATGTGGGTGGACCGGTGCTTGGGTGCTGTCCTTACTTGGACAAACATCCCACTTATGATTAACCCCTCTCTCAAGCATCCGCAACTACGAAAGAAGAATTAAGACAAAGTCTATCCATACCATTAAACTAGTGGATCCAAATCAGCCCCTTACGAAGCAACGCATAAACTAGGGTTTAAGCTTTTGTCACTCTAGCAACCCATCATCTACTTATTACTTCCCAATGCCTTCCTCTAGGCCCAAATAATGTTGAAGTGTCATGTAATCGACGTTCATGTAACACCACTAGAGGAAAGACAACATACATTGTATCAAAATATCAAATGAATACCAAATTCACATGACTACTTATAGCAAGACTTATCGCATGTCCTGAGGAACAAAAGTGACTACTCACAAAGCATAATTATATTCATACCCAGAGAGGTATTGAATAGCATTAGGGATCTGAACATATGATCTTCCACCAAGTAATCCAACTAGCATCAACTACAAAGAGTAATTAACACTACTAGCAACCTTACAAGTACCAATCGGAGTCGTGACATGAAGATTGGTTACAAGAAATGAACTAGGGTTTGGAGATGAGATGGTGCTGATGAAGATGTTGATCGAGATGAGTCCGCTCCGATGAGAGGAGTGTTGGTGATGACGATGGCGATGATTTCCCCATCCGGGAGGGAAGTTTTCGTGGCAGGACGGCCGTGCCGGAGCTCTAGATTGGTTGTGCTCAAGTTCCGCCTCGTGGCGGCGGCATCTCTTCCCGAAAGCCTCCTCTTGATTTGTTCCATAACGAAACCCTCCTTATAGAAAAAGATGGGAGCCAGAGGGGAATAGGGGGCTCACAAGCCACCCAGACGCGGCCAGGGGCGTAGGCCGCGCCTGGCAGGCTTGTGGCCTCCTGGTGGCTCCCCTTCGGTACTTCTTCGGCCCAGTATTTTCTATAAAATCCAAAATAATTCCTCCTTGATTTTCACAGCTTTTGGAGTTGTGCAGAATAGGTATCTCAAACTTGTTCCTTTTTCAGACCAGAATTCCAGTTGCCCGCATTCTCCCTCTTCTTGTAAACCTTATAAAATAAGAGAGAAAAGGCATAAATATTGTACCGTAAAGTGTAATAACAGCCCATAAAGCGACAAATATCAACATAAAAAGCATGATGCAAAATGGACATATCAACTCCCCCAAGCTTAGACCTCGCTTGTCCTCAAGCGGAAGCCGAGATCAATAAATATGCCCACATGTTTAGAGATAGAGGTGTTGATATAACAAGATACGGACATGCAAGCATCATGATCATATTTAGAACAGCAATATCGTCATATAATCTCTTATGCTAAAGTGAAAATTCTTTCACAATGTAAAGTATGGGTCAAGAACCTTCTTGAAAATTAACAACCAATAGCCTTTAGTCATTGAAGCAATTGCAATTTATCATAACATCGGAAAGAGTCAAATAAGAGCTTGTAAAGGAAATCACATACTCAATCATCCTTTCGTCTTCTACAATTGCTAAAACTCACGTGGTACTCATGAGATCAAAGTTTTAGTTCGACACAGAGAAAGATAGGGGCTTATAGTTTCACCTCCCAACTACTTAGCTCAAGGGTAATGTCAACAATAATAATTCATGAATACTTACTTCCAAGTTGATATATGAATATAGATCTTTCCCTAGCACATGACGTTAGCCAAGATAAAGGCGAAATAAGGAATTGGTGTCGATCACCATGACTCTTTTAAGGATAAAAAGTAAAGGTACAAGATAGGCCCTTCGCAGAGGGAAGAAGAGGTTGTCATGCGCTTTTGAGGTTTAGATGTGTGACCTCTTAGTGTGAAGGAAAGTCACTTTATATTGCCTCATGTGATAAAGAACTTTATAATGCAGTCTGTCGCTTTTATGTCTTCCTCATCACAGGTTCCTACAAAGCTTATTTTCCACACACTAATAGATCAAACATATTGATGGAGCAATTTTTATTTCTTGCACCGATGACAACTTACTTGAGGGATCTTATTCAATCCATAGGTAGGTATGGTGAACTCTTATGGCAAAACTGGGTTGAAGGTTTATGGATGCTCGAGTAGTATCTCTACTTAGTGCGGAAGTTTTGGCTGATATGAAGTGGAAGCAATCGTCATATGCTAAGGGATATCTAGTCATATAACATTGTTTGGAACCAAGCAAACATAATTCATTATGTTGTCTTCCTTGTCCAACATATACTTCCAAGCATGTAATAGTTTAATGAGTCACTACTGGAATCAGAGTATTTGCCATCTGCTGCTTCTTTGCCGTCTGCTACCTGATGGCAAAGACACTCTTTGCCATCAGCTACCCAAAACCTGACGGCAAAGAGCAGGCTGATGGCAAAGAGTGTCTTTGCCATCTACTGCCTCTTTGCCGTCTGCCAGCAGACGGCAAAGAACCCACCCCACACCGCCCTCTAACCCATAACGGTCACCCTCTTTGCCGTCAGCTTGTTACCCCTTTGCCGTCGGGGGGAGACGGCAAAGCTTCCACTAGACCTAATGTCATCAACCCCCACCCCACCCCCTCTCTCCCCCCCGTAACGGCTCACCACAGCCCGTGACTCTCTCCCTGCACCGTCGCCGGAGCTCGTCTTCCCTCCTCCCTCCTCCCCACGACCCGCCGCCGGAGCTCGCCCCTCCTCCTCCCTGCAACCCCCTCCTCCACCATCGTGCCCTTGCTCCACCACCGCCCCCTCCTCTCCGTTCCCCTGCTCCAGCACCGCCCCCGACTCTCTCCCTGCACCGCCGCCGGAGCTCGTCCTCCCTCCTCCCTCCTCCCCGCGACCCGCCGCTGGAGCTCACCCCTCCTCCTCCATGCGACCCCCTCCTCCACCATCGTGCACCTGCTCCACCATCGCCCCCTCCTCTCTGTTCCCCTGCTCCACCAGTGCCCCCTCTTCCCTGCGACCCACTACTCCACCGCCGCTCCCTCCTCTCCGTGCCCCTGGTCCACCTTGCCGCCGGCATTTCCCCCGAGCTCCACCTCGTCACTGACGTCTCCCCTAGCAACTTGTAAGTCCTCCGGCCCTCCTTTCCTCTCTTTGCCTCTTTGCTAAGGGTAATTCAGTTAAGTTTAGTGACTTAGGTTAATTTAGTTAGGTTATTGTTATTAGGTTCTGGTTGCTATTAGGTTCTTACTTTAAGTTGTTTAGGTTAATTCTTATAAGGTTGCAAAATTTTATTAGGTTCTTAGGTTAACTTACTTAGGTTAATCCTTATAAGGTTGCAAATTTTCCTTCAAGTTTCATATAGGCTATTTAAAGAAAAAAACAGAATTGATTACCACTAGTTCCAAATATTGCGAAGAAAAAAGACTCTTGCATTTTGCTTCAAGTTCTATATTGTTCTTCCTATTATATGAGAATTTGAAGTGGACATGTCATATGTGGACATGTGATTTGGACAACTGATATTTCGAATTGGGACATGTCATGCCGAAATTTCCCGTGAAAGAAGAAGAAGAGGAGAGGAGGAGGAGAAAAGGAGAGGAGGAGGAGGAGGAGAAGAGGAGAGGAGGAGGAGGATGAGAAAAAGAAGAAGAGGGGAGAAGGAGGAGGAGGAGAAAAGGAGAGGAGGAGTAGGAGGAGAAGAGGAGAGGAGGAGGAGAAGGAGGAGGAGGAGGAGGAGGAGGAGGAGAAGGCCAAGGACCTTCTAGTCCTTCTCCTGCTCCTCCTTCTCCTCCTTCTTCTTGATTTCTTCTTCTTCTCCTTCTCCTCCTCTTTCTTCTCCTCTTTCATATTATCCTTGCTTTAATTAACCCAACAATGACATAATTAGCCCATTTAGCTCCAAAATACCATAATAAGCTCAAAATGGCATAAGAACCTTGGTTAGCTCATGAATATTATATACTTAGCTTGTTTTCCTATAAAATGGGATAATTAGCCCATTTAGCTCTAAAAAGACATACCTAGGTAATTTAGCTCCAACAAGAGGAGAAGAGGACAAGAAATAGGCAAAATGAAAATAAAAAAGAAGAAGAAGAAGAAGAGAAGAAGGAGAAGGAGGAGAAGGAGGAGGAGGAGGAGGAGAAGGCCAAGGACCTTCTAGTCCTTCTCCTCCTCCTCCTTCTCCTCCTTCTTCTTGATTTCTTCTTCTTCTCCTCCTCCTCCTCTTTCTTCTCCTCTTTCATATTATCCTTGCTTTAATTAACCCAACAATGGCATAATTAGCCCATTTAGCTCCAAAATGCGATAATAAGCTCAAAATGGCTTAAGAACCTTGGTTAGCTCATGAATTTTATATACTTAGCTTGTTTTCCTCTTAAATGGGATAATTAGCCCATTTAGGTTCAAAAAGACATAATTAGGTAATTTAGCTCCAACAAGAGGAGAAGAGGAGAATAAATAGGCAAAATGAAAAGAAAGAAGAAGAAGAAGAAGAAGAAGAAGAGAAGGAGAAGGAGGAGGAGGAGGAGGAGAAGGCCAAGGACCTTCTAGTCCTTCTCCTCCTCCTCCTTCTCCCCCTTCTCCTCCTTCCTCTTCATTTCTTCTTCTTCTCCTCCTCCTCCTCTTTCTTCTCCTCTTTCATATTATCCTTGCTTTAATTAACCCAACAATGACACAATTAGCCCATTTAGCTCCAAAATACCATAATAAGCTCAAAATGGCATAAGAACCTTGGTTAGCTCATGAATATTATAAACTTAGCTTGTTTTCCTTTAAAATTGGATAATTAGCCCATTTAGCTGCAAAAAGACATAATTAGGTAATGTAGCTCCAACAAGAGGAGAAGAGGAGAAGAAATAGGCAAAATGAAAAGAAGGAAGAAGAAGAAGAAGAAGAAGAAGAAGAGAAGGAGGAGAAGGAGGAGGAGGAGGAGGAGGAGGAGGAGAAGGCCAAGGACCTTCTAGTCCTTCTCCTCCTCCTCCTTCTCCTCCTTCACCTCCTTCTTCTTGATTTCTTCTTCTTCTACTCCTCCTCCTCTTTCTTCTCCTCTTTCATATTATCCTTGCTTTAGTTAACCCAACAATGACATAATTAGCCCATTTAGCTCCAAAATACCATAATAAGCTCAAAATGGCATAAGAACCTTGGTTAGCTCATGAATATTATATACTTAGCTTTGTTTCCTCTAAAAATGGGATTATTAGCCCATTTAGCTCCAAAAACACATAATTAGGAAATTTAGCTCCAACAAGAGGAGAAGAGGAGAAGAAATAGGCAAAATGAAAAGAAAGAAGAAGAAGAAGAGAAGAAGGAGAAGGAGGAGAAGGAGGAGGAGGAGGAGGAGGAGGAGGAGGAGAAGGCCAAGGACCTTCTAGTCCTTCTCCTCCTCCTCCTTCTCCTCCTTCTTCTTGATTTCTTCTTCTTCTCCTCCTCCTCCTCTTTCTTCTCCTCTTTCATATTATCCTTGCTTTAATTAACCCAACAATGACATAATTAGCCCATTTAGCTCCAAAATGTCATAATAAGCTCAAAATGGCATAAGAACCTTGGTTAGCTCATGAATATTATATACTTAGCTTGTTTTCCTCTAAAACGGGATAATTAGCCCATTTAGCTCCAAAAAGACATAATTACGTAATTTAGCTCCAACAAGAGGAGAAGAGGAGAAAAAATAGGCAAAATGAAAAGCAAGAAGAAGAAGAAGAAGAGAAGAAGGAGAAGGAGGAGGAGGAGGAGGAGGAGAAGGCCATTGACCTTCTAGTCCTTCTCCTCCTCCTCCTTCTCCTCCTTCTCCTCCTTCTTCTTGATTTCTTCTTCTCCTCCTCCTCCTCTTTCATATTATCCTTGCTTTAATTAACCAAACAATGACATAATTAGCCCATTTAGCTACAAAATACCATAATAAGCTCAAAATGGCATAAGAACCTTGGTTAGCTCATGAATATTATATACTTAGCTTGTTTCCCTCTAAAATGGGATAATCAGCCCATTTAGCTCCAAAAATACATAATTAGGTAATTTAGCTCCAACAAAAGGAGAATAGGAGAAGAAATAGGCAAAATGAAAACAAAGAAGAAGAAGAAGAAGAAGAAAAAGAAGAAGAAGAGAAGAAGGAGAAGGAGGAAGAGGAGGAGGAGGAGGAGGAGAAGGCCAAGGACCTTCTAGTCCTTCTCCTCGTCCTCCTTCTCCTCCTTCTTCTTGATTTCTTCTTCTTCTACTCCTCCTCCTCTTTCTTCTCCTCTTTCTTATTATCCTTGCTTTAATTAACCAAACAATGACATAATTAGCCCATTTAGCTCCAAAATATCATAATAAGCTCAAAATGGCATAAGAACCTTGGTTAGCTCATGAATATTATATACTTAGCTTGTTTTCCTCTAAAATGGGATAATTAGCCCAATTAGCTCCAAAAAGACATAATTAGGTAATTTCACTCCAACAAAAGGAGAAGAGGAGAAGAAATAGGCAAAATGAAAAGAAAGAAGAAGCAGAAGAAGAAGAAGATAAGAAGGAGAAGGAGGAGGAGGAGGAGGAGGAGGAGGAGGAGAAGGCCAAGGACCTTCTAGTCCTTCTCCTCCTCGTCCTTCTCCTCCTTCTTCTTGATTTCTTCTTCTTCTCCTCCTCCTCCTCTTTCTTATCCTCTTTCATATTATCCTTGCTTTAGTTAACCCAACAATGACATAATTAGCCCATTTAGCTCCAAAATACCATAATAAGCTCAAAATGGCATAAGAACCTTGGTTAGCTCATGAATATTATATACTTAGCTTGTTTTCCTCTAAAATGGGATAATTAGCCCATTTAGCTCCAAAAAGACATAATTAGGTAATTTCGGTCCAACAAAAGGAGAAGAGGAAAAGAAATAGGCAAAATGAAAAGAAAGAAGAAGAAGAAGAAGAAGAAGAAGAAGAGAAGGAGAAGGAGGAGGAGGAGGAGGAGGAGGAGAAGGCCAAGGACCTTCTAGTCCTTCTCCTCCTCCTCCTTCTCCTCGTTATCCTCCTTCTTCTTGATTTCTTCTTCTCCTCCTCCTCCTCCTCTTTCATATTATCCTTGCTTTAATTAACCCAACAATGACATAATTAGCCCCTTTAGCTCCAAAATGCCATAATAAGCTCAAAATGGCATAAGAACCTTGGTTAGCTCATGAATATCATATACTTAGCTTGTTTTCCTCTAAAATGGGATAATTAGCCCATTTAGCTCCAAAAATACATAATTACGTAATTTAGCTCCAACAAGAGGAGAAGAGGAGAAGAAATAGGCAAAATGAAAAGAAAGAAGAAGAAGAAGAAGAGAAGAAGGAGAAGGAGGAGGAGGAGGAGAAGGCCATTGACCTTCTAGTCCTTCTCCTCCTCGTCCTTCTCCTCCTTCTCCTCCTTCTTCTTGATTTCTTCTTCTCCTCCTCCTCCTCTTTCATCTCCTCTTTCATATTATCCTTGCTTTAATTAACCCAACAATGACATAATTAGCCCATTTAGCTCCAAAATACCATAATAAGCTCAAAATGGCATAAGAACCTTGGTTAGCTCATGAATATTATATACTTTGCTTGTTTTCCTCTAAAATGGGATAATTAGCCCATTTAGCTCCAAAAAGACATATTTAGGTAATTTAGCTCCAACAAAAGGAGAAGAGGAGAAGAAATAGGCAAAATGAAAAGAAAGAAGAAGAAGAAGAAGAAGAAGAAGAAGAAGAGAAGAAGGAGAAGGAGGAAGAGGAGGAGGAGCAGGAGAAGGCCAAGGACCTTCTAGTCCTTCTCCTCCTCCTCCTTCTCCTCCTTCTTCTTGATTTCTTCTTCTTCTCCTCCTCCTCCTCTTTCATCTCCTCTTTCATATTAACCTTGCTTTAGTTAACCCAACAATGACATAATTAGCCCATTTAGCTCCAAAATACCATAATAAGCTCAAAATGGCATAAGAACCTTGGTTAGCTCATGAATATTATATACTTAGCTTTGTTTTCTCTAAAATGGGATAATTACCCATTTAGCTCCAAAAACACATAATTAGGAAATTTAGCTCCAACAAGAGGAGAAGAGGAGAAGAAATAGGCAAAATCAAAAGAAAGAAGAAGAAGAAGAAGAGAAGAAGGAGAATGAGGAGAAGGAGGAGGAGGAGGAGAAGGCCAAGGACCTTCTAGTCCTTTTCCTCCTCCTCCTTCTCCTCCTTCTCCTCCTTCTTCTTGATTTCTTCTTCTTCTCCTCCTCCTCCTCTTTCTTCTCCTCTTTCATATTATCCTTGCTTTAATTAACCCAACAATGACATAATTAGCCCATTTAGCTCCAAAATGCCATAATAAGCTCAAAATGGCATAAGAACCTTGGTTAGCTCATGAATTTTATACACTTAGCTTGTTTTCCTCTGAAATGGGATAATTAGCCCATTTAGGTCCAAAAAGACATAATTAGGTAATTTAGCTCCAACAAGAGGAGAAGAGGAGAAGAAATAGGCAAAATGAAAAGAAAGAAGAAGAAGAAGAAGAAGAGAAGGAGAAGGAGGAGGAGGAGGAGGAGAAGGCCAAGGACCTTCTAGTCCATCTCCTCCTCCTCCTTCTCCTCCTTCTTGATTTCTTCTTCTTCTCCTCCTCCTCCTCTTTCTTCTCCTCTTTCATATTATCCTTGCTTTAATTAACCCAACAATGACATAATTATCCCATTTAGCTCCAAAATACCATAATAAGCTCAAAATGGCATAAGAACCTTGGTTAGCTCATGAATATTTTATACTTAGCTTGTTTTCCTCTAAAATGGGATAATTAGCCCATTTAGCTCCAAAAACACATAATTAGGAAATTTAGCTCCAAAAAGAGGTGAAGAGGAGAAGAAATAGGCAAAATGAAAAGAAAGAAGAAGAAGAAGAAGAAGAAGAGAAGGAGGAGAAGGAGGAGGAGGAGGAGGAGGAGGAGGAGGAGAAGGCCAAGGACCTTCTAGTCCTTCTCCTCCTCCTCCTTCTCCTCCTTCTCCTCCTTCTTCTTGATTTCTTCTTCTTCTACTCCTCCTCCTCTTTCTTCTCCTCTTTCATATTATCCTTGCTTTAGTTAACCCAACAATGACATAATTATCCCATTTAGCTCCAAAATACCATAATAAGCTCAAAATGGCATAAGAACCTTGGTTAGCTCATGAATATTATATACTTAGCTTTGTTTCCTCTAAAAATGGGATTATTAGCCCATTTAGCTCCAAAAACACATAATTAGGAAATTTAGCTCCAACAAGAGGAGAAGAGGAGAAGAAATAGGCAAAATGAAAAGAAAGAAGAAGAAGAAGAGAAGAAGGAGAAGGAGGAGAAGGAGGAGGAGGAGGAGGAGGAGGAGAAGGCCAAGGACCTTCTAGTCCTTCTCCTCCTCCTCCTTCTCCTCCTTCTCCTCCTTCTTCTTGATTTCTTCTTCTTCTACTCCTCCTCCTCTTTCTTGTCCTCTTTCATATTATCCTTGCTTTAGTTAACCCAACAATGACATAATTAGCCCA
The DNA here is from genome assembly GCF_904849725.1 of Hordeum vulgare subsp. vulgare. NCBI lineage: Eukaryota > Viridiplantae > Streptophyta > Magnoliopsida > Poales > Poaceae > Hordeum > Hordeum vulgare. The sequence continues at coordinate 438,146,359 of NC_058522.1, read as the reverse complement.
TTTAGCTCCAAAATACCATAATAAGCTCAAAATGGCATAAGAACCTTGGTTAGCTCATGAATATTATATACTTAGCTTTGTTTCCTCTAAAAATGGGATTATGAGCCCATTTAGCTCCAAAAACACATAATTAGTAAATTTAGCTCCAACAAGAGCAGAAGAGGAGAAGAAATAGGCAAAATGAAAAGACAGAAGAAGAAGAAGAGAAGAAGGAGAAGGAGGAGGAGGAGGAGGAGGAGGAGGAGGAGGAGAAGGCCAAGGACCTTCTAGTCCTTCTCCTCCTCCTCCTTCTCCTCCTTCTCCTCCTTCTTCTTGATTTCTTCTTCTTCTACTACTCCTCCTCTTTCTTCTCCTCTTTCATATTATCCTTGCTTTAGTTAACCCAAAATGACATAATTAGCCCATTTAGCTCCAAAATACCATAATAAGCTCAAAATGGCATAAGAACCTTGGTTAGCTCATGAATATTATATACTTAGCTTTGTTTCCTCTAAAAATGGGATAATTAGCCCATTTAGCTCCAAAAACACATAATTAGGAAATTTAGCTCCAACAAGAGGAGAAGAGGAGAAGAAGAGAAGAAGGAGAAGGAGGAGAAGGAGGAGGAGGAGGAGGAGGAGGAGGAGGAGAAGACCAAGGACCTTCTAGTCCTTCTCCTCCTCCTCCTTCTCCTCCTTCTCCTCCTTCTTCTTGATTTCTTCTTCTCCTCCTCCTCCTCCTCTTTCTTCTCCTCTTTCATATTATCCTTCCTTTAATTAACCCAACAATGACATAATTAGCCCATTTAGCTCCAAAATGCCATAATAAGCTCAAAATGGCATAAGAACCTTGGTTAGCTCATGAATTTTATACACTTAGCTTGTTTTCCTCTGAAATGGGATAATTAGCCCATTTAGGTCCAAAAAGACATAATTAGGTAATTTAGCTCCAACAAGATGAGAAGAGGACAAGAAATAGGCAAAATGAAAAGAAAGAAGAAGAAGAAGAAGAAGAGAAGGAGAAGGAGGAGGATGAGGAGGAAAGGCCAAGGACCTTCTAGTCCTTCTCCTCCTCCTCCTTCTCCTCCTTCTCCTCCTGCTTGATTTCTTCTTCTTCTCCTCCTCCTCCTCTTTCTTCTCATCTTTCATATTATCCTTGCTTTAATTAATCCAACAATGACATAATTAGCCCATTTAGCTCCAAAATACCATAACAAGCTCAAAATGGCATAAGAACCTTGGTTAGCTCATGAATATTATATACTTAGGTTGTTTTCCTCTAAAATGGGATAATTAGCCCATTTAGCTCCAAAAAGACATAATTAGGTAATTTAGCTCCAACAAGAGGGGAAGAGGAGAAGAAATAGGCAAAATGAAAAGAAAGAAGAAGAAGAAGAAGAAGAGAAGAAGGAGGAGGAGGAGGAGGAGGAGGAGGAGGAGGAGAAGGCCAAGGACCTTCGAGTCCTTCTCCTCCTCCTCCTTCTCCTCCTTCTTCTTGATTTCTTCTTCTTCTCCTCCTCCTCCTCTTTCTTCTCCTCTTTCATATTATCCTTGCTTTAATTAACCCAACAATGACATAATTAGCTCATTTAGCTCCAAAATGTCATAATAAGCTCAAAATGGCATAAGAACCTTGGTTAGCTCATGAATATTATATACTTAGCTTGTTTTCCTCTAAAATGGGATAATTAGCCCATTTAGCTCCAAAAAGACATAATTACGTAATTTAGCTCCAACAAGAGGAGAAGAGGAGAAGAAATAGGCAAAATGAAAAGCAAGAAGAAGAAGAAGAAGAGAAGAAGGAGAAGGATGAGGAGGAGGAGGAGAAGGCCATTGACCTTCTAGTCCTTCTCCTCCTCCTCCTTCTCCTCCTTCTTCTTGATTTCTTCTTCTCCTCCTCCTCCTCTTTCATATTATCCTTGCTTTAATTAACCCAACAATGACATAATTAGCCCTTTGAGCTCCAAAATACCATAATAAGCTCAAAATGGCATAAGAACCTTGGTTAGCTCATGAATATTATATACTTAGCTTGTTTTCCTCTAAAATGGGATAATTAGCCCATTTAGCTCCAAAAAGACATAATTAGGTAATTTAGCTCCAACAAAAGGAGAAGAGGAGAAGAAATAGGTAAAATGAAAAGAAAGAAGAAGAAGAAGAAGAAGAAGAACAGAAGAAGGAGGAAGAGGAGGAGGAGCAGGAGGAGAAGGCCATGGACCTTCTAGTCCTTCTCCTCCTCCTCCTTCTCCTCCTTCTTCTTGATTTCTTCTTCTTCTCCTCCTCCTCCTCTTTCTTCTCCTCTTTCATATTATCCTTGCTTTAATTAACCCAACAATGACATAATTAGCCCATTTAGCTCCAAAATGCCATAATAAGATCAAAATGGCATAAGAACCTTGGTTAGCTCATGAATATTATATACTTAGCTTGTTTTCCTCTAAAATGGGATAATCAGCCCATTTAGCTCCAAAAAGACATAATTAGTTAATTTAGCTCCAACAAAAGGAGAATAGGAGAAGAAATAGGCAAAATGAAAAGAAAGAAGAAGAAGAAGAAGAAAAAGAAGAAGAAGAGAAGAAGGAGAAGGAGGAAGAGGAGGAGGAGCAGGAGGAGAAGGCCAAGGACCTTCTAGTCCTTCTCCTCCTCCTCCTTCTCCTCCTTCTTCTTGATTTCTTCTTCTTCTCCTCCTCCTCCTCTTTCTTCTCCTCTTTCATATTACCCTTGCTTTAATTAACCCAACAATGACATAATTAGCCCATTTAGCTCCAAAATATCATAATAAGCTCAAAATGGCATAAGAACCTTGGTTAGCTCATGAATATTATATACTTAGCTTGTTTTCCTCTAAAATGGGATAATTAGCCCATTTAGCTCCAAAAATACATAATTAGGTAATTTCGCTCCAACAAAAGGAGAAGAGGAGAAGAAATAGGCAAAATGAAAAGAAAGAAGAAGAAGAAGAAGAAGAAGAAGAAGAAGAGAAGAAGGAGAAGGAGGAGATGGAGGAGGAGGAGGAGAAGGCCAAGGACCTTCTAGTCCTTCTCCTCCTCCTCCTTCTCCTCCTTCTTCTTGATTTCTTCTTCTTCTCCTCCTCCTCCTCTTTCTTCTCCTCTTTCATATTATCCTTGCTTTAATTAAGCCAACAATGACATAATTAGCCCATTTAGCTCCAAAATACCATAATAAGCTCAAAATGGCATAAGAACCTTGGTTAGCTCATGAATATTATATACTTAGCTTGTTTTCCTCTAAAATGGGATAATTAGCCCATTTAGCTCCAAAAAGACATAATTAGGTAATTTCGCTCCAACAAAAGGAGAAGAGGAGAAGAAATAGGCAAAATGAAAAGAAAGAAGAAGAAGAAGAAGAAGAAGAAGAAGAGAAGGACAAGGAGGAGCAGGAGGAGGAGGAGCAGGAGGAGAAGGCCAAGGACCTTCTAGTCCTTCTCCTCCTGCTTGATTTCTTCTTCTTCTCCTCCTCCTCCTCTTTCTTCTCCTCTTTCATATTATCCTTGCTTTAATTAACCCAACAATGACATAATTACCCCATTTAGCTCCAAAATACCATAATAAGCTCAAAATGGCATAAGAACCTTGGTTAGCTCATGAATATTATATACTTAGCTTGTTTTCCTCTAAAATGGGATAATTAGCCCATTTAGCTCCAAAAAGACATAATTAGGTAATTTAGCTCCAACAAAAGGAGAAGAGGAGAAAAATAGGCAAAATTAAAAGAAAAAAAAGAAGAAGAAGAAGAAGAAGAAGAAGAAGAAGAAGAAGAGAAGACGGAGAAGGAGGAAGATGAGGAGGAGCAGGAGGAGAAGGCCAAGGACCTTCGAGTCCTTCTCCTCCTCCTCCTTCTCCTCCTTCTTCTTGATTTCTTCTTCTTCTCCTCCTCCTCCTCTTTCTTCTCCTCTTTCATATTATCCTTGCTTTAATTAACCCAACAATGACATAATTAGCCCATTTAGCTCCAAAATACCATAATAAGCTCAAAATGGCATAAGAACCTTGTTTAGCTCATGAATATTATATACTTAGCTTGTTTTCCTCTAAAATGGGATAATCAGCCCATTTAGCTCCAAAAAGACATAATTAGGTAATTTAGCTCCAACAAAAGGAGAATAGGAGAAGAAATAGGGAAAATGAAAAGAAAGAAGAAGAAGAATAAGAAAAAGAACAAGAAGAGAAGAAGGAGAAGGAGGAAGAGGAGGAGGAGCAGGAGGAGAAGGCCAAGGACCTTCTAGTCCTTCTCCTCCTCCTCCTTCTCCTCCTTCTTGATTTCTTCTTCTTCTCCTCCTCCTACTCTTTCTTCTCCTCTTTCATATTATCCTTGCTTTAATTAACCCAACAATGACATAATTAGCCCATTTAGCTCCAAAATATCATAATAAGCTCAAAATGGCATAAGAACCTTGGTTAGCTCATGAATATTATATACTTAGCTTGTTTTCCTCTAAAATGGGATAATTAGCCCATTTAGCTCCAAAAAGACATAATTAGGTAATTTCGCTCCAACAAAAGGAGGAGAGGAGAAGAAATAGTCAAAATGAAAAGAAAGAAGAAGAAGAAGAAGAAGAAGAAGAAGAGAAGAAGGAGAAAGAGGAGGACGAGGAGGAGGAGGAGGAGGAGAAGGCCAAGTACCTTCTAGTCCTTCTCCTCCTCCTCCTTCTCCTCCTTCTTCTTGATTTCTTCTTCTTCTCCTCCTCCTCCTCTTTCATCTCCTCTTTCATATTATCCTTGCTTTAATTAACCCAACAATGACATAATTAGCCCATTTAGCTCCAAAATACCATAATAAGCTCAAAATGGCATAAGAACCTTGGTTAGCTCATGAATATTATATACTTAGCTTGTTTTCCTCTAAAATGGGATAATTAGCCCATTTAGCTCCAAAAAGACATAATTAGGTAATTTAGCTCCAACAAAAGGAGAAGAGGAGAAGAAATAGGCAAAATGAAAAGAAAGAAGAAGAAGAAGAAGAAGAAGAAGAAGAAGAGAAGAAGGAGAAGGAGGAAGAGGAGGAGGAGCAGGAGGAGAAGGCCAAGGACCCTCTAGTCCTTCTCCTCCTCCTCCTTCTCCTCCTTCTTCTTGATTTCTTCTTCTTCTCCTCCTCCTCCTCTTTCTTCTCCTCTTTCATATTATCCTTGCTTCAATTAACCCAACAATGACATAATTAGCCCATTTAGCTCCAATATACCATAATAAGCTCAAAATGGCATCAGAACCTTGGTTAGCTCATGAATATTATATACTTAGCTTGTTTTCCTCTAAAATGGGATAATTAGCCCATTTAGCTCCAAAAAGACATAATTAGGTAATTTAGCTCCAACAAAAGGAGAAGAGGAGAAGAAATAGGCAAAATGAAAAGGAAGAAGAAGAAGAAGAAGAAAAAGAAGAAGAAGAGAAGAAGGAGAAGGAGGAAGAGGAGGAGGAGCAGGAGGAGAAGGCCAAGGACCTTCTAGTCCTTCTCCTCCTCCTCCTTCTCCTCCTTCTTCTTGATTTCTTCTTCTTCTCCTCCTCCTCCTCTTTCTTCTCCTCTTTCTTATTATCCTTGCTTTAATTAACCCAACAATGACATAATTAGGACATTTAGCTCCAATATATCATAATAAGCTCAAAATGGCATAAGAACCTTGGTTAGCTCATGAATATTATATACTTAGCTTGTTTTCCTCTAAAATGGGATAATTAGCCCATTTAGCTCCAAAAAGACATAATTAGGTAATTTCGCTCCAACAAAAGGAGAAGAGGAGAAGAAATAGGCAAAATGAAAAGAAAGAAGAAGAAGAAGAAGAAGAAGAAGAAGAGAAGAAGGAGAAGGAGGAGGAGGAGGAGGAGGAGGAGGAGAAGGCCAAGGACCTTCTAGTCCTTCTCCTCCTCGTCCTTCTCCTCCTTCTTCTTGATTTCTTCTTCTTCTCCTCCTCCTCCTCTTTCTTCTCCTCTTTCATATTATCCTTGCTTCAATTAACCCAACAATGACATAATTAGCCCATTTAGCTCCAATATACCATAATAAGCTCAAAATGGCATCAGAACCTTGGTTAGCTCATGAATATTATATACTTAGCTTGTTTTCCTCTAAAATGGGATAATTAGCCCATTTAGCTCCAAAAAGACATAATTAGGTAATTTAGCTCCAACAAAAGGAGAAGAGGAGAAGAAATAGGCAAAATGAAAAGGAAGAAGAAGAAGAAGAAGAAAAAGAAGAAGAAGAGAAGAAGGAGAAGGAGGAAGAGGAGGAGGAGTAGGAGGAGAAGGCCAAGGACCTTCTAGTCCTTCTCCTCCTCCTCCTTCTCCTCCTTCTTCTTGATTTCTTCTTCTTCTCCTCCTCCTCCTCTTTCTTCTCCTCTTTCTTATTATCCTTGCTTTAATTAACCCAACAATGACATAATTAGGACATTTAGCTCCAATATATCATAATAAGCTCAAAATGGCATAAGAACCTTGGTTAGCTCATGAATATTATATACTTAGCTTGTTTTCCTCTAAAATGGGATAATTAGCCCATTTAGCTCCAAAAAGACATAATTAGGTAATTTCGCTCCAACAAAAGGAGAAGAGGAGAAGAAATAGGCAAAATGAAAAGAAAGAAGAAGAAGAAGAAGAAGAAGAAGAGAAGAAGGAGAAGGAGGAGGAGGAGGAGGAGGAGGAGGAGAAGGCCAAGGACCTTCTAGTCCTTCTCCTCCTCGTCCTTCTCCTCCTTCTTCTTGATTTCTTCTTCTTCTCCTCCTCCTCCTCTTTCTTCTCCTCTTTCATATTATCCTTACTTTAATTAACCCAACAATGACATAATTAGCCCATTTAGCTCCAAAATACCATAATAAGCTCAAAATGGCATAAGAACCTTGGTTAGCTCATGAATATTATATACTTAGCTTGTTTTCCTCTAAAATGGGATAATTAGCCCATTTAGCTCCAAAAAGACATAATTAGGTAATTTCGCTCCAACAAAAGGAGAAGAGGAGAAGAAATAGGCAAAATGAAAAGAAAGAAGAAGAAGAAGAAGAAGAAGAAGAAGAGAAGAAGGAGAAGGAGGAGGAGGAGGAGGAGGAGGAGGAGGAGAAGGCCAAGGACTTTCTAGTCCTTCTCCTCCTCGTCCTTCTCCTCCTTCTTCTTGATTTCTTCTTCTTCTTCTCCTCCTCCTCTTTCTTCTCCTCTTTCATATTATCCTTGCTTTAATTAACTCAACAGTGACATAATTAGCCCATTTAGCTCCAAAATACCATAATAAGCTCAAAATGGCATAAGAACCTTGGTTAGCTCAAGAATATTATATAGTTAGCTTGTTTTCCTCTAAAATGGGATAATTTGCCCATTTAGCTCCAAAAAGACATAATTAGGTAATTTCGCTCCAACAAAAGGAGAAGAGGAGAAGGAATAGGCAAAATGAAAAGAAAGAAGAAGAAGAAGAAAAAGAAGAGAAGACGGAGAAGGAGGAGGAGGAGGAGGAGGAGGAGAAGGCCAAGGACCTTCTAGTCCTTCTCCTCCTCCTTCTTCTCCTCGTTATCCTCCTTCTTCTTGATTTCTTCTTCTCATCCTCCTCCTCCTCTTTCATATTATCCTTGCTTTAGTTAACCCAACAATGACATAATTAGCCCATTTAGCTCCAAAATGCCATAATAAGCTCAAAATGGCATAAGAACCTTGGTTAGCTCATGAATATTATATACTTAGCTTGTTTTCCTCTAAAATGGGATAATTAGCCCATTTAGCTCCAAAAACACATAATTACGTAATTTAGCTCCAACAAGAGGAGAAGAGGAGAAGAAATAGGCAAAATGAAAAGAAAGAAGAAGAAGAAGAAAAAGAAGAAGAAGAAGAAGAAGAAGAAGAAGAGAAGAAGGAGAAGGAGGAGGAGGAGGAGGAGGAGGAGAAGGCCAAGGACCATCTAGTCCTTCTCCTCCTCCTTCTTCTCCTCGTTATCCTCCTTCTTCTTGATTTCTTCTTCTTCTCCTCCTCCTCCTCTTTCTTCTCCTCTTTCATATTATCCTTGCTTTAATTAACCCAACAATGACATAATTAGCCCATTTAGCTCCAAAATACCATAATAAGCTCAAAATGTTAGAAGAACCTTGGTTAGCTCATGAATATTATATACTTATCTTGTTTTCCTCTAAAATGGGATAATTAGCAAATTTAGGTCCAAAAAGACATAATTAGGTAATTTAGCTCCAACAAAAGGAGAAGAGGAGAAGAAATCGGCAAAATGAAAAGAAAGAAGAAGAAGAAGAAGAAGAAGAAGTGAAGAAGGAGAAGGAGGAAGAGGAGGAGGAGCAGGAGGAGAAGGCCAAGGACCTTCTAGTCCTTCTCCTCCTTCTTCTTGATTTCTTATTCTTCTCCTCCTCCTCCTATTTCTTCTCCTCTTTCATATTATCCTTGCTTTAATTAACCCAACAATGACATAATTAGCCCATTTAGCTCCAAAATACCATAATAAGCTCAAAATGGCATAAGAACCTTGGTTAGCTCAAGAATATTATATACTTAGCTTGTTTTCCTCTAAAATGGGATAATTAGCCCATTAACTCCAAAAAGACATAATTAGGTAATTTCGCTCCAACAAAAGGAGAAGAGGAGAAGAAATAGGCAAAATGAAAAGAAAGAAGAAGAAGAAGAAGAAGAAGAAGAGAAGAAGGAGGAGGAGGAGGAGGAGGAGAAGGCCAAGGACCTTCTAGTCCTTCTCCTCCTCCTTCTTCTCCTCATTATCCTCCTTCTTCTTGATTTATTCTTCTCCTCCTCCTCCTCCTCTTTCATATTATCCTTGCTTTAATTAACCCAACAATGACATAATTAGCCCATTTAGCTCCAAAATGCCATAATAAGCTCAAAATGGCATAAGAACCTTGGTTAGCTCATGAATATTATATACTTAGCTTGTTTTCCTCTAAAATGGGATAATTAGCCCATTTAGCTCCAAAAAGACATAATTACGTAATTGAGCTCCAACAAGAGGAGAAGAGGAGAAGAAATAGGCAAAATGAAAAGAAAGAAGAAGAAGAAGAAGAAGAAGAAGAAGAAGAAGAGAAGAAGGAGAAGGAGGAGGAGGAGGAGGAGGAGGAGAAGGCCAAGGACCATCTAGTCCTTCTCCTCCTCGTCCTTCTCCTCCTTCTTCTTGATTTCTTCTTCTTCTCCTCCTCCTCCACTTTCTTCTCCTCTTTCATATTATCCTTGCTTTAATTAACCTAACAATGACATAATTAGCCCATTTAGCTCCAAAATACCATAATAAGCTCAAAATGGCATAAGAACCTTGGTTAGCTCATGAATATTATATACTTATCTTGTTTTCCTCTAAAATGGGATAATTAGCCCATTTAGCTCCAAAAAGACATAATTAGGTAATTTAGCTCCAACAAAAGGAGAAGAGGACAAGAAATAGGTAAAATGAAAAGAAAGAAGAAGAAGAAGAAGAAGAAGAAGAGAAGAAGGAGAAGGAGGAAGAGGAGGAGGAGCAGGAGGAGAAGGCCAAGGACCTTCTAGTCCTTCTCCTCCTTCTTCCTGATTTCTTATTCTTCTCCTCCTCCTCCTATTTCATCTCCTCTTTCATATTATCCTTGCTTTAATTAACCCAACAATGACATAATTAGCCCATTTAGCTCCAAAATACCATAATAAGCTCAAAATGGCATAAGAACCTTGGTTAGCTCAAGAATATTATATACTTAGCTTGTTTTCCTCTAAAATGGGATAATTAGCCCATTTAGCTCCAAAAAGACATAATTAGGTAATTTCGCTCCAACAAAAGGAGAAGAGGAGAAGAAATAGGAAAAATGAAAAGAAAGAAGAAGAAGAAGAAGAAGAAGAAGAAGAGAAGAAGGAGAAGGAGGAGGAGGAGGAGGAGGAGGAGAAGGCCAAGGACCTTCTAGTCCTTCTCCTCCTCCTTCTTCTCCTCGTTATCCTCCTTCTTCTTGATTTCTTCTTCTCCTCCTCCTCCTCCTCTTTCATATTATCCTTGCTTTAATTAACCCAACAATGACATAATTAGCCCATTTAGCTCCAAGATGCCATAATAAGCTCAAAATGGCATACGAACCTTGGTTAGCTCATGAATATTATATACTTAGCTTGTTTTCCTCTAAAATGGGCTAATTAGCCCATTTAGCTACAAAAAGACATAATTACGTAATTTAGCTCCAACAGGAGGAGAAGAGGAGAAGAAATAGGCAAAATGAAAAGAAAGAAGAAGAGGAAGAAGAAGAAGAAGAAGAGAAGAAGGAGAAGGAGGCGGAGGAGGAGGAGGAGGAGAAGGCCAAGGACCATCTAGTCCTTCTCCTCCTTCTTCTTGATTTCTTCTTCTTCTCCTCCTCCTCCTCCTCTTTCTTCTCCTCTTTCATATTATCCTTGCTTTAATTAACCCAACAATGACATAATTAGCTCATTTAGCTCCAAAATACCATAATAAGCTCCAAATGGCATAAGAACCTTGGTTAGCTCATGAATATTATATACTTATCTTGTTTTCCTCTAAAATGGGATAATTAGCCCAGTTAGCTCCAAAAAGACATAATTAGGTAATTAAGATCCAACAAAAGGAGAAGAGGAGAAGAAATAGGCAAAATGAAAAGAAAGGAGAAGAAGAAGAAGAAGAAGAGAAGAAGGAGAAGGAGGAAGAGGAGGAGGAGCAGGAGGAGAAGGCCAAGGACCTTCTAGTCCTTCTCCTCCTTCTTCTTGATTTCTTATTCTTCTCCTCCTCCTCCTATTTCTTCTCCTCTTTCATATTATCCTTGCTTTAATTAACCCAACAATGACATAATTAGCCCATTTAGCTCCAAAATACCATAATAAGCTCAAAATGGCATAAGAACGTTGGTTAGCTCAACAATATTATATACTTAGCTTGTTTTCCTCTAAAATGGGATAATTAGCCCATTTAGCTCCAAAAAGACATAATTAGGTAATTTCGCTCCAACAAAAGGAGAAGAGGAGAAGAAATAGGCAAAATGAAAAGAAAGAAGAAGAAGAAGAAGAAGAAGAAGAGAACAAGGAGAAGGAGGAGGAGGAGGAGGAGGAGGAGGAGAAGGCCAAGGACCTTCTAGTCCTTCTCCTCCTCCTTCTTCTCCTCGTTATCCTCCTTCTTCTTGATTTATTCTTCTCCTCCTCCTCCTCCTCTTTCATATTATCCTTGCTTTAATTAACCCAACAATGACATAATTAGCCCATTTAGCTCCAAAATGCCATAATAAGCTCAAAATGGCACAAGAACCTTGGTTAGCTCATGAATATTATATACTTAGCTTGTTTTCCTCTAAAATGGGATAATTAGCCCATTTAGCTCCAAAAAGACATAATTACGTAATTTAGCTCCAACAAGAGGAGAAGAGGAGAAGAAATAGGCAAAATGAAAAGAAAGAAGAAGAAGAAGAAGAAGAAGAAGAAGAGAAGAAGGAGAAGGAGGAGGAGGAGGAGGAGGAGAAGGCCAAGGACCATCTAGTCCTTCTCCTCCTCGTCCTTCTCCTCCTTCTTCTTGATTTCTTCTTCTTCTCCTCCTCCTCCACTTTCTTCTCCTCTTTCATATTATCCTTGCTTTAATTAACCCAACAATGACATAATTAGCCCATTTAGCTGCAAAATACCATAATAAGCTCAAAATGGCATAAGAACCTTGGTTAGCTCATGAATATTATATACTTATCTTGTTTTCCTCTAAAATGGGATAATTAGCCCATTTAGCTCCAAAAAGACATAATTAGGTAATTTAGCTCCAACAAAAGGAGAAGAGGCAAAGAAATAGGCAAAATGAAAAGAAAGAAGAAGAAGAAGAAGAAGAAGAAGAAGAGAAGAAGGAGAAGGAGGAAGAGGAGGAGGAGCAGGAGGAGAAGGCCAAGGACCTTCTAGTCCTTCTCCTCCTCCTCCTTCTTCTCCTCCACCTCCTATTTCTTCTCCTCTTTCATATTATCCTTGCTTTAATTAACCCAACAATGACATAATTAGCCCATTTAGCTCCAAAATACCATAATAAGCTCAAAATAGCATAAGAACCTTGGTTAGCTCATGAATATTATATACTTAGCTTGTTTTCCTCTAAAATGGGATAATTAGCCCATTTAGCTCCAAAAAGACATAATTAGGTAATTTCGCTCCAACAAAAGGAGAAGAGGAGAAGAAATAGGCAAAATGAAAATAAATAAGAAGAAGAAGAAGAAGAAGAGAAGAAGGAGAAGGAGGAAGAGGAGGAGGAGCAGGAGGAGAAGGCCAAGGACCTTCTAGTCCTTCTCCTCCTCCTCCTTCTCCTCCTTCTTCTTGATTTCTTCTTCTTCTTCTCCTCCTCCTCTTTCTTCTCCTCTTTCATATTATCCTTGCTTTAATTAACCCAACAATGACATAATTAGCCCATTAAGCTCCAAAATACCATAATAAGCTCAAAATGGCATAACAACCTTGGTTAGCTCATGAATATTATATAATTAGCTTGTTTTCCTCTAAAATGGGATAATTAGCCCATTTAGCTCCGAAAAGACATAATTAGGTAATTTCGCTCCAACAAAAGGAGAAGAGGAGAAGAAATAGGCAAAATGAAAAGAAAGAAGAAGAAGAAGAAGAAGAAGAAGAAGAAGAGAAGAAGGAGAAGGAGGAGGAGGAGGAGGAGGAGGAGAAGGCCAAGGACCTTCTAGTCCTTCTCCTCCTCCTCCTTCTCCTCGTTATCCTCCTTCTTCTTGATTTCTTCTTCTTCTCCTCCTCCTCCTCTTTCTTCTCCTCTTTCATATTATCCTTGCTTTAATTAACCCAACCATGACATAATTAGCCCATTTAGCTCCAAAATGCCATAATAAGCTCAAAATAGCATAAGAACCTTGGTTAGCTCATGAATATTATATACTTAGCTTGTTTTCCTCTAAAATGGGATAATTAGCCCATTTAGCTCCAAAAAGACATAATTAGGAAATTTCGCTCCAACAAAAGGAGAAGAGGACAAGAAATAGGCAAAATGAAAATAAAGAAGAAGAGGAAGAAGAAGAAGAAGAATAGAAGAAGGACAAGGAGGAGGAGGAGGAGGAGGAGGAGGAGAAGGCCAAGGACCTTCTAGTCCTTCTCCTCCTCCTCCTTCTCCTCGTTATCCTCCTTCTTCTTGATTTCTTCTTCTCCTCTTTCATATTATCCTTGCTTTAATTAACCCAACAATGACATAATTAGCCCATTTAGCTCCAAAATGCCATAATAAGCTCAAAATGGCATAAGAACCTTGGTTAGCTCATGAATATTATATACTTAGCTTGTTTTCCTCTAAAATGGGATAATTAGCCCATTTAGCTCCAAAAAGACATAATTACGTAATTTAGCTCCAACAAGAGGAGAAGAGGAGAAGAAATAGGAAAAATGAAAAGAAAGAAGTAGAAGAAGAAGAAGAAGAAGAAGAGAAGAAGGAGAAGGAGGAGGAGTAGGAGGAGGAGGAGGGGAAGGCCAAGGACCTTCTAGTCCTTCTCCTCCTCCTCCTTCTCCTCGTTATCCTCCTTCTTCTTGATTTCTTCTTCTTCTCCTCCTCCTCCTCTTTCTTATACTCTTTCATATTATCCTTGCTTTAATTAACCCAACAATGACATAATTAGCCCATTTAGCTCCAAAATACCATAATAAGCTCAAAATGGCATAAGAACCATGGTTAGCTCATGAATATTATATACTTAGCTGCTTTTCCTCTAAAATGGGATAATTAGCCCATTTAGCTCCAAAAAGACATAATTAGGTAATTTAGCTCCAACAAGAGGAGAACAGGAGAAGAAATAGGCAAAATGAAAAGAAAGAAGAAGAAGAAGAAGAAGAAGAGAAGAAGGAGAAGGAGAAGGAGGAGGAGTAGCAGGAGGAGGAGGAGAAGGCCAAGGACCTTCTAGTCCTTCTCCTCCTCCTCCTTCTCCTCCTTCTTCTTGATTTCTTCTTCTTCTCCTCCTCCTCCTCTTTCTTCTCCTCTTTCATATTATCCTTGCTTTAATTAACCCAACAATGACATAATTAGCCCATTTAGCTCCAAAATACCATAATAAGCTCAAAATGACATAAGAACCTTGCTTAGCTCATGAATATTACATACATAGCTTCTTTTCCTCTGAAATGGGATAATTAGCCCATTTAGCTCCAAAAAGACATAATTAGGTAATTTAGCTCCAACAAAAGGAGAAGAGGAGAAGAAATAGGCAAAATGAAAAGAAAGAAGAAGAAGAAGAAGAAGAAGAAGAAGAAGAGAAGAAGGAGAAGGAGGAGGAGGAGGAGGAGCAGGAGGAGAAGGCCAAGGACCTTCTAGTCCTTCTCCTCCTCCTCCTTCTCCTCCTTCTTCTTGACTTCTTCTTCTTCTTCTCCTCCTCCTCTTTCTTCTCCTCTTTCATATTATCCTTGCTTTAACTAACCCAACAATGACATTATTAGCCCATTTAGCTCCAAAATACCATAATAAGCTCAAAATGGCATAACAACCTTGGTTAGCTCATGAATATTATATAATTAGCTTGGTTTCCTCTAAAATGGGATAATTAGCCCATTTAGCTCCGAAAAGACATAATTAGGTAATTTCGCTCCAACAAAAGGAGAAGAGGAGAAGAAATAGGCAAAATGAAAAGAAAGAAGAAGAAGAAGAAGAAGAAGAAGAAGAAGAGAAGAAGGAGAAGGAGGAGGAGGAGGAGGAGGAGAAGGCCAAGGACCTTCTAGTCCTTCTCCTCCTCCTCCTTCTCCTCGTTATCCTCCTTCTTCTTGATTTCTTCTTCTTCTCCTCCTCCTCCTCTTTCTTCTCCTCTTTCATATTATCCTTGCTTTAATTAACCCAACCATGACATAATTAGCCCATTTAGATCCAAAATGCCATAGTAAGCTCAAAATGGCATAAGAACCTTGGTTAGCTCATGAATATTATATACTTAGCTTGTTTTCCTATAAAATGGGATAATTAGCCCATTTAGCTCCAAAAAGACATAATTAGGTAATTTCGCTCCAACAAGAGGAGAACAGGAGAAGAAATAGGCAAAATGAAAAGAAAGAAGAAGAAGAAGAAGAAGAGAAGAAGGAGAAGGAGAAGGAGGAGGAGGAGGAGGAGGAGGAGAAGGCCAAGGACCTTCTAGTCCTTCTCCTTCTCCTCCTTCTCCTCCTTCTCCTCCTTCTTCTTGATTTCTTCTTCTTCTCCTCCTCCTCCTCTTTCTACTCCTCTTTCATATTATCCTTGCTTTAATTAACCCAACAATGACATAATTAGCCCATTTAGCGCCAAAATGCCATAATAAGCTCAAAATGGCATAAGAACCTTGGTTAGCTCATGAATATTATATACTTAGCTTGTTTTCCTTTAAAATGGGATAATTTGCCCATTTAGCTCCAAAAAGACATAATTAGGTCATTTAGCTCCAACAAGAGGAGAACAGGAGAAGAAATAGGCAAAATGAAAAGAAAGAAGAAGAAGAAGAAGAAGAAGAAGAAGAAGAGAAGGAGAAGGAGAAGGAGGAGGAGGAGAAGGCCAAGGATCTTCTAGTCCTTCTCCTCCTCCTCATTCTCCTCCTTCTCCTCCTTCTTGATTTCTTCTTCTTCTCCTCCTCCTCCTCTTTCTTCTCCTCTTTCATATTATCCTTTCTTTAACTAACCCAACAATGACATAATTAGCGCATTTAGATCCAAAATGCCATAATAAGCTCAAAATGGCACAAGAACCTTGGTTAGCTCATGAATATTATATACTTAGCTTGTTTTCCTCTAAAATGGGATAATTAGCCCATTTAGGTCCAAAAAGACATAATTAGGTAATTTAGCTCCAACAAGAGGAGAAGAGGAGAATAAATAGGCAAAATGAAAAGAAAGAAGAAAAAGAAGAAGAAGAAGAGAAGGAGGAGAAGGAGGAGGAGGAGAAGGCCAAGGACCTTCTAGTCCTTCTCCTCCTCCTCCTTCTCCTCCTTCTTCTTGATTTTTTCTTCTTCTCCTCCTCCTCCTCTTTCTTCTCCTCTTTCATATTATCCTTTCTTTAATTAACCCATTTAGCTCCAAAATGTCATAATAAGCTAAAAATGGCATAAGAACCTTGGTTAGCTCATGAATATTATATTCTTAGCTTGTTTTCCGCTAAAAATGACATAATTAGCTGAAAAACATCATATTTTGTTCTTCTTATGTCTTTCTTATTTACATTTTTGCAGATTGGATATACTACATGCATGGAAGCTGGCATTCATGGAGTTGAACAATGTCGATGGATGAACTTTATATGTATATCATCTAGTTTTCATTTGAGTTGATGAACAATGTCGAACTATATGTATATGTATATATGGATAAACAGTGCAATACTTTGTATGTTGGTTCTTTCGATATATGGGGATGTACATTGATTTATATGTATATCATATATGTGTGGTGAATTATATATATGTGTTGGCAAGTATATGTGTGGTGAACTATATATCATATATGTGTGGTGAATTATATAAATGTGCTGTCAAATATATATATATATATGTGTGTGTGTGTGTGTGTGTGTTGTGAAATAATATAAAACAAAAAACAGGTACTATATGGGCTATTTGTCGTCTGCTAGCTGATGGCAAAGACCTGTGCCATCAGCTGGCAGATGGCAAAGGTGCCACATGGCACCCAGCTGTGCATCCTGGGGTGTCTATAGAGGCTCTTTGACGTCAGCCTGGGGTGGGCAGACGACAAAGAAGAGGGCACAAAGGAGGGGGGGAGGAGGAGGCAGACGGCAAAGAATGGAAGGGGGAGAGGCAGACGTCAAAGAGTGGAGGGGGGAGGGGAGGAGTAGGCAGACGACAAAGAGTGGAGGGGGGAGGAGGAGGAGGCAGACGACAAAGATAAAGGGGGAGGCAGACGACAAAGATAAAGGGAGAGGAAGACGGCAAAGCCTCCATTAACCCTTAACGGAGGCAACGCCTGTCGGCTGTCGTCTCGAGCACTTTGCCAACTGCTCCTAAGGAAAGCTGGCGGCAAAGGGCTTTGCCGTCCGCTTTGGGGGGGGGCAGACGGCAAAGAAGGTCCTATGCCATCGTAAGCTGACGCAGAAATTTTTCCGGCCGTGAGAATCTTTGCCGTCTGCTGTTTTGTCTTTGCCGTCAGTGATGGCAGATGACAAAGAAGGTGATTCCTGTAGTGAGTGTTCACAATCATAGATGGTACCCAAGATGATATATTTATATGTGAACCTCTCCTTCTTTATTACTTCCTATTAATTGCAACAATGACCAAGGTCTACGTTTGTCCACCCACAACAAGTTTCAATCAACATTATTTTTATATGTGAAGTCATCACTTCCCATAAGATCATTACATGATCAGTCATGCTTTTGTTCTTTTATTATTCTTTTCTTTAGATCATGGCATGAGGCAAGGCCCTTAACTAAAACACTCTTTATTATATGACTCATGAACTCGAATACATTGGGGGTGACACAAAGCAAAACTCAAGCCTAGAACATACTAAAAACTTTATTCTACTAGAGAAAGATAAAACCAAAAAGGATCAAACTAAGAAAAAGGTAAAGGCAAAAGATGTGATGGTGATACGATACCGGGGCAACTCCCCCAAGCTTGGCACAAACCAAGAGGAGTGCCCAAACCCGTGCTTAATTGTCTTCCTTCAAAGGTGATGGTGGTGGAGTTGTGTTGTCTTTTGATTCCAAGAGGTCCATCAATCTTTGATTTATGCTTTGAAGCTCTACGATATGTTTCTCCAGCAAAACAACTTCACGAGTGAGATAAGTATTAGGAACACGAGTTATTTCACATAACCTCAAGAGTTCGATCAAGGATGGAGGTAGGTTTGAAGAAAATCCTCTACCTCATCTTCTTCCTTATTGAGCACAGATTGCCCTTCGTCCGACGCCGGATTCTCGTCCTTAGTTTTGCCCATAGTTTCTTCTAGCATCCCTTCCTTGGCCTCCATTCTTTTCAGATCAGCATTTACTTCTTCATAGACTTGAGGGAAATCGTTCTCCCCGACAGAATCCTGAGACGACATCCTTGCCCTCAATCTGCGGTAGAAAGAGGCTCGAAACAAAAACAGAGGATATTTGCATGATACGAGGCTCAGACCTTTCGGGAGAATATATAATGAATTTTTCCCGACCAAAAGGAGTATTCCACAAGAAAATGGAGTCCGGGAGGCACACGAGGTGCCCACAAGCCACCCAGGCGCGGCCTGGGGGGTAGGCCGCACCTGGGAGGCTTGTCGCCTCCTCGTGCGCTTTCCAGACTACTTTAAATTTTTCTATTTTTCTAAGCAATCCAAAACGGAGAAAAATTGCTACTGGAGAAGTTTTGGAGTCGGTTTACTTACCGAATCACACACCTCTTCATTTTTGGAGTCTGAAACAGGCTGATAAATATCCCTTATGTACTCCTCCGGAGTTATGGTATTAATAATATTGCTTTCAATATTTATGGGAGTACCTAAGATATAATGCTTGATTCTTTCCCCATTTACAACTCTCGGAAAATTACCTTCCATGTTGTTGATCTTTTTGGCACCGGAACGATATACTTCCTCAACAATGTAAGGACCTTCCCATTTAGAGAGAAGCTTGCCTGCAAAAAATCTTAACCGAGAATTGTATAGCAAGACATAATCACCTACATTGAACTCACTTTTTGTATCCTTTTATCATGCCACCTCTTAACCTTTTCTTTAAACAACTTGGCATTTTCATATGCCTGAGTTCTCCATTCATCAAGTGAGCTATTAACAAATAACATCTTCTCACTAGCATGTTTGAAATCAAGAGGTAAATGACATGCTTTACCGTAAACCATTTCGTACGGAGATATGCCCATGGGATTCTTATAAGCAGTTCTATAAGCCCACAATGCATCATCAAGATTCTTAGACCAATTATTTCTAGACCTATTAACAGTATTTTGCAGAATTAGTTTAATTTCTCTATTTCTAGACCAATGTGAACCACCATCAGTCATTAGATATCTAGGGACTCCAAATCTAGGGAAAATAACTTATTTAAGCATCCTAATAGAGGTGTTATGATCAGCACTACTAGTTGGGATAACTTCTACCCACTTAGTAACGTAATCAACATCAACTAGGATATGAGTATACCCGTTGGACTTTGGAAAAGGTCCCATATAATCAAAACCCCAAACATCAAATGGTTCAATGACAAGTGAATAATTCATAGGAATTTCCTGACGTTTACTGATATTACCTATTCTTTGACATTCATCACAAGACAAGACAAACTTACAGGCATCCTTGAAGAGAGTAGGCCAATAAAATCCGGATTGCAATACCTTGTGTGTAGTTCTATCTCCCGCATGGTGTCCTTCGTAAGCCTCGGAGTGACACTTCTATAGGATCTGTCCCGGTTCATGCTCAGGTACACAACGTCTAATAACACCATCTACTCCTTCTTTATAAAGGTGAGGATCATCCCAAAAGTAATGTCTCAAATCAAAGAAGAATTTCTTCTTTTGTTGGTATGTGAAACTAGGTGGTATATATTTGGCAACAATATAATTTGCATAATCAGCATACCAAGGTGTACTACGTGAAGCATTGATGACATTCAATTGTTCATCTGGAAAGCTATCATCAATAGGTTGTGGGTCATCAAGAACATTCTCCAACCTAGACAAGTTGTCTGCTATGGGGTTCTCAGCACCCTTCCTATCAACAACATGCAAATCAAATTCTTGTAGCAAGAGAGCCCATCTGATAAGTCTAGGTTTAGCATCTTTCTTTTCCATAAGATACTTAATAGCAGCATGATCAGTGTGAATAGTAACTTTGGAATCAACAATGTAAGATCTGAACTTTTCACATGCAAACACGACTGCTAAAAATTCCTTTTCAGTAGTAGCGTAGTTTCTTTGGGCACTGTCTAGAGTTTTACTAGCATAATGAATAACATTCAATTTCTTATCAACTCTTTGTCCTAGAACAGCACCAACAACATAATCACTAGCATCACACATAATTTAAAAAGGTAGGTTCCAATCAGGTGGTTGAACAATAGGTGCAGTTATCAAGGCCTTCTTAAGTATTTCATATGCTTCCTCACAATCATCGTCAAAAACAAAAGGAATATCCTTTTGCAAGAGATTGGTAAGAGGCCTAGAAATCTTAGAAAAGTCCTTAATGAACCTTCTATAGAAACCAACATACCAAGGAAACTTCTTATACCTTTAATGTCTGTAGCGCTTGTCATTTTCTCGATCGCATCAACTTTAGCCTTATCAACTTCAATACCTTTTTCAGAGATTTTATGTCCTAAGACGATGCCTTCATTAACCATAAAGTGGCACTTCTCCCAATTCAAGACAAGGTTGGTATCTTTACATCTCTGCAAAACTCGATCAAGGTTGCTGAGGCGATCATCAAAAAAAGACCCGTAAACGGAGAACTCATCCATGAAAACCTCAACAATCTTTTCACAAAAGTCAGAGAATATAGCCATCATACATCTTTGAAAGGTAGCAGGTGCATTACATAAGCCAAAAGGCATACGTCTATAAGCAAGGGTATCGAAAGGGAAGGTAAAAGTGGTTTTCTCCTGATCAGATTGTGCAACAGGTATTTGGGAGAAACCAGAATAACCATCTAGAAAGTAGAAGTGTGTGTGTTTAGACAATATTTCTAGCATTTGGTCAATAAAAGGCAAAGGGTAATGATCTTTCCTAGTGGCTTTATTAATGCTCAAGCAATTATTGCTCTAAAGGATTAGTAGGAGGAACAACAATAGAAGCTAGGGCAATAATGTAATCCTTACTAGACAATTCTTTTTCATGAGGTTGTCTACCAAACTTGGAGAAATTGAATTCATGTGACACACCTTCAAAACCAACAGTGACAGTTTGCTTCTCACAGTCAATATGAGCATTGACAATATTGAGGAAAGGTCTACCAAATATGATGGGACAAAAGCTATCTTGTGTGGTAGAAAGAATGAGAAAATCAGCCGGATACTTAGATTTACCACACAAGACTTCAACATCTCTAACAATTCCTGAAGGGTAAATAGTATCTCTATTGGCAAGCTGAATAGTAACATCAATAGGTTCCATCTCGACAGTTGCAATATCGTCTTTAATTTCATCATATAAAGATCGAGGTATTGCACTAACACTAGCACCCACGTCACATAAACCATGATAACAATGATCTCCTACCGTAACCGAAACAACAGGCATGCCAACAACAGGCCTATGTTTGTCTCTAGCATGAGGTTTAGCAATTCTAGCAGCATCTTCATAGGAGTGAATATCATGCCCATCAACATTGTCGGACAGGAGATCTTTGATAATAGCAATGCTAGGTTCAACGCTAATTTGCTTAGGGGGTGTAGGTGTTCTAAGGTAGCCCTTACATATCACAGTTGGAGCTTTAGCATGATCCTTTATTCTAACAGGGAAGGGTGGTTTCTCAATGTAAGCACTAGGAACAATAGGATCATTATAACCAATGACTTTCTCTTCAACTGGATTGGGTTTAACTACATTGACTTCTATGGGAGGATGATATTTAAACCACTTCTCTTTAGGAAGATTAATATGAGAAGCAAATGATTCACATAATGAAGCTACTATCTCACGGTCAAGTCCATGTTTAGCGTTAAAATCACAAAAAGTATTTGTTTCAACGAAGGATTTAACACAATCGAACTTAAGATTCATACCTGACTCCTTACCTTCATCAAACTCCCAATCTTCAGAGTTGCGTTTAATTCTTTCCAATAAATTCCATTTGAAGTCAACATCTCTCTTCATAAAAGAAGCGGTACAACAAGTGTCAAGCATGGTGCGATTATCATGAGAAAGACGAGCATAGAAGTTCTGAATAATAATTTCTCTCAAGAGCTCATGATTGGCGCAAGAATATAACATTGACTTAAGCCTCCCCCAAGCTTGAGCGATACTTTCTCTATCACGAAGCCAAAAATTATAGATATAATTCCGATCACGATGTACCAAATGCATAGGATAAAACTTTTGATGAAATTCCAATTTCAATCTGTTGTAGTTCCATGATCCAGTATCATCACATAGCCTATCCCATGTCAATGCTTTATCCCTAAAAGATAAGGTAAATACCTTCTTCTTGACCTCATCCTCGGGCAAACCTGCAAACTTAAATAAACCACAAACTTCATCTACATAGATTAGATGCAAGTCGGGATGTGATATTCCATCTCCTGTAAAAGGATTAGCCAACAGCTTCTCTAGCATACCCGAAGGAAGTTCAGAATGAATATTTTCAGTAGGTGCAGTAGGTTGAGGATCAACTCCTTGTGCTTCCGTTCGAGGTGAAGATACCCCAAACAAGCTCCTCAAAGTATTAGTTTCCATAGTGACAAGTGACAATAAATTTCAGCACACTATATAAATGTTTCCTTACCAAATTCCACTTACCAAAGGCGCTTCACTCCCCGACAACGGCACTAGAAAAGAGTCTTGATGACCCACAAGTTTAGGGGATCTATCGTAGTTCTTTCAATAAGTAAGAGTGTCGAACCCAACGAGGAGCAGAAGGAATTGACAAGTTGTTTTCAGCAAGGTATTCTCTGCAGACACTAAAATTATCGGTAACAGAGGTGCAGCAAGATGGCCCAATCCCTTTTGTAGCAAGGGACAAGCCTAGACAAACTCTTATATGGGGTAAAGCGGTCCCGAGGACACATGGGAATTTCTATCAAGCTAGCTTTCATCATGTTCATATGATTCGCGTTTGCTACTTTAATAATTTGATATGTGGGTGGACCGGTGCTTGGGTGCTGTACTTACTTGGACAAACATCCCACTTATGATTAACCCCTGCCGTAAGCATCCGCAACTACAAAAGAAGAATTAAGACAAAGTCTAACCATAGCATTAAACTAGTGAATCCAAATCAGCCCATTAAGAAGCAACGCATAAACTAGGGTTTAAGCTTCTGTCACTCTAGCAACCCATCATATACTTATTACTTCCCAATGCCTTCCTCTAGGCCCAAATAATGGTGAAGTGTCATGTAGTCTACATTCAGATAACACCACTAGAGGAAAGACAACATACATCGTATCAAAATATCGAACGAATACAAAATTCACATGACTACTTATAGCAAGACTTATCCCATGTCCTGAGGAATAAAAGTGACTACTCACAAAGCATAATTATATTCATGACCAGAGAGGTATTGAATAGCATTAGGGATCTGAACATTTGATCTTCCATCGAGTAATTCAACTAGCATCAACTACAAAGAGTAATTAACACTACTAGCAACCTTACAAGTACCAATCGGAGTCGCGAGACAAAGATTGGTTACAAGAGATGAACTAGGGTTTGGAGATGAGATGGTGCTGATGAGGATGTTGATGGAGATGAGTCCCCTCCAATGAGAGGAGTGTTGTTGATGACGATGGCGACGATTTCCCCCTCCGGGAGGGAAGTTTCCCCGGCAGGCGGCCCTGCCGGAGCTCTAGATTGGTTCTGATCAAGTTCCGCCTCGTGGTGGTGACGTCTCTTCCCGAAAGCCTCCTCTTGATTTTTTATGGACCCAAACCCTCCTTATAGCAAAAGACAGGAGCCAGAGGGGCAACAGGGGGCCCACAAGCCACCCAGGCGTGGCTAGGGGGTAGGCCGCGCCTGGCAGGCTTGTGGCCTCCTGGTGGCTCCCCTCCGGTACTTCTTCCACCCAGTATTTTTTATAAAATCCAAAATAATTCCTCGTTAATTTTCACGGCTTTTGGAGTTGCGCAGAATAGGTATCTCAAACTTGTTCCTTTTTCAGACCAGAATTCCAGCTGCCGGCATTCTCCCTTTTCATGTAAACCTTATAAAATAAGAGAGAAAATACATAAGTATTGTACCGTAAAGTGTAATAACAGCCCATAAAGCGATAATTATCAACATAAAAAGCATGATGCAAAATGGACGTATCAAGTTGCACGTGGCAAAGTTGTGTCTCAAAAAGCCCTAAACCACCACTATATATAGGAGGGAGGGGGAGGGGCTAGCCTTGAGGGACAAGTCCTCAAGGTGCGCCGGCCGCCAGGAGGAGGAGGACTCCTCCTCCAATTCGGTTTGGGAAGGAGGATTCCTCCTCTTCCTTCCCACCTCCATCTTTCCTTTTTATTTTTATTTTCTTTTGGTATTTTTCTTATGTGGCGCCATAGCCCTCTTGGGCTGACTCCACCAGCCCACTAAGGACTTGTGGCGCCACCCTAGGGCCTTGGGCTCAGTCCCGGGATTCATATAATCTCGTATGTTATTCCCTTTCTCCTTCGATATGTTACTTGCCCGAGATTCGATCGTCGATATCCGCATACCTATTTCAATCTCGTTACCGGCAAGTCTCTTTACTCGTTTGGTAATACAAGATTCCATGACTTACACTTAGCCACATTTCTTGCAAGGCTTGTGTGTGATGTTGTATTATCGAGTGGGCCCCGAGATACCTCTATGTCACACGAAGTGATAAATTCCAGTCTTGATCCATACTAACTCAACGGACACCTTCGGAGATACCTGTAGAACACCTTTATAGTCACCCAGTTACGTTGTGACGTTTGATGCACACAAGGTATTCCTCCGGTGCCACTGAGTTATATGATCTCATGATCATAGGAATAAATACTTGACACGCAGAAAACAATAGTTATAAAATGACACAATCAATATTCTACGTTCATTGTTTGGGTCTAGTCCATCACATGATTCTCCTAATGATGTGATCCAGTTATCAAGTGACAACACTTGCATATAGCCACAAAACCTTGACTATCATTGATCAACTGGCTAGCCAACTAGAGGCTTGCTAGGGACATTGTTTTGTCTATGTATACACACATGCATCTTTGTTTTCATTCAATACAATTATAGCATGGATAATAAATGATTATATTTAAACAGGAAATATAATAATAACTATTTATCATTGGCTCTAGGGCATATTTCCAATAGAAACCCATCAGATTGAACGCACTACAACGCACCCCTCTCACTGAAGAAATTTCAATCTAGTTGGCCAACCTATTTCAATAGATTGAAGAGATTTACGAAGCTATCATAATCATGCGAATAAGAATCATAATTAGAATACAGAGAAGACTCATATCTTTATAATGAATAATCTAAATATAATCCCACAATTAATCGGATCCCAACAAAGGCACCGCATAAAAGGATTGCATCGGATAGATCAAAGGGAAAATGCGGTGATCATTGTATTGAAGATCAAGAGAGAGTGAGAGATAACCATCTAGGTACTAACTATACACCCGTGGGTTTGTGGTAAACTACTCACACATCTCCACTTGAGCATAAAGGTTGATGTAGAGGTCTTCCATGATCGATTCGCCCTCCGGTAGGGCACCGAAAAAGGCTCCTGATGGGCAAACTGTGGAAGAAAGACTTATGGTGGTGGAAAAAGTGTTTCGGGTGGATCCCTAGTTTTTTTTTGAATAATTGAGTATTTATAGAGCGAAGATGGACATGAGGTGGTGCAAGGGGGCCCACCACACATCAGGGTGCGGCCACCCCCCGGGTGTGCCCTGTTGTGTGTTGGCTCCCTTGTGTGGCCTCCGGTCTCCTCCCAAAGCTTCCAGGTCTTCTTTTAGTCCAGAAAAAACATTTTGGGGAAATTGGACTTCGTTTGTTACTGCAAACCTGAAAAGCCAAAAACAACAAGTGGCATCGGGCACTAGGTTAATATGTTAGTGCTCAAAAATAATATTAATATGTGTATAAACACCCAAAAAAGTATCCTAGAATGATAATATTATCACATGGAACAATAATTTTTTTTGATACATTGGAGACATATTAGCATCCCCAAGCTTAATTCTTGCTCGTCCTCAAGTAGGTAAATTATAAAAATCGAATTTTTGATATGACGTGCTACCCAACATGTAATCTATTGCAGGCTTGATCATTGAGAAATGATAAATTAATAAACATTAACATAGTAATATTCATAAACATAAGCAACATAATCATCAAATTTCAAAATATATGAAACTTAGAGAATGTTAACTGCCTATTCATTTTGTCATACAAGTATAACATGTATCCATATTCACGACATAAATACAAATGTTAAGCACCACAATTTCAAGTCAGACAATTGGATCGTACTCTTTTACGCATTTCAACTTTTTATGGCTCACTCAATATATGAGCGTGAACCATGGATATAGCATAAGGGTGGTATAGAATATGGTGGTAGGTTTCAAAAGGGTGAAAGTGGAGAAGAGAGTCTCGCATCAACTAGGCATATCAATGGGCTATGGAGATTCCCATCAATAGATATCAATGTGAGGAGTAGGGATTGCCATGCAATGGATGCACTAGAGCTATAAGTGTATGAAATCTCAATGGAAGCTATCACTACACCATAGCACTACTTGCCCAACACAGATTGGCCAGGAAAAAAGCTTTCACCAACACACAATCGGTCAGGAAATACTATTGCCCATCGACAATGTCTTTTCGGGAAAGTCTAGATATGAAAGCCTTTTCTCGACCAACATATCTTTCCCGATCTAACATTGGATGATTATAGAAAACATTGCTGACCCATATATTTTTGGCTCTGCCACGAACCTTTCTCGACCGATTTGCGATTATGAACCTTTCCTGGCCGACCGTTCGATGACAATAGCTTTGCCGACCGACTTTCTGTTGGCTTTGCTATGAACTTTTTCCGATCAACAATCTGTGGTATTAGTTTTCTTGACCAACTATAGGATGGTGCTCAACTTATAAAATAGCTCATATTGCTACCATGAAACTTTTCACCAATCTCAAACACTCACAAATAGACTAGCTAGCAGCACTACATAGAAAATTGGAGTACCACAAAAGAAGAAAAGCATGAGACGTCTTGTCCACTGGAACGTCTACTCATTCCCTACCATCGGGCCACTCTTTTCTCCGCCAACCTACTATCGCAATATGCGTGCACGGTAGAGAGATTGAAGGATGGAGGCAATGACGAGAGAGAGGAGCTGTACCACATCCATATGGATGCCCTTAACTAACCGCACGCTCCCAGATCCAAATTACTGGCGCCGCTGCATGTCCCTTCATGGTGGAGATGGGGGAGGTCAGGCCAGGGAGGGGATGTCAGATTTAGTGGATGTAGCACGAGGGCATGGGGACGATGGTGGAGAGACTGTATAACGTTGGGCGGCGCTAGAGCGAAGCGTCAAATGGAGGGCGGCCTGCAGCAGTGCTGCAGAGGCAGGGCGGGGTGGGGTGGAAGTGGGACGGTATCAAGATCGACTTGCGATAGCCCGAGTGGTGTATGGAGACACGGGAACGGCGTGGGATCGACCACCGTAAGCCCCGTTCGGCGTACGTGAGGAAGGAAAAGCTAGGGATTTGGCTTCCATTGTGTGTGCAAGGGGAACGAAGTGAGTATGGGGGAAAGCTTCGCGGGCGAAGCCGGTTATTGGCGCTAAAATTTTGGCCATCACGCATGGTTCCCATTTAGCGTCTGATTGTTGGTTGGGGTAATTTCTCGAATGATGGTTCGTGGACTATAAAGGAATTCCCGACTGACTTTTAGACGATGTATGTTGTAGTATTCCCAATTGCTGGTGGGTCACTGCATAGAGATTTTCCGACCCACTGTCCGTTAGAATTTTTTCTTATAGATTGTTGGTCGGCAAAACTGACTTTTTTCTAACAAACGTCACTAGGGAACACTGGTGCGTGGTGTAGTGTAAGTGGGTCTACATCCAACTCGCTTGATCATGAACACCTTGGGCATTTGAGGAAGCCCGTCATCGGAATATACAATCCAAGTTCTATAATGAAAAATTCTCACTAGCATATGGAAGCGACAAAACATGAGACTCTCTATATGAGGAACATGGTGCCACTTCGAGGAACAAGTGTGGGAAAAGAGGTAATAGCACTGTCCCTTCTCTCTTTTCTCCCATTTTTTTATTTTTTTTTCTTTCCTTTTTTATTTTTTGTTTTTCATCCGGAGTCTCATCCCAACTTGTGGGGGAATCATAGTCTACATCATCCTTTCCTCAATGAGATAGTTCGCTAATAATGATGATCATCACACTTTTATTTACTTACAACTCAACATGAAAAATTGTAGTACGACTCTATATTAATGCCTCTGGCAGTGTACTAGGATGTTCAATGATCTAGCATAGCAAAATATATCAATAATGGACAAGCCATGGAAATATCGTTCTAGCTATCTTACGATCATGCAAAGAAATATGACAATGAAAGTGCTAGCCATCACTACAGGAAAACAGTTATTTGTCATATGATGCTTCTTTGCCGTCTACAGGCTGATGCCAAAGGTACTATTTGCCATCAGCCAGCTCTTTGCCGTCTGCCAGCTCACGGCAAAGAGCATGCGGGCACACGGCAAAGAGCATGGGCGGCCCACCCCGCAGCCCCTGTCCCCCCCTAACGGCCACTTTCTTTGTCGTCTGCCTGCATGCTCTTTGCCGTCGGGAGGCGGACGGCAAAGAGGGTGCCCCCCCTAACGGCCGTTAGCCCCACCCCCACGCGCCTCTCTCTCCCCCTAACAGCCACCCCGACTCCCCTCTCTCTCACCCCCGACACCACAACCGCCGCCGCACCCTCCTCCGGCCTCCCTGCGCCGCCCTGCGCCCTCCTCCTCCCCGTCCGCCCTGCGCCCTCCTGCTCCCCGGCTGCCTTGTGCCCTCCTCCTCCCTGGCCGCCCTGCACCCTCCTCCACCGCCGCCCTGCGCACCCTCCTCCACCCCGGCCGCCGTGCACCCTCCTCCACCGCCGCCCTACGCCCCCTCCTCCTCCCCGGCCGCCCTGCACCCTCCTCCGCCACCGCGCTGCACCCCCTCCTCCACCCCGACACCCCTCTCTCTCACCCCCGACACCACCACCGCTGCCGCACCCTCCTCCGGCCTCCCTGCCCCACCGCCGCCGCCGCCGACACCACCCCCACCCCAGCGCCCCACCCCACCGCCGCCGCCCTCCTCGCGCCCCTCACCTTGCCCCTCCTCCCCATGCTTCCCTCCTCCCCCTGCGGCATCTCCCCCCCCCCTGCGGCACTCCTCCCCCTGGGGGCCCCTGCGTCAGTTTTCTTTCTTCTTTTTTTAATAGTTTTTGTTTAATTAGTTATATGTTTTAGTGAGGTTTTGGCTTAGTTTTAGTTTAGTTTAGGTTCAGTTTTAGTTTAGGTTTAGTTAGGTTAGTTTGCTATTTAGTAAAGGAGAAAAGGAGAAGAAGAAGAAGGAGAAAGGAGAAGAAGAAGAAGGAGAAAGGAGAAGAAGAAGAAGGAGAAAGGAGAAGAAGAAGAAGATGGAGAAAGGAGAAGATAAGAAGGAGAAATGAGAAGAAAAAAATAAGAAGAAGAAGGAAAAGAAGAAGAAGGAAAAGGAAGGGAAGGAGAAGAAAGAAGAAGAAGAAGAAGAAGAAGAAGAAGAAAAATAGGAGAGGAAGAGAAGAATAAGAGGAAAAAAGAAAATAATAATAATAATAATAATAAGAACAAGAAGAAGAATAACAGAAGAAGAAAACAAGAGGAAGGAGAAGAAGAATAAGAGGAAAAAAGAAAAAAGAAAATAAGAATAAGAAGAAGAATAAGAATAAAAATAAGAAGAAGAAGAATAAGAAGAGAAGAAGAAAAGAAGAAGAAGAATAAGAGAAAAAAGAAAATAGAAAATAAGAAGAAGAAGAAGAAGAAGAAGAAGAAAAGAAGAAGAAGGAGAAGAAGAAGAAGAAGAGGAAAAAAGAAAAAAGAAAATAATAATAATAAGAATAAGAAGAAGAAGATAAGAAAAGAAGAAGAAGGAGAAGAAGAATAAGAGGAAAAAAGAAAAAAGAAAATGAGAATAATAATAATAAGAAGAAGAATAATAGGAAAAAACAAAAAAAGAAAATAAGTGTTAGGTTACATATTTTTTTGATGATCTTATAAAAACATCATATTTGTGTTGATCGGGTGAATTTCAATGTGCAGTTGTTCGACGACCTCCACGTGCATTGGACGAGCTCCGCCCTACGTTTGTTGGTGAGCACAAATGACTTCTCCTCCTACCCCCTTAATTTTCTTTGTCCCGGTCTTCGTGCCGATGAAACTTGCTAGCTATACATAGGTTTCTTCAATCATGAGTATGCGTGACCAGTATGCGTCTCCCATTCGAAAGGGCGACATCTATAAATATGCATGTCTTTGCATATTTATAACCGCCATCCTTTCGAATTGTCCAACATTATCCATGGACAGGCCGAGTATGTGTAGATTAGGTTCGTTTTCCCATATGTTGTGCTCTGGATCCGATGCGGAATTTCGTCAGTGCCTCCCTGTTGTTCTCCGGATGCACATCCTCTCTATTTATTGCGGAGTCGTGTATCAGGAGAACAGCGGGGAGGTACCGCCGAAATTTTGCGTTGGATCCGGAGTAGAGCATGGGAAAACGAACCCAATCTACACATACTCGGGTGGGATTAGGAGCTATCTTTACCTATTAGCATGTAGGTTGCCTGGACGTAATAAAAATGGCGAACCTTCTTAACCGATGAATATAAATGCCAAATTATATATAAATATATTTCTTCTGTCTTTAGTAGCTACGCAAGATGAGTGATCGTGCGTGGATGTATACCGGTCACCCTAGTCAGAAAGAGATGACGAAAGAATGGTTTGTAAAAACAAAGGAATTTGTGAAAGCCGCATTCGCAAATGGCCAGGAAAGAAACTATTGCCCCTGTCCTGGATGCGACGACTATAAAAAGACGACAGAGGTTGTAATGATTAAACACCTGCAGTGGAGGGGGTTTAATCCTAATTATACGGTGTGTACATTTCATGGTGAGTCTATACAACGCACAAGAGCTGAGGTGGTCCGTCGTTGCACGGACGAGCATGGTACCGGGATCGTAGACATGGTGCAGGACTTTGATGATGCTCGGGATTTGGAAGATGAGATGGAGGAATCTGCAAAGGCCTTTTATGAAATGTTGGAGTCTTCAAAACATCCTCTCCATGAGCACACTGAGCTCTGTCAGCTGGATGCAATTGCACAAGTAATGGCTCTAAGGGCTCAGTTCCACTTGGGAAGAGAATGCTACGACGCAATGATGACACTATTTGGACGCTTCCTACCCAAAGGCCATGTCATGCCTGTACCAGTCGGACAAAATACTTCGTGTACTTAAGATGCGCTGTGAGAAGATAGATGCATGTGAGAAAGGATGTGTCTTAGTTAGGTAGGAGTATTCACACTTGGACTATTGTCCCAATTGCGAGTCTTGCAGGTATCTTGTGGTAGACAATGGTATGGGTGAGAAGAGGCAGACCAAAATCGCAGTTAGTGTTCTTTGGTATATGCCAATCGTACCAAGACTTCAACGTCTTTTCATGGTCGAAGAGACAGCCAGACAGATGACATGGCACAAATTGGGCAAAAGAACCGAACTAGATGCGGATGGGAATGGGAATCAGATGATGGTACACACATCGGATGGGGAAGCGTGGAAACATTTTGATGGATTGCATCAGGATAAAGCGGTAGATCCAAGGAATCCTTGAGTCTGCGCCGCCACAGATGGTTTTAATCCCTTCAGCATGACGGCAACCCAATACAGTTGTTGGCATGTATTTGTCATTCCACTCAATCTCCCCCCCCTTGGGCTGATTATGCAAAGAAAGAACATATTTTTGACGTTGATAATTCTAGGGCCCAATTATCCGGGGAAGAATATGAACGTGTACCTCCAACCGCTTAAGGATGAATTGGAAGAAGCTTGGGATAATGGGTTCAAGACATACGATGCCGCTAGAAAAGAAAACTTCAAAATGCATGTGTGGTACATGTACTCTATGCATGACTTGCCAGCGTATGCGCTATTCTGTGGATGGTGTGTGCATGGAAGGTTCCCGTGCCCCCAATGCAAGGCAGCTCTTCAGTTTCATTGGTTGCAGGAGGGTCGGAAGTATTCTTGCTTTGACTTGCATAGACAGTTCCTGGATCCTGACCATCAGTTAAGAAAAGACAAGAAGAACTTTACCAGAGGTAAAGTTGTCAAAAACTTGGCACCACCTGCGTTCACAGGCCAACAGATCCTGGATCAGCCAAACGCCCTCGAGCCTGATCTAGAGCGTCCAGGGTATTTCAAGGGGTATAATTCAAAACATGCCTGGACTCACAAGCCATGCTTCTGGGATCTGCCTTACTTCAAAGACCTCCTTCTTCCACACAATATCGACATGATGCACACTGAAAAGAATATTGGAGAGGCTATTTTTGGTACATTGTTCGACATAGACGGGAAGACAAAGGATAATATTAAGGCTAGGGTCGATCAAGAGACACTATGTCATAGACCGTTACAAAACATGCGAGAAGGCAAAGGAAAGCAGAAGTGGTCGAAGCCAAAGGCCTGGTTCAATCTTGGAAGGCCAGCTATGAGGGAAATTATCTTGTGGATCAAAATGCACTTGATGTTCCCCGATGGGTATGCAGCGAATCTAAAGAGGGGAGCAAGTCTTGAAAAATTAAAAATCTTTGGTCTCAAGAGTCATGATTGGCACATATTGCTAGAGCGGGTAATGCCGGTGATGTTACGTGGCTTTATTCCTAAGGATGAATGGCTAGTACTGGCGGAGCTGAGCTATTTCTTCCATGTTCTTTGTCCGAAAGAATTGTCGCCTGGCGTGGTAGAAGACATGGAGGAGTTTGCACCGGAGTTGTTGTGCAAGTTAGAGAAGATCTTTCCACCAGGCTTCTTTAATCCAATGCACGCTGTTACATCGCCAAATTCTCGGATGGAGCGGTGATCGAAAATGATTCCGTCAAAGGGTATGAGCTTCTGTCAAAGACAGGAGGCGGCTATCCCGGTTTCATCTCTTGGTTCAAACAAACGGTAATTATCAATAATGGACCATTTCATTCTTGGTCTAACTTGCGGCTAATGCAACAATCGTTTCGTATTAAACTTGTAGGCTAATTCAGAGTCTATGGACGCCGAATTGAGACAAGTCACTAATGGTTTTGACTATAAGGTCTGTTCATTTGAGAAATACAACATCAACGGGTATCTCTTTCGTACCTTTGGCAAAGAGCTATCTATACCCGACCGGAAATCTACAAATTGTGGTGTCTCTGCTATCGGCGAAGGTGTTATCGAGTATTATGGAAGAGTTGAAGCAATTTATGAACTTCAATTCTATGGTGAAAACCCACAAAACGTCGTAGTCTTCAAATGTTATTGGTTCCAGCCGAACAAGACTAGAAGGACTCATGAACATATAGGACTAGTCAAAATCAATCCAAACACCCATTTAGATGTTCCCGATGTCTATATTACGGCTCAACAGGCGACCCAAGTTTTCTATCTACCGTGGGCATGCCAAACGGATAAGAATCTGGAAGGTTGGTATGTTGTTTATGAAGTGCCGCCACATGTTAGACCACCTCTCCCAAATGAACAGGATTATGAACCTCACATTAACCGAGACACATATGATAGAGAATTCTTCCAAGAAACACGTCTTTCCAAGAAACATTTCAAGAACCACCGTGCTTCACCCAAGAACATGGAAGTAGACAGCAACAATGAATCCGACTCCAGCCCTGAGCCGGAACCAGAAGACCTGGAACTCATAGAGGTTACTGATGCGGATGACCTGTCAATGCTTCCACGATTAAAGGAAGGCCTTTCACAACTTCACGCCATTGAAGCCGACCAGCACGTCATTCATGAAGACATGCGTGATAGTGATGATGATGATGCATTTATTAGTGATGATTATTAGTTTGTAAGATTCACAACTTAAAATATATATTTTTTAGTCTTTATTATTCATGTGCATATTATTATTCATGTCAGTTATTCAATTTTTTTATGTTGTACTAATTTCTTTTAATCTTTATCGTGGCAGGTCACCATGTGTGGAAAGATGGTGGGCGCTGGTCCAGATCGCTCGACGGGTTCTTCCCAGGCGCCCCGCACGAGGGGTGGTACTTCCCTTCCACCCCTATCTCTCCGTAGAGC
This sequence comes from Hordeum vulgare subsp. vulgare, assembly GCF_904849725.1. Lineage (NCBI taxonomy): Eukaryota > Viridiplantae > Streptophyta > Magnoliopsida > Poales > Poaceae > Hordeum > Hordeum vulgare. The sequence goes on along the minus strand of NC_058522.1, from coordinate 438,112,461 downwards.
CTTGGCAGACAGTCTGTCGACACCACCCGTGGGTTCTTCTTCGTCGGCGGCATTGCCCACTGGGAGAGGTGCTGGTCGGGTAGGGAAGAAGGGGAAGGGTATACGGAGAGGTGGTGGCCGTGGAAGATCCAAGAGGACTATTGAGCCGTCCTCGCCACCACCACCAGCTCATTCACCCGAGCATAGGACTACTATGGTCGACCCGTTTGCGGAGGAGGCTACGGGGACTCCGTTCCAGGAGCCTGTTGTTGATGGGCATTCGTCCCATGAGACTCCAGTCCAGGAGCAGCCTCGGGTCGAGGTGCATTCGGCCCAGGAGCAGCTGGAGGAGATTACGGTTCCGGAGGTTTCACCCGACGTGGAGAGGCCCGGATGGGAGACCTGACCGGATCGTACCGAGTTGCCGGATTGGACCGAGGGTCCGGGTGGCTCACGGGGAAGGGATGGCGGGGATGAGCTTACGGATAGTGAGGGCGATGTGCAGGTGGACGGGGCCACCGTGTACAAGCGTGGTAGTACATGTCTCCCGGTCGCGCCGGCTACCCGCGAGCAAAGGCCGGTGATTAAACCTAAAGGAGATAGGTAAGTACATTTACTCTTTTTTTAGCTTCTGCCTTCAAGTTTGTTCAAATATCTAACGCGTTGACCTTATCATACTGCAGGGGATGGGTACACCCTCTTGGAGTCCGCAGGCCGAACTCCGTCCTTGGTGTGCTTTCTCGGACAAATTTCCCGGGGTTTGTCACGTTGCCTGGTGACGGTCAGGTTCCTACACTAGGATTTTCCTGGGAGCACTACTAGACTACGCAGGCCCTGCCGGAGGAGATTATAGATGGTGTCTTGTGCCACACGAGGGCCGAGATGGTGATCAAGAGCTTTTGGGTAAATTATCCTTTTACATAATCTAAAACTAACAATATAGGTAATTATTGTACTAATCGGTGTTTTCACGTTTGATTGCAGACCTTCTATAGGTGTGAGGATGGATATGAGGAGGAGGCGGCCAAGGTTCTCGAGGCCGAGTGTAGGCGGTTACTACAGAACTTGCGCCACGAGGCTCGGCCGCAGGCTATTCGAGATTACTACGCCACGCGTGGTATTAAGAAGCAGAAGAAGGATTGCCGCGGAAAGTTTCTGAAGAAGGAGCAATACATGAAGGTAATTACCTATTCTTAAGTCCTTCTACGTAGTTTTCTTGATTTCATTCATAGGCGTAGCGCTGAAAATTCTTTCTAATAACTTACAGGAGCCCCCGAGATGGTGTGCGGATAAGATGGATTGTTGGGAGGCGTTGGTTGACGAGTGGTGCACAGGCAGCTGGCGAGCCATCCACGAGAATGCGAAGGATCGGCGTAGCCAAATGGTTGGTGTGCCACACCATCAAGGCAGGGCCAACATACTTCAGTTTGGACGAAACCGGGTATGTGATTTTCTTCATGATTCATGCAATTCATTCTTGATGCTAATATTTTGTTCCTCTCTTTTAGGTGCATCACAATAAGACGGAGATGCCACATTCTACGACCTTTATGGCATGGCCCATACTGCCTCGTACAAGAAGGCGAAGGCATTCTCTGAGTCTGACCTGGATGATCCCAATAACTTCACCAAAATATCATCCCACCAGAAGCTCGTGGCATACACGGACATGGGGAAGGCTACGAAAGGGGATGAATTTAACCCTAGCCAGGAACCTTTGGATCCACAGCTGGTGATGATATCTGGTGGCGAGAGGCCCCATGGCTGGATAGCCATTGGAGATGGGATAATAGATTGTCCACTAACTCTCCCGGAGATCAAGGCGCGCCAGTCGAGCAGCTGTCCTGAGATAATGCGTCGTCCACGGCCAGTCGAACTTGCCATCGAGGTTAGTTGTACGGACTAAGAACACTTTCATCCATTTCATTATGTGTGTCAGCATAGATCATTACTGTGGTAACGAGGAATGGTGTTTGAGGCTGCTCTTCAGAAAGAGAGATTGGCAAACGAGGCTACTCTTGAGAAAGAGAGATTGGCAAGCTAGGCTGCTCTTGAGGCTGCTCTTGAGAAAGATAGATTGGCAAGTCAGGCTGCTCTTGATGAGAGGGACCAGACCACGGCACGATTGATTGAGGAGGAGAGGTCCCGAAATGAGGCGGGTTAACGGGCCCTGTACGAGCTTTTTGTGGTAAGTTTTTTTTCACATTAGCCAAATCATGTGTGTAATGTCTGTTTCATTACTAACTAATACGACCAACTCTTCAGGGTTTGTGCGAGAAGAGCGGTCAAGTCCCTCCGCCGATGCCCGTCTTCTCTTCGATTGGCATAGTGAGTTTCATTATAAACTACTATTAATAATTGAGTGTCATCATGCTAACTGAGACATTGCAAAATATCTATTATTCAGAATAACTCCCGAGCAGCATCGCACGACCCTTCTCCAGGTGTTTCTTCTCCTCTTTCATAATCTCCTTGCCTTAATTTCCCCAACAATGACATTGAGAAGAAGAAGTGAAGAAGCAGAAGGAGGAGGAGGAGGAGGAGGAGAAGGAGGAGAAGGCCAAGGACCTTCTAGTCCTTCTCCTCCTCCTCCTTCTCCTCCTTCTCCTCTTTCTTCTTGATTTCTTCTTCTTCTCCTCCTCCTCCTCTTTCTTCTCCTCTTTCATATTATCCTTGCTTTAATTCCCCCAACAATGACATAATTAGCCCATTTAGCTCCAAAATGCCATAATAAGCTCAAAATGGCATAAGAACCTTGTTAGCTCATGAATATTATATACTTAGCTTGTTTTCCTATAAAATAGGATAATTAGCCCATTTAGCTCCAAAAAGACATAATTAGGTAATGTAGCTCCAAGAAGAGGAGAAGAAATAGGAAAATGAAAAGAAAGAAGAAGAAGAAGAAGAGAAGAAGGATAAGGAGGAGGAGGAGGAGAAGGAGGAGGAGAAGGCCAAGGACCTTCTAGTCCTTCTCGTCCTCCTCCTTCCCCTCCTTCTTCTTGATTTCTTCTTCTTCTCCTCCTCCTCCTCTTTCTTCTCCTCTTTCATATTATCCTTGCTTTAATTTCCCCAACAATGACATAATTAGCCCATTTAGCTCCAAAATGCCATAATAAGCTCAAAATGGCATAAGAACCTTGGTTAGCTCATGAATATTATATACTTAGCTTGTTTTCCTCTAAAATGGGATAATTAGCCCATTTAGCTCCAAAAACACATAATTAGCTAATTTAGCTCCAACAAGAGGAGAAGAAGAGAATAAATAGGAAAATGAAAAGAAAGAAGAAGAAGAAGAAGAAGGAGAAGAAGAAGAAGAGAAGAAGGAGAAGGAGGAGGAGGAGGAGAAGGCCAAGGACCTTCTAGTCCTTCTCCTCCTCCTCCTTCTCCTCCTTCTTCTTGATTTCTTCTACTTATTCTCCTCCTCCTCCTCTTTCTTCTCCTCTTTCATATTATCCTTGCTTTAGTTTTCCCAACAATGACATAATTAGCCCATTTAGCTCCAAAATACCATAATAAGCTCAAAATGGCTTAAGAACCTTGGTTAGCTCATGAATATTATATACATAGCTTGTTTTCCTCTAAAATGGGATAATTAACCCATTTAGCTCCAAAAAGACTTAATCAGGTAATTTAGCTCCAACAAGAGGAGAAGAAATAGGAAAAATGAAAAGAAAGAAGAAGAAGAAGAAGAAGAGAAGAAGGAGAAGGAGGAGGAGGAGGAGGAGAAGGCCAAGGACCTTCTAGTCCTTCTCCTCCTCCTCCTCCTTCTCTTCCTTCTCCTCCTTCTTGATTTCTTCTTCTTCTCCTCCTCCTCCTCTTTCTTCTCCTCTTTCATATTATGCTTGCTTTAATTTCCCCAACAACGACATAATTAGGCCATTTAGCTCCAAAATGCGATAATAAGCTCAAAATGGCATAAGAACCTTGCTTAGCTCATGAATATTATATTCTTAGCTTGTTTTCCTCTAAAATGGGATAATTAGACCATATAGCTCTGAAAAGACATAATTAGGTAATTTAGGTGCAACAGGAGGAGAAGAGGAGAAGAAATAGGAAAAATTAAAAGAAATAAGAAGAAGAAGAAGAAGAGAAGAAGGAGAAGGAGGAGGAGGAGGAGGAGAAGGCCAAGGACCTTCAAGTCCTTCTCCTCCTCCTCCTTCTCCTCCTTCTTCTTGATTTCTTCTTATTCTCCTCCTCCTCCTCTTTCTTCTCCTCTTTCATATTATCCTTGCTTTAATTTCCCCAACAATGACATAATTAGCACATTTAGCTCCAAAATACCATAATAACCTCAAAATGGCATAAGAACCTTGGTTAGCTCATGAATATTATATAATTAGCTTGTTTTCCTCTTAAATGGGATAATTAACCCATTTAGCTCCGAAAACACATAATTAGGTAATTTAGCTCCAACAAGAGGAGAAGAGGAGAAGAAATAGGAAAAATGAAAAGAAAGAAGAAGAAGAAGAAGAAGAAGAAGAAGAAGAGAAGGGGAAGGAGGAGGAGGAGGAGGAGGAGGAGAAGGCCAAGGACCTTCTAGTCCTTCTCCTCCTCTTCCTTCTCATCCTTCTCCTCCTTCTTCTTGATTTCTTCTTCTTCTCGTCCTCCTCCTCTTTCTTCTCCTCTTTCATATTATCCTTGCTTTAATTTCCCCAACAATGACATAATTAGCCCATTTAGCTCCAAAATACCATAATAACCTCAAAATGGCATAAGAACCTTGGTTAGCTCATGAATATTATATACATAGCTTGTTTTCCTCTAAAATGGGATAATTAACCCATTTAGCTCCAAAAAGACTTAATCAGGTAATTTAGCTCCAACAAGAGGAGAAGAAATAGGAAAAATGAAAAGAAAGAAGAAGAAGAAGAAGAAGAGAAGAAGGAGAAGGAGGAGGAGGAGGAGGAGAAGGAGGAGAAGGCCAAGGACCTTCTAGTCCTTCTCCTCCTCCTCCTCCTTCTCTTCCTTCTCCTCCTTCTTGATTTCTTCTTCTTCTCCTCCTCCTCCTCTTTCTTCTCCTCTTTCATATTATGCTTGCTTTAATTTCCCCAACAACGACATAATTAGGCCATTTAGCTCCAAAATGCGATAATAAGCTCAAAATGGCATAAGAACCTTGCTTAGCTCATGAATATTATATTCTTAGCTTGTTTTCCTATAAAATGGGATAATTAGACCATATAGCTCTGAAAAGACATAATTAGGTAATTTAGGTGCAACAGGAGGAGAAGAGGAGAAGAAATAGGAAAAATTAATAGAAATAAGAAGAAGAAGAAGAGAAGAAGGAGAAGGAGGAGGAGGAGGAGAAGGCCAAGGACCTTCTAGTCGTTCTCCTCCTCCTCCTTCTCCTCCTTCTCCTCCTTCTTCTTGATTTATTCTCCTTCTTCTCCTCCTCTTCTTTCTTCTCCTCTTTCATATTATCTTTGCTTTAATTTCCCCAACAATGACATAATTAACCCATTTAGCTCCAAAATGCCATAATAAGCTAAAAATGGCATAAGAAGCTTGGTTAGCTCATGAATATTATATTCTTAGCTTGTTTTCCTCTAAAATGACATAATTAGCTCAAAAACATCATATTTTGTTCTTCTTCTGACTTTCTTATTCACATTTTTGCAGATCGGATATACTACATGCATGGAAGCTGGCATTCATGGAGTTGAACAATGTCGATGGATGGACTCTAATTTGCATGATTTGAATGGAACTAACCCAGAATTGCGCTACTTTTAGCAGAATTGCCTTGCTGTTATTTTTGTGCGGAAATTAAAGTTCTCCGATTGACCTAAAAATTTACAGAAAATATTTTTGGAATTAATAAAATATATTGCCGAAAGAATCAACTCGCGAGGGGCCATCACTAGGCCACAAGCTTGTACGGCGCGCCCCTCGCTTGTAGGGTCCCTATGGCTCCGCTTACCTTGTTTCCACTTCTATATATTCCTATTCGAGGAGAAAAAAATCAGAGAGAAGAGGTCATCCTGTTCTTCCTCGAGAGGGAAGATCTGGAGTCTGATTTAGGCTCCGGAGAGGGGAAATCAACGCCGTCGTCATCACCAACCATCCCTCATCACCAATTTGATGATGCTCTTTGTCGTTAGTGAAGAATTCCATCATAGGCTTGCTGGACGGTGATGGTTGGATGAGATCTATCATGTAATTGAGTTAGTTTTGTTAGGGTTTGATCCCTAGTATCCATTATGTTCTGAGATTGATGTTGCTATGACTTTGCTATTCTTAATACTTCTCACTAGGGGCTGAGTGCCATGATTTCAAATCTGAACCTATTATGTTTTCATGAATATAGATGTGATTCTATCTTGCAATTTATATACACCTATTACGAGTTATGATCCGCACCCCCAGGGTGACAATAACTAGGATTCTTTCTGGTGATTACCGTAGTTTGAGTAGTTCATGTATTCACTAAGTGCTAATGCTTTCGTCCGGTTTTCTATTAAAAGGAGGCCTTAATATCCCTTAGTTTCCATTAGTACCCCGCTGCCATGGGAGGGTAGGAGAAAAGATGTCATGCAAGTTCTTTTCCATAAGCACATATGACTATATATGAAATACATGCCTACATTATATTAATGAATTGGAGCTAGTTCTGTATCACCCTATGTTATGATTGTTGCATGATGAATGCCATCGGACATAATTATCCATCACCGATCCATTGCCTATGAGCTTTCCACATATTGGTCTTTGCTAAGTTACTTTTTTGTTGCTATTGTTACAATCACTACAAAACTGCTACTCTCGCGTTTCCCACCGTTACCGTTACTTCCATAATACTTTGCTACTAAATACTTTGCTGCAGATATTAAGTCTTTTAGGTGTGGTTGAATTGACAACTCAGCTGCTAATACCCAAGAATATTCTTTGGCTCCCTTTGAGTCGAATCAATAAATTTGGGTTGAATACTCTACCCTTGAAAACAGTTGTGATCCCATATACTTGTGGTTTATCAAGACCTTTTTTTGGTGCCGTTGCCGGGGAGCATAGCTTTATTCTCTGAGTCACTTGCAATTTATATCTGTTGATCACAATGAAGAATCTGAAAGACGCTAAAACCAAGATTTACCCCTCAACTACGAGGGCACATAAGGAACTTCCATCTAGCTCTGCACTTGATTCACCGTTTGTTATGAGTAAATTTGCGACACCACCACCTGCTACTGAATCTGATATGTCGCAAGTAATTGACGATGCTACTTCTGCTATGCATGATGCTTATGATGGTACTTTGCTTGATACTATTGTGCCACTTGGTGAATTTCTTGATGAACAAATTGCTAGAGTGAATGTTGAAACTGATGATATTTCTGAATCTGATGAAATTATTGAAACTTAGCATCATGTTGCACCTACTAGACATAGCTCTCCTAGATATGAATTGACTAATATACCTGAGGGTTATGTTATGGAAGGAGAAGTAGCTAGGGGCTTTCTTTCTTGTAAGGATAGAGATGATCTTAAGTAATTGCTATGCAAGTGGAAGGAAAGATCTTTCAATGCTAGAATGCAATATGATCGCAAGTTTGCTACTTCACCTATGTTTGTTACTCATAAGGGTTATGAATTCTCTGTCGATCGTGAGTTAATTACTTTGGTAGAATCTGATCCTTTCCATGGTTATGAATCTTAAACTGTTGTGGCACACCTTACTAAATTGAATGATATAGCCACCCTATTTACTCATGAGGAAAAATTCATTACTACTATGTTCTTAAGTTGTTTCCGTTCTCATTAAAGGGTGATGCTAAGATATGGTATAATTCTCTTGCTCCTAGTTGTGTGCGTAGTCTCTAGGGTATGATTTACGACTTTTGTGAAAAATATTTTCCTGTCCATAAGAAACAAGCTGCCTTGCAGGAAATATTTAACTTTGTGCAAATTGATGAAGAGAGTTTGTGATGTCTACTACACATCCTTCTTCTTGTAGACTCGTGTCGGGCCTCCAAACGCAGAGTTTTGTAGGCCAGTAGCAAATTTCCCTCAAGTGGATGACCTAAGGTTTATCAATTGGTGGGAGACGTAGGATGAAGATGGTCTCTCTCAAGCAACCCTGCAATCAAATAACAAAGAGTCTCTTGTGTCCCCATCACACTCAATACAATGGTAAATTCTATAGGTGCACTAGTTCGGCGAAGAGATGGTGATACAAGTGTAATATGGATGGTAGATATAGGTTTTTGTAATGTGAATATATAAAAACAGCAAGGTAACAAATAGTAAACAACGAGCAAAAAGTTGTATAAATGCTTGGAAACTAGGCCTAAGGTCCATACTTTCACAAGTGCAAGTTCTCACAACAATACTAACATAGTTGAATCATATATAAATCCCTCACATGCGACAAAGAGTTCACTCCAAAGTCTCCAATAGTGGAGAAAAAACAAAGAAATTGTTGTAGGGTACAAACCCACCTCAAAGTTATCTTTTTTGATCAATATTATGAGATATCACTATAAGTGTCACGAACAGCCCTAGAGTTCATACTAAAATAACACCTTAAGATACATATCAACCAAAAACCCTAATGTCACCAAGATACTCCAATGTCACCACAAGTACAAATGGGCATGATTATACGTTATGCATCACATAATTTCAGATTCATCATGTTCAATCCAACACAAAGAACTTCAAATAGTGCCCCAAAGTTTCTACCGGAAAGTCAAGACGAAAACAGGTGCCAACCCCTATGTATAGATTCCCAAGGTCACGGAACCCGCAAGTTGATCACCAAAACATACATCAAGTTGATCAATAGAACATCCCATTATCACCACAGATATCCCATCGCAAGACATACATCAAGTGTTCTCAAATCCTTAAAGACTCAGTTCGATAAGAAAACTTCAAAGGGAACAGTCAATTCATCACAAGAAGATAGAGAGAGGAAAACTCCATTTGATTTATCTATATTAATTAAGCTTACGATACATCAATATCGTGTCATCTCAAGAACACGAGAGGGAGAGATTAAGCACATAGCTATTAGTACATACCCTCATCCCCGAGGAGGATTACTCACACATTATCATGGTGAGAAAGAAAGATTTGTCGATGGAGAGGTGCAGCCCCGAAGAGCTGGAGGCGCTGGCGGCCATGGCACCGATGACGGGCGACGACCGTGTCGACGGCGCCGACCCCTTGCCTCTCCTTGTTCCTTGGTCTTGGTGCTACAATGGAGGAGTCTCTTCCCTTCTTGGCGGCTGCCAAGGGAGAGGCAAAATTCGTGGCTCGTGGTGGCTCTCCCAAAATTAGGGTTTTCTCTCCTTATATGTGCCTCTATGGTGCTCTATGGCCCTCCGATGGATTGACCATTGATCCAATGGCTCTCGGGCACCTTTAGAACCTTCCTAGGGGCACGTCACAGCCCTCATGAGTCTCCAAAGTTGTGGCTTGGACGAATATATCAGATATGTTAAGAGTTGGAGTCAATCACGTCAACAATTCTCGTGATCCCGTAATAAGATATTTTCCTTCAGTAAAAGGGTCTCTGGATCGCATAAAAACTCCGTTTTGGATGAATTTGTAGTCGAGAATCATTGACATAAACTTCCCCACACTTTCCTAGTTTTAGATTTTTCTATTTGACGCTATCGTCGGGGCTGACACTGACGATCTCTAAAAACTGTCTGTGGACAGATTTCAGGAGAGTCAGAGTCTTCCTCCAACAAAGCTCCTTTTGCGTTTTTTCGACAATTTCTAATTAATTCCTACAAATCAAAGTGTGAAATAAGAACTTGTGCATTTTTGCAACCATTAATAGGTTAGTCCCAAAAAATAATATAAAGTTGTACTAAAATGATTGTAAAACATCCAAAAATGTTAATATAACAGCGTGGAACAAGCAAAAGTTATAGATACGTTGGAGACGTACCAGCATCCCCGAGCTTAATTCCTGCTCGCCCTCGATTAGGTAAATGATAAAAACAATATTTTTGATGTGGAATGCTGTGTAATATGTTCATCAAAATATTTTCTTCTTTGTATAGCATGGACATTTGGACTTGTAAGTGATTCAAAGCAATAGTCTAGTTTTAACATAATGACTTCAATACTCAAGCATGTCAACAAGCAACCATGTCTTTCAAAATATCACCACTAAAGAAAGTTATCGCTAGCCTGTCATGCTCAATCATTGATCCATTCATGAAACAAACTCAAATATTAGCTATGCCCAATGCTCAAGTATGATCATAGTGTTCCCTAGTTGGTGCTTATAAGAGAAGATGGAGACTCAATCCAAAAATAAAAATTACATAAAGTAAATATGCCCTTCATAGAGGGAAGCAGGGATTTATAGAGGTGCCAGAGCTCAAGGTTTAAATTGAGAGAGAGAAAATTATTTTGAGTTGCATGCATTTCCTGTCAACGAAAACGACAAAGTAGCTCACAATACTTTCCATGCAAGATACATCATAGGCGGTTCCCAAACAGAATTGCGAAGTTTTTACTCGCCCCCCCTCCATGAATCAATCACACTCCACGGCGAGCCGAATCCATGGGTATCCTGGGGGAGTTTTGTTTCATTATATTTGACTTGATTTTTGAGCATGGAACTGGGCATTCCGAATACCAGCCACTTTCTCGTGAATGATAGTGAATCAACACATATCGTGAGAATAACCCACCTAGCATGGAAAAATATTGGATACTCCCCACCGTTTCATGAGCGGTACGGGCACACAAAAGATAAAAAATATTTTAAATTTTTTGAGATGGCACATACAAATTTTCTTGGAACCGCTTGGAAATACCGCATATAGATAGGTATGGTCGACTCATGAGGCAAAACTTGGTTTAAGGATTTTGGATGCACAAGTGGTATTTCTACTTAGTACAAATGAAGGATAGCAAAGAGACTGGGAAGCAATCAATCCAAGAAACAAAAATTTACATAAGTGATCATTGAGTCATAACAAACATCGAATAATGAACCACAGTAGGATGTAACTTCATTGCATAACTCTTGAATTTCGTGCATGCATAGGGAATCACAAACCTTAACACCAATATTCCTACTTAAAGCATAATTACTCATAAACATGACTCACATATTACTATCATCATGTTTCAAAACTATTACAAAGAATCAAGTTTAATTTCTCCCATGATCTTCATGAAAGTTTTTATTATATCCCTCTTGGATATCTATTACTTTGGGACTATTTTCATATATTTCTATTGCACTTTAGACATGCTCAAACCAATTTCAAGGAAGCACAAGAGCATAAAGATTTCATCACTCAAAAAGTTATAAGGGAAGCATTAGAGGAAATGACAAGCTAGTCACAAAAGATATAAGTGAAGATCAATGAGTAGTCAAAAAATTAAGGAGCTATGTGAGGACTCTCTCTCCCACAAAAAATATATTTTCAGATCTGATTATTTTATTTAAAAAACAAAAAAAAGAAAAATAGAACTCCAAGAATAGGATGCATCATGTGAACGAATAAAAATTTAGGCTCAATATAGGGTAACCGATAGTTGACGAAGAGAGGTGGGATGCGTAGCATCCCCAAGCTTAGATGCTTGAGATTTCTTGAAATATTTACTTGGGGTGCCTTGGGCATCCCCAAGATTGAGTGTTTGTATCTTTTTCAATCCTCTCGTATCCGGTTTCACCTATTCTCAAAAACTTCATCCACACAAAACTTGAAAAGAACTCATAACATAAGTTAGTGCACATAATAATAAATCAACTCTTTATGTACTGCCAAGAGAAGTTGCATAATAATTGTAAACATCATGTACTATTTACTATCATTGCCACAATTTATATCTATCAATATAGGCTATAGAAACTATAGGATAACTAGATAAAAAAACTATGACAGCAATCTGTCCAAACAGAACAGTCTGTAGAAATTTATGAAAACTGTGTACTTCTGTAACTCAAAAAATTATTAAAAATTAGGAAATTCTATAAACTTTATATGAAAACCCAATGTCAAAATTTCAGAAACTTTCCACGTTCTAGTAAAATAAGAAAACTCAAACACTATAGTACAAGTTTTTGCTTTTACACAACACCAATCCAAGCATGCAATGCAAGTATCCTAATGCAATTCTTGGAAGTTTTTATTGGAAAACAATATTATAAATAACACCTAAGAGAGAAAAATAAAATAAACTAACACTCCAAGCAAACCTCATATTATGTGACGAATAAAATATAGCTCCAAGTAAGATATACCGATAATGTTGAAGATGAAAGAGGGGAGGCCTTCCAGGGCATCCCCAAGATTAGGCGCTTGAGTCTTCCTTGTATATTACGTTGGGGTGACTTGGGAATCCCCAATCTTAGGTTCTTTTCACTCCTTATTCTCCTCATATCGGTGTCTCACCCAAAACTTAAGAACTTCAATCACACAAAACTTAACGGAACTTCGTGAGATGGGTTAGTATAATAAATATTGATCATTCACTTAGGTACTGTCAACACAAGATTCATAATAGTTCCCACATGATACCTACTGTATTCTACTATTACCATAATTTATATCATTGAATATAAGCTATGGGAACACTAAAACATGCAAACTATGCATGCAAAACAAAATCTGTCAAAAACAGAACACTCTGTGAAGATCTGTAGTGTAACCATACTTCCCTGTCTCTAAAACTTCTGAAAAATAGGAAAAATCCAGGAAATTTGTATATGAATCGTGTGTAAAAAATTCAGATCAAAATCATGTTTTAGTAAATTTACAAAATTCCTATAGTGAGAGAAAATGTTTTTGTTTTTGCACCAAATTAAGTCAACTATCATCCATACTATTCAAAAGGCTTTACTTGGCACTTTATTGAAATAAAAGGCATAAAAGATGATTACAACAGTAGATTAATCATGTTAACACCAAAAACAGAAAGTAAAAGTGTTGGGTTGTCTCCCAACAAGCGCTTTTCTTTAAAGCCTTTTAGCTAGTCATGATGATTATAATGATGCTCACATAGGAATAATAATTATAACATGCAAAAGACATTCATGAATCTCATGACAAGCACATTTAAGTCTAACCCACTTCCTATGCATAGGGATTTTGTGAACAAACAATTTATGGGAGCAAGAATCAACTAGTATAAGAAGGAAAAACAAGCATAACTTCAAAACTTTGAACACATAGAGAGGAAACTTGATATTATTGCAATTCCTACAAGCATATGTTCCTCCCTCATAAGAATTTTCAGTAGCATCATGATGGAATTAAACAATATAACTATCTCATACATCATTCTTTTCATGATCTACAAGCATAGAAAATTTATCACTCTCCACATAAGCAAACTTCTTCTCATTCATAATAGTGGCAGCAAACTCAACGAAATAACTATCATGAGTTACTTGATTGACATAACCACTTTGAATATTAAAATCGTGATAACAAGTTTCATGGTTACTATCACCCTTTATAGCATACATATCATCGCAATAATCATCATACATAGGAGGCATGCTATCATCATAATATTTTTGCTCATCAAAACTTGGGGGACTAAATATATCAAATTCATCAAGCATAGCATCCCCAAGCTTGTGGCTTTGCATATAATTATCATCATGAATATTCAAGGAATTCATACTAACAACATTGCAGTCATACTCATCATTCAAAGATTTAGTGCCAAACATTTTAATAACTTCTTCTTCTAACACTTGAGCACAATTTTCCTTTCCATGATTTGCACGAAAGACATTGAAAAGATGAATCATATGAGGCAACCTCAATTCCATTTTTTTGTAGTTTCCTTTTACAAAACCAAACTAGTGAAAAACAAGAAACTGAAAGATTTAATTGCAAGATCTAGAGATATACCTACAAGCACTCACCTTCGCAGCAACGACGCTAGAAAATAGCTTCGTTGATGGGATGTGAGTGCCGCTTACCTAGCCTCCCCGGCAACGGCGCGAAAAAAGGCTTGATGTCTACTACACAACCTTCGTCTTGCAGAATCGAGTTGGGCCTCCAAGCGCAGAGTTTTGTAGGACAGTACCAAATTTCCCTCAAGTGGATGACCTAAGGTTTATCAATCCGTGGGAGGCGTAGGATGAAGATGGTCTCTCTCAAGCAACCTTGCAATCAAATAACAAAGAGTCTCTTGTGTCCCCAACACACCCAATACAATGGTAAACTTTATAGGTGCACTAGTTCGGCGAAGAGATGGTCATACAAGTGTAGTATGGATGGTAGATATATGCTTTTGTAATCTGAAAATATAAAAACAGCAAGGTAACAAATAGTAAACAGCGAGCAAAATGTTGTTAAAATGCTTGGAAACAAGGCCTAGGGTCCATACTTTCACTAGTGCAAGCTCTCTCAACAATACTAACATAGTTGAATCATATATAAATCCCTCACATGCGACAAAGAGTTCACTCCAAAGTCACAAACAGCGGAGAACAAACGAAGAAATTATTGTAGGGTACGAGACCACCTCAAAGTTATATTTCCTGATCAATCTTATGAGTTATCCCTATAAGTGTCACGAATAGCCCTAGAGTTCGTACTAAAATAACACCTTAAGATACACATCAACCAAAACCCTAATGTCACCTAGATACACCAATGTCACCACAAGTACCCATGGGCATGATTATACGATATGCATCACATAATTGCAGATTCGTCATGTTCAATCCAATACAAAGAACTTCAAAGAGTGCCCCAAAGTTTCTACCGGGAAGTCAAGACAAAAACATGTGCCAACCCCTATGCATAGATTCCCAAGGTCACGGAACCCACAAGTTGATCACCAAAACATACATCAAGTGGATCAATAGAACATCCCATTGTCAACACAGATATCCCATCGCAAGACATACATCAAGTGTTCCCAAAGCCTTAAAGACTCAATCCGATAAGAAAACTTCAAAGGAAAACTCAATTCTTCACAAGAAGATAGAGAGGGGAAAACTCCATATGATTCATCTATATTAATAAAGCTCGCTATACATCAAGATCGTGCCATCTCAAGAACACGAGAGGGAGAGATTGAACACATAGCTACTAGTACATACCTTCAACCCCGAGGAGGATTACTCACACATTATCATGGTGAGAAAGAGAGATTTCTTTATGGAGAAGTGCAGCCCCGATGAGATGGAGGCAACGATGACCAGGGCACCGACGACGGGTGGCGGCGGTGGCGACGGGCGGCGGCCCCTTGCCCCTCTTTCTTCCTTGGTCTTGGTGCTTCAATGGAGAAGCATCTTCCCTTATTAGAGGCTCCCAAGGGAGAGGCAAATTCGTGGCTGTCGATGGCTCCCTTAAAATTAGGGTTTTCTCTCCTTATATGTGCCGCTGTGGTGCTCTATGGACCTCCGATGGATTTGTAGTCCAGAATCATTGCCATAAAATTCCCCACACTTTCCTAGTTTTAGATTTTTCCATTGGACGCCGTCTTCGAGGGTCAAACTGACGATCTCTAAAAACTGCTTGTGGACATATTTCAGGAGAGTCAGAGTCCTCCAACAAGGCTCCTTTTGCGTTTTTCGACAATTTCTAATTAATTCCTACAAATAAAAGTGTAAAACAAGAACTTGTGCAATATTGCAACCATTAATAGGTTAGTCCCAAAAATAATATAAAGTTGTAGTAAAATGATTGTAAAACATTCAAGAATGATAATAAAATAGCATGGAACAAGCAAAATTTATAGATACATTGAGGCGTATCAGTCTCCCACAAGCTTGGGGGAGGCTTCTCCAATTACTTAATGCTTTTCCTGAGCACCCTCTCAAGAAAAACGAAATACTTGATATCTTTAATAGCGGACTAACCAATGCTTCTAGGGACCACCTAGATAGTTGTGCTAGTTGTGTTTTCACGGAACGAACCGTTGAACAGGTTGAACTACTATTGAATAATATATTGAGCAATCATAATGATTTGACTATTCCCGAACCACCTACAAAACCAACTCCGAAGAAAAGAGGTATCCTATTCCTCAGTCCTAAGGATATGCAAGAGGCAAAGAAATATATGAAAGAAAAAGGTATTAAAGCTGAAGATGTTAAGAATCTACCACCTATTGAAGAAAATGTGGTCTTCATAACCCGACACAGGTCTCGTGGTTTTTTCACGGCGGACGTCCTCCTAAGAGGACCAAGAGATGGAGGCATCGCAACCATGTGGCGACTCAAAGGGGTTAGCAGGGAGCAAGAGACAATTTTAACCAGGTTCGACCCCTTGGATCGAGGTAAAAGCCTACGTCCTGCTCTGTGTATATTGTTGTGGAAATCAATTACAAGGGTGCAGATTCGCTTGACCTAGCTCTCGATTGGTGGTAACTTAAGTCTATCAGCCCTAGAGACTCCCGTTTATATACAGGTCTAGGCTCTAGATTTACAAGAGTCTGGATCACATGTTATTCGTGATCTGACATATCTATAACACGCCTTACTTTTATCGCAAGGAAACTTCCTGAAGCCCCTCTCCTATATGGGCCATAAGTCATAGTCTTTATGTCTTCGGCCGCAGCCGGCTCTTCTCACTTCACCTCTGATGACGAGTTGATGGATATACTTATCGCCCCTCGTTGGTTACCCCAAGTGGAAGGTTGAAATGTAGTCAGCAGCAGATTTCCATTACACGGGGACTGTAAGGTTTATCGAACGAGGAGGACTCCGAGGATCAACATGTAGGTGTTAGCTGCTCTGGCGCTAGCAGAAGACATGGACCTGCACACACAACAAATAACTTTGCTTCCAACGAGTTTAGAGAGGTTATCAATCTCTCCGTCCTTGTAGTTTGCAAAGGATCAAAACACAGCCGGGAATAGCGATTGTGATTATAACGGAAAAGTAAATAAAAGCAGTAAATTGTGGAGGTGCAAAGAATGGTGGTAATATGGACTTCCAAAAGACGATAAACAACTGTGCTAGGTAAACAAATTACAGCTGGGCAATTCACAGAATTATAAAAGCACCGCAATGCTAATCATGCTACTAGAAAGTTAGAGGCTCAAAAGTAATGGGCAGTACGCCAAGAAAAGTAGACCGTTTATCCATCAACATCTACTCTCTAATCATCCACCTTGAGATATCTATCCAGAACGTCTCGCTGGTATTAAGTTGCGAGCCCAACCCAAAGTGTATACTCAAAGCAACGGACAACTGCATTAACGAACTTTGCGTAAGGTAAAAAATACTTGCAACCGTGGTTACAAGCATCGTTGTTTTCTCCCTGGTGGCAACAACATATCCCCTAGTCTCAGTTTCTGTCACTCAAGCTAGACATCAGGGGCCATGAACCCATAATCATGCATTACTCTCCCTCCGTGAGTTACAATCTACTTCTAGGCCAAAGCAATAAAAAGCAATGGAGAACATGCATGAATTACTCAAGCACATAATATAAAAGGAGAACCAAATATATAACTCATCACAATCTGAACATAATCTCATAATCCATCAGATCCCACCAAACTCAACATAGCAACAACACGTAAATTACATAGATGCCTTGATCATGTAGGGCATCTCACAAGGGCTAAGCATTGAAGCACAAGATTGGAGAGAAGACATCATATAGCTACTGTTCATGGACTCATGGTCCAAGGAGGACTACTCACGGCACATCCGGGAAGCGTCCATGGTGGTGGAGAAGCTTCCGGAGCTCAATCCTCCCTCCGACGGGGTGCCGGGAAGAGGTCTTCTCACGCTCCGGATCTCGGAAGCGCTGCGACGGCAGAACGGTGGAGAAATTCACGATTCTGGATCTGATGATAGGTTTTTTTGTCGGAGAGGTCAATATAGGCCGAAGGAGGGCACCAGAGGGGGTGGGCCCCACCCAGGCGACCTGGTGGCGCGGCAAGGAGGTGGCCTGCGTAGGGTGGCCGCCTGGGCGAGCCCTGGCTCCCCTCTGGCCCCACTTGATGCTTCGTGAAGCTTCCGTCACGCTGATTTTTATATATTTTTCTCGGAATTTTTGGGGCTTTGTAAATTGGAGTAAAAGTCCATGCAAAAAAGACACCAGCAGACAGAAAGTCGCACTGGGTGCACTGAGTTAGTAGATTAGTCCAAATATGTGTAAAAATGTAGTGTAGCAAAACATACAACAATGTCACCCAAAAGAGCATCGAGCAAACATAAATTATAGATACGTTTGGGACGTATCAACATCCCCAAGCTTAATTCCTTCTCGTCCTCGAGTTGGTAAATGATAGCACAAATAATTTTTGTGGTGACATGCTAACACACATATAAGAACTTCAAAGTAAATCAAGTAAGATATGCAATTCTAGTCAAGACAATTGCTAGCAAGAGTCTATATTTAGTATTGAAAATAGCAAAGTAAGAACATAAAGGTGCAAGAGCTATTGCTGTCCGTGACTCAAATGTCTCCAAATGGTGTTTGCATGCAAGAAGTGGGAGATGGGTTTAGAGCATAAAACATACTTTAATTGAGAACTCAATCTACTAAAACTTCACACTTGGTCTCCTTCAGAATCTAATTTTGACTCATCCCCAGACCACTAGTCAGGCACATGTTAAAATGATCCTCTCCCTTTGGACTTTGAGCAGTCATGCAATGGATGAGCGCAAGCAAGATATGTTGGCACTTAGTATGGTAAAGAGAATAATGATGGGGAAGGAAGACAAAAAAGGTGTGAAAGGCTCACATCAATGAGGACAACCATAGGTGAGAGAAAGCCAAATGATAGATATGATGTGAGGATTAGGGATTGCCATGCAATGGATGCACATATGAGCTAAGGTAAGCTCTCCAATGGAACTAGTGGGGGTGCATCCATCTTGCTTGCTCATGAAGACCTATAGCTCATTTGAGGAGGCTCATCATTGGAATATACAAGCCAAGTTCTATAGTGTAAGGGTCCCCACATAGTTATACATGAATTATAATCTCTATGTAGTACAAATATAATAACGGAGTACGAGTGTGGATCTTTCAAAAGTAATATTAGTGTTGCCCCGTCTCTCTTTTTATTTCCTTTTTTTCTTTTTCTTTTTATTTTTGAATTTTGTGTGGCCTCTTTGGCTCTTTCTATTTATCTCTCATTTGTCCTCTTTGGGATCTTCTCATTTGTCCTCTTTGGGATATTTTAATTTGTCCTCTTTTGGATCTTTTCCTCACTTAAAGGCAACACTCTATATTATACAATAATAAAAATAAGATCTTCACACATTATAAGAATTACTCAACATAAAAGACAAATGAAAACTATCATGATGTATGCAAATGGATGCCTCTCCTAGTGTAGCAAGATATGCAATGAAACTAGCGCGTCATGTAGAAATAATAAGGGCAAGGCCCAACTAGCATGCGGCTCCTCGATCAAGCAAAAGCACGTATGACATGAAGATCAAGTCATGAGATGGTGGATGTTGCATGGCAATGTATCTCGGAAATGCTATGGAAATGCCTTAATAGGTAGGTATGGTGGCTGTTTTGAGGAAGGATATAATGAGGCTTATGATAACAGAGGGTATCATGCCAAGGATTTGGATGCACTGGCGAAGTTTGCACAGGCAAAGTTTGCACCTACTCTCAAGATGAGAAAGGGCAATGCACGGTACCGAAGAGGCTAGCAAAATATGGATGGTGGAATTGCCAACAACCGAATACTCGCATTAGTCCGAAAAACTCATGCACTTATTATCGGTAACTCTCTATCTAGTCAGGAGATTCACAAAGAGACAAGTACATCGAGGAGAAGTGTTTGGGGGTTTGGTTATCCTTGCGCATCCTCGACCCATGATAACGTGAGGGTACTCTATATATTCCAACCCCTCCAGAGGTTAGCGATCCATCTAGTAGCTAGAGTTCTCAACTAATTTTTTTAGTTTTTGAAAATGCACACAGATAACCCAAAATACGACACCTATCACTAATAGGCTCAAGATCTTGACACCAATAGTCCAAACATTACTCAAATAAATACCTCAAAACTATTGTAAGTTACTACTATACTTAAATAGCAACCTCAGTTACCTACTCATGCAAGACACACAACTCAGTGCAACAAGACAACTCTCTAAACAAGATAAGCATGATAACTCAAGAGAGTTCCTAAAGAAACCTAAATAATTACTCTTAAAAATATAAAGCATGAAAACTAAGAGCTAAGCATGACAACAACTATGAAAAGATAAAGAACACAAAAAAAAAGATAAGCATGAAAACCTATGTTGTGTTCTAGGGTGGAGTGGAGTGTGTTTCTCTCCCAAACAAAGAAGGCTAGGTTCCAACTTGGTATGAACAGCAAGAAAAACTAAAACAAACTAAAAATTAAAGAGCGGGACGCTCCAAGCATATCACATAACATATGAAGTGATAAAAATATAGCATGGAGAAGGGCGAACTGATGATTGTTGATGGAGAAGGGGATGCACGGGGGCATCCCCAAGCTTAGACGCTTGAGTCTCCTTGAATATTTCTTGGGGGTGCATGGGGGCATTCCCAAGCTTGAGCGCTTGACACTCCTGGATCTTCTTTCGTCATCTTCCATCGCATACCTGAAAACTCCCTTCATATGAAACTCATCATAAGCTAATTACAGTGGTTAGTGTCCATAGGAAAATAATTTATTATCTACTGGAAATAAAGATTTTCATGAAGAGATACTGTTTCTCAAGATTTCCAAAAGGTTTTTGCAAAGAAAAAGCAAGCCTAAGATTTGCAAAACAATGAAAATGCAAAATAGTGTAGAATCTAGGGAAAACAGAACAACATGTAGTAAATAATTTTTTCGGGGCACTTCTGCAACTCAAATGAAAAAACTCAGAACTGATGCCAGAAATAAAATTATATATATCATACTGTAAAAACAATGCAGATTAAAAAGATGATGTGGTGATTTTTGGCGAATTTTTCCGTCAAGCAGACAGAATCTGTTTCTCGGCAGGATGTCACAACTTTTGAACTTTCTTGGAATCGGAGGCTAAAACTTGGCACAAAGCTTGAAAACAAAGATACAATGATGTTGCTACAGTAGTAACAAGCATCAAGACCACTAAAAATTAAAGTAAAAAAAAATTGGGGTGCCTCCCAACAAGCGCTTTCTTTTATGCCTTTGAGCTAGGCATGATGCAAAAAGAAGGATCAAAATTCACCAAAGTCATTGGAATCACCAAAACATTCAAACGGCTCCTCAACAAGGTCATCCTTATTTTTCCTAGGGAACGGGTACGTACCTTTCGCTTTCCCACGTAAGGTATGTGTCCTTTACCTATATCAATGAAGCCTTTCATGGCTCGGAGGAAGTCCCTTCCAAGCACTATGTTTCCTTGGTTTGGCTTCCACTACAAGGAATATGCTAATACACGACGCTATTTTTTCGTTGCTACATCGTCACGGTTTTCAATTTACGACGATCTCACGACGAAAAACCAAGCGTCAAAAACGGAGTGTCACAAATGAACAACAGCGATGTTTTGATCAAAATCGGCGTAACCTTTACGATGATTCCTAGATTGTCGTAACCTTTACGACGATCCTAAATCGTCGTTGGCAATCAAACACAGTCCTACGTGGCAAAATTACGACAAAATCAAAACGTCATTGTTGAAATCGGCCCAACCCATTTCAATTGATCACATGGGCTGGTTTTATTTTTTGGGGCTTTTTCTTATTGGGCTTCTTTTTAGGCCTTAGCCTATTTACATTGTTGATGACATTTCAATTGATCACATTGTTGAATTTTTGTGGGCCCTGGCCTTTTAGTGCCCAAATACATTTGGTCCAGTTTCAGTTTTGGCCTTTTTTCATTTTTGAATCGATCAACTTTTTGTTCCAGAGCTTGGTTTCATTTCTATTTGTTGGGCCTTTTAAACCCAATTATTTGTCCAGTATTAAAGCCAACACTATTTCATATTCAAATCAAAAAATCTCCAAGTCGAATTAAAATCATCTATCATATAACATGACAAAATACATCTCACAGGTTTACATGACACAATAACTCATCTCATGAATACATTTCCTAACACACATATAGCAAGAATGGACAACATCCTCCAAAGCCTTTTGTCCATCGCCAAGCTGAAGCCAGCAGCGGCTCCTGATCGCGAGCATCTTGCCATCAGAAGGATCGCGAGCATCTTGCCATGAGAAGGATCAACTTTCAGTGCCTGCGCCCAACCAAGCACCATGCATGTGTCAACATATATACTGACTGAAGTTATAATAGCAAATTCTTCCAAGAGATACAATAAAATTGCAAACGGATATAGAAAATAAAGGGCAGACACATAATCACAGGTTAATAGCAAATAAAGGGCAGGCACATAATCGCAAGTTTATACGGACCCGGCCTTAACATCCTACTGAATCATCAAAATAACTTATGAAGATAATATCTACTCAACAGAGGCCTATGCAAGAATTAATACTTCATGTCACTTTTTGTCATTGGAACTTCTACAACAACTCTTCTGTAAAACAGGTTAATTGCTGGTTTTGTGGTTTACACTTCAGACAGTAAGCTACATCCAAGGAGATGATGATGCTGATACTAGCCATTTAAAAGATTAAACTCTATAAAAGGTGTCTGCATGTAGAACATTTCCCACTTCAAACTTTTACAAATTAACTTTTAAAAGATGTAGACCGTCCAATTCATTCCAGTTTATATGATCATGTACATAATGTTCAGCATAGTCACAACATCCTTACTATAAAGAATGTTTAATTTCTAGATTATATGAACATGGAGTCCTTAAAAACATGGAAACATGATGTTTCTTTCCATGGTTCAAAGAACAAAATCCTGAAGAAATGTCACACAAACACAAAAAACTATTCAACATGTAGCTGTGGCGTGCAAGTACTTGAGTCCAGTGCAAAAAGTACTGATGGAAAGGACTGACATTCATAACCGAGTTCAACCATCAGGTTGGACATCACACATTCATTCAACAAATGATCCCAAGTTGTTCATGAACTTACTTGTGATTGCACACCAATGGCCATGAACCTCGTCGGTTATGATGGTATGCTGTACTGGTGGCTTATGAACATCGATGTGATCTCAGTGCAGTTCTTCATCTCCATGGTGATCGAGCCATAGGCTGTTCTCGTGCAGCGCTCCATGCTGGTCCTCAAATGGCATACCTGAGAAAAAACATGGTCAAAATCTGTTTATCATAGTATACGTACAACTTATGAATTATATTGTTTCGGGTCGCACAACATGTCATGCGGAAGATGATTTGCACATTTTACTGGACACGCTATTTCATCACTAAGAAAGAGTTCTGGGTATCAAACTTGTAGCAGTTATTCTGGACAAATTAAAAAAACTAGTCAATGAAGTGCACGAGCTAGTATCATATGAAAAGTTGAAATCGAACCATATTTAATCTTCTTAGAATTTTATTTCATTAGAATTTTTTGTGTATTATATATAGTATATTGAAATTTACTTTTACCCTCAATTATATACAACAAAATATATTTTCTTGAAAAAAATAACGTTTACACTATCATTTGAAAGATGAGTAGTAAGAGAAAGTTATTCCGCCAATTTCCTAACTCCAAAAGGTCATCTAATTCCGATGCCGATTAATAAAGAGAACAATATAATTCTTCACCTTTTAACTACGTGGAAGCATAATAATAAAGTGCTATTTTAGTTTGGATTTGCT
This sequence comes from Hordeum vulgare subsp. vulgare, assembly GCF_904849725.1. Lineage (NCBI taxonomy): Eukaryota > Viridiplantae > Streptophyta > Magnoliopsida > Poales > Poaceae > Hordeum > Hordeum vulgare. The sequence continues at coordinate 438,088,856 of NC_058522.1, read as the reverse complement.
ATAGCCATAGAACAACAACAATAGACATATATGTACCACAAATGGTCCTATTGCTTGTCTGCACACATAAAATACAGTACATTAGATGAGTTGCTTTCTCTGAAGATGTTTGGTGAAAAGAGAGTATCAATTATCAAGTATATTTGAATAAGACAATCACACAATTGGATATTAGAAAAATTGCATATGGGACGAAGTAGAATGATTTAAGGGCTAGACAATACAAGTTATAAGCATGCTTCGATACACACCATATAAATATTATTTCAATATATTATATATAATACATACCATATATATTATTTAATTTAGCAATTTTGTTAAGTATAATAGAATATATTCGACTTTCCATTGAAATAATATGCTTTAATGTACAATGTTGATTTGCGTCAAACTTTCTAATATATTATTTAAGGGGGCGTACCAACGTTGATTTCCATTGAAATAATATGCTTTAATTTACATCAGTTTATTGTCATTGAAGTTATCTTCATGTTTTGTGTCTATTTCTGCACTTTGCTAGTTGTGTCATGCTAACTGTAGTCAACACATTATACTACTTCTAATATACATGAAACAATCATAACAGAAAACGTCAATGGAGAACTGATATTGTAATGGACTTAATGTAGAAGTACACAAATCTCTCCCACAAAATTGGAATGAAGAGAATGGTATCGCGATGAAACATTCTGTTTCTGCTTAAGTTAATCATTGAGTTAAATGGCATCAGATGTGGACATATTATGAGTACATAACCAAGAAATAAAACACCACTGAACTGAGTTAAATGGCATCAAAAGTTTTTATCCACCTCTCGCGAAAAAGAAAACTTTCTACCCATTCAGTTGGAAGCAGGTCAAACTTGAACTGCAGGTGCTTCAAATTTTAAAATTTGGATAAACAAAAATTGTACTTCCTTCACAATGCTCTCTACTGAATAGAATATTGGTAAAAATATTGTAGGAAACTAGCTGAATTAAATGAGCTAAAATTTGGTGGAGTGAGGTTATATGGTCAGTTTCATCCCGTGGTAAATTTTATTCAACTATAAAGCAATATAAAATGTAGTTACTTCATAAAATGAAAATATTACTAGAGACAAAGATTCGATGATGAGCTTACGTGGATTGTTAGATGGGGCTAAATTTTTTGCACAACTATGTTTTGGGCACACAGAAGATGTGGAAAAAATTCAACTCATCAGGATATTCCTATCTAGTACTTCCTTCACAAAGTTGTTAGCTGAACACAAACTTTGGAAACTTGTTGAGAAATATTTACTAGGAAAATGGTTAGGAAAGTTTTCATGAGGCAATGAGTTGGATAGGAAAGAGTGCCCAAAAAATATGAGTGTAATCAAAGTAATAGAAATAGCACTTCCTTCAGAAAGTGCTATTCTGAACAAAATAGGAAAATGAATATTGCTAAATTATTTTTAAATTATGGAAGGAAGGGTTTTCACATATTTGAGGAATATATGATCCAAAGTATTTATGAGAACTTTTTGAGAATTTTTGGAATGATAGAATAATAGGTTGCTTCACAAACTGGGCGGGTTTGGCGCGTGACATAGAATGGACCCACGAGTGACATGTCAACATAGTTAGAACATGTTACGACATTTTTATAATCGTCGTAAAAGTTATGACGATCTCATATTATGCGGTTACGACGTTTTGACTCACATCGTCGTAATTTATATGTAGATTTGATCCCCTCAAACGGCTTACGACAATCTTGGATGATATAGTCATAGATTTATGACGAATTCATCAAGGACGTCTTAAAAACGTCATGTATGAGGATATTTCTTGTAGTGTTCATGATGAAGAAATCAACTGTTGCATTCCTTTTAGAGAATGTAACCTGGACATCTTTTACCTTTCCCTAGGTCTCAGAAATATCCCCATTAGCATCTTCATAATAAGATGAAAAATTGTCCGTGTTTAAAAGGCTTAGAGAATCATAAACAACTTTTGGCATTGTAGAAACCATGGATCCAATATCACAATAAGCAAGGAAGTCTTGGTTAGAGATGCTAATTGTAACAAAAGGCTCCCAGTCATCACCTATTTTCAAAATCTTTTTGTTATCGACCATGGGTTTCTCTATTTCTCTTAAGTATAGAGGATCTATTCTTCTTTCAATGGTAGCAAGTCTATCTATAATAGTGTCAAATCCACGACCATAAACAAGGTAATTAGATAGACCATGTATAATATGAAGTGATCTAGCCTCATCACACTCTAAAAAATCTCCTTCAGCTATAATATCAAGAGAGTGATTACACCATATAAAAAGACCATGATAAAAATTTATAAGCACAATTTTGATAGGTATCCAAGGCATAATTCTTTTATGTGCTTCAGAAATTCTATCCCAAGCCTCCTTCATATTTTCTCCATTCCTTTGATGGAAATCTTGGTCCTCAGATTTCCTCAAAGCATCAAACCCAAAAATGTTTGACTAAGCAGAAAGGACAACTAAAAGAAAATACACAATTTTTTTTGTGGTTTTTGGTATAAGACTCTAAAGAAAGAAGAAGAAAGCAAACTAACAAGACTAAAAGCAAAGGTAAAAGATAGTGTGCAACTCCCCTATCTTGAAGACTGGAGTTGCCGTCAACGGCGCCAGAAATTTGCTTGATGACGAGTTGATGGGTATACTTCTCGCCCCTTGTTGGTTACCCCAAGTGGAAGGTTGAGATGTAGTCATTAGTAGATTTCCCTTACACGGGGACTATAAGGTTTATAGAACCAGGAGGACTCCGAGGATCAACAAGTAGGTGTCCGCTGCTCTAGCGCTAGCAGAAGACGTGGACCTGCACACACAACAAATAACTTTGCTCCCAAGGAGTTCAGAGAGGTTGTCAATCTCTCTCGCCTTGTTGTTAGCAAAGGACCAAAACACAAGCGGGAATAGCGGTAGTGATTGCAACGCAAAAGTAAATAAAAGAAGTAAATGGTGGAGGTGTAAAGAATAGTGGTGGTATGTACCAGAGTCACATGATGTTCACTAGTGACGTCTCTCTCCCAAAAGATGATAAAAAAACTATGATGGGTTAATAAATTACAGATGGGCAATTGACATAATTATAAACGCATCGCAATGCTAATCATGCTACTAGAAAGTTAGAGGCTCAAAAGTAATGGGCAGTACGCCAAGACAAGTAGACCGTTTATCCATCAACATTTACTCTCTAATCATCCACCTTGCGATATCTATCCAGAACATCTCACTTGTCTTAAGTTGCGAGCCGCACCCAAAGTGTACACTCAAAGCAACAGACAACTGCATTAACGAACTTTGCGTAAGGTAAACAATCCTTGCAACCGTGGTTACAAGCACCCTTGTTTTCTCCCTGGTGGCAACATCACATCCCCTAGTCTCATGTTTCTGTCAATCAAGCTAGACATCAGGGGGCATGAACCCACAATCATGCATAACTATCCCTCTTAAAGTTACAATCTACTACTCGGCCAAAGGAATAAAAAGCAACGGAGAACGTGCATGAATTACTCAAGTACATAATATAAAAGGAGAACCAAATATATAACATAATCTCATAATCCATCGGATCCCACCAAACTCAGCATAGCAACAATAGGTAAATTACATAGATGCCCTGATCATGTAGGGCAGCTCACAAGGGCTAAGCATTGAAGCACAAGATTGGAGAGAAGACATCACATAGCTACTGGTCATGGATTCATGGTCCAAGGAGGACTACTCACAGAACGTACGGGAAGCGTCCATGGTGGTGGAGAAGCTCCCGGAGGTCAATCCTCCCTCCGAGAGGGTGCCTGGAAGAGGTCTTCTAGCGTTCCTGATCTCAAAAGCGCCACGACGGCGGAATGGTGGAGAAATTCGTGATTCTGGATCTGACGATAGGGTTTTCTGTCGGAGAGGTAAATATAGGCCGGAGGAGGGCACTAGAGGGGGTGGGCCCCACCTAGGCGGCCTGGTGGCGCGGACAGGAGGTGGCCCGCGCAGGGTGGCCGCCTGGGCAAGCGCAGACTCCCCTCTGGCCCCATTTGATGCTTCGTGAAGCTTCTGTCACGCTAATTTATATATATTGTTCTCAGAATTTTTGGGGCTCTGTAAAGTGGGGTAAAAGTCCCTGCAAAAAAGACATCAGCACACAGATACTGGCACTAGGTGCACTGAGTTAGTAGGTTAGTCCAAATATGTGTAAAAAGGTATGAAAGTATAGCAAAACATATAACAATGTCACCCAAAAGAGCATGGAACAAACAAAAATTATAGATAGGTTTGGGACGTATCAACCTCACGCCTTCTGCTTGATAACTCATGGCCCATCTTGAACAGCAAATGTTTGAACCGCCATCATCTTGAACCGGCCTCTCAGGGCGGGTCTCATGGCGGGATAATATCCCCAACATTAGGCTCGAGATTCACTTGAACAATTTCACGTCAATAAACCTTCCACGCACCCTTGGTGGCTCACACATAATTCCAACTTGTCTCTTAATTGAAGAAATACCGGCTTGTAATATTCTTCTGGTTTTCTATTCCATTTGTTAATGATATCGGCTATCCCGAGATTCTAGGGATCTCTATGACGCCACTCCAATGGCTCCTTTGGCTTATCTGTTTGGCCCGACAATCGAGGCGCCATCAACTCCAAAATTTACTGTGACTCCTAGATTCCTGCGCCTGTCGTTTCCATATTTTGTACGGTTTAAAATATCGACAAGGATATCTCTTTTACCCTTACCCTACTCCTGGTCTTCATCTTCTAGCTTGAGATCAAGTCTGCAACGCACCGCCGCTGCGCCTCCCGCCGTCAAGAATTCTGGTACGAGAGCTTCGCCGCTGCGCATCTTCTGCATCGAACTGTGAACTTCTTCCACCTCCGCCGATGCATTAGATAAGGCTTTGTTTCTTGTACTGGATCTGCATAGGTCGCTCACCGTAGTTCAGCGGTGTCCATAGGGTTCGTCCTGTTGCCATCTCCATTTACAGATCTACTTGACTCCTTGATGAAAGTCTTCCCCAACGATAGGTTGCGAAAGAGTATAAATTTGAATCTCGCATAAACTTTTTGGATATTTTGGGAGAACCTCATGAACACTGGCTGTGACTGCCCATGTTCTACTACCGTCTAGGACTATAAAATTCATTTTTCCGCACCATTATTAGGTTCGTCTGTCTATACACTTCGGTAGAAAATTGTTTGTCCAGTACTTAGTGGAATCTTATATCACAGTTCGTGTGTAAGTCATTGTCACTCTCACGCCGGTTTGTTAGACATTTTGCAACTCGCCATCTTCGTGAACTGCCTTTTTCATTTAGGCGACTCAAGTATTATGAACTTCCTCATTGTTTGTTTCTTGAACTCCTCGTTTCTCCAAACAATTTTAGTTCGTTAGAATAACCCGCCAATCATACTTATGGAGCATGTTTCCTTCCTGGACCCGTCGACATGTCAAAACCATCAAAATGTGTCTGGTTACCCTCTGAAATTGGTGATGCCGCCCTGCAGAGATGCTTGTTAGTAGGGATATGATCGGATGGAGAGCTGCCGCTGGAGAAGTGTGACCTCAACCCGCCGAAGGAGAGGTTGTGGTTTTCACTGATCATTTAGAACGAGGCTTCTCCACCTTGGTTCGAAATTGTTTCGGGACGCTCTCAACTTCTACAACCTTCACCCCCAAGATCTAGGTCCCCACTCAATGAGTAATTTATGTCAGTTTCAAGTCTTCTGTGAGGCGTACCTAGGGATAGAACCCACCGTTCCCTTATTTAGGGAGTTCTTGTACTTGAACTACGAAACATAATGGGTTGATGGCTCCAGCTTAGAACTCGGCGGAGTCACAATCCAGAGGCGGCGTGATTGCGGTTTTCCTGCTGTCACCTTACCCAGTCACCCCAAGGGTTGGGGAAACACTTGGTTTTATTGCAAGAATACTGCACTGGCTCAGGAAAATCCTCTACTGGGTTTCATAGAAGAGCGTCTTCCAATGGATTTATAGCTCCCCGGTGCTCTGACCATGGAAGAACAAGCCGCCCACACCTTTGTCTGGGCAAAACTGAGAGCTTTGAATGCCAACGGCTTGACCAGAGTTGACTTGATCCGGTGTTGGGTGGAATGGCGCATTATACCCTTAAGCCGTCGGGATGGGCTGATGTGCCATTATAACAACGACTAAAACAATGATCAATGATTCACCAATTTAATGCTTGACTCTGAAGAAGTTAATAGCCTTGTGCAGAAATTATGTGGTGAGCCCAAAGAAGCATGTTACAAAATTGGTTTGAAACCATTCTGCATCATGAATCCGGCTCCTCAGGTAAATATATCCAACCATCACGTGCCTTATTTGGTATTCCCTTTGTTCTTTGTAGAACTAACTTCTCGTGCTATAGAAAAACGCGTCCTTGTGGTAACGTAGACCAGCAAAGCCGCATGTTAAAAGGGTCAAGACTGCTGCAAAGAAGAAGAAGAAAACCAAAACAGGTGCATGCGAGTCATTTCTTGTGGGCGAGTCACAGAACATTGAAGAACTATCTGAGGTAAATGTCTAGATTGTACCCTTATTGTGTCACATGCTGTTCTAATCACTCAACTTCTTCTCACGGGGATGACGGTGAAAGTGATGCTGAAGATGTTGAGGTAATTTCAATATCTTCTCACTCAAATATTTCCTTGAAAAGACCTCGAAGGCGGGTTTGTTGGAAAGTTCCTATGAATCATCCATATACTTATTTGGATCCTAACTTCCTTTTGATGAAGGCTTTATATACTCCAAAACGACACACCCGCAGCTCCTCAGGTGATCTTATGGCGGGTCTGCCTGAGAAAACATTCGGTCGTAAACGCCGCATTGAGGTGCCTTCTCTTTCTTTATCAAATGTACCTTATTTGTCAATTTGCTTAAGTTCACAAGAGTATCCACTATAATAGGTGTCTCCTCCTTCATCTGGCGATTCAGCATCTTCAAAATTTCCACCCCTTGTTCGTCTCCCAGGGTACATCACTACTTGTTTTATCAACGCTTGCTTCAACACTTTACATGTCATTATACATACCTTAATCGTTCATTTTTTAGGGCTCAAGCGAAGAAAAGAAAAACCGGCGGGTCAACCCCAAATAGTGAAACACGTGAAGTGGAGGAGACAGATGTCTCTATCAGTGATACTCCAGTTGAACTAGCTGAAACTTATGCTAAACCTCCTAAGAGAAATGCTATGCATAATATCCCTGACATTCAAGCTGAGCCAACAAAAACTGAGAATGCGAGCATGGACCCTAGTCAAAAAGAAAATCTCAACCCGCCAAGCCCCCTGAAGTCATCCAAAGATTCCATGCTTGAAGAAGAGGTTGTCCTCTTTACTGGGACGGGTCACACGACGCCCATCCTTAATGTGTTGGCTAGGCATACTGCCAAGGATGTCTCAACCGAAATAGACAAAGAGAAAGCTAAACTTGAGCTTCCCAATATTGAGAAACTAAACTTTGAACAGTTGCACGCGGAATATCTAAACCGCCTCTCCATGAGCCGGGACCTGGAAGCTAGCCTGGTAAATATGATGAAGAAAAGATACGAGGTATCTTTTTGTGTAATAAATTACCCCATATATCCCTCTGTAGCCCCCAAGGGCCGGGTCATCTTCTTGAAGATGAGTCGGGTCTTTTTAATAATCTTGAAAACTTCAACCTGTAGCCCCCAAGGGCCGGGTTATCTTCTTGAAGATGAGTCGGGTCTTGTTTAATAACCTTGAAACCTTCAACCTGTAGCCCCAAAGGGCCGGGTTATCTTCTTGAACATGAGTCGGGTCTTGTTTAATAACCTTGAAACCTTCAACCTGTAGCCCCCAAGGGTCAGGTCATCTTCTTGAAGATGAGCCGGGTCTTGTTTAATAATTTTGAAAAACCTAGTGCATTAGCCCCCAAGTGTCAAGTATATTGCTTGCAATGTGCTTGAGAATTGATGTCAAATGATCAATCCGACCAGGCAGTACCAAGATAACTTATCCACCCTGCTTGATTATGTACGAAACTATAAGTTAAGGTGACTCATCCTTGAGTGGTATGAAAAAAAGTTTGGGACGTCAACAAGACGCCAGAGCTGCAGCTGAAGAAAAACTTCGAGTTTCTTTGCCAGAACTTGAAAATGTCAAGGTTGAGCGCATACTATACAAAGAGTTAGCTGATGCTAACAAAGTCGCCCTGTTGAAACATACTGAAAACGCCGAGGGTCAGCTGAAATTAGTCACAGAAGAATTGACTGGTCTTCGACGACACGTCTCCAAGATGACCAGTGTTGTCTTTGGTAAGTATTTGAGATATTGTCCATTCTAACCATTGTAAAGGACACAAGGTGCCAGACGACTTATGTTTCATTTGTTCCTTGCAGGCCCTCGATCTGCCAATCTTCAGGATGACTGTGTGCTGAAGCTAAAAGCGCTATATACCCTAACAGAACAACTCTATGATGGCGGCTTACTCACCATCAAGGCTATGTGGGGTGAGAAAGACCTAGTAAAATACATCAGGGACATGCTGAGGTGGCTCTCAACCATACCCCAGCATCCTATGCTCCAGAACTCAAGACAAACAAAATAGCACCCGGTTTCCTGAGTATAAGGATGATGGCTTAGAATTTACGCAAGAAGACTACGCCCAGTGCGTAAGGGAGGTTCGTCCTGTAGCAATCCGTCTTGCTCAGAGTCTTGACCTGTCCAAGTAACAGTCGGCCTATGATGAGAACCATAAACGTATGGCTCCTCCCAGTTTTGCACCAATAGATTTGACTCCTCTGCGCCGTAAGCATCTTTTTGCCTCTGATGCTGACCCGTCAACCATCTTGACAAACAAAGCTGAATTTTATGCTTTAATCAATTGCACCTAGGATGTGGACACCTTCCAGATCCAAGACCCCGAAAGCTCGGCACAGGGTGACCCGGAGGCGGATTAGATGAGGCGAACCCCGAAACTTCAACCCGAAGAAAAAGATTGAACCCGAAGGAAACTTGCCACCGGGTTAATATGGAAAATCTTTTGGCATTCGTGAGCCACATAATTTGTTTTTGAGTATAATTAAACTTCTATATATTTGCATGAGTATCAATGCCAAAAGTTTCTTGGCGTTACCTTGTAATATAAGTCGCCAGTTTGAGCTGTCATTGGTTAGGAAGTATGTTTGCTTCCCCTCTTTCAAAAGAAGAACCTTGAGAATCACCAATTTTTGGATGAGTCAGTTTAGCTATAGGATCTCTCTCTAAGAAACATAATACCATACAAGGTGACAAATAGGCCGGTTCAATGAGTCACGGCGGGTAAATGGGCTTGCAAGGCTCTAGTCATACCCTAAGAGGTGTTTGCAAAAACCTTTATGTTTTTAGACTGGCCTATCAGGCTCAAGTCAAGCTTCAGTGAAGCAGGTTCTGTGAACCCATGGTTTATCTATTTTGCATATGCTGGCTCTTGCAAGCACCTCAATGTTTTAACTTTGTAAGTTCAGGGTCGAAGATTGGACTGACTCACCAAGAGTACACGGGGCTTATGGGCGAGTCGCAAAACATAAATCTAGTATAACCATTGTAATGCATTATTTTTTCACTAGCCAAGAGGGTATTAAGGCGGGACTCAATGAGTCAGAAGCCCCTAAGTGACCTATGATCAAGGAAAAATGGGTATAGGATTGCAGAAGATAATTCTGTTATTGCTAAACGACTTGGGGACTGGTAGCCCCCAAGTATGCCGGTTTTACCGCTCATGATCATACATTGGTGCCTATGTTTGAACCGTGCATCATGGCACTTGGTCCTCTTTGGTTTACTAGGATCTATGTTTGAACGATCATAACATGGCGACTCGTTCTCTTTGATACTAATAGTGCCCATGTTTGAATGGTCTCCTTAGCGGTGACTCATCCTCTTGGGCAACTTATGTAATCAATAAAGACTCATGCTCATCAAATAGGCTGAAATGGCAGGGACCACAAATTTCATGGGCACCGGCTTTATTGATGTGATATAAAGAGTACACAAATACTAAACTATGTACATGGATAAAGAGCCAATGGCTCTAAGTGTAATAAGGCCGTAGATGAGCAATGTTCCATGGGCGGGTCATCTCTTCCTCTGAGGATGGCTTGTTAGCACAAAAATCAATCAACTAATAAGATCCGTTGCGAAGGCTTTTGCTAATGAAAAAAGGTCCTTCCCATGGAGGAGAGCGCTTGTGCATGCCCGTGTGATCTTGAATCAGTCGAAGCACTAAGTCGCCCTCCTGGAAGACCTGGCTCTTGACCCGTCAACTGTGGTAATGATGCAGGTTTTGTTGATAGATAGTTGATCGTGCCGCGGCAAAATCACGCTCTCCATTAGAGCATCCAAGGAATCCTAACATGCTTGCTCATTATATGCTTCTACGTATGCGGCAACTCTGGGAGAATCATGCCTTATATCGCTCGGAAGAACCACCTCAACCCCATAGACAAGGAAAAAAGGAGTGTAACGGCTGGATTTGTTTGGTGTTATTCCGATGCTCCAGAGTACCGAAGGAAGCTCTTCGACCCAACAACTTGGAGTGCACTGCAAAGGAACCATGAGCTGGGGCTTGATTCCATGCAATATTTCCTGGTTAGCCCGCTTAGCTTGACAATTGAACCGTGGATGAGCCACTACAGATACATCAAGCTAGATGTGCTCTTGTTGAAAAAACTCCTTCATTGCCCCCTCAGATAAATTAGTACCATTATCAGTAATGATATTGTGTAGATAACCAAAACGGAAAATCAGCTTCTTGAGGAACTTGACTGCCGTCTCTGCCTCACAATTGCTGACCGGCTCTGCATGAACCCACTAGGCAAATTTATCAACCGCCACCAACAGATGGGTATTTTTGTCGGAATACATTTTAAACGGGCCAACCATATTAAGCCCCCAAACTGCAAAAGGCCGTGTGATTGGGATCATGCGCAAATCCTGAGCCGGCACATGTACTTGACGTCCAAACTTTTGAGATCCATTACATCGGCGTACTATATCCTCTACATCGCCATGGGCCGTCAACCAGTAGAAACCATGGTGTAAAGCTTTTGACACCAAAGATCGCGACCCAGCGTGATGTCCACAGTCGCTCGCATGTATCTCATAGAGAATATCTCGCCCTTCTTCTGGCGAAACAGAACGGTGAAAAACCCCACAGCTGCTCCATTTGTGTAACTCGCCTTTATGTATAATCACGGACTTGCACCGCCGCACGATTTATCTAGCAAAAATTTCATCAGTTGGCAACCCAGCTCGGGTGAGATAAGCCATGTACGGTACTGTCCAGTCAGGAATTGCCCGGAGAGCCGCCACCAATTGTGATTCCGGGTCAGGAACTGCTATGTCTTCTTCAGAAAGCAACTTCACAGAATGGTTATATACGATATCCATGAACATATTGGGGGGAACAAGCTTACGTTGTGATCCAAATGCGATAAAGCATCAGCCGCCTCATTCTGTCGACGATCAATGTGATCAACCTGGTAACCATGAAAATGACTTGCCACTTTAGTTACGGCATGTCTACAATCCGCCATCAATGGGTCATTGGAATTCCAGGTCCCTGATACTTGCTGAGCCACCAAATCTGAGTCTCCTAAACATCTGTCCCAGCTAAGGTTCATCTCCTTAGCTATCCCGAGCTCATGGAGCAACGCCTCATACTCAACCGCATTGTTTGTACAAGGGAACATGAGCCGCAAAACATAGCAAAACTTGTCGCCTCGTGGGGAAGATAACACCGCTCTAGCTCCCGAGCCTTCCAACTGCCTGGAACCATCAAAATGAATAGTCTAGTATGTGTTATTAGGCCTATCTTCCAAGACCTACAACTCGGTCCAATCGTTGATAAAGTCCACCAAGGCTTGACACTTGATGGCTGTGCAAGGCATATTCTTCACATGGTGAGGACCAAGCTCTATTGTCCATTTAGCATTCCGCCCAGTGGCTTCACGGTTCTGTATAATGTCCCCAATTGGTGGAGAACTGACCACGGTGATAGGATGTTCCAGGAAGTAGGGTTTCAATTTTCGGCTTGCCATAAAAATCCCAAAGACCAGCTTCTGCCAATGTGGGTATCGTTGTTTGGACAAAGTCAATACCTCACTAACAAAATATACTCGCCGCTGAACCGGATATTCCTTCCCTTCTTCCTTGCGCTCAACAACCACCTCTACAATCACTACTTTAGAGTTAGCAGCAATGTACAAAAGCATTGGTTCCTTGTCAGCTGGGGCTGCCAACACGGGCGGCTCAGCAAGTTGCGTCTTAAGGGCTTCGAAAGCAACATTAGCTGCATCGGTCCAAACGAAGTGATCCATTTTTCTGAGAAACTGATAAAGAGGGATGGCCTTCTCACCAAGGCGACTTATGAAATGACTCAGTGCTGCAATGGGACCCTCCATACGTTGTACCTGATTAACTTTAGGCGGCTTACCAAGCGAACTTAACGCCTTGATCTTGTCCGGGTTAACTTCAATGCCACGCTCGGACACGAGGAATCCCAATAACTTTCCTGTAGGAACCCCAAGCATGCACTTGGTCGGGTTAAGCTTCACCAGATACACCCGAAGGTTGTCGAATGAATCCTTGAGATCGCCTAGAAGTGTCTCCTTTTTCTGTGATTTTACCACGATGTCATCGACATAAGCATGAACGTTACGTCCAATCTGACTGTGCAAACAGTTTTGAATGCAATGTTGATAAGTCGCCCTTGCGATCTTGAGTCCAAAAGGCATTGGAACATAGAAAAAGGCATCAAAAGAAGTTATGAAGGACATTTTTTCCTGGTCCTCCTTGGCCATTTTTATCTGGTGATATCCATAGTACGCATCCAGGAAGCACAGACGCTCACAATCCACTGTAGAGTCAAGGATTTGATCGATACAAGGAAGGGCAAAAGGATCCTTCAGGAAAGCTTTGTTGAGGTTCGTATGGTCGATGCACATGTGGAAGGTGTCGTTCTTCTTGAGAAATAAGACCGGGTTTACCATCCACTCAGGATGAAAGACCTCGACGATGAACCCGGCGGCCAAGAATCGGGCGACTTCTCCAATTGCTTTACGCCTCTCCTCATTGAAACGACGGAGGTACTGACAAACCGGCTTCATCTTGGGATCTACATTGAGATGGTGCTCAGCGAATTCTCTCAGTACTCCTAGCATGGCAGAAGGTTTCCATGCGAAGAAGTCCAGATCCTCGTGGATGAATTCGATGAGCGCGCTTTCCTATTTGGGATCTAGACCGTTCCCAATAGTAAACTGCTTAGAAGAGTCGCCTGGGTGAAATCAACTTGTTTGGTATCATCTCTCGGCTTGAACTTAAGGGGCGGCTCAGAATCAACAGTTGGCTTTTTGAGCGGGCTCATATCAGCTGGGTCTACATTGGCCTTGTGGAACTTCATCTCTTCTGCAGCGCACGCCGACTCAGCATATACGATGTCTCCTTCTTCACACTCCTGTGCTATCTTCTGATCTCCATTGACTGTGATGGTGCCCTTAAGACCGGACATCTTAACCTTAAGGTATACATAGCAAGACCGGGCCATGAAGCGAGCATAAGTCGGCCACCCGAACAGAGCATGGTAAGGACTCTTCATTTTGACCACCTCAAACATCAGTGCCTCACTTCTGTAATTTTACTCATCGCCAAAAGCCACATTCAACTTGATTCGCCCGACAGGATACACCGACTTGCCCGACACAATGCCATGAAAAATCATGGTTGAAGGCATCAATTCCTTCTCAGCGAAGTTGATCCGCCGGAACGTGTCATAGTACAGGATGTTGATACTGCTACCTCCATCTATAAGGACCTTAGAAAGTGAGTATCCCCCAACCAGAGGCGCCACAACCAATGCCAAGTCGCTAGGATTGTTATTCTAGGAGGGTGATCAGCTCTACTCCATGTGACAGGCTGTTCAGACCAGTTTAGGTATTTAGGAACCGCCGGCGCAGCCATGTTGATTGCCCTCTGCTTTACTTTCTTATCCCTTTTACAGGTGCGAGTGGTGAAGGCATGATATCGACCGCCATCCAACTACTTAGGATGTCTCTGAAAACTGCCCTGGTTGTTTGACTACTGAAAACAGCCCTGGTTCTATACTTCTGACTACATTGGCCAGACGACTGTCCGCCATTGTTATGTGAGCCGGCTCGCCCGTGAGGACCCGAGTTAGGAAAATCACCGAACGAGCCACCTCGTGACCCACCAGGGCCAAATTGACCCTGCTGGGCACCTTCGTTACCTACTTGGTGGTCTATGGACGCTTGAAGACGGAATTCCTGCATTACAAAACAGTTTTCAAAAGAGTGAGTAGATGGGGCACCTGGGGTACTATGTTTAGGGCAAGGTACCTTAAGTAGCTCTTCGTAATTGTGCAGTTTTCTTCTGCTCAAACCCCGATCTTGACCGAGGTTCCGGAGCTAGTTTATCGGCCCGGTGATGGCGTTATCAACAAATTCACAGACGCCATCTTGCTGCCTCCTTTTTCCTTGACCTCCCTGGTTATTGTTGCGCCCATGAGTCTGGAAGTGGCCCTTAGCTCCATCTCCCCTTTTAACTTCACGAGCCTTCTCATCATCAAAGTCGGCATCCTTCATGTCGTCTGACTCGGCGTACCTGGTGAGGGTGTCCATCAACTCGCCCATATCCTAGACCTTTTGCTTAAGACTGCCGAGCTTCAACACCAGAGGCTGAAAATGACAGTTCTGTTCCAAGATCAGCACGGCCTGAGCCGCCGTGATGTCATATGAAGAATGAATAATCTCCGCGACTCGCTTCGTCCAGTGATGAGACAACTCATCCGCTCGGTGAACACAATGTTGAAAGTTTATGATCATCATTGGACGCCTACAAGTCCCTTGAAAGTTCTTAACGAAACGCTCCTTGAGTTGTGCCCAAGTGTTGATGGAATTGGAAGTTACGTTTTTCAACCACGTATGAGCCGGCCCTTCTAACATCATGGTGAAATACTTGGCACAGACCGCATCAGTAGCGTCAAGCATGTCCATAGCCAGGTCGTAGCTCTCAACCCATGCCCCGAGCTCAAGATCAGGTGTATAATTGGGCACCTTATGAGGGCCCTTGAAGTCTTAGGGCATGCGCTCGTTGCACAGAGAAAATGATAGACATGGGACCCCTACATTCCTTCCTCCCGATCCACTGTACCGAGGGGCCAACTCGGCATATGGTCGGACTCCGTGGCCCGCCAATGTCGTCGCCGCCTCTCCTTCTGCCCGTCGGGCGGCTCGTACAGCATTGGCAAGCGCATGAGAATTTGATGCTGGCGGCTCGGGCGGGTAGATTTGAGGTTGGTGTCAATGGCCCCCGCTGGAAACCGATGGGGGATCATCTGGGCGACTCTTCGTATGGCTTGCCTGTGGTGTGGAGTGCAATCGATCACGACTATATTAAAACTGCGCTTGCTCGAACACCGCCGTCAATGGTGTCACTTGTTTCCACCTCAAGCGCGGTATTTCCATGAATAGGGAGAGACTCCAAGTGGCGGTTCCTAGACCTTGGGGTGTTTTGAAGTGTTGAGCCACCTGCACGGTCGGTGGGGGTTGCATTGGCTGCTAGATGATCTCGACCTGCGGATCATTCTGACGAGGTGGGTTATGCTCCGTGCCAGGCGTAAGTGGGCTGCTAAATAGATGGGTAAGGTTAAGGTTGGCCGGGACATGACTCTGATGCCTCCTGTAATGGACAACATCCGATGCGACTCGCTAACGCTCAAGTGGCCATGCTTCCAACTTCAAGCGATCTACCTCTTCATCAATTCGAGCCCGTTGATCCGCCATTCGGGTCTTCTCACCATCAATTTCATGTTGTATCTGTGCCATCTCCTCCCGAAGTTTGGCCAGTTCTGCATTGACTACCTCTTGGTTATCAGCCGTCACGGCGACTGCCATGAGTTTTGAAATCTCAGTGATCAGATCTGTCATGGCCTGGGCCGACGTCTTTCCACACCTGCTACCCCGTTAGTGGTCACTATGTTTGGCTCATCTTGAGTCGTCGTTGCCCCCACCATGTAGATGGCGACTTGGCGTGCCGGTTCCTGTGGCACTTCAGAGATTGCTGCCTCAGGAAAGCCCCCAAGCCTTCCCCAGTAGAGGGGCCAAATTGAATCAGTATCTCCAATTGATGACTCGACGTCAGAGTTGACACGGGTATCTCCACCAGCTTCCGACTCATCCGGAAGGCTAACCCCTGATACATCTCCAACATATCTATAATTGTTGATGGTTTCATGCTATTATCATGTCAACTTTGGATGTTTTATATGCATGAATATGCTATTTTTGGGACTAACCTATTAACTCATTGCCAAGTACCAGTTTCTGTTTTTCCGTGTTTTTTACCTTTTTCTGAGGAATACTGAACGGAGTCCAAACGGAATAAAACCCGCGGGATGATTTTTGCTATAACAGAAGATACGCAGGGGACTTGAGAACGAAGGTAGGAGACCTCGGGGGAGATCACAAGCCCCCTATCCGCGGCCTGGGGGGGCGCGGCCTGGCAGGCTTGTGGGCCCCACGTGGCTCCTTTGCCCTACCTCTTTCACCTATAAATTATCTAAAATCCCAAAACCAAAGATGGGAGCCACGAAAATACTTTTCCGCCATCGCAAGCTTCTGTCTCAGCAAGATCCCATCTGGGGACCGTTCTGGTGCCCTGCCGTAGGGGGATTCGGACAGGAGGGCTTCTTCATCAACACCATTGCCTCTCCGATGATGCGTGAGTAGTTCACCACAGACCTTCGGGTCCATAGCTAGTAGCTAGATGGCTTCTTCTCTCTCTTGGATCTTCAACACAAAGTTCTCCATGATCTTCACGGAGATCTATCCGACTTAACTTTCTTTTGCGGTGTGTTTGTCGAGATTTGATGAATTGTGGATTTATGATCAGATTATCTATGAATATTATTTGAGTCTCCTCTGATCTCTTATATGCATGATTTCATATCCTTGTAATTCTCTTCGAGTTATGTGTTTCGTTTGGCCAACTTGATCTATAATTCTTGCAATGGGAGAAGTGCTTGGTTTTGGGTTCATACCGTGCGGTGTCCTCAGCTAGTGACAGAAGGGGTAGCGAGGCACGCATCATGTTGTTGCCGTCAAGGGTAAAAAGATGGGGTTTATATCATATTGCATGAATCTATCCCTCTACATCATGTCATCTTGCTTAAGGCGTTACTCTGTTTGTTATGAACTCAATACACTAGATGCATGCTGGTTAGTGCTACGGCAACAAAAGTCCTTCCCCGGCAGTGGTGCCAGAGATCCTTTTGTCGTCTCTTGAGCTTGCGTTGGTTTTTCCCTTGAAGAGGAAAGGGTGATGCAGCACAGGAGCAGTAAGTATTTCCCTCAGTTTGAGAACCAAGGTGTCAATCCAGTAGGGGAATCTCATCATGTCTAGAGTACCTTCGCAAACACAAAAGAGCTTGCACCCAACGATTTAAAGGGGTTGTCAATCCCTTCAAGATTGTTTGCAAAATGAGATCTAAAGGCGGAAAGTGCAATGAAGTAAAAAAGTGTAAGGCTTAAAATATGGTGTGGAGTAGACCCGGGGGCCATAGTGTTCACTAGAGGTTTCTCTCAAAATAGCAAATATCACGGTGGGTGAACAAATTACTGTCGAGCAATTGATAGAACCGCCCAAAGTCATGACAATATCTAAGGCAAAGATCATAAATATAGGCATCACGTCCGAGACAAGTAGACCGATACTTTCTGCATCTACTACTATTACTCCACACATAGACCGCTATCCAGCATGCTTCTAGTGTATTGAGTTCATGACAAACAGAGTAACGCCTTAAGCAAGATGACATGATGTAGAGGGATAATCTCAAACTAATGATCAAAACCCCATCTTTTTACCCTTGATGACAACAACATGATGCGTGCCTTGCTACCCCTTCTATCACTGGGTGAGGTCACCGCACGGTATGAACCCAAAACCAAGCACTTCTCCCATTGCAAGAATCATAGATCTAGTTGGCCAAACAAAACCCACAACTTGAAGAGAATTACAAGGATATGAAATCATGGATAAGAGAGATCAGAAGAAACTCAAATAAGATTCATCGATAATCTTATCATAAATCCACAATTCATCGGATCTCGACAAACACACCGCAAAAGAAGATTACATCAGATAGATCTCCATGAAGATCATGGAGAACTTTGTATTCAAGATCCAAGATAGAGAAGAAGCCATCTAGTTACTAGCTATGGACCCGTAGGTTTATGGTGAACTACTCACGCATCATCGGAGAGGTCATGGTGTTGATGAAGAAGCCCTCCGTATCCGAATCCCTCCTCTGACAGGGCACCAGAACGTGCCCCAAATGGGATCTTGCGGAGACAGAAGCTTGCGGCAGCGGAAAAGTACTTTCGATGATCTGCTGATTTTTTTTTGTGGGATTTTAGGGAATATATAGGCGCAAAACCTAGGGCAGAGGAGGTCCAGGGGGCCCACAAGCCAGGGGGCCGCGGCCTCCCCCCTAGCCGCGGCTAGGGGGCTTGTGGGGCCCCTGGGGACCCCCTGCCTTGGCTCTCAAGTCTCCCGATCTTCTTCTGTTACGGAAAAATTCTTTTTGGGGATTTTATTCCGTTTGGAATCCGTTTCAAATTCTCCTCTGAAAGGGGTCAAAAACATGGAAAAAATAGGAACTGGCACTTGGCACTAAGTTAATAAGTTAGTCCCAAAAAATATATAAAAGGCATGCAAAACATCCAAAGCTTGACAAGATAATAGCATGACACCATCAACAATTATAGATACGTTGGAATGTATCAAGCATCCCCAAGCTTAACTCCTGCTCGTCCTTGAGTAGGGAAGTGATAAAGAATGAATTTTTGATGTGGAATGCTACCTAGCATAGTTGTCCTTTGCAACTTCTTTCACGTGACATGAATGTTCAGATCCAGAAGATTCAAAACAATAGTTTGCTATTGATATGAAAACAATAATACTTCAAGCAAACTAGCAAAGTAATCATGAACATTCAAAACAACAAGGCCAAGGGAAGTTATCCCTACAAAATCATATAGTCTGGCTATGCTCCATCATCCTCACACAACTAATGTAAATCATGCACAACCCCGGTATTGGCCAAGTAATTGTTTTTGCACTCTTACTTTCTCAAACTTTTTATAGCTATCACGCAATACATGAGCGTGAGCCATGGATATAGCACTATAGGTGGAATAGAATATGGTGGTGGTTGTGAGACAAAAAGGAGGAGATGGTCACATTAACTCGGCATATCAAAAGGCTATGGAGATGCCCATCAATAGATATCAATGTGAATGAGTAGGGATTGCCATACAAGGGCTGCACTAGAGCTATAAGTATGCGAAAGCTCAAAAGGAGAACTAGTGGGTGTGCATTCAACTTGCTTGCTCACAAAGACCTATGGCAATTTTGAGGAAGCCCATCATTGGAATATACAAGCCAAGTTATATAATGAAGATTCCCACTAGCATATGGTAGTGACAAAGCAAGAAGCTCTCAATCATGAAGGACATGGTGCTATTATGAAGCACAAGTGTTGAAAAAGATAGTAGCATTGTCCCTTCTCTCTTTTTCTCTCTTTTTTTGTTTGGGCTCTTGGGCCTCTTTTTTTTCTTTCTTTTTTATTTTTGGGCTCTTTGGCCTCTTTTTTTTATTTCTTCACATGGGACAATGCTCTAATAATGATGATCATCACACTTTTATTTACTCACAACTCAAAGCTCAAAACGATTATGACTCTATAGGAAATGCCTCCGGCAGTGTACCGGGATGTGCAACGATCTAGCATGGCGTATGACGTTGAAAACATCTTGCTAGCTATCTTAAGATCATGCAATGGCAATATGAGAGTGACGACACAAGTCATGAGACGGAACGGTGGGAGTTGCATGGCAATATATCTCGGAATGGCTATGAAAACAGCCACCATACCTACCTATTATGGCATTTTCATAGCCATTCTGATATATATTGCCATGCAACTCCCACCGTTCCGTCTCATGACATGTGCCATCACTTTCATATTGCCATTGCATGATCGTAAGATAGCTAGCGAGATGTTTCAACATCATATGCTAAGCTAGATCGTTGCACATCCCGGTACACTGCCGAAGGCATTTCCTATAGAGTCATCATTGTTCTAAGTATTGAGTTGTAAGTAAATAAAAGTGTGATGATCATCATTATTAGAGCATTGTCCCATGTGAGGAAATAAAAAAAAGGCCAGAGATGCCCACAAAAAAATGAAAAAAAGAGGCCAAAGAGCCCAAACAAAAAAAATGAGAGAAAAAGAGAGAAGGGACAATGCTACTATCTTTTTCCACACGTGTGCTTCAAAATAGCACCATGCTAATAATGATAGAGAGTCTCTTGTTTTGAAACTGCCAAATACTAGTGGGAATTTTCATTATATAACTTGGCTTGTATATTCCAATGATGGGCTTCCTCAAAATTGCCCTAGGTCTTCGTGAGCAAGCAAGTTGGGTGCACACCCACTAGTTTTCTTTTTGAGCTTTCACACACTTATAGCTCTAGTGTATCCGTTGCATGGCAATCCCTACTCATTCACATTGATATCTATTGATGGGCATCTCCATAGCCCATTGATACGCCGAGTCGATGTGACCATCTCCTCCTTTTTGCCTCACAACCTCCACGACACTCTATTCCACCTACAGTGTTATATCCATGGCTCACGCTCATGTATTTTGTGAGAGTTGAAAAGGTTTGAGAAAGTAAGAGTGCAAAAACAATCACTTGGCCAAAACCGGGGTTGTGCATGACTTAAATTTGTTGTGTGGGGATGATGGAGCATAGCTAGACTATAAGATTTTGTAGGGCTAACTTTCTTTGGCCTTGTTATTTCAAAAGTTCACGATTACCTTGCTAGTATGCTTCAAGTATTATCGTTTTCATGTCAATAGTAAACTATTGTTTTGAATCTTACGGATGTGAACATTCATGCCACAAGAAAGAAGTTACAAAGGACAAATATGTTAGGTAGCATTCCACATAAAACATTTGGTCTTTATCACTTCCTTACTCGAGGATGAGCAGGAGTTAAGCTTTGGGACACTTCATACGTCTCCAACGTATCTATAATTTTTGATGCTTTCATGCTATTATCATGTCAACTTTGGATGTTTTATATGCATGAATATGCTATTTTTGGGACTAACCTATTAACTTAGTGCCAAGTACCAGTTTCTGTTTTTTCCGTGTTTTTTACATTTTTCAAAGAAGAATATTAAACGGAGTCCAAACAAAATAAAACCTGCGGGGTGATTTTTTCCATAACAGAAGATACGTAGGGGACTTGAGAACCAAGGCAGGAGACCACGGGGGAGGTCACAAGCCCCCTAGCCACGGCCTGGGGGGCGCGCCTGGCAGGCTTGTGGGCCCCACGTGGCTTCTTTGCCCTACCTCTTCCGCCTATAAATTCTCTAAAATCCCGAAACCAAAGAAGGGAGCCACGAAAATACTTTTCCGCCTCCGCAAGCTTCTGTCTCCGCAAGATCCCATCTGGGGACCGTTCTGGTGCCCTGCCGGAGGGGGATTCAGACACGGAGGGCTTCTTCATCAACACCATTGCCTCTCCGATGATGCGTGAGTAGTTTAGCACAGACCTTCGGATCCATAGCTAGTAGCTAGCTGGTTTCTTCTCTCTCTTGGATCTTCAATACAAAGTTCTCCATGATCTTCATGGAGATCTATCCGATGTAACTTTCTTTTACGGTGTGTTTGTCGAGATCTGATAAATTGTGGATTTACGATCAGATTATCTATGAATATTATTTGAGTCTCCTGTGATCTCTTATATGCATGATTTCATATCCTTGTAATTCTCTTCGAGTTACAGGTTTCGGTTGGCCAACTTGATCTATAATTCTTGCAATGGGAGAAGTGCTTGGTTTTGGGTTCATACCGTGCAGTGTCCTCACCTAGTGACAGAAGGGGTAGCGAGGCACGCATCGTGTTGTTGCCATCAAGGGTAAAAAGATGGGGCTTATATCATATTGCAAGAATCTATCCCTCTACATCATGTCATCTTGCTTAAGGCGTTACTCTGTTTGTTATGAACTCAATACACTAGATGCATGCTGGATAGCGGTCGATGTGTGGAGTAATAGTAGTAGATGCAGACAGTATCGGTCTACTTGTCTCGGACGTGATGCCTATATATATGATCATTGCCTTAGATATCATCATGACTTTGTGCGGTTCTATCAATTGCTCGACAGTAATTCGTTCACCCACCGTAATACTTGCTATCATGAGAGAAGCCTCTAGTGAACACTATGGCCCCCGGGTCTACTTCACATCATATATTCAGATCTACAAAATTACTTTGTTGCACTTTTCACCTTTAGGTCTCACCTTGCAAATAATCATGAAGGGATTGACAACCCCTTTATAGCGTTCGGTGCAAGTTTGTTTGTTTTTGCGCAGGTACATTCATGCCTCATCTTGATACTCCTACCGGATTGATACCTTGGTTCTCAAACTGAGGGAAATACTTATCGCTACTGTGCTGCATCACCCTTTCCTCTTCAAGGGAAAAACCAACCCAAGCTCAAGAGGTAGCAACCCCGTGTGTGAAGCTGACAAAAACGTGACGCCGCTCCATCCGAGGCTTGGTGGGTTGAGCGGGCCAAGGCGGCTCGAGAATGTCGGTGCATATGTACAGCTCAGGGACCGATGTTCCAATCTTGCCGATGAAGACGTGAATCTTGCTGAAGGGGACCTCATAACCTGATTCGATTGAATCGGTCTCGGGCCCCAGCTTGAATTGTTGATGTAGTACCTTCCGTGGCGACTCTTAGTCGTGAGTCCGACCGTGAAGCTCCGGAACCCTAAAAGGGCTCCCTTTGAGAACTCAACTCCACCGTGCGTAAGCCCCATGGTGGCCGCCAACTGTCTTGGTTTTGTCACGATAGATGTCCTCCTGAGAGGACTTAGAGATGGGGGCATCACAACCATGTGGCGACTCCAAGGGGTTAGCAAGGAGAAAGAGACGATTTTACCCTGGTTCGGCCCCTCAGATTGGGGTAAAAGCCTACGTCCTGCTCTGTGTATATTGCTGTGGAAATTGATTACAAGGGTGCGGATTAACTTGACCTAGCTCTCGATTGGTGGTAACTTAAGTATATCAGCCCTAGAGACTCGCCTTTATACACAGGTCGGGACTCTAGGGTTACAAGAGTTCGGATCACATGTCATTCGTGATCTGACATATCTCTAACTCGCCTTACTTTTATCGTAAGGAAAGTTCCCGAAGACCCTCTCTTATATGGGCCACAAGTCGTCGTCTTGATGTCCTGGGCTGCAGCCAGCTCTTCTAACTTCACCTCACGCCTTCTGCTTGATAAGTCATAGCGCCATATTGAACAGGAAATGTTTTAGCCGCCATCATCGTGACCCAGCCTCTCAGCGCGGGTCTCATGACGGGATAATATCCCCAACAACAAGTAGTAGAGGTAAATTCTCTTTGTAGAGTTGATGAAGGTGATATTCCTTATAATAAGTCTGCTAGGCAATGCTTGGATGAATTTGATAACTTTATTGTTAAGCAAGAAAATTTCAATCCTTATGTTAGTAGACAATTGAAACATAATGCTTACATGCTTGATGGCTAGGGTGATTATATGAGTAGAACTGTGAATGATCTTAGGCTTATTAGTAAACATGCTTCCATGGTAACTACTAAAGTAGAACAGGTACTTAAGGCACAAAATGATTTGCTCAATGAGATGATTAGTAAGAACAATGATCATTCTATTAGGGTTGTGACTAGAGGTGGTAGAATGACTCAGGAACCTTTGTATCCTGAGGGCCATCCTAAGAGAATTGAGCAAGATTTTCAGAGAGATGATATTGATGCGTCTGGTCCTTCTAATAAAAGGAAAAAAGAATGACGATAGGACTTTGCCTGCCGCTAGTGAACCTGTTTTAGAGTCACCTGAAAACCCAAATGATATCTCTAGCTCTGATGCTGAGACACAATCTGGTAATGAACATGAACCTGGTGATAATATTAATGATGATGTTCATATTGATGCTCAACCTAGCAATGACAATGAGGTGGAGATTGAACCTGCTGTTGATCTTGATAACCCACAACCTAGGAATAAGAAATGTCATAAAAGAGATTTTGTTGCTAGGAAGCATGGTATAGAAAGAGAACCATGTGCCCATAAACACATGCCCTTTCCTCCTAAACCATCCAAGAAAAATGATGATGAGGATTTTGAACGCTTTGCTGAAATGCTGAGACCTCACTTCCTACCTATGCGTGATACGTCTCCAACGTATCTATAATTTTTGATGGTTCCATGCTATTATCTTGTCAACTTTGGATGTTTTGTATGCATTTTATATCTTTTTTGGGACTAACTTATTAACTCAGTGCCAAGTGCCAGTTCGTGTTTTTTCCGTGTTTTCGACCCTTTTCAAAGAATAATATTAAACAGAGTCCAAACGGAATGAAATCTTCGAAATGATTTTTCCGTAACGGAAGATACTATGGGAACTTGAGAACCAAGGCAAAGGATCTCGGGGGAGGCCACAAGCCCCCTAGCCGCGGCCTGGGGGCGCCTACCAGGCTTGTGGGCCCCCGTGGCTCCTTTGCCCTACTTCTTCCACCTATAAATTCCCTAAAAATATGAAACCACGGGAGAGAGCCACGAAAATACTTTTCCGCCGCCGCAAGCTTCTGTCTCTGCAAGATCCCATCTGGGGCACGTTCTGGTGCCCTGTCAGAGGGGGATTAAGACATGGAGGGCTTCTTCATCAACACCATTGCCTCTCCGATGATGCGTGAGTAGTTCACCACAGACCTTCGGGTCCATAGCTAGTAGCTAGATGGCATCTTCTCTCTCTTGGATCTTCAATACAAAGTTCTCCATGATCTTCATGGAGATCTATCCGATGTAATCTTCTTTTGCGGTGTGTTTGTCGAGATCCGATGAATTGTGGATTTATGATCAGATTATCTATGATTATCATTTGAGTCTCCTCTGATCTCTTATATGCATGATTTCGTATCCTTATAATTCTCTTCGAGTTGTGGTTTTTGTTTGGCCAACTTGATCTATAATACTTGCAATGGGAGAAGTGCTTGGTTTTGGGTTCATACCGTGTGGTTTCCTCACCTAGTGACAGAAATGGTAGCGAGGCACACATCGTGTTGTTGCCATCAAGGGTAAAAAGATGGGGTTTATAGTGATTGCATGATTTTATCCCTCTACATCATGTCATCTTGCTTAAGGCGTTACTCTGTTTGTTATGAACTCAATACACTAGATGCATGCTAGATAGCGGTCGATGTGTGGAGTAATACTAGTAGATGCAGACAGTATCGGTCTACTTGTCTCGGGCGTGATGCCTATATATATGATCATTGCCTTAGATATCATCATGACTTTGTGCGGTTCTATCAATTGCTCCACAGTAATTCGTTCACCCACCGTAATACTTGCTATCATGAGAGAAGCCTCTAGTGAACACTATGGCCCCCGGGTTTACTTCACTTCATATTTTCACCTCTACACTTTCACTTTGTTGCACTTTCCGCCTTCAGATCTCACCTTGCAATCAATCATGAAGGGATTGACAACCCCTTTATAGCGTTGGGTGCAAGTTTGTTTGTTTTTGCGTAGGTACTTTGGAGACTTACCATGATACTCCTACTGGATTGATACCTTGGTTCTCAAACTGAGGGAAATACTTACTGCTACAACGCTGCGTCACCCTTTCCACTTCATGGGAAAAACCAACGCAAGCTCAAGAGGTAGCAAGAAGAATTTCTAGCGCCGTTGCCGGGGAGTATCAAGTCAATAATAGTCTTCCTTCAACGTGTAAATTTTTGGCACTAGGGACTATTCTAAGTGAAGCTTATCCCAGTAACTATCGCAAAATCAACTCTTGCATTTACCTTTTTGCCTCTCGTTTTCCTCTCCCCCTCTTCTGAGAAACAAAAATTTACAAAAATATTTGCCTTTTTTGTTCGCCCTTTTCTTTCGCTTGCTTTCTGTTAGCTTGTGTGGGATAGTCTACCTATCCTTATGGCTAGTCCTATCGCTTTGAACGATACTCCCGAGGGCGAAGTTCTTAATTTCAAACAGAATGAGGGAGAAAATTTAAAGGATGCTTGGTATAGGATTTGCAATGCTCACAGTAGGTCTACTCGTAAGCAATCTACTATCGTTCTACTTAGCAACTTTTATGTGGGAATTTCCCCTTGGAATAGGTATGTTCTTGACACAATGGTATGTGGAAATTTCTTGGGTAGCTATACCGTTTATTCTTACGGTGCCTTAATAAATTTGGTAGGCTCACCCCACACATGGGTAATGGAACTACCTTAACTTTGAAACATGTGATGTGTAGGCTGGATATCATTTAAAATAAAGTTGCTACGATTGAACTCATTGAAAATTTGGATAAAAATATCCGCAATCAAATCACTCTGTATGGATAAAAGGTGGGAATGACTGTGAAAAATTTAAACGAGAGGGAACCCACAATTAAAGAAAAACTAGGTCACGATTCAGCTAGAATTAGCAAACTAGAGGATGTTATAACCAACTTGGGTTCCGCTTTTGCCGCTGTTCAGAACACTCAAAATTTTGCCGACAATAAGGCCACCAAGTTTGTTTTTGTTCCTAAAAATAGTGGTGAACCATCTAGTAAGAGAGCTGAAGATCTTAAAGTGTTGAGTGTTCACCCTACTTATGGTTTGAGCACCAAAGACGACAATACTTGATTCTATCGCCTTATGCCGAGCTAAGGGCGTTAAACAATAGCGCTTGTTGGGAGGCAACCCAATGAATTTATCTTTGCGTTTTTGCTTTCTGTTTTGTTGTGTCCACACCATCATAATTCTGTTATGATTGTGTTTTTTGTGTTTGTTTTTGTGTTTGTACCAAGTAAAACCTTTAATGACTAGTTTTGGTGATGGTTGTTTGATCTTGCTGAAAAAGACAGAAACTTTGCGCTCATGAAATTAATTTTAAGTCCTATCCAGAAAGAGCTTTTGAGTTGATTCTTTTTTCTGCTGGTTTACATTCCAATTTCCCTAATTGTCATAATTTTTCAGAATTTGTGAGATAGCAGAAGTATACGAAGTATACAGATTGCTACAGACTGGTCTGTTTTTGACAGATTCTGTTTTTGTTGTGTTGATTACTTATTTTGATGAAACTATGGATAGTATCGGGGGTACTAGCCAAGGAAAAGTGAAAATACAGTAATATAACACCAATATAAATAGAAATCAAGTTTGCTACAGTACCTAAAGAGCTGGTGGTTAGTTTTCTTATGCTAATGATATCACGAGTTTCTTTTTAAGTTTTGTGTTGTGAAGTTTTCAAGTTTTGGGTGATGTTCTCATGGACAATGGGATAAAGAGTGGAAAGCGCTCAAGCTTGGGGATGCCCAAGTCATCCCAAGCCAAATTCAAGGACACGAAAAAGCCTAAGCTTGGGGATGCCCCGGGAAGGCATCCCCTCTTCCGTCTTCAATTCATCGGTAACGTCACTTGGAGCTATATTTTTATTCACCGCATGATATGTGTTTTGCTTGGAGCGTCGTGTATTATAGGAGTATTTTATTTTTGTTGTGTCACAATCATCCTTGCTGCACACCTTTTTGAGAGAGACATGCATTCATCGTGATTTTGCTAGAATACTCATTGAGCTTCACTTATATCTTTTGAGCTAGATAACTTTCCTCTAGTGCTTCACTTAGATCTTTTTAGAGCATCGTGTTGTCATGTTTTGGAGAAATAAGAACTCTCGATCTTCACTTATATATTTTTGAGAGTGCTCTCTCTAAGTAACTCGGTAATTGGTTTGTGTTATGAAAGTAGTCCTAAAGATGATAAGTATCCAAAGAGGATATAATAAAAACTTCCATAATCATGTGCATCGATTAGTAAAGAGAAGTTTGATTCCTCTCAATTAGTTTTGAGACATGGATTTGGAAATATAAGAGTTATGTTAGTAGGGTGTCGTGAATCTAGAAATACTTGTGTTGAAGTTAGTGATTCCCGTAGCATGCACGTATGGTGAACCGCTATGATAGGAAGTCGGAGCATAATTGATTTATTGATTGTCATCCTTTGTGTGGCGGTCGGGATCGCGCCATGGTTAACACCTACCAACCCTTCCCCTAGGAGTATGCGTTTAGCACTTTGTTTCGATTACCAACAAAACTTTCGCAATAAGTATATGAGTTCTTCATGACTAATGTGAGTCCATGGTATAGATGCACTTTGACCTTCCACCATTGCTAGCCCCTCTAGTGCCACGCAACTTTTGCCGGTGCACAAACCTACCATATACCTTCCTCAAAACAGCCACCATACCTACCTATTATGGCATTTTCATCGCCATTCCGAGATATATTGCCATGCAACTCCCACCGTTACGTCTCATGACTTGTGTGTCACTTTCATATTGCCATTGCATGATCGTAAGATATCTAGCGAGATGTTTCAACGTCATACGCCAAGCTAGATCGTTGCTCATCCCGATACACTGCCGGAGGCATTTCCTATAGAGTCATCATTGCTCTAAGTTTTGAGTTGTGAGTAATTAAAAGTGTGATGATCATCATTATTAGAGCATTATCCCATGTGAGGAAAAATGAAAAGAGGCCAAAGTTGCCCACACAAAAAAATGAAAATAGGCCAACGAGCCCAAACAAAAAAAAAGAAAAAAAAGAGCGAAAAAGAGAGGATGGACAATGCTACTATCTTTTTCCACACTTGTGCTTCATAATAGCACCATGTTCTTCATGATAGAGAGTCTCTCGTTTCGACACTTCCATATACTAGTGGGAATTTTCATTATATAACTTGGATTGTATATTCCAATGATGGGCTTCCTCAAAATTGCCCTAGGTCTTCGTGAGCAAGTAAGTTGGGTGCACACCCACTAGTTTTCCGCTTGAGCTTTCACACGCTTATAGCTCTAAGTGCATCCGTTGCATGGAAATCCCTACTCATTCACATTGATATCTATTGATGGGCATCTCCATAGCCCTTTGATATTCCGAGTCGATGTGACCATCTCCTCCTTTTTTCCTCAGAACCTCCACTACACTCTATTCCACCTATAGTGCTATATCCATGGCTCACGCTCATATATTGCATGAGAGTTGAAAAAAGTTTGCGAAAGTAAGAGTGCGAAAACAATTACTTGGCCAATACCGGGGTTGTGCATGATTTAAATTCGTTGTGTGGGGATGATGGAGCATAGGTAGACTATATGATTTTGTAGGGATAACTTTCTTTGGCCTTGTTATTTCGAAAGTCCATGATTGCGTTGCTAGTTCGCTTGAAGTATTATTGTTTTCGTGTCAATAGCAAACTATTGTTTTGAATCTTACGGATCTGAACATTTATATCACATGAAAGAAGTTGCAAAGGACAAATATGTTAGGTAGCATTCCACATCAAAAATTCAGTCTTTATCACTTCCCTACTCGAGGACAAGCAGGAGTTAAGCTTGGGGATGCTTGATACGTCTCCAACGTATCTATAATTTTTGATGGTTCCATGCTATTATCTTGTCAATTTTGGATGTTTTGTATGCATTTTATATCTTTTTTGGGACTAAGCTATTAACTCAGTGCCAAGTGCCAGTTCCTGTTTTTTCTGTGTTTTTGACCCTTTTCAAAGAAGAATATTAAATGGAGTCCAAACGGAATAAAATCTTCGAAATGATTTTTTCTGTAACACAAGATACGCAGGGAACTTGAGAACCAAGCCAAAGGATCCCGGGGGAGGCCATAAGGCCCCTAGCCGCGACCTAGGGGGGCGCTACCATGATTGTGGCCCCCCGTGGCTAATTTGCCCTACTTATTCCGCCTATAAATTCCCTAAAAATTTGAAACCACGAGAGAGAGCCACGAAAATACTTTTCCGCCGCCGCAAGCTTCTGTCTCCGCAGGATCCCATCTGGGGCACGTTCTGGTGCCCTGTCGAGGGGGGATTCGGACACGGAGGTGTTCTTCATCAACACCATTGCCTCTCCGATGGTGCGTGAGTAGTTCACCATAGACCTTCGGGTCCATAGCTAGTAGCTAGATGGATTCTCCTGTCTCTTGGATCTTCAATACAAAGTTCTCCATGATCTTCATGGAGATCTATCCGATGTAATCTTCTTTTGCGGTGTGTTTGTCGAGATCCGATGAATTGTGGATTTATGATCAGATTATCTATGAATATTATTTGAGTCTCCTCTGATCTCTTATATGCATAATTTCGTATCCTTGTAATTCTCTTCGAGTTGTGGGTTTCGTTTGGCCAACTTGATCTATAATTCTTGCAATGGGAGAAGTGCTTGGTTTTGGGTTCATACCGTGCGGTGTCCTCACCTAGTGACAGAAGGGGTAGCGAGGCACACATCATGTTGTTGCCATCAAGGGTAAAAAGATGGGGTTTATATATATTGCATGATTTTATCCCTCTACATCATGTCATCTTGCTTAAGGCGTTACTCGGTTTGTTATGAACTCAATACACTAGATGCATGCTGGATAGCAGTCGATGTGTGGAGTAATACTAGTAGATGCAAACAGTATCGGTCTACTTGTCTCGGACGTGGTGCCTATATGCATGATCATTGCCTTAGATACCATCATAACTTTGCGCGGTTCTATCAATTGCTCGACACTAATTAGTTCACCCACCGTAATACTTGCTATCATGAGAGAAGCCTCACACTATGGCCCCCGGATCTACTTGACTTCATATTTTCAGTTCTACACTTTCACTTTGTTGCACTTTCCGCCTTCAGATCTCACCCTGCAATCAATCGTGAAGGGATTGACAACCCCTTTATAGCGTTGGGTGCAAGTTTGTTTGTTTTGCGCAGGTTCTTTGGAGACTTGCCTTGATACTCCTACTGGATTGATACCTTGGTTCCCAAACTAAGGGAAATACTTACTTCTACTGTGCTGCATCACCCTTTCCTCTTCAAGGGAAAAACCAACGCAAGCTCGAGAGGTAGCAATGCGCTTAACTGATATTTTGAAAATGTCTCCTTATACTAAGTACATGAAAGGTATTGTTACCAATAAAAGAATGATATCTGAAGCTGAGATTTCCACCATGCTTTCTAATTATACTTTTAAAGGTGGAATACCAAAGAAACTAGGAGATCCCGGAGTACCTACTATACCATGCTCTATTAAAGGAATTTATGTTAAAACTGCTTTATGTGACCTCAGAGCTGGTCTTAGTGTTATGTCGTTCTCTTTATATCGTAGCTTGATTTCAATAAGTTGACACCTACTGACATCTCTCCACAAATGGGTGATAAATCAACTGCATTACCCATCGGTATTTGTGAGGATGTGTGTGTTGTGGTTGCAAACGTGACTATCCTAATGGACATTGTAATTCCTGATATTCGCGAGGAAAACAGTTTGTCGATCATCCTTGGTAGACACTTTGTGAATATTGCAGGGCTGTTATTGACTAAAACAAAGGCAATGTCACTTTTCATCTTAATGGTAAGGAGCATAGTGTACACTTTTCGAGGAAAAAACTTCCAATTCATAGTATCAACTCCATTGAAAATTTTCCAACATTTACTATTGGAGACTTTGAATTCCCTCTCCCTACTGCCAAGAAGAAATATGATATACTTATTATTGGGGACATGCATATCCCCATTGAGGTAACCTACTGTTATTCGAAAATTCTCTGGTTCCATGTCATTCGAAAAAAGTTTGTCAATAAGACTTGATCAACCTTATTGATGGATTCTTTTCGACGGGCGTGAGATGGATGAATTTAGAAAGCACAATCTTCTGTACCCAACATTTTTTTTATGTTCCGTAGTTTCAATTTAGTAAATATGCTATTATTTCTCTGTTTTTTGTTTTATATGTGCAATAGAAAAATGACCTGAAAATAAAAGTTCTCACAACGCCTTGAAAATTTAGTATGATTTTTGTGGAATATTTAAGAATTTTTGGCACTAAGAGTATATCAGGGGACTGCACTAGTGGGTCACAAGCCTGTAGGGCGCGACCACCCCCCTCAGCGCTCCCCCGTGGCTTGTGGGTCCCACGTGGGTCCCCTTCACTTATTTGAGTACCCATCCACTCCGTCCTCCTCCAGAAAAATCCCACCATTGCTCAAACCCGTGTTTTAGCTCATCTTGATGCCATTTTTGATCTCCTTGCTCAAAGCTCCATTTTCAAAACTATTTAGGGAGTTGTTCATCAGTATGTGACTCCTTCAATGGTCCAATTAGTTTTCGTTCTAGTGCTTTATATGTTGCAAAATCTTGCTGTTGTGGTGACCTTGTTCTTGAGCTTGCATATCAAGTTTGTTGGGTCCCAAGTAGTTTTGATGCATGATATAGCTTCTAGGCAGTTGAGGGAGTAGTTGATGTAAGTTTTGTTTGAGTTTTGTTTATTTTTATGTGGAGTCACTAAAAAATTCAGATTTATTTTTCAGAGAAAGAAAAGATGAGGAGATTGTTGAGAGGCTCTTCAAGCCGTGGTTTTAAAGAGAATGGAAAATGAGAAGTCTAGATACAATATTCCTCGCACCGCGGAAGCTCGACCATGTGAGTGGCCAAGTGAGGCATTCTTGAGGGTGGCCGGAATTTATGAAGATTTCTACTATATAGTAGAAAATGTAGGCATCACCGATTTCCTCAACGATAAGTGTGACCAGTATCTCCTACTTACTAATACTTCCGTGCAAAAAAATTCACTTTTATCCTAGGGAAAATCCTCCCATGGTAGAATTTCATTTATATGATGTGCCTTAGGAAATGTCACTTTATGATTTTTGCAATTTTTGAACATACGTCCTAGAGACATGGAGGATTTTATTTCCGCAATCACTATAGGGGAAGAGAGAGGGGTGTCAAAGGCAAGAGCGGACACCGTACATTTTCCTGTTCGAACTTTTTGTTTGGGAGCCATAGTGGCCCAACGGTTGAACTTAAACCGTTTGAAGGGCCCTATATTCGGAGGTACAATGCATCTTGTTTAGCTGAACACTTTGAGATACCTATTAGGCTTGACGAGGAAGAGGAAATCCTACTTCCTATAAGATATCTAGATTATGATAGGATGGTAGAACATGATTTTATTAAGGAAGACAATGATAAGAGGCTACTTTATAACTTAGTACTTAGTCAGGGTACTTGTGAGATTATTGCTATGCCTACTTCTTGTTTGTTCGATATCCATTCAGGGAGGTACACTATTACGTCCGAGGACATTTACAAATATTGGGGCATGTCGCAGCCCCAGCACCTGAGCCGGCACCAGCCCTCGATCCATATCAGGTTCCAGTTTTTCACTGGGAGTCGTAGGAGCTCCTAAACCAATGGAGCCCTTAGTATCCTCCGGGGTATCTAGGAGAGGGTTACTTCCAGTCAGGGCCTTAGACCAACTTTGGCCAAAAGCCTAAACTTGGGGGGGGGGGGTACGTATTTCTCACCCACATTACATTCATGTTCACACACTCATTCAAGTTGTCGATGTTCATACTTTTTCCTTGTACCACCCATGGTACTTTATTTCTTCCTTTTGTTTTCTTCTTGTGTGTTTCATTAACCTTGAGAAAATCCAAAAAAAATTAGTTCCAGCTTTACCTTCTAGTTTGTTTAAGTTGTAGTGTTTAAAGAAAACCAAAAAAGTTTTTTTGTTCTTCTTCTTGCTTGTTGGGGGCTTTCCCGTGTAAATAGTTGTTCTTTTTTCTTTGGGTCGTAAGGAGAAGACCACGATGATATTCTGAGTGGCTCTCATATTTTATTATTGTTTATCTATCCGAGAGTCCATACTACATTGTATTCTCCTTTGAGTTATTGCTTCCAGATTCCAGCTTAGTCCAATGCACGTGCACTCTTATAATTATTTTTCACACTGTTCGATCATGCATGTGAAAGGTAATAAGTACAATATATGTTGAAGTGATGGAGATGGATAAAAGCTAGTATGAACTCGACCTATTTTTTTTTTTGTAAATATGATTGGCTTATCATTCTGGATTCAGCTCATTATGGATTGAACATGTTTGCATTGACAATTAGAGATTATAGTTACTTATTCCATGCTTAATTAGCTACGAGTGAATAATGGTTTGTCTTGAGTGCCAACATGCATATTAAAATGGTTGTGATGTAGTATGATAGAATGGTATCCACCTTCGAATGATTCGAGTGGCTTGACTTGGCACATGTTCACGCATGTAGTTGAAACAAAACCAACATAGCCTCCACCATGTTTAATTCACGGTGATTTATATCCTACTCATGCTTGCATTCAATGTTGCTCAATCTCAAAGCATGTTTATGACTTTTGTCGCTCTCTAGCTGGTCGCTTCTCGGTCTCTTGCTAGTCTCCACTTGTACTAAGTGAGAATACGGCTTGTGCATCCATTTCCATAAAGCCAAATTTGTTCCACATGAGTCCACCATACCCACCTATATGCGGTATTACTTATTAGCAGATTAATAGATCATTTTGGAATGGGATATACATCCCATATACTGGATCAACTAAAGACTCTGGGCTTCTATCAAGCCACTACTACATCGATTTCGTTAGGAATCGAGGATCTTTTAACAATCTTTCTGGATACAACCACTGAACCGGAAAATGGCCACTATCGTCACCGAGAAAATACTATCTTGTGGACTCAGGTTCTACGTTTATGCCTTAAGGTCTTTCTCCTTACCGTGGGGAGCGGTACCACTTGCGTGATTCTAGAGAAGAAGGCGGTGTCCCGACCACAAGGCGGTTAAATTCCACTGGTGCTTGCTAGCCAGTCAAGAACGACTCGAGCTAGGAGCAGAGAAGAGAAGTCAATCGGAAGAATCGTAAAAGCCTGGAGCTCAAACATTGCGTTCTACACTTTACTTTTGTTTTGTATCTCTGAAACAGGAGTGAAAAGAAATCAGCTCATCCACCGCTAACTAAACAGGGTGAAACTAGCTCTTCTTTGGTTTCCCTGGGTCCAAGTTGGGGCAAAACCTGCTCTTTTCCCGAAAAAAGTTTATACCTGTCGTCCCAAGTAAATTTGCACGTGCCATACTCTAAACCTTCTAATAAATATTACGTTTTGTATGCCTGAATCTTCCATGCTAGGTGGATTATTCTCAAGATATCTGTTGATTCACTATCATTCACAAGAAAGTGGCTGGTAATCGGGATGCCCAGTTCCATGCTCAAAAGTCAAATCAAAATTTAATGAAACAAAAATCCCACAGGATTGTTGTTTGTATGGACGGTACCAGTGGATTCGGCCCGCCGTGGAGTGTGATCGATTGGTGGAGGGGGAGTAAAAACCTTACTATTCTCTTTGGGAACCGCCTATAATGTATCTAGCATGGAAGATGTTGATATCTCTTAGTTGTTATGTTGACAATGAAAGCATACCGCCCAAAATTTTGTCTCATCCCTGTTTGAAAAGCTCGAGCTCTGGCACCTCTGTAAATCAATGCTTCCCTCTGTGAAGGGCCTATCTATTTTACTTTACTGTTGAGTCATCCTCTTCTTATAAAAAGGCACAAGTTAGAGAGCACATCCGTCATTTGTATGCTTTGTTATTAATTGATATTGAGTATGAGTATGAATGGATCTCTTTTCCCATGAGTAACAATGTCTTGTCAGTCCTTGTTCTTCGAAGGTGCTCTGCATTTAGATTGTGTGGTCTCAGAAAGGGCTAGCGAGATACGAGTTTACCATATTGTATTATGATTGTTTTGATAAAATTGTTGTCATTTGAGACTTATTATTATTGCTTGCTACTTGATTATGCCATTGATATAACTAAATGTGAGACCTAAATGTTATTGTGATTGTGGTTAGTCCATAATTTTTGCTGAAGATCTGAGCATCAATTAGACATATTTACGACAAAAAGATCAAACAGAGTTTGTAAAAGTTTTTCTTTATAAGTTTTAGTTTATCAACTGAATTTCTTGAGGACAAGCAAAGATTTAAGCTTGGGGGAGTTGATACTTCTCCAACATATCTACTTTTCCAAACTCTTTTGCCTTTGTTTTGGACAATAATGTGCATCATTTGAATGGAATTAACCTGGACTAACGTTGTTTTCAACAGAATTGCCTTGGTGTTATTTGTGTGCAGAAGTAGAAGTTCTCGGACTGACCTGAAAATTTACGGAGAATATTTTTGAAATTAATAAAAAATATTGGCGAAAGAATCAACTCGAGAGAGGCCACCACCAGGCCACAAGCCTACAGGGCCCCCCGTAGGACATGGCCCCTGGTTTGTGTGGCCCCTATGGCTTCGCCGACCTCGTTTCCACTTCTATATATTCCTATTCGATGAGAAAAAAATCGAAGAGAAGAGTTCATCACTTTTTTTTTGACGGAGCCAGCGCCACCTGCCGTTCTTCCTCGGGAGGGCAGATGTGGAGTCTCATTTGGGCGCCGGAGAGGGCATTGATTTCCCCTCTTCGGAGCCCAAATCAGACTCCGGATCTGCCCTCCCGATGAAGAACAAGAGGTGACGACGGATCCGTATCGTAAAACACGATGAACTATTCTCTCTGATTTTTTCCTCCCCGGGTAGGAATATATAGAAGTGGAAACGAGGTCGGCAGAGCCTCAGGGACCCCACAAGCCAGGGGGAACGGCGTAAGGGGGCGCCTGCAGGCTTGTGGCTTGGGGGTGGTCCCTCTCCGGTTGATTCTTTCGCCGACATTTTTTATTCATTCCAAAAACGTTCTTCATAAATTCTCACGTCAATCCGAGAACTTTTATTTCTCCACCAAAATAACACTAAGGCAATTCTGCTGAAAACAACGTCAGTCCGGGTTAGTTCCATTCAAATCATGCAAATTAGGGTCCAAAACAAGTGCAAAAGAGTTTGGAAAAGTAGATACATTGGAGACATATCAACTCCAACTAGTAGAAAATGGTCCATCTGTCCTGGTTCCAAAGGCCCATTAGCCCCGGTTCTGGAACCGGGACTAAATGGTCGGGACTAAAGCCCTAAACCTTTAGTCCCGGTTTGCTTACTAACCGGGGCCGAATGGTCTCCACATGGCCGCTGCGCGGAGCCCGGGCAGGAGGGCCTTTAGTCCCGGTTGGTCACACCAACCGGGACAACATGGCATCCACGCGTCAGCATCTGGTCGGAGCTGGGGTTAATTTAGTTGTTTCATATTGTGTTAGCTAGCTAATAGAGAGAAGTGTCCTCTCTTTCTCCATGCTTGGTCGATGCTAGCTACTATACATATAGACAGAACATGACGCTAGCTAATAAGAAAATGAAAGAAACCATTTTCAATCATAAACACCTTTTACAATATAACATATTTTACAATGCCTAACATCATCTACCTAAGATCCAATCACAAATAGCTCACATGGTATTCTCCGTCTTTAGGTATGACGTGGTCAAGAAAGAATCCCGCCAATTCCTCTTGAATTGCTCGTATGCCATCATCTGATAGGGGTTCATCCCGCTTCTTCTAGATCTAATTTAAATAAGGGGGTCAATACATGCATATATATGAATAAAACTCAACACAATTGATGGTAATATATAAAATAAAATTGTGAATATCATTTACGTACTTCAAATTGTTCGTCATAAATGCCCCGCCCAGAGGTCGAGAGGCAAATGAACTCGCATACGTAGTATGCACAGTTTTCAGTCCCATCTACCTGGTACAAGCACTTTACGAGGATAGAGTTCAATCAAACTGATAAGCAAGTATGGTAATGATATATTGATGAAAATTTGAATCAATTAGAGATGCGCGGAACTAGCTAGTACTACTTACTCGGGGGTGCATAAATTGCAACTCTTTCTTTAGACTGGGAGCAAGCTTGATGAACTTCTTCCAAACCCTGCCAGGCAAAGAAAATGATTACTTGATATCAGGAAATTAACGAAAGTTGTATGCCGGTATGGTCCCAGTAGTGAGTGAACTTACTTCTTCAGCATTGTAGTCATGTCCGCATAATCCTCGGGATCTTTACGTCTAGAGTCTAAGACAGTTACTTTTGCCCCGTCAAGCTTAATGGATAACAGAATAAAGTGGTAACTGCGCACGCATATATAACTCATCAATTACGTTTACTTAACCTCGAGTAAGCGAAACCGAGTATACAGAGAAGACAACAACACTCACTTGAAGTTGTAAGGAAAGAATATTTCCCTTCTGTTTTGATTTGCAAGCAACGAATTTAGCAACTTAACCTCGTTCTCTTTGGTTTCATTTTGTACCTACAATACATTTACCAATTCTGAGCTAATGAACCCAACATCGAAGGTTCCTCCTTTTTTAATTCAATGATCTTCAATCTGCATAATATATATAGTGAGGATAATAATAGATGCATGCAACGAACGAGCTAAGCTAGAGACTTAACTATAGAAGTAATACTTACAAACAGTAGGAAGTCAGGAGTTGTTTGTCGAGGGCCAATTGATTGTATCATTGAAATAACTCCTCAAATTGAACAAGCAGCACTGAAGCTCCAATGAAATCGTGATATTTTTTCACTCTCATATAGATAGAGTTTTTCCTAGTCTCCCTGAAGATGTTCATGTACGACTCATGCAATTCGTGCATCCTCGGTGTTAGAGGAGGATGACCAGGTTGGACGAGAGGCTTTTCGAGCACGTATTCATATGTTTCTTTATTTGTTACCTCAGCTATCTCAAAAATTACTGAATCATTCACGTAATCACCAGGATTGGTACCGGGAAGCAACCCCGAATCATTAGCGACGACGATATCGCTAGACACCTTGAGCGGGGGGCACGATTGCTTCTTCTGTTGGCCGAGCTGGGGAATTGTTTTCCCACTTCTTCGTTTTGCTAACATTGCATCACTGCTAGACGCCAGCGCGGCGACGGAGTCTGTCTTTCGCTTGAGAGAAGGATGAGGAGGCGACATCTTTCTTACTTGTATAATTTTCTGTGACAGCCCGAAACCGACGTTACAGAAGATTCCCCCTTTAGTCCGTGGTTGCCGTGTGTTTATGTTATTTATCACATCATCATCGCATCATGCGCATCAGGTGGATTCCATCGGCATCCCGTTGCCGCCAGTTTTTGAAAGTTGCATCCGTTGTTAGTTGTTGGTTCCCTCCGTGTTCGTCGTTGACCGTCTTGAGCCCGACCACACACGCCCGCGCCCACGACATTGTCAAAACCTCGATTTTAAAAGTGTGTATAAAACTTCCTATGATTGGGTTGAAACTTGGCGTGCGGTCTTATTTAGATATAGGTAGGACGCCTGCCAAATTTCGTTGCAATCGGAGTCCGTTTGGTACCCGAACGGTCGACAGTAGCGGCATCGTATTCGGTCTTTCGTCGGACTTTTTATCGGTGATTTAAAATACGTTATCGGGTGCCGTTTTATCTCTCATATCCGTCTAACCTACTCTACAAGGCCACCTAGCCTTTCCCCCATTTGAAACCGTCTGATTTAGATCGCACGGTTGAAACCGGGGCGAAAAACTGCTAAACCTAGCCCCCCACATTGTTATAAATAGACCCCCAAGCCATTTTAGACAACCACTCTCTCTCTCTCCCTCGAAATCCATGCCCCCCTAACCCTAACCTCCCACCTCTCTCTCCTCCTCAGCCGCCGGGCCCGCCGGAGCCCATCTGGGGGCCGCCCGAGCCCGGTTCGTCCCCTCGCCGCCGCTCGGCCAGCTCCTGTCGAGCTCCTCCCTGCCGAGTCGCCCCGCGCCCCTCGCGACCTCGCCTCGGAGCCTTCCCTTGCTCGCCGCCGGTTGGCCGTGCCTTGCCAGGTCACCCCGCCTCCTACGCTTGCCGCCGCCTCCACCTCGCCTACGCGCCTGCCTGATCCCCGCGGCCGCATCATCTCCTGATCCAGATCGGATCGGGACGAGGGAACCGCCAGCGCCTCAACCAACGTCCCCGTCGGCCTCTCGCC
The DNA here is from genome assembly GCF_904849725.1 of Hordeum vulgare subsp. vulgare. NCBI lineage: Eukaryota > Viridiplantae > Streptophyta > Magnoliopsida > Poales > Poaceae > Hordeum > Hordeum vulgare. The sequence continues at coordinate 438,048,886 of NC_058522.1, read as the reverse complement.
GGCTGGGCCCCGAGCCGGCCAGCCCTCGTCTGCGCCCCAGGCCGCGCCAGCTCCAGGCCCAGGCGCGCCTCCATCCGGCCCAGCTCCTCCGAATCGACCAGGCGCCTCGGCCTGCCTCGCCCCTCTAGGCCGGCCTCACCCTTTGCGTGCCTCCCCTCAAACTAGGCCGAGCCCACTAGGTGAGCATCCCCTTTATCCCTCGCCACGAGTGGCATTTTAGTTAATTTGCGTTGCCACGTTCGGCCCAGGTTAGGAATTTGGCCCGTTTAGTATTTTAGGATTTTATCTCCGATTTAATTAATTTCACGTAACATATAGATATTTCGAACACACATAACTTTTATTTCGTGTATCGGTCGAAACGAATTATATATGAAACTTGTGTAGTTTTTTGCGTAGATTCATAACTTGCGACTTGCCTGGATGTTTGTAGTGATTTAACTTGCCGAATGCCTAGTTTTGCATGGTGTCCTAATAGGTGATTATTCCGTATTATTTTTATGCAAGTCCGGATTGCTCAAACCCCGTAGTTGAAATGCTCACATTTGTAGGGACCTTTTGCCATGTATTTTAGAGTAGTTGTTTGTACTTTTGCATGTAGGATTCCGTCGCTAGTTTGCTATATCATGTTTAGGAAATCTTCTCGTATATACATGTGGCATTATTTTTATTTTTGCAACCCCACATGTTATATATGTTTTCGGGGTAGAAAAATCCATAGAATTTAACTGTGCATTTAGTTTTAGATTTTGAGCAAGTTAGTGCGCGTGATATTTTGACATATTGCCCTTTTGTTTATTTTATGGGATTTATTCCGTGCATGATATGTATAAGTTGTCAACTAGAGATATGCCCTTGGATATGTTTGCTAGCCTGTGGTAATTTTGGTTGCAATAGAAATCCATGTTTAGGTGTGATTTGCTTGTACTCAACTTGCTAGAAAATAGTGCTTATTTGGATATGCTGAAATATTTCTAAGTCTGAAATCTGTTATATTTTGTTGCTGTCTTGTCATGAATTTATCTGGTGATATGTAGCTCTTTTGAGGTTGGTGCAATGGAGTTAGTTGTAGTCCTTAAGATTATCTAGCATGCTATCAATTTTCATGTCATTTGGATCCCTGTAGCTTATAGTTTTTCTGCTCTCAATACGCCTTCAGATCGAAAACTGCACTTTCATAAACTGATATTTTCACTAAGTCTGAAAATGCGTGTGAGCAACCATTTTGCGAGTTCTTTTCCTAGTGATCCATGCTTCCATGCTAAATGTTATTAGTAGTATGTTGTAGTGCATATTGACCTCTATTGCCTCATGCCTTGTTTGAGCATTTTGGACATGTGTAGCTAGTTGTTCGAGGCCGTAGAAAATGCTATGTGGCTGATTTTGGCAGATTGTAGTGATTTGTTGTTTAGCTCGTAGTTGTTGAACCGTTGCTCCGTTTTGATCGTTTCCTATGTGAAACTTGCTTAGAAGCTCATGTAGTTTCATATTATCTTGCTGGTTGGATGTTTTGAAATGCTCGTGACTATCGTTGCACACATATTGCATTCATGCCATCATATCTTGCGGTGTTCGTATCTTTTGAACCGTAGCTCCGTTGGAGATGTTCTTTATGTGTAAATTGATTGAAATGACATGTAGTTTCACGTGAATATATTTATTTTGCTCTTTAACAAATATTTAAACATGTTAGTTCAGATCTGGACATAATTATAAATTAACATGTGAGGTCATCTCGGACATGCTATATGTCATTTACGACCTCATTTAAAATGCCTAGATAGGTACATTAATTACGCTTCACCTCTTGCCATGTTTAACCACATCTAATATTGCCGTGTACCTAATCGGGATAGAACTAAATAATCTGTATGTGGAGTTTCGTCAATATGCAACTCGTTGCATATTGAACTTCACTTAATGTGTAGTGTTTGAGTGTTGTGAATTGCCATGTCGTGTGTTGCATATATTCCACTGATCATGCATCATATGTGGACTGCATCTTGTCGTGCATGTGTCGTGGTGAATATCTGTGTTGATGCTTGTTTCCGGTTTCCCTCGTCTCGCTAGAGTTCCGCAAGCGTGTCGGAAAGTGAGGACCCCTTCGACTACGTCGGCTCATCTACTTCACGTTGTGATTCTTCTTCCAAGAGGGATCTCTGGCAAGATGACCATTTCCCGAGATACCATTACTATCATTGCCATGCTAGTTTTACCGTTTCTACCGTTATGTCTTGTTGCCTACCACCTGTTAAATATCAGCCTCTCAACATTGCCATGAAAACCTTCAACCTGTTCACAACCTAGCAAACCACTGATTGGCTATGTTACATCTTGCTTTACCATGTGTTAGCGTTGCTAGTTGCAGGTGCAGTCGCTTCCATGTGATAACATGGGTTCCTTGTCATATCAGCATATTATTGTTAAGTAATTTAGTGCACCTATATACTTGGTAAAAGGTGGAAGGCTCGGCCTTTCTAGCCTAGTGTTTTGTTCCACCTTTGTCCCCTTAGTTTTGTCTACCGGTGTTATGTTCCAGAACGGAGCGCTCCTAACACGACCGGGGTTGTTATGGGGACCCCCTTGATAATTCGTTTTAGATTAAAGCTGGTCTAGCAAGGACCAACATTGGTTCTACATTTGCCCAACATAATAATTTTGTTAATACTAAAAGCATAGGGCGTCATGAACCCGACGAGTAATTCTACATAATACAGGGAGGGCCTGTGCTGATGGTGTTGGTCCAAAACAAAGCATTGTGTGGGGCCAACCGAGGGAAACTGGGGTGATTTATATGAGGTCATTGTATGCGTAGCTTACTCGTCGCGTCCTGAGAACAGGATACGCGGCTCCTATCATGATCGTCGACACGTCGGGCGGCCTTGCTGGATCATTCATTTGACCATCAGTAGTTCACGTCCGCTATGCGTAGATCTTCCCCCTCTCATTTCTTGTACTCGTAAGTTAGCCACCTCATATAATGCTTAGTCGCTTGCTGCAGCTTCACCACTTAACCATACCTCACCCATTAAGCTTTGCTAGTCTTGACACCTTTGGAAATGAGATTGTTGAGTCCCCTGTGGCTCACAGATTACTACAACACCAGTTGCAGGTACAGGTAAAGGTTACTTTTATGCGAGCGCGTTGATTTCTCATTTGGAGTTGCTTCTTCTTCTTCTTCATCATCGATCTAGGAGGGGTTCTTTTTCTCGTTTGTTTTTCGTCCGTAGTCAGACCCTGATCCTGTTCGTGATGTTTATATATTGTGTTGATGATACTCTGATGTAGCTTGTGGCAAGTGTAAGCCAATTCCATATATCTCAAATTTTTCAGTAGATGTACTTGTAACGATATCTATTCTTGCGAAATGACGAGATGCGCTTCTATCCCTGACGAGGCCCTCGTGCTAAACTGAGGATAGGATCGCATCTTGGGCGTTACATTTTCGACGGAGCGGCGATGACGTATGTGTTCCGCCATTGCGGAGGAGGCGGACTGCTCCAACGCGCCTCAGGAGGAGCCAAAGGAGGAGTACTGCTCCGGCGCGCCTGAGGACGAGTTGAAGGAGGAGGACTGCTATGACGCACCTGAGGAGGAGCCAAAGGAGGAGGACTGCTCCGATGCGCTTGAGGAGGAGCCAAAGAAGGAGGCGGAGTGCTCCGACACGCCTGAGGAGGAGCCGAAGAAGGAGGCGGAGTGCTCCGACGCGCCGGAGGGGGTGTCGAAGAAGGAGGCATAGTGCCCTCACGTGCCGGAGGAGGAGCCGAAGAAGGAGGTAGACTGCTCCAACGCGCTGGAGGAGGAGTCGAAGAAGGAGGCAGAGTGCCCTCACGCGCCGGGGGAGGAGCCGAAGAAGAAGGCAGAGTGCCCTCACGCGTCAGAGGAGCCGGAGTGCCCTGATCATTTGCCGGAGGAGGATGACGAGTTCCCTGATCAGTCGACGGAGGAGGATGAGGAGTGCCCTGATCACTTGCCGGAGGAGGAGGAGGCGTCTAGTTTGGAAGCTTGATGTACTCCTTCGGCCATAGACATGTACTCCTCAAAGCATGAACCAGCTTATTCTCATCTTCACCTGTAGGGTGGTCAAGCTCGAGCTTCTCAAATCCCTTCTTTACTTCATCCACCATCACAACAGCAAAGCCACGTGGAATCGGAAGGCGGTGAAAAGTTCTGTTGGATTGAGGAGGTGCAACAACGCCGATAGCAGCCTAGAAAGTGAGGTTTTGACATTTCGTCAAAAGCTCGCAAGGTTGAGACTCCGGGGTAGCTAGGATCCGTGAAGTCAGGCTGAACGAGCTCCGTGGAAGCCATATTGCTTCTCTGCTGAGATGGCAGGGTAAATTATGGGTTAGTTTCGTGCCGCTGAGATGGTTGGTCGGCAGCTCGTTGGCTGTCAAGTTCCTCTAGAATTTGTAGTCTTGCATTGCTCTTCTGCATGTCGCTCAGCTCCGCTTTCCTCTTTCTCACCCGGCTTCTGTAACCGGCTGCATCGGGAAACCCAACCTTCCACGGAACGGAGCCTGGTGTGCCTCGTGTTCGTCCAGGGTGCTCAGCATTACCTAGGGCCTCAGTTAGTTCATCCTTCTCTCTTTTGGGAAAGAACGCCCCTTCCTGCGCTGTGGTGATACACTGCTGAAGCTTGTTGATGGGTGTTGCAAGTTGCTCGTCCGTCCAATGACACTCCCCTGTTTTAGGGTCCAAAGTTCCCCCAACCCCGAAGAACCAATTCCTTGAACTGTCGGGCCAGTTCCATGTATGTGGTTGGACCCCTTTAGCAATCAGGTCATTCTCAGATTGTCCCACAACGAACGGCCTTTGAGGTAGCCAGCTGAACCCGTGTGATGGTGATACTGCTTCTTTGCAGCAATGTTCTTCTTTCTCTTTGACATTTCCTTACTCTTGCCCGATGTCTTGTAAGCCACAAATGCGGGCCAGTGATCTCTCATCTTCTCAAATCGACCGACGAATTCTAGAGTCTTCCTTTGTCGACATACTTTGATTTCAACTCTTTCTTCCACCTCCTGCGTAGTTCTACCATCTTCTTAAGAGCACACGCCTTGACCAGTGGCTCTATAACTGGCTTATTTGGATCCTCCTCTGGCGGTATGGTGAAATTTTCCTCCAACGCGGTCCAAAGATCATCTTTCAGCCTATCGGTGACATAATCACCTTCAGGTACGTTGTCGCCCTTAGGATTATTCCATTGCTTGATGTTGATCGGGATGTTGTCCCTGACAATAGCTCCGCACTGAGCAGAAAATGTGTCCCTGGTTCGCTTGGGTTCAATCGGTAGGCCATCGTTCGAGAGTTCTGTGATCGTGAACTTTTGATCCTTGCCCAACCTTCTCGTTGGGCCTCGTCTCGTTATAGAAGTTTGGCTCGATCCGGACTTTTCAATAGCTCCCTCCTCCGTTCGGTCACCAGAGCCGTCATCATGGTCTCCTTCCTCTGGGATTCGGTAGTCATCGAAGCCATCATGATAGTGTCCTTCCTTCTCTATTGTTCGATCATCAAAGTTGTAATCCACTCCTTCCAGACCATCGATGTCGCTGAGCAAAAATTTGACATTACCGTCGCCGTGGATTATATCCCCCAAATTTGTTCTTTTTCCATGTCTCTTGGAATATCCATTATTTCTGCAAATATTACAAAGTGGGGGAAGCCCTTTATGCATAATCCCAAATATTAACATAAAAATTTAATTTGTAACTTAATCTAATCTAAATATTTTTATCATTTTTATAACTTTATTTGCTATTGTAACTTAATCTAATCTAAATATTTTTATGATTTTTATAACTTGTGTCACATTGCGGAGTTCAAAAATGTACGCAACATATTTTAATACGACTGAAATACACACACATGGATTCACAATCAATCTACGTCTTCGATCACACACATGGATTTGCAAATAGGGAGATGGCGATCGATGGACGTGCTACCGGTGCGTCGACACACGATGACGGAGGGCTTGGGAACGATGACGGGCGACGGGCGACGACGATGACGGCGATGGGCTCGGGGGCTACGGCGATGACGGGTGGCGACGGGCGACGACTACGACGGCGATGGGCTCGGGGACGACGGCGATGTCGCGACGGCGATGGTGATGGGCTCGGGGACGACGACGACGATGATGGGCTCGGGGGCGACGACGGCGATGATGGGCTCGGGGACGACGACGACGACGATGGGCTCGGGGGCGACGACGACGATGATGGGCTCGGGGACGACGGCGCCGACGACGGGCTCGGGGGCGACAGCGACGGCGATGGCGACGACGACGACGACTACGGGCTCATGAGCGACGGTGACGGCGATGGGCTCGAGGCGACGACGGGCTCGTGAGCAACAGCGACGTCGACGACGGGCTTGTGGAGGAGGCGTGGGCCGGCGGCGACAGGCTCGGGTGCGAGGACGACGACGAAGAAAGAACAGGGGGGGGGGGGTGGGGGAATGGAAGTTGGTGGAAATTTTGACAACTCCCGCAATATACGAACACCTTTGTTTCGGTTGGTGGCTCAAACCGGAATCAAAGCATCACTTTAGTCCTGGTTTGTTACACCAACCGGGACTAAAGGTCAATTTATACAACTCCCGCACTATATGTGAAACCTTTCGTTCTCGTTGGTGGCACCAACCGGGACCAAAGACACACTTCCGCTGGCCCAAAAGGGCGGGAAGAAGAGTACTTTCGTATCGGTTGGTTGCTAGAACCGGGACAAAAGGTCCGTCGGCCCATTTGATATTTTTCATACACTTACTAATTTTTTGAGCTAAATGACCCTTAAATTGAAAATCACTACAAATGAACTCTAAAAATGTTCAAAGTTGGCATGATATCATAATTTTAGCCACATAGCATGTGCTTAAAAGTTGAGAGGGTTCCGGCAAAAACTGGATGCACATCGTGTACAAAATAGACAATCTCTTTCCAAGTATTAGGGTTTCATACGAAAACTGATCTGTTACAAACGGATTTCATTTTTTGAACTTATTTGAATTCCAGACTTTTCGTGTGTTCAAAATGCACCATTCAAAGATAGATCATCAATTTTCAACTATTTCTGACTTCATTTGGTATTTTTCATGCATTTACTGATTTTTAAGCTGAAAAGCACTACAAATGAACTCTGAAAATGTTGAAAGTTGGCATGGTATCATCATTTCACCCACATAGCATGTGCTAAGAAGTTGAGATGGTTGCGGCAAAAGTTGGATGCACTTCGTGTACAAAATGGACAATCTCTTTCGAAGTATCACGGTTTCATACGAAAACTCATCTCTTGCAAAGGGATTTCATTTTTTTGCACTTATTTGAACTCTAGAATTTTTGTGTGTTCAAAATGCACCATTCAAAGACACATCATCGATTTTTAACTATTTATGACTTCATTTGGTATTTTTCATGCATTTACTGATTTTTTTAAGTTAATGACCCTTAAATTGAAAAGCATTACAAATGAACTCTAAAAAGGTTGTAAGTTGGCATGGTATCATCATTTCGCCCACATAGCATGTGCTAAACACTTGAGAGGGTTGCGGCAAAAACTGGATGCACTTCGTGTACAAAACGGACAATGTCTTCCGAAGTATGAGGGTTTCATACGAAAGCTCATGTGTTACAAAGGGATTTCATTTTTTGAACTTATTTGAACTCCAGCCTTTTTGTGTGTTCAAATTGCACCATTCAAAGCCACATCACCAATTTTCAACTATTTCTGACTTCATTTGGTATTTTTCATGGATTTACTGATTTTTTTGAGCTAAATGACCCTTAAATTGAAAAGCACTACAAATGAACTCTCAAAAGGTTGAAAGTTTGCATGGTATCATCATTTCAGCGAGAAAGCATGTGCTAAAAAGTTGAGAGGGTTGCGGCAAGAACTGGATGCATTCGTGTACAAAACGGACAATCTCTTTCGAAGTATGAGGGTTTCATACGAAAACTCGTCTGTTACAAAAGGATTTTATTTTTTTGACCTTATTTGAACTCCAGACATTTTGTGCATTCAAAATGCACCATTCAAAGCAACATCATCAATTTTCAACTATTCAATTGCACCATTCAAAGCCACATTGCGGATGAAAAGCACTACGAAAACTCATCTGTTACAAAGGGCATTTCCTTTCTTCACTTTTCCTTTACTTCTCTTCTTTGCTTATTGCACCATAACCATGGATAATCTTCATCGTTTAACAGGGTGCTTTGGTCAGCCTTTACTTTGAAGGGAGGAATTTCATGAAACTTTTCATAATTCTCAAACATGTCTGTCTTGCCCTCCAATCCCACGATGTCTCTTTTTCCTGAAAGAACTATGTGGCTCTTTTGCTCATCGTATGATGTATTCCCTTCCTTATATTTTCTTTTTCTCGATTTGGTAGACATGTCCTTCACATAGAAAACATGTGCCACATCATTGGCTAGGACGAATGGTTCCTCTGCGTGCGCAAGATTGTTCAGATCCACTGTTGTCATTCCGTACCGTGGGTCTATTAGTACCCCGCCTTCTGACAGATTGACCCATTTGCACTGAAACAAAGGGACCTTCAAATCATGTCCATAGTCAAGTTCCCATATGTCCACTGTGTAACCATAATATGTGTCCTTTCCCCTCTTGGTCGCTGCAACAAAGCGGACACCGCTGTTTTGGTTGGCGCTCTTTTGATCTTGGGTGATCGTGTAAGATGTATTCTCATTTATCTCGTACCCTTGGTAACTCAATACAGTCGAATATGGTCCCCTGGACAACGAGTACAACTCATCAGAAACAGTGTTGTCGGACATGAGACGTTTTTGCAATTAACTGTCGAAAGTCCTGATATGTTCAAATGTAATCGAGTCATCACACTGCTCCGGGTGTATGGAGCTCAGGATATTCTAGTGTTCATCGACATACGGAGTCATCAAGGTAGAATTATGTAGAACTGTGTAGTGTCCTTCAGACCAAGAATGCCCGTCCATACATATTATTGAGTCCGCTCCTAGTGTGCCTTTTCTAGTCAGTCTCCCGTCATACCGCAATTGAGGGAGACCAATCTTCTTAAGGTCAGGAATGAAGTCAACACAAAACCCAATGACATCCTCTGTTTGATGGCACATCGAGATGCTTCCTTTTGGCCTAGCGTAGTTACGAACATATTTCTTTAAGACTCCCATGAACCTCTCAAAGGGAAACATATTGTGTAGAAATACAGGGCCCAGAACGACAATCTCGTCGACTAGATGAACTAGGACGTGCGTCATGATATTGAAGAAGAATGGTGGGAACTCCAGCTCCAAACTAACAAGATATTGGGAAACGCTTCCATCCGGCGCGACGGCCGAATCGTTCGGCCGGTCACGCGCGGGCCGCCCGCCTCCCTGGCAGATGCTTGCAGCATTTTCTCGTCAAATTTGCGGCAACCGTGTATTTCTTTTGATACAAACGTTTTCCATGCAACTTTTTATCTTGTGTAAATTTGTTACATTTGTCCAGTAAAAAGCTGCATATATGTTTGGTTACAACTCCAGTTCGTCGAATTTTTCGTTACAATCGATGTTTTTACTTTTTCTACTACCACGGTATTTTTTTCTACAACCGGCATCATTTTTGCTGCAACCGTTCACTAAAAAAGTTGCATACACATTCACTTAGATATTTGTTACAACCAGCGTTCGACTTTTGCTACCACGCACCATCAGATTCGTTTTTTTTTGCTACGATCACGTAAATACTTTTTTTTCCTACAATTTTTGTCTTTCGTTGCAACCGTTGAAAAAATTGTTGCATCATGACGAATTTTGCTGCATCGGGAGAAAAAATGTTGCATGGAGATCCAACGGTGCGGACGCGCAGGGGCTGGTGGATCAGTAGGCCTGCGTGCGGCCGACCGAAAGTTTCGGTCGGCGCGCCGGCGCAGATTACTCCCCCAAGACATTGCACCAAATCACTCCTTAACCTTGCCAGGATTACTCGATCGATCACCTTCTGAGAGTTTGCATTGAGGAACGCACATAGCTTCACAATGGCTAATCGAACGTTTTCCGGTAGAAGCCCCTCATACGTCCATTTTGCATCATGCTTCCACGTTGATATTTATCGCTTTATGGGCTGTTATTACACATCACGGTACAATACTTATGCCTTTTCTCTCTTATTTTACAAGGTTTACATGAAGAGGGAGAATGCCGGCAGCTGGAATTCTGGCCTGAAAAAGGAGCAAGTTTGACATACCTATTCTGTGCAACTCCAAAATCCGTGAAAATCAAAGAGGAACTATTTTGGAATTTATAAAAAATACTGGGCAGAAGAAGTACCAGAGGGGAGCGACCAGGAGGCCACAAGCCTGCTAGGCGCGGCCTACCCCCGTGGCTCCCCTCTTTTTCTATAAGGAGGGTTTCATTCCAGAAAAAATTAGGAGGAGGCTTTCGGGAGGAATCACCGCCGCCACGAGGGAGAACTTGAGCGGAACCAATCTAAAGCTCCGGCAGGGCCGTCCTGCCGGGGAAACTTCCCTCTCGGAGGGGGAAATCGTCGCCATCGTCATCACCAACACTCCTCTCATCGGAGAGGACTCATGACCATCAACTTATTCATCATCACCATCTCATCTCCAAACCCTACTTCATCTCTTGTAACCAATCTCCTTCTCGCGACTCCGATTGGTACTTGTAAGGTTGCTAGTAGTGTTAATTACTCTTTGTAGTAGATGCTAGTTGGATTACTCAGTGGAAGATTATATGTTCAGATCCTTGATGCTATTCACTACCTCTCTGTTCATGAATATGATTATGCTTTGTGAGTAGTCACTTTTGTTCCTGAGGACATGGGATAAGTCCTGCTATAAGTAGTCATGTGAATTTGGTATTCGTTAGATATTTTGATGCGTTGTATGTTGTTTTTCCTCTAGTGGTCTTGTGAACATCGACTACATACCACTTCCCCATTATTTGGGCCTGGAGGAAGGCATTGGGAAGTAGTAAGTAGATGATGGGTTGCTATAGTGACAGAAGCTTAAACCCTAGTTTATGCGTTGCTTCATAAGGGGCTGATTTGGATCCACTAGTTTAATGCTATGGTTAGACTTTGTCTTAATTCTTCTTTCGTAGTTTGTCCAAGTAAGGGAAGCAGCCAAGCACCGGTCCACCCACATATCAAACTATCAAAGTAGCGAACGCGAATCATATGAACATGATGAAAACTAGCTTGACAGAAATTCACATGTGTCCTCGGGAGCACTTTACCTCATATAAGAGTTTGTCCAGGCTTGTCCCTTGCTACAAAAGGGATTGGGCCATCGTGCTGCATCTTTGTTACTATTGTTACTTACTACTTTCTACGAATCATCTTGTTACCGATAATTTCAGTGCTTGTAGAGAATACCTTGCTGAAAACCACTTGTCAGATCCTTCTGCTCCTCGTTGGGTTTGACATTCTTACTTATCGAAAGGACTAAGATAGATCCCCTACACTTGTGGGTCATCAAGACTCTTTTCTGGCACTGTTGCCAGGGTGTGAAGCACCGTTGGTAAGTGGAACTTGGTAAGGAAACATTTATATAGTGTGCTGAAATTTATTGTCACTTGTCACTATGGAAACTAATCCTTTGAGGAGCTTGTTTGGGGTATCTTCACCTCAAACGGAAGCACAAGGAGTTTCTCCTTCACTGTCTGCACCTACTGAAAATACTTGTTATGAAATTCCTTCGGGTATGCTAGAGAAACTGTTGGTTAATCCTTTTACAGGAGATGGAACATCACATCCAGACTTGCATCTAATCTATGTAGATGAAGTTTGTGGTTTATTTAATCTTGCAGGTTTGCCCGAGGATGAGGTCAAGAAGAAGGTATTTCCCTTATCTTTGGGGGATAAAGCATTGAAATGGTATCGTCTATGTGATGATACTGGATCTTGGAACTACAACAGATTGAAATTGGAATTTCATCAAAAAATTTATCCTATGCATTTGGTACATCATGATCGGAATTATATCTATAATTTTTGGCCTTGTGATAGAGAAAGTATCGCTCAAGCTTGGGGGAGGCTTAAATCAATGTTATATTCATGCCCAACCATGAGGTCTCGAGAGAAATTATTATTGAGAACTTCTATGCTCGGCTTTCTCATGATAATCGCTCAATGCTTGACACTTCTTGTACCGGTTCTTTTATGAAGAGAGATATTGACTTCAAATGGAATTTATTGGAAAGAATTAAACGCAACTCTGAAGATTGGGAGTTTGATGAAGGTAAGGAGCCAGCTAAGAATCTTAAGTTCGATTGCGTTAAATCCTTTGTTGAAACAAATACTTTTTGTGATTTTGGCGCTAAATATGGACTTGACTCTGAGATAGTAGCTTCATTGTGTGAATCATTTGCTTCTCATATTGACCTCACTAAAGAGAAGTGGTTTAAATATCATCCTCCCTTAGAAGTCAATGTAGTTAAACCCAATCCAGCTGAAGAGAAAGTCATTGCTTATAATGATCCTATTGTTCCTAGTGCTTACATTGAGAAACCACCTTTCCCTATTAGAATAAAGGATCATTCTAAAGCTTCAACTGTGATACGTAGGGGCTACATTAGAACACCTATACCCCCTGAGCAAATTAGAGTTGAACCTAGCATTGCTATTATCAAAGATCTCTTGTTCGACAATGTTGATGGCCATGATATTCACTTCTGGGAAGATGCTGCTAGAATTGCTAAACCTCATGCTAGAGACAAACATAGGCCTGTTGTTGGCATGCCTGTTGTTTCTGTTAAGATAGGAGATCATTGTTATCATGGTTTGTGTGACTTGGGTGCTAGTGTTAGTGCAGTACCTCAATCTTTATATGATGAAATTAAAGACGAGATTGCACCTGTCGAGATGGAACCTATTGATGTCACTATTCAGCTTGCCAATAGAGATACTATCTGCCCTTTGGGAATTGTTAGAGATGTTGAAGTCTTGTGTGGTAAAACTAAGTATCCTGCTGATTTTCTCGTTCTTGCTACCACACAAGATAGATTTTGTCCCATCATATTTGGCAGACCTTTTCTCAATACTGTGAATGCTCATATTGACTGTGAGAAGCAAACTGTCAGTGTTGGCTTTGAAGGTGTGTCACATGAGTTCAATTTCTCCAAGTTTGGTAGACAACCTCATGAAAAAGAGTTGTCTAGTAAGGATGAAATTATTGCTCTGGCTTCTATTGTTGTGCCTCCTACTGATCCTTTAGAGCAATATTTTCTTGAACATGAAAATGATATGCATATGGATGAAAGGAATGAGATAGATAGAGTTATATTTGAACAAGATCCTATCCTTAAGAATAATTTGCATGTTGAACTCCTTGGAGATCCACCCCCACCAAAGGGTGATCCTGTGTTTGAACTTAAGCAGTTTCATGATACTCTTAAGTATGCTTATCTTGATGAAAAAGAGATATATCCTGTTATTATTAGTGCTAGCCTTTCAGAGCATGAAGAAAAGAAATTATTGAAAACTCTCAGGAAGCACCGTGCTGCTATTGGATATACTCTTGACAATCTTAAGGGCATTAGTCCCACTCTATGCCAGCACAAAATTAAAACCGATCCTGATTCCAAACCAGTTGCTGATCATCAACGGATATTAAATCCTAAGATGAAAGAGGTAGTAAGAAAAGAAATACTAAAGCTCTTGTAAGCAGGTATTATCTATCCTGTTGCTCGTAGTGATTGGGTATGTCCGGTGCATTGCGTACCTAAGAAGGGAGGTATTATCGTTGTCCCTAATGATAAGGATGAATTGATCCAACAGAGGATTATTACTGGCTATAGGATGGTGATTGATTTTAGGAAATTGAATAAAGCCACTAGGAAAGATCATTACCCTTTGCCTTTCAGCGACCAAATGCTAGAAAGATTATCTAGATGGTTATTCTGGTTTCTAGATGGTTATTCTGGTTTCTCCCAAATACCTGTTGCACAATCTGATCAGGCGAAAACCACTTTTACCTGCCCTTTCGGTACCTTTGCTTACAGACGTATGCCTTTTGTCTTATGTAATGCACCTGCTACCTTTCAAAGATGTATGATGGCTATATTCTCTGACTTTTGTGAAAAGATTGTTAAGGTTTTCATGGATGACTTCTCCGTTTACGGGTCTTCTTATGATGATTGCCTTAACAACCTTGATCGAGTCTTGCAGAGATGTAAAGATACCAACCTTGTCTTGAATTGGGAGAAGTGCCACTTTATGGTTAATGAAAGCATCGTCTTAGGACATAAATTTTCTAAAAGAGGTATTGACGTCGATAAGGCTAAGGTTGATGCGATCGAGAAAATGCCATGGCCCAGAGATATCAAAGGTATAAGAAGTTTCCTTGGTCATGATGGTTTATATAGAAGGTTCATTAAGGACTTTTCTAAGATTTCTAGGCCTCTTACCAATCTCTTGCAAAAGGATATTCCTTTTGTTTTTGATGATGACTGTGAGGAAGCCTTCGAAATACTTAAAAAGGCCTTGATAACTGCATCTATTGTTCAACCACCTGATTGGAACTTACCTTTTGAAATCATGTGTGATGCTAGTGATTATGCTGTTGGTGATGTCCTAGGACAAAGAGTTGATAAGAAGTCGAATGTTATTCATTATGCTAGTAAAACTCTAGAGAGTGCCCAAAGAAACTATGCTACTACCGAAAAGGAATGTTTAGCAGTCGTGTTTGCATGTGACAAGTTCAGATCGTACATAGTTGATTCCAAAGTAACTATTCACACTGATCATGCTGCTATTAAGTATCTCATGGAAAAGGAAGATGCTAAACCTAGACTTATCATATGGGTTCTCTTGCTACAAGAATTTGATTTTCATGTTGTTGATAGGAAGGGTGCTGAGAACCCCGTAGCAGATAACTTGTCCAGGTTGGAGAATGTTCTTGATGACCCACAACCTATTGATGATAGCTTTCCTGATGAGCAATTGAATGTCATCAATGCTTCATGTAGTACACCGTGGTATGCTGATTATGCAAATTATAGCGTTGCCAAATATATACCACCTAGTTTCACTTACCAGCAAAAGAAGAAATTCTTCTTTGATTTGAGACATTACTTTTGGGATGATCCTCACCTTTATAAAGGAGTAGATGGTGTTATTAGACGTTGTGTACCTGAGCGTGAACAGGGACAGATCTAACAGAAGTGTCACTCCGAGGCTTACGGAGGACACCATGCGGGAGATAGAACTGCACACAAGGTATTGCAATCAGGTTTCTATTGGCCCACTCTCTTCAAGGATGCTCGTAAGTTTGTCTTGATTTGTGACGAATGTCAAAGAATAGATAATATCAGAAAACTTCAGGAAATGCCTATGAATTATTCACTTGTCATTGAACCATTTGATGTTTGGGGTTTTAATTATATGGGACCTTTTCCAAAGTCCAACGGGTATACTCATATCATAGTTGCTGTTGATTACGTTACTAAGTGGGTATAAGCTATCCCAACTAGCAGTGCTGATCATAACACCTCTATTAGGATGCTTAAAGAAGTTATTTTCCCTAAATGTGGATTCCCTAGATATCTATTGACTGATGGTGGTTCACATTTCATTCATGGTGCTTTCCGTAAAACGCTTGCTAAGTACGATGTCAATCATAGAATTGCATCTCCCTATCATCCTTAGTCCGGTTGTCAAGTAGAGCTAAGCAATAGAGAGATTAAACTAATTATGCAAAAGACTGTTAATAGGTCTAGAAAGAATTGGTCTAAGAAGCTTGATGATGCACTATGGGCTTATAGAACTGCTTATAAGAATCCCATGGGCATGTCTCCGTACAAAATGGTTTACGGTAAAGCATGTCATTTACCTCTTGAGCTAGAACATAAGGCTTATTGGGCAATCGAAGAGCTCAACTTTCATTTCAAACTTGCCGGTGAGAAGAGGTTATTTGATATTAGCTCACTTGATGAATGGAGAACTCGGGCATTTGAGAATGCCATGTTGTTCAAAGAAAAGGTCAAGAGGTGGCATGATAAAAGGATACAAAAACGTGAGTTCAATGTAGGTGATTATGGCTTGCTTTAAAATTCTCATTTAAGATTTTTGCAGGCAAGCTTCTCTCCAAGTGGGAAGGTCCTTACATTGTTGAGGAAGTTTATCGTTCCAGTGCCATCAAGATCAACAACACGGAAGGTAATTTTCCGAGAGTGGTAAATGGGCAAAGAATCAAGAATTATATCTCAGGTACTCCCATAAATGTTGAAAGCAATATTATCAATACCATAACTCCGGAGGAGTACATAAGGGATATTTATCAGCCTGTTTCGGACTCCGAAAACAAAAAAGGTATGTGATTCGGTAAGTAAACCGACTCCAAAACTTTTCCAGTATGATTTTTTCTCCATTTTGCAATTTTTAGAAAAATAGAAAAAATTAAAGTAGTCCGAAAAGCGCATGAGGAGGCGACAAGCTTGCTTGGCGCGGCCTACCCCCTGGCCGCGCCTAGGGGGCTTGTGGGCACCTTGTGTGCCTCCCGGACTCTGTTTTCTTGCCGAGTACTGCTTCTGGTCGGGAAAAATTCATTATATATTCTCCCGAAAGGTCTGATCCTCGTATCACGCCAATATCCTTTGTTTTCGTTTCGAGCTACTGTGCAGACAGATCTAGATCACTATGGCATCCCCAAAAGTTCCGAAGGTCAAGTTCTTCGAGAACGTCATCAATCCCTACCTCGCGGGAGTACTGCAACAACCTCAATCTATCGAGATGCATGAGGGGGTGCTGCACATCTGTGATGTTGAGGGGCCCAAGAAGACCGGAAGCATGGAGGCTAGGCTCGAAGCAATGGAGCAACAAGTCTTCAAGTGCCAAGGGATGGTGCAACGCAGACTCAACGCCAACCACATGATGATCACAGAGTTCCCAAACAAGCACAAGATCGATGCCAACGACACCGGGAAGCACCTCTCCAGGCTCTATGATAGAATTGATCACCTCCAAGCCCAGATCTACGACCTGCAGAACCAAAACTATGAGTATGAGTATAGATTTAAATCAATACAGTTGGCTGCAGATTTGAGGATTCCGGATACTTGATCATCTTTCCATGATGCAACACCTATGCCTTGGAAGACGGACAATCAAACCTAGGTTGCAACAACTCCACGACCTTCACCTTCGAAAGAAGACAATTAAACACGGGTATGGGCAATCCCCTTGGCTTGTGCCAAGCTTGGGGGAGTTGCCCCGGTATCGTATCACCATCACATCTTTTACCTTTACCTTTTTCTTAGTTCGATCCTTTTTGGTTTTATCTTTCCCTAGTAGAATAAAGTTCTTAGTGTTCTAGGCTTGAGTTTTGCTTTGTCTCACCCCCAATGTATTCGAGCTCATGAGTCATATAGTAAAGAGTGTTTTAGCTGAGGGCCTTGCCTCATGCCATGCTCTAAAGAACAAAAGCATGAAAGATCATGTAATGATCTTATGGGAAGTGATGGCTTCACTTATAAAAAGAATGTTGATTGAAACTTGTTGTGGGTGGACAAACTTAAACCTTGGTCATTGTTGCAATTAATAGGAAGTAATAAAAAAGGATAGGTTCACATATAAATATGTCATCTTTGACACCGTCTATGAATGTGAACACTCATTAAACTATTACATGCTTAGAAGTAGATGTTGGACAAGGAAGACAACATAATGAATTATGTTTGCTTGGTTCCGAACAATGTTATATGACTAGAGATCCCTTAGCATATGACGATTGCTTCCACCTCATATCAGCATAAACTTCCGCACTAAGTAGAGATACTACTTGTGCATCCATAAACTTTCAACCCAGTTTTGCCATGAGAGTCCACCATACCTACCTATGGATTGAATAAGATCCCTCAAGTAAGATGTCATCGGTGCAAGCAATAAAAATTTCTCCCTAAATATGTATGATCTATTAGTGTGTGGAAAATAAGATTTGTATGAACCTGTGATGAGGAAGACATAAAAGCGACAAACTGCATAATAAAGTTCTTTATCACAGGAGGCAATATAAAGTGACGTTCCTTCACACTAAGAGGTCACACATCCAAACCTCAAAAGCGCATGACAACCTCTGCTTCCCTCTGCGAAGGGCCTATCTTGTACCTTTACTTTTTGTCCTTAAAAGTGTCATGGTGATCGACACCAATTCCTTATTTCGCCTTTATCTTGGCTAACGTCATATGCTAGGGAAAGATCTATATTCATATCTCAACTTGGAAGTAAGTAATCATGAATTATTATTGTTGACATTACCCTTGAGGTAAATAGTTGGGAGGCGAAACTATAAGCCCCTATCTTTCTCTGTGTCCAACTGAAACTTTGATCTCATGAGTACCACGTGAGTTGTAGCAATTGTAGAAGATGAAAGGACGATTGAGTACGTGGATTTGCTTTACAAGCTCTTATTTGACTCTTTCCGATGTTATGAGAAATTGCAATTGCTTCAGTGACTAAAGGCTATTGGTTGTTAATTCTCAATAAGGTTCTTGATCCATACTTTACTTTGTGAAGGAATTGTCACTTTATCATAAGAGTTTATATGATGCTTTTGCTGTCCTAATTATAATCATGATGCCTGCATGTCCATATCTTGTTTTGTCGACACCTCTATCTCTAAACATGTGGGCATATTTATTGATCTCTGCTTTCGCTTGAGGACAAGCGAGGTCTAAGCTTGGGGGAGTTGATACGTCCATTTTGCATCATGATTTCATGTTGATATTTATCCCTTTATGGGCTGTTATTACACTTCACGCTACAATCCTTATGCATTTTCTCTCTTATTTTACAAGGTTTACATGAAGAGGGAGAATGCCAGCAGCTGGAATTCTGGCCTGAAAAAGGAGCAAGTTTGAGATACCTATTCTGCACAACTCCAAAAGCCATGAAAATGAGTTATTTTGGAATTTATAAAAAATACAGGGCGGAAGAAGTACCAGAGGGGAGCCACGAGGAGGCCAGAAGCCTGCTAGGCGCGGCCAACCCCCCTGGCCGCGCCTAGGGGGCTTGTGGGCTCTCTGTTGGCCCTATGGCTCCCCTCTTTTGCTATAAGGAGGGTTTCGTTCTAGAAAAAAATAGGAGGAGGCTTTCGGGAGGAATCGCCGCCGCCACGATGCGGAACTTGAGCAGAACCAATCTAGAGCTCCGGCAGGGCCGTCCTGCCGGGGAAACTTCCCTGCTGGAGGGGGAAATCGTCGCCATCGTCATCACTAACACTCCTCTCATCGGAGAGGACTCATCACCATCAACATCTTCATCAGCAACATCTCATCTCCAAACCCTAGTTCATCTCTTGTAACCAATCTCCGTCTCGCGACTCCGATTGGTACTTGTAAGGTTGCTAGTAGTGTTAATTACTCTTTGTACTTGATGCTAGTTGGATTACTCGGTGGAAGATTATATGTTAAGATCCTTGATGCTATTCACTACATCTCTGGTCATCAATATGATTATGCTTTGTGAGTAGTGACTTTTGTTCCTAAGGACATGAGATAAGTCTTGCTATAAGTAGTCATGTCAATTTGGTATTCGCTCGATATTTTGATGTGTTGTATGTTGTTTTTCTCTAGTGGTGGTATGTGAACGTCGACTACATAACACTTGACCATTATTTGGGCCTAGAGGAAGGCATTGAGAAGTAGTAAGTAGATGATGGGTTGCTAGAGTGACAAAAGCTTAAGCCCTAGTTTATGCGTTGCTTCGTAAGGGGCTGATTTGGATCCACTAGTTTAATGCTATGGTTAGACTTTGTCTTACTTCTTCTTTCGTAGTTGTGGATGCTTGCGAGAGGGGTTAATCATAAGTGGGATCTTGTCCAAGTAAGGGAAGCACCCAAGCACTAGTCCACCCACATATCAAACTATCAAAGTAGCGAACGCGAATCTTATGAACATGATGAAAACTAGCTTGACAGAAATTACCATGTGTCCTCGGGAGCGCTTTACCTCCTATAAGAGTTTGTCCAGGCTTGTCCCTTGCTACAAAAGGGATTGGGCCATCTTGCTGCACCTTTGTTACTATTGTTACTTGCTACTTGCTACGAACCATCTTATCACACAACTATTTGTCACCGATAATCTCAGTGGTTGCAAAGAATACCTTGCTGAAAACCACTTGTCAGATCCTTCTGTTCCTCGTTGGGTTCGACATTCTTACTTATCAAAAGGACTACGATAGATCCCCTACACTTGTGGGTCATCAGCCCCCTCAATGCAACCGGAAGTTGTTGCGTCATAATAATGTGGCACTCATGAGACTTTAGGTTCTGGAACTTTTTCTCTGCCATATTTATTATTCCCTTTATATTCAACGAGAAGCCAGACGGGACCTTCATACTGAGCACGCATTCAAAGAAGATTTCCTTCTCTTCTTTGATAAGAGCGTAGCTGGCAGGACCTTCATACTGCTCTGGATGCATGCCGTCTTTTTCATGCACACATTGATGTTCCTCCCGTGCCTCCGGTGTATCTTTTGTCTTCCCATATACTCCCAAGAAGCCAAGCAGGTTCATGCAAAGATTCTTCGTCACGTGCATCACGTCGATTGTAGAGCGGACCTCTAGGTATTTCCAATAGGAGGTAGGTCCCAAAATATAGATTACTTCTTCCACATGGGTGCGTGTCTCGCATCGTCATTCGGAACAGATAGTCCGCCCGGACCCTTTCCAAAGATTACTTGTAAATCATTGACCATATCAAGTAAGTGATCACCAGTACGGAGGGCGGGCTTCTTTCGGTGATTTTTCTCACCTTTCAAATGCTTTCCTTTCTTTCGACATTGATGGTTGGTCAGAAGAAATTGACGATGCCCCATGTACACATTCTTCCTACATTTGTCCAAATATATATTGTAAGTGTCATCTAAACAGTGTGTGCATGCGTTGTATCCCTTGTTTGTCTGTCCTGAAAGGTTACTGATGTTGGGGAACGTCGCATGGGAAACAAAAAATTTCCTACGCGCACGAAAACCTATCATGGTGATGTCCATCTACGAGAGGGGGTTTCCGATCTACGTACCCTTGTAGACCGCACAGCAGAAGCGTTAAGAAACGCGGTTGATGTAGTGGAACGTCCTCACCTCCCTCGATCCGCCCCGCGAACCATCCCACGAACCGTCCCGCGATCCGTCCCACGATCTAGTGCCGAACGGACGGCACCTCCGTGTTCAGCACACGTACAGCTTGACGATGATCTCGGCCTTCTTGATCCAACAATAGAGACGGAGAGGTAGATGAGTTCTCCAGCAGCGTGACGGCGCTCCGGAGGTTGGTGATGATCTAATCTCAGCAGGGCTCCGCCCGAGCTCCGCAGAAACACGATCTAGAGGTAAAACCGTGGAGGTATGTGGTCGGGCTGCCGTGGCAAAAGTCGTCTCAAATCAGCCCTAATAGCTCCATATATATAGGAGGAGGGGAGGGGAGGCTTGCCTTGAGGTTCAAGGAGCCCCAAGGGCTGCGCCACCAAGGGAGGAGGAGTCCTCCTCCAATCCTAGTCCAACTAGGATTGGAAGGTGGAGTCCTTCTCTTCTTTCCCACCTCCTTTTTTTCTTTTCTCTTTGATTTTCTATCTATGGCGCATAGGGCCTTCTTGGGCTGTCCCACCAGCCCACCAAGGGCTGGTGCGCCACCCCCAAGGCCTATGGGCTTCCCCAGGGTGGGCTCCCCCCCCCCCGGTGAACACCCGGAACCAATTCGTCATTCCCGGTACATTCCCGGTAACTCCGAAAACCTTCCGGTAATCAAATGAGGTCATCCTATATATCAATCTTCGTTTCCAGACCATTCCGGAAACCCTCGTGACGTCTGTGATCTCATCCTGGACACCGAACAACATTCAGTAACCAAGCATATAACTCAAATACGCATAAAACAATGTCGAACCTTAAGTGTGCAGACCCTGGGGGTTCGAGAACTATGTATACATGACCCGAGTGACTCCTCGGTCAATATCCAATAGCGGGACCTGGATGCCCATATTGGATCCCACATATTCTATGAAGATCTTATCGTTTGAACCTCAGTGCCCGGGGTTCATATAATCCCGTATGTCATTTCCTTTGTCCTTCGGTATGTTACTTGCCCGAGATTCGATCGTCAGTGTCCACATACCTATTTCAATCTCGTTTACTGGCAAGTCTCTTTACTCGTTCCGTAATACAAGATCCCGCAACTTACACTAAGTCACATTGCTTGCAAGGCTTGTGTGTGATGTTGTATTACCGAGTGGGCCCCGAGATACCTCTCCGTCACACGGAGTGACAAATCCCATTCTCGATCCATACTAACTCAACGAACACCTTCAGAGATACCTGTAGAGCATCTTTATAGTCACCCAGTTACGTTGCGACGTTTGATACACACAAAGCATTCCTCCGGTGTCAATGAGTTATATGATCTCATGGTCATAGGAACAAATACTTGACACGTAGAAAACTGTAGCAACAAAATGGCACGATCAATATGCTACGTCTATTAGTTTGGGTCTAGTCCATCACGTGATTCTCCTAATGACGTGATCCAGTTATCAAGCAACAACACCTTGTACATAGTCGGAAGACCGTGACTATCATTGATCAACTGACTAGCTAACTAGAGGCTTCCTAGGGACAGTGTTTTGTCTATGTATCCACACATGTATATAAGTCTTCATTCAATACAATTATAGCATGGATAATAAACGATTATGTTGATACAGGAATTATAATAATAACTATATTTATTATTGCCTCTAGGGCATAATTCCAACAGTCTCCCACTTGCACTAGAGTCAATAATCTAGCCTTCACATCACCATGCGAATTACATTGTAATAAATCTAAAACCCATACAGTTCTGGTGTTGATCATGCTTTGCCCGGGGAAGAGGTTTAGTCAGCGGGTCTGCTACATTCAGATCCGCGTGCACTTTGCATATATTTGCGTCCTCCCCTTCGACATAGTCGCGGATGAGGTTGAAGCGTCGTTTGATGTGTCTGGTCTTCTTATGAAACCGTGGTTCCTTTGCTAAGGCAATGACACCCGTGTTGTCATGGAACAAGGTTATTGGATTCAGTGCGCTCGGCACCACTCCAAGATCCGTCATGAACTGCTTCATCCAGACACCCTCCTTAGCCGCCTCCGAGGCAGCCATGTACTCCGCTTCACATGTAGAATCATCTACGACGCTTTGCTTGGAACTGCACCAGCTTACCGCACTCCCATTAAGAATAAAGAAGTATCCGGTCTACGACTTAGAGTCGTCCGGATGTGTGTCAAAGCTTGCATCTAGGTAACCCTTTACGGCAAGCTCT
The DNA here is from genome assembly GCF_904849725.1 of Hordeum vulgare subsp. vulgare. Lineage (NCBI taxonomy): Eukaryota > Viridiplantae > Streptophyta > Magnoliopsida > Poales > Poaceae > Hordeum > Hordeum vulgare. The sequence goes on along the minus strand of NC_058522.1, from coordinate 438,025,605 downwards.
TCGTCACCTCCATACACGAGAAACATCTCCTTAGTCCTTTTCAGGTACTTCAGGATATTCTTGACCGCCGTCCAGTGATCCACTCCTGGATTACTCTGGAACCTGCCTGCCATACCTATGGCCAGGCTAACGTCCGGTCTAGTGCACAACATTGCATACATGATAGATCCTATGGCTGAAGCATATGGGACGGTGCTCATATACTCTCTATCTTTATCAGTTGTTGGGCACTGAGTCTTACTCAATCTCGTACCTTGTAGAACTGGCAAGAACCCTTTCTTGGACTGTTGCATTTTGAACCTCTTCAAAACTTTATCAAGGTATGTGCTTTGTGAAAGTCCTATCAGGCGTTTCGATATATCCCTGTAGATCTTAATGCCTAGAATGTAAGCAGCTTCTCCTAGGTCCATCATAGAGAAACTTTTATTCAAGTAATCCTTTATGCTCTCCAAAAACTCTACGTTGTTTCCAATCAGTAATATGTCATCCACATATAATATTAGAAACGCCACAGAGCTCCCACTCACTTTCTTGTAAATACAAGATTCTCCAACCACTTGTATAAACCCAAATGCTTTGATCAACTCATCAAAGTGTTTATTCCAACTCCGAGATGCTTGCACCAGTTCATAAATGGATCACTGGAGCTTGCATACCTTGTTAGCATTTTTAGGATCGAAAAAACCTTCGGGTTGCATCATATACAACTCTTCCTTAAGGAAACCGTTAAGGAACGCCGTTTTGACATCCATCTTCCAGATTTCATAATCGAAAAATGCAGCTATTGCTAACATGATTCTGACAGACTTAAGCATCGCTACGGGTGAGAATGTCTCATCGTAGTCAACTCCTTGAACTTGTGAAAAACCCTTTGCCACAAGTCGAGCTTTATAAACGGTCACATTGTCGTCAGCGTCCGTCTTCTTCTTAAAGATCCATTTGTTCTGAATAGCCTTGCGGCCCTTAGGTAGTACTTCCAAAGTCCACACCTTGTTTTCATACATGGATCCTATCTCGGACTTCATGGCCTCCAGCCATTTGTTGGAATCTGGGCCCACCATTGCTTCTTCATAATTTGCAGGTTCATTGTTGTCTAACAACATGATTGACAAAACGGGATTACCGTACCACTCTAGAGCAGCACGTGGTCTGGTCGACCTGCGCGGTTCGATAGGAAATTGAACCGGAGTTTCATGATCATCATCATTAACTTCCTCCTCAACCGGCGTCGCAACGACAGGGGTTTCCCCTTGCCCTGCGCCACCATCCAGAGGGATGAGAGGTTCGACAACCTCATCAAGTTCTATCTTCCTCCCACTCAATTCTCTCGAGAGAAACTCCTTCTCGAGAAAAGCTCCGTTTTTAGCAACAAACACTTTGCCCTCAGATTTGAGATAGAAGGTGTACCCAACTGTCTCTTTTGGGTAACCTATGAAGCTGCACCTTTCCGCTTTGGGTTCCAGCTTTTCAGGCTGAAGCTTTTTGACATAAGCATCAAATCCCCAAACTTTAAGAAACGACAACTTTAGCTTTTTGCCATACCACAGTTCGTATGGTGTCGTCTCAATGGATTTTGATGGTGCCCTATTTAAAGTGAATGCAGGTGTGTCTAATGCATAACCCCAAAACGATAACGACAAATCGGTAAGAGACATCATAGATCGCACCATCTCTAATAAAGTACGATTATGACGTTCGGACACACCATTACGCTATGGTGTTCCAGGCGGTGTCAACTGTGAAACAATTCCACATTGTCTTAAGTGAGCACCAAACTCGAAACTCAGATATTCACCCCCACGATCAGACCGTAGGAACTTGATCTTCTTGTTACGATGACTTTCAACTTCACTCTGAAATTGCTTGAACTTTTCAAATGTTTCAGACTTGTGCTTCATTAAGTATACATCACCATATCTACTCAAATCGTCAGTGAAGGTGAGAAAATAACGATATCCGCCGTGTGCCTCCACGCTCATCGGACCGCACACATCGGTATGTATGATTTCCAACAAGTCACTGGCACGCTCCATTGTTCCGGAGAACGGAGTTTTAGTCATCTTGCCCATGAGGCATGGTTCGCACGTGTCAAGTGAATCAAAGTCAAGTGACGCCAAAAGTCCATCGGTATGTAGTTTCTTCATGCGCTTTACACCAATATGACCTAAGCGGCAGTGCCACAAAAACATGGCGCTATCATTGTTAACTCTAACTCTTTTGGTCTCAATGTTATGTCTATGTGTATTATCACTATCAAGATTCAATGTGAACAATCCTCTCACATTGGGTGCATGACCATAAAAGATGTTACTCATAGAAATAGAACAACCATTATTCTCTGACTTAAAAGGGTAACCGTCTCGCAATAAACAAGATCCCGATATAATGTTCATGCTCAATGCATGCACTAAATAACAAGTATTCACGTTCATAACTAATCCTGATGGTAACTGAAGTGAAACTGTGCCGACGGTGATTGCATCAACCTTGGAACCATTTCCTACGCGCATCGTCACTTCATCTTTAGCCAGCCTTCGCCTATTCCGCAGTTCCTGTTTCGAGTTGCAAATATGAGCAACGGAACCGGTATCGAATACCCAGGCACTACTACGAGAGCCGGTTAAGTACACATCAATAACATGTATATCAAATATACCTGATTTTTCTTTGGCCGCCTTCTTATCAGCCAGATACTTGGGGCAGTTGCGCTTCCAGTGACCCATACCCTTGCAATAGTAGCACTCTGTTTCAGGCTTAGGTCCAGCTTTGGGTTTCTTCGTCGGATTGGCAATAGGCTTGCCGCTCTTCTCTGAATTACCCTTCTTCCCTTTGTCGTTTCTCTTTAAACTAGTGGTCTTATTCACCATCAACACTTGATGCTCTTTACGGAGTTCAGACTCTGCGACTTTCAGCATCGCAAACAACTCGTCGGGTGACTTGTTCATCCCTTGCATGTTGTAGTTCAACACAAAGCCCTTATAGCTTGGCGGCAGTGATTGAAGAATTCTGTCAGTGATAGCCTCTTGCGGGAGTTCAATCCCCAGCTCAGCTAGACGGGTTGAGTACCCAGACATTTTGAGCACATGTTCACTGACAAACGAATTCTCCTCCATCTTGCAAGCATAGAATTTATCGGAGGTCTCATACCTCTCGATCCGGGCGTTCTTCTGAAAGATAAACTTCAACTCCTGGAACATCTCATATGCTCCATGACGCTCAAAGCGACGTTGAAGTCCCGGCTCTAAGCCATACAAGACTGTACATTGAACTACTTAGTAGTCCTCCTTACGTGTTAACCAAGTGTTCTTAACATCTTGGTCAGCCGTAGCGGGTGGTTCATCTCCTAGCGCAGCATTAAGGACATAATCCTTCTTCCCAGCTTGTAGGATCAACTTAAGATTATGAGCCCAGTCTACAAAGTTGCTTCCATCATCTTTCAACTTAGCTTTCTCTAGGAACGTATTAAAATTCAGGGTGACTCTCGCGTGAGCCATGATCTACAACACAAATATATTCAAAGTGGACTTAGACTATGTTCAAGATAATTAGAGTTTAACTTAATCAAATTATTTGCTAAACTCCCACTCAAAAAATACATCTCTCTAGTCATTTGAGTGGTTCATGACCCACTTACACTAGCTCAAGTCCGATCATCACGTGAGTTGACTATAGTTTCAGTGGTAAGCATCCCTATGCTAATCATATCAACTATATGATTCATGATCAACCTTTCGGTCTCATGTGTTCTGAGGCCATGTCTGCACATGCTAGGCTCGTCAAGCTTAACCCGAGTGTTCCGCGTGTGCAACTGTTTTGCACCCGTTGTGTGTGAACATTGAGTCTATCACACCCGATCATCACGTGGTGTCTCGAAATGACGAACTGTAGCAACGGTGCACAGTCGGGGAGAACACAATTTCGTCTTGAAATTTTAGTGAGAGATCACCTCATAATGCTACCGTCGTTCTAAGCAAAATATGGTGCATAAAAGGATTAACATCACATGCAATTCATAAGTGAGATGATATGACCATCATCATGTGCTCCTTGATCTCCATCACCAAAGCACCGACACGATCTTCTTGTCACCGGCGCCACACCATGATCTCCATCAACGTGTCTCCATCGGGGTTGTCGTGCTACTCATGCTATTACTACTAAAGCTACATCCTAGCAAAATAGTGAACGCATCTGCAAGCACAAACGTTAGTTTAAAGACAACCCTATGGCTCCTGCCGGTTGCCGTACCATCGACGTGCAAGTCGATATTATCTATTAGAACATGATCATCTCATACATCCAATATATTACATCACATCGTTGGCCATATCACATCATAAGCATACCCTGCAAAAACAAGTTAGACGTCCTCTAATTTGTTGTTGCACGTTTTACGTGGTGACCATGGGTATCTAGTAGGATCGCATCTTATTTACGCAAACACCACAACGGAGATATATGAATTGCTATTTAACCTTATCCAAGGACCTCCTCGGTCAAATCCGATTCAACTAAAGTTGGAGAAACCGACACTCGCGAGTCATCTTTGAGCAACGGAGTTACTCGTAGCGATGAAACCAGTCTCTCTTAAGCGTACGAATAATGTCGGTCCGAGCCGCTTCGATCCAACAATACCGCGGGATCAAGAAAAGACTAAGGAGGGCTGCAAAATGCACATCAACGCCCACAAAAACTTTTGTGTTCTACTCGAGAAGACATCTATGCATGAACCTAGCTCATGATGCCACTGTAGGGGAACGTCACATGGGAAACAAAAATTTCCCTACGCGCACGAAAACCTATCATGGTGATGTCCATCTACAAGAGGGGATTTCCGATCTACGTACCCTTGTAGATCGCACAGTAGAAGCGTTAAGAAACGCGGTTGATGTAGTGGAACGTCCTCACGTCCCTCGATCCGCCCCACGAACCGTCCCGCGATCCGTCCCACGATCTAGTGCCGAACGGAACGGCACCTCCGCGTTCAGCACACGTACAACTCGACGATGATCTCGGCCTTCTTGATCCAGCAAGAGAGACGGAGAGGTAGATGAGTTCTTCGGCAGCGTAACGGCGCACCGGAGGTTGGTGGTGATCTAATCTCAGCAGGTCTCCGCCCGAGCTCCGGAGAAACGCGATCTAGAGGTAAAACCGTGGAGGTATGTGGTCGGGCTGCCGTGGCAAAAGTCGTCTCAAATCAGCCCTAATAGCTCCATATATATAGGAGGAGGGGAGGGGAGGCTTGCCTTGAGGTTCAAGGAGCCCCAAGGGCTGCGCCACCAAGGGAGGAGGAGTCCTCCTCCAATCCTAGTCCAACTAGGATTGGAAGGTGGAGTCCTTCTCTTCTTTCCCGCCTCTTTTTTTTTCTTTTCTCTTTGATTTTCTATCTATGGCGCATAGGGCCTTCTTGCGCTGTCCCACCAGCCCACCAAGGGCTGGTGCGCCACCCCCAAGGCCTATGGGCTTCCCCAGGGTGGGCTCCCCCCCCCGGTGAACACCCGGAACCCATTCATCATTCCCGGTACATTCCCGGTAACTCTGAAAACCTTCCGGTAATCAAATGAGGTCATCCTATATATCAATCTTCGTTTCCAGACCATTTCGGAAACCCTCGTGACGTCCGTGATCTCATCCTGGACTCCGAACAACATTCAGTAACCAACCATATAACTCAAATACGCATAAAACAACGTCGAACCTTAAGTGTGCAGACCCTGGGGGTTCGAGAACTATGTATACATGACCCGGGTGACTCCTCGGTCAATATCCAATAGCGGGACCTGGATGCCCATATTGGATCCCACATATTCTATGAAGATCTTATCGTTTGAACCTCAGTGCTAGGGATTCACATAATCCCGTATGTCATTCCCTTTGTCCTTCGGTATGTTACTTTCCCGAGATTCGATCGTCAGTATCCACATACCTATTTCAATCTCGTTTACCGGCAAGTCTCTTTACTCGTTCCGTAATACAAGATCCCGGAACTTACACTAAGTCACATTGCTTGCAAGGCTTGTGTGTGATGTTGTATTACCGAGTGGGCTCCGAGATACCTCTCCGTCACACGGAGTGACAAATCCCAGTCTCGATCCATACTAACTCAACGAACACCTTCAGAGATACCTGTAGAGCATCTTTATAGTCACCCAGTTACGTTGCGACGTTTGATACACACAAAGCATTCCTCCGGTGTCAGTGAGTTATATGATCTCATGGTCATAGGAACAAATACTTGACACGCAGAAAAGAGTAGCAACAAAATGGCACGATCAACATGCTACGTCTATTAGTTTCGTGTAGTCCATCACGTGATTCTCCTCATGACGTGATCCAGTTATCAAGCAACAACACCTTGTACATAGTTAGAAGACCCTGACTATCTTTCATCAACTGGCTAGCCAACTAGAGGCTTGCTAGGGACAGTGTTTTGTCTATGTATCCACACATGTATATAAGTCTTCATTCAATACAATTATAGCATGGATAATAAACGATTATCTTGATACATGAATTATAATAATAACTATATTTATTATTGCCTCTAGGGCATAATTCCAACAACTGAGAGCAGGCCAATCGTTGATGGTTACAAACAACAATGCATGTAGGTCAAATCCCTCATGTTCGTTCTCATCCCACACACGTACACCATTTCCATTCCATAGCTGTAAAATTTCATCAACTAATGGCCTTAGGCACACATCAATGTCATTGTCGGGTTGTCTAGGGCCTTGGATGAGCACTGGCATCATAATAAACTTACGCTTCATGCACAACCAAGGAGGAAGGTTATACATACATAGAGTCACAGGCCATGTGATATGCTTGCTGCTCTGCTCCCTAAAAGGATTAACACCATCTGCACCTAAACCAAACCATACGTTCCTTGAGTCACGTGAAAAGTCGCTCCCCATTCTCTCGATATTTCTCCACTATGACCCGTCAGCGGGTGCTCTCAACTTCCCGTCTTTCTTACGGTCTTTTATTTGCCATTGCATGAACTCGGCATGCTTTTTGTTTTTGAACAGACGTTTCAACTGTGGTATTATAGGAGCATACCACATCACCTTGGTAGGAACCATCTTCCCGGTGCGCTCGCCCTCAACATCACCAGGGTCATATCTTCTGATCTTATACCGCAATGCGCAGCATACCGGGCATGCGTTCAAATCCTCGTACGCACCGCGGTAGAGGAGACAGACATTAAGGCATGCATGTATCTTCCGCACCTCCAATCCTAGAGGGCATAGAACCTTCTTTGCTTCATACGTACTTTCGAGCAATTCGTTATCCTTTGGAAGCTTCTTCTTCATTAATTTCAGTAGCGAACTAAATGCCTTGTCTGATACACCACTGTCTCCCTTCCATTGCAGCAATTCCAGTGTGGTACCGAGCTTTGTGTTGTCATTTTCGCAATTTGGGTACAACCCTTTTTTGTGATCCTCTGACATGCGATTGAACTTCAACTTCTCCCTTTCACTTTCGCATTCTCTATGTGCATCAACAATGAACCGACGAAGATCATCATCGGGCACATCGTCTTGTTCCTCTTGATCTTCAGCTTCCCCCATTGCAGCATCACCGTATTCAGGGGGCGGGTAGTTGTCATCATCCTCTTCTTCTACATTGTCTTCCATCATAACCCCTATTTCTCCATGCTTGGTCCAAACATTATAGTGTCGCATAAAACCCTTCTAAAGTAGGTGGAAGTGAAGGGTTTTATAGTTGGAGAATTCCTTCGTATTCCCACAAACACATGGACAATGCATAAAACCATTATGCTTGTTTGCCTTAGCCGCTTCGAGAAAATTATGCAGGCCATTAATATAATCGGAGGAGCGTCGGTTGCCGTACGTCCATTGACGGTTCATCTGCGTGCATTATATAATATAGTGTATTCAAAACTACACAAATCTTGATGAAAATGGAGCTTGGACAAGGAGCTTCTAAAGGAGAAAGCTTAAGTGTGGCTCGGGCATTTCATCGAACACCTCATGTGGATAGGAGGTGAGCTAGAGCACCACAAAACTCTCCCACGGCCGGCCGAAAAAACAAAGCAGTGCACTGCTCTGCTCACGGGGGGTATATATAGGCCAACCGTAGGTCCCGGTTTGTGGCTGGAACCGAGACTAAAGGACAACCTGAGGTCCGGGTTCGAACCACAAACCGGGACTACTGGTTGTGGGCCAGGAGCGAGGCACATTGGTCCCGGTTCGTGTCTGGAACCGGGACCGAAGGTGACAAACGAACTAGGACAAATGGACCAAGATGCCCGGCCAGCGCCTTGGCATAACGAACCGGGACCTATGCCCACATGGGTCCCGGTTCGTGAGTGAACCGGGACTAATGGGATTTCATCAAGTGGACCAAAGCCCTCTTTTGTACTAGTGTCCCCCCAAGCTTACACCTTTGCTTGTCCTCAAGCAATTCAGTTGATAAACTGAAAGTGATAAAAGAAGACTTTTACAAACTCTGCTTAATATTGTGGTTGTAAATATGTCTAACTTATGTTCAAATTTTCAGCTCAAATTATAGACTAACCACATTCACAATAATATTTAGGTCTCATATTTACTTATATCAATGGCATAATCAACTATCGAGCAATAATAACAAGTCTTGGATGGCAACAATTCTATCAAAACAATCATAATACAATATGATAAACTCGTATCTCGCTAGCCCTTTGTGAGACCGCAAAACATAAACGCAAAGCATCTCCGAAGAACAAGGACTGACTAGACATTGTAATTCATGGTAAAATACATCCAGTCATACCCATACTCAATATCAATTAATAACAAATCATACAAATGATGGATGTGCTCTCTAATTGGTGCTCTTTTATAAGAAGAGGATGACTCAACAGTAAAATAAAATACATAGGCCCATCGCAGAGGGAAGCATTGATTTGCAGAGGTGCCAGAGCTCGAGCTTTTAAAATAGGGATGAAACAAAATTTTGGGCGGTATGCTTTCATTGTCAACATAACAACTAAGAGATCTCAATATCTTCCATGCTAGATACATTATAGGCGGTTCCCAAACAAAATAGTAAAGTTTGTACTTCCCCTCCACCAATCGATCACAGTCCACGACGGGCCGAATCCACGGGTACCGTCCATACAAAAAATCCTGGGGGAGTTTTTGTTTCATTAAATTCGATTTGACTTTTGAGCATGGAACTGGGAATCCCGATTACCAGCCACTTTCTCGTGAATGATAGTGAATAAACTCATATATTGAGAATAACGCACCTAGCATGGAAGATACTGATATCCCCTAGTAATTACATGAGCGATTCGGGCATGCAAAACGAATAATTTATTTGAAGGTTTAGAGTATGGCACATGCAAATTTACTTGGGACGACAGGTAAATACCGCATATAGGTAGGTATGGTGGGCTCGTGTGGAATAACTTTGGGTTTATGGAAATGGATGCACAAGCGGTATTCTCGCTTAGTACAAGTGGAGGCTAGCAAGAGACTGGGATGCGACCAACTAGAGAGCTACAACAGTGATAAACATGCTTTGAGATTAACCAACATTGAGTGCAAGCATGAGTAGGATGTAAATCACCATGAATATAATAATCGTGGAGGCTATGTTGGTTTCCTTTCAACTACATGCATGAACATGTGCCAAGTCAAGCCACTCGAATCAATCGGAGGAGGATACCATTCTATCATATTACATCACAACCATTTAAATATGCATGTTGGCACTCAAAACAAACCATTATTCACTCCTAGCTAATTAAGCATTGTATAAGTAACTATAATCTCTAATTGTCATTGCAAACATGTTCAATCCATAACGAGCTGAATCCAGGATGATGAGCTAATCATATTTAGAAAAACAAAATAGGTCGAGTTCATACCAACTTTTCTCCATCTCCGTCACTTCATCATATATCGTCATTATTGCCTTTCACTTGCACAACCGAACGGTGTGAAAAATAATAATAAGAGTGCACGTGCATTGGACTAAGCTGGAATCAGCAAACAATAACTCAAAGGAGAAGACAAGGTAGTATGGACTCTCTAATAGATAAATGATAATGAATAGGAGAGCAACTTGGCATGTCGTCGTAGTCTTCTCCTTACGAACCAAAAAAACTATTTACACGGGAAAGCCCCCAACAAGCAAAAGAAAAAAGAAAAAAAATCTGGTTTTCTTTTAACACTACAACTAAACAAACTAGAAGGTAAAGCTAGAACTAAATTTTTTGGATTTTCTAAGGGTTAATGAAACACCCAAGAAAACAAAAGAAGGAAATAAACTACCATGGATGGTACAATGAAAAAGTATGAACACCGACAACTGGAGTTAGTGTGTGAAAATGAATGTAATGTCAGTGAGAAATACGTACTCCCCAAGCTTAGGCTTTTGGCCTAAGTTGGTCTAAGGCCATGGTTGGAAATAAGGCTCTCCTGGATACTCCGAAGGATACTGAGGGTTCCATTGGTTTGCGAGCTCCTGCGGCTCCCACTTAAAAACTGGAACCTGATGTGGATCGTGAGATGGTGCATGCTCACGTGCTGGAGGTTGCGACAGGCCCCAATAATTGTTAATGTCCTCAAGCATAATAGTGTACCTGCCTGAATGGATATCGAACAAAGAAGAAGCAAGCAAAGTAATAATCTCACAAGTACCCTAACTAAATACTAAGTTATAAAGAAACCTCTTATTATTGTCTTTTTTAATAAAATCATGTGCTACCATCCTATCATAATCTAGATATCTTATAGGAAGTAGCATTTCCTCTTCCTCGTCAAGCCTAATAGGTATCTCAAATTGTTTAGCTAAACGAGTTGCATACATACCTCCGAATATAGGGCCCTTTCGGACAGTTTAAGTTCTATCAGCAAATAAAGCGTGGCGCAGAATAGTGAGGTCGGGAGCACTGAGGCTTCCACTCTCGCCGCGACCAACTAAACATCTCCTTGCAAATAATGAATAGTAACGCAGAACAGGAAAGTGTACGCTGGCCGCTCTTGCCTTTGACACCGCTCTCTCTTCCCCTACAATGACGGCAGCAATAAAATCCTCCATGTCTCTAGGACGAGGTTCACTGATGACGCCCTCAAAAGGTATTTTGCGGACATTGCAAAAATCGTGAAGTGACATTTCCTTAGGAACATCATATAAATGAAATTCGAACATGGGAGGATTCTTCCTAGTATAAAAGTGAAAATTTTGCACAAAAGTATTAGTAAGTAGGAGATACTGGTCACACTTATCGTTGAGGAAATCGGTGATGCCTGCATTTTCTGCTAGATCGTAGAAATCTTCATATATTCCGGCCGCCCTTAAGAATGCCTCACTTGGCCACTCACATGGTCGAACTTCCGTTGTGCGAGGAATATTGTATCTAGGATTCTCATTTTTATTTTCTTTAGAACCCCAGCTTGAAGAGCCTCTCAACAATCTCCTCATCTTTTCTTTCTCTGAAAAATAAATCTGAAATTTTTAGTGACTCCACATAAAAATGAACAAAACTCAATCAAAGCTTATAGAAACTACTCCCACAAGTGCTTAGAAGCTATATCATGCATCAAAACTACTTGGGACCCTACAAATTCGACATTCAAGATCAAGAACAAGGTCGCCACAGCAGCAAGATTTTGCAATATATAAAGCACTAGAACAAAAACTAATTGGACCATTGGAGGAGTCACATACCGATGAACAATCCCATAAAATTGTTTTGCAAATGGAGCTTTGAGCAAGGAGACCGAAAATGGCAGCAAGATGAGCTAAAACACGGGTTTGATGTCGGGACCCCGATCCTGAGTCATAAGAACCCAGCCTGTAACACATCACATCACTTTGCGGTCTCACGCATAGTAAACTCCACGGCTGCCACCTTACCGTGGCCGGGACCGTTTGCGTCCTCTGGCTCACGTATATGAATGTGTCGCTAGCGTTGAAATGACAAGAACCCGGGTCGACATGACTAGTTATAAACCCAAGCGGTACATCCGTACAGAGACAGGCATACATAACCCAGCAAAGCAGGTGTCGGTCATCAGCGTGTGTAGACGAGTCGTAGCAAGCTACAAGGACTCCATTACACCGCTTGACATTTCCCCGACGGGACAGACATAGCAACAAAGAGTCAACATAGTATGATATTACAAACAGGGGTCACATGACCCGGCACTCAAGTCATACAAGCATCAAGCGGAAGCAAATCATGTCTGGGTACAGACATTTACTAAAAATGGCTGGAAGAGCCTGAAAAGCTACTACGACCCTACCAAAGGAGCCAGACCTCTGTCTGGGATTCCCAAGCTATTCCGGTCAACATCATACACTTCGCGTAGAAACCTTTAATGAGACTAAATCTTCTCTGCAAAACATAAATAAAGAAACCGTGAGTACAAAGGTACTCAGCAAGACTTACATCAAAACTATCTACATATGCATCATGTTTCAATGAAAGGATTGTGGGGTTTGATTGCAGCAACCTAGCTTTGACTCTTGGTTAACGTGTACTACGACTACAAGTTCTTTTCTTGATATGGGATAGCGCACACGAGTCCACATATTCACCAATTCAATACACCACTATGGATCCACTCTCGTCTCCCTACGAGAAGGCCTTCCATAGCACTCACACTTATCTTGCATGTTTTAGAGTATCCATTTAAATTGTCTATGTACCACGTAATGTTTCCAAGTAGTCCATATCCGAGGACGCGGCTATTCGAACAGATTAAATCACCCTGCAGGGGTATACTTCTTCACACACGCTCCCACCACTTATCACCATGTGCACGTCATGCATCTCGGTAACATTCAAGCGGAAGCACTGACGTGGGTGTCGGCCATGACCGTTAATCACACAAGACCCTAGTCCAGGTTTGTCGCCTATTTGAGACTGGACCCGCAAGGAAGTCCGGCCGAGGTTTCCTCTACGGCCCCAAACGATGTGTGCAGGGTTCCCAAGCCCACCATCCCGGTGCCACTTGGTACACCGTGCCACAGTGTATCTACCGTAGAGAAGCCTACCCCATCGGGCAGAGCTAAACACGGTCGCCAACACTTTTCCTACAAACACGAGAAACTAGTTGCAACTCCTGGACAGAGATCTAGGTGATTAATAAGCCAAGAGGGTCAATTAAGTATCCCAATGTGTGGTAGTATCTTGTCTTGGATAACATACACAGAACTCAGTTCTTAAGGATGGTCCCAATGAGACAACCCACCATGTACTCCTACATGGCCTCTCATCGCTACCTTTACCAAATCGGATTCACACTTTTACTCTCACACTATAGGACATGAACGCAACCATTCTGATTCATCATCCAGATGGATCAGACCCGACACGACTCTAAGCATAGCAGGCATTCTAAACAAGCATGGATGAGTAAGCACAACAAGGCTCAAGCAGTTGCTACTCATGCTAAGTGGTTTCAACTATTTACTGTGACAAAATGACGTCATGCAGAGGAATGGGTTCAACTCCCGATAACATGTATAGTTGAATCGTGTTTGTCCTAATGCAGTAAAAGAGAGCAGGAGCGAGAGAGTGGGTTTATTTCAATATTCTCAAGGGGGTTTGCTTGCCTGACACGTCTGAAGATAGAAATGAGTCTTCATCAATGTCAATGATCACATCGTCGGAACCATCATTTACCGAGAGGGAACAACACCGACAAACAAGAAAAGAACAACAATCACTTCACGGAAATGCAACAATATGATGCATGATCAAGAAATGGAGACGAAATGTGGCAAGGCCAAAATAGCTACCATTTCTTAAGTTGTAGTTGGTTTGAATTAGGATTCAAACATCACTTCAAGCCGGGTATTTTTCCAAGTACCCTTATAATTGATTCGACCTGATGCTCATAACAAATTGTTCCAACATGCATGGAGTTAGTATTTTGAGGTACTGATTGGCATTGACCAATGTTTGGTCATAACAATTGAAGTGGAATTCAAATAGGTATCATATTCCATCTCCAAACTAAATATGAAATTTATCCTATTCACCATTTTGCCTATTTGGTGATGATAACTTTTTCAAACATCCTTGAAAGTGTCATATTCAGATTCTTTGGATTTTTCTGATCCTTTTTCATATATAAATTATTTTCATTGGACTTACATATTAATTTCTATGATTTTTAGAAGTTTTAGCAATTTTCTGTAATTATAATAAATCAGAAAAGCTATTACTGCGTCAGGCTGATGTCATCCCTGCGTGAGCAGGTCAAACCTGACAAATGGGGCCCACTGGTCAGTGACCCAGGGGCTAACCCTGCACTGACCAGCCCCTAATTGGGGTTTGACCAGGCGTGGGGCCCTCTGTCAGTGGCTCTAAGGCCTGATTAGTGGCGGTTTAAGGCGCTACAGGGAACCAAATCAGGCGCAGTTTGCGGCTACGCGAAGTTGGCGAAGCGCCTGATCGACCAAGGCCATCAGAAGGAGCTAGGGTCGCCAGAGAGAGTGCTGGCGACGAGCGTGCGCGGCGGCCGAAAGTGGAACTCGTCGGGGAGATGCTCTGGAGGGTTTCGAGCGGGAGAGAGAGGGGAAAACATCGGAGGCTCACAGAGGTTCCATTCCTGGCATCGGCGAGGTTGGAGGGGCTCTCTTGCAGCGGATCGATGGCGGCGGATCTCGGTGACCGGAGATGGAAACGACGACGACCGCGACGCTTCAGGAGGCTGCGACTTGATTCCTTCGGTGTGGAGGAGCTACTCGTCGTGGCGGAGAGAATGGGCTGCTCGGGGAGCCTTCGATGCGGCCGGAAATGCGCCTGTGAGCTCAAGCAGAGCTTGGCCATGGCGGGAGGAAGAAGAGTAGAGGGGGAGAAGGAGGAATGGATGAGGCAGAGGGGTTCGAGGGAGGAGGAAAAGCAAGACACGGGGGTGAGGCATCGCGCTGGCTAGGAGGGACAGGCAGGCAGGAGGAGGTGGCGCCCCTGGCCACGGCGACGTGCTCATCTTCTCCCATGCCTTCTGGCAGGAGGAGGGACACGACACGGGACCCCGTGATGGGCTGGGCCTGGAGGTGAGCGCATGTAAGTCTCTCTCTCTCTTTTCCTTTTTCTGTTTTTATTTCGTTCTGGCATTTAGATTTAGGTTTTGAATAAAATATTTAACTATTTTATAAAACCCTAAAATAGTGTTATGTGACACAGATAAAATAATCAATGCCACAAAATAGTTTCAACATTTTGAAACTTTTATTTTGAAAGAAAACAAAATAATTCGATTCCAAACAGTTATTTGATCAAATCAAAAATCCATTTCAAGATGTTTCTGTGACTTAAAATTTTGGTTTGACAAATTTATTCCCTGTCACTATTTTCCCAATTATTTGGAACATTTTCCTAGTCCCTTTTAAGGTAATATTTTTATTGCCCTTTTGTCAAATTTCAATTCATTTGGGCTTGATCACTTCCCTTTTGTAGATCATCCCCATTCTAATGAGTTGATTTGAATGCATGCATGAATGCCTGGCAAACAGAGCTATGCTAGGGTTGTGACAACTCACCCCCACTAAACAAGAATCTCGTCCCGAGATTCAGGCGTAGTCGGGAAGAGGAAGAGGGGACACTAAACTATCACAATCTTCACGATACATTTGCTTCTCTCGACGATGTTGATTCATCGTACCATGTTGATCTTGACATATTTGTCTTCGAGGTCTTCACCTAACACGACATCAAAGGAAGAGATAGACTCTACAAGACTCGATCGTCTCGAAGATCGGGCAACTCATGGTCGACTCATAGAATGAGATATAGAGACGTCCCTTGAGCTCAAACACAACACTCATGACAGAAACGAGGAAGTGAGGCATAAGAAAAAGGTTCAATTGGTAGGCAACAAATCCACGCTTAAGACAGATGGTGATGAGGTTTTGAAGGTAGCGAGGATTATGTTACCCTTCATACCATAACGGGGCACTGTAGGAGGGTGACTCGTAGAGGTATTCCTTTAAGTGGCAAAAAGAATTACATTTGATCCAAAGATCATTGAAACTCTTCATACCAGAGTAAGGCAATTCACAAATGGTTGTTTCAAGGAATTTGAAAGAATGGCATACTCAGTTGGAAAGAAACTAGAGTTATAGAACAACTCGGCGAACGGAGGGCACATTCCAAGTATTACCGAGGATATAACCTAGTGTCTGAGCGTGCTCTCAAGAACTTGAGCATTTCCATATTCATCAAGGTTTACCAACATCCGTGCCAAGGATCCCGGCGACACATCATACTACCATGATGAATAAGTGTGGAGGATGCATATGTAAAGGAAAACAACACTTCCTCAGATTTCACCTTAGTTGTGCCAAGGGAACGAAATCTGGTTGACCGACCGAGAGACATTTAGCACTCCGCTTCTAATGTTCTCCTTGATGTACTAGCACAACCCAATTATAGATCATGCTTGATATCTAGCACATCAAGTATAGGTCGGGATTCGGGGCATCAAAGGGAGGCCATGAGGATCGACTTCCAAAATAAGTTATACAAAACTTCACGGGGAGATGGCTAAGATTGCTGATACAAGATATAATATCAAATCTTCCGACTAGGCGTGTTAGCCACAACATCACTTTACCGCGTTACATAGAGACCAATATTATCATTCTTGGGGAAAGTTCCGACCATTATAACTGCCTGAGATTCAGCTCCGGTTGGTGACACGATGCTTCAGACTCAGCATGTCCGAAAAGAAAGTTTGCAACACAAATCGACGAGATGAGGTTGCGTGATTCTCAGGAAATGAACTATGAAAGCCAACTCCAAAACATGAGCTGGATTGCAAGACACATGTGAACACACTGCCCAAGACAATGATGACCACATGAAAAGTCTTACCACAAAACACTACCGAGTTCTGGACGGGAACCATTATTGCGGATAACGAAGCCATGTGCAAGTCCGTCTCGGC
Organism: Hordeum vulgare subsp. vulgare; assembly: GCF_904849725.1. Lineage (NCBI taxonomy): Eukaryota > Viridiplantae > Streptophyta > Magnoliopsida > Poales > Poaceae > Hordeum > Hordeum vulgare. The sequence goes on along the minus strand of NC_058522.1, from coordinate 438,008,683 downwards.
CATTCGGGAATGACACCTAACTTCTTTTCCTTGAACAAATCAATCAGTGGCTTGGTGTGCTAAGAGATACATATGGAGTGAAGATGATCAGTCTATCAAACCATAGAATACTTCGCACATGCATGATTGGCTTGGGATGATTCCGAAGGAACAAATTAACTTTTCTCGAATTCACGGCGGCAACTTGCATCAAATGCACATGAATTAGAGGAAGTCACTTCTTACACCTAACATATACCTCGTGCTTGAGACACGAAGACAATGTCTACGAAGTTTCCAGCACTAGCTTAATGTCCAAGATACATGATGGAACAAATGAGAATGTTGCCGATGGGCTCAATAACAATTCATCAAGATACCAATATAAATGGATTTCCACATCTATGTGAGCAAGATAATAGCATTGGTCAGATCAAAGAATACAACAGTGTAGGCTCAAGGAAATCCATGAGTAAGACACCGTTACTACAATCTTTGGTTCTGAGTTTGATTTGACAATAGCCCATACTCAAATAAAAATTGAACAAGATAATATATGCAACAATTGATCACATGAATCAACCGATTAAAATATCATCTTTCTTTAGACTCACACAACAAGAAAGATATCCATTTAAATTGAACTAAGTTTAGGCGAAGCTTTTATCTTCCAACTCTCCAAGTTATTGTTTAGCTTAACCAACTAGCTCGGGGTATGCAACATGGATTCTTGGAGAAGATGGCTTATAAAGGAACCAACTTGATCACGAGCTCTATCATAACAGTCAGGAAACAACCTCGTAATACTTCCGAGAAGATATTCGGAAAATCACGAACCACCCATATATTATTAAGCTCAGGAACAATCTCACTTTTCAGGGCAAGATGATGTGATCAATAGAGCGAGGGATTGCCACAATCCTAACCCATCGATCGAAAAGTGCACCATGAAACATGGACTAGGTAGCGCACTCAATCTTAGGATGATGATTCAATCACCATCACCATAAGAGTGAAATTATTGTCCATTATCTACCAAGCAATAACATTGCTAGGAGTATTCATTTCACACATCATGGTTCACTTGTCGATATTCCGGTTACAACCAACACGAAAATCGAGGAATGAACAATGATAGCGAAAAGTATCACTACATCAAGAGCTCATAAGAGATGGTGCAATTTGTTGGAATTATGCCCTAGAGGCAATGATAAATATAGTTATTATTATAATTCCTGTATCAAGATAATTGTTTATTGTCCATGCTATAATTGTATTGAATGAAGACTCATTTACATGTGTGGATACATAGACAAAACACCGTCCCTAGCATGACTCTAGTTGGCTAGCCAGTTGATCGATGATGGTCAGTGTCAAGGTGTTGTTGCTTGATAACTAGATCAAGTCATTAGGAGAATCACGTGATGGACTAGACCCAAACTAATAGACATAGCATGTTGATCGTGTCATTTTGTTGCTACTGTTTTCTGCGTGTCAAGTATTTATTCCTATGACCATGAGATCATATAACTCACTGACACCGGAGGAATGCTTTGTGTGTATCAAACATCGCAACGTAACTGGGTGACTATAAAGGTGCTCTACAGGTATCTCCAAAGGTGTTAGTTGAGTTAGTATGGATCAAGACTGGGATTTGTCACTCTGTGTGACGGAGAGGTATCTCGAGCCCACTCGGTAATACAACATCACACACAAGCCTTGCAAGCAATGTAACTTAGTGTAAGTTGCGGGATCTTGTATTACGGAACGAGTAAAGAGACTTGCCGGTAAACGAGATTGAAATAGGTATACGGATACTGACGATCGAATCTCGGGCAAGTAACATACCGAAGGACAAAGGGAATGACATACGGGATTATATGAATCCTTGGCACTGAGGTTCAAACGATAAGATCTTCGTAGAATATGTAGGATCCAATATGGGCATCCAGGTCCCGCTATTGGATATTGACCGAGGAGTCTCTCGGGTCATGTCTACATAGTTCTCGAACCCGCAGGGTCTGCACACTTAAGGTTCGATGTTGTTTTATGCGTATTTGAGTTATATGGTTGGTTACCGAATGTTGTTCGGAGTACCGGATGAGATCACAAACGTCACGAGGGTTTCCGGAATGGTCCGGAAACGAAGATTGATATATAGGATGACCTCATTTGATTACCGGAAGGTTTTCGGAGTTACCGGGAATGTACCGGGAATGACGAATGGGTTCCGGGAGTTCGCCGGGGGGGCAACCCACCCCGGGGAAGCCCATAGGCCTTGGGGGTGACACACCAGCCCTTAGTGGGCTGGTGGGACAGCCCAAAAGGCTCTATGCGCCAAGGAGAAGAAAATCAAGAGAGAAAGAAAAAAAAGGAGGAGGTGGGAAGGAAGGGGGACTCCCTCCCACCAAACCAAGTCCAACTCGGTTTGGGGAGAGAGAGTCCTCCCCCTTGGACTCGGCCGACCCCCTTGGGGCTCCTTGAGCCCCAAGGCAAGGTCCCCTCCCTCCCACCTATATATACGGAGGTTTTTGGGCTGATTTGAGACGACTTTTCCATGGCAGCCCGACCACATACCTCCACGGTTTTTTCCTCTAGATCGCGTTTCTGCGGAGCTCGGGCGGAGCCCTGCTGAGACAAGGTCATCACCAACCTCCGGAGCGCCGTCACGCTGCCGGAGAACTCTTCTACCTCTCCGTCTCTCTTGTTGGATCAAGAAGACCGAGATCATCGTCGAGCTGTACGTGTGCTGAACGCGGAAGTGCCGTCCGTTCGGTACTAGATCGTGGGACTGATCGCGGGATTGTTCGCGGGGCAGATCGAGGGATGTGAGGACGTTCCACTACATCAACCACGTTCTCTAAACGCTTCTGCTGTACGGTCTACGAGGGTACGTAGATCACTCATCCCCTCTCGTAGATGGACATCACCATGATAGGTCTTCGTGCGCGTAGGAATTTTTTTTTCCCATGCGACGTTCCCCAACAGTGGCATCATGAGCTAGGTTCATGCGTAGATGTCCTCTCGAGTAGAACACAAAAGTTTTTGTGGGCGGTGGTGTGCGTTTTTCTTCCCTCCTTAGTCTTTTCTTGATTCCGCGGTATTGTTGGATTGAAGCGGCTTGGACCGACATTACTCGTACGCTTACGAGAGACTGGTTTCATCGTTACGAGTAACTCCCTTTGCTCAAAGATGACTGGCAAGTGTCGGTTTCTCCAACTTTAGTTGAATCGGATTTGACCGAGGAGGTCCTTGGATGAGGTTAAATAGCAACTCATATATCTCCGTTGTGGTGTTTGCGTATGTAAGATGCGATCCTACTAGATACCCATGGTCACCACGTAAAACATGCAACAACAAAATTAGAGGACGTCTAACTTGATTTTGCAGGGTATGATTGTGATGTGATATGGCCAACGATGTGATGTGATATATTGGATGTATGAGATGATCATGTTGTAATAGAAATATCGACTTGCACGTCGATGGTACGGCAACCGGCAGGAGCCATAGGGTTGTCTTTATACTAACGTTTGTGCTTGCAGATGCGTTTACTATTTTGCTAGGATGTAGCTTTAGTAGTAATAGCATGAGTAGAACGACAACCCCGATGGCAACATGTTCATGGATGATCATGGTGTGGCGCCGGTGACAAGAAGATCGTGCCGGTGCTTTGGTGATGGAGATCAAGAAGCACGTGATGATGGCCATATCATGTCACTTATGAATTGCATGTGATGTTAATCCTTTTATGCACCTTATTTTGCTTAGAACGACGGTAGCATTATGAGGTGATCTCTCACTAAAATTTCAAGACGAAATTTTGTTCTCCCCGACTGTGCACCGTTGCTACAGTTGGTCGTTTCGAGACACCACGTGATGATCGGGTGTGATAGACTCAACGTTCACATACAACGGGTGCAAAACAGTTGCGCACGCGGAACACTCGGGTTAAGCTCGACGAGCCTAGCATGTGCAGACATGGCCTCGGAACATATGAGACCGAAAGGTCGATCATGAATCATATAGATGATATGATTAGCATAGGGATGCTTACCACTGCAACTATACTCTACTCACGTGATGATCGGACTTGGGATAGTGTAAGTGGATCATGAACCACTCAAATGACTAGAGAGATGTACTTTTTGAGTGGGAGTTTAGCATATAATTTGATTAAGTTAAACTCTAATTATCTTGAACATAGTCTAAGTCCACTTTGAATATAGTTGTTTTGTAGATCATGGCTCACGCGACAGTCATCCTGAATTTTAATACGTTCCTAGAGAAAGCTAAGTTGAAAGATGATGGAAGCAACTTTGTAGACTGGGCTCGTAATCTTAAGCTAATCTTACAAGCTGGGAAGAAGGATTATGTCCTTAATGCTGCGCTAGGAGATGAACCACCCGCTACAGCTGATCAGGATGTTAAGAACGCTTGGTTAGCACGTAAGGAGGACTACTCAATAGTTCAATGTGCAGTCTTGTATGGCTTAGAACCGGGACTTCAACGTCGCTTTGAGCGTCATGGAGCATTTGAGATGTTCCAGGAGTTGAAGTTTATCTTTCAGAAGAACGCCCGGATCGAGAGGTATGAGACCTCCCATAAATTCTATGCTTGCAAGATGGAGGAAAACTCGTGTGTCAGTGAACATGTGCTCAAAATGTCTGGGTACTCAAACCGTCTAGCTGAGCTGGGGATTGAACTCCCGCAAGAGGCTATCACTGACAGAATCCTTCAATCACTGCCGCCAAGCTATAAAGGCTTTGTGTTGAACTACAACATGCAAGGGATGAACAAGTCTCCCGGCGAGTTGTTTGCGATGCTGAAAGTCGCAGAGTCTGAACTCCGTAAAGAGCATCAAGTGTTGATGGTGAATAAGACCACTAGTTTCAAGAGAAACGGCAAAGGCAAGAAGGGAAATTCGCAGAAGAGCGGCAAGCCTGTTGCCAATCCGCCGAATAAACCCAAAGCTGGACCTAAGCCTGAAACGGAGTGTTACTATTGCAAGGGTATGGGTCACTGGAAGGGCAATTGCCCCAAGTATATGGCAGATAAGAAGGCGGGCAAAGAGAAATCAGGTATATTTGATATACATGTTATTGATGTGTACTTAACCGGCTCTCGTAGTAGTGCCTGGGTATTCGATACCGGTTCTGTTGCTCATATTTGCAACTCGAAACAGGAACTGCGGAATAGACGAAGGCTGGCTAAAGATGAAGTGACGATGCGCGTAGGAAATGGTTCCAAGGTTGATGCAATTGCCGTCGGCACAATGTCACTTCAGCTACCGTCGGGATTAGTGATGAACTTAAATCATTGTTATTTAGTGCCTGCGTTGAGCATGAACATTATATCTGGATCTTGTTTATTGCGAGACGGTTACTCTTTTAAGTCAGAGAATAATGGTTGTTCTATTTCTGTGAGTAACATCTTTTATGGTCATGCACCGAATGTGAGAGGATTGTTCATATTAAATCTTGATAGCGATACGCATGTACATAACATTGAGACCAAAAGAGTTAGAGTAAACAATGATAGCGCCATATTTTTGTGGCACTGCCGCTTAGGTCATATTGGTGTAAAGCGCATGAAGAAACTCCATGCTGATGGACTTTTGGAGTCACTTGACTTTGATTCACTTGACACATGCGAACCATGCCTCATGGGCAAGATGACTAAGACTCCGTTCTCCGGAACAATGGAGCGTGCAAGTGACTTATTGGAAATCATACATACCGATGTGTGTGGTCCGATGAGCGTGGAGGCACGCGGCGGATATCGTTATTTTCTCACCTTCACTGACGATTTGAGTAGATATGGTTACGTCTACTTGATGAAGCACAAGTCTGAAACATTTGAAAAGTTCAAGCAATTTCAGAGTGAAGTGGAAAATCATCTTAACAAGAAGATCAAGTTCCTACGGTCTGATCGTGGGGGTGAATATCTGAGTTTCGAGTTTGGTGATCACTTAAGACAATGTGGAATTGTTTCACAGTTGACACCGCCTGGAACACCACAGCGTAATGGTGTGTCCGAACGTCGTAATCGTACTTTATTAGAGATGGTGCGATCTATGATGTCTCTTACTGATTTGCCGTTATCGTTTTGGGGTTATGCATTAGAAACAGCTGCATTCACTTTAAATAGGGCACCATCAAAATCCGTTGAGACGACACCATACGAACTGTGGTATGGCAAGAGGCCAAAGTTGTCGTTTCTTAAAGTTTGGGGATGTGATGCTTATGTCAAAAAGCTTCAGCCTGAAAAGCTGGAACCCAAAGCGGAAAGGTGCGTCTTCATAGGTTACCCAAAAGAGACAGTTGGGTACACCTTCTATCTCAAATCCGAGGGCAAAGTGTTTGTTGCTAAAAACAGAGCTTTTCTAAAGAAGGAGTTTCTCTCGAGAGAATTGAGTGGGACGAAGATAGAACTTGACGAGGTTGTCGAACCTCTCATCCCTCTGGATGGTGACGCAGGGCAAGGGGAAACCTCTGTCGTTGCGACGCCGGTTGAGGAGGAAGTTAATGATGATGATCATGAAACTCCAGTTCAAGTTTCTGTTGAACCACGCAGGTCGACGAGATCATGCACTGCTCGAGAGTGGTACGGTAATCCCGTCTTGTCAATCATGTTGTTAGACAACAATGAACCTGCAAATTATGAAGAAGCAATGGTGGGCCCAGATTCCAACAAATGGCTAGAAGCCATGAAGTCCGAGATAGGATCCATGTATGAGAACAAAGTGTGGACTTTGGAGATACTACCTGAGGGCCGCAAGGCTATTCAGAACAAATGGATCTTTAAGAAGAAGACGGACGCTAATGGTAATGTGACCGTTTATAAAGCTCGACTTGTGGCAAAGGGTTTTTCACAAGTTCCAGGAGTTGACTACGATGAGACTTTCTCACCCGTAGCGATGCTTAAGTCCGTCAGAATCATGTTAGCAATAGCTGCATTTTTCGATTATGAAATCTGGCAGATGGATGTCAAAACGGCGTTCCTTAACGGTTTCCTTGAGGAAGAGTTGTATATGATGCAACCCGAAAGTTTTGTCGATCCTAAAAATGCTGACAAGGTGTGCAAGCTCCAGCGATCCATTTATGGACTGCTGCAAGCATCTCGGAGTTGGAACAAACGCTTTGATGAGGTGATCAAAGCATTTGGGTTTATACAAGTGGTTGGAGAATCTTGTATTTACAAGAAAGTGAGTGGGAACTCTGTGGCGTTTCTAATATTATATGTGGATGACATATTACTGATTGGAAACAACGTAGAGGTTTTGGAGAGCATAAAAGGTTACTTGAATAAAAGTTTCTCTATGAAGGACCTAGGAGAAGCTGCTTACATTCTAGGCATTAAGATCTATAGGGATAGATCAAAACGCCTCATAGGACTTTCACAAAGCACATACCTTGATAAAGTTTTGAAGAGGTTCAAAATGGAACAGTCCAAGAAAGGGTTCTTGCCAGTTTTACAAGGTACGAGATTGAGTAAGACTCAGTGCCCAGCAACTGATGAAGATAGAGAGCATATGCGCTCCGTCCCCTATGCTTCAGCCATATGTTCTATCATGTATGCGATGCTGTGCACTAGACAGGATGTTAGCCTGGCCATAAGTATGGCTGGAAGGTTCCAGAGTAATCCAGGAGTGGATCACTGGACAGCGGTCAAGAATATCCTGAAGTACCTGAAAAGGACTAAGGAGATGTTTCTCGTGTATGGAGGTGACGAAGAGCTCGCCGTAAAAGGTTACGTCGATGCAAGCTTTGACACAGATCCGGACGACTCTAAGTCGCAAACCGGATACGTATTTATTCTTAATGGGGGTGCAGTAAGCTGGTGCAGTTCCAAGCAAAGCGTCGTAGCAGATTCTACATGTGAAGCGGAGTACATGGCTGCCTCGGAGGCGGCTAAGGAGGGTGTCTGGATGAAGCAGTTCATGACGGATCTTGGAGTGGTGCCAAGTGCACTGGATCCAATAACCTTGTTCTGTGACAACACGGGTGCCATTGCCTTAGCAAAGGAACCGCGTTTTCACAAGAAGACCAGACACATCAAACGACGCTTCAACCTCATCCGCGACTACGTCGAGGAGGAGGATGTAAATATATGCAAGGTGCACACGGATCTGAATGTAGCAGACCCGCTGAATAAACCTCTTCCACGGCCAAAACATGATCGACACCAGAATTGTATGGATGTTAGATTTATTACAATGTAATTCACATGGTGATGTGAGGGCTAGATTATTGACTCTAGTGCAAGTGGGAGACTGTTGGAATTATGCCCTAGAGGCAATGATAAATATAGTTATTATTATAATTCCTGTATCAAGATAATAGTTTATTATCCATGCTATAATTGTATTGAATGAAGACTCATTTACATGTGTGGATACATAGACAAAACACCGTCCCTAGCATGCCTCTAGTTGGCTAGCTAGTTAGTCAATGATGGTCAGTGTCTTCTGATTATGAACAAGGTGTTGTTGCTTGATAATTGGATCACGTGATTGGGAGAATCACGTGATGGACTAGACCCAAACTAATAGACGTAGCATGTTGATCGTGTCATTTTGTTGCTACTGTTTTCTGCGTGTCAAGTATTTATTCCTATGACCATGAGATCATATAACTCACTGACACCGGAGGAATGCTTTGTGTGTATCAAACGTCGCAACGTAACTGGGTGACTATAAAGGTGCTCTACAGGTATCTCCAAAGGTGTTAGTTGAGTTAGTATGGATCAAGACTGGGATTTGTCACTCCGTGTGACGGAGAGGTATCTCGGGGCCCACTCGGTAATACAACATCACACACAAGCCTTGCAAGCAATGTCACTTAGTGTAAGTTGCGTGATCTTGTATTACGGAACGAGTAAAGAGACTTGCCGGTAAAACGAGATTGAAATAGGTATGCGGATACTGACGATCGAATCTCAGGCAAGTAACATACCGAAGGACAAAGGGAATGACATACGGGATTATACGAATCCTTGGCACTGAGGTTCAAACGATAAGATTTTCGTAGAATATGTAGGATCCAATATGGGCATCCAGGTCCCGCTATTGGATATTGACCAAGGAGTCTCTCGGGTCATGTCTACATAGTTCTCGAACCCGCAGGGTCTGCACACTTAAGGTTCGACGTTGTTTTATGCGTATTTGAGTTATATGGTTGGTTACCGAATGTTGTTCGGAGTCCCGGATGAGATCACGGACGTCACGAGGGTTTCCGGAATGGTCCGGAAACGAAGATTGATATATAGGATGACCTCATTTGATTACTGGAAGGTTTTCGGAGTTACCGGGAATGTACCGGGAATGACGAATGGGTTCCGGGAGTTCACCGTGGGGGGGGGGGGGGCAACCCACCCCGGGGAAGCCCATAGGCATTGGGGGAGCCACACCAGCCCTTAGTGGGCTGGTGGGACAGCCCACAAGTGCCCAATGCGCCAAGAGAAGAAAAATCCAGAGGAAAGAAAAAAAAGGAAGGAGGTGGGAAGGGAGGGGGACTCCTCCCACCAAACCAAGTCCAACTCGGTTTGGGGGGGGGGAGTCCTCCCCCCCTTGGCTCGGTCGACTCCTTGGGGGTCCTTGGACCCCAAGGCAAGGCCCCCCTCCCTCCCACCTATATATACGGAGGTTTTAGGGCTGATTTGAGACGACTTTCTCATGGCTGCCCGACCACATACCTCCACGGTTTTTCCTCTAGATCGCGTTTCTGCGGAGCTCGGGCGGAGCCCTGCTAAGACAAGGTCATCACCAACCTCCGGAGCACCGTCATGCTGCCGGAGAACTCTTCTACCTCTCCGTCTCTCTTGCTAGATCAAGAAGGCCGAGATCATCGTCGAGCTGTACGTGTGCTGAACGCGGAGGTGCCGTCCGTTCGGTACTAGATCGTGGGACTGATCGCGGGATTGTTCGCAGGGCGGATCGAGGGACGTGAGGACGTTCCACTACATCAACAACGTTCTCTAACGCTTCTGCTGTACGATCTACAAGGGTACGTAGATCACTCATCCCCTCTCGTAGATGGACATCACCATGATAGGTCTTCGTGCGCGTAGGAAATTTTTTGTTTCCCATGCGATGTTCCCCAACACTCCCTCCCACCTATATATACGGAGGTTTTAGGGATGATTTGAGACGACTTTTCCACAGCAGCCCGACCACATACCTCCACGGTTTTTCCTCTAGATCGCGTTTCTGCGGAGCTCGGGCGGAGCCCTGCTGAGACAAGGTCATCACCAACCTCCGGAGCACCGTCACGCTGCCGGAGAACTCTTCTACCTCTCCGTCTCTCTTGCTGGATCAAGAAGGCCGAGATCATCGTCGAGCTGTACGTGTGCTGAATGCGGAGGTGCCGTCCGTTCGGTACTAGATCATGGGACTGATCGCGGGATTGTTCGCGGGGCGGATCGAGGGACGTGAGGACGTTCCACTACATCAACCGCGTTCTCTAAACGCTTCTGCTGTACGGTCTACGAGGGTACGTAGATCACTCATCCCCTCTCGTAGATGGACATCACCATGATAGGTATTCGTGCGCGTAGGAAATTTTTTGTTTCCCATGCGATGTTCCCCAACACAATTCTCACGACATTCTTGACAACAAGAGGGTAATACTCCAAGATAGAACAGAACAAAAGCTGGGTTAGCATTTCGATCTGCGGGATACAACTACTTTGTCCCAATCCAAGAAATGGATGTGGTACAGGAGTTTGCTTCTCCGAGTCATTCGAGAATAGAACAACTTGACAGACCATGAAATAGAAGATATCAATGACATGAATGCACAACTACTCTTGACTATCCTTTCAATGATGAAGGTCAAAATACAACTAGATAGGGCCAACTCAAGAGCACATGATTTCTTGAGTTATGGATGCATGGATTAGAATGTCGAACGAGTTCAACATAATTCTTCGAGATAACCCATGCAGAAGGGCGGAGTTCGCAGAATCACAATATGGAGTAGAGAACTCATCACGAGCACTCTTGTTATGATCTTTAATTCACGGAGTACTTCTACCAAAGATGATTCATGGTATTGGAAGAATGATATACCATGAACCTTGGGAACTACAACAAGGTTACTAATCATCCTAAAGGAACTAGCAACCCTATCAACAGAGAAGAGAAGAATGATCCTTGGATTCAAAGACCCAGAAATAGAATACCTAAGAACTAAATAACATCAGGAGATGTTTTTCTAAAATGATGGCCAGAATTATCGCACTCGAAGACAGCACACATCTAGACTATTGGGTAGTTTTCGGAGTAACATGTTTTCCTAATACTTCAACAAAACGTCGAGGTAATAGAGTACCTCAACACAATTATTAGTGTACTTTGTCCGGCCAAAAGACATTGGGAAAAGAGGAAGGAATTTGCAATCGCATCAGATTATTTGGGAACTTTGGAAAACTCAGACAGCATAACGGCTGTACGGGCATGAAATATGAGGCAACCTGCAAGAAAACTAACAACATAAATATTGAATTCTTATGGAGACACTGATCCAGGAAGACAACAGCTTTTCTATAAGTCTCCAGCATAGTAACTCGTCATCCTAATGAATAGATGAGAAAGCCTAATTCTTAAACCGCGTAGAATGAAGAAGAGGGTGACTCAGAATGAGAATGACACAAGGAAAGGGGTAAAAAGAGCCATACGTTCCCTTCCACAAACAATTCCCTTATATAACTAAAGAGTTGCTAGACTCAACATCGACTAGTTTGGCTTGGTTATCCTATAGGCAGTCAAGCTCTGATACCAAAGCTGTCGGGACCCCGATCCTGAGTCATAAGAACCCAGCCTGTAACACATCACATCACTTTGCGGTCTCACGCACGGTAAACTCCACGGCTTCCACCTTACCTTGGCCGGGACCGTTTGCATCCTTTGGCTCACGTATATGAATTTGTCGCTAGCGTTCAAACAACAAGAACCTGGGTCGACATGACTAGTTATAAACCCAAGCGGTACATCCGTACAGAGACAGGCATACATAACCCAGCAAAGCAGGTGTCGATCATCAGCGTGTGTAGATGAGTCGTAGCAAGCTACAAGGACTCCATTACACCGCGTGACATTTCCCCGAGGGGACAGACACAGCAGCAAAGGAGGATACATGCCGGTTAATCAATGTGTTCCGAGCAGTAGCAAGCTACCAAGGCCCGATGGAAACACAAAGAGGCATTTCCCTGTAAAGAGTACTACTAAAGGCAACAACTAGGTGTCGAATCCCACACATATAATGCATTTCAAATATACACACATTATGCAAGATATGTGTAGATACAACATGGCATCAGAACATAACTCTATGACTCAAGCATTTATTAAAGACTCATAAGAGTCAACATAGTATGACATTACAAACAAGGGTCACATGACCCGGCACTCAAGTCATACAAGCATCAAGCGGAACAAATAATGCCTGGGTATAGACATTTACTAAAAATGGCTGAAAGAGCCTGAAAAGCTACTATGACCCTACCAAAGGAGCCAGACCTCTGTCTGGGATTCCCAAGCTATTCCGATCAACATCGTACACTTCGCGTAGAAACCTTTAATGAGACTAAATCTTCTGTGCAAAACATAAATAAAGCAACCGTGAGTACAAAGGTACTCATCAAGACTTACATCAGAACTATATACATATGCATCATGTTTCAATGAAAGGATTGTGGGGTTTGATTGCAGCAACCCAGCTTTGACTCTTGGTTAACCTGTACTACGACTACAAGTTCTTTTCTTGATCTGGGATAGCGCACACGAGTCCACATATTCACCAATTCAATACACCACTATGGATCCACTCTCGTCTCCCTACGAGAAGGCCTTCCATAGCACTCACACTTATCTTGCATGTTTTAGAGTATCCATTTAAATTGTCTATGTACCACGTAATGTTTCCAAGTAGTCCATATCCGAGGACGCGACTATTCGAACAGATTAAATCACCATGCAGGGGTATACTTCTTCACACACGCTCCCACCACTTATCACCATGTGCACGTCATGCATCTCGGCAACTTTCAAGCGAAAGCACTGGCGTGGGTGTCGGCCACGACTGTTAACCGCACAAGACCCTCATCCAGGTTTATCGCCTATTTGAGACTGAACCCGCAACGAAGTCCGGCCGAGGTTTCCTCTACGGCCCCAAACGATGTGCGCAGGGTTCCCAAGCCCACCATCCCGGTGCCACTTGGTACACCGTGCCACTGTGTATCTACCGCAGAGAAGCCTACCCCGTCGGGCAGAGCTAAACACGGCCGCCAACACGTTTCCTACAAACACCAGAAACTAGTTGCAACTCCTGGACATAGATCTAGGCGATTAATAAGCCAAGAGGGTCAATTAAGTATCCCAATGTGTGGTAGTATCTTGTCTTGGATAACATACATAGAACTCAGTTCTTAAGGACGGTCCCAATGAGACAACCCACCATGTACTCCTACATGGCCTCTCATCGCTACCTTTACCAAATCGGATTCACACTTTTACTCTCACACTGTAGGACATGAACACAACCATTCTGATTCATCATCGAGATGGATCAGACACGACACGACTCTAAGCATAGCAGGCATTGTAAACAAGCACGGATGAGTAAACACAACAAGGCTCAAGCAGTTGCTACTCATGCTAAGTGGTTTCAACTATTTACTGTGACAAAATCAGGTCATGCAGAGGAATGGGTTCAACTACCGATCACATGTACAGTTGAATCGTGTTTGTCCTAATGCAGTAAAAGAGAGCAGGAGCGAGAGAGTGGGTTTATTTCAATATGTTCAAGGGGGTTTGCTTGCCTGACACGTCTCAAGATAGCAATGAGTCTTCATCAATATCAACGATCACATCGTCGGAACCATCATTTACTAAGAGGGAACAACACTGGCAAACAATAAAAGAACAACAATCACTTCACGGAAATGCAACACTATGATGCCTGATCAAGAAATGGAGACGAAATGTGGCAGGGCCAAAATAGCTACCATTTCTTAAGTTGAAGTTGGTTTGAATTAGGATTCAAACATCACTTCAAGCCGGTTATTTTTCCAAGTATTATTTTTCCCTGGCATCGGCGAGGTTGGAGGGGCTCTCTTGTAGCGGATCGACGGCGGCGGATTTCGGTGACCGGAGATGGAAACGACGACGACGGCGACGCTTCAGGAGGCTGCGACTTGATTCCTTCGGCTTGGAGGAGCAACTCGTCATGGTGGAGAGAATGGGCTGCTCGGGGAGTCTTCGCTGCGGCCGAAAGGCGCCGGTGAGCTCAAGTAGAGCTCGCCTATGGCGGGAGGAAGAAGAGCAGAAGGGGAGAAGGAGGAATGGATGAGGCAGAGGGGTTCGAGGGAGGAGGAAAAGCAAGGCATGGGGGTGAGGCATCGCGCTGGCTAGCAGGGACAGGCAGGCAGGGAGGAGGTGGCGCCCCTGGCCACGGCGATGTGCTCATCTTCTCCCCTGCCTTCTGGCAGGAGGAGGGAGACGACAGGGGACCCTCCTGGTGGGCTGGGCCTGGAGGTGAGCGCAGGTAAGTCTCTCTCTCTTTTCCTTTTTATGTTTTTATTTCTTTCTAGCATTTAGATTTAGGTCTTAAATAAAATATTTAACTATTTTATAAAACCCTAAAATATTGTTATGTGACAGAGATAAAATAATCAATGCCACAAAATAGTTTCAACATTTTGAAACTTTTATTTTAAAAGAAAACAAAATAACTCCATTCCAAATAGTTATTTGATCAAATCAAAAATCCATTTCAAAATGTTTCTGTGACATTGAATTTTGGTTTGACAAATTTATTCCCTGTCACTATTTTCCCAATTATTTGGAACATTTTCCTCGTCCCTTTTAAGGTAATATTTTTATTGCCCTTTTGTCAAATTTCAATTCATTTGGGCTTGCTCACTTCCCTTTTGTAGATTATCCCTATTCTAATGAGTTGATTTGAAAGCATGCATGAATGCTTGGCAAACGGAGCTATGCTAGGGTTGTGTCCGAGCAATGGTGGGATTTTTTCTGGAGGAAGAAAGAGTGGATTGGTACTGGAATAATTGAAGGGGCCCCATGTGGAACCCACAAGCCAGGGGGCATGCCCAGGGGGGTTTCCACGCCCGACGGGCTTGTGGCCCACTGCTGCAGTCCCCTAATGTATTCTTAGTGCCAAAAATTCTTAAATATTCCAGAAAAATCATACTAAATTTTTAGGGCGTTTTTTCAATTGCACGGATCAAACGTAAAATAGAGAAATAATAGCATTTTTACTAAATTTAAACTAAGGAACAAAAAATAATGGTTGGGTACAGGAGGTTGTGGTTTCTAAATTCAGCCATCTCATGCGCATCAAAAAGAATCCATCAATAAGGTTTATCAAGTCTAATTGATAAACTTTATTAGAATGACATGGAACCGGAGAACATTCGAATAACACAAGGTTACCTCAATGGGGATATGCATGTCCCCAACAATAAAGATATCATATTTCTTCTTGACTATAGGAAGAGGGAATTCAAAGTCTCCAATAGTAAACGCTGGAATTTTTTCAATGGAGTTGATACTATGGACATGAAGTTGTTTCTTCGGATAGTGTACTGTATGATCATTACCACTAACATTAAAAGTGAAATTGCCTTTGTTGCAATCAATAACAACCCCTGCAGTATTCAGAAAGGGTCTACCAAGGATGATCGACAAATTGTCGTCCTCGGGAATATCAAGAATAACAAAGTTCGTTAGGATAGTAACGTTTGCAACCACAACAGGCACATCCTCAAAAATAGCAATGGGTAAAGAAGTTGATTTATCAGCCATTTGCATGGGGATTTTAGTAGGTGTTAACTTATTCATATCGAGTCTATGATATAAATAGAAAAGCATAACAGTGACACCAGCTCTGACGTCACATATAGAAGTTCGAACATAATTTCCTTTAATGGAGCATGGTATATTAGGTACTCCGAGATCTCCTAATTTCTTTGGTATTCCACCCTTAAAAGTATAATTAGCAAGCATGGTGTAAATCTCAGCTTCAGGTATCATTCTTTTATTTGTAACAATATCTTTCATGTACTTAGCATAAGGAGAAATTTTCAGAATATCAGTTAAGCGCATACGTAAAAATACAGGTCTCAGCATTTCAACAAAGCGCTCAAAATCCTCATTACCCTTTTTCTTGGATGATTTAGGAGGAAAGGGCATGGTTTCTGAACTCATGGTTCTCTTTCTCTACCATGCTTCCTAGCAACAAAATCTCTTTTATCATATCTCTTATTCTTAAGTTGTGGGTTATCAAGATCAACAACAGGTTCAATCTCCACATCATTGTCATTACAAGGTTGAGCGTCGACATGAACATCCTCATTAATATTATCACTAGGTTCATGTTCATTACCATATTGTGTCTGAGCATTAGAAATAGAGATATCTTTGGGTTTTCATGTGACTCTATAACAAGTTCACTAGCAGCATGCAAAGTCCTATCGTCATTCTTTTTCCTTTTAATAGAAGGACTAGGTATGTCAATATTATCTCTCTGAGAATCTTGCTCAAATCTCTTACGATGTCCCTCACGATACAAAGGTTCCTGAGTCATTCTACCACTTGTAGTCACAACACTAACAGAATGATCATTGTTCTTACTAATCAACTCATTGAGCAAATCATTTTGTGCCTTTAGTACCTGTTCTACTTGAGTAGTTACCATGGAATCATGTTTACTAATAAGCCTAATATTATTGACAGTTCTACTCATATAAACACCCAAGCGATCAATCATGTAAGCATTATGCTTCAATTTTCTACTAACATAAGCATTGAAATTTCCTTGTTTAAAAACAAAGTTATCAGATTCATCCATGCATTAGCTAGCAGACTTATTATAAGGAATGTCACCTTCATCAAATCTACAAAGAGAATTTACCTCTTCTACCTGTGTCGGGTTATCAAGACCATATATTTCATCAATAGGTGGTAGATTCTTAAATCTTCAACTTTAATACCTTTTTATTTCATAGATTTCTTTCCCTCTTGCATATCTACAGGACTGAGGAATAGAATACCTATTTTCTTCGGAGTTGGTTTTGGAGGTGCTTCGGGAATAGTCCAATCATTATCATTGCTCAATATATTATTCAATAGTAGTTCAGCTTGTTCAACAATCTGTACCCTGAAAACACAACCAGCACAACTATCTAGGTTGTCCCTAGAAGCATCGGTTAGTTCATTATAAAAGATATCAAGTATTCCATTTTTCTTGAGAGGGTGATCAAGCAAAGCATTAAGTAACCGGAGAAGCATCCCCCAAGATTGTGGGAGACTCTCTTCTTCAATTTGCACAAAGTTGAATATTCCCTACAAGGCAGCTTGTTTCTTATAGGCAAGAAAATATTTTTCAGATAACTAGTAAATCATATACTCGGGATTACACACACAACAAGGAGAAGGAGAATTAAACCATATCTTAGCATCATCCTTTAATGAGAACAGAAACAGCTTAAGAATATAGTAGTAACGAATTTTTTCCTCATGAGTAAATAGGGTGGCTATATCATTCAATTTAGTAAGGTGTGCCACAACTGTTTTAGATTTGTAACCATGGAAAGGATCAGATTCTACAAAACTAATTAACTCAGGATCGACAGAGAATTCATAATCCTTATCAGTAACATAGATAGGTGAAGTAGCAAACTTGGGATCATATTGCATTCTAGGATTTAAAGATTTTTCCTTCCCCTTTCATAGAAATTTTTTAAGATCATATCTATCCTTACAAGCAAGAAAGTCCCTAGCTCCTTCTCCTTCCATCACATAACCCTCGGATATATTAGGAAATTCATATCTAGGAGAGCTAGGTCTAGCAGGTGAATTATAGTTTTCCGTTTCATTAGATTCACCAATATCATCAGTTTCAGCATTCACTCTAGCAATTTGTTCATCAAGAAATTCACCAAGTGGCATAATAGTATCAAGCAAAGTATCATCATAAGCACCATGCATAGCATAATTAGCATCATCAATTACTTGCGACATATCAGATTCAGTAGCAGGTGGTGGTGTCGCAAATTACTCATAACAGACAGTTAAACAAGTGCAGGGCTAGATGGCAGTTCATTACCTGCCCTCGTAGTTGAGGGATAGATCTTGGTTTTAGCGTCTTTCAGATTCTTCATTGTGATCAACGGATATAAATTCCAAGTGACTCAGAGAATAAACCTATGATCCCCGGCAAGGGCGCCAGAAAAAGGTCTTGATAAGCCACTAGTATAGGGGATCACAATAGTTATCGTGGGTACAATATTCAACCCAAATTTATTGATTCCACACAAGGGGAGCCAAAGAATATTCTCGAGTATTAGCACCTGAGTTATCAATTCAACCACACCTGAAAGACTTAATATGTGCAACAAAGTATTTAGTAGCAAACTAGTATGGAAGTAACTGTAATGCCCAAGATGTGACCCTATCCTTAATTTGGCACGAGGGCCTCGTCAGGGATAGAAGCGCATCTCGTCATTTCGCAAGAATGGATATCGTTACAAGTACATGTACTAAAAATAAGAGATATATACAATTGGCTTACACTCGCCACATGCTACATCAGAGTCACATCAGTACAATACATAAATATCATGAAGAAGAGCAGGGTCCGACTACAGACGAAAACAAACGAGAAAAGAAGAATGACGTCCACCCTTGCTATCCCAGGCTACCGGCCTAGAACCCATCCTACATCAATGAAGAAGAAGAAAAAGAAGCAACTCCAAATGTACAATCATCGCGCTCGCGTCAAGTAACCTTTACATGTACCTGCAACTAGTGTTGTAGTAATCTGTGAGCCATAGAGGACTCAGCAATCTCATTTCCAAAGGTATCAAGACTAGCAAAGCTTAATGGGTGAGGTAATGTTAAGTGGTGAGGCTGCAGCAAGTGACTAAGCAATATATATGAGGTGGCTAACATACGAGTACCAGAATAAAGAGGGGAAAAACTACGCATAGCGGACGTGAACTACTGTTGATCAAGTGAATGATCATGAACACCTACTTACGTCAAACATAACCCCACCATGTCCTCGGTCGGAGAAGGAACTCACGAAAGAGACAGTCACGGTTACGCACTTAGTTGGCATATTTTAATTAAGTTAACTTCAAGTTATCTAGAACCAGTGTTAAACAAAGTTTCCATGTTGCCACATAACCGTGGGCACGGCTTTCCAAAAGATTTAACCCTACAGGGGTGCTCCAACTAATCCATCACAAATTACCACAAGCCGCATAGAAATCCTCGATCACGAAGATCACGATCTGGTCGGACTCCTTAGTGGAAAACCTCAACTCTGAGATTACCCAAAGCATCACCGGAATCCCGATGCACAAGACATTCAGCAAAGGTAAAACTAATCCAGCAGGGCCGCCCGGCGTGTCGACGATCCCGATAGGAGTCGTGTATCTCGTTCTCAGGACACGACGGATAAGCACAGCGTACGGTGGCCTGATAGAAATCTCCCGAGTTGCCCCGGGTTGACCCCGCAAACAGCTCTGTTTTGGACTAGCACCATCAGCACTGGCCCCCTTGTATTATGTAAGTTACTCCTCGGGTTCATGACGCCCTATGCTTTCAGTATTAACAAAGTTATTATGTTGGGCAAATGTAGTACCAATGTTGCGCCTTGCCAAACCAGATTTAAACTAAAACAAATTATAAAGGGTGTCCCCATAACAACCCCAATCGTGTTAGGAGCGCTCAATTATGGAACATAACACCTGTAGCCAAAATTAAGGGGGCAAAGGTGGAACAAAACACCAGGCTAGAAAGGCCGAGCCTTCCACCTTTTACCAATATATAGGTGCATTAAATTAGCATTTAATAGCGTGATATAACAAGGAAACCATGTTATCACATGGAAGCAACTGCACCTGCAACTAGCAACTCTAACACATGGTTAAGCAAGCGGTAACATAGCCAATCAGTGGTTTGCTAGGTTGTGAACAGGTTGACGGGTTCATGGCAATGTTGAGAGGCTGATATTTAATAGGTGGTAGGCAATGAGACATAATCAATAGAAGCGATAAAACTAGCATGGCAATGATAGTAATGGTATCTGGGGAAATGGTCATCTTGCCTGAGATCCCGCTTGGAAGAAGAATCACTCCGTGAAGCAGTCGAACCGATGTAGTCGAACGGGTCCTCACATCCGACACGCTTGCGGAACTCTATCGAAACGGAGGAAACCGGAAACAAGCATCAACACACGATATTCACCATGACATATGCACGACAAGATGCAATCCATATATGATGCATGAACAGCTGAATACATGCAAGTCATGGCATGTCAATTCACAACAACCAAATACTACACATTAAGTGAAGTTCAAAATGCAACGAGTTGCATATTGACGAAACTCCACATATGAGTTATTTAATTATATCCCAATTAAGTACACGGCAATATTAAATTTGGTTACACATGGCAAGAGGTGAAGCGTAATTAAACTACCTATTTAGGCATTTTAAATAAGGTCGGAAATGACATATAGCACCTCTGAGACGACCTCACATGTTAATTTACAATTCTGTCCAGATCTGAACTAACATGTTTAAATGTTTGTTAAACAGCAAAACAAATAGTTTCACGTGATTCTACGTGTCATTGCAAGCAATTTACACATAGAGAACATCTCCAACGGAGCTACGGTTCAAAAGATATGGACACCGCAAGATATGATGGCATGTATGCAATATGGGTGCAACGACGGTCACAAGCATTTCAAAACATACAACCAGCAAGATATTATAAAACTACATGAGATTCTAAGCAAGTTTCATGTCGGACACGATCAAAACGGAGCAACGGTTCAACAACTACGAGCTAAACAAGAAATCACTACAATCTGCCAAAATCAGCCACATAGCATTTTCTACACCCCACAAATACGAGCTACACAAATCCAATATGCTCAACCAAGGCATGAGGCAATATAGGGCAATAAGCACTACAACATAAAATAACAACATGTCGCATGGAAGCATGGAACACTAGGAAAAGAACTCACAAAATGGCATCCCACACACAGTTTCAGACTTAGTGAAAACCATAGTTTATGAAAGTGCAGTTTTCGATCTGAAGGCATATTGACAGCAGAAAAACCGTAAGCTACAGGACTCCAAATGGCATGAAAATTGACAGCATGCTAGAGAATCCTAAAGTCTACAACTAACTCCATTGCACCAACCTCAAAAGAGCTATAGATCACCAGATAAACTCATGCAAAGACAGCAACAAAATATAACAGAGTTCAGACTTAGAAATATTTCAGCATCTCCAAATCAGCACTATTTCCTGGCAAGTTGAGAGCAAGCGAACCATATCTAAACATGGATTTCTATTGCAACCAAAATTACCAGGGGATAGACTAAACATCCAAGAGAATATCTCAAGTTGACAACTCCTTCATATCACGCACGGAATAAATCCCACAAAATAAACAAAAGGGCATCATGGAAAAATATCACGCGAACTAACTTTCTCAAAAGCTAAAACTAAATACATAGTTAAATCCTATGGATTTTTCTACCCCGAAGACATATACTCCGTCCGTTCCTAAATATAAGTCTTTAAAGAGGTTTCATTAGTGGACTACATACGGATGTATATAGACATACTTTGGAGTGTAGATTCATTCATTTTGCTCCGTATGTAGACTCGTAGTGAAATATCTTAAAAGACTTATATTTAGGAACGGAGGGAGTATAACATGTGGGGTTGCAACACAAAAATATCGCCACACATATATGCGAGAATATGTCCTAAGCATGTTATAATAAACTAGCGACAGAATCCTACAAGCTAAAATACAAACCACTACTCTAAAATACATGGCAAAGGGTCCCTAAAAATATGAACATTTTATCTAAGGGGTTTGAGCAACCCGGACACGCGCAAAAATAATTACGGGGCAATTCCTATTGGGACAACATGCAAAACTAGGCTTTTGGCGGGTCAAACTACTTCAAACATTTATGCAAGTTACAAATTACGAATCTACGCACAAAACTACACAAGATCCATATACAACTCGCCTCGATCCGACACACGGTTAAGAAACTACGGGCATTTTAATATTCGTTAATGTTCTACAATTAACAATTCCAAAAATCCCTAAAAAGAAAATAAACTACCGGGCCTAACTGCTATCGGGCCGAATATGGCAGTGGCGCAAAAAAAATAAACAGCGCACGAGCGGGAAAAAAATAGAGGCTCGGGGCGGCCTCACCTTGCGGGCCAAGGCCCAGATTTGGACGTGGAGGCATGGGCCGAAGCGGTTGCACGAGATGGGCCATAGGGAGGTGGGTCTGTCGGGGAGCTGGGCCGGCGGCTCGGGGCGCCGGGCCGCTGCGGGAGGAGGCCGGCCTGGGCGAGCGAAGGCAACGCCGCTCGGTCGTCGTTCTCCTCCCGTGCTCCTCACGGGCAGGTGCCATGGCGGTGCAACAACAGGGACCCGACGAAGGGGCTCCGGACTCTGATGACTGCCGGATCTGGGGCGGGGGCAAGGGCGGCTGCCGGATCTGGCCGACGACCTGCACGGGAGAGGGAGAGAGGTGAGGGAGAGAGAAGGAGGAGATGAGCAGGGCATGTGAACTTGGGGGAACTCCGGCGACCACCAAGGGTGGCGGGCGGTCCGGCGACGGAGCTGGCCGGCGGCGTGGTGCGCAGGCGGCGGCGCGAGGGTGCTCCCGTGGGAGGAGCGCTCGGGGTTGGAGGCGCTTGCACGGCGGCAACTGGCTCAGGAGGACGAGAGCTACAAGGAGCTCGGGCCCAGATGGGCTTGGGCGGGCCCAAAGCTGGCTCCGCGGGCCCGACGGCTGGAGGTGGGAGGAGAGAGTAGGTGGGAGGCGGCTAGGGGTTCGGGGGTTGCATGGATTCCGAGGGAGAGAGAGAGTGGGTGCCTATTTATAGACGTAGGGGCTAGGTTTATCCGAATCCGGCCCCGTTTTCTCCCACGCGATCGTAATCGAACGAACTCGAACGCGGGGTCGGCTAAATGACCATGTAGAGTAGGTTAGCCGGGGAAGAGAGGGAAACGGCGCGGCGTGGCAACGCGATTTTTTAAAACACCGAAAAATGTCCGACGATAGACCGAATACGGTGCCGCTACGGTCGACCGTTCGGGTACCAAACGGACTCCGATTGCGATGAAATTTGACAGGTGGCCTACCTATAATAAAATAAGACCACACGTCAAGTTTCAACTCAGTCTGAGAAAGTTTTACATACACTTTTAAAAACAAGATTTCGACGATGCCGCGGTCGCGTGCGAGTGCGGTCGGGCTGAGAACGGACAACGATGAGAACCAGCAACTAACAACGGATGCAAGTTTGAAAACCGGCGGCAACGGGATGCCGATGCAATGCAGATGATGTGCATGACGCGATGATGATGCATCAAATAAAAATAATCACCCGACGAAAATGGGATAAAGGGGGAATCTTATGGAACGTCGGTCTCGGGCTGTCACAACTCTCCTACACTACAAGAGGATCTCGACCCGAGATCCAAGAATGAACGGGGAAGAGGATGAGAAAGCACGAGGTAAAACTTAGTCGTTTCTAGACAAATGAGTGAAACCAACGATCCTTGAAGGTTGCAAAGCGATGAGGAATGATATGACAAACAAGCAAGAATTCACGGAAAATTCCGGCACCACTTCGGTAGGAAAAGGGGACAAAAATTCGATAAGATGGGAGAATTAGACAAGATTCACAACCAACAACTAAATAGAACAAGGGAACACCATGATCTTGATAGAACAACATGATTGACCCAAAAGAGCAACATCACAATGCCTTGAGAACAAGAGACTAAAACTAGATCATTGGGATCAAACAATGAATAAGAGAATGGCAACTACTATCACAAGAATCTTGAAGAACACTTGAGACAAAGAGTTGATATCATGAGCCACTCCGGAAGAAGAATTCAGATCACTATGAACAAGAATAAGAATTATGTTACGCTTATCCTACATCAAGTCTAATTGATAACAAGCAACGGATTTCGCATACCACTTATGCTTCAAGAAATGATTGAGGAGAGATATGAGCACAAACTTGAAGAAGTATTGAAGGAGACACCGGTAAGACTTGGATTGAAAGAGGATATAACAATAACGAATGGTGATACAAGAGAATGCAGAGATCATGAGCCACCTGAGAGAAAACATGAACAAGGCGCCGGAATAATTGAGAGACGAAGGAGGAGACAACAATTGAGAAGATTTTGAGAACGAAAGCTTAAAGCGGAGAACGAAGAAGTCTTCTGAAATGATGGCCTTCGAAGGATCGAAAAATGAAACAATATAGAATAGCACCGGATAGCAAGAAAGAGATTACTCATGATTGGAACAAATGAGAGGATAACACGAAGCTGAGATGACAATCTTCACAAGAATGGAGCAAGACTTGAGAGAAACACTCCTCGGTCTTCCAAGCTGAAAATGATGAGGAGAACACCACCAAGAATACTGAGACACTCCGGAATAAAGAGGGATGAAAGCTTGAGCCAAAGACGGAAATTAATTTTAAATGATCTTGGAGAAGGGATATGACTGCTAAAATTCATAGTTACGTCATAGTTGAAAAGAATAAGAGAACTTTGGAAAGATTAGAAGAGCCAGAAAAGATCCTGGGAAAGAACCTGTGGGTTATGGGCCCACTAAAAAGAAACCATAGTTGAAAAGACTGCTCAGAAAGAAAGATATTGCATCGGTACAAATGAAAACTTGATGAGGTTGAGCATCTCGAAATAATTTAAAGAATTGAATAACAGAAACTTCTCAGATATCTTCAACACTCCTAATAGAAAACAGAGAAATGAATAAACAAGAAAACTTGATAAGGATTTTAACACGGGAAAGAATTTAGAGGATGTAAAGGATATGATGAACACGGATAGCTTGAACTGAATTCACCGGAAAAGATGACAATATTGAATAAAGGTGAACACGAGGCTCTTGAGAATCTTCACAACGAATCAGCGGATACGACATGGAAGAGAAGAGAGCGAAAGCATTGATGAAATGAAGGCACTTGGATGACCACTGAATAAAAGGGTGGGAGGGCGGGGAAAACAAGACAACCTGGAAGAGGTGAGATCAACTCCGGAATAAATGAGACAATGATCTTGAAAAAGTGGAGAGGATAGAATTACTTGAAGAGAAACACACCGGTTGGAAAGAATTGACACGACCACTCCGGTTGACAAGAACTGATAAGACACCTGATTGAGCAAAAGAATCAGCATTCCCATAAAACATGAGAACACCTCTTGGAAGGATAGGAATTCACCATTTGACATCGAAGCAACTCGAATTACCATATTATAACAAAACAAAGGGTGAGGCTTATGAAACAAGCCAGAACAAACTCATGAGAGAGATTTCCGTTTGATATTTTCGTGGACAGGATCGCACGGGCTCGATCCTTACAGTAGCCATCCTGTGCAAGGCAGTGCACACGACATACGAAGCGTCCCCGAGTCGTAGCACGCTGCAAGGACTCTTTAAGACACAACGAGAACTGCTGTAAGACGACCGTGAACAAACGAATCCACTAGATGTCGAACCCCAACCTAACATCATGCATTTGTTAGAAGATTGTCCTATAAGTAACTACTTGAATTCCCACCTAAGAACTCCCGAAATATCTGGTCATGCAATCTGGTCCACGGATACAAGGAGTAATATATCACACAACTCCTATACTAACCCGTCCAGTGTATCACATCCGTCAACACATAACTAGAATCTCAGAACCTCATTTATTACAGACCCTCGTGATCACAACGATACAAAGTAGGGCAGTACTCCCGAACAATGTGCACCAGTACTGGGGACATCGGGGTTATCTCGCCACTACTAGTATTGAAGCAATTACAAACATCCTACGTCCTGAGATACTCAGAAATCTGAATGATAACGATGTGCTCGAGAATCCCCTGGACCTCAACTCCCCGGAAGAAATCAAGTCAGACATGAGGCACCAAGACAGAACTCCGTCACATCGGCATCATATAGATTCCAAAAATATCCGCGTGATCCTAAATTTTTTTTGAGTGAGAAGAGGAGTAGACTTAAAATATTACGTCAAGATTCCTCACCAGAACATAGAAGAGGAGAAAAAAGAATCCTACTCTCTGATATATAACTAGACTCAAAGTAGTTTTTCACTAGACTCGACTCGGCCAAGTTCGATCAATCAAGGGGGCTCCTAGGTCGGTACTGCTTCGATACCAACTTGTAACACCCAAGATGCGACCCTATCCTTAATTTGGCACGAGGGCCTCGTCAGGGATAGAAGCGCATCTCGTCGTTTCACAAGAATGGATATCGTTACAAGTACATGTACTGAAAATAAGAGATATATAGAATTGGCTTACACTCGCCACATGCTACATCAGAGTCACATTAGTACAATACATAAATATCATGAAGAATAGCAGGGTCCGACTATGGACGAAAGAAAGCGAGAAAAGAAGAACGACGTCCACCCTTGCTATCCCAGGCTGCCGGCCTGGAACCCATCCTAGATCGAAGAAGAAGAAGAAGAAGAAGAAGCAACTCCAAATGTACAATCGACGCGCTCGCGTCAAGTAACCTTTACCTGAACTTTGCAACTGGTGTTGTAGTAATCTGTGAGACACAGGGGACTCAGCAATCTCATTTCCAAAGGTATCAAGACTAGGAAAGCTTAATGGGTGAGGTAATGTTAAGTGGTGAGGCTGCAGCAAGCGACTAAGCAATATATATGAGGTGGCTAACTTACGAGTACAAGAATAAAGAGGGGGTGAAACTACGCATAGCAGACGTGAACTACTTTTGATCAAATGAATGATCCTGAACACCTACTTACGTCAAACATAACCCCACCTTGTCCTCGATCGGAGAAGGAACTCACAAAAGAGACAGTCACGGTTACGCACTCAGTTGGCATATTTTAATTAAGTTATCTTCAAGTTATCTAGAACGAGTGTTAAACAAACTTTCCACGTTGCCACATAACCGCGTGCACGGATTTCCGGAAGATCTAACCCTGCAGGGGTGCTCCAACTAATCCATCACAAATTACCACAAGCCGCATAGAAATCATCGATCACGAAGCTCGCGATCTCGTCGGACTCCTTAGTGGAAAACCTCAATTCTGAGATTACCCAAAGCATCACGGGAATCCCGATGCACAAGACATTCGTCAAAGGTAAAACTAATCCATCAAGGCCGCCCGGCGTGTCGACGATCCCGATAGGAGCCGCGTATCTCGTTCTCAGGACACGACGGATAAGCACAGCGTACGGTGGCCTGATAGAAATCTCCCGAGTTGCCCCGGGTTGGCCCCGCAAACGGCTCTGTTTTGGACCAGCACCATTAGCACTGCCCCCCTGTATTATGTAAATTACTCCTCGGGTTCATGACGCCCTATGCTTTCAGTATTAACAAAGTTATTATGTTGGGAAAATGTAGTACCAATGTTGGGCCTTACCAAGCCAGCTTTAAACTAAAACGAATTATCAAGGGGGTCCCTATAACAACCCCGATCGTGTTAGCAGCGCTCAATTCTGGAACATAACATCGGTAGCCGAAACTAAGGGGGCAAAGGTGGAACAAAACACCAGGCTAGAAAGGCCGAGGCTTCCACCTTTTACCAAGTATATAGGTGCATTAAATTAAATAGCATTTAATAGGATGATATAACAAGGAACCAATGTTATCACATGGAAGCAACTGCACCTGCAACTAGCAACGCTAACACATGGTTAAGCAAGCGGTAACATGGCCAATTAGTGGTTTGCTAGGTTATGAACAGGTTGACGGGTTCATGGCAATGTTGAGAGGCTGATATTTAATAGGTGGTAGGCAATGCGACATAATCGATAGAAGCGATAAAACTAGCATGGCAATGATAGTAATGGTATCTGGGGAAATGGTCATCTTGCCTGAGATCCCGCTTGGAAGAAGAATGACTCCGTGAAGCAGTCGAACTGATGTAGTCGAACGAGTCCTCACATCCGACATGCTTGCGGAACTCTATCGAGACGGAGGAAATCGGAAACAAGCATCAACACACAGGATATTCACCACGGCATATGCACGACAAGATGCAATCCACATATGATGCATGAACAGCTGAATATATGCAAGTCATGGCATGTCAATTTACAACAACCAAATACTACACATTAAGTGAAGTTCAATATGCAACGAGTTGCATATTGACGAAACTCCACATACGAGTTATTTAGTTCTATCCCGATTATGTACACGGCAATATTAAATGTGGTTACACATGGAAAGAGGTGAAGCGTAATTAAACTACCTACCTAGGCATTTTAAATGAGGTCGGAAATGACATATAGCACCTCCGAGACGACCTCACATGTTAATTTACAATTCTGTCCAGATCTGAACTAAGACATATCAATGTTCGTTAAACATTAAAACAAATAGGTTCGCGTGATTCTACGCATTGTTACAAGCAATTTACACATAGAGAACTTCTCCAACGGAGCTACGGTTCAAAAGATACGGACACCGCAAGATATGATGGCATGTATGCAATATGGGTGCAACGACAGTCACAAGCATTTCAAAACATACAACCAGAAAGTTATTATGAAACTACACGATATTCTAAGAAAGTTTCATGTTGGACACGATCAAAACGAAGCAACGGTTCAACAACTACGAGCTAAACAAGAAATCACTACAATCTGCCAAAATGAGCCACATAGCATTTTCTACACCCCACAACTACGAGCTACACAAATCCAATATGCTATACCAAGGCATGACGCAATAGAGGGAAATAAGCACTACAACATAAAACTAACAACATCTAGCATGGAAGCATGGAACACTAGGAAAAGAACTCACAAAATGGCATCCCACACACAGTTTCAGACTTAGTGAAAACCACAGTTTATGAAAGTGCAGTTTTCGATCTGAAGGCATATTGACAACAGCAAAACCATAAGCTACATCACTTCAAATGGCATGAAAATTGGCAGCATGCTAGAGAATCCTAAAGTCTACAACTAACTCCATTGCACCAACCTCAAAAGAGCTATAGATCACCAGATAAACTCATGAAAAGACAGCAACAAAATATAACAGATTTCAGACTTAGAAATATTTCAGCATCTCCAAATCAGCACTATTTCCTAGCAAGTTGAGAGCAAGCAAACCATACCTAAATATGGATTTCTGTTGCAACCGAAATTACCAGGGGCTAGACTAAACATCCAAGAGCATATCTCTAGTTGAGAACTCCTTCATATCACGCACGGAATAAATCCCACAAAATAAACAAAAGGGCAACTTGGCAAAATGTCACGCGAACTAACTTGCTCAAAAGCTAATACTAAATACACAGTTAAATCATATGGATTTTTCTACCCTGAAGACAATTATAACATGTGGGGTTGCAACACAAAAATACCGCCACACATATATGCGAGAATATGTCCTAAGCAGGTTTTAATAAACTAGCGTCGGGATCCTACAAGCTAAAATACAAACCACTACTCTAAAATACATGGCAAAGGGTCCCTAAAAACATGATCATTTTATCTACGGGGTTTGAGCAACTCGGACACGCACGAAAATAATTACGGGGCAATTCCTATTGGGACAGAATGCAAAACTAGGCATTTGGCGGGTCAAACTACTTCAAACATTTATGCAAGTTACAAATTACGTATCTACACGCAAAACTACACAAGATCCATACACAACTCGCCTCGATCCGACACACGGTGAAGAAACTACGGGCATTTTAATATTCGTCAATTTTCTGGAATTAATAATTCCTAAAATCCCTAAAAAGAAATAAAACTACCGGGGCTAACTGCTATCGGGCCGAATCTGGCAGAGGCGCAAAACAAATAAACAGCGCACGAGCGGGAAAAATAGAGGCTCGGGGCGACCTCACCTTGCGGGTCAAGGCCCAGTTCTGGAGGTGGAGGCATGGGCCGAAGCGGTTGCGCGGGATGGGCCATAGGGAGGTGGGCCGGTCGGGGCGCTGGGCCAGCGGCTCGGGGCGTTTGGCCGCTGCGGGATGAGGCCGGCCTGGGCGAGTGAAGGCGACGCCGCTCGATCGTCGTTCTCCTCCCGTGCTCCTCATGGGAAGGTGCCATGGCGGCGCAGCAACAGGGACCCGACGAAGGGTCTCCAGACTCCGGTGACTGCCGGATCTGGGGCAGGGGCAAGGGCGGCTGCCGGATCTGGCTGACGACCTGCACGGGAGAGGGAGAGAAGTGAGGGAGAGAGAAGGAGGAGAGGAGCAAGGGGAGGGAACCTGGGGGAACTCCGGCGACCAGCAAGGGTGGCGCGACGGTCCGGCGACGGGGCTGGCCGGCGACGTGCGGCGCACGCGGCGGCGCGAGGGTGCTCCCATGGGAGGAGCGCTCGGAGTTGGAGGCGCTTGCACGGCGGTGGCTAGCTCGGGAGGAGGAGTGTTGCAGGGAGCTCGAGCACAGATGGGCTCGGGCGGGCCCAACGCGGGCTCCACGGGCCCGGCGGCTGGAGATGGGAGGAGAGAGCAAGTGGGAGGCGGCTAGGGTTTCGGGGGTTGTACTTATTTCGAGGGAGAGAGAGAGTGGCTGCCTATTTATAGACGTAGGGGCTAGGTTTATCCGAATCCGGCCCCATTTTCGCCCACGCAATCGTAACCGAACGAACTCGAACACGGGGTCGGCTAAGTGACCGTGTAGAGTAGGTTAGCTGTGGAAGAGAGGGAAACGGTGCGGCAAGGCAACGCAATTTTTTAAAACACCGAAAAATGTCCAACGATAGACCCAATACGATGCCGCTACGGTCGACCGTTCGGGTACCAGATGGACTCCGATTGCGACGAAATTTGACAGGCGGCCTACCTATAACAAAATAAGACCGCACGTCAAGTTTCAACTCAGTCAGAGAAAGTTTTACGTACACTTTTAAAAACAAGATTTCGGCGATGCCGCGGGCGCGTGCGAGTGCGGTCGGGCTCAGAATGGACAACGACGAGAACCTGCAACTAACAACGGATGCAAGTTTGAAAACTAGTGGCAACGGGATGCCGAGGCAATGCAGATGATGCGCATGATGTGACGAATAAAAATAATCACCCGACGAAAACGGAATAAAGGGGGAATCTTCTGGAACGTCGGTCTCGGGCTGTCACAGTAACGGTAACGGTGGTGAACATGATAGTAGCAGTTTTGTAGTGATTGTAACAATTGCTACGGAAAAGTAACTTAGCAAAGACCAATATGTGGAAAGCTCGTAGGCAATGGATCAGTTATGGATAATTATGTCGGATGGCATTCATCATGCTACAGTCATAACACAGGGTGATACAGAACTAGCTCCAATTCATCAATGTAATGTAGGCATGTATTCCATATATAGTCGTATGTGCTTCTGGAAAAGAACTTGCATGACATCTTTAGTCCCACCGTCCTATGGCAACGAGATCCTAATAGAAACTAAGTGATATTAAGGTCTCCTATTAATAGAGAATCGGACAAAAGCATTAACACTTAGTGAATACATGAACTCCTCAAACTACGGTAATCACCGGGAAGAATCCCAGTTATTGTCACCCTGGGGCATGCGGATCATAACTCGTAATAGGTGTCTATAACTTGCAAGATAGGATCAAGAAAACATATATATTCATGAAAACATAATAGGTTCAGATCTGAAATCATGGCACTCGGGCCCTAGTGACAAGCCTTAAGCATACCAAAGTCATAGCAACATCAATCTCAGAACATAATGGACACTAGGGATCAAACCCTGACAAAACTAACTCGATTACAAGATATATCTCATCCAACCCATCACCGTCCAGTAAGCCTATGATGGAATTACTCACAAACGATGGAGAACATCATGAAATTGGTGATGAAGGATGGTTGGTGATGACGACGACGTCGATTTCCCCTCTTCGAAGCCCAAATCAGACTCCAGATCTGCCTTCTTGAGGAAGAACAAGAGGTGGCGGTGGCTCCGTATCGTAAAACATGACGAACTCTTCTCTGTGATTTTTTCCTCCCCGGATAGGAATATATAGAATTGGAAATGAGGTCAGTGGAGCCTCAGGGAACCCACAAGCCAGGGGTCGCGGCCTAGGGGGGACACGCCCTGCAGGCTTGTGGCCTGGGGGTGGCCCCTCTCCAATCAAATCATGCAAATTAGGGTCCAAAACATGGGCAAAAGAGTTCAAAAAAGTAGATACGTTGGAGACATATCAATTATCATTCTAGAATAGTTTTGGGGTATTTATTTACCAATTTATATTATCTTTGAGCATTAACCTATTGACCCCGTGCCTAGCGCCACAGTTGTCTTCTGCGTGTTCTTACATTTCAGGTTTTTTTATACCAAACGAAGTGCAATTGACCTGAAACTTTTTGGTGATTTTTTTGGACCAAAAGAAGAGCAACAAGCATTGGAGGAAGGATGGGGGCACAATGAGGGCCCCACAAGCCAACCCAGCGCGGCTTGGGGTGCCCTATTGGCTTGTGGGCCCCTCTAGGCCCTCCCGACTCCATTCTCTGGCTTAAAAATTCAGAAATCCCAGACGCAGTACTAAAATAGTTTTTATGCTGCTGCAAGTATGTGTTTCAACATGAGGCCATCTAGAGTTGTGTTCCGACACTCTGCCGGAGGGGGATCGATCATAGAGGGCCTATTGATCAACCTTGCTTCCCTCACGATGATGTATGAGTATTTCACCACAAACCTACGGGTCCATAGCCAGTACCTAGATGGCAATCTCTCTCTCTCTCTCTCTCTTTATCTTCAATGCAATGGTCATCGCATCTTCACTTTGATCCACATGATGTAATTAGTTTTGTGCGGTCCGTTTGTTGGGATCCATTGAATTGTGGGTTTATGTTTAGATTGTTCATGGTAAGTATTTGATTCTTTTATTAATACTTATATTATTCTTATGTGCATCATTATGATAGCTTTGTATTTCTATATGATCTATTGAAATAGTATGTCCAACTAGATTGATATTTCTTCAGTGAGAGAGGTATGTTGTAGTAGGATCAACTTGGCAAATATCTAGATCCCAGTGATAGAAGGGGACAAGATGCGTCTTTGTGTTGCTGCTACTAAAGACATAACGATGGGGTTTATTAATATTGCTTGAGTTTACTTTGTCTACATCATGTCAATTTTCTGTTGGGGAACGTCGCATGGGAAACAAAAAATTTCCTACGCGCACGAAGACCTATCATGGTGATGTCCATCTACGAGAGGGGATGAGTGATCTACATACCCTTGTAGACCGTACAGCACAAGCGTTAGAGAACGCGGTTGATGTAGTGGAACGTCCTCACGTCCCTCGATCCGCCCCGCGAACAATCCCGCGATTAGTCCCACGATCTAGTACCGAACGGACGGCACCTCCGCGTTCAGCACACGTATAGCTCGACGATGATCTCGGCCTTCTTGATCCAGCAAGAGAGACGGAGAGGTAGAAGAGTTCTCCGGCAGCGTGACGGCGCTCCGGAGGTTGGTGATGACCTTGTCTCAGCAGGGCTCCGCCCGAGCTCCGCAGAAACGCGATCTAGAGGAAAAACCGGGGAGGTATGTGGTCGGGCAGCCGTGAGAAAGTCGTCTCAAATCAGCCCTAATTGCTCCATATATATAGGAGGAGGGAGGGGGAGCCTTGCCTTGGGGTCCAAGGACCCCCAAGGAGTCGGCCGAGCCAAGGGGGGGAGGACTCCCCCCCCAAACCGAGTTGGACTTGGTTTGGTGGGAGGAGTCCCCCTCCCTTCCCACCTCCTTCCTTTTTTTTCTTTCCTCTTGATTTATCTTCTCTTGGCGCATTGGGCACTTGTAGGCTGTCCCACCAGCCCACTAAGGGCTGGTGTGGCTCCCCTAATGCCTATGGGCTTCCCCGGGGTGGGCTGGCCCCCCCCCCCCCCCGGTGAACTCCCGGAACCCATTCGTCATTCCCGGTACATTCCCGGTAACTCCGAAAACCTTATGGTAATCAAATGAGGTCATCCTATATATCAATCTTCGTTTTTGGACCATTCCGGAAACCCTCGTGACGTGCGTGATCTCATCCGGGACTCCGAACAACGTTCGGTAACCAACCATATAACTCAAATACGCATAAAACAACGTCGAACCTTAAGTGTGCACACCCTACGGGTTCGAGAACTATGTAGACATGACCCGAGAGACTCCTCGGTCAATATCCAATAGCGGGACCTGGATGCCCATATTGGATCCTACATATTCTACGAAGATCTTATCGTTTGAACCTCAGTGCCAAGGATTCGTATAATCCCGTATGTCATTCCCTTTGTCCTTCGGTATGTTACTTGCCCGAGATTCGATCGTCAGTATCCGCATACCTATTTCAATCTCGTTTACCGGCAAGTCTCTTTACTCGTTCCGTAATACAAGATTCCGCAACTTACACTAAGTTACATTGCTTGCAAGGCTTGTGTGTGATGTTGTATTACCGAGTGGGCCCCGAGATACCTCTCCGTCATACGGAGTGACAAATCCCAGTCTTGATCCATACTAACTCAACTAACACCTTCGGAAATACCTGTAGAGCATCTTTATAGTCACCCAGTTACGTTGCGACGTTTGATACACACAAAGCATTCCTCCGGTGTCAGTGAGTTATATGATCTCATGGTCATAGGAATAAATACTTGACACGCAGAAAATGGTAGCAACAAAATGACACGATCAACATGCTACGTCTATTAGTTTGGGTCTAGTCCATCACGTGATTCTCCCAATGACGTGATCCAGTTATCAAGCAACAACACCTTGTTCATAATCAGAAGACACTGACCATCATTGATCAACTGGCTAGCCAACTAGAGGTATGCTCGGGACGGTGTTTTGTCTATGTATCCGCACATGTAAATGAGTCTTCATTCAATACAATTATAGCATGGATAATAAAATATTATCTTGATACAGGAATTATAATAATAACTATACTTTTATTATTGCCTCTAGGGTATAATTCCAACATTTTCGCCTTGCATTATACTGTTTTACTTAATACTCTAGATGCATGCTGGATAGCGGTCGACGAGTGGAGTCATAGTAATAGGCACAAGGATGAGTCATCCTATTAGGTTATGGACATGATGCCTATATAAACATGGTCATTGTTGTGAATATCACATAACTATACGCTTTTCTGTCAATCGCCCAATAGTAATTTGTTTACCCACCGTATGCTATTTTACATGAAAGATGCCATTAGGGAAAACTATGGCCCGAGGGTCTATTCACAACATATCTAGAAAACCCTCAATACCTTGTTGCCACTTACTTGTTTTTATTTCATCTTGCTATCCACAATTATCTAAACACCCCACTTGCTTGCAAATAACAAGTACAAGGGGATTGACAACCCTCTTGCCCGTGTTGGGTGCAAGTTGTTTGTTCTTTTGTGTGTAGTAGCTGAACACGGTTGTGGTTGATATTCCTATTGGGTTGATAAACCTTTGTTTCATAACCGAGGGAAATACTTACCCACATTGTGATGCGCTAACTCTTTCCTCTTCATGAAAACCCAACGCAGATCACAAGTATAAGGAAGGATTTGTGACCCCATTGCCGAGGAATATTGATAACCAACAAGTATAGGGGATCAATTGTAGCCTTTCTCGATAAGTAAGCGTGTCGAACCCAACGAGGAGCTAAAGGTAGGACAAATATTCCCTCAAGTTCTATTGACCACCGATACGACTCTACGCACAGTTTACGTTCGCTTTACCTAGAACAAGTATAAAACTAGAAGTACTTTGTAGGTGTGATAGGATAGGTTTGCAAGAAAATAAAGAACACGTAAATAAAAACTAGGGCCTGGTAGATAAAGAAACAATTACGTTAGTTTAACGAGTGTGGAAAAGTGGTGGTAGGAGTTGCGGAATTGTCCCTAAGCAATTGACTATGTTACTAGACCGATAGCAAGTTCTATGTGGGAGAGGCCACTGCTAGCATGTCATCCCTTACTTGGAATTCTATGCACTTACGATTGGAACTATTAGCAAGCATCCGCAACTACTAACATTCATTTAGGTAAAACCCAACCATAGCAATAAGATATATTGGTCCCCCTTCAATCCCGTATGCATCAATTTCTATGCTAGGCTGAAGCTTCTCTCACCCTTGCCCTCCAATACATAGTCCTATCAACATACTACTAACCCTATGTTGTGATCCCCGCGCGCGCTCATATGATGGGCACCAAAGGGCAGCAACATAACCACAAGCAAATTAAACCAATCATAGCAATTCATCAATCACCGATAGGACAACGAAAATCTACTCAGACATCATAGGATGGCAACATATCATTGGATAATAATATGAAGCATAAATCACCATGTTCAAGTAGAGGGTACAGCGGGTTACGGGAGAGTGGACCGCTGAATATAGATGGCGGAAGGTGATGTAGGTGTTGGTGAAGATGACGGAGGTGTTGGTGTAGATCGCCGTCACACGATGATGTCACGGGCGGCGTTCCGGCGTCGTCGGGAGAGAGGGGGACTGAGCCCCCCTTCTTCTTCTTCTTCCTTGACCTCCTCCCTAGATGGGAGAAGGGTTTCCCCTCTCGTCCATGGTCTCCATGGCGGCGGAGGGGCGAGATCCCCTCCGAGATTGGATCTCTCTCTGTGTGTCCTTCTGTTTGTGTGCTCCCAAATTCTGGCTTTCACCGTTTCTTAAATACCCGGAGATCCGTAACTCCGATTGAGGTGTCCTTTTAACACGATTTTCTTCCAGATATTATATTTCTTGCGGCGAAAGAAGGGCCCCAACCGCATTAGGGATTGGTCACAAGCCTGCCAGGCGCTCCCTAGGGGGGCGCCTCCTGGGCTTGTGACCCCCTCGGGCATCGTTTCGCGTTGATTCTTCTTCCCAAAAATCATAAATATTCCATAAAAAATCACCATAGGTTTTTTTATTGTGTTTGGACTTCGTTTGGTATGGATATTGTGTGAAACAAAAAACATGCAACAAACAGGAACTGGCACTGGGTACTGGATCAATATGTTAGGCCCAAAAGTAGTATAAAAAGTTGCCAAAAGTATATGAAAGTTGTAGAATATTGGCACGAAACAATCAAAAATTATAGATACGACGGAGACGTACCAGCATCCCCAAGCTTAATTCCTACTCGTCCTCGAGTAGGTAAATGATAAAAAAGATAATTTTTCATGTGGAATGCTACCTAGCATAATCTTGATCATATAATCTAATCATGGCATGAATACTAAAACACGAGTGATTCGAAGCAATAGTCTATCATTTGACATAAAGACAATAGTATTTCAAGCATACTAAAAAAGCAATCATGTCTTCTCAAAATATCATGGCCAAAGAAAGTTATCCCTACGAAATCATATAGTCCGGCTATGCTCCATCTTCCCCACACAACGTATTTAAATCATGCACAATCCCGGTTTTAGCCAAGCAATTGTTTAGTACTTTAGTGTTCTCAAACTTCTTCAACTTTCACGCAATACATGAGCGTGAGCCATGTACATAGCATTATAGGTGGAATAGAATATGGTGGTTGTGGAGAAGACAAAAAAGGAGGAGATAGCTCACATCAACTAGGCGTATCAACGGGCTATGGAGATGCCCATCAATAGATATCAATGTGAGTGAGTAGCGATTTCCATGCAACAGATGCACAAGAGCTATAAGTGTATGAAAGTTCAAAAAGAAACTAGTGGGTGTGAATCCAACTCGCTTGCTCACGAAGACCTAGGGCAATTTGAGGAAGCCCATCATTGGAATATACAAGCCAAGTTCTATAATGAAAACTTCCCACTAGTATATGAAGTGACAACATAGGAGACTCTCTATCATAAAGATCATGGTGCTACTTTGAAGCACAAGTGTGGTAAAGGATAGTAGCATTGTCCCTTCTCTCTTTTATCTCATTTATTATTATTATTATTATTATTATTTTGGTGGGCTTCTTTGGCCTCTCTTTTTTTATTTGGGCTTCATTGGCCTCTTTTATTACTTCCTCACATGGGACAATGCTCTAATAATGATGATCATCACACTTTTATTTACTTACAACTCGATATTTACAACAAAATATGACCATATATGAATGCCTCCGGCAGTTTACCAGGATGTGCAATGATCTAGTGTAGCAATGACATAAAAAACAAACAAGCCATGAAAACATCATCCTAGCTATCCCGCCATCATGCAAAGCAATATGACAATGATGCTGTGTGTCATAATAAACGGAACGATGGAAGTTGCATGGCAATATATCTCGGAATGGCTATGGAAATGCCAGAATAGGTAGGTATGGTGGCTGTTTTGAGGAAGGGTATATGCTGGGTGTAATGCACCGGCGAAAGTTGCGCGGTACTAGAGAGGCTAGCAATGGTGGAAGGGTGAGAGTGCGTATAATCCATGGACTCAACATTAGTCATAAAGAACTCACATACTTAGTGCAAAAGTCTATTAGTCATCAAAACAAGGTACTACACACATGCTCCTAGGGGAAGGGTTGGTAGGAGTTAACCATCGCGCGAAACCGACTTCCACACAAAGGATGACAATCAATAAATAAATCATGCTCCGACTTCGTCACATAACGGTTCACCATACGTGCATGCTATAGGAATCACAAACCTTAACACAAGTATTTCTACGAATACACAATATCTCACTAGAATGACTCTAATATCACTTCTTCATGTCGCAAAAATATTGCAAGGAATCAAACATATCATATTCAGTGATCTACAAGTTTTATGTAGGATTTTATGACAAACCATGTGAATGACCAACTCCTGTTAACTCTCTAAATAGGTATAAGTGAAGCATGAGAGTTTAATTATTTCTAAAAAAGATATGCCCCGCTCTAACAAATATAAGTGAAACAAAAGAGCATTCTACAAATGGCGGTTTTCTATGTGTAGGGAAACATGCAATCCAAACTTCAAATGATATAAGTGAAACACATGAAGCATTCTACAAAGCCATACTCAAAAGATATAAGTGAAGTGCAAAGAGCATTCAATAAATAAACCAAGGACTATCTCATACCAGCATGGTGCATAAGACAAAAAGGAAAAATAAACACAAAAGACGCTCCAAGCATTTTCACATATCATGTGACGAATAAAAATATAGCTCCGAGTAAAATTACCGATAGATTGTAGACGAAAGAGGGGATGCCTTCCGGGGCATCCCCAAGCTTAGACGCTTGAGTCTTCCTTGAATATTACCTTGGGGTGCCTCGGGCATCCCCAAACTTAGGCTCTTGCCTCTCCTTATTCCTTCATCCATCGTGGTCTCACCCTAAACTTGAAAACTTCAATCACACAAAACTCAACAAAACCTTCGCGAGATCCGTTAGTATAATAAAGGAAATCACCACTTTAAGTACTGTTGTGAAATCATTCCAAATTCATATTAGCATTATATCTACTATAATAAAACTTCACCATGGTTCATACCCCCTGATACTACCCATAGATTCATCAAAATAAGAGAACAATGCATAGAAAACAGAATCTACCAAAAACAGAACAATCTGTAGTAATCTGAACACATACCATACTTCTCATACTCCAAAAAATTTGAAACAATTATGATAATTAAGGAAATTTGTATATCAATCAGAAGAAAAAAGAATCAACTCAGTAGCGCTCTTTGTATAGAAATAAGAAATAATTTCATGAGTGCAAAGTTTCTGTATTTTTCAGCATGATCAAAAAACTATCACCAAAACTAATCATAAAGGCTTTACTTGGCACATTATTTTTATAATACAATGGAATTGTACAAGGGGATAATTATTTTTGCGTGAAACTTCCATGAAAAATTCTACATTGTTTCCATGAGCATGAACACAAGTGTTCAAGGTCGACCCTCACTTCCTCAATGCATCACCTTTCAATCGCTTCTCTTTTTGAAAAAGTTTGAAGTTCCCGTCTATATTTTTTTTGTTTTTAAACTATATAAAATCAGTCAACAAAAACAAATTACGCTCTAAAACTTCTGGCTTGTCTCCCAGGCAGCGCTTTCTTTAAAGCCATTAAGCTAGGCATAAAGTGCTCAAGTAATGGATCCACCCGGATCCCAAGGTATATCAAAGCCAATTTTAATTAACAATGATTTGTAATTTAGTAGTGAGCACAAGGTAATATATATCATGCAATGACAAAGTCTAACTCTCTTCCTATGCATTGGCATGTCATAAAAGAACAATTCATGCACATCAAGTAAAGCCCAATACATAGCATAAGCAGTTTCTTGCAATTTTATCGTATTGGAAACATGGAGAGGTGGAGATGTAGTTCCTCTCTCATAATAATTGCAAGTAGGAGCAGCAAGAACATGGATATTATATTCATCAAAATCATCATGTGTAATAGTAGAAGGCAACCCATCTATGTAATCCCTAATAAGAGCAAACTTCTCCGATATAGTGTAGTTGGGAGAGTTCAAAAAGATAATAGGACTATCATAAGTGGGTGTGATAGAAATAATTTCAAGTTTTACATAAGGAACTATAGCAAGTTCATCTTCATACGCATCATTCATATTGGCATCATGGCCACAAGCATAGCATGCATCAAGTTCATCAAAAAGGGATATTTCAAACGAATCCCACGGATCATAGGAATCAACATAGCATTCATTCTTCGGTAAGAATGAAGGGAAATTAAACAATGTATGAGTTGAAGATTTACTCTCATTAGAAGGTGGGCATGGGTAGCTAGTCCGCTCTTCCTCCTTTTGTTCTTCGCCCTCCTCGTCATCTTTTTCATCTAATGAGCTCACAGTTTCAGCATTTTCTTGTTCCAAAGTTTCCTGCAAAATATTAGTCTCTTCTTGGGCAGTGAAGAATTTCTCCATAAATAGATAAATATGGGCATTATATTCATAATTAGTATAACAATAACGAAGCATAACCAAAGTATCAGATCGGTAAACAGCATCATCATTATCATCACACCTTTTAAAGAGAGCTACAATTTCATAAGCACCCATAAAAGCAACAAACTCTTCTATTTGTTCCACATCATAGTAATCATATATACCATTAGCATAAGAAGCCAAGGTTTCATTAGCATTAAATTTACAAGAAAAGGGCAGGTGCTGAGCCTTCAT
Source organism: Hordeum vulgare subsp. vulgare (assembly GCF_904849725.1). NCBI lineage: Eukaryota > Viridiplantae > Streptophyta > Magnoliopsida > Poales > Poaceae > Hordeum > Hordeum vulgare. The sequence goes on along the minus strand of NC_058522.1, from coordinate 437,967,498 downwards.
CCTAGAGCAACAAGTAATATCATATCTCAAGCATAGATCCCAAGCATACCATTTCAACATATGAATTTGATCCCATAATAGTTTCCCTTTTTGAGTCAAGCGATAATCCCTAAAGTATTCACGTTGATCCAATGTGTATCCCAATATATAATTGAATGGGGTTTTCTCAGGATTATTAAAGAAGTGCATAATATTTTCCACATAACGAGCATCGAGGGTTTTAGGAGGTTCCCCATCTCCATGAGTAGCAAGTACACCTAATTTTTTTGGTATTCCGTGCTCCATATCCATAACTAAAGATGTAGAACAACTTAGAACATCAAATAAATCTACTTAGTGATAAAGCAAAGAAGAACACATGAGAATATTCACCCCACGCTATTCCTCCCCGGCAACGGCGCCAGAAAAAGGTCTTGATAACCCACAAGTATAGGGGATCAATTGTAGCCTTTCTCGATAAGTAAGAGTGTCGAACCCAACGAGGAGATAAAGGTAGGACAAATATTCCCTGAAGTTCTATCGACCACCGATACAACTCTACGCACACTTTACATTCGCTTTACCTAGAACAAGTATGAAACTAGAAGTACTTTGTAGGTGTGATAGGATAGATCTGCAAGAAAATAAAGAACACGTAAATAAAAACTAGGAGCTGCTAGATAAAGAAACAATTACGTTAGTTTAACGAGTGTGGAAAACTGGTGGTAGGAGTTACGGAATTGTCCCTAAGCAACTAACTATGTTACTAGACCGATAGCAAGTTTTATGTGGGACAGGACACTGCTAGCATGTCATCCCTTACTTGGAATTCTATGCACTTATGATCGGAACTATTAGCAAGCATCCGCAACTACTAACGTTCATGAAGGTAAAACCCAACCATAGCAATAAGATATATTGGTCCCCCTCCAATCCCGTATGCATCAATTTCTATGCTAGGCTTAAGCTTCTCTCACCCTTGCCCTCCAATACATAGTCCTATCAACATACTCCTAACTCTATGGTGTGATCCATGCGCGCGCTCATATGATGGGCACCAAAGGACAGCAACATAACTACAATAAAATTAAACAAATCATAGCAATTCATCAATCACCGATAGGACAACGAAAATCTACTCAGACATGATAGGATGGCAACACATCATTGGATAATAATATGAAGCATAAAGCACCATGTTCAAGTAGAGGGTACAGCGGGTTGCGGGAGAGTGGACCGCTGAATATAGATGGCGGAAGGTGATGGAGGTGTTGGTGAAGATGACGGATGTGTTGGTGTAGATCGCCGTCACACGATGATGTCCCGGGCGGCTTTCCGACGCCGCCGGGAGAGAGGGGGAGAGAGTCCCCTTCTTCTTCTTCCTTGACCTCCTCCCTATATGGGAGAAGGGTTTCTCCTCTGGTCCATGGTCTCCAAGGCGGCAGAGGGGCGAGAGCCCCTCCGAGATCGAATCTCTCTCCGTGTGTCCTTCTGTTTCTACGCTCCCAGATTCTGGATTTCACCGTTTCTTAAATTCCCAGAGATCCGTAACTCCGATTGAGGTGTCCTTTTAACACGATTTTCTTCCAGATATTATCTTTCTTGCGGTGAAAGAAGGGCCCCAACCGCCTTAGGGATTGGTCACAAGCCTGCCAGGTGCGCCCTAGGAGGGGCGCCTGCTGGGCTTGTGACCCCCTTGGTCATCGTTTCGCGTTGATTCTTCTTCCCAAAAATCATAAATATTCCATAAAAAAAATCACCGTAGGTTTTTTATAGCGTTTGGACTTCGTTTGGTATATTCTGCGAAACAGAAAACATGCAACAAACAGGAACTGGCAGTTGGTACTGGATCAATATGTTAGTCCCAAAAATAGTATAAAAAGTTGCCGAAAGTATATGATAGTAGTAGAATATTGGCATGAAACAATCAAAAATTATAGATATAACGGAGACGTATCAAATATCATCACCAACTACCAAGTAACTCCACACAAATTTTCGTTCACTTGTTCTCGTTTTTGTTTGGTTGTATATTTAGTTTGTCTCATAAAAACTAAATATACAGAAGTATTAAGCTTTGCTTGTTTAGCTTGCCGTTAGATTGCATCTTCGCTCTCTACCTTGCTTGTCTTGCTTGTTACTTTGCTTGCTTGGTCATTGATACATCTCAAACGTATCTATAATTTTTGATGGTTTCACGCTCTTATCTTGTCTTCTTTGGTTGTTTTATGTACCTTTTACATATTTTTTGGGACTAACTTATTAATTCAGTGCCAAGTGCCAGTTCCTGTTTTTCCGTGTTTTTGACTCTTTTCAAATCTGATTTTGGAATGGAGTCCAAACGGAATAAAAACCCCAAAATGATTTTTTCCCGAACGGAAGAAGATCAGGGGGGCCTTTGGGCGAAGCCAGGTGGGCTCCAGGGAGCCCACAAACCCCCACTCCGCCACCAGGGGGAGGCGGCGGTGGGCAGGCTTGTGGCCTACCTGGACGCCCCCTGACCTAGATCCTTGGCCTATATATTCCAAAATATTCCGCAAAAAATCAGGGGAGCCTCAAAAATACTTTTCCGCCGCCGCAAGCTTCCGTTTCCGCGAGATCTCATCTGGAGACCCTTCCCCGCACCCTGCCGGAGGGGACTTTGGAGTTGGAGGGCTTCTTCATCATCATCATCAACCCTCCAATGACTCTTGAGTAGTTCACTTCAGACCTACGGGTCCGTAGTTAGTAGCTAGATGGCTTCTTCTATCTCTTGGATCTTCAATACAAAGTTCTCCATGATCTTCATGGAGATCTATCCGATGTAATCTTCTTTGGCGGTGTGTTTATCGAGATCCGATGAATTGTGGATTTGTGATCAGATTATCTATAATATATATTTGAGTCTTTGCTGATTTCTTATATGCATGATTTGATATCCTTGTAAGTCTCTCCGAGTCTTGGGTTTTGTTTAGCAAACTAGAACTATGATTCTTGCAATGGGAGAAGTGCTTGGTTTTGGGTTCTACCATTTGGTGACCTTTCCCAGTGATAGTAGGGGCAGCAAGGCACACATCAAGCAGTTGCCGTCAAGGGTAAAAAGATGGGGGTTTTATCATTGGTTTGAGATTATCCCTCTACATCATGTCATCTTTCTTAAGGAATTACTCTGTTCTTATGGACTAAATACACTAGATGCATGCTGGATAGCGGTCTACTTGTGGAGTAATAGTAGTAGATGCTGAAAGTATCAGTCTACTTGTTTTGGACGTGATTCCTATACATATAATCATTGCATAGATATTGTCACGACTTTGCGCGGTTCTATCAATTGCTCGACAGTAAATTGTTCACCCACCGTCTACTTGCTTTCATGAGAGAAGCCACTAGTAAACACTATGGCCCCCGGGTCTATTCACATCCATCGTTTACACCTCCGCTTTTACTTTGCTTTGTTACTTTGTTACTTTCAGATCTCACTTGGCAAACAATCTATAAGGGATTGACAACCCCTTCATAGCGTTGGGAGCAAGTTTTTGTGTTTGTGCAGGATCTTGAGATACTCCTCCATCGGATTGATACCTTGGTTCTCAAACTGAGGGAAATACTTACCTTCGCTGTGCTACATCACCCTTTCCGCTTCAAGGGAACACCAACTCAAGGCTCCAAGGCCATGGGGGAAATCCTTTGCATACTTGCCTAGGAAGTCCCTTAAGGCATAGCCGCAGCTGAAGGATTCCTGGTGTTGTCAACATACCTGTTTCTGGCGCCATTGGAAGGACTTTTGTGCATTAGCATAGATGACATCAGAAGCATTTCTGGCGCCGTTGCCGGGGAGGAGAAACCAAGATCTATCCAAGTAGGTCTCACAAACTCTTCTCTTGCATTTACTTTTGTTGCCCGTTGCCTCTCGTTTTCCTCTCCCCCACTTCACATTTGTCGTTTCCTTTTGCCTTTTTCGTTCGCCCTTTTCTCTCGCCTGCTTTCTGTTTGCTTGTGTGCCATGTGCCTTCAATATGCTTGCACCTTCGTTTGTTAATCTCTTTAAGAGACCCACTTATGTGGAATGAATTGCTAGTGAGTTGAGGGCAATTGACTATTTCTATGGAGTTTTGCTTAAGATGCGTGAATCCGAAAATTGTGAGGAAGAAATTCATGAAGTGATCCACGAGGGCTCCTTGGACGAAAAGCATGATTGCAATGGTTTCACTATAAATCCTATTAGCGACAATCATGCTAAAAATATGCAACACCCTAAACTTGGGGATGCTAGTTATGCTTTGACCACTACTTATTGCAATAATCATGATTGGGGTGATGATCTTTCTTATGATCTTGAAAATTTGTTCAAACCTCATGATGAATATGATATTTGCAATAATATTGAAAGTGGGTTTGGAGAAGTCATGACTTTAGTTGATGATAATCCCACTATTTTTGAAGAGCGTCAACTTTGCATGCATGTGGATGATGAAAAGAATATCCTATGGGATAGCTAAATTATTGAATTTGAATATGATCCCACATGTAATTGCTATGAGAGAGGAAAATATTTTGGTAGAAACTTTCATGTTACCAAATTACCTCTCGTTATGTTGAGATTGCTATTGTCTCTTTCTTCTTCCTTACATTTGGTAACTATTGGTTGTCTTGCCAATTTGTTTTCCTATAAAATGCCTATGCATAGGAAGTATGTTAGACTTAGATGTGATTTTCACATGCTTTATGATGCTCTTGTTGTGCTTCAACTCTTGTCTTTTGTGTGAGCACTAAAGATGACTATACGTGATTTCATCACCTTTCGCCTAGCTAAGGGCGTTAAACAAAAGCGCTTGTTGGGAGGCAGCCCAACGAATCTATCCTTTTTCTTTCTGTTTTGTGTTTCCCACACTTTCATAATTCTGTTATGATTGTGTTTTTTGTGTTTCTTTTTGCGTTTGTGCCAAGCAAAACCGTTATGATTAGTCTTCGGGATGATCGTTTGGTCATGGTGGAAAAGAATTTTCATGATTTTTCTGTAAGAGATTTTGAGTTGATTATTTTGCTGCTGATTGCTACGCAAATTCTACAGACTGTCGTAATTGTTCAGAATTTTTGAAGTACAGAGGTATACGAAATATACAGATGGCTACAGACTGGTCTACTGTTAACAGATTCTGTTTTTGTTGTGTTGGTTGCTTATTTTGATGAAACTATGGATAGTATCGGAGGGTATTAGCCATGGAAGATTAAAAGTACAGTAACCCAACATAACCACAAGTAGAGTTTAAGTTTGCTACAGTACCTAAGGAAGTGCTGGTTTGCTTTCTTGTACTAATGTTATCACGAGTTTCTGTTTAAGTTTCGTGTTGTGAAGTTTTCAAGTTTTGGGTGAAGTTCTTATGGACAAAGAGATAAATAGTGGCAAGAGCTCAAGCTTGGGGATGCCCATGGCACCCCAAGAGATTCAAGGATGCCGTACAAGCCTAAGCTTGGGGATGCCTCGGGAAGGCATCCCCTCTCTTGTCTTCAATCCATTGGTAACGTTACTTGGGGCTATATTTTTATTCACGACATGTTATGTGTTTTTGCTTGGAGCGTCCTGTATCGTAGGAGTCTTTTATTTTTGTTGTGTCACAATCATCCTTGCTGCACACCTAGAGAGAGAGACATGCACACACCGTGATTTTGTCGAGCTTCACTTATATCTTTTGGTAGACAATTCAGCTCACATGTGCTTCACTTATATCTTTTGAGCTAGATACTTTTGCTCTATGTGCTTCACTTATATATTTTAGAGCACAGCGGTGCGTGGGTTGGTAGTTGATCTATGCTTTGAAAGTAGTCTCAAAAGGGGTAGTTATCCAAAGGGATACGAAAACTTCCACCTTCATGTGCATTGAATAGTTTTAGAAGTTTGATTCATCTCAATTAGTTTTGAGTTGTGGTTATGGTAATATTGAAGTCATGCTAGTAAGATGTTGTGGATCTAGAAATACTTGTGTTGAAGTTAGTGATTCCCGTAGCATGCACGTATGGTGAACCGTTATGTGATGAAATCTGAGCATGATTAGTATATTGATTGTCATCCTTCGCGTGGCGGTCGGGATCGCGCGATGGTTTATACCTACCAACCCTTCCCCTAGGAGTATGTGTTGAATGCTTTGTTTTGATTACTAATAAAACTTTTGCAACAAGTATATGAGTTCTTCATGACCAATGTTGAGTCCATGGTTTAGATGCACTTGCACCTTCCACCATCACTATCTTCTTAGTGCCGTGCAACTTTCGCCGGTACACAAAACCCACCATTAGCCTCCCTCAAAACAGCCACCATACCTACCCACTATGGCTTTTTCAAAGTCATTCCGAGATATATTGCCATGCAACTACCACCATGACATGTGCCACCACGTCTACATTGCCATTGCATGATCGTAAGATAGATAGCATGATGTTTCCATTGATGTCTATGCCATGCTAGATCATTGCCACGGTACACTACCGAAGGCATTCCATATAGAGTCATAGTTGCTCTAAGTTTTGAGTTGAAAGTGTGATGATCATCATTAATGGAGCATTGTCCCATGTGAGGAAATAAAAGAGGCCAAAGAATACCACCAAAATAAAATAAAAAAGAGGCCAAATATCCCACCAAAAAATAAAAAAAATGAGAGAAAAAGAGAGAAGGGACAATGCTACCACTTTTTCCACACTTGTGCATATTAAGCACCATGATCTTCATGATTGAGAGTCTCTCGTTTTGTCACCACCATATAGGTGGAAAATTTTCATTATATAACTTGGCTTGTATATTCCAATGATATGCTTCCTCAAAATTGCCTAAGGTCTTCGTGAGCAAGCAAGTTGGATGCACACCCACTAGTTTTCTTTAAGAGCTTTCACATACTCATAGCTCTAGTGCATCATTTGTATGGCAATCCCTACTCATTCACATTGATATCTATTGATGAGCATCTCCACAGCTCATTGATATGCCTAGTTAATGTGACTATCTTCTCCTTTTTGTCTCGCAACCTCCACCACATTCCACACCATCTATAGTGCTATAACCATGGCTCACGCTCATGTATTGCGTGAGAGTTGAAATGGTTTGAGAAAGTAAAGGTGTGAAACAATTACTTGGCCAATACCGGGGTTGTGCATGATTTAAATTCATTGTGCAATGATGATAGAGCATAGCCAGACTATATGCTTTTGTAGGGATAACTTTCTTTTGGCCTTGTTATTTTGAAAGTTCATGATTACCTTGCTAGTTTGCTTGAATTATTATTGTTTCCACGTCAATAGAAAACTATTGTTTTGAATCTAATGGATCTGAACATTCACGTCACATAAGAGGAATTACAAAGGACACCTATTCTAGGGAGCATGAAAGCATCAAAAATTCATTCTTTATCACTTCCCTACTCGAGGACGAGCAGGAGTTAAGCTTGGGGAGGCTTGATACGTCTCAAACGTATCTATAATTTTTGATGGTTTCACGATGTTATCCTGTCTTCTTTGGTTGTTTTATGTACCTTTTATATCTTTTTTGGGACTAACTTATTAATTCAGTGCCAAGTGCCACTTCCTGTTTTTTCCGTGTTTTTGACTCTTTTCAGATCTGATTTTGGAACGGAGTCCAAACGGAAGAAAAACCGCGAAATGATTTTTTCCGGAACGGAAGAAGATCAGGGGGCCTTTGGACCAAGCCAGGTGGGCTCCAGGGAGCCCACAAACCACCACTCCGCCACCAGGGGAGGCGGCGGTGGGCTGGCTTGTGGCCTCCCTGGCCGCCCCCTGACCTAGATCCTTGGCCTATATATTCCCAAATATTCTGCAAAAAATCAGGGGAGCCTCGAAAATACTTTTCCGCCACCTCAAGCTTCCGTTTCCGCGAGATCTCATCTGGAGACCCTTCCCGACGCCGTGCCGGAGGGGACTTTGGAGTCGGAGGGCTTCTTCATCATCATCATCGCCCCTCCAATGACTCGTGAGTAGTTCACTTCAGACCTACGGGTCCGTAGTTAGTAGCTATATGGCTTCTTCTCTCTCTTGGATCTTCAATACAAGGTTCTCCATGATCTTCATGGAGATCTATCCGATGTAATCTTCTTTGGCGGTGTGTTTGTCGAGATCCGATGAATTGTGGATTTGTGATCAGATTATCTATGATATATATTTGAGTCTTTGCTGATTTCTTATATGCATGATTTGATATCCTTGTAAGTCTCTCCGAGTCTTGGGTTTTGTTTAGCCAACTAGATCTATGATTCTTGCAATGGGAGAAGTGCTTGGTTTTGGGTTCTACCATGTGGTGACCTTTCCCAGTGACAGTAGGGGCAGCAAGGCACACATCAAGTAGTTGCCATCAGGGGTAAAAAGATGGGGTTTTTATCATTGGTTTGAGATTATCCCTCTACATCATGTCATCTTGCTTAAGGCGTTAGTCTGTTCTTCTGGACTTAATACACTAGATGCATGCTGGATAGCGGTCGACGTGTCGAGTAATAGTAGTAGATGCAGAAAGTATCGGTCTACTTGTTTTGGACGTGATGCCTATAGATATAATCATTGCATAGATATCATCACGACTTTGCGCGGTTCTATCAATTGCTCGATAGTAATTTGTTCACCCATCGTCTACTTGCTTTCATGAGAGAAGCCACTAGTAAACACTATGGCCCCTGGGTCTATTCACATCCATCGTTTACACCTCCGCTTTTACTTTTCTTTGTTACTTTGTTGCTTTTAGTTCTCCCTTGGCAAACAATATATAAGGGATTGACAACCCCTTCATAGCGTTGGGAGCAAGTATTTGTGTTTGTGCAGGATCTTGAGATACTCCTCCATCGGATTGATACCTTGGTTCTCAAACTGAGGGAAATACTTACTGTCGCTGTGCTACATCACCCTTTCTGCTTCAAGGGAACACCAACGCAAGGCTCCAAGGCCACGGGGGAAATCCTTTGCATACTTGCCTAGGAAGTCCCTTAAGTCGTAGCCGCAGCTCAAGGATTCCTGGTGCCGTCGACACACCTGTTTCTGGCGCCATTGGAAGGACTTTTGTGCATTAGCATAGCTAACATCAGTCATCCTGTGTCAAGATACTACTAAGTTGTGTGACTTCTCAAATACTAATAATAATGATTTTAGTAGTACTCCTATACCACCCGCCACTAGTGCGGATGCTTCTGATATTAATGTTGGATTACTAAATCTTGTCATAAAAGAGGATTTTTCGGGAAGTCCTAATGAGGATCCCGATTCATATCTCAATACCTTTGTTGAACTTTGTGATATGCAAAATAAAAATTATATGGATAATGATATTGTGAAATTAAATTGTTTCCTTTTCCACTAAGAGATAAAGCTAAGGCTTGGTTTTAATCTTTACCATGTAATATTGGAATGGGATATGTGTAAAGATTCTTTTATTGCCAAGTATTTTGCTCTTGCTAAGATTATGTACCTTAGAAATCAAATAATGAATTTTAAACATCATGATCAACAACATGTTTCACAAGCATGGGAGAGAACGAAGTTGATGATAAGAAATTGCCCCACTCATGGTTTAAACTTGTGGATGATTATCAAAAATTTCTATGCTAGACTAAACTTTGTGTCCAGAAATCTTCTACATTCTGCTGCAGGTGGTACCTTTACGGATGTGACCTTAGGAGAGTCCACAAAACTTTTAGACAACATCGTTACCAAATATTCTCTATGGCATACCGAGAGAACTCCAACCAGTAAGAAGGTAAATTGTGTTGAGGAAATCGCTACTTTGAGTGAAAAAGCGGATGCTCTTATGAATTTGGTTGTTAATAAAAATAATCATGTTGATCCTAATGACATGCCCCTGTCTACCTTGATTGAACAAAATAATTATTCTATTAACGTGAACTTTGTCTCCCGAAATAATTTCAATAACAATGCTTATAGGGGTAATTTGAATGCTAGGAGATATCCCGGTAATGCTCCTAATGGTTATGAAAATTCTTATGGTCAATATTATGGAAATTCTTCTGCAAATTCTAGTAGGATACCTTCTGATCTTTAAAACACAATTAAGGAATTCATTAATTCTCATAAATTTTTCAATACTATGGTAGAAAAAAATGCATGTTGTTGATACTTTCGCTAAAAGCATGGATATAATTGCTCTTCTGTAGAAACTCTTGAAAAAGCTTTTCCTCCTAATCATAATTGTAATGATATTGTTAAATCTATCCAAGTTTCTATTACTTAAAGTAAGGAGAGGACCGGTAAGTTGAAAGCTAAGTGGGAATTCCTAGAAAAAGCTCTTCCTCCCGATTTTTACATGAATCATGATGAAGATCTTAAAATGATTAGTACTTCTCCTATTGAATCTTTGTTTACTTATCTAAGTATCAATGATAAAGGTACTGGATATGAGTCAACTCTAGTAAAGGAGTGCCCCGTTTGCTTGGAGGGTGATGATTTGAATGTAAAAACGAAGTGGGTTTGGAGAGGTCAAAACTTCAAGTAGTGATGTGCCCACTATTTTGGATTAGAATGACTTTAATTATGATAATTGTTGTTTAGTAGAATGTATTTCGTTGCTACAATCCATTATTAGCTCACCCAATGCTTATGAACAAAAAAATTACTCAACATATAGTGGACGCTATGGTAAAAGCATATTATGGGAAACTTGAGCTTAAAGTTTCTATTCCTAGAAAGTTGCATGATGAGTGGGATCCTATCAAAATTAAGATAAACAAATGTGTATGCAAAGCTTTGTGTGACCTTGGTGCTAGCATTTCAACTATACCTAAATCTTGTTGTGTTGTGCTTGGTATCAATAGTATTGGAGAGTGTTCCCTAAATGATGTTGTGCTTATTGGAAACAAAAATTATCTGCCTATAGATTTCATTGTGCTTGATATTGATTGCAATCCTACTTGTCCAATTATACTTGCAATATCCTTCCTACGAACTATAGGTGCAATCATTGACATGAAAGAGGGAAACATATGGTTCCAATTTCCATTAAAGAAAGGAAAGGAACACTTCAATAGAAATAGAATTATACCACCTTATGAATCAATCAGGAGAGACACTTACGGGTGGAGTGTCAAATATGACAACACTTGAAACTATGCAATATTGTGACATCCTCGACTTTTCCTAGAGTGATAATTGTAATTAAGCGACAGTGATCCCGCACTAATGATGCCACGTCACCGTTAATTATATCAATGATCTCGTGTTAGTTGAAACCAAATCAAAATTCAAAACTTAAAGATAAAGTCGAACGAGAAAACATTTCGGTTATAGAAATAAAAATGTCTGGAAGTTATAAAAATCCTCTAACAAATTATAAAGGTGAATCGCGCACTATTGAAATTATTAGGTAATCCCTATATATTTGAAAGAGGAGCTTTGAATAAAATAAATAAAGGAAATATAGTAAATAAAAATAAATAAATAAAAGAATGTATTAAAAATATATATAATAAATTGTAAAAGAATATTGTGAATAAAAAAGTGTATAAAAAAGACCCCTAGCCCAACTGGGCCAAAACTGGCCGAGCCAGGCCACCCATTCAGCCCACCCCCCTCAGGTATAAAGCCCCCCAGGGGGCTAACCCTAATCGAGCCGGCTCCCTCCCAGCTCCCTGGCCACCGCCACCCCTGCTCGCCCACCTACCCCCGCGAGGCCACCAACCCCTCGGCCTCTCTCTCTCTCTCAGTCCCCAGGAGAGAAACCCCACCCACTCCCGTCGAGCCCTCATCTCTCCCGCACCAACCTACCACCACGACACCCCCTCCTACCCACCGAGACCCCGCACCAGAAACCCCCCCCCCCATCGATCCCCAGCACATCCCCCATCGAGCTCATCCTCCCATCTCCCGTCGGCCCCCCCGCGCCGGCCAAGCCCCATCTCGCCGGCGGCCCCCGCCTCACCTACCGCCGGCCGAGCCCCTCTCCGTCGCGTCGGCCCCTTCCTGCCGCCTCCCCCCCCCCCCCCCCGTCGGCCCCATCCGGGCGCCGGCCCTCCTTCGGGCCGGATCCGGCGGCCCTGCCTCACCTCCGCCTGCCGTGGCCCTCCGGCGACCCTCGCCGGCACCATCCTCACCGGAACTGCGCCATTGCCACCACCTCATCCGCCTCCACGTCGTCTCCTCCTCCGCCTCCCGAGAACTCCGGCTTCACCGGGCCCTCTCGTCAACGTCGGTGAGCCCCTTTTCGGGCTCCTCCCACCGTCTCCTTCCTCATGCCGCACCGGTTCCATTCGGACAAACGGCGCTCCGTTCCGACGTCGTTAGGATCGAGTAGTGGTAGAGGGAGATGTATCTCTCTCTCTCTCTGTTGTTGAGTCTCTATTGTTAACAGGGAGAGTTAGGAGATGAGATAAGAAAAATAAAAATAAATAAAAACACATATGTATGTATGTATGTATGTATTAGAGGCCGTACGTATTTTTTAGTTATTAGATGCACGTATGTATGTATTTATGTATGTAGGTATGTGGAGAAATACGTTGATTGTATAACTATGTTTATGGTTGTTTTGTGTGTATGTGGCATAAGCCACTTACCGGTGGGCCAACCCACCCCGCTGTCTATGACAGGTAGGCCCCACACCCTCTTTTAAAGAAAAGTGAAAATTAAAATATAAAAATAAAAATTATGTTTTTATTAAATAAATAAATAGATATATTAATTAATAAGTTAATTATTTAATTGGGTAATTAGAATAAATAGAGTATGACACGTGGGTCCCCCACTAAATTAATTTGATTAATTATTATTTAATCTTAATTAAAAACTTGTACCTATGACGCATGGGACCCACTGGTCAGTTGACCAGTCAACTGTTGATTTGAGCATGACATCAGGCTGATGTCATAATTGCTTTTAGTCAATTTAATTAAATCTGTTTTTTTATTACTAATTAATGAATAAAACTTTAAAAATTAATATAAAATAATCCGTATGTCAGATCAAAATATTTTCAACATGAAAGTTGATCGTGAGAACGAGACGAACCCGGATACACGATCCGTTCGTGTGTCACGCGTCCCTAGCATAGCAAACATGGAAATTTTCCATCGTTTCCAGTCTGACCGGTCTATGACGGATGTTGCTGCGTTAGCTCATGTCTAGCCTGCATCTTGCCATGTCATGCATTGTGTTGCACCGTTGCTATTATTTATTGTTTCGTCCCCCTCTTCTTACCGGTAGACCCCGAGCCTGGCGTTGCTGTCGGGTACATCTACGACCCTGCCGATCAGACCTTTGCCGCAGAGCAGCAAGGCAAGCAAACCCCCCATTGATCATTCCTATATCGCCTATGTCTTTCTTAGTACTCCTTGCATTAGTATTTTGCTACTGTTGTAGTTAGCTCCTATATCTGATGCATAGCCTATTTTTGATGAACTGCTCCTTTCAGTTTTGTACATTAAATATGCATAGTATAGGTGGAGCAGTCATCCCCTCTGACCCCGTAGTCCAGTTGCCCCGCTTGTTTTCAAATCTCGATCCCTGATCGACGACCAGACCCGACACAGCACATACACACCCTTAGTTGTACGATGCTACAGAGATACTTTCGGGTACCAAGGGTGACACCTCGCTAAGTACTCTTGAGGATATCTCTGTAGTATAGCTAGTCGGTCGTGGTTATCGAGGGTGATTCCTCTATCACCATACCCGACGATGCCTCTGTGGTGCAACCCCTCAAGTGTGGGACCCCCGAGGGTGATTCCTCTAAGCCCACCTTGACGGATACATCGTTCGGAATCCAATGAGGGTGATACCTCGGATCCCCCCCCCGATGTTACAACCACACAGTTACTCGACCATGTTACTGGGATCATTGGTGATTAGATGTTAGTTGGATGGATTCCCACGAGATTGTGCTGATGGACTAATTAAAATGATAATGGATTTGGTTATTTGATCCGGGTTGGTTGGAAACCTTTTCGCACTAACCGGGTATGCGGGAAGAATTATGGGTACTCGGTGTCGCGGTATCTGCTGCTGGCTACAGTGATACGTCTCAAACGTATCTATAATTTTTGATGGTTTCATACTGTTATCTTTTCATCTTTGGATGTTTTATGTACCTTTTATATCTTTTTGGGGACTAACTTATTGATTCAGTGCCAAGTGCCAGTTCCTATTTTTCTGTGTTTTTGGCTCTTTTCAGATCTGATTTTGGAACGGAGTCCAAACGGAATAAAATCCCCGAAATGATTTTTTCTCGAACGGAAGAAGATCAGGGGGCCTGTGGGCCAAGCCAGGAGGGCTCCAGGGAGCCCACAAGCCCCCACTCCGCCACTAGGGGGAGGTGGCGGTGGCAGGGCTTGTGGCCTCCCTGGCCGCCCCCTGACCTAGATCTTTGGCCTATATATTCCCTAAAATACAGCAAAAAATTAGAGGAGCCTTGAAAATACTTTTCCGCCGCCGCAAGCTTCCGTTTCCGCGAGATCTCATCTGGAGACCCTTCCCGGCGCCCTGTCGGGGGGGACTTTGGAGTTGGAGGGCTTCTTCATCATCATCATCTCCCCTCCAATGACTCGTGAGTAGTTCACTTCAGACCTACGGGTCCGTAGTTAGTATCTAAATGGCTTCTTCTCTCTCTTGGAACTTCAATACAAAGTTCTCCATGATCTTCATGGAGATCTATCCGATGTAATCTTCTTTGGTGGTGTGTTTGTCGAGATCCGATGAATTGTGGATTTGTGATCAGATTATCTATGATATATATTTGAGTCTTTGCTGATTTCTTATATGCATGATTTGATATCCTTGTAAGTCTCTCCGAGTCTTGGGTTTTGTTTGGCCAACTAGATCTATGATTCTTGCAATGGGAGAAGTGTTTGGTCTTGGGTTCTACCATGTGGTGACCTTTCCAAGTGACAGTAGCGGCAGCAAGGCACACATTAAGTAGTTGCCATCAAGGGTAACAAGGTGGGCTCTGTCGTTGATATGAGATTGTCCATCTACATCATGTCATCTTGCTTATGGCGTTACTCTGTTCTTTTGGACTTAATACACTAGATGCATGATGGATAGCTGTCGACGTGTGGAGTAATAGTAGTCGATGCAGACAATATCGGTCTACTTGTTTTGCACGTGATGCCTATAGATATAATCATTGCCATAGATGACGTCACGACTTTGCGCGGTTCTATCAATTGCTCGACAGTAATTTGTTCACCCACCGTCTACTTGCTTCCATGAGAGAAGCCACTAGTAAACACTACGGCCCCCGGGTCTATTCACATTTGTCGTTTACACCTCCGCTTTTACTTTGCTTTGTTACTTTGTTGCTTTCATATCTCACTTGCAAACAATCTATAAGGGATTGACAACCCCTTCATAGCGTTGGGAGCAGGTTCTTTGTGTTTGTGCAGGATCTTGTGATACTCCTCCACTGGATCGATACCTTGGTTCTCAAACTGAGGGAAATACTTACCACCGCTGTGCTACATCATCCTTTCCTCTTTGAGGGAACACCAACACAAGGCTCCAAGGCCACGGGGAAATCCTTTCATATTTGCCTAGGAAGTCCCTTAAGGCGTAGCCGCAACATAAGGATTCCTGGTGCCGTCGACACGACTATTCCTGGCGCCGTTGGTAGGGAAGCACAGCTGACATCATACACCTATAGGGATTTCCTTAGCAAATATGCAAAGGATTCCCCCGCGGCCTTGGAGCCTTGCGTTGGTGTTCCCTTGAATAGGAAAGGGTGATGTAGCACAGCGGCGGTAAGTATTTCCCTCAGTTTGAGAACCAAGGTATCAATCCATTAGGAGGATCGCGTCAAGTCACAAGTACATGCACAAACACAAAGAGCTTGCACCCAACGCTATGAAGGGGTTGTCAATCCCTTATAGATTGTTTGCAAAGTGAGAACTGAAAGCAAAAAGTAAACAAAGCAAAGTAAAAGTAAAAGCTGAGATGATAATTGTGAGTAGACGCGGGGGTCGTAGTGTTCACTAGTGGCTTCTCTCATGAAAGCAAGTAGATGGTGGGTGAACGAATTACTGTCGAGCAATTGATAGAACCGCGCAAAGTCATGACGTTATATATGGCAATGATCATACATATAGGCATCACGTCCAAAACAAGTAGACCGATACTTTCTGCATCTACTACTATTACTCCACACGTCGACCGCTATCCAGCATGCATCTAGTGTATTGAGTTCATAAGAACAAAGTAACGCCTTAAGCAAGATGACATGATGTAGATGGACAATCTCAAATCTATGATGAAAGCCCATCTTGTTACCCTTGATGGCAACAACATGATGCGTGCCTTGCTGCCCCTTCTGTCACTGGGAAAGGTCACCACACGGTATGAACCCAAAACCAAGCACTTCTCCCATTGCAAGAATCATAGATCTAGTTGGCCAAACAAAATCCAAGATTCGGAGAGACTTACAAGGATATCAAATCATGCATATAAGAAATCAGCAAAGACTCAAATATAATTCATACATAATCTGATCACAAATCCACAATTCATCGGATCTCGACAAACACACCGCCAAAGAGGATTACATCGGATAGATCTCCATAAAGATCATGGAGAACTTTGTATTGAAGATCCAAGAGAGAGAAGAAGCCATCTAGCTACTAACTACGGACCCGTAGGTCTGAAGTAGACTACTCATGAGTCATTGGAGAGGCATTTGTGTTGTGTAGAAGCCCTCCAGCTCCAAAGTCCCCTCCAGCAGGGCACCGGAAGGGTCTCCAGATGAGATCTCGCGGAAACGGAAGCTTGCAGCGGCGGAAAAGTTGTTTCGTGGGCGCCCTGATTTTTTCTGGGATTTTAGGGAATATATAGGCCAAAGAGCTAGGGCAAGGGAGCTCCAGGGAGGCCACAAGCATGGTAGCCGCGGGGCCCCCCTGGCCACGGCTACAAGGATTGTGGGCTCCCTATGGGCCTCCTGCCTTCGCCCTCAAGTCCCCCGATCTTCTTTTGTTCTGGAAAAATTCATTTCGGGGATTTTATTCCGCTTGGACTCCGTTCCAAAATCTGATCTGAAAAGAGTCAAAAACACAGAAAAAACAGGAACTGACACTTGGCACTGAATTAGTAAGTTAGTCCCAAAAAAGATACAAAAGGTATATAAAACATCCAAAGTTGACAAGATAACAACATGAAACCATCAAAAATTATAGATACGTTTGAGACGTATCAGTATCAGCCGAAGCTTTTCAGATGTGAGCAACGTAGCGGCGCGCGCCCGAGTGGTTCTGAGATGCATCACGCTTGTGATTAAGGGATGCTAGGACTGACGTCGGCCACCCACGCATCGTGCATGAGCGTGAAGAGGAACTGGGCCCACGAACCCTTTGTGCTTAGGACTTAGACCGGTGGGCTGGCCTCTCTGTTGAGTCTTAGGTGGGGCTGCGACGTGTCGATATTCCGAGGTCGGGCATGACCTAGAAAAGTGTGTCCGGCCAGAGTGTTGACGAGTGTGACGGGAAATGTGGTGCACCCCTGCAGGGATGAAAATTAACTATTCGAATAGCCGTGTCCATGGTTAGAGGACAATTTGGAGTTGTGCCCTGATCTTATACAACTACAATTGTTACTTAACTAGAATTAGTTGCCTCGGGATCGCTTCCTCGCACGGAGTCGAGGGAGGATCTCAGGGCGTGACCTCACTTTAATAATGCTACAATAATATGACTATTATTTGTGTTACACCTGTTCTACTCTCGTCTATTGCTGCAAGACCCTGAAGCTGCTAGTCTTCGATAGGACTAGGACTTCTCCCTCTATTCTCGCATTGCTATAGTCAGTCCACATCTCAACCCCCCCTTCTTTGATACTGATGCATACTCACCGTTGCTTTGCTCCTCCTTTTCCCCCTTGATCCGTTGCTGCGACCACATGATGGAGCCCAGGAGATGGAGGTCCCCGCCGACGACGACTGCTACCCCGACGGTGCCTACTACTACGTGGAGGTCGCTGATGACCAGGAGTAGTTAGGAGGTTCCTAGGCAGGAGGCCTCTCCTCGTTCGATCGTTGTATCTTTTGTGCTAGCCTTCTCTAAGGCACCCCATGTTTTATGTCTGTACTCAGATATTGTTGCTTCCGTTAACTCGTGTGTTTATCGAGCTTCCGTATTCTAGCCCTCGAGGCCCGTGGCTTGTAATATAAAGCTGATGTTGTTTTATTTGTGTCTAGAGTTGTGTTGTGATATCTTCCCGTGAGTCCTTGGGTTTGATCGTACGCATTTGCGTGTATGATTAGCGTACGATTAAGCCGAGGGCGTCACAAATATGCCCACCTAGGGGCGTAAAACAATTGTGCTTGTTGGGAGGCAACCCAATAGTTTTCTTTATTTTTGTCTTTTATTTTCTGTTTGTTTCAGATAACATGATTATTTGGTGTGTAATGATTGTGCTTTTTATGTTTTAGTTAGCGTTTCTGCCATGTAAAGCCTTTGGGATGATTTGTATGATGAGTAGAATTGATATAGTGCAAAAACGGAAACCTAGATGGAAATTTCTCTCTCTCTCTCTCTCTCTCTCTTGATCTGCAATACAATGATCATCGCATCTTCTCTTTGATCCACATGATGTAATTCTTTTGTGTGGTGCGTTTGTTGGGATCCAATGAATTCTCGATTTATGTTCAGATTATTCTTGATAAATATTTGAGTCTTATCTGAATACTTATATGATTCTTACATGCATGATTACGATAGCTTCGTAATGATCTACGATCTATTGAAATAGTTTGGCCAACTAGATTGATATTTCTTAGGTGAGAGAGGTGCATTGTAGTAGGTTCAACCTGGCAAATTTCTATATCCTAGTGACAGAAGGGGACAAGATGCGTCTTTGTGTTGCTGCCACTAAGGAAAAAACGATGGGAATTCTTCATATTGCTTGAGTTTACTTTGTCTACATGATATATTTATTATCCATGCATGACTCTGTTTTACTTAATACTCTAGATGCATGCTAGATAGCGGTTGATGAGTGGAGTAATAGTAATAGGTGCACCAGGAGTCCGCCTATTTGTTTGTGGATCTGATGCCTATATACACCTGATCATTTACGTGAATATCACATAACTATCCACTTTTCTGCTAATTCCCCAACAGTAGTTTGTTTACCCACCATATGCTATTTTCATGAGAGATGCCATTAGGGAAAACTATGCCTCCCGACTCTACTCACAACATATTTACAAAACCTTCAATACCTTGCTTCCATTTACTTGTTTTTGTTTTATCTTCGTATCTATAATTATCTGCACACCTCACTTGCTTGAAAATAACAAGTACAAAGGGATTAACAACCCTCTTGCCTGCATTGGGTGTAAGTTGTTTGTTCTTTTGTGTGTAGCCGCTGAAGACGGTTGTGGTTGATATTCTTATTGGTTCTATAAACCTTGGTTTCATAACTGAGGGAAATACTTACCCACATTGTGCTGCGATAACCCATTCCTCTTCATGGAAAACCCAACGCAGATCAAAAGTATCATACGCCCGGAATCCTTCCGACATTCCCGACAAAAACCTGGTAAATCCCGAAACCTTTCTGGAAACCAAGTACCAACTTTCCATATATGTATATTTGCCTCCGGACAATTCTTGAGCTCCTCGTCATGTCTGAGATCTCATCCGGGAAAAAAATCAACATTCCATCACCAACATACATAACCTAATAATATTATATCATCATCAAACTTTAAGACTACGGACCCTACGGGTTCGAGAATCATGTAGACATGACCGAGACACCTCTCCGGCCAATAATTAATAGTGTGACCTGGATGCCTGATTTGGCTCCTACATATTCAACGAAGATCTTCATCGATCGAACCACGATGCCAAGGATTCAATCAGTCTTGTATGCAGTTCCCTTTGTCCATCTATATGTTACTTGCTCGAGATTCGATCGTCGGTATCTCCAGACCTAGTTTCATTATACAAGATCACATTACTAATTCGTTAGTCATATTGCTTGCAAGCTTCTTGTGTGATGTTCTACTATCAAGAGGGCCCGGAGATAACTCTTCGTCATACGGCGTGAAAAATCCCAATCTTGATCCATGCCAACCCAACAAACACCCTCACATATGCGTGTAGAGTACCTTTATGATCACCTAGTTATGAGTGATGTTTGATACACACAAGGACTTCCTCCTGTGTCATGGATTTTCATGATCCCATGGTCTTAGTAATAGATACTTTACATGAAGATAGCAGTAGCAATAAACTAAGTGTCACGATCAACTGATATGCTTACGGTTGGGTCTTGTCCACCACATCATTCTACAAAAGATGTCATCCCATTACCAAATGCTACTCATGTCTATGGTTAGGAAACCTTAACCATCTTTGATCAACCAACTAGTCTAGTAGAGGCTCACACGTGACACCATTTTGTTTATATATCCACACATGTATTTAAGTTTCCGGTCAATAGAATTCTAGCATGTATAATAAATGATTATCATGAACAAGGAAATACGATAATAACCACTTTATTATTGCCTCTAGGGCATATTTCCAACAGTATCCCACTTGCACTAGAGTCAAAATCCTAGCTTTACATTGCAATGAATCTAACACCCATTGAGTTCTCGTGGTGATCATGTTTTGTTAATGAGAGAAGTTTAGTCAACGAGTCTGCCACATTCACATCTATATGTAATTTGAAATGTTGATGTCATCCTCCTTGATGTAATCATGAATGGAATTGAAACAATGCTTTATATGTCTGGTCCTCTTCTGAAACATGGGCTCCTTGGCTAGAGCAATGGCACTAGTTTGTCAAAAAAAAGAGTCATCGGATCAAGTGCACAAGGCACAACTCCAAGATCCATCATGAATTCCTTCATCTAGAGACATCCCATCACTTCTTAAGAAGTTATATACTCTGCTTCACAAGTTCACATGTAGAATCTGCTACCACACTTTCCTTGGTACCACACCATCTGACTACTCCACCATTCAGAATAAATACGTGTCCATTTTGAGACTTAGAGTCATCAGGATCTGTGTCAAAGCTAGCATCAACGTGACCCTTTACGACAAGCTCTTCATCACCTCATAAATAAGAAACATCTCCTTAGTCCTCTTTAGGTATTCAAGGATATTTTTACCATTGTCGAGTGTTCCACTCCTGGTGCACTTTGAAACCTTCTAACCATACTTATGGCAAGGCTCACATACGGTCTTGTGCACAACATTGCATACATGATAGATCCTATGGTTGAGGCATAGGGATGACACTCATATTTTCTCTATCTTCTGAGTTGCTGGGCATTGAGTCCTACTCAACTTCACACCTTGTAAGATACGCAATAACCCTTTCTTGTATTTATCCATTTTGATCTTCTTCAAAATCTTATCAAGGTATGTGCTTTGTGAAATTCCTATCAAGCACCTTGATGTATATCTATAGATCTTGATGCCTAAAATGTAAGCGACTTCCCCGAGGTCATTTATTCAAAAACTCTCGTTCAAATATATGTTCACGCTTTCCAAAAGTTGTATATTGCGTCCAATCAGCAATATGTCCTCGAAAGTTATCTATGTTGGACGCAATATAGAACATTGCCTTGACATCCATGTGCCAGATTTCATAATAAAAAAAGGAAGCTATTGATAACATAATCCTGACAGACTTAAGCATCGCTACGGGCGAGAAATCCTCATTGTAGTCAACTCCTTGAACTTGTGATAACCCTTTTGCAACTAGTTGTGCTTTATAGACAATGACATTATTGTCTGCGTCCGTCGTTTTCTTAAAGATCCATTTGTTTTGAATGGCCTTAGGATTGTGAGGTAAGTCCTCCAAAGTCGATACTTTGTTTTCATACATGGATCCTATCTCGGATTTCATAGCCTCTAGCCATTTTTCGGAATCCAGGCCCACCATCACTTCTTTATAATTTGTAGATTCACTATTGTCTAGCAACATGACCTCCAAGACATGATCATCATACCAATCAGGGCAATACATGTCCTTGTCAACCTACGAGGTTTAGTAGTGACTTGATCTAAAGTTTCATAATCATCATCATTAGCTTCATCTTCAATTGGAGTAGGCATCACAGAAACATCTTGCCATGTCATTCTACTCTCTAATTGTAGTGACGGTTCAATGACCTCATCAAATACTACCTTCCTACCACTCAATTCTTTCGAGAGAAACTCCTTATCTTGAAAGGATCCATTCTTGGCAACAAAGACCTTTCCTTTGGATCAAACATAGAAGGTGTAATCAATTTTTTCGTTAGGATATCCTATAAAGACACACTTCTCTGCTTTGGGTTCGAGCTATCAAACTGAAGCCTTTTTACATAATTTTTGCATCCCCAAACTTTGAGAAACAATAGCTTAGGTTTCTTGCCAAACCATAATTCATACGGTGTCATCTCAATGGACTTTGATGGTGCCCTATTTAAATTGAATGCAGCTGTCCCTATTGCATAACCCAATAACAATAGTGGAAAATCGGTAAGAGACATCAAAGAACACACCATATATAATAAAGTACGATTACAACATTCAGACACACCATTACACCGTGGTCTTCTAGGTGGCGTGAGTTGTGAAACAATTCCTTACTGTCTCAAGTGTGCGCCAAACTCGTAACTCAGATATTCACCGCCACAAGCAGATCACATAAATTTGATCTTCCTGTTACGATGATTTTCAACTTCACTCGAATTGCTTAAACTTTTCAAAAGTTTCAAACTTTTGTTTCATAAAGTAAATATACACATATCTAATTAAGTAATTAGTGACGGTAATAAAATAACGATATCCATAACGCGCCTCAACACTCATTGGAACACACACATTAGTATCCATGATTTCCAACAAAACACTTGCTCGCTCCATTGTAACGGAAAATGGGGTTTTGGTCATCTTGCCCATGAGGCATGGCTTGCACGTATTAATACGTCTCCAACGTATCTATAATTTTTTATTGTTCCATACTACTATGTTTGCATTTTTGAATACTTTTTAGGCACTATTCAAGGCATGGTTTGCACGTATTGATACGTCTCCAATGTATCTATAATTTTTTATTGTCCCATACTACTATGTTATCATTTTAGAACACTTTTTACGCACCATCATACCAATTTATACTATTTTTGAGCAATAACCTATTGACCCAGTGCCCAGTGACACTTGTTGTTTTCAGCATGTTTTTCCGCTTTTCAGGTTCCAATACCAAACGAAGCCCAGTTGACCTGAAACTTTTTGTGAGTTTTTTCTGGACCAAAACAAGACCGTGGAGCATCGGAAAAAGGCCGAAGGGCGCACGAGGCCCCCACAACCCAATAGGGCCCGACACGCGGGGAGCGGCGTGATGGCTTCTGGCTGTCCCAAGTCTCTATTCCGACGGGAGGCTATCAAGAGCTTCGCTTCGGTAATCTGCCAAAGGGGGGATCAATCACGGAGGGCTTCTTCATCGACCTTACTGCCCTCATGATGATGTGTCAGTAGTTCACCATAGACCTATGGGTCCATAGGAGTACCTAGATGGCTAGCTCTATCTCTTTGATCTTGAATACAATGATCATCACATCTTCGCTTTGATCCATATGATGTAACTGTTTTGTACGACGCATTTGTTTGGATCCGATGAATTGTGGGTTTATGTTCATATTATTCATGATAAATATTTGAGTATCCTACGATATATAATATGATTATTATGTGCATGGTAATGATAACTTCATAATTCTATTGAATCTATTGAAATAGTTTGGCCAACTAGTGAGATATTTCCTCGGTGATAGAGGTGTGTTGTAGTACATTCAAATTGGCGAGTTTCTATATTCCAGTCACACAAGGGGACAAGTTGCGTCTTTGTGTTGCTTCTACTAAGGGTAAAACAATGGAGTTCATTCATATTGGTTGAGTTTATTTTGTCTACATCATGTCATCTTACTCCAAGCATTACTTCATTTGTCATGAACTTAATATGTAGAGAGGCAAGCATAGAAGCGCTCTTGAAGTGAAGTAATAGTAATAGGTGCAGGCAAGTGTTGGTCTATTTGTTAATGGATGTGATGCCTATATTTACATGATCATTGCCATGAAAATCGCATAATTATCTGCTCTTCTATCAATTGCACAACAATAATTTGTTTACCCACCGTGTTCTATTTTTATGAGAGATGCCATTAGGGAAAGCTATGGCCCCCGGGTCCATTCACAACATACTGCTAAAACCTCCAATACCTTGCAGCCATTTAGCTGATTTTATTTTCTTTTGTATATTACAATTATCTACAATTATCCACAAAAATCATTCCCTTGCAAATAACGAGACAAAGGGGATTGACAACCCTCTTGCCCGCGTTGGGTGCAAGTTGTTTGTTCTTTTGTGTGCAGCCGCTCGAGACGGTTATGGTTGACATTCCTATTGGTTCGATAAACCTTTGTTTCATAACTAAGGGAAATACTTACCTGCTTTGTGCTTTGATAACCTATTCCTCTTCACGGAAAACCCAACGCGTATCAGAAGTATCACGTATCATGCGATTCAAAATCGAGTGATTACAAAAATCCATCAGCATGGAATTTCTTCATGCATTTTACACCAATATGACATAAGCGGGAGTGCCACAAGTAAGTGGTAGTATCATCATTAACTTTGTATCTTTTTGCATCATTGTTATGAACATATGTATCACTTTATTCGACATTCAACAAGAATAAACCATTCATATTGGGTGCATGACTATAAAAGATATTACTCATATAAATAGAACAATCATTATTCTTTGATTTAAATGAATAACCATCTCATGATAAACAAGATCCATATATAATGTTCATTCTCAACGTAGGCAACAAATAATTATTATTTAGGTTTAAAACTAATCATGATGGTAATCGTAGAGCGAGCGTGCCGACGATGATCCCATAAACCTTGGAACCATTTCCGGCGCGCATTGTCACCTCGTCCTTTGCCAGCTTCCGTTTATTCCGTAGTTCCTGTTTCAAGTTACAAATATGTGTGATGACCCACAAGTGTAGGGGATATATCGTTTCCTTTCAATAAGTAAGAGTGTCGAACCCAACGAGGAGCAGATGGTAATGACGAGCTGCTTTCAGTAAGGTATTCTCTGCAAGCACTGAAATTATCGGTGGCAAATAGTTTTGTGATAAGGTACTTCGTAACGGGTAGCAACTAACAAATGTAAAAATGGTGCAGCAAGGTGTCCCAATACTTTTTGTAGCTAAGGATAAGACTGGACAAACTCTTATATAAAAAAAAGTGTTCCCGAGGACACATGGGAATTTATGTCAAGCTAGTTTTCATCATGCTCATATGGTTCGCATTCGTTACTTTGATAATTGGATATGTGGGTGGACCGGTGCTTGAGTGTTGCCCTTGCTTGGACAAACCTCCCACTTATGATTAACCTCTCTCACAAGCATCCGCAACTACGTAAGAAGAATTAAGATAAATCTAACCATATTATGAAACATATAGGTCCAAATCAGCCCCTTACGAAGCAACGCATAAACTAGGGTTTAAGCTTCTATCACTCTAGCAACCCATCATCTACTTATTACTTCCCAATGCCTTCCTCTAGGCCCAAATAATGGTGAAGTGTCATGTAGTCAACGTTCACATAACACCACTAGAGGAGAGACAACATACATATAATCAAAACATCGAACGAATACCAAATTCATATGATTACTTATAACAAGACTTATCCCATGTCCTGAGGAACAAACGTAACTACTCACAAAGCATATGCACGTTCATAATCAGAGGACTATTAATAATCATTAAGGATATGAACATATAATCTTCCACCAAATAAACCAACTAGCATCAACTACAAGGAGTAATCAACACTACTAGCAACCCACAAGTAGCAATCTGAGGTTTTGAGACAAAGATCAGATACAAGATATGAACTAGGATTTGGAGAAGAGATGGTGGTATTGAATATGTTATGGAGATTGACCCCCTCTCGATGAGAGGATCGTTGGTGATGACGATGGCTTTGATTTCCCCCTCCGGGAGGAAAGATTCCCCGGCGGAATAGCTCCGCCGGAGCTCTAGATTGGTTCTGTCGAAGTTCCGCCTCGAGACGGCGGCGCCTCCTCTCGAAAGGTCTGATATGATTTTTTTTCCAGGTCAAAACACTTCATATAGTAGAAGATGGGCATCGGAGGCCTGCCAGGGAGCCCACAAGCCTACAGGGCACGACCAAGGGGGTAGGTCGCGCCCCCTGGCTTGTGACCTCCTGGTGGGTCCCCTCCGGTATTTCTTTCGCCCATTATTTTCATATATTCCTAAACAATTCTCTCTAACTTTTTAGGACTTTTGGAGCTGTGCAGTATAGGTCTCTAAGATTTTCTCCTTTTCCAGTCCAGAATTCAAGCTCCCAGGATTCTCCCTCTTCATGTACATCTTGTAAAATAAGAGAGAAAAGGCATAAGTATTGTACCATAATGTGTATTAAAAGCCCATAATGCAATAAATATTGATATAAAATCATGATGCAAAATAGACGTATCAACTCCCCCAAGTTTAGACCTCTCTTGTCCTCAAGCGAAAGCCGAAATCAATAAATATGCCCACATGTTTAGAGATAGAGGTATCGATAAAATAACATACGGACATGAAGGCATCATGGTTAACTTTAGAACAGCAACACATATTGACATATGATTTCTTATGCTAGAGTAATAATTCATTCACAAGGCAAAACATGAATCAAGAACTCTATTGAGAACTAACAAAGTATGACTTCAGTCATTGAAGCAATTCATATTTATCGCAACGTAGGAAAGAGTCAGTATAAGAGCTTGTAAGGAAAATCCACATACTCAATCATATCATGGTCTTTCATAATTTCTAACACTCACGCGGTACCTATGAGGTCAAAGCTTCAATCGGACACGGAGAAAGATAGGGGCTTATAGTTTTGCCTCCCAACTATTTACCTCAAGGGTAATGTCAACAATAATAACTCATGATCACCCACATCCGAGTGGATATATTTGTCTAGATCATTCCCCAACACATGACGCTTGCCAAAAGATAAAGGCGATATAAAAGAAATTGTGAAGATCACCACGACTCTTTCGTAAAGGTAAGTACTAGAAAGTAAAGGTAACAGATAGGCCCTTCGTAGAGGGAAGCAGAGGTTGTCATGTGCTTTTATAGTTGGATGTGCCATCCCTTAATGCAAAAGAACATCACTTTATATTGCCCCTTGTGATAAAGAACTTTATTATGTAGTCTGTCGCTTTTATTTCATCTGTATCAAAAGTTTGTATAAAGTTTATTTTCCTCGCACTAATAAACCACACATATTTAAAGAGCAATTTTTATTTCTTGCACGAATGACAACTTGCTTGAATTATCTTACTCAATCCATAGGTAGGTATGGTGGACTCTCAAGGGAATACTGGGTTAAAGGTTTTTGGATGCACAAGTAGTATCTCTACTTCGTGCAGGAGTTTCTCGCTAATATGAGGTGGAATCAAGCGACACATGTTGAAGGATCTACAACCATATAGCTTTTATTCGGAAATAAGCAACCATTACTCATTATGTTGTCTTCCTTGTCCAACATCAACCTTTTTGCATATGATCACTACAAGAAATATGTCAATTAACGACCTTATGGAAGTGACGATCACAGAAAATGGAAGTAAATCTACGACCATTTGAGATCAATTAGTCGTACGACGTTCGGAGGGGTCCTAACCCTGAAAACTAACGACCATTTTCATCAAAAAGGTCGTAACTTCATTACTGGAAATGGTTGTAAAGCGGATAGCCCTGGTTCGCTGCCTAATTTGTAGCTAATTACGACCAATATAGAGGGTCATACCTATGACTAGGTGCCACATCATCAGTTTTGCTACGTGTCATGTCCATGTGTCAATTTTTGCCCTAGTTTGTGAAGCAACCTACAATGCTGTCATTCCAAAATTTCTCGAAGATATCTCATAAATACTTTGGATCATATATTCCTCAAATATGTGAAAACCCTTCCTTCTATAGTTCGAAAATAATTCAGCAATATTCATTTTCCTATTCTGTTCAGAATAGCACTTTGTGAAGGAAGTGCTATTTCTATTTTTTTGATTGCCCTCAAAATTTTTGGGCACTCTTGACTATCCAAATCATTGCCTCATGAAAATTTCCGTATCCATTTGCCTAGTAAATATTTCTCAGCAAATTTCCAAAGTTTGTTTTCAGCTAACAACTTTGTGAAGGAAGTACTAGCTAGGAATATCCTGATGAGTTGAATTTTTTCCACATCTTCTATATGCGCAAACCATAGCTCTCCACACAATTTCAGCCCCATCTAACAATCCATGTGAGCTCATCGTCCAATCTTTGTTTCTTGTAATAATTTCAGTTTGTGAAGCAACTACACTTTATATTGCTTTATAGTTGATGAAAATTTACCACGGAATTAAACTGACCATATAACCTCACGCCACCAAATTTTAGCTCATTTAATTCAGCCAGTTTCCCTCGATATATTTCCCAATATTTTGTTCAGTAGAGAGCATTGTGAAGGAAGTACAATTTTTGTTTATCCAAATTTTATGAAATTTTTCCAGTCCTTAATGTGCCCAAATTATCATCCCCCTCCAAATTTCCACTCAATCTAATCATCTATGTGAGCCCAGTTTCAATTACCATTTTCTGTCCAGATTGGCACATTTTGAAGGAAGTGTCACTTTGGCACGTCCAAATGGTACAATTTTTTTACAGTTCCTTCGTATGCCCAAATTAACATCATACACCAAATTTCATCTCAATCCATTCATTCATTTGATCCCAGCTTCAACATCCTTATTTATGCACAGTGTGGTACTTTGCAAAGCAAGTGCCACCTAGGTTCATCCATTTGAGCTAAAAAATTGCCAAGAGAGTCTCCTTAGTAGATGATCATCCTCACCCAAAACTTAGGCCCATTGTCTATGTGCATTACCCACACCACTAATCAAACACTTGGCTGCTTATTCATGTTTGAGCTTAGTTCAGTCTCCTCGTGAGATTCTTCTATTGTATTCCTCTTGCTAACACCTACCTAGGGAGTGTCCAACCCACTAGACATGCATATTCCACCCAGAACATGTGGCAACACAACGGTCAGGCGGTGACCACGCGGCTGACATGCAAGTTTACGTGCTCTCGAGTTGGGGCCCTCGACCACCATCCAAACCTCGACGTCAAGCCACCACACCATGTATTTCTGATTAAATAGATACTAATGTACCTATAAATGATTTTTGGGAAAAATAAAGAGCAAACTATAATGCAGCTGCAGTTCAAATTTAACCCGCTTCCAACTGAATCGACATAAATTTTTCTTTTTAACGACAGGTGGATAAAAGATTTTAACACCCAACCATTTTGTCAATTGTACATTAAATATGGCCTAGTATTTAAGAAAAATGTTTTGGTCCAATTATGAAACAAATATATGGTAGGTCCTTCACAAAAAACTCATTTTGGGCACTTGAAAAATGTAAAATGATTTGTACATAAAAGAAAAATGAAAACTTCCTTAATCAACATTGTTTGACATTCCAGTACGCACCCTTGTGCACAATATGAGATCATTTGAACAAACTATGCCATGAATGTGGTCATAAGATTGATCATTTGGCTTGAAAGCCATGAATCTGCACACATGATAACTCATTTCTACGAACACTTTTTAAAAATAATGCCCATATTACAAGCTTATTATTTTACCTGGTAACTTTGTCACATATAATGACACAATGCAACGGTTTTTCATTTTTTTGATTTATTTTGAATTTTTCATGGCCATTTCAAAATGCGGTCAAAACAGCGGGTATGACCGTTCCTACCTAGTGGTTGAATCTTGGAAAACTTTTGATGTTTCTATGATGAAATAGATACTTTTGTACCTAGAAACGATTTTCGGGAAAAATAGAAAAGCTAACTATGAGGCAGCTGCAGTTCAAATTTGACTCGCTTCCAACTGATTCAACAAACATTTGTCTTTTTCACAAGAGGTGGATCAAAGCTTTTTACATCCAACCATTTGGTGAATTGTACATTAAATGTGGCCTAGTATTTTATAAAAATTATTTGGTCGAACTTTTCTACAAATATATGGTAGGTCGTTCACAAAAAAAACTCATTTTGGGTACCCAAAAAATGGAAAATAAAATTTCCGTCCAAAGAAAATGAAAACTTTCTTAGGCAACATTGTTTGCCATTACAATATGCACCGTTCTGCACAATATGATATGATTTGAACAAAATATGCCATGAATGTGGCTATAAGATTGATCATTTGGCTTTAAAGCCATGAATCTTCACACGTGATAACTCATTTCTGAGAACACTTTTTAAAACTAATTGCCATATTACAAGTTTATTATTTTACCTGGTAAATTTGTCGTTTATAATGACACAATGCGAAGGTTTTCCATTTTTTTATTTTTCATGCCCATTTTAAAATGCGGTCAAATCTGCGGGGTATGACCGTTCCTTGCTATTGGTTGAATAATGGAAAACTTTTGGTGTTTATCTAATTAAATGGATACTTACGTACCTAAAAATGATTTTTGGGAAAAATAAATAGCAAACTATAATGCAGCTGCACTTCAAATTTGACCCGCTTCGAGCTCAATCGACGAAAGTTTGTCTTTTTCACGAGAGGTGGATAAAATATTTTCACACTCAACCATTTGATCAATTGTACATTAAATGTGGCCTAGTATTTTAGAAAATTAATATGGTTTAATTTTTCAACAAATATATGGTAGGTCCTTCACAAAAAACTTATTTTGGTAACTCAAAAAATGAAAAATGATTTTTTTCGTCCAAAGAAAATGAATACAAGTTGGTGATAATCCATGAAATATGATTTACCTTGAGTGAAAATTTTAGTGGTGCCATTTTACAATACACTCTTGATAGGTTTTTCATAAACACACATGTTCTTAGCACTTCAAAATTATTTTTAATGTCACATATCTCAGGACAATCAAAACGCACAACAACCCTTCCCACGGATCACCCTATTCTAGCTGATCTGAGCCGCCCACGTCTCACAGATCCAATGTCTCTCAACCCACCCCTCCTACCTAAAAGGGAAATAGAAAACACAATTCCCTTCGTCGCCTCCTCCCCGATCCTGTCGCCTCCTGCTCCCAGATCCAGATCCTTTCCTCGCCTCCTCCCCGATCCAAAACCCTAGCAGGCACGTCCCTCCGCCGACAGCCTCCACCGGTGTGCCTCGCCGGGTCCCATCTGGTGTTGCCACCTCAAGACCTCCTCCCCGCCGCCGTCATCACATCCCACCGCTCCCGCAACATCCCAAGATGTCATCCTCCCGATCCTCTCCCCTTCCTCTGCTCTAGACACCCCATCTCCGTCGAGCCGCACACCTCCCTCCTCCAAAACGGCTCGAGCTCCATCCTTCTCTTCAACCATGGTGGGCGTCTCTCCGTAGCCCTACCCCCTCTCTTTCTCTTATCCTACCCCTTCCCCTCTGACCGCCGTGTCTTGGCTCCAAAACCCTAATCCTCCTGAGATCCCTTTCCCCTTCCCCCTCCTCCTCAAGCCAGCCGTCGGCGGCGGCGCGAAACCGGTAAGTAATCTTCTCTAGTCGTCGGATTCATATTTTCTCCAGCCGTCCTTCACTAACCATCTTCGAAATCCTCTCCAGTTTCCTACAAGGATGGCTCTCCTCCGCCTAGCCGCTATGAATGTATACGAAGTCTCGTACCGATGGCGCTTGGTGGATGCAGAGGAGGAAACTACCTCGTCGGGCGCCTGAGCGTCCCTGGTTTTAGGTGCATTATCCGTGATAATCTGTGAAGCTTCTATGGATGAATTTTCTTGGTGTTGTTGTACAAGACTTAGTTAGTCTCAGCGGCTCATAACGAACCAACCGTGCTCACAGTGCTTGTTGTTGTACAGTTACAAATGCCTTTTTACATACTTTTATTATTTGTGTCAACTTGTTTCCAGTTTTTGTTGTGTGGCATTTTTTAGTCTGATAGAATAGAATAGAATGGACGAATTTTCTATGTGTTAGTACAGAAGCTTCTCATCTAAATCTGTCTCAGCTTATGTTAACGAGCCAAACACACATTATTATCGCCTTCTGTGATTGTGATTGTACAAGATGGTCATAACAATCATTTGTGTGCACGTTAACTGTTTTTGTAATTTTAGAAATACCTTCATTGTCCAACTTGTCCCAATAGTGTGCAACTGCAACTTTTTTTTCATGGTGCTATTGTTGATTTTAGTTGGCTTCCGAATAGAGAACTTGCTTACCTTTGTATAAATCTGATTTGCACCTGGTGTGTTGTTAATTAGCTGCTAAATCGAAGCCCATGCTATCTAATTTTGTTTGTTGGATTAATCATAAATGGTAGATTTGTTGGGTATGCAAAGCTGCTGAATATTTGTATTCCGTTTGTTTGATTGCTGCATTAGAATTACACCATTCGGCTTGTCTTGTTTTGTTGTAGACATGTCATTGTTAGAGCTTTGTCTACAGTTTTCCATCAATTGTTCTAGTGATTTTCTACTGAAAAATGCATATGCATTGTTTATTCTATTTCAACTTCATCTTATGGTATGCTCAGTTTCTATTCTTCATGATTACGTCAATTTACTGAATCTATCAATCATATAGCTCTGCAGGATATGCAGATTCTATTGTGTCCTGCTAATTTTGCACTATATGATATGTAGATTCTTCCTACTAATTTAGAAGTAATATTTCTTAATGCTTAAGAAGAAATTTCAGTCATCATGCTATGTTGCTACTGTTTTAATCAACTGTAGATGTTCTAATGTGTTTCCCTATGTTTGTAATTTGCTCATTGCCTGTTTTTTCCTTGTTCAAGTTTCAAGTATTTGACCGGAAAATATTATGTAGAAATTATTTTAAACAAAGATGCATATGTTGTTTAAATATGGCCTGAGACACTAGTGCTTCATTTTGAAATCATTTCATATTTTTATATATGGTGTGTTTCTTTCCGTTGTTGATGTTGCATAGGTTCGTAATAAAGCGATATAATATGTGGCGCTTGTTGTTCTTTTTGTTTTTGCAGAGACTCGATAATGAATGATGAGGAACCTACTGATGGATCTTTCTCAAGGGCCCTTGTTGTGGCTGTACTTCGTAGGTAGTTATATTGTAATAGGTAGTAAAGACTGTAACAGGTTAATTTTGGCTATCATTTCAAGAATTTATTTGTGTACCATTTGAAATGTTTGTCTTTTGTGTACTATAAAAATGTGAGAACTAGAAAGCTGTCAAGTTGGACCAAATTAATGAAAAAGGCCAAGCTGAAAAACATAAATTGACTGTAAAAAGGCCGAGGCCCAAACAAGAATTGGAATGTACAAAGTTCAAAAAAAATGGATTGTAAAAAAAGAAATTGATTGTAAAAGGCCTCATCCTACAAAATAAAAGTCGGAATTGTTGGGCCAGGCCCATGTAGCAACAAAAGTTATTAGGAAAAAATACACTAAATGGGCTGAATTGTTGGACTCGGCCCATGCAAAACACTAAATTGGACCGGGCCGATTCTTATCAACGACCAATCCAATTGGTCGTAACTTTGCCACATCAGCTTGCCATGTTGGATCCACACTACAAGGAATATGCTAAAACATGACGCTATTTTTTCGTCGCTACATCGTCACGGTTTTTAATTTACGATGATCTCACGATGAAAAACCAAGCGTCGAAAACGGAGCGTCACAAATGAACAACAGTGACATTTTGATCAAAATCGTCGTAACTTTTACGACGATTCCTCGATCGTCGTAACCTTTACGACGATCCTCAATCGTCGTTGGCAATCAAACCCAGTCCTACGTGGCAGTCCTACATGGAAAAATTACGACAAAATCAATACGTCATGGTTGAAATCAGCCTAACCCATTTCAATTGATCACATGGGCTGGTTTTATTTTTTTTTTGGGCTTTTTCTTATTGGGCCTTAGCCTATTTACAACCACTTCTATTTACAGCCAGGACCCAAATACATTTGGTCCAGTTTCAGTTTTGGCCTTTTTTTATTTTTGAATTCAGCAACTTTTTGTTCCACAACTTGATTTCATTTCTATTTGTTGGGCCTTTTCAACCCAATTATTTGTCCAATATTAAATCCAACACTATTTCATATTCAAATCAAGAAAACTCCAAGTTATATTCAAATCATCCATCATATAACATCACATAATACATCTCCCAGGTTTACATAACACAATAAGTCATCTCCTAAATACATTTCCTTACACAAGAGTATAGCACAAACAAACATAATTACATAATAGAACAATGACACATCTGCTACTGTCACTACAATGGACTTCATTCCACTCTCCTATGAGACATGCTCAAGATGCGACAACTTGTTATCGTACAAGTAGACTCTCCTGCAATCATCTCTATCCGAGCCTGAAAGAGCAGCAAATCCAATTTTATTTAGCAGACAACCTGTACAGGAGTAAGAACTGCAAGAGTCAAATAAAATCCATCAACTAGTGAACAAACAAGAAACCTACCAGATCTTCAGGAAGTAAAACAATTAAACAGTCACAATTTATAGATCCACCAACATCTATGAACCTAATCTGCACTATGGGTTCAATGCCATCAGCATCTTCAGGAAATCGACTGCTTGTCTACTCTGTGGTTCCAGTTATAGAAGCAACTTCATTCGGATGTGTGCAACTTAACTGAAATGCATTATGCGGGTAATGACTACCAACTTTCCTTGTGGGGGAATACCAGGAAATAAGCGTAAAATACGGTATACTGAAATTGCACTAATAACAATCTAGCAGTTGATCCACTAATTGATGGTATGCATGCAGGGAAATATAGAGCAACTACAAGTCCTTTAGTCTACACAATATATAACCACTAATAGATGGTATGATTACAGCAAAACATAAAACAGTCATAATAAACACATTGTGCACATAAAAACATGGGACTCCCACCACACACCACAATAGGCTTTCATGGTGAATTGAGGTGCCTTCTGAAACAAGAGTATAGTTACTACCAGCACCATACAACACAACGATATCATACGGCGTGATTTAACCAGCAGTCAAAGTGAACAAAACAACACCTTTGTTACATTTCCTGCTTACTGCTCAGATTTAACAAAAAGTCTAACATAATTAACCACAAATGTTGTTTTGGATTTTCATACCTTTGTAGCATCAGTGAGTAACTCAGTACGAGAAGGGTAGGCGGCATAATACTGATCAGCCCTCGAAATACCAGCCCTTTTCCTGCAATAAGTTTTAGCAACAGAGAAGAATATTAGCAGGTAAGAATAAGAAGTAGTGAGACACTTCAGGTCTGTAAAGGGAAATTCAGGAGGGACATACGTATTGCTTGTGTAAGCATAGGTAACGAGGGTAGTGAATGAATATAATCCAGCATAAGAAGCCAGTCGCCTAAACTTCTGAATCTTTAAGACATCCTTGCACAGATACAAGATATCCATCTCATAGCACCTTGACCCTGGTGTTAGAGCAAAGATAAATCAGTTGGGGACATACACAGCTCTACCGCCTCTCAGGGCTGATGGAAAGTAGCATTGATACGGCCATGAGATACGCACCTTCATGAAGATGGCGTCGCTAGAGGGGATGGACTTGAACATGTCTCCACCAACGTGCTTAACTCCTGCATTTTTAAATTTGCACAATCAGGTACATTTTTCTGAAGCCGAGATGGCAAGCAACACAAGTGTGCTCTCAACTGAAACCTCACTCTCAAACTGTTGATGTCGACACTCTGAACTCCCAACAGGTAAAACTTCTGAACCCAACAGGGGGGAACCCCTTTCACTCAAAAAAAATTGAAGGAAAAGAATAACCCTTAATAATGCCCCTATGCTACCCAGTGCCCACTTGTACATTTATTTAATTAGAGTTGTTCGTTTGTTCTTACGCTGCTCAGTGCGAACCATGCTCATCGCAGCTTAATAATACTAAGATATTGCAATCCAGGTCCCAACAACCATTTGCCCTGCTAGCACGTTACAGATTAAAAGCATGGCATTGGATCCCCATGTGCACCTAACTTCTGTTAGACTGTTTTAACCTTTTTTTTGTGCTAGTTTGCACGCATGTATTTGGCCAGGTTGTGCAACAAACATTACCCTGTTAATTTGTCATAATTTGTGGGTATCACACTATCCATGTGAACGTTTATGAGTAAGCCACAAACATATAAACGAGGAAGCCACAAACCATGAGAAACTGTAGTGGTCCTTCAGTTTCGCTGGACACGTTGTGAACGTTGTCCGAGTTGCCGATTACGGCGAAGGACCACAAACATATAAAAATCGATAGAATGATTCTTGTATGCCCACTGCAGTGAAACCATGAATTATCGTTAGTAAATCATGAATTGTTCTCAATAATAGTACAGAAGGGGACAATATTGAGCAGTTTGTCAGCCTGGCATGGTGGCAACAGTAAAATAGATACAAGCAGGCACTCCCTTCTCTGTATATCAATTCAAAGTCTAACCAATCTCTGAATTTTCAGCATGAATCCCTTCTTCGCAAGGAAGCATGCCCTGGAAAGCTAAATTAAGTTACACATGTAATGGCCAAATTGGGGGAAGTTAGTAGCTAACCAAGTTTAAGCACACACAAACGCTGCTATAATAAGATAAATGATGGGGTTAAAAGTCCAATGGACAAACTGAGGTAAAACCAGCTCGGTTTTAGGCCTCTGAAATCAGAACTCAACTAAGAGATCCGCTGACCTAACACGCACGGAACCAGTTTCAAATCGATCGAACGAACGGTGTGGTGAGCCCTGCTCGATACAACACGGAGCAACCGGGTTCCCCGCTACCAAACAGCCCACCAACCGGGTTCACTGTCATGCTCTTCCTCCCGGCGGCGACCTTACTGGCAGAGGGGATGCTCGAATTTCTACACACTAACTTGAGAGATTTTTTCTTCTTAAGAGATAAGTAAAGAATTCGTGCAGCATAAGAGTGAATGAATATCTCAGACTAAATCTGTCCTGCTCTTACAGACCGGCCAAACCCTATCTATTCACTGGAAGTCTGGAACATACTACGATACCAACTACGGAGAGACAGCAGGCGGGGGAAAGGGAAACGGATCCAAGGACGCACCTGGTGGCCGGTGGGCTGGTGGACGACGATGCGGCAGGCGTCGCCGGCCTTCTTGCCAGGGCAGGCGGCATCGACGGACACCCCGTACACCTGCAGCGCCTGGAACGGGACCATGGCCTGAATCCATCCGTGGATCCAAGATAGAGACCAGTTAACAAGCCGGAATCAGGATGCAGGAAACGAAGTACTCGTAGAGTACAAGGGGAATCGATATAATCGGTGCACGGAAGAGGAGGAGGATAAGATGGTGACCTCGTAGTCCTCCATGTAGTCTCCGCAGAGCAGGAGCACCTTCTTGGCAGTCATGGCTGCTGTGGTTGTGGCTGTGGCTGTGCTCACCTCCCCCCACGCACACTCCAGATTTCGCCGAGCTCCAAGCCAACCAAGCCTGGACGGGGAGCCGTGGTGGGAGGCGGCGGCGAGGGAGAGGGAGATCAGGGAGAGGGCTAGGGTTCCTGTGCGTGAGAGAGAGGGATGGATGGATGGGGATGGAGAGATGGATGGATGGATGAACGCCATGTCATCAATCCATGCCACAACCAATTCCACCAATTAGAATAAAGCACATGCAATTATATTTTTCCTATTGTTTTGCTTCTACTTTTTCACATGATAAAATCCAAATATGATCTTTTGGAGTAGACAACCTGCATCTTGCAATTACAAGCAATGTTGTCAAAGGGACTTTTCATTTTCTTTGCACAAAAAATCCATTTTCCATTTTTCAAGTGCCCAAAGTGAGTTTTTTGTGAAGGACCTACCAAATATTTGTCGCAAAATTGGACCAAATCATTTTTCTAAAATTTTAAGTCTTATTAAATGTACAATTGACCAAATGGTTTGGTGTCAAAAGCTTTTGATCCACCTCTCGTGAAAATGACAAATTTCCTTTGATTGTGGTGGAAGCAGGTCAAATTTGAACTACAACTATTTGATAGATTGCTCTTTAATTTTTCCAAAAATCATTTCTAGGTACATAATTATCTATTTAATCATAGAAACACCAAAATATTTGCAAGAATCAAGCCCTAGCTACGAACGGTCATACCCGTCGTTTGGACCGTATTTTGAAACACGCATGAAAAATTCAAAAACAAATAAAAAATTGAAAAACCTTCGCATTGTGTCATTATATGTGACCAAGTTACCAGGAAAAATAATAAAGTTGTAATATGACAATTATTTAAAAATAGTGTTCTCAGAAATGGGCTATCATGTGTGAAGATTCATGGCTTTCAAGCCAAATGATCAATCTTATGGCCATATTCATGGCATAGTTTGTTCAAATGATCTAATATTGTGCACAATGATGTGTATTGGAATGGCAAACAATGTTGCTTAATGAAGTTTTCATTTTCCTTGTATGAAAAATTCATTTTCCATTTTTCAAGTGCCCAAAATGAGTCTTTTGTGAAGGACCTACCATATATTTGTAGCAAAATTGGACCAAATCATTTTTCTAACATACTAGGACATTTTTAATGTACAATTGAGCAAATAGTTGGCTGTTAAAGGCTTTTATCGACCGATCCTGAAAAAACAAATTTTCGTTGAATCAGCTGAAAGTGAATCAAATTTGAACTGCAGCAACATTATAGTTTGCTCTTTATTTTTCCTAGAAATCATTTCTAGGTACACAAGTATCTATTTAATCATAGAAACACCAAAATATTTCCAAGATTCAACCACTAGGTAAGAACGGTCATACCCGCTGTTTTGACCGCGTTTTGAAATGGCCATGAAAAATTCAAAACAAATTCAAAAAATGGAAAACCATTGCATTGTGTCATTATATGTAACAAAGTTACGAGGAAAAATAATAAACTTGTAATACGACAACTATTTTAAATAAGTGTTCTTAGAAATGGGCTATCATGTGTGAAGATGCATGGCTTTCAAGCCAAATGATCAATCTTATGGCCACATTCGTGACATAGTTTGTTGAAATGATATAATATTATGCACAAGGGTGCATATCGAAATGACAAACAATGTTGATTAAGGAAGTTTTCATTTTCCTTGTATGAAAAATTCATTTTCCATTTTTCAAGTGACCAAAATGATTTTTTTTGTTAATGACCTACCATATATTTGTTTTAAAATTGGACCAAATCATTTTTATAAAATACTAGTCCATATTTAATGTACAATTGACAAAATGGTTGGGTGTTAAAATCTTTTATCCACCTCTCGTGAAAAATACAAATTTATGTTGATTCAGCTAGAAGCGGGTTAAATTTGAACTGCAGCTGCATTATAGTTTGCTCTTTATTTTTCCCAAAAATCATTTATAGGTATACAAGTATCTATTTAATGAGAAATACATGGTGTGGTGCCTTGGCGTCGAGGTTTGGATGGTGGTCGAGGGCCCCAACTCCAGAGCGCGTGAACTTGCATGCCAGCCGCATGGTCACCGCGTGACCGTTGCATTGCCCCGCGTTCTAGGTGGAAGAGGCATGTCTGGTGGGTTGGACAATCCCTCGGCAGGTGTTAGCAAGAAGAATATAATAGAAGAATTTCATGAGGAGACTGAACTAAGCTCAAACATGAATTAGCAGCCAAGTGTTTGATTAGCGGTGCGGGTAATTCACATAGACAATGGGCCTAAATTTTGATTCAGGATGATCATCTACTAAGGAGACTCTCGTGTTAAATGTTTAGCTCAAATGAATGAATCTAGGTGGCACTTGCTTTGCAAAGTAACACACTGTGCAGAAATATGTATGTTGAAGCTGGGATCAAATGAATGAATGGATTGAGCAGAAATTTGGTGTATGATGTTAATTTGGACATATTAAGGCACTGTATAAAAATTATACCATTTGGACATGCCAAAGGGACACTTCCTTCACAATGTGCCAATCTGGATAGAAAATGATAATTGAAACTCGGCTCACATAGATCATTGGATTGAGCTAAATTTTGGAGGAGGATGATAATTTTAGCACATTAAGGTATTGTAGAAATTTCATAAAACTTGGATAAACAGAAATTTTACTTCCTTCACAATTCTCTATACTGAACAAAATATTGGGGAAAATATTGAGGGAAACTGGCTCAATTAAATGAGCTAAAATTTGGTGGAGTGAGGTTATATGGTTAGTGTCATCCCGTGGTAAATTTTCATCAACTACAAAGCAAAATAAAATGTAGTTGCTTCACAAAATGAAAATATAACCAGAAACAAAGATTGGATGATAAGCTCACATGGATTGTTAGATGTGGCTAAAATTTTGTGGAGAGCTATGTTTTGGGCACATAGATGATGTGGAAAAAATTAAACTCATCAAGATATTCCTATCTAGTACTTCCTTCACAAAGCTGTTAGCTGAACACAAACTTTGGAAATTTGCTGGGAAATATTTACTAGGCAAATCATTACGAAAGTTTTCATGAGGCAATGATTTGGATAGGAAAGAGTGCCCAGAAAATATGAGGGTAATCAAAGAATTAGGAATAGCACTTCCTTCACAAAGTGCTATTCTGAACATAATAGGAAAATGAATATTGCGGAATTATTTTTGAACTATGGAAGGAAGGGTTTTCACATATTTGAGAAATATATGATCCAAAGTATTTATGAGAATTTTTCGAGAATTTTTGGAATGATAGTATAGTAGGTTGCTTCACAAACTAGGATGAGGTGGGATAGAATGGACCCACGAGTGACATGTCAACATAGTTAGAACATGTTACGACATTTTTACAATCGTCGTAAAAGTTATGACGATCTCATCTTATGCGGTTACGACGTTTTTGACTCACATCGTCGTAATTTATATGTAGATTTGATCCCCTCAAACGGTTTACGACGATCTTCGATGAAATCGTCATAGATTTATGACGAATTCATCGACGACATTTAAAAAAAAGTCATGTATGAACATATTTCTTGTAGTGCCAACGTGGCCTAGACAGACTTCTAACGACCAAAACAATTGGTCATAGAACCAACGACCTTTTGTTTGGTTGTAAATGTCTATGACCATTCTAGAAGAAAGGTCGTTATAGTTCATTAGAGACGCTCAACTTTTGACCGTCTCTTTTTGGTCATAAAAAGGACGCAAATGGAAATCACCGACCATTCGGTGATGAATATTGAAGATCGTAAGTTAGCATATTTATTGTAGTGGATATTTTAATGAGTGCTTACAATCACAAAAGATGTCTAAGATAATATATTTATATGTGAACCTATCTTTCTTTATTACTTCCTTTTAATTGCAACAATGACCAACAGCTTTGTTTGTCAACTCACAACAATTTTGAATCGACATACTTATTATATGTGAAGTCATCACTCCCCATAAGATCATTATGTATGCTGTTTTGCTATTATTCTAAACTTCTTTCTATTTCTTTTTCTCAAGATCATAGCAAGCAAGCAAAGCCCTTGACTCAAAACTACTCTTTAATATATAACTCTCGGACTTGCTTACATATGGGGAACATAAAGAAAACTCAAACTAGATCACACTAAAACTTTATTCTACTAGATCAAGATATAACTAAAAGGATAGAAAGAAGAAAAACAAAAAAATAAAAAAGGTGTGATGGTGATACGATAGGCACAAGCCAAGGGGAGTACCCATACCCATGTGTTAAGTTGTCTTTCTTTGGAGATGGTGATGTTGGAGTTGTGGGTGAGGTTGGAAGTTTGTCCTCCGTCTTCCAAGGAATGGGCTCACCATTGTCAAGAGATGAACTAGTCTTTGGAATCCTAAAGCATGCAACCAAACTCATTTTCTTAAATCTATATTCATACTCATAGTTTTGGTTTTGCACGCAATAGATCTAGGCTTGGAGGTGCTCGATTTTCTCATAAATCTTGAAGACGTGATCCCAAAGGTTCTTGGCGTACAACTTGTGCTTATGGGTAAACTTCGAGACCATTAGGTGATTGGCATTAAGTCCTCATTCCACCATCTCTTGGCACTTGAAGACTTGTTGCTCCATTGCTTCGAACCTTGCCTCCACGCTTCTGGTCTTCTTTGGTCCCTCAACATCACGGATGCGCAGCACCCCCTCATGCATCTCAATGGTTTGAGGGTGTTGCAGCACCTCCGCAAGGTAGGGGTTGATGAACCTCTCAAAGAGCTTGTCCTTCAGAGTACTTGAAGACGTCATGTTGATCTAAATCTGTTACACAAACAACTCGAAATGAAAACAGGATGTATTGTCGAGATACGAAGGTCAAAATCTTCAGGAAATTATATAATGAATTTTTGCCGACCCGAAGGAGTATTCCACAAGAAAACAGAGTCCGGAGGGTGCACGGGGTGGCCACAAGCCTGTAGGGCGCGACCAAGGGGGTAGGCCACGTCCCCTGGCTTGTCGCCTCCGAGTGCATGCTTCGGACTGCTTTAAATTTTCCTAATTTTTTAACTATTCCAAAACTGGTAAAATTGTCATTGAAAATGTTTTGGAGTCGGTTTGCTTACTATAGAACATACCTATTCCTTTTCAACGTCCGAGACGTTCTGATAGGTCTCCCTAATATACTCTTCCAGCATTATGGTATTGATAATATGAGTTTCAACATTTATGGGAGTACCTGGGATATAATGTTTGATTCTTTGCCCGTTTACCACCTTCGGATTTGCGCCTTCGACGTTGTTGATCTTGACGGCACTGGAACGATATACTTCCTCAATAATGTAAGGACCTTCCCATTTAGAGAGATTTTTCCTGCAAAAAATCTTAAACGAGAGTTGTATAGAAAGACATGATCACCTACATTGAATTCACGCTTTTGTATCCTTCTATCATGCCATCTCTTAAAATTTAATTTGAACAACTTAGCATTCTCATAGGCGTGGGTTCTCCATTCATCAAGTGAGATAATGTCAAATAACCTATTTTCACCAGCAAGTTTGAAATCATAGTTAAGCTCTTTAATTGCCCAATAAGCTTTATGTTCTAGCTCTAGAGGTAAGTGACATCCTTTACCATAGACCATTTTATACGGAAACATACCCGTAGGGTTTTTGTAAGCGGTTCTATAAGCCCATAATGCATCATCAAGTTTCTTAGAGAAATTCTTTCTAGATATATTAACAGTCTTTTGCAAGATCAACTTAATTTCTCTATTGCTCAACTCTTATTGCCCACTAGACTGAGGATGATAAGGAGATGCAATTCTATGATTAACATCATACTTAGCAAGAAATTTACGAAAAGCACCATGAATAAAGTGTGAACCACCATCAGTCATTAAATATCTAGGGACTCCAAATCTAGCGAAAATAACTTCTTTCAGCATTTTAATAGAAGTGTTATGATCAACACTACTAGTTGGAATAGCTTCTACCCACCTAGTAACATAATCAACAGCAACTAGAATATGAGTATACCCGTTGGATTTTGGAAAAGGTCCCATATAATCAAAACCCCAAACATCAAATGGTTCGATAACTAGAGAGTAATTCATAGACATTTCCTGGCATCTACTAATATTACCAATTCTTTGAAATTCATCACAAGACAAGACAAACTCAAGAGCCTTCTTGAAGAGAGTAGGCCAATAAAAACCAGATTGTTATACCTTGTGTGCAGTTCTATCTCCAGCGTGATATCCTCCGTAGGCCTCGGAGTGACACTTGTATAGGATCTATCCCTGTTCATGCTCAGGTACACAACGTCTAATAATACCTTCTACTCTTTGTTT
Source organism: Hordeum vulgare subsp. vulgare (assembly GCF_904849725.1). NCBI lineage: Eukaryota > Viridiplantae > Streptophyta > Magnoliopsida > Poales > Poaceae > Hordeum > Hordeum vulgare. Next base: position 437,923,720 of record NC_058522.1, on the reverse strand, counting down.
ATAAAGGTGTGGATTGTCCCAAAAGTAATGTCTTAAATCATAGAAGAACTTTTTCTTTTGTTGGTATGTAAAGCTAGGCAGTATAAATTTAGCAACAATGTAGTTAGCATAATCAGCATACCAAGGAGCATTGCGTGAAGCATTTATGATAACTAATTGTTCATGAGGGAAGCTATCATCAATAGGCAGTGGGTCATCAAAAACATTTTCTAATCTAGACAAGTTATCTGCTATGAGGTTATCAGCGCCCTTTCTATCAATAATATGCACATAAAATTCTTGTAGCAGAAGAACCCATCTAATAAGTCTAGGTTTAGCATCCTTCTTTTCCATAAGGTACTAAATAACAGCGTGATCAGTGTGAACAGTTACTTTGCAATCAACGATATAACGTATAAACTATCACAAGCAAACACAACTGCTAAAAATTCCTTTTCAATGGTAGTGTAGTTTCTTTGAGCAATGTCTAGAGTTTTACTAGCGTAGTGGATGACATTTAATTTATTATCAACTCTCTGCCCTAGAACAGCACCAATAGCATAATCACTAGCATCACACATAATTTCAAAGCGTAGGTTCCAATCAGCTGGTTGATCAATAGGTGAACTAATCAAGGCTTTCTTCAGAGTTTCAAATGCTTCTACACAATCATCATCAAAAACGAATGGAACTTCCTTTTGCAAAAGATTAGTGAGTGGCTTAGAAATTTTTTAGAATTCTTTAATAAATCTCCTATAAAAAACAGCATGACCAAGGAAACTTCTTATACCTTTAATATCTGTTGGACAAGGCATCTTTTCAATAGCATCAACTTTAGCTTTGTCAACTTCAATACCTCTTTCAGAGATTTGTGTCCCAAGAACATGCCTTCATTAACCATAAAGTGGCACTTCTCCCAATTCAAGACAATGTTAGTTTCTTCACATCTCTGCAAAACTCGATCAAGGTTGCTCAAGTAATCATCAAAATAAGTTCCGTAAACGGAAAAATCATCCTTGAAAACCTCAACAATCTTTTCACAAAGTCAGAGAATATAGCGATCATACATATTTGAAAGGTAGCAGGTGCATTGCATAAACCAAAAGGCATATGTCTATAAGCAAAGGTACCGTAAGGGCAAGTAAAGGTGGTCTTCTCTTGATCCTCTTTTGATACATCTATTTGAGAGAAGCCAAAATAACCATCTAGAAAGAAAAAATGTGTATGTTTGGATAGTCTTTCTAACATTTGATCAACAAAAGGTAGAGGTAATGATCTTTCCTAGTGGCCTTATTTAATTTCCTAAAATCAATTACCATTCTATATCCCGTAACAGTTCTTTGCGGGATCAATTCATCCTTATCATTAGGAACAACGGTAATACCTCCCTTTTTAAGGACACAATGAACGGGACTAACCCATCTACTATGAGCAATAGGATAAATTATACCTACCTCGAGAAGTTTTAGTATTTCATTTCTTACCACTTCCTTCATTTTAGGATTTAATCATTGTTGGTGATCAACAACTGGTTTAGCATTAGGCTCCATACTGATTTTGTGCTGACATAGAGTGGGACTAATGCCCTTAAGATCATCAAGAGTATATCCAATAGCGGCACGGTGCTTCCTCAAAGTTTCAATAATATCTTTTATTCATCCTCTGAAAGGTTAGCACTAATTATAATAGGACATATATATTTTTCATCAAGATAAGCATACTTCAGACTATGAGGTAATTGTTTAAGCTCAAACACGGGATCACCCTTAAGTGGAGGAGGATCCCCGAGTATTTCAACAAGCAGGTTGTGTTTCAGAATAGGCTGTTGGTCAAAGAAAATATTATCTATTTCATTCCTTTCATTCATATGCATATCATTTTCATGGTCTAGCAAATAATATTCTACGGGATCGGTAGGAGGCACGGTGATAGAAGCGAGACCAATAATTTCATATTTACTAGGCATTAACAGTATTTAAGAAGGGTCTACTGAATATAATGGGACAAAAATCATCTTGTGGGGATCCAAGAAGAAGAAAATCACTAGGATACTTTATTTTCCCACACAAGACTTCACCATTTCTAACAATCCCAATTGGTGAAATAGTATCGCTATTAGCAAGCTTGATGGTAACATCAATTTCCTCTAAATCGACTGGTGCAATATCATTCATAATTTCTTGATATAAGGTAAAGGGAATTGCACTCACACTAGCACCCACATCACATAAGCCATGATAACAATGATCTCATATTTTAACAGAAAAAACAGGAACGCCAAGAATAGGTCTATGTGTACCCTTAGTATCAGGTCTAGCAATTCTAGCGGCCTCATTACAGAAGTGAATGACATGCCCATCAATATTATCAACCAAGAGATCTTTAACCATAGCAATATTAGGTTCAACTTTAATTTTTTTCAAGAGGTATAGGTGTTCTATTACAACTCTTACGAACCACAGTTGAAGCTTTAGCATGTTCCTTTATCCTAACAGGAAAGGGTGGTTTTTCAATATAAGCAGTAGGAATAATGGGGTCTGCATTATAAATAGTAGTATCTTCTTCAACTTTAATAGGTTCTACCACTTTAACTTCAATGGGAGGATTATATTTAAACCACTTATGCTTGGGGAGATCAACATGAGAAGCAAAAGATTCAAAAAATGAAGCTATTACCTAAGAGTCAAGTCCATATTTAGTGCTAAAATAACGAAAAGCATTGGTGTCTATAAAGGATTTAACACAATCAAACTTAAGGCTTATACCTGACTCATTACCTTCATCAAGTTCCCAATATTCAGAGTTGTGTTTAATTCTTTCCAATAATTCCCATTTTAATTCAATATCTTTCTTCATAAAGGAACCAAAACAAGAAGTGTCGAGCATGGATTTGTCATTACGAGAGAGCCGAGCATAAAATTCTGAATGATAATTTCTCTCGGTAGCTCATGATTGGAGCATGAATATAACATTGACTTAAGCCTCCCCAAGATTGAGAGATTGTTTCTCCTTCATGAGGCAAAAAATTATAAATATAATCCCGATCATGACGAACGAGATGCATAGGATAAAACTTCTGATGAAATTCCAATTTCAATCGGTTGTAGTTCCATGATCCAATATCATCACATAGCCTATACCATGTCAACGCCTTTTCCTTAAAATATAAAGGAAAGACTTTCTTCTTGACATCATCCTCGGGCAGACCTGCAAGCTTAAATAATCCACAAACTTCATCCACATAGATTAGATGCAAATCAGGATGTAGTGTTCCATCTCGTGCATAAGGATTAGCTAGCAGATTTTCTATCATACCCGAAGGAATTTAATAATAGATATTTTCAGTAGTTGCAGCAGGTTGAGGAGCATCTCTTTGTGCTTCTCGTTGGGGTGAAGATACCCCGAACAAGCCCCTCAAAGGATTATTTTCCATAGTGACAAGTGAGATTTAATTTCAGCATCGTATATAATTTTTTCCTTACCACGTTCCACTTACCAAAGGCGCTTGACTCCCCAGAAACGGCGCCAGAAAAGAGTCTTGATGAGCCAAAATTGTAGGGGATCTATTGTAGTCCTTTTGATAAGTAAGAGTGTCGAACCCAACGAGGAGCAGAAGGAAATGACGAGCGATTTTCAGCAAGGTATTCTCTGCAAGGACTGAAATTATCGGTGAAAGATAGTTTTGTGAAAAGGTAATTCATAATCGGTAGCAAGTAACAAATGTAACAATGGCGCAGCAAGGTGGCCCAATCCTTTTTGTAGCAAAGAGAAGCCTGGACAAACTCTTATATAATGAAAAGTGCTCCCGAGGACACATGGGAATTTATGTCAAGCTAGTTTTCATCATGCTCATATGATTTGCTTTCGTTACTTTGATAATTTGATATGTGGGTGGACCGGTGCTTGGGTGCTGCCCTTACTTGGACAAACCTCCCAATTATGATTAACCACTCTCGCAACCATCCGCAACTACGAAAGAAGAATTAAGATAAATCTAACCATAGCATGAAACATATGGATCCAAATCAGCCCCTTACGAAGCAACTCATAAACTAGGGTTTAAGCTTTTATCACTCTAGCAACCCATCATATACTTATTACTTACCAATGCCTTACTCTAGGTACAAATAATTGTGAAGTGCCATGTAGTCGATGTTCACATAACACCAATAGAGGAGAGACAACATACATCTTACCAAAATATCGAAAAAATAGCAAATTCACATGATTACTTATAACAAGACTTATCCCATGTCCTGAGGAACAAACGTAAATACTCACAAAGCATATTCATGTTCATAATCAGAGGAGTATTGATAATAATTAAGGATTTGAACATATAATCTTCCACCAAATAAACCAACTAGCATCAACTACAAGGAGTAATCAACACTACTAGCAACCCACAACTACCAATCTGAGGTTTTGAGACAAAGATCAGATACAAGAGATAAACTAGGGTTTGGATAGGAGATGGTGCTGATGAATATGTTGATGGATATTGACCCCTCTCGATGAGAGGATCGTTGGTGATAACGATGGCTTCGATTTCCCCCTTCGTGAGGAAAGTTTCCCCGACGGAATAGCTCCGCCGGAGCTCTAGATTAGTTATGTCGAAGTTCCGCCTCGAGACGGCGGCGCCTCATCCCGAAAGGTTGGATATGATTTTTTCCAAGTCAAAACCCTTCATATAGTAGAAGATGGGCACCGGAGGCCTCCTAGGGGCCCCACAAACCTGCAGGGCGCGACCAAGAGGGTAGGTCGCGCCCCTGGCTTGTGACCTCCTGGTGGGTCCCCTCTGATATTTCTTTCGCCCATTATTTTTTATATATTCTAAAACAATTCTCCTTAACTTTTCAGGACTTTTGGAGCTATGCAGAATAGGCCTCTAAGATTTTCTCCTTTTCGATTCCAGAATTCTAGCTCCCGACATTCTCTCTCTTCATGTAAATCTTGTAAAATAAGATAGAAAAGGCATACATATTGTAGTATAATGTTTATTAACATCCCATAATGCAATAAATATTGATATAAAAGCATGATGAAAAATGGATGTATCAATGAGCAACCGAACTGGTATCAAATACCCAGGCACTACTACGAGAGATAGTTAGGAACACATCAATAACATATATATCAAATATACCTTTGTTGACGTAGCCAACCTTCTTATCGGCCACACACTTGGGACAGTTCCGCTTCAAGTGGATAGTCCCCTTGTAGTAAAAGTACTCAGTATCTTCATGGGAGCGGCAACTCACTTGATGTTGTTCTTGAAGTTTCCCTTCTTAACCTTGCCTTTCTTGAAACTAGTGGTCTTGTTCACCATTTACGCTTGGTGCCAATTTTTTATTTCTACTTTTGCGGATTCACTACTGAAATTCAGAAATTTGCCGTCTGCCATGGTGGACGGCAAAGGGGGGAACCACGGACGGCAAAGGCTTCACCGTCGGTCAGTAGACGGCAAACTAGACGATAAAAAAATCCGGTGAAGAGGTTCTTTGCCGTCTGCTTTTGTAAAGCGGACGGCAAAGAATCTTTGCCATGAGGGGGCAGACGGCAAATTAACTGGGACGGCATATACTGCAACGGCCCCGTTAAGTGTGAACGGCAGGCCTCCTCTCTTTGCCTTCTGCCATCCCCCCCTTTGCCATGTGGGGGCAGACGGCAAAGAGGGGAGAGAAAGGGGGCTGATTCCCCCCTTTGCCGTCTGCCCACCCCCCTTTGCCATGTGGGGGCAGACGGCAAAGAGGGGAGAGAGAGGGGGCAGATTCCCCCTTTGCAATCTGCCAACACCCCTTTGCCATGTGGGGGCAGACGGCAAAGAGGGGAGAGAGAGGGGGCAGATTCCCCCTTTGTCGTCTGCCATCCCCCCTTTGCCATGTGGGCGCAGACGGCAAAGGGGGGAACCAGCCCCTTTTTAATTTATTTTTAATTATATCCAACATTTTTAAAAATAATCAGGATATATATATATATTACATAAATAAATTTCTTTCCGTACTCATAACCATATTAAAATAATTCTCATCCATAGTGCATACATATTATGCAAGTTGCATCCGTACCAAACCATATATTACACCAGTTTCATCCACATGCATACAAAGTTTCATATATATATCCATATACTACAATAGTTTCAATACAAGCCATGGTACAAGAAATCTTCTTCAATCATTCCATCAATATAATCCAAGCTTCCCGTGAAGTGAAGGTAATCTGCAAAATGACAAATAAGAAAGTTAGAAGAATAATACTGGATGAAGAAGTGTATATATAGGTTATTTCGGGGAGAAGTTAGCTATGTATAGACCATTTAGGAGCTAACTAAGCTAATTATGTCATTTAGGTGGAACCCTAGCTAACTATAAGTCGTTTCGGAGCTAACTAGGGTAAAATAGGTCATTCCGGAGCAAACTATGCTTGTTAAGCCATTTTGGATCTAGCTAGGCTAATTATAGGCCATTTAATACCTAAGTTAGGGGGAATAGGTCATCTTGCACCTACGTAAGCCTTATTATGTCATTTAGGAGAGAACTTAGCTAACTATATGTCGTTTTTTATTAAATAGGTCATTTTGGAGCTAACTAAGCTAATTATGTCATTTCGTAGGATAATTAGCCAATTTAGCCTTTCTTGGATGAGTCTAAGCTACGTAGAAGAAGAGAAAGAGAAGAAGAAGTAAAAGAAGGAGGAGGAGGAGGAGGAGGAGAAGGAAGAGGAGAAGAAGAAGAAAAGAAGAAGGAGAAGGAGAAGGAGGAAGAAGGAGGAAGAAGAAGGAGAAGGAGGAGCTCCTTATCCTTATTGTCCTCCTTCCTCTCCTTCTTCTTATCCTCCTCCTTCTCCTTCTTCTTCCGTCCTTTCATTTTTCCTCTTTCTTCTCCTCTTGTCCCCTTCGTCGGGCTAAATTGGCTTAGAATGCCTTTTTGGAGCTAATTATGTCATTTCGAGGATAATTAGCTAAGTATAGGTCATGTTTTATTAAATAGGCCATTTAGGAGCTAACTAAGCTAATTATGTCATCTAGGTGGAACCCTAGCTAACTATATGTCGTTTCGGAGCTAACTTGGGTAAAGTAGGTCATTCCGGAGCAAACTATGCTTATTAAGCCATTTTGGATCTAGCTAGGCTAATTATAGGCCATTTAATACCTAAGTTAGGGGGAATAGGTCATCTTCCAGCTACATAAGCCTTATTATGTCATTTAGGAGAGAACTTAGCTAACTATAGGTCATTTTTTATTAAATAGGCCATTTTGGAGCTAACTAAGCTAATTATGTCATTTCGTAGGATAATTAGCCAATTTAGCCTTTCTTGGATGAGTCTAAGCTACGTAGAAGAAGAGAAAGAGAAGAAGAAGTAAAAGAAGGAGGAGGAGGAGGAGGAGGAGAAGGAAGAGGAGAAGAAGAAGAAAAGAAGAAGGAGAAGGAGAAGGAGGAAGAAGGAGGAAGAAGAAGGAGAAGGAGGAGCTCCTTCTCCTTCTTCTCCTCCTTCTTCTCCTTCTTCTTGTCCTCCTCCTTCTCCTTCTTCTTCTCCTCTTCTTCTTCTTCCTTCCTTTCATTTTTCCTCTTTCTTCTCCTCTTGTCCCCTTCTTCGGGCTAAATTGGCTTAGAATGCCTTTTTGGAGCTAATTATGTCATTTCGAGGATAATTAGCTAAGTATAGGTCATGTTTTATTAAATAGACCATTTAGGAGCTAACTAAGCTAATTATGTCATCTAGGTGGAACCCTAGCTAACTATACGTTGTTTCGGAGCTAACTTGGGTAAAATAGGTCATTCCGGAGCAAACTATGCTTATTAAGCCATTTTGGATCTAGCTAGGCTAATTATAGGCCATTTAATACCTAAGTTAGGGGGAATAGGTCATCTTGCAGCTACGTAAGCCTTATTATGTCATTTAGGAGATAACTTAGCTAACTATAGGTCATTTTTTATTAAATAGGTCATTTTGGAGCTAACTAAGCTAATTATGTCATTTCGTAGGATAATTAGCCAATTTAGCCTTTCTTGGATGAGTCTACGCTACGTAGAAGAAGAGTAAGAGAATAAGAAGTAAAAGAAGGAGGAGGATAAGGAGGAGGAGAAGGAAGAGGAGAAGAAGAAGAAAAGAAGAAGGAGAAGGAGGAAGAAGGAGGAGATCCTTCTTCTTCTTCTCCTCCTTCTTCTCCTTCTTCTTATCCTCCTCCTTCTCCTTCTTCTTCTTCTCTTCTTCTTCTTCTTCCTTCCTTTCATTTTTCCTCTTTCTTCTCCTCTTGTCCCCTTCTTCAGGCTAAATTGGCTAAGAATGCCTTTTTGGAGCTAATTATGTCATTTCGAGGATAATTAGCTAAGTATAGGCCATGTTTTATTAAATAGACCACTTAGGAGCTAACTAAGCGAATTATGTCATCTAGGTGGAACCCTAGCTATCTATACGTCGTCTCGGAGCTAACTTGGGTAAAATAGGTCATTCCGGAGCAAACTATGCTTATTAAGCCATTTTGGATCTAGCCAGGCTAAGTATAGGCCATTTAATACCTAAGTTAGGGGGAATAGGTCATCTTGCAGCTACGTAAGCCTTATTATCTCATTTAGTAGAGAACTTAGCTAACTATAGGTCATTTTCAATTAAATAGGTCATTTTGGAGCTAACTAAGCTAATTATTTCATTTCGTAGGATAATTAGCCAATTTAGCCTTTCTTGGATGAGTCTAAGCTACGTAGAAGAAGAGAAAGAGAAGAAGAAGTAAAAGAAGGAGGAGCAGGAGGAGGAGGAGGAGGAGAAGGAAGAGGAGGAGAAGAAGAAAAGAAGAAGGAGAAGGAGAAGGAGGAAGAAGGAGGAAGAAGAAGGAGAAGGAGCTCCTCCTTCTCCTTCTTCTCCTCCTTCTTCTCCTTCTTCTTATCCTCCTCCTTCTCCTTCTTCTTCTTCTCTTCTTCTTCTTCTTCCTTCCTTTCATTTTTCCTCTTTCTTCTCCTCTTGTCCCCTTCTTCGGTTGAATTGGCTTAGAATGCCTTTTTGGAGCTAATTATGTCATTTCAAGGATAATTAGCTAAGTATAGGTCATGTTTTATTAAATAGACCATTTAGGAGCTAACTAAGCTAATTATGTCATCTAGGTGGAACCCTAGCTAACTATACGTCGTTTCGGAGCTAACTTGGGTAAAATAGGTCATTTCGGAGCAAACTATGCTTATTAAGCCCTTTTGGATCTAGCTAGGCTAATTATAGGCCATTTAATACCTAAGTTAGGGGGAATAGGTCATCTTGCAGCTACGTAAGCCTTATTATGTCATTTAGGAGAGAACTTAGCTAATTATGTCATTTCGTAGGATAATTAGCCAATTTAGCCTTTCTTGGAGCTAACTAAGCTAATTATGTCATTTAGATGGAAGTCTAGCTATTTTTTATTAAAACACTAGAAATAACATACCATTATCGTCATCACAGCGGTGAAGCACGGTGGCTCTGGCTTGTTTCACCTGGAGAAGGCTGCCCTGGACAAGGCTCGACTGTAGAAGGGTTGTGCGATGCATTTCGGGAGATATTCTCCACCAAATATCGTTTGCAATGTGTGGTTAGAATGAGGATACTCTTAAGATTGCTACACTGAAATGAAACTCACCGTCCCCACCACGTTAATGACTGGCATCGGCGAAGGGACTTGGTCGCTCTTCTCGCACATAGACTATACATTTGGTTTCGACAAGTCAAACTTTTTATTTATTAATGAAATGGACATTCAAATGCAAGATTTGAAATAACATGAAGAAGAAACTTACCACGAAGAGCTCGTATATGGCCCTGTTAGACGCATCATTTCGTGCCCTCTCCGCCTCCACCAATGCAGTCGTCCTCTCCTCCAGCTCCCTAATTTCCTTATCCTTCTCCACCATAGCCGCATGCATTGCCTCTCTCTCTTTCTGAATAGCAGCCTGCAACACAACTCATTGTTAGCAATGTAATCATATTGGTTCCAACGCACAACATAATGAGGAAAGATAGTTGAGTCCATTAAACTAACCTCGATGGCGAGCTCGACTGGCCGTGGACGACGTGTTATCTCTGGACAAGAGCTCGTTTGGCGTGCCTTTATCTGCCGGAGAGTGCTAGGACAACGTATAAGGCCGTCTCCAATAGCGATCGAGCCATGGGGTCTCCCGTTGCCAACTATCATCACCAGCTCTGGATCAATAGGCCCCTCGCTCGGCTTAAAGTCCTCCCCTTCCCTCGCCTTCCCGTGATAGCTGTACTTCAAGAGCTTGTGGTGGGAGGAGATGTTGGTGAAGTTTTCTGGATGCTCAAGATAACATTAAGAATGAATTGCATGAGGCATGATGCAAACCACATACCCAGTTCTCGCCAAATTGGATTAAGTTGACGTTTCCTTGATGGTGTGGCACGCCACCCATTTTGCCACGCCTCTCCTTGGCGTTGTTGTGGCTGGCCTCCCACGTTTCGGAGCACCACTGATCCACCAAGGCCTCCCAACAATCCATCTTATCCACACACCATCTCGGGGGCACCTAAGTTAATAAAGAGAAATTTGAGCGTGTAAGAACCAAATCAAGGAAACTAAGTACAAAGCCTTAATAATATGTAATTACCTTCATGCAATGCTCCTTCTCCATCTTAGCATCACGGCACTTCGCCTTGCCAATCCTAATACGCCGCATGGCATAGTAGTCTCGAACAGCCTGCACCCGAGCCTCGTGCCGATAGTTTTGAAGTAGGCGGCGACATTCGGTTTCGTTAACCTTTGCCGCGTCCTCCTCGTAGCCCTCCTCACACCTGTAGTAGGTCTGCAAACGAGACGACACTGATTAGTACAATAAATAGCTATGGTTTATTTATAATTGTGTGAAGGAGAAATTACCCAGAACTCTCGGATCACCATGTCCGCCCTCGTGTCGCACAAAACACCATCGATCTCCACCTCCGGCGGGGCCGGGGCACCCAAGTAGTGCTCCCAGGTCATTCCTACCTCTCGCTCCCGACCGGGCAACGTAACAAACCCTGGGAAGTTTTTATGGCAAAGAACACCAAGGACGATGTTGGGCTTGCGGACACCCTTGGCAACAATCCAACCCCTACAGTATGAGAAATTAAAGCCAAAACATTAGATATTTGAGAAAACGCGAAGGGAAAAGGTTAAATAAGTGTAAATTAACTTACTTGTCCCCATTTGGCCTAATCGACCACCTCTGCTCGGGGGTCGCTGGCACGAGCGAGAGCCCCGAACTACCACGCTGGTAGACGGTAGCCCCCTCACCCAGCTCCTCGTCGCTACCAGCATCCCACTGGGTCTCTTCGGACGTACCCTCATCCCTGCTTTGCTCCGGAGTCACCTGGAAGGAAGCCTCTGGGACACGAGTCTCGTGGGTCGAAGGCTCGTCGACCTGAGGCTCCTCGACCCGAGGCTCGTGAACCGGAGACCATGTAGCATCCACCTCAGACGAATCCACCCTAGAAGTCCTGTGCTCAGGTGAATCAGCTTGGGGTGGTGGCGGACACCGTGTAGCCGCCACCTCAGAAGGTGTGGCAGCCACCGCCCTACCTCTACCGGGGCCACGTGTACCTTTAGTACAACATAAATACCAACATGAGTAATAAAATGTATATAAATACCAATATGCATACAACATGAGTACAACATAAATACCAACATGAATACAACATGTACCATTAGTACCTCTCGGCTTCGCGGGGGATCGACCACCTCTCACGGGGGGGCGCTCCTTGCAGAGTAGAGAGCAACGCTCTCCGAAGAGGCGAGGCAGGAATGGAAGTACCCATCCCATCACCCGCCGACGAAGAAGGAGCCGCGGAGTGCTTTCAACCCTTTCCCACCATCTTTCAACACCTGTCATGACAAAGAGTAAATGAAATTAGTACAACATAAATACCAAGATGAGTAATAAAATGTATATAATTTATGTGTATCATCGTCATAAATACCAACATGACTAATAAAAATTGAATACCTAACATGAACTCAAAATATATATATAGTATAATAGTTGAATAGCTGACATGAACTAATAACAATCGTGCTCGTCTATATATGCTTCGGGGTCAATAAATGCATCATGATCATCACTATCATTAATAAATGCATCATCATCATCACTATCACGAAGAACATGTGGAAGGCCACCATTATGTAATCGGTCAAGAAGTGACAGGTCATCCGCAGCAGTAACCTCTTCTTCTTCCAGCTCTTCCTGTTCGGGCTCAGGGGTTAAGACGGATTCACTGTCGCTGTCTACTTCAATGTTCTGGGGTGAAGTAGAGCGGTTCTTGAAACGTTTCTTGGACATACGTGTTTCTTGGAAGAATTCTCCTTCATATGTGTCTAGGTTAATGTGAGGTTCGTAATCCTCTTCATTTAGGGTAGGTGGTCTAAAATGTGGTGGCTCTTCATAAATGACATCCCAACCTTTGAGATTTGGATCAGTTTGGCAGGCCCACGGTAGATAGAAAACTTGTGTCGCCTGTTGAGCCGTAATATAGACATCGGGAACATCTAAGTGGGTGTTTTGGTTAATTTCGACTAGTCCTATATGTTCATGAGTCCTTCTAGTATCCCTCGGCTCACACCAATAACATTTGAAGACTACGACGGTCGGTGGGTTTTCACCATAGAATCGAAGTTCATAAATTGCTTCAACTCTTCCATAATACTCGGTGTCTCCTTCGTCGATCGGAGAGACAGAACAATTTGTAGTGTTTAGATCGGGCATAGATAGCTCTTTGCCAAAGGTACGAAAGTGATACCTGTTGATGCTGTATTTGTCAAATGAACGGACCTTATAGTCAAAACCATTAGCGACTTGTCTCAACTCGGCGTCCATAGACTCTGCATCAGCCTACAAGTTTAATACGAAAGAATGGATGCATTAGCCGCAAATTAGACCAAGAAATCAAATGGGCCCTTAATGGTAATTAATTACCCTTTGTTTGAACCAAGAGATGAAACCGGGATAGTCGCCTCCATGCTTTGCGAGAACCTCATACTCTTCGACGAAATCCTTTTCGATGACTGCTCCATCCGAGAATTCGGCGACGTATCGACTATATCAAATATCCGGGAATAAGAGTAGTTCAAAGCAATTAGAAGTTGCGGAACAATAAATTACCGAGAACTTACTCGATGTAAGGCCGCACTTCTGTTAGGTAGGTGAAGATATACAATGAAATGGTCCACCATTCTTCGACATCCAACGATTTCCCTTTCGAAGCACCGGATGGTGCGAGCTTCCTTTGAATAGGCTGAGGTTGGATCGAACTTTTTTTCGATCGCCATCATTGTACCGAGGCTTCGGGTTATGCAAATGATGATTTTTGGCTTCGTAGTGTGCTGTCACGAAGTTTGCCGCCTCCTCAGTAATGAATGCCTCGGCCATGGATGCTTCAATTCTACATTTATTTTTACACTTAGCTCGAAGCGTCTTCTGCATCCTCTCAGTTGAGTAGCACCATCGATTTTGAACGCCCCCCCCATTCTTGCCTTGGTCGGGAGATGCAAAATCAAATGTTGCATTGGATTAAAGAAGTCTGGTGGAAAGATCTTTTCTAATTTGCAGATCAACTCCGGCGCCAACTTTTCCATTTCATCTAGCACGCCAGGCGATAGTTCTTTCGCACAAAGAGAACGGAAAAAATAGCTCAACTCTGCCAGTACTAGCCATTCATCCTTAGGGATAAAGCCACGCAACATCAACGGCATTAGCCGCTCAATCCATATGTGCCAATCATGACTCTTGAGCCCAAATATTTTCAATTTCTCAAGACTCGCTCCCCTCTTTAGATTCGCAGCATACCCATCGGGGAACATCAACCGCATTTTCACCCACAATAGCATTTCCCTCATAGCTGGCCTTTCAAGATTGAACCATGCCTTTGGCTTCGCTATGCTTTGCTTTCCTTTCCGTTGTTGCAAGTTTTGCAACGGTCTATCACATAGAGCCTCCAAGTCGATTCTAGCCTTAGGATTATCTTTTGACTTCCCCTCTATGCCGAACAATGTACCAAAAATGGCCTCTGCAATATTCTTTTCAGTGTGCATCACGTCAATGTTGTGTGGGCAAAGGAGGTCTTTGAAGTAAGGCAGATCCCATAAGCATGACTTGTGAGTCCAGGCGTGTTCCGTATTATACCCTTTGAAGTATCGTGGATGCAAAGGATCAGGCTCGAGAGCGTTTAACTGATCAAGGGTCTGTTGGCGTGTCAACGCAGCTGGTGCAGTGTTTTTGACAACTCTACCTTCGATGAAATTCTTCTTGTCTTTTCTGAACTTATGGTCAGGATCCAGGAATTGTCTATGCATGTCGAAGCAAGAATACTTGCGACCAGCCTGCAGCCAACAGAACTGAAGAGCTGCCTTGCATGTGGTGCACGGGAACCTTCCATGCACACACGAGCCAGCGAATAGCGCAAACGCTGGATAATCATGCGTCGAGTACATGTACCACACATGCATTTTGAAAAAAAAATTGGTAGCCGCGTCGTAGGTCTTGATCCCATTATCTCAGGCTTCTTGCAACTCATCCTTAAGCGGCTTCATGTACACATTCATATTCTTCCGTGGATAGTTGGGCCCTGGAATTATCAACGTCAGGAAAATGTTCTTTCTTTTCATAATCTCTCCGGGTGGCAAATTTAGTGGAATGACAAATACAGGCCAACAACTGTATTGTGCTGCCGTCATACCGTACACATTGAACCCATCCATGTTGATGGCAACTCTAGGTTGCCTTGGATCTTCCGATTTATCCTTATGTAATGCATCGAAGTGCCTCCATGCAAAACCATCTGAAGTGTGTACCAGCATCTTGTTCCCATCCGCATCTAGTTCGGTTCTTTTGCCCAATTTGTGCCATGTCATCTGTCTGGCCGTCTCTTCGACCATGAAAAGACGGTGAAGTCTTGGTACGATTGGCAAATACCAAAGAACACTAATGGGGATTTTGGTCCGATTCTTCTCACCCATGCCGTTGTCTACCACAATATACCTGAAAGAATTGCAAATGGGGCAATAGTTCAAGGACGCATACTCAAGCCTAAATAAGGCACATCCATTCTCACAGGCATGTATCTTCTCATAGGGCATCTTAAGTACACGGAGGATTTTCTCTGACTGGTACAGGTTTGCAGGCAGTACATGGCCTTTGGGTAGAAAGCGTCCAAATATCGTCATCATCGCGTCGTAGCATTCTCTGCCTAGGTTGAATTGAGCCTTCAGAGCCATTACTTGCGCGATGGCATCCAGCTGACAAAGCTCAGCCTGCTCGTGGAGAGGACATTTTGAAGACTCCAACATTTCATAGAAGGCCTTTACAGATTCCTCCATCTCATCGTCTGAATCCCGAGCATCATCAAAGTCTTGCACCATGTCTTCAATCCCGGTACCATGCTCGTCGGTGCGCCGACGAATCACCTCAGCTTTGGCACGTTGGTCAGACTCACCATGAAAAGTCCACACCGTATAATTAGGCGTAAAACCCCACTTCTGCAGGTGTTTACCCATTCCAAACTCTGTCTTCTTTTTCCAGTTGTCGCAGTTGGGACAGGGGCACCATGTTTTTTTCTGGCCATTTGCAAATGCGGCTCTCACAAACCCCCTGGTTTTTGTTAACCATTCATGGGTCATGTCTTTCTGACTAGGGTGACCAGTGTACATCCAAGCACGATCACTCATGTTGCCTAGCTACCTATGGGGGCACAAGAAATAAATATATAATTCATCATCTATATTCATACGCTGATCAAGTTTGTCAGTTTTATTACGTCCATGCAACCTACACGCTAATAGGTAAAGATAGGTCCTAATCCCACCCGAGTATGTGTTGATTGGGTTTGTTTTCCCATGCTCTGCTCCAGATGCGACGCAGAATTTTGGCAGCACCTCCCCGCTGTTCTCCTTATACACGTCTCGGCAATAAGCAGAGAGGATGTGTACCTGGAGAACAACAGGGGAGGCACTGACGAAATTCCGCATCGGATCCGAAGCATAGCATACGGGAAAACAAACCCAATCTACACATACTCGGGCTGTCCATGGATAATCTTGGACAATTCGAAAGGATGGCGGTTATAAATATGCAAAGAAATGCATATTTATAGATGTCGCCCTTTCGAACGGGCGACGCATACTGGTCACGCATAAACCTATAGCTAGCAAGTTTCATCGGCACGAAGACTGGGACAGAGCAAATTAAGGGGGTAGGAGGAGAAGTCATTTGTGCTCACCAACAAACGCAAGGACGGAGCTCGTCCAATGCACGTGGAGGTCGTCGAACAACTGCACATTGAAATTCACACGATCAACAAAAATATGATGTTTTTATAATTAACATAATTGGAAAATATGTGACCTAACTCATAATTTACAAAACTATGACCCCGTGGGCCTCTAGAAGGCCGAAAAGCACCTTCTCGTTCAACAGAAGGCAGAAGAGGTGTCGGGGGTCAGGGCTTAGTGGCGTCGGGAGTCAGTGTCGTCGGGGGTTGGGGTCTTTTCGATCTACAAGAGGCCAAAGAGGTGTCGGGGGCCCGAGGTTGGGGGTTAGTGGCGTCAGGGGTCGGGGTAGGGGGTCGAGGAACAGTGGCGTCGGGGGTCGGGGGTCGGGGGTCAGTGGTGTCGGGCGTCGGGGGTCGGGTGTCGGGGGTCGGGGGTCGGGGGTCGGGGGTCAGTGGTGTCGGGCGTCGGGAGTTGGGGGTCGGGGGTCAGTGGTGTCGGTCGTCGGGGGTCGGGAGTCGGGAGTCGGGTGTCAGTGGCGTCGGGGGTCGGGGGTCGAGGGTCGGGGGTTGGTGGCGTCGGGCGTCGAGGGTTGGTGGCGTCCGGCGTTGGGGGTCGGGAGTCGGGTGTCGGGGGTCAGTGGTGTCGGGTGTCGGGGGTCGGGAGTCGGGTGTCAGTGGCGTCGGGGGTCGGGGGTCGAGGGTCGGGGGTTGGTGGCGTCGGGCCTCGGGGGTTGGTGGCGTCGGGCGTCGGGGGTCGTGGGCGGGGGGTCGGGGATCGGGTTCCTTTTCTTTCTTCTTCTCCTCTCTCCTCTTTTTCTTCTTCTTCTTGTATATCCCTTGTGACCTCACTCGGCCTCCATAACTCTAACTTGCTATTAACCCCCGTTACTAGAAATGGAAACTATCTAGAATCTAGTGTTTTTTTAGATTTTTGCTTTCCTCCTTGAAAGAAGAGACCACCATTGCAAAAGCAAAAGAAGCAACCGATGCATATATCTCGGGATAACTTTCATTTCTTATATGTGCCACCGGAATTTTCTATTTTCCAAATGTTGCTTCCATGACAAGGCGGGGCCGGGCCCACCTGTCATCAACACAGCGAGTGGCATGTATGTATCCTGTTGCAGCAGATTACTAAATTAATGGACAGCACATCATCTTGAATTAATAACTTTTGCTTTGATATGATTTAATTTAGGTTGCTGGGAAGAAAGAAAAAGGCCTAGCTAGGAGACTGAATCATCTCTTGTTCTGATCGAAAAATGTACATCAACTTGTGGAAGAACCATAAACTGCAAAACAGAACGAAGAGGCTCTAGGGCCTGTGACGGCGCAAAATTGGCACTAGGTCTCGTTCCGATTTATGTGTTGGCTACACCTCAGATCCAAATGGACTCCCATGGTTCACGGATTCATCATCGAAAGCTATCTAGAGTCAGGTACAAGGAAACTTCATCGCCAGATGCACTGAAATGAAAAAAGGAAAAAATGAACTCACCAGGGAAGTTGCCGCGGGAGGGGTGTGGCCGCGGGGAGGGGGTGGCTGCAGGGAGGGGTGTGGTCGCCGGGAGGGGTGTGGCCGCGGGGAGGGGTGGCCGCAGGGAGGGGTCGCCGGGAGGGGTGTGCCCGCGGGGAGGGGGTGGCCGCAGGGAGGGGTCGTCACGGGGAGGGGTGTGGCCGCGGGGAGGGGGTGGCCGCGGGGAGGGGCCGGGGTGGCCGCGGGGAGGGGGTCGCCGCGGGGAGGGGAGCACCGCGGGAGGGGCGCGCCGGTGGGAGCGAGGCGGTGCGGCGGCGGGGGCGAGTGAAAGTGAGCGCGAGGGGGAGAGAGAGAGACAGTACTGTGGGGGGGGGGGACAGAGAGACAGTGAGCGCGAGGGGGAGAAGACGGCCGTTACACGGTCGGCCCCTTTGCCGTCCGCCCCCCGACGGCAAAGGCCCCCACGGCAGACGGCAATGGCCAACACACGGCAAATCTTCACATCCGTCGGACACGGCAGGCATGGGACCCACCCGTGCTCTTTGTCGTTTGCCCTTGGTCCCTTTGCCGTCCGCTGGCAAACAGCAAAGGGCCGACACATGGCAAATTGTATTTTTGCCATCAGTCAGCCCTTTGTCGTCTGCCTTGTGTCAACTGACGGCAAAGAGGTTCTTTGCCATCAGCCAGCAGACGGAAAAGACATGGCTGACGGCAAAGAACTGGATTCCAGTAGTGATTTAAGACTTGCGAACAATTCACGGATTGTCTTCTCCATCCCTTGCATGCTATAGTTCATCACAAATCTCTTGTAGCTAGGTGGAAGTGACTGGAGAACTCTGTCAACCACTACCTCATCCGGAAGATTAACTCCCAATTGGCTTAAGCGTTTATAGTACCGAGACATTCTTAGCACATGCTCACTCATAGAGTTGTTCTCCTCCATCTTGAAGCTAAAGAATTTGTCACATGATTCATACCTCTCGACCCGGACATGAGCCTGGAAAACCAGTTTCACCTCTTGGAACATCTCATACGCTCCATGGTTCTCAAGACGTCTTTGGAGCCCAGGTTCTAAGCCGTACAATATGGCACACTAGACTATGGAGTAGTCATCAGCCCGTCTGTGCTAGACGTTGACAACGTCCACAGAGGACGCTAGAGGAGGTGTAGCATCGAGCGGTGCATCATAGACATAAGCCTTTTGTCCTTCTATGAGGATAATCCGTAGATTACAGATCTAGTACGAGCTTTCTCTAGGAACGCACTAAAATTCAAAGGAGTTACTGCGCGAGTCATTGATCTATAACATAATTTGCAAAGAAATTTAGACTATGTTTATGATAATTAGTTGAGTTAATAAAATTTAATAAACTCTCACTTAAATTAACATCCCTCAGGTTGTCTAAGTGTTACATGATCCAAATACACCAACCCAAGTCCGATCATCACGTGATATGAGATTGTTTCAATGGTGAAGATCTCCATGTTGATCATATCTACTATATGATTCATGTTCAACCTTTCGGTCTTCTGTGTTCTGAGGACATGTCTGTACATGCTAGGCCCATCAAGTTTAAAACAAGTATTTTGCATGTGCAAAACTCGCCTAGACCTGTTATATGCAAACAAAGAGTCTATCACACCCGATCATCACGAGGTGCTTCGAAACGACGAACTTTCATAATGGTCCATACTTGGGAGAACACAATTTTATCTTGAAATTTAGTGAGGGTCATCTTATAATGCTACTGTAATCCTAAGAAAAATAAGATGCATAAAAATA
The DNA here is from genome assembly GCF_904849725.1 of Hordeum vulgare subsp. vulgare. NCBI lineage: Eukaryota > Viridiplantae > Streptophyta > Magnoliopsida > Poales > Poaceae > Hordeum > Hordeum vulgare. The sequence continues at coordinate 437,904,257 of NC_058522.1, read as the reverse complement.
AACATCACATGCAAATCAAATAAGTGACATGATATGGCCATCATCATCTTGTGATTTCGATCTCCATCATCAAAGCACTAGCATGATCTCCATCGTCACCGACATGGCACCATGATCTCCATCACCGTATCATCATGTGATCGTTTCACCCACTCTTTCTTATACAACTATTGCTAACTCATAGCGATAAAGTAAAGCAAATGGCATAAAATAAATTATAGACAACCCTATGGCTCGTGTCGATTGTCATACTCATCGACATGCAAGTCGTGATAACTATTACAATACATGATCATCTCACACGTCACATATATCATTTCATGTCTTGGCCATACCACATCACAACATACCATGCAAAAACAAGTTAGACATCCTCTACTTTCTTGTTCCAAGTTTTACGTGGCTGCTATAGGCAACTATCAAGAACCGTTCATACTTACGCAAAGCCACAACAGTGATAGTGAAGTTGCCTTTTAACCTTCTACAAGTACCGCCTTCATCAATCCGATTCAATTAAAGTGAGAGAGATAGACACCCACCAGCTACCTTTATGGAAACAAGTTGCATGTCAGTCGATGGAACCGGTCTCTTGTGCGAGGACAAGTAAGGTTGGTCCGAGCCGCTTCATCTCAATATACCACCGAATCAAGATAATACTAAGGAGGTAAGCAATCTGAACATCAACGCCCACAACTTCTTTGTGTTCTACTCATGCATATCATTTGTGTAAACACCTAGGTGTGATACCACTATTGGGGAACATTGCATGGGAAAAAAATCTACGCACACGCAAGATCTATCCATGGAGATGCATAGCTACGAGAGGGAGAATGTGTCTACATACCCTTATAGATCGCTAAGCAGAAGCGTTCAAAACATGGTGGATGTAGTCGTACATCTTCACTGTCCAATCGCTATCCGTCCCGATCAAGCGTCGAACGAACGGCACCTCCGTGTTCAGCACACGTACAACTCAATGACGTTTCCGCCTCCTCGATCCAACGAGCAAGGGCGGAGTATTAGATGAGTTCTCCAACAGCACGGCGGCGAGGCGACGATGGTGGTGGAGCAATCTCAAGAGGGCTCCAACAAACGCTAATATGGATGCAATCAAAGGAGAAAATGGGATAGGGAGAGAGGGAGCGCTACACTAAGAGCTTGCGTACGGCTGACCTCCCTCTCCTCAATTATATATAGGGGAAAGGGAGGGGGCGGACCCTCTAGGGTTTACCCTAAGAGTGGGGGCGCGCCCTAGGGGACCCCCATAACCATTCTGGAGTTCCATATATGAATCCGCGATGGACCCCTCGAACCCTTCCAACATTACCGACGAAAACCCAATAAATCATGGAACATTTATGGAATCAAAATACCAACTTTCCATATATGAATCTTTACCCCCGAACCATTCTGGAGCTCCTCCTCATGTCGGGGATTTCATCCGGGACTCTAAACAGCATTCGGTCAACAACATACAAAACCCAATAATACTATATTGTCATTGAATGTTAAGCGTGTGGACCTTACGGGTTCAAGAATCATGTAGACATGACCGAAAAAACATCTCCGATCAATAACCAATAGTGGGACCTGGATGCCCATATTGGTTTCTACATATTCCACAAAGATCTTAATTGGTCGAACCACAATGCGAAGGATTTAGTCAATCTCGTATGTAGTTCCCTTTGTCTATCGGTATGTTACTTGCCCGAGATTCGATCATCGGTATCTCCATATCTAGTTCAATCTTGTTACCAACAAGTCTTTTTACTCATTCCGTAATGCAAGATGCCATGACTAAATCCTTAGTCACATTGCTTGCAAGCTTCTTCTGATGTTGTATTACCGAGAGGGCCCACAATTACCTCTCCGTCACGTGGTGTGCCAATTCCTAGTATTGATCCATGCCAACCCAACAGACACCCGAGCGATGCGTGTAGAGTACCTTTATGATCACCGAGTTATGAAGTGATGTTTGATACACAAAAGGCATTACTCCGGTTTCAGGGAATTGCTTGATCTCATGGTCTTAGGATACACACTTGACATGAAGAAAGCAGTAGCAATAAACTAAGTGACACAATCAAATGCTAAGCTCATGGTTGGGTCTTGTCCATCACATCTTTCTCCTAATGATGTGATCCTCTTATCAAATGATAACTCATGTTTATGTTTAGGAAACCTTAACCATCTTTGATATACGAGCTAGTCTAGTACAAGATCACTAGGGACGGGGTGTTGTTTCTATACCCACACATGTATTTAAGTTTCCGATCAATACAGTTCTAGCATGGATAAAAAACAATTATCATGAATAAGGAAATATTATAATAACTACTTTATTATTCCCACAAGGGCATGTTTCCCACATGAACACTACCTAAAGTCTTGACCTCTCCAAACCCACTTTTATAATTTTTAGGATCAAGTTTTCCACTCTCCGAACAATTGGGACACCTTCTAACTAAAGTTGACTCTTCTCGTGTCCCATCGTCAAAATTTTAATCAATATTATATTTATATACAAAGTTTCAATGGATGTCACACCCATAGTTTAGCTGCCATTCTGTTTACTAGAGTCGTTTGCTTATCATGCATTTTCCCAAAATATTGTTAGTTTGCACGAGTTGCAATTTTAAATTAACAACCTCTCTATTAATAACATCAAGTTGCTTACTAATTTCTGCAAGCATAGCAGAATGTTCCTTGACCTCTCTAGAGAAGGATCCATTTTGTTCATATTGACCATTCATGAACTTTTTAGTTGACTTCTCAATTTCTTTCAATCATTTACCATAACAATTTTCACATGCATTACAATAATAGTTGTCATAAGAATTTCAAGGTTTTTTGGGATATGACCTAGGATTATTACCAAAGTTATCCCTATAAGCATTATTATTGAAATTACTTATAGATATCATATTCACATGAACATCTTTATTTTGCTCAATCAAGGTAAACAAATGCACATTACTTCGATCAATAGTAGCACTCTTAGTAGCAAGTATAGATATGATGGCATCAACTTTTTCACTAAGGGAGAAGATTTCCCGGACATAATTTACCTTCTTACCACTTGGAGCTCCATTGGTGTGCCATTGGGAAAAATTAGCAGTCATATTGTCAAGAATAATAGTAGCCTCTCCAAGTGTTATCCCCAAGAATGTACCACGTGCAACACAATCTATAAGTTTTTGTAAAGAAAATTTAGTACTGCATAGGAATTTGGTACTACCATCCAAATACTTAATCCACGAGTAGGGAAATTTTTCATCATAAGTTTCATTATTTCCCATCATTGTGCAACATGTTCTTTGATCAAGTTGCTTAAAATTCATAATTTGACTCCTCCAAGATATAATTTATGCAGCAGGAAAATACTTGTCGTCGTTGCTAATAAAAACATCTTCACACCTAGCCCAAGAATCAATACTATTTTTTGGTAAAGGCATCAACCAATCTTTGGCCCTATCTCTCAAGGAAAATGGGAATAACTTGATTTTTATAATATAATTGTCCACATCTTTAGTTTTTTCGCATGTTACATAATTCAACAAAGGTCTTAAGATGGGCAGCAACATCTTCATTATAATTTCTAGAAAACCGTTCTTTCATAATATGATTTAATAAAGTAGCTTTAATCTCATAAGACTCCGCACTAGTGGTGGGACGAACAATAGGAGTACTAATAAAATAAATGTTATTAGTATTAGAAAAATCACATGGCTTGCTATTTTTAGAAGTAGACATGATAGCAAGGTAAGGAAAAATTAAAACAAGGTATTTTTGGTATTTTTGAAAAAAAATTGGCAAGCAAAGGTACCTAGGCAAGAATTAAAAGATGTAAAGCAAAGTTTATTTGTATGTACCTAACTTGATAGAAGATAATTCCCGGCAATAGTGCAAGAAGTTATGTTGCAACTCCCATAGGAGTTGTTGGGTTTTTCCATAAGGAGGATGGGTGACATAGCATAGAAGCAAAATATTTCACTCAGTTGAGAACCAAGGTTTAATCAAATCAGTAGGTATCAACAATCTAATAATATTAAAAGTGCCTATGCACAAACAAACACAAAACTTGAACGGACTTGGAAGGAGGCTTATCAAGCCCCTCGACTTGATAGTTACAAGGTTAAAAGAAATAGATAGATGATGGTACAAAAAAATTAAAAGAGCATATTTGTTGAATCTTGTGTTCATGGAAGACTGGGTCTCGGGGGCATAGGTTCACTTGTGGTATCTCTCTCAAAAAAACGAAAACGACATGGTCACAAATTACAGTTGGGCAATTGACAAGAATGGCAACGAATATGCCTCTGATCTTTCATGGCATAATATCATATAGGCGTTATGTGTGAGACAAGTAGACCATCAATCTAACAACATCTACAACTATTAATCCACCCCCCATCGGCATCCAACATGCATCTCAAAGCATTAAGTTCAAAATAAATCGAGTAACGCTTTAAGCAAGATGACATAATGTAGATAGGAAGAAACCTAGCAATAAGATAGAACCCCGTCGTTTTGTCCTTAGTGACAACAATACACAGACATGATTTGTCCCCATTCTGTCACTTGTATATAGAAATGACTGCAAGATTGAACCCACTACTATGCACCGCTCCCTATGAAGATCTACCAATTAATCTTAACTAGAGAAGACAAATAGATCAGAAAGCATACATGGCTATTTTATTATACAAAAAATAAATCTAAGAGATTCAAACTGGTTCAATGAATAATCTGATCATAAAATCATAATTCATCACGTCCCAAGAAACATACCGCAAAATTACATCATATTGTTCCCAATAAAAATTAAAAATAGAAAATTATAGATACGTTTGAGACGTATCGGTTCCGTTTCTCAATAGTCACAACCACCGTCACTGAAGCACCATCACAGAAAATAAATCCTTGACGATACCGTTTTTTGTCACACAAGATCGTGACTTAGGTAACGGATGTAAAACTCTTACCGGTGGCTATTTTCAGTGAGAGGCAAAATTGTGACCTATGATAGACTGATTTTTCACCTAAGGTCGTTTTTGGTGACGATGATCCGACATTAGTAATCATATCATACATCTCAACGGTCAAAGATTTTACAAATGGTCTCAACATTTGATGACGTGGTAGCTTTCATGTGGGTCCGGCATACATTTTATCATCAACGGTTGCTCTCAGTAATAAGTTGGGCGGCAGTTTTGACCGGCCAACGCTACTCACACATAGGGGCCCAAAGATGTGGATGCGGGTGCTTACATGTGGGACCATGCATCATTTTTATGACGTTGACACTCACCAACATATATGATGTTGTCGTGTGACAGGTCAACGATTCTGACATGTGGGCCCAATGAGGTACTGATGTGTATGCTGGCAAAATGGTCCATACGCCGGTGATGGCGTGCTTAACCGTCCCAATTTGTAGGCACGGTAGATTTTTTTTATGTTTTGCTGTTGTCTACCATATTGGAAGAAAATATGAAATTTTTGAAAACTTTAATAAAAATGTGTACACAATATGAATTCGAATGCAAATTCATCCTGCATAGTTATGATTAATTCACAAATTTGAGAATTCTCTCACATATTGTGTAAAATATTACAATAGCCAACCATGGGACATAGTCGCAAAATAAAATTAGACACCTAGCACACTTTCATGACCTTCAACCATTGCACCAATATGATGGGGTATTTCTCCGCTATGGACAATGAATGATTCCAACAAAACCCTGCTGATGTAGGGAAGACGTCCATATAGCTCTTGAAGAGAATTTTGGAGAGCCAAAACTTATATTCCTTGACATTATCGACGACTTCAAGTTCTTTGGCATGGACTCCAAGGGAATTTTGGTAACGGATACTCTTGTTAGCCAAGGAATATTTAAGATTCTCAATTTCAATCACATGCTATGGTAGGGTCATGTGAGAGCTTCAAATAATTACAGCTGGTATACAAGGGCATTCTTCACGGATTCAAGCTCACAAGACATAAGTTCATAAACGTGCCTCTAACAAGAATGTTCATTGAATTGACAAAGTAATTACTACATACTTCATTATTTTCGTTATAACAATTGAGATCCAGATTTTCCTAAGGGCAAATATTCATGAAACCAGTGCTGCTACAACACAAGGGTTCTAAGGAAAAAAAAGTAATTGAAGAAAACAAATGGACACTTTAGTACAAACTTTTTGCACTGACTGTTTATAGAACTATCTATATGTCCCAAGACAGTCCCACGAAAAACAGCTAGTTTTTCATTTACGATGTGTGCGTACATAGTAGCAGAGCTACCTTGGAGCAAAACTAGGCCTTGGCCAACTCAACCCACCAGATCATAGGGAAGGATGACATAAAAACTGGGCCTCAAGAACTAGTGTTGGATGTATTTTCATAATCTGGCCAGCCCACACATATGACTGAACCTTCGTTACTGTGTTCATAGCTTTCGTCCAAAAATACTTGTCGAATAAATAAATGTATTTAGATGTATTTTGATTTGAGATACATTTATTTTTATCTATTTTTATAACAGGTAATTTCGGACGGAGGAAGTATGAAATACATGAAATACACGAATGCTTTTCTAAATCTTGGTCATTCGCGTGCCTCGCGCTTGCGTTCAACAGATTTGCTCTTGGTTGAGGGCTTCAAGTTGTAATACGATTAGTTAGCATTCTATTTTATGTAGACCCAAAAGAGATGACAAAACAAATAACAGTCCCTTCCTTGGTACAGGACCTCCAACTCCATGTGAAATCCCCGATGGTACTCAAAATATTCCGAAAGTACTGATTGACTGCAAAAGAGTGCCGTGGCAAGGCTTTTTTTCGCTCCATACATTTCTTATCGTCTTTTTTGTGTGCGATTACATGTGTGTTTCTTTGCTGTTGTGGATATCCTCTGCTGTCTCACTCTCCTGTTGTAGTAGGACAGTGACACCCTCGTCATCTTCCATGCGGAAGTATTTAGTGTTAGTTATTCTGGGAGTTAGAATTTAACTAGTGATTGTTCAACCCCGAAAAAATAGGGTAAAAAAAGACCAATTGTCGTTTCTAATCCCAGATTGGCATATTATCTTCTGGGTTTTCTTCGGCTCGGTTGGTGCAGCTTACGCGAGCCCCGGTGCCCTTTAGGTCAGTTGCTGTGTCGTTTTGCTAGCAGGAGGTGGCCCCTGGTCCCGATTGACACATCGCTATCCTAATGTGTTGTCCAGCTCTCGAATTCGCTACGTGGCTCCAACGAAAATGTGTCATTTTTTTTAATACGACTGTGTGGCTGCCACAGCCCACTGGCTCACTGAGTTGGGACCAGGATATGCTGCAAACGTGTCAGGGAGGTTACCGTGAGCTTTGCGTGAGGTTAGCGTCAGCCGTTCGATCAAGGGCCGATGGCTCGGATCACCTTGTACGGTAGCATAATGAACAATGATTGTTTTGGCGACAGTGCATGCAGTTACTTCTGCCTCCTTTTTTACGCGCAGAAGTTGCTTCTCATTCTGGCACTGCCGTTTCCACCTACTTATTTAACTTCACGTGAGGATGCTAATTTGGGCTCTGCTTAAGAGCCCGGTGTGTCGGATGGACCGATTTACTCACACCTGAACACTTTGTCGGGGGAATTGATTAGGGCGATGTACTGTCATAATAATACTCATTTAAATATTTTTTTCCATGTTTCATTCAAAAAAAAAGAATCCATGGTTGAAACATGTTCTCATCCATGTAGACCGTGAAATAAAGCGTCTCGAATGACGACCCGTAATTTTTTTTTTCGTATCCGTCCGTGGACGGCGGGGTGAGGGGATAGGGGACCAGCCCATAGATATGGATGCGAAGATCGTCATCAAACGTTATCCGCATATATACGAACAACTTTTTGAATAAATCAAAAGAAATTCATGCAAAGACGACATATTTTATATAAATTGAATAAAGTTCATCAAAACTAGAATAACTTTTACATAACCAAATGATATTTCGTCTCGTGAACTAAGAACCTTAAAACTAAAACCCTAAACTACTATATACTTCACGATGATCTTGTAGGCCATGTCGGGCTAGGGTTGGCTCTTCCTACGTGGTCGTCGCCTGATCCAACGTTAGAGTTGTCTTCGTCGGGCTTCGGGCATTGGAAGGTGGCGGGATCGCGACATGGCTTCCCAACAGACGTGTAATTCCCGCGGATGATCATTCCCACTTCCTCCTTCGTCGTGCATAGTTCGACCGTGGCCACCAACAACGTGGCCGAGGGGAGAGAGCTACCGACCTTTGTGAAGGCCGCGTCGGCGACGACGATCTTGCTGAAAGACCACTCCTCGCCGTACTTGGCCATCTCCGTGTCTAGGCGGCGAAGGTAGTACTTGGCCCTTTACGATGATGTAACAGAGCGGTCCAGGACCCAGGTGTACGCCAGGCCCGAGTTCGTCATGATGATCGGCGGCGGGACGTTGGAATCCGCGAACTTAGACCTACGCACCGTGTTACGTCTATCCCGTTGGCGCTACTCCCACTCGGCGTAGTAAACTTTACGGGCCGCATGAACCGTTAAACAACTTCGAGCCTCATCCGTTGGAAACTTTTAATTTGGTTGTTTTCAACTAGGCAGCCTTGAGCGATGCAAAAGAGCTCACCTAGTTGCTCCAGGGAGGCAATCTGGTGTGGCCTGAAACGTTGTGTAGACGAGGTTGCACGTGGTGCTCGTGTTAACTTTTAATCTCTTTTAATCTTCACAACGACATTTTGATTTGAGATAAGGTCTACATGAAAAAGAAGCACATCAATGTCATGTTTTCATTCAGGCAATCGGTTCGTATTATTGTTCGCTGTAAACGTTAAACTTTATGCTTATGTTTGAAGCTATTTTGGATGAGTTTAATTTCCTTTGATAACAGTTTTATCTTGTTGTCTCACCCGACTTTCGTGTTGAACGTTGCTGTTTAGACCACCGTATACGACTAAATCTACATCTGCATAGTACACTATAAATGTGCACATGTTTGAAATGTTTTTATGAGTTCAAGCTCATCTGCATTCGGTCAAAAAAAATCATCAAAGATACAAAATAAATTCAAAAAATTCAAATTTTTTATCATAGATAATTTGATGTTTGAGGTGCGCTTAAAATTTTAAATTATTTGAACATATGAGTAGCTCTCAGCAAAAAGAAAACAATTTGGATCAGAACAGTACATGAAAAGTGAAGCTTTCTACATACGTCAAATTTGTCATTTTTACCGAGATCTACCTAATGTCCAAATGATCTGAAACTTGAAGCGTACGTCACGCATCAAATTATCTATCATGATTTTTTTAGAACTATTTGAATTTTCTAGTATTTGTGTTGACTTTTTCTTCAGCTCGGGTGTAGATGTGGCTGGGCACCGAATCGTGGCTCTCCTTCCTAATCTCTTTCATCTAGCACCTTTCAATCTACACTGATGTGCTTCGATTTGTGATAATTTGTAGACACGAAATATGCATACCGACATTGCGGTTTCATTCAAATGATCGGTTTGTAGGTTCGACGACTATAAATGCTTAAATTTATGTTAATGTTGGGAGCTTTGCCAATCTCGTCGCGCACGTTTGACAGTTTGAAATTTTCATTGACCAGCAGCTTTGCCTCATTATTTCATACAATGTCCATGTTGTACATTTTTCTGTTTGGACGGTTATAGACAAGTACTGCCTCCGTTCCTAAATATAAGTCTTTCTACAGGTTTCACTAGTGGACTACATACGGATGTATATAGACATACTTTAGAGTGTAGATTCACTCATTTTGCTACGTATGTAGACCCCTAGTGAAATCTCCTAAAAGACTTATATTTAGGAACGGAGGAGTATATGTGTATCTTCCCATATTGTACTAAAGTGTTCATGTGATGGTTTAGATGAAATTTAACGTGACTTCCTTTTGTTCCCACTTATCATTGTCAACTTTGTTGCACGGAAGCTGTGTTGCGCCCGCTGTCATTGTTGGTGTCGTTTCTCTCGGCCTCCTCATCCACGGCCTACTACACTCTGCCACGACCCCCTCCTCCTTGTCCTTTTCTCGCAGATTTCCCCTGCAGCGACTAGTTTGTGGCGTCGTTGACAAGATTGCTCGCCTGCACCTCCGTGCTCGTTGCGTCGTTCACAGGTCCGTTGCCACCGTCCACTGCAGTTGCCAATGCACTCCAGTGTAACTTTGTGTACCATGTGTAGTTATTAACTCTTAATCATGTCTATTGTATGCAACTGAACACATGTAGTGCATCAGTCCAAGTGTCTAACCAATGCACGTCACCAAACACTGCCTAAAAATTGCTACCCTAATATAGGCAGACTATATGCAGACTAACTAGCGATGTGCAGAAGATGGTTTTGCATTAGCTCAACGAGGTCCAACTAAGTCACATATGCAACATACATCACGGCTGGTAGTGCTGATGACTATGTGGCGAATTTGACACGTCCGTAATCAGATGACTCATGAAAAGAATCCGCCGCTACAAAGGCCTCCTGCAGATTTCTCCATGAGTGTATTAATTCCCTGCTTTGTATCCAGCAACATCCTAAAGCCGATATTGTTAAAGACAAAATGGTGGTGCATTTGAAGAGGTCGGCTGCTGTACAAGCTAAACATAGTGATGAGGAGAAGCGATGGATGCCAAACTGAACACGGACGGGAGCTACATCCCGGCTACAGGAGCTGCTGGGGGATGTATGGTGCTGCGTGACGCTATCGGAGAGATTATTTATACTGTCTGCAGACAATTACGTACATGTGCTAATGTTTAGAGGCGGAACTAGCTGCGTGCAGTGAAGGGCTGGCTCTTGCCCTCCATCGTACTAAGTTGCCGATTGTCATTGAGATGGATAGTCTGAAAGACGGTGTCGATGCTTAACTCGCCGTCCGTGGATTGCTCGAACGACCTTGTGCTGGTTGCAAGAGAATCTTAGGTTAATTGTAGATGACCCTAGAAAGATTTCTACTATTACCCATATTAGTTGCTCTCAAAAAACTGTTAGTCATGCTCCTGCCGCTTATGGTCGTAGTACCCCTCGCATCGCGGTGTGGTTGGGATCTGGCTTGCGCGGCATTGTAAACCTCTGCATGACCGAACGGCCTCCTTGAGTAATAAAATTCCTTTTTACCCCGCAAAAAAAGTCACATATGCAAGCAAGGAGGCAAAAAAATAATACATGGTCTACCAAACACGTCACAAGTGTTTTAAGTTCTCATGTGCAGCGTAAATGTTTTATCTTGGCCCGAAACTTGCCGGTTCACATGATGTAGCTATATATCTACACCAAATTAAGAGCATCTCCAGCGCTACCAAGCCGCGCGCTAAAAAAAATTTACAGCGTCAAAATAGCGTTTTACCGCGCCGGATGAACGAACATCTTCAACAGCCGCTCAAAAATATTAACGTGCGTACCATCTCCAGCAGACGCCCAAAATCATCCGCACCCAACTCGCCGCCGTGGCTGTGGCCGCGACCTGCTCCTCCCCGCCCCGCCATGGCCGCGACCTGCCCCGCCGCGCGCCGCCGCCGCGACCTGCCCCGCCGCGCGCCGCCATGAGCTGCCCCGCCGCGCGCCGCCGCGACCTGTTCCGCCGCCGCGGCCTGCTGGCCTTGGCCGTGGCCGGCTGGCGTGCGCATGCGAGGTGGCTGGCTGGCGTGCGCATGCGAGGTGGCCGGCAGCGGGCGCATGCGAGGAGCTTCAGCGCGCACGAGCTCGCGCACGAAATATACTGCGTCTCGTTCAGTTTTCCCCAGCGCGCTGAATATTTTTTAGGGCGTGCTCTATTATACAGCATCTGTTGGAGTGCTATTTTTAACTCCGCGCGCACAAAACTTGTGATTTTTTGGGCGCGGCGCTAATATTGGGCGTCTGTTGGAGATGCTCTAAGAAGAGACAATATGGTTCCGGTCTCTTGGATGCTCTATCCGTATTCACATGTATGTTAACACGCTAGAAATGCTACAAAATTCTTCACACAAAAAGGGCTACAAACAGATATCTTTATCCATATTCATGTAATGGGTGGAGGTCGTATTTAGCAGTTTGAGGGTACTTTCGCATTTATGCGCAGCGAGATTGTGTGGCCACCATTTATTTGAGGACTTTAAATGGTTGATGTACACCTACATACATTCACTTCTGTGTAACAATCTCAATTTATTAAGTCAAATCAAGTAGTTGATATACACCTACATACATTCACTTCTATGAATGGTTGTATGCATGGCAGTAACACAAAGGTTGTTCCCTTAAAAAAATCCCTCCTTTTCTCTTTCTTCAAACTAAAAAAATGAATGTTATTTCTAAGAGAAAATCGACTTAACCCTTTTTGTACTTGCTTTGAGCGAAACAAACTCGAGTGAGTAATAGGTACAATGCTACAATTTTGCATGTTTAAAATTCGAGCTGGATAATGATCATGATAAACAAGAACGTGTGCAAGGAGGAGATCAAGTGGTTTCAGAAAATTGACATAGAATATTTAGCTATAAGAAATATTTGAGGTTGTTACATATGTAAGCACGTGTTTCTTGCAAGCCCCAGTTTAACGTCTCTTGTGGTACTCAGCAAGCAAATCTACAGCATAGTTGATAGCTATGGATGATGGCTACTAGGGATCTTTTTGGTTTCGAGTGGTCATATTTAATTATCAAGGGCTTATCCTTCTCTCTTGCAATCCTTTTTTCGATGTTACTTTCCAGTGGTGGGGTCCCGTGTGGATAGCTCCACCTGTAAATGCATGCGGTTGGTTCGGGTTGAAAGGGACAAGGCTGTCAGCTCTAACGGGCGAAAGCGAGAGAACTTCAAAAGGTGGTACCGGCCGGTGCATGTGTCTGCAAAGATAAGACCAAATATATGACGCGTTCCAAATCTGAATCCCATATTTTTGCAATCTTAAGTAAAAGCTAGGACTAAATATTATCTCTGGAAGTCACCATGCTTGCTTTAGCTTACGAGGGATTTGAATTTAAACAATATCTACACGAAAACATGCAAATTGGACTCCATGGTGCACGGAAATATTTATGAATGGAATTCCACCTAGTTTACATCATCCATTTCTTCTATCTCACATCTGAATACTCATTTGTTGACAAATCAAGCCAGTTTTATTATTTTCAACAGAAAAACATCCTATCCACGGGATCTGAAATGAATATATGTGATGAACATTGGTACTCCCTCCATTACAGTATATTGGACGTATCTTCAAAATGACAATTTTTCATAACTAGAAGGAAATAAGGCGCATGACATTAATTAGCTATTAATTGGGGTGTTTTGGAGATCGTCTCCACCAATCCATGCGAAGAAGTCGCTCGTTTAGTGGACGGGGTTTACTAATGCGTCACTTTTATGATTAATTAGGCGTTTCTACAGGTCATCGGCTCGGTTTTTCCTACCAATAGAAAAACATCTAGATCCTAGAGCCCTGTGAGATACGTCCAATATACTGTGATGAAGGAAGTACTGCCTTCTGCTCCACTTTGTATCCTGAAGTTCAGCCTCGCTATGTGTTGCAGAATTAAGCAAGGTTAATTCTTAGTTAATTCTTAGTACTTTCTCCGTCTCAAAATAAATGATTTAGCTTTATACTAGCTCTAATACAAACTTATACTAAGTTTGAGACACTTATGTTGGAACGAGGGAGTACATAATAACATGGTGGTCCAAACTTTATGTATATTGAATGGGAAATACACAAATATGGATTCTTTCATAGTATGTAACCGAACATAGGACACAAGCATGCTACTAGTAGCATCCTGGAAATCCGTCGAATCTTGATCTTAATTTGCCCCGCTTGTCTAGTTCCCTTAATCTTAGCTGCCATATGCAATGCCCACAAAATGGTCCCTGGCTATACTTCGCTATCCAAGTGTGTTGTCGTTTTAAGCCAGGTTAATGCTTAATTTTAATACCATATGTAGGAACATGGTGGAACAAACTTTATCTATGTCCAACGGGAAAACACGTGACTATCGATCCGATCTTAGTTTGAACATATGATACATGGACGAAAATCCGTTGGAATCTTATCTTTATTTCCCACGCTTGTCTTATTTTGTCCATCGTAGCCGACATATGTAATGGCCATAAAATGGTTCACGGCTATAGGTCGCTTTCACTATGTGTTGTCGAATAAACCTAGGCTAGATATTTATAACTGGGTAGATACAAGATATGTTCCTACGAAAACAATGTGCATGCACACATATAATTTGTAGGATTTTCTAATTTTACATTAACTATTTCTTACAATAACCCTGTTCACAAACTCTGCTCCACGTATTGGTGTACATTCAACCATTTAAAACAACCGAACAGGTGAGTTTGTTGGTTCGGTACATTGGTCGATCAGTTGGTTCATCGTTTCACTGTATGCTTCTTTTGGCCTAAAAACTATTCTTTTGTACTAATATGATACATTTTCCTCCATGTGACAACAAGTTGGCTATGTTAAGTATCGTGATTAGTTAGAAACAAAAGATAGACTAGAAATTATTCTCGCATATCTTGTATTCCAAGTTAATCATGTACTCCTATATATATATATATGCCCACAAGGCTCAATCAATATAACAACCATTTCACCAATTTCTCTCTTTCCCTTCTAACATGATATTTGTTGCAAGTTCCTAGACCTATCCGCCGCCCGCAGCTTCCGCCCCGCGCGTCGCCCTCGGGGCGATCATCCTCCATGACCGCCGTCGCGGGCCGTGCCGCCCGTACCTAGGGTACGTCCGGCGGTCGCGTTGACCGGTTTCCTTAGAGAGTCTTTTTCTCGATCTTTTGATCCAGGTTTTCTCTCTCCCATCGGTCGCATTGATCGGCGTTTCATTTTTGGTTTTCCGATCTAAGATCGGTTTGCATCGGCCCCCGTCGCCGTCGAACCGGCGCCTCTACTCCGACACTGACGTCGACTCTACACCGATCACTTCGCCATCAACCATGGGGCAAGGCTGGACGTGTCGCCCAAGGGACGCCTTCATACATCGCTGCCAGTCACTCGCCCATGTGTTCTCCATTGTCGGTCCATCTTTGTCGGCATCGCCCAGGACATCACCGACAACGTCGCCATCGGCTTCGATATGTGCGTCGTCCCTACCGTGGCGCATACAGTACCGCCGTTGGTATGATCAACAGATCACGCGACTCTCTTTGCCAAGCATGTCCGCTAGCACGCGCCTACAGCCGATCGAGCCATGGGATGCCATCGCATCGTCCCTTCGGATCACTGCATCGCCACCTCGAGGTCCTCCCACCGGCTTCTCTGATTTGCGCGCCGCTCAGACCGACCCTCCTTTGGAATATCGCGCTGTGGCACGAGGTCCACACCGCCGCCCTGAGATTCTCCCGACGGTTACCCCCTAGCCGTCGCCGCCTTTGCATTGCCCCTTTAAGTCTCTCGCGCCGCAGCATGCGGTCCACATCGCCGCCCGACAGGTCGTTGCCTCCGGCCATTGGTTCTCCCCATGGTTGCCCCGACCCGTGAGCCGTCAGAACACCGCCCCTTCGAGATGTAGGGTTGCGGGGCGCGGTCTCCGCTGTTGCCCGAAGTTGTCCCCATGGATGCACCAACTAGGGCACCGCCGCTGTGTTATCCCTTCAGGCCGTAGAGTCGCGGCACGCGGTCCATGCCGCCACCACGACGTCTTCCTATCGTCACCCCGACCCGCCTGCCGACGCTACGTTGCCCCTTCGGGGCGTAGCATCGTGGCTCTCGGTCCACTCCACCATCTCTACGCATCGACTCTATGTGGTATGCGTCGTGCTGCCACCCTTGGAACGGGAACGCCAGTGTCCGCCCTGGTCTTCATCATGTTGTCGGGTTCTTCCTCGCCTACTTCGAGCATCACCGTGATATGTCTCCAACGTATCTATAATTTTTGATTGTTCCATAGTGATATATTATCATCCTAGGATACTTTTATGGGTCGTGATTCACCAATTCATATTATTTTTAGTATTAACCTATTGACCCAGTATCTAGTGCTAGTTGTTGTTTTCTACGTGTTTTGGGCTTTTCAGGTTTACTGTACCAAACAAACTCCAATTGCCCCGAAACTGCTTTGTGATTTTTTTGGACCAAAAGAAGACATGGAAGCTTTGGGAGGAGGCTGGAAGCCCCAGGAGGGAGGCACAAGCCAATAGGGCGCGGCCAGGGGGTGGGCGCACCCTGATGGCATGTCCCTCCCTGGTGGCCCCACTTCCTCCAATCTCTGGCCTATAAATTCACATATAGTCCAAACCCTGAATATTAGAGAGAAACGATTTTTTCGCTGCCGTAAGTCTGTGTTCATGGCGATCCCATCTAGAGCTCCATTCCTACACTCTGCTAGAGGGGGTTCGATCATGGAGGGCCTCTTCATAAACCTTGTTGCCCTCATGACGATGTGTGAGTAGTTCACCACAGACCTATGGTGTTGTAGTTAGTATCTAGTTATCTATCTCTCTCTCTTGATCTTCAATACAATGATTATCACATCTTCGCTTTGATCTATCCGATGTAATTCTTTTGTATGGTGTGTTTGTTGGGATCAAATGAATTGTGTGTTTATGTTCAAATTATTCATGAAAAGTATTTGAGTATTCTATGAGTTTTATGAGTCTTATTTGTATGATCATCATAGCTTCGTAACTATCTCCGGTCTATTGAATTGCTTTGGCCAAGTAGTTTGGTATTTCTTCAGTGAGAGGGGTGCGTTGTAGTGGGTTCAACCTGGCGAGTTTCTATATCCGAGTTACAGAAGTGGACAAGTTGCATCTTTGTGTTGTTCCCGCTCAGGATAAAAAGATGGGGTTTATTCATATTGGTTGAGTTTACTTTGTCTACATCATGTCATCATTCTCCAAGCATTACTCTGTTTGTCATGAACTTAATACGTAGAGAGGCAAGCATAGAAGCACTCTTGAAATGGAGTAATAGTAGTAGGTACCGGAAGGAGTCGATGACTATATATATAGACATGACCATTGCCATGAAAATCACATAACTATTCGGTGTTTTGAAAATTGCCCAACAGTAATTTGTTTACCCACCATATGTTACTTTCGTGAGAGATGCCACTAGAGAATACTATGGCCCCCGAGACTATTCATTTATATATTTAGAAAACTTATAATTTCTCTGTTGTTTTTATTTTCCTTTTATTTTATTTTGCAAGTTACAATTATTTACAATTTTCTACACACCTCATTTGCTTGCAAATAAGGAGATCAAGGGGATTGACAACCCTCTTGCTTGCGTTGGGAGCACGTTGTTTGCTCTTTTGTGTGCAGCCGCTGAAGACGGTTGATGATTGGTATTCCAATTGGTTCGATAAAATTTGGTTTCATAAGTGGGGGAAATACTTACCCGTATTGTGTTGCAATTATCCATTCCTCTTCATGGAAAACCCAACACAGATCACAAGTATCACGCTACCGCACTCCTAACCAGTCGCAGCTGTCGCTGCCAGGCCGCGGCCGCCGCCCCTCTTTGGAGCCGTTGCGGCTCCCTCGCCCGAGCCATGTCGCACCTCTTCTTCGGCACCGCTGTAGCTTGCCCACTCGAGCCGCTCCGCCCGTCCACCCCCTTCGTCATCCGTCTAGCACCAGCTCATCGCCAGCGTTGCCGTCATTTTCCCCGACCACTTCATCTACAATGCCACCACTAGCAACATCGCCCCCCCCCCCCCCGCCGATTTAAGCCACAATCGTCATTGAGTCCTTCTCCTTTCATCTTCTCCGACTACTACGGGCGACATTGCCCCTGTTGGAATTATGCCCTAGAGGCAATGATAAATAAGTTGTTATTAGAATTCCTGTATCAAGATAATCGTTTATTATCCATGCTATAATTGTATTGAATGAAGACTTAGATACATGTGTAGATACATAGACAAAACACTGTCCCTAGCAAACCTCTAGTTGGCTAGCCAGTTGATCAAGGATAGTCAGGGTCTTCTGACTATGTACAAGGTGTTGTTGCTTGATAACTGGATCACATCATTGGGTGAATCATGTGATGGACTAGACCCAAACTAATGGACGTAGCATGTTGATCGTGTCATTTTGTTGCTACTGTTTTCTACGTGTCAAGTATTTATTCCTATGACCATGAGATCATATAACTCACTGGCACCGGAGGAATGCTTTGTGTGTATCAAACGTCACAACGTAACTGGGTGACTATAAAGATGCTCTACAGGTATCTCCGAAGGTGTCCGTTGAGTTAGTATGGATCAAGACTGGGATTTGTCACTCCGTGTGACAGAGAGGTATCTCGGGGCCCACTCGGTAATACAACATCACACACAAGCCTTGCAAACAATGTGACTTAGTGTAAGTCACGTGATCTTGTATTACGGAACGAGTAAAGAGACTTGCCGGTAAACGAGATTGAAATAGGTATGCAGATACTGACGATCGAATCTCGGGCAAGTAACATACCGAAGGACAAAGGGAATGACATACGGGATTATATGAATCCTTGGCACTGAGGTTCAACCGATAAGATCTTTCGGAGAATATGTAGGATCCAATATGGGCATCCAGGTCCCGCTATTGGATATTGACCGAGGAGTCTCGGGTCATGTCTACATAGTTCTCGAACCCGCAGGGTCTGCACACTCAAGGTTCGGCGATGCTTTATGCGTATTTGAGTTATATGGTTGTTTACCGAATGTTGTTTGGAGTCCGGGATGAGATCACGGACGTCACGAGGGTTTCCGGAATGGTCTGGAGACGAAGATTGATATATAGGATGACCTCATTTGATTACAGGAAAGTTTTCGGCATTACCTGGAATGTACCGGGAGTGACGAATGGGTTCCGGGTGTTCACCGGGGGGGGGGGGGGGGTGGGAGGGGGGAAGCCCACCCGGGGTAAGCCCATAGGCCTTAGGGGTGCCGCACCAGCCCTTAGTGGGCTGGTGGGCGAGCCCAAGAAGAACCTTACGCAGGAGATAAGAAAAATCAAAGAGAAAAGAAAAAAAAGAGGGGAAGTGGGAAGGAAGGGAAGGACTCCACCTTCCAATCCTAGTTGGACTAGGATTGGAGGAGGATTCCTCCTCCCCCTCTTAGGCCGACCCCTTGGGCTCCCTTGAGCCTCAAGGAAAGGTCCCTCCCCTCCCTCCTATATATACTAAGGTATTAGGGCTGATTTGAGACAACTTTGCCAGGGCAGCCCAACTGTCGTGGGTATAAGTCTGACAGTAGATGTGTAGGGTACGAAAGGATGGGCAGAGCCTTAGCTACGCAAGGTTGTATGAGTTCAGGCCCCTCTACGGTGGAGGTAAAATCCCTACGTCTCAGTGCTCTTGGGAGCTTAGTGTCGAGTGGAATATAGGATTACAGTAAATGCCAACACCCGCACCAGTGGGGAAGGGCGGCTTATATAGAGTGCGCTGCCCTTCATAATGGTCCGGTGGACAGGGATGGAATAGTAGCGAATAAGTGCCTACGTTACAGGTAATGTATGCCTTAAATGCTAATAATGGTGTACGAAAACGTATGACCGTTGCCCTCCTGGGAGGTTACGATGTACAGAGTGGAATTCAGTCGGTACGTTAAATACGCTCCGAATGCTCGTCACCGACTGGATGATGGGGGAGTCCTTAGTTCAGTCGGAACTGTCTAAGGGCCTTGTCCTCTAGGAAGGGTAGTCCTTGGGTAGGACCTATAGGGCAGGCCTATGACCCTACCCTCGGACTATAACCCCATCATTAGTCCCCGAATGGATCGGGGTTGGAACGATGAAGTGATGCGTGGAGGATGGATCCGACTGGTATGGATGTGACTTTGGCATTGTTTGCCTCGATCCATTTTATCCTTTCAACCAGTGGTCCGAGTGAATATACCCGTGAAACGAACCGTCAGGGGCCGAGTGCCTCCGCGGAATCTTTTGATGTGACCGGTCAAACTGACAGCGGCGGATTTTCCGGGATCCTCAATTTTCGGTTGCCGCATGCTCAGCGGGGATGACGACATCGCCATCGAGTAGGTTTTGCCGCCTCGATTACCGTGCCTTTATCTTCTCCACTAACATCGCAGCAGCCGGTCGGGGGGATAAGATTTCGGGGCCACCTGTTAGCAACTCAGTCAGAAGCTTATATAAGCCCCTCCGGCGGGATCTCTTGCTGCGCTGCTCATCTTCCTCGCATTAACCCCGCTCCTCCCACAGCTCTCTGCACGCCCCAAGTCTCCTCATTCCTCTCCTCCTCTGCAGACCTGTTGCCTTTGCCATGACGAAGGGGAGACCAGCAAACTCGAGTCGCAGAAGAAGAAGAAGAAGGGGGCGGCCCCTGCTCAGCGGCGACAGCGGGCACTGCCGGCGGGTTGGATCCAGGGGAATTTACTCCCCTCCACGGTGATGGCGGACGACTTCCTGGAGCTGGTGGAGCACAACATGATCGCCAAAAAGTCGTGGAGGCTGTCGGAGGGCGAGACGGAGCCGGCGCCGAAGGAGGGGGAGCGCGTTCTGCTGCTCAGCCATGTGTTCAGGGGCTTCTCCTTGCCTCCCCACCCCTTCTTCCGAGGTATTATGAATCACTTCAGGCGCAGCTCCATCATTTTCCTCAGAACGCGATAGCCCACCTTGCCGCATTCGTCACCCTTTACGAGTGCTTTATTGGATGCCCCCCCACTGGGGGCTCTTTAGGTACGTCTTCGTCGCTAGGTCTCAAACCGTCAAAAAGCTTAGCCAGTCGGAGGATAAGACCCATCTCCTCCAGCTCTGCGGAGGCTTAGGCTTCCAGAAGAAAACAAAGAGTAGCTACCCCCCTCTGCAGTTGTCCGAGTCAGTTAGGAACTGGCAATCGACCTGGTTCTATTGCCAGGACATCGCTTGTCCGAATGCTGCGACTGGGTTGCCACCTTTTAGCCTAGACCGTCCGGCCCCTCCCAGGCAGCTTGCGCTCTCAAAGGGGGAAAAGATCCAGATCCAGCCTCTGGTCGACGCGCTGATAGCCGTCGTCCGCAAGGGAGTCACCGGCACGGACTTGCTGGAGACTTTTCTGGGTCGGCGCATCCAGCCGCTGCAAGCCCGATACCACGCCATGTGGCACTACGCGGGGCCTGAGGATTCCACTCGGACCCATCCAGAATGCGTGACCGGGGAGACTGTGATAGCGTGGGTCCGCGGCATCACAGGCGCATGCGACAACCCCCGAGGAGCCCGACGGATGAAGCCCTTCCGCGCCGATAATCCTCCTCCGAATGAGGTGGGAACATCTTGTCGAGTGCTTTCAATCTTCTTAGATTTATCGCTTCACTTGTACCGCCGCCTGACGTCTGACGTTGCCAACTGTGTTTTGTGCAGGAGTGGACCAATTGGTATTCTGCCGTCTCGAATGGGAATCCAGCTGAGGAAGAGGAGGGCAGCCAGGAGGGCAGCGTGGATAGCGCCGAGTACGTCTCCTACAATGGGGAGACGGAGGAGGAGACCGAAGAGGAGGAGGAGGTTGGGGAGCAGAACTCGCCACCTCCACCATCAGAGCAGCGAACTAAGCGCCATCACGAACCCCGACTCCGCCGGCTCCTCCAGCGGCCCCGAGTGCTCCACTAGCTCCTCCCGTGGCTCCGAGTGCTCGGAGTGTGAAGAGGACCAGGGACGCTGCTGCCGAGCCCACAGACCAGCCGTCCAAGGTGGCCAAACCTAGTGGGCCTAAGCCTCGGAAAGCTTTGCCTCGGATGAGGATCACTGTTCCAGTCGCCTCAGCGTAAGTGTCTTGTTCTCCCATCCTCTTTCAGTATCTGATTGAACTCATGCTTATCCGTCGAGTGGATTTTACTCGACAGAGCTGCTACCTCCGCCACCTCTTTGCCGAGCTAGGACGATGATCCCATGGATACGAATAACGCTGCCACATCCCAGCAAGGTATGTTGTCACGACTCCGAGAGTTTGTATTATTGTTTGGCGAGTGCTGTCTTTAATCTTGCCCTTTTTCTGTAATTTCATGTTGTTCAGTCGAGCTTCCTTCAGAGGTGATTCATCTGGAGGACGACGACCAAAGGGGGTCAGGTCCAGCTTTGGCGCCTGTCCTTGAGGTTGTCCCATCTGCTGCTGCTCCCACCATGAACGTGCCGCCGACCGAGATGATGTCGCCGACTGAGACGGTGCCCCTCGCTGCGGAACCGACTGGAGCGGAGCTTGGGATGCCCAAGGAGTCTTCTGTCGTGCCGGGTCCATCAACCGTTCAATATGACGCCCGACACCTCCCAGAAGACCAGGTGGGGGCCGCCAAGGACGCCATGGTGCAGGTGGAGCTGATGGTGGGTGATGCCAAGGGAGCGTATGACTCCATCGTGTCTTTGTACAAGAAAAGCTTGGAACTCCGGGACGATATCCGAGTAACTGCACTAGTAAGTGTTTACTTTCCTCTTGTTACCCACTGGGGGTTTAAGTGATATACTCAGATACAGTAGGATTATTTTGCAGTGGGTTCACTCCGAGTGAACCCAGTGGGTGTAGTCCCCGAGACTTCTGTCGAGTGCTTGCACCGGCAGTTGTCTTTATATGTATTTCCCGTGATCTGAGCAGATCGGAGCTGATCTGCCCGAATATTACCAATGGGGGCACTCGGAGTGCACCCACTGGATGTAGTTCCCGAGAGTAGTGTTACTCATGTCGGGTAATAGCATTCTCGTAGATTTGTCTGTTTGTCATGGAGCTCAATAAGGCCGACCTGTTCGAGCTTCATGCCAGTGGGGTCACTCTTAGTGAACCCACTGGGTGTAGTCCCCGAGACCGCTGTCGATTGCTTGCATCGGCAGGGGTCTGAAGAACTTTGATTTTTTTGTCATATGAGTCGCTACTTTTTCCTTGTTGAATGTGTCTGATCTTCCCTTTGCTCTTATTTGGCAGAAGACTTGCGAAATGGGATCCGCATACAATGCTCTGAAGGCTGAGAAGATTCAGCTTGCTGCGGACTTGGAGGCGGCTGTGAATGACCTGGCTGGTGTGAAGGGGGCTCTTGCTGACCGAGAGAAGGCTTTGGAGGTGTCCCGGGAGACCAACAAGGCATTGCTAGCCGAAATTGAAAAATTGAAGACTCAAAGAACTGAATGGATGGGCCAGCTGAAGTTGATGAACACTTGGTGCATGGCGCATGAGAAGTACGTCAGCGACTGGGCAAGGAAGATGGTTGCACTGCTTGGTGGTAAGTTTTTGCCGAGTGCTTCTTGACTTTGGAGTTCATTCTGCGCTTACTTTCTGCTTGACTTTTCTTTGCAGACTTCTGTCGGGACGCTGAGGCTGAAGCAGCCGACATTGAACGGTCGGTTGTTCCGAACGTTCCACTCGGCGACGAAGCCAACCGGGACTTGCTCCGAGCGCATTTTCGCCTTAGCAGAGTGGGACCTTTTGTTGGCCGCCTGAGAGAAGTCATCGGCCGGATCGACAAGGAGCTATGGCCTGAAGACGTTTCCTGGCAAGAAATAGATGGGTTGATGACTCAGCTGGAGGACGTCCCGAGCAGAGTGCAGGCATGGAAGAAGTCTGCCGCTCGTTGTGGTGCGGACGTGGCGCTATCTCTGGTCCGAGTGCACTGCAAGGAAGCTCGCTAAGAAAAGCTGAAGACGTTGCAGGTCGCCAACACCAAGAAGCTTCGATTCGAAGATTTCATGGAGACCTTCCTCGACACAGCCACTCGCATCACAGAGGGGATCGACCTTGACACCTTTGTGGAGCCTGCCAATCCTGGTGACGCTTGAAAAACTTTATGGTGAACGCACATTTACCTCGGTATGCTGAGTGGTATCTGTATCAAACTTTGGCCACTGCTGTTGGCCGTCACATTCGTGGTTCCAACTTTGAATTCGAATCGAATATTTCGCTCTTCTTTCGCTAAGTTTTTTTTGTGACACGATTTTGGCTCGTGGTTTTTGTTTGGCGTTTCTGGGTGAAGCCAATGGCAAACATGCGGAGCATGTAGTTGTCAGTTGTCTTCACATCCACATGAGCCTCAATGAGGGTGTGCCAAGTCTCCGAGTGCGCACTCGGAGCGACATTTTACTTAGGCGACTCTGGGTCGCGGCTAAGTCTCCGAGTGCGACTTTTAGTGCACACTCGGAAGGAGTTGTTACCCATGTAGTTGTCAGTTGTCTTCACATCCACATGAGCCTCAATGAGGGTCTGGTAAGCCTTCGAGTGGATCTCGAGTATACACTCGGAGGAAGCTTTTTTAGTTAGACCACTCTGAGTCGCAGCTAAGTCCCCGAGTGCGACTTTTAGTGCACACTTGGAATGAGTTGTTACTCATGTAGTTGTCAGTTGTCTTCACATCCACATGAGCCTCAATGAGGGTCTGCTAAGCCTCCAAGTGGATCTCGAGTATACACTCGGAGGAAGCTTTTTTACTTAGGCGACTCTCAGTCGCAACTAAGTCCCCGAGTGTGACTTTTAGTGCACACTCGGAATGAGTTTGTACTTAGGTGACTCTGGGTCGCAGCTAAGTCTCCGAGTGCGACTTTTAGTGCACACTCGGAGAGAGTTTGTACTTAGGCGACTCTGGCTTGCAGCTAAGTCCCCGAATGCGACTTTTAGTGCACACTCGGAGAGAGCTTGTACTTAGGCGACTCTGGGTCGCACCTAAGTCCCCGAGTGCGACTTTTAGTGCACGCTCGTAGAGAGTTTGTACTTAGGCGACTCTGGGTCGCAGCTAAGTTCCCGAGTGCGACTTTTAGTGCACACTCGGAGAGAGTTTGTACTTAGGCGACTCTGGGTCACAGCTAAGTCCCCCAAGTGCGACTTTTAGTGCACACTCGGAGAGAGAGTCTTGTACTTAGGCGACTCTGGGTCGCAGCTAAGTCCCCGAGTGCGACTTTTAGTGCACGCTCGGAGAGAGTTTGTACTTAGGCGACTCTGGGTCGCAGCTAAGTCCCCGAGTGCGACTTTTAGTGCACACTCGGAGAGAGTTTTTTACTTAGGCGACTCTGGGTCGCAGCTAAGTCACCGAGTGCGACTTTCAGTGCACACTCGGAGAGAGAGTTTGTACTTAGGCGACTCTGGGTCGCAGCTAAGTCCCCGAGTGCGACTTTTAGTGCACACTCGGAGAGAGTTTGTACTTAGGCGACTCTGGGTCGCAGCTAAGTCCCCGAGTGCGACTTTTAGTGCACACTCGGAGAGAGTTTGTACTTAGGCGACTCTGGGTCGCAGCTAAGTCCCCGAGTGCGACTTTTAGTGTACACTCGGAGAGAGTTTGTACTTAGGCGACTCTGGGTCGCAGCTAAGTCCCCGAGTGCGACTTTTAGTGCACACTCGGAGAGAGTTTTTTACTTAGGCGACTCCGAGTCGCAGCTAAGTCCCCGAGTGCGACTTTTAGTGCACACTCGGAGAGAGTTTGTACTTAGGTGACTCTGGGTCGCAGCTAAGTCTCCGAGTGCGACTTTTAGTGCACACTCGGAGAGAGTTTGTACTTAGGCGACTCTGGGTCGCAGCTAAGTCCCCGAGTGCGACTTTTAGTGCACACTCGGAGAGAGTTTTTTTACTTAGGCGACTCTGGGTCGCAGCTAAGTCCCCGAGTGCGACTTTCAGTGCACACTGGGAGAGAGGGTTTGTACTTAGGCGACTCTGGGTCGCAGCTAAGTCCCCGAGTGTGACTTTTAGTGCACACTCGGAGAGAGTATGTACTTAGGCGACTCTGGGTTGCAGCTAAGTCCCCGAGTGCAACTTTTAGTGCACACTTGGAGAGAGTTTGTACTTAGGCGACTCTGGGTCGCAGCTAAGTCCCCGAGTGCGACTTTTAGTGCACACTCGGAGAGAGTTTGTACTTAGGCGACTCTGGGTCGCAGCTAAGTCCCCGAGTGCGACTTTTAGTGCACACTCGGAGAGAGTTTTTTACTTAGGCGACTCTGGGTCGGAACTAAGTCCCCGAGTGCGAATTTTAGTGCACACTCGGAGAGAGTTTGTTCTTAGGCGACTGTGGGTCATAGCTAAGTCCCAGAGTGCGACTTTTAGTGCACACTCGGAGAGAGTTTGTACTTAGGTGACTCTGGGTCGCAGCTATGTCCCCGAGTGCGACTTTTAGTGCACACTCGGGGAGAGTTTTTTACTTAGGCGACTCTGGGTCGCAGCTAAGTCCCCGAGTGCGACTTTTGGTGCACACTCGGAGAGAGTTTGTACTTAGGCGACTCTAGGTCGCAGCTAAGTCCCCGAGTGCGATTTTTAGTGCGCACTCGGAGCAAATTTTTTAGACCAGAGTCTGCAAACGCGGAAGAATTTTGAACCTGCAAGAAATCAATCTGCTTTGTATTACTTCAATAATACTTGTTCTTTACATTGTCCCCGTTAGCAGTCATGTGTAAAAGCGCTTCAGGAGATCTCCGTTCCATGCTCGCGGCTCATCCATTTCCCTGTCGAGGTTGTAAAGTCGATACGCCCCATTGTTCAGCACCTTAGAGATGATGAAGGGTCCTTCCCAGGCGGGAGCCAACTTGTGTGGTTTCTGCTGATCCACTCGGAGCACCAGGTCACCTACTTGGAATGTGCGACTCCTGACGTGTCGCGCGTGAAATCGCCGCAGATCTTGTTGATAAATTGTTGAGCGAGTCAGTGCCATCTCGCGCTCTTCTTCCAGAACATCCACTCCGTCTTGCGTAGCTTGCTCTGCTTCGGCTTCGGAGAAGAGTTCGACTCGTGGAGAGTTGTGAAGCAAGTCACTCGAAAGGACCACCTCTGCTCCATAAACAAGGAAGAACGGGGATCGCCCTGTAGATCTATTCGGAGTTGTGCGGAGGCCCCACAACATCGAAGGTAGTTCAGTGACCCATGCGCCGGCGGCATGTCCAACTTCTGCAGGAGTCGAGGCTTCAACCCTTGAAGAATAAGACCATTCGCCCGCTCTGCTTGCTCGTTTGTTTGGGGGTGTGCCACGGATGCAAAATCCACTCGGATTCCTTGGCCTGTGCAAAAGCCTTTGAACCTGTCCGAGTCAAAGTTTGTGCCGTTGTCGGTGATTATGCTGTGCGGAACCCCGTATCTGGAGATGATGTCTCTGATGAATTTGATGGCCGTAAGGGCGTCAAGCTTCTTGATGGGCTTGGCTTCAATCCACTTGGTGAACTTGTCCACTGCTACCAACAGATGTGTGAATCCCCCTTGGCCTGTTCTGAATGGTCCGACTGTATCTAATCCACAAACGGCGAACGGCCAAACAAGAGGGATTGTCTTCAGCGCAGATGTTGGCTTGTGGGACTTGTTCGAATAGAACTGACAGCCTTCGCATCGGTCGACCATATCTTTTGCCATTTCATTCGCCCGCAACCAGAAGAAACCAGCTCTGAATGCTTTGGCGACGATTGCTCTTGAGGAGGCATGATGGCCGCAGGTTCCCGAGTGAATTTCTTCCAAGATTAACTGTCCCTCCTCAGGGGAGATGCACCGCTGAAGGACGCCTGAAACACTTTCCCTGTACAACTAGCCATCAATGCTGGTGAAGGACTTCGATCTGCGGACGATCTGCCTAGCTTGGACTTCGTCTTCTGGTAACTCTTGCCTCAGGATGTACGCAATGAATGGCACAGTCCATTCGGGGATGAGAGCAAGAATCTCCATGATCAAATCAACCACAGCAGGGACCTCGACTTCAGTCGGATCTGTTGAGCTCTTCGGTTGTACTGGTTCCTCTGTAAAAGGATCTTCTTTTACTAAGGGGAGGTGTAGGTGCTCGAGGCAGACATCACTCGGGACCGGTCTCCGAGTGGATCCAAGTTTCGCCAATTCATCTGCCGCTTGGTTTTTCAGTCGGGGAACATGGTGAAGTTCCAAACCTTCAAACTTCTTCTCGAGCTTCCTTACTGCGTTGCAGTATGCGGTCATGGTGGGGTTCCTTACATCCCACTCCTTCATCACTTGATTAACCACCAAATCCGAGTCGCCATAGACCATCAGGCGACGGACGCCAAGTGTGATGGCCATGCGCAATCCGTAAAGGAGAGCTTCGTACTCTGCCTCGTTGTTGGAAGAATCAAAATGTATCTGCAACACATATTTGAGTTTATCACCTTTTGGCGATATGATCACTACGCCAGCGCCGGAGCCATTCAACATCTTGGACCCATCGAAGAACATGGTCCAATGAGCCGAGTAGATGTGAGTCGGTTGCTGTTGTTCTACCCATTCTGCTATGAAGTCAGCCAGAGCTTGAGACTTTATAGCCTTCTTGGCTTCGAACTTCATGTCGCAGTATAACATCTCCATTGCCCACTTCGCCACTCGTCTTGATGCGTCCCGATTGTGGAGGAGTTCCGGCAACGGAGCATCAAATATGACAGACACTGAGTGGTCTTGGAAATAATGAGCCACCTTGTTTGCAGTCATGTAGATCCCGTAAATAAGCTTTTGATAATGGGGATACCTCTGCTTGGAAGGAGTCAGGACTTCGGAGACATAATATACTGGCCGCTGAACCTTGTATGCTTTGCCTTCTTCTTCGCGTTCGACTGTGAGAACAGTGCTGACGACTTGATTTGTAGCCGCGATGTACAGAAGAAGGGGTTCTTTACTGAGCGGGCCAGTAAGAACCGGCTAGGTGGAAAGCAGGGCTTTGAGGTTGTCGAATGCAATTTGGGCTTCGTCTGTCCACTCGAAAGTATCTGATTTCTTCATGAGTCGGTGCAGAGGTAACGCCTTCTCATCGAGTCGGGCGATAAACCTGCTCAAAGCCGCTAGGCAACCTGTGAGCCTTTGAACATCATGTATTCTGACCGGCCGCTCCATTTGGACGATGGTCCCGATCTTTTCGGGGTTGACATCGATCCCTTGTTCGGAAACGAAGAAACCGAGTAACTTTCCGCTGGGAACGTCGAATGAACACTTGGCTGGGTTGAGCTTGATATCGTACCTACGTAGGTTGGTGAATGTTTCCGCCAAGTCAGTCAGCAGGTCGGAACCTTTGCGTGACTTGACTATGATATCGTCCATATATGCCTCCACATTTCGACCGATCTGGTCAAGGAGGCATTTTTGGATCATGCGCATAAAAGTTGCTCCTGCATTCTTCAAACCGAATGGCTAGTGGTGTAGCAGAAACACCCGAATGGGGTGATGAAGGCTGTTTTTAATTCATCCGGACCATACAGACGGATCTGATGATAGCCCGAATAGGCATCAAGGAATGATAAATGCTCGCAGCCCGCAGTCGAATCAATAATTTGATCAATGCGGGGGAGCGGGAAGTGATCTTTCGGGCAGACCTTGTTGAGATGCTTGAAATCGTTGCACATACGGAGAGAGTTGTCCTTCTTGGGCACCATGACAACATTGGCGAGCCACTCGGAGTGGTGTACCTCGCGAATTAAGTTGGCCGCCAAAAGTTTAGCCACCTCCTCTCCGATTGCCTTCCTTTTGTGCACGGCAAACCGACGCAGGCGTTCTCAGACGGGCCGAGAAGCAGGATCCACATGCAGTCGGTGCTCAGCCAACTCCCTGGGTACACCTAGCATGTCAGTGAGGTTCCATGCGAAAATGTCCCAGTTCTCACGGAGGAATTGGATGAGCTCGGCTTCCTATTTTGGATCAAAGGTGGTGGAGATGTTCGTCGGGGCAGCGGCGTTGTCTGTCGGGTGGATGCTGACTTTCTTCGTGTCTCCCGCCGACTGGAATGCGGACTCCGAAGCTGGCTTCTTCGAACGCATCAAGTCAGCGAGGTCGGCGGTCTTCTTGTACTCATCCAGCTCGAGGATAGCCATCTGCTGATCGACAATCCTTGACCCCTGCTGCAGACACTCCTCGGCCCGCTGCCGATGGCCTGTGACCATGATCACACCTTTGGGACCCGGCATCTTCAGCTTCAAATACACGTAACATGGACGGGCCATGAAACGCGCATACGCCGGAAGGCCTAGAATCGCATGGTATGCACTCTCGAAGTCCACCACCTCGAATGTCAGCTTTTCCTTGCGGAAGTTCTTGTCGGAACCGAAAACGACGTCCAACGCGATCTGGTCGAGTGACTTGGCCTTTCGTCCTGGGACGACTCCGTGAAACTGCATGCTGCTCTCGCTAAGTTTGGACATCGGAATGCCCATCCCCTTGAGAGTGTCGGCGTACATGATGTTCAAGCCGCTGCCGCCATCCATGAGGGCTTTGCGCAGTCGAACTCTTTCCACCACCGGGTCGACGACCAGAGCTTGCCTCCCTGGGGTGGGAACGTGTGATGGATGGTCCGACTGATCAAAGGTGATTGCAGTCTGAGACCATTTGAGGAACGTGGGGTTGGTTGGCGTTGCCATGTTCACCTCCCTGTTCACCAGCTTCAGTCGACTCTTGCTTTCCACGTCAGCAAAAATCATCAATGTTGCATGGACTTGGGGGAACGGATCCTCCTTGTCCTCATCACCCTGCTCGGTGTCCTTTTCACTCGGCTGGCCCTCACCGAATCCCTGGATCAGGAGGCGACATTGCCGAGTGGTATGCTTCGGGAATATGGCGTTGCCTTCTTCGTCCATCTTCGTGTGGATTGGACATGGCTGATCCAGGATGGAATTTCCGAATTGTTTCTTCTTGGGGGTATACTGAGGTTTCCCCTTACCCTTGAGCTTGGCATTCGTAACGGCTGCTGGCTCCGCCTGCGAAGTGGATGGAGCTTTCTGCTTCTGCTTCCGATTGTTGTTCCCATCTCCGTCGGCGACTGCCTTATGCTTGCCGCTACGTATGCGGTCCTCTTCTTCGCCATTTTCATAGCGTGCGGCTATCTCCATCATCTTGCTCATGGAGATGTCGCCTGTCCGACCGAGGTACAGATCTCTGTACCGCACACCAGCCTTGAAGGCACAGACTGCTTGGTGCTCTGTGACGTTCTCCACCATGTGGTAGAGGGTCGTCCAGCACTGGATGAAATCGCGCAGGGGCTCATTCTGCTTCTGGACACAGTGCTGGAACTCCACGAGACCAGCAGGCCGTTTGCACGTGCCCTCGAAGGTCCTGATGAAGACTCGGGACAGATCACCCCAGCTGTAGATGCTTGATGGAGCCAACTGGTTCAGCCACGCTCGTGCCGAGCCATTGAGCATCAGGGGAAGATGTTTCATGGCGACCTGGTCATCTCCGCCACAGATCTGGGCCGCCACTCTGTAGTCGTCCAGCCACGTTTCTAGCTTGGACTCTCCTGTGAACTTGCTGATTCCCGTCGCCAATCGGAAGTTGGGAGGGATGTCAGCTGAACGGATGGCCCGAGTGAAGCACTCGGGACCAGAGACGATGGTCCTGCTTCCACTCGGACGGTCTCTATCGTGACCGTCACGGTGGGCTCGACTCCTGTCGACCTTCCTCTAGGCGATGTACCCTCTTGCGTCGGGCCTGGGATCATACGCGTCACTGACTGAATGCCGATCATCGTGATGCCGGGGCCCGTAAGGCCCACCCCGCGGAGGGGTGCGTGAACGGCGACGATCTTCGGGATTCCTGGAACGGCTGCCCCCTCCGCGTCGCTGATGAGAGTCGGGGCTGAAAACCGACCGATGCGTGTTCGCGTGAACATAACTGTTGTGGATCCTGTTGTGCGATTGGGACACCGCCGAATTCTGCTGCTGTGCCGTATGCAATAGGGCACGGATCTGCTCGATCCCTCTACCAGCCTCTGAATCAGTCGGTTGGAGGGAATCGGCTATCTTGGCAGCGGCAGCCAGGTTGAGGACGGGTGTGCGGAACACCTCAATGTTGCTCTAGCGAGTGCGTCGACTGGCAGAACGGTGGTGTTGACGACGAGCGTCGGATGATTCGCCGACCTCGTGCTCGTTCTGACCAGTTCGGAGGGGACTTTCATGGGAATCGGCCATGAGAACTTCGGCTGCAGGCCCGCGACCCAAGTACTCGGAAGGTAACTCAGTCGGAACTGAGTCCAAGCACTGGGACGGCGGCGCGACCACAACCGACTCGAGGACCACCACTTGAGAGGACGTGTTCTGTCACACCTGGGCGTGTCGCACCCAACGGTGGAGCCGCGGACGGCGGGACCGCTTGTTGCGGCGCGTAACGGGGGCGAAGATCGACACCGGGGCCGATTGCTGGAGAAGAAGGACGCCTCGGGCACCGGCACGGAAGTGCGTAGCCCCGCGACTGGGGAGCGCCTCGACGTCGAGAGGCGCATCCCGAAGCCATGCCGAATCATCGACGATGAAGGAGAGTGCGCCGAAGAGGATCTCATGACCCATGCACAAATCTACGCCGGACGACATGATGAAAAGATGAAGTTGCAAACTAGCCGGAAGTCTCTTAGACGCCTGCCCCATGGTGGGCGCCAACTGTCGTTGGTATAAGTCTGACAGTAGATGTGTAGGGTACGAAAGGATGGGCAGAGCCTTAGCTACGGCGAGGTTGTATGATTTCAGGCCCCTCTACGGTGGAGGTAAAAGCCCTACGTCTCAGTGCTCTTGGGACTTTAGTGTCGAGTGGAATATAGGATTACATTAAATGCCAACCCCCCGCACCAGTGGGGAAGGGCGGCTTATATAGAGTGCGCGGCCCTTCATAATGGTCCGCTGGACAGGGGTGGAATAGTAGCGAATAAATACCTACGTTACAGGGAACGTACGCGTTAAATGCTAATAATGGTGTACGAAAACGTATGACCGTTGCCCTCCTGGGAGGTTACGATGTACAGAGTGGAATTCAGTCGGTACGTTAAATACGCTTCGAATGCTCGTCACCGACTGGATGATGGGGGAGTCCTTAGTTCAGTCGGAACTGTCTAAGGGCCTTGTCCTCTATGAAGGGTAGTCCTTGGGTAGGACCTATAGGGCAGGCCTATGACCCTACCCTGGGACTATAACCCCATCACCGACCACAATCCTCCACGATTTTTCCTCTAGATCACGTTTCTACGGAGCTCGGGCGGAGCCCTGCTGAGATAAGATCATCACCAACCTCCGGAGCGCCGTCACGCTGCCGGAGAACTAATCTACCTCTCCGTCTCTCTTGCTGGATCAAGAAGGCCGAGATCATCGTCGAGTTGTACGTGTGCTGAATGCAGAGGTGCCGTCCGTTCGGCACTAGATCGGAGCGGATCGTGGGACGGATCGCGGCACGGTTCGTGGGACAGTTCGCAGGGCGGATCGAGGACGTGTGGACGTTCCACTACATCAACCGCGTTTCTTAACGCTTCCTGCTGTGCGATCTACAAGGGTACGTAGATCCAAATCCCCTCTCGTAGATGGACATCACCATGATAGGTCTTCGTGCATGTAGGAAATTTTTTGTTTCCCATGCGACGTTCCCCAACAGTGGCATCATGAGCTAGGTTCATGCGTAGATGTCATCTCGAGTAGAACAGAAAAGTTTTTGTGGGCGGTGATGTGCGATTTGCTGCCCTCCTTAGTCTTTTCTTGATTCCACGGTATTGTTGGATCGAAGGGGCTTGGACCGACATTACTCGTACGCTTACGAGATGCCGGTTTCATCGCTATGAGCAACCCCGTTGCTCAAAGATGACTGACGAGTGTCGGTTTCTCCAACTTTAGTTGAATCGGAATTGACCGAGGAGGTCCTTGGAGAGAGGTTAAATAGCAATTCATACATCTCCGTTGTGGTGTTTGCGTAAGTAAGATGCGATCCTACTAGATACCCATGGTCACCACGTAAAACATGCAACAACAATTAGAGGACGTCTAACTTGTTTTTGTAGGGTATTCTTGTGGTGTGATAGGGCCGACGATGTGATGTGATATATTGGATGTATGAGATGATCATGTTGTAATAGTTAATATTGACTTGCACATCGATGGTATAGCAACCGACAGGAGCCATAGGGTTGTCTTTAAACTAATGTTTGTGCTTGCAGATGCGTTTACTATATTGCTAGGACGTAGCTTTAGTAGTAATAGCATGAGTAGTACGACAACCCCGATCACGACACGTTGATGGAGATCATGGTGTGGCGCCGGTGACAAGAAGATCGTGCCGGTGCTTTGGTGATGGAGATCAAGAAGCACATGATGATGGCCATATCATGTCACTTATGAATTGCATGTGATGTTAATCCTTTTATGCACCTTATTTTGCTTAGAACGACGGTAGCATTATGAGGTGATCTCTCACTAAAATTTCAAGACGAAATTGTGTTTTCCCCGACTGTGCACTGTTCCTACAGTTCGTCGTTTCGAGACACCACGTGATGATCGGGTGTGATATACTCAACGTTCACATACAACGGGTGCAAAACAGTAGCACACGCGGAACACTTAGGTTAAGCTTGATGATCTTAGCATGTGCAGACATGGCCTCAGAACACATGAGACCGAAAGGTCGATCATGAATCATATAGTTTAGATGATTAGCATAGGGATGCTTACCACTGAAACTATCCTCAACTCACGTGATGATCAGACTTGAGCTTGTGGAATTGGATCATGAACCACTCAAATGACTAGAGAGATGTACTTTTTGAGTGGGAGTTTAGCAAGTAATTTGATTAGTTAAACTCTAATTATCTTGAACATAGTCTAAGTCCAATTTGAATATATTTGTGTTGTAGATCAATGGCTCATGCGACATTCACCCTGAATTTTAATACGTTCCTAGAGAAAGCTAAGTTGAAAGGTGATGGAAGCAACTTTGTAGACTGGGCTCGTAATCTTAAGTTTCTCCTGCAAGGTGGGAAGAAGGATTATGTGCTTAATGCTGCGCTAGGAGATGAACCATCCACCACGGCTGACCGAGATGTTAAGAACGCTTGGTTAACACGTAAGGAGGACTACTCAGTAGTTCAATGTGCAACCTTGTATGGCTTAGAGCCGGGACTTCAACGTTGCTTTGAGCGTCATGGAGCATATGAGATGTTCCAGGAGTTGATGTTTATCTTTCAGAAGAACACCCGGATTGAGAGGTATGAGACCTCCGATAAATTCTATGCTTGCAAGATGAAGGAGAATTCGTCTGTCAGTGAACATGTGCTCAAAATGTCTGGGTACTCAAACCGTCTATCTGAGCTGGGGATTGAACTCCCGCAAGAGGCTATCACTGACAGAATTCTTCAATCACTGCCACTAAGGTATAAGGGCTTCGTGTTGAACTATAACATGCAAGGGATGAACAAGTCACCCAGGGAGTTATTCGCGATGCTGAAAGTCGCAGAGTCAGAACTCCGTAAAGAGCATGAAGTGTTGATGGAGAATAAGACC
Source organism: Hordeum vulgare subsp. vulgare (assembly GCF_904849725.1). Taxonomy (NCBI): domain Eukaryota; kingdom Viridiplantae; phylum Streptophyta; class Magnoliopsida; order Poales; family Poaceae; genus Hordeum; species Hordeum vulgare. The sequence continues at coordinate 437,869,124 of NC_058522.1, read as the reverse complement.
ACTAGTTTCAAGAGAAACGACAAAGGAAAGAAGGGTAATTCAAAGAAGAGCGGCAAGCCTGTTGCCAATCCGACAAAGAAACCCAAAGCTGGACCTAAGCCTGAAACGTAGTGCTATTATTGCAAGGGTATGGGTCACTGGAAGCGCAACTGCCCCAAGTATGTGGCTGATAAGAAGGCGACCAAAGAAAAATCAGGTATATTCAATATACATGTTATTGATGTGTACTTAACCAGCTCTCGTAGTAGTGCCTGGGTATTCGATACCGGTTTTGTTGCTCATATTTGCAACTCGAAACAGGAACTGCGGAATAAGTGAAGGCCGGCGAAGGATGAAGCGACGATGCGCGTGGGAAATGGTTCCAAGGTTGTTGCAGTCACCGTCAGCACAGTTTCACTTCAGTTACCATCAAGATTAGTTATGAACTTGAATAAATGTTATTTAGTGCCTGCGTTGAGCATGAACATTATATCTGGATCTTGTTTATTGCGACACGGTTACTCGTTTAAGTCAGAGAATAATGGTTGTTCTATTTCTATGAGTAATATCATTTATGGTCATGCACCCCATGTGAGAGGATTGTTCATATTGAATCTTGATAGTGATAATACACATATACATAACATTAAGACCAAAAGAGTTAGAGTTAACAATGATAGCGCCATGTTTTTATGGCACTGCCGCTTAGGTCATATTGGTGTAAAGCGCATGAATAAACTCCATACCAATGGACTTTTGGAGTCACTTGATTTTGATTCACTTGAGACGTGCGAACCATGCCTCATGGGCAAGATGACTAAAACTCCGTTCTTCGGAACAATGGAGCGTGCAAGTGACTTGTTGGAAATCATACATACCGATGTGTGTGGTCCGATGAGTGTGGAGGCACGCGGCGGATATTGTTATTTTCTCACCTTCACTATCGGTTTGAGTTGATATGGTTATGTCTACTCGATGAAGCACAAGTCTGAAACATTTGAAAAGTTCAAACAATTTCAGAGTGAAGTCGAAAATCATCGTAACAAGAAGATCAAGTTCCTATGGTCTGATCGTGGGGGTGAATATCCGAGTTTCGAGTTAGGTGCTCACTTAAGACAATGTGGAATTGTTCCATAGTTGACACCGCCTGGAACACCACAACGTAATGGTGTGTCCGAACGTCGTAATCATACTTTATTATAGATGGTGTGATCTATGATGTGTCTTACCGATTTGCCATTATCGTTTTGGGGTTATGCATTAGAAACAACTGCATTCACTTTAAATAGGGCACCATCAAAATCCGTTGAGACGACACCATACGAACTGTGGTATGGCAAAAGACCAAAGTTGTCGTTTCTTAAAGTTTGGGGATGTGATGCTTATGTCAAAAAGCTTCAGCCTGAGAAGCTGGAATCTAAAGCGGAAAAGTGTGTCTTCATAGGTTACCCAAAAGAGACAGTTGGGTATACCTTCTATCTCAAATCCGAGGGCAAAGTGTTTGTTGCTAAAAACGGAGCTTTTCTCGAGAAGGAGTTTCTCTCGAGAGAATTGAGTGGAAGGAAGATAGAACTTGATGAGGTTGTCGAACCTCTCATCCCTCTCGATGGTGGCGCAGGGCAAGGGGAAACCCCTGTCGTTGCGACGCCGGTTGAGGAGGATGTTAATGATGATGATCATGAAACTCCAGATCAAGTTCCTATCGAACCTCGCAGGTCGACGAGACCGCGTACTACTCCAGAGTGGTATGGTAATCCCGTCTTATCAATTATGTTGTTGGACAACAATGATCCTGCGAATTATGAAGAAGCAATGGTGGGCCCAGATTCCAACAAATGGCTCGAGGCCATGAAGTCCGAGATAGGTTCTATGTATGAAAACAAAGTGTGGACTTTGGAAGTACTACCTAAAGGCCGCAAGGCTATTCAGAAGAAATGGATCTTTAAGAAGAAGACAGACGCTGACGGTAATGTGACCGTTTATAAAGCTCGACTTGTGGCAAAGGGTTTTTCACAAGTTCAAGGAATTGACTACGATGAGACGCTCTCACCCGTAGCGATGCTTAAGTCCGTCAGAATCATGTTAGCAATAGCTGCATTTTTCGATTATGAAATCTGGCAGATGGATGTCAAATCGTTATTCCCATGATTTTTCGTTGTACCTATTCTATTCTCCGCAACCGTCGGTTCAGATCTATCTCGGGTATGGTCACTGCACTCCAATCATAGTATCTCCAATCTCTGCCTTGGTTGGTGCACCTATGGTTCTTTTTTTTATTGATGCCAAGAAAGAGAAATAAAGGAAGAAACGGCATTCCTTAACGGTTTTCCTTAAGGAAGAGTTGTATATGATGCAACCCGAAGGTTTTGTCGATCCTAAAAATGCTAACAAAGTGTGAAAGCTCCAGCGATCCATTTATGGACTGGTGCAAGCATCTCGGAGTTGGAATAAACGCTTTGATGAGGTGATCAAAGCATTTGGGTTTATACACGTGGTTGGAGAATCCTGTATTTATAAGAAAGTGAGTGGGAGCTCAGTGGCGTTCCTAATGCTATATGTGGATGACATATTACTGATTGGAAACGGCGTGGAGTTTTTGAGAGCATAAAGGATTACTTGAATAAAAGTTTCTCTATGAAGGACCTAGGAGAAGCTGCTTACATTCTAGGCATAAAGATCTATAGGGATAGATCGAAACGCCTGATAGGACTTTCACAAAGCACATACCTTGATAAAGTTTTGAAGAGGTTCAAAATGGAACAGTCCAAGAAGGGGTTCTTGCCAGTTTTACAAGGTACGAGATTGAGTAAGACTCAGTGCCCAGCAATTGATAAAGATAGAGAGCACATGAGCACCGTCCCCTATGCTTCAGCCATAGGTTCTATCATGTATGCAATGTTGTGCACTAGACCGGACGTTAGCCTGGCCATAAGTATGGCAGGCTGGTTCCAGAGTAATCCAGGAGTGGATAACTGGACGGCGGTCAAGAATATCCTGAAGTACCTGAAAAGGACTAAGGAGATGTTTCTCGTATATGGAGGTGACAAAGAGCTCGCCATAAAAGGTTACGTCGATGCAAGCTTTGACATAGATCTGGACGACTCTATGTCGCAGACCGGATACATATTTATTCTTAATGGGGGTGCGGTAAGCTGGTGCAGTTCCAAGCAAAGCGTCATAGCTGATTCGACATGTGAAGCGGAGTATATGGCTGCCTCGGAGGCAGCTAAGGAGGGTGTCTGGATGAAGCAGTTCATGACGGATCTTGGAGTGGTGCCGAGCGCACTGAATCCAATAACCCTGTTTTGTGACAACACGGGTGCCATTGCCTTAGCAAAGGAACCACGGTTTCACAAGAAGACCAGACACATCAAACGACGCTTCAACGTCATCCGCGACTACGTCGAGGAGGAGGACGTGAATATATGCAAAGTGCACACAGATCTGAATGTGGCAGACCCGCTGACTAAACCTCTTCCACGGGCAAAGCATGATCAACAGCAGAACTGTATGGGTGTTAGATTTATTACAATGTAATTCGCATGGCGATGTGAGGACTAGATTATTGACTCTAGTGCAAGTGGGAGACTGTTGGAATTATGCCCTAGAGGCAATGATAAATAAGTTGTTATTATAATTCCTGTATCAAGATAATCGTTTGTTATCCATGCTATAATTGTATTGAATGAAGACTTAGATACATGTGTGGATACAGAGATAAAACACTGTCCCTAGCAAGCCTCTAGTTGGCTCGCCAGTTGATCAAGGATAGTCAGGGTCTTCTGACTATGTACAAGGTGTTGTTGCTTGATAACTCGATCACATCATTGGGTGAATCATGTGATGGACTAGACCCGAACTAATGGACGTAGCATGTTGATCGTGTCATTTTGTTGCTACTGTTTTCTGCGTGTTAAGTATTTATTCCTATGACCATGAGATCATATAACTCACTGGCACCGGAGGAATGCTTTGTGTGTATCAAACGTCACAACGTAACTCGGTGACTATAAAGATGCTCTACATGTTTCTCCGAAGGTGTCCGTTGAGTTAGTATGGATCAAGAATGGGATTTGTCACTTCGTGTGACGGAGAGGTTTCTCGGGGCCCACTCGGTAATACAACATCACACACAAGACTTGCAAGCAATGTGACTTAGTGTAAGTCATGAGATCTTGTATTACGGAACGAGTAAAGAGACTTTCTGGTAAACGAGATTGAAATAGGTATGCGGATACTGACAATCGAATCTTGGGCAAGTAACATACCGAAGGACAAAGGGAATGACATACGGGATTATATGAATCCTTGGCACTGAGGTGCAACCGATAAGATCTTCGCAGAATATGTAGGATCCAATATGGGCATCCAGATCCCGCTATTGGATATTGACCGAGGAGTCTCTCGGGTCATGTCTACATAGTTCTCGAACCCGCAGGGTCTGCACACTCAAGGTTCAGCGATGTTTTATGCGTATTTGAGTTATATGGTTGGTTACCGAATGTTGTTCGGAGTCCCGTATTAGATCACAGACGTCACGAGGGTTTCCGAAAAGGTCCGGAGACGAAGATTGATATATAGGATGACCTCATTTGATTACCGGAAAGTTTTCGGCATTACCGGGAATGTACTGGGAGTGACGAATGGGTTCCGGGTGTTCACCGGGGGGGGGGGGGAGCCCACCCGGGGGAAGCCCATAGGCCTTAGGGGTGCCGCACCAGCCCTTAGTGGGCTGGTGGGCAAGCCCAAGAAGGCCCTTGCGCAGGAGATAAGAAAAATCAAAGAGAAAATAAAAAAAGAGGGGAAGTGGGAAGGAAGGGAAGGACTCCACCTTCCAATCCTAGTTGGACTAGGATTGGAGGAGGATTCCTCCTCCCCCCTTCGACCGACCCCTTGGGGCTCCCTTGAGCCTCAAGGCAAGGTCCCTCCCCTCCCTCCTATATGTACTGAGGTATTAGGGCTGATTTGAGACAACTTTGCCACGGCAACCCGACCACAAACCTCCACGATTTTTCCTCTAGATCGCGTTTCTGCGGAGCTCGGGCGGAGCCTTGCTGAGATAAGATGATCACCAACCTCCGGAGCGCCGTCACACTGCTGGAGAACTCATCTACCTCTCCGTCTCTCTTGATGGATCAAGAAGGCCGAGATCATCGTCGAGCTGTACGTGTGCTGAACGCGGAGGTGCCGTCCGTTCGGCACTAGATCGGAGCGGATCGTGGGACGGATCGCGGGACGGTTCGTGGGACGGTTTGCGGGGCGGATCGAGGGACGTGAGGACGTTACACTGCATCAACCGCGTTTCTTAGCACTTCCTGCTGTGCAATCTACAAGGGTACTTAGATCCAAATCCCCTCTCGTAGATGGACATCACCATGATAGGTCTTCGTGCGCGTAGGAATTTTTTTGTTTCCCATGCGACGTTCCCCAACAGCCCCCCTCGACGATTTGTGCCGCAACCATCATCGAGTCTCCTTCCCTGCTGTCCCCTTTGACTTCTCGACATGGCATACCAGTTTATGCAGGTCCCTATCTATGCATTCTCGATGCTGGCAACACCGACGCATGCCTTCGTCCATGGTGTGTTCCCAGGGCTATCAAACACGGAGCAACCATCGTGAAAATTGTCTTCGTCCGACCTACGCATGCCCGGTGCTGACAAGACTGATGCGTGCCTTCATCTACCCTGACGCGACATCGACCATCATGTCCTTTGGACGGCTACCTTGACGACGACTACACCATCCTATGCTCTTGGCTACCTCGACATTGACACAAAAAGCTATCGCCGTGCTCGATAAACCTCATTGGTTTCCACTCCATCCACAACTTCGACGATGTATCCCCATTACGACTATGGGGGATGTCCCTTCACTTACCTTTGGATTCTTCTCTATTCTCACCGTCGGCATCGCTACCATTGTGACTACACGGGGATGTTGAGTACCGCGATTAGTTATGAAACATAAGATAGACTAGGTATTATTCTGTCTTGTCTTTTACTCGAAGTTGATCATGTACTCATACATATATATGCCCATGAGGCTCAAGCTATACAACAACTATTCCACCAATCTCTCTCTCTCCCTTCTAACAGGCTAGATGGGCTTGTTTTTGGGGCGAACATGAAGGTTTGGCATGTTTCCCAGTGATGCGGGATTGAATCCTCCGCCACACAATATATTTTCTACTTTGCGTGGACTAGTTCAACCTCTCCATTTAATAACTTGACTTGCATAAAAATTGGCTGGTTTGATTAGTTTATGCTTGTCCGATATCATGATGGTTTACAGAGCATAAGAACTGTGGGGACATCAGTTTTGATTTCTTTCAGCCAAAAAGGTGATTTACCATCTATCTCTCTCTCTCTCTCTCTCTCTCTCTTTGTGTGTGTGTGTGTGTGTGTTTTCTATATAGTGTATACTCATTAACCAAGGGAAGATTATTTGCCTTTAAGTTGGTATCAGGTGCTACTACAGATTGACGACCCTTGCTCATCGTCCTGTCCTACTTGTACCTCAGCCTCCCCTCCATCAGTTCTTTCCGACACTACTCGTACCATGATCGCTAGGATTACTCCACTCCTCACTTTTGACACCTCTGCCGCTGTCACCACTAGCACCTCCGCTTCTCTCACTAGTCATGTGCTACATCTCCAACGTATATATAATTGTTATTGTTCCATGCTGATATATTATCACTCTAGAATACTTTTTGGGTGTTTATTCACCAATTTATATTATTTTTGAGCACTAACCTATTGTCCCAGTTCCCAATGTGAGTTGCTATTTTTGCATATTTTTCACTTTTTAGGTTTACCATACCAAACGAAGTCCAATTGACCTGAAAATTTTTGGAGATTTTTTCTGGATCAAAAGAAGACCACCAAGCATCGGAAAAAGGATGGGGGCCACACGAGGGTTCCACAAGCCAACTCGGCGTGGACTGGGCCCCCCCTGTTGGCTTGTGAGCCCCTCGAGGCCCTCCCGACTCGGTTCTCTAGCTTATAAATTCTCAGATAACATAAAAACCCCAGAAGCAGTCCCGAAACACTTTTTTCGCTGCTGCAAGTCCCTGTTCCGATTGGAGGCCATCTGGAGCTCCGTTCCGGCACCATGGCGGGGGGAGGGGGTCGATCATGGAGGGCCTCTTAATCAACCTTGCAGCTCTCATGATGATTTGTGAGTAGTTCACCACAGACCTACGGGTCCATAGCTAGTACCTAGATGGCAATCTCTCTCTCTTCATCTTCAATACAATGATCATGGCTTCTTCGCTTTGATCCGCATGATGTAATTCCTTTTGTGCGGTGTGTTTGTTGGGATCCGATTAATTGTGGGTTTATGTCCAAATTATTCATGATAAATATTTGAGTCTTCTATGAACACTAATATGATTTTTATGTGGATGATTATGATAGCTTCGTAATTCTCTCTGATCTATTGAAATAATTTTCCCAACTAGACTGATATTTCTTCGGTGAGAGAGGTGTGTTGTAGTGGTTCAACCTGTCAAATTTCTATATCCCAGTTACATAAGGGGACAATATGTGTCTTTGTGATGCTGCTACTAAGGATAAACGATGGGTTTTATTCACATTTCTTGAGTTTACTTTCTCTACATCATATCATCGTCCTACATGTGTTACCGTGTTTTACTAAATAATCTAGATGCATGTTGCATAGCGGTTGATGAGTGGAGTACTAGTAATAGGTAAAGACAGGAGTCGGCCTATTTGTTTATGGACGTGATGCCTATATACACATGACCATTGCCGTGAATATTGCATAACTATGTGCTTTTCTATCAATTTCCCAACTTAATTTGTTTACCCACTCTATGTTATTTTTCATGAGAGATGCCATTAGGAAAAACTATGGCCCCGCGGGTCTATTCACAACATATTTACAAATCCTTCAATACCTTGCTGCCATTTACTTGTTTTTATTTTATTTTGCAATTTACAACTATCTACAATTATCTACACACCTCACTCGCTTGCAAATAACAAGTTCAAGGGGATTGACAACCCTCTTGCTCGTATATTGGGTGCAAGTTGTTTGTTCTATTGTGTGCAGCCGCTGAAGACGGTTGTGGTTGATATTCCTATTGGTTAGATAAACCTTGGTTTCATAACTGAGGAAAATTCTTACCCATATTGTGTTGTGAGAACCCATTCCGCTTCATGGAAAACCCAACGCAGATCACAAGTAACGGGAAGGATTTCTGGCGCCGTTGCGAGGGAATCTCATCATCAACTACCAAGTAACTCCAAACATATTTTCATTCACTTGTTCTCCCTTTTATTTTCAGGTATATTTAGTTTGTCTCTTTAAAAATCAAAAATACAATTTTTTTTATCTTTGCTTGCTACTAGTTTACTTCTTTTCTCACTTTACTTGGTAGTTTACTTGTTTGACGCCATGGCTAGCTCCCCTCCGGATATGCCTCATTCTCGTTACTTTGGAGAGGGCTCTCCAATCTTGGATTTTAAGCAAGTAGGTCATGAGTCACTCAAATAATATTGGGATAGATTACTAGTAATACAAGCTAGAGCGAATCCTAAGAGTCATATTAATTTGTTTCTCAGAATTTTTTATGTGTGTCTATCTCTTTCCCATAGACGTGTCTTGGATTCTATGTTAAAAAAAGATCTCCTTGGAAACAATGATTTTTACACCTATCATAAGATGAAAAATATATTTGGGCAACCTAAATAGAAACCATTGAACTTGCTATACTATTGTACCACCGCCAAACTGACCTAATAAAGAGGCTAGAACTAGTATGGAGTCTAGTTTTAGGGGTTGTTCAATATTATCTCTAAGATCCATGGAAACATAATGTTGGACAATAGGAGGCTTGATACCATCGAACAAAAGCTTGATGTTTTTCGTTCTAGGGAAAAAAGGTTATAAAGGAGATTGTACCCCTTATGAACAAGGATGGCAACACTTGAAACTATGCAATATGCCTAGCTAGGGGCGTAACTTGTTGGGAGGCAACCCAATAATTATATTTATTTTTATCTTTTGCTTTCTGTTTGTTTGTGATAACATGATTATTGCTTATGTAATGATTGTATTTTTATGTTTTAATTAGTGTTTGTGCCAAGTAAAGCCTTTAGAATCATTCGTATGATGAGTAGAATTGATACGGTGCAAAAACAGAAACTTTGATTTCCAGTGCAAAATTTCTCTGATTTTAGTGGAACGTCTTTTTCAGCTGAATTGTTTACATAGTATTTATATAAAAATTCCTCAGGCATTCCTAAGTTTTTAGTATTTTTGGAGTTACATAAGTATAAGTTCATTACACATTACTACATACTATTTTATTTAGTTAGATTCTGTTTTTTCCTTGCATAATTTGCTTGTTTTGATGATGCTATGGATTGTATCGGGGGGAATAAGCCATGGAGAAGTTAGAATACAGTACCTTATGCTCAAATAATATAATAATCAACTTATAATAGTACCTAAAAGTATATGATATGTTGCTTATACTAACAGATCTCATGAAGTTTTGTTGAGTTTTGTGTGATTGGAGTTTTCAAGTTTTGGGCATCATCGTGGTGGACAAAGGAATGAGGAGCAGAAAAAGCCTAAGCTTGGGGATGCCCAAGGCGCTCCAAGATAATATTATAAGAAGACTCAAGCGTCTAAGCTTGGGGATGCCAAGCTTGGGGATGCCGTGGAAGGCATCCCCTCTTTTGTCTCAATCCATCGGTATTGTCGCTTGGAGCTACATTTGTAGTCATCACATGATGTGAATTTTTCTTGGAGCATCGTTTGCTTTTATTAACTTTTAATTTCAATTTGTCACAATCATTGTTTGTTGGACGCACCTATTTGAGAGAGATACACCGTCATCATAATTTATTAGAATACTGTATGTGCTTGAGTTATATCTTTTGAGCTTAGCAGTTGCTCTAATACTTCACGTATATCTTTTTGAGCACGATGATGTATAGATTTTATAGAATTATTATGCTCTCGTTCTTCACTTATATTTGTTTTAGATTTAAATAAATAGTTACGGTAATTTGCATGGTTCATAAGACAAGATAAAAAATAATATGTGTTCAATGAGTGATCTCATGTAGTACATGTAGAGAAATTATGTGTTAATGATATTGATGTGGTGATATGAAAAAGGTGTGAGTGAATTATTATTCATTCAGAGAGGTGTCAATATTAAGAGATGTTAAACTTCTTGTACATCTTAAAAATTAAAAGGGCATGGTGATGATGTGTGAGGATTTCTATTCCTCATTGAAATCCTAGTGTTGTCTCAAGTTGGAGTCACACGATGGTTAATTCCTACCAACCCTCTCCCTCGGGGCATGCAATTAGTAATTTAATTTTTGATAAAACTAATAAAACTTTGCAATAAGTACATGAATTCTTTATGTTGGGGAACGTTGCATGGGAAACAAAAATTTTCCTATGCACACATAAGATCTATATATGTTGGGGAACGTTTCATGGGATCCTCACACCCTTGTAGATCGCTAAGCGGGAAGAGTTAAGAAACACGGTGGATGTTGTCGAACGTCTTTGCGATCCAAATTGCAAGCCGTCCCGCGATCCAATCACGATCTAGTGCCAAACGGACGACACCTCCGCGTTCAGCACACGTGCAGCTCAATTACGATCCTCGCCTTCTTGATCCAGTAAGAGGGGAGGAGAAGTGGATGAATTCTCCGACAGCACGACGGCGTGGTGGTGATGTTGGAGGAGCTGATCCGGCACGGCTATGCCGTGCACTGCCAAATTAGTCTAAGGGGTGTCACAAAGTAGTGGAGGGACAGGGGCTGCACCGTGGCTTGTGGTGAGGCTAGCCTCTCTCCTCTCCACTATATATAGGTGGGTAGGAGGGGTGGCACCCCAGGGACAAACCCCTAGGGTTGGCCGGTGGCGCACAAGGGGGAGGAGTCCTCCTCCAATTCGGTTTGGTGGAGGAGGAGTCCTCCTCCTAGTGGGTTTCCTCCCCACCTGTCCTATTCTGCCAAATAGGCCCATGAGGCTGGCCGCCCAAACCATCAGGGGCTGGTGCGTCACCTCTAGGCCTATATGGTTCTCCTCCGGGTGGGTGCCCCCTCCCGGTGAACCCTCAGAACCCATTAGTCACTCCCACTACTTTACCGATAATGCCCAAAATCTTTCCGAAACCCGAATACATCTTTCCTATATATGAATCTTCGTCTCTGGACAATTCCGGAACTCATCGTCACGTCCGAGATCTCATCCGGGACTCCGAATAACATTCGGTTATCAACATACATAGTTCCACTATACCAAAACGACACCGAACCTTAAGTGTGCAGACCTTGAGGGTTCGATAACTATGTATACATGACCGAGACACTCTCCGGTCAATAACCAATAGCGGGACGTGGATGTCCATATTGGATCCTACATATTCTACGGAGATCTTTATCGGTTGAACCTCTACGTCAAGGATTTAGTTAATCCCGTATATTATTCCCTTTGTCTTTCGGTATGTTACTTGCCCGAGATTCGATCGTCGGTATCTCTATACCTTGTTCAATCTATTTACTCGCAAGTCTCTTTACTCGTTCTGTAATATAAAATCCCGTGACTAACTCTTTGGTCACCGTGACATCCTCAACTTTTGCTACAGTGATCATTTATATTAAGCACGGTGATGACCATGATCAGTGCATAATCATTTTGATAAACAAAATATGATCAAGTTGAAAATTCATATATTTTTCCGATTTCAATTTAAAAAGGAAACTTAATTTTATTGTGATAAGATAAGTTTGCAAACAACAAGGGGAAAATATTGCCCACTTGTGATAAATCACAAAACAAATAATGTTAAGGAAAACAACATCACCCTCAAGCTCGTGTGGACCCCACCTTTGAAAACAGAGCCAAAAAGGAAATTTTAAATGCTCGTTTGAATTATGAAAAATGCCAACATGTTCAAATAAATTTCAAACCCTTTGTGGCAGTGCCAAATATTGTCTCACAATTATTAGGCTAAGTCCCCTAATTTTACAAATGCATCTTCTCACAAGAATAAATAAATAACACAACAAATAAAAGGAAAAGCCGACAGAAAAATAAAACAAAATAAAAAGGCGTCTCTGGGTGGGACTAAGTGACCCAGCCGGCCCAGCCCACCTCCCCCATCGTCTTCCTTCTACTGCTCCCGGGGGGAGACATGGCCGTGGCGATGGCCGCCACCGGCCTTCCCATTCGCCGTGGCATGCATCCCGTGCCCCCGTGACGACTACAAAACCCCCACACCCCCTGACGACTACAAAACCCCCGCACCCCCTGTCAAACGCTAACTCACCCCCACTCCCCTCACTCATTCCCTGTATCCTCCCTCGCTCGAACCCGCGCTACCGTCGCCATGGCCTTCGGCTAGCCATAGCCCCCGACCTCCCCACGTAGCACAACCGTGTCCACGAGCTCCGTCGTGGTCGACCGCGTCGATTGTGCCTAAGAATGCTGGAGCTTCGTCTTCTTCCTCCTCAGGACGCTGGAGCTTCACCACCGAATTTCGTCGCCGTCGAGCCTCCCCTGAGCCCACTTTGCACCCCTACAGGAGCACAGTGAGGCCCCGCTCCTTTCCCCTCTCCTCGCTCGCTCGATCCTGTCCTCTAGCACCCGATTCCACCGGATCCGAGGCTCGGTTCCACCAGAGCTCGACGCCGGCACGTCTCTGGTTACCATTTGGTCCAACCGGCGCCATCATTCGGTTCGGTGCGTCCCGTAGATGCGTCTACTGCCCGTAGTTTGCTCGGGCTCGCGCTGCTACGCTAGATGCCACTACTGCCCCAAAGCCCCTCCACCGCCATCGACGTAGTGCTCACCACAGGCAGTACTGGATAGCCCCGATGGCCGGAATGGAACGGCGGCGGTGGCAGCTTCCCGTAGCTGCTCGCGGCGCTTGAAATGGTGGCCGGAGCTGCATTTCTGGCCACCTCGCCGTTCCCGACCCTCGCTGGAGCCTCCCGGTCGCACGCCGCCGCGTTTGTAGCTGGTGGGTCACCGACAGGTGGCCCCCAGGCCATTAGCTACTAACCTCCCCGGGGCTAACCCCCCACTGACAGTGGGCCCGGGCGCTGTAGCGTTTAGATTAGTCTCTAATTAGTTAGCTAATAGACACTCACACGTGGGCCCCTTTTAAGATTAGTTTAATTAAACCCCTCTCTTATTCCAACAGAGTATGACATGTGGGGCCATAGCTAATTAATCAGTATTTAGATTAATAAAATCCTGGATTAAACCCTAAGTCAATGATAGCTCGGGCCCAATGGTTAGGTTTGACGAGTCAACCCCACTATTGACTGCTGACGTCACGGTGATGTCATTAATGCTTTTAGGAATTAATTTAAATCTGTGAATTTAATTTTTTTTATTAAATCTTTAAAAATTAATAGAAATTAATGTGTAGCTCAGATGAAAATAATTTATATATGAAAATTCCTCAGAAAAATCCCATGAATCCGAATACGCTATCAGTTCATCTATCACATGCCTCTATAATGATGAACATGAAACTATCCCCTCCGTTTCATCTGTCCGGTAGTGGCGAGAGACCCAGGAAATATCATCTGATATTTTCCCGACCCGTCTACGACGGATAACATTGCCTTAGCTCATGCCTAACCCTTCTTATTGCCATGTCATGCATCGTGTTACACCTGTTGTTGTTATTTATTGTTTCTTCCCCCCTCATCTTACCGGTAGGTCCCGAGTCTGACGCTGCTGCCGGGTACGACTACCCTCCTGACAACCAGCCCTTTGCTGCAGAGCAACAAGGTAAGCAAACCCCCTTAATCATTCCTATATCACCCATATATTTCTCCCTCATGCTTGCATTAGAATTTTGCTACTGTTGTAGATAGATCCTATTCTGATGCATAAACTGTTTTTGATGAACTGCTACTTTCAGTACCGCACTTTAAACTGCTTAGAATAAGTGGCTCAGTCTCTCCCTCTAACCCCTTAGACCAGTTCCCCCGCTTTATCGTCCAACCTCGATCGCTGATCGACCAGCCAAGACCCGACACAACACTTACACCCCCCTCAGATGTACGACACTACAGAGCTACTATCAGGTACCGAGGGTGACACCTCACGAAGCACTCATGATGATATCTCTGTAGTTTGGCTAGTCGGTCGTGGTTATCGAGGGTGATTCCTCCTTCACCACTCCCGACGATGAATCTGACATGCAACCCCTCAAGTGTGAGACCCGCGAGGGTGATTCCTCTAAGTCCAGCTTGACGGTTACATCACTCGGAATCCAAGGAGGGTGATACCTCGGATCCCCTTGATGTTACAACCACACATTTACTTGACCGTGTTACTGGGAACATTAAGGAATAAATGTTAGGCGGGTAGATTCCCGGGTGGATGTGTTGATGAGTTAATTAAAATGCTAATGGATTTGGGTATTTGATCTGGGTTGGTCGGAGACCTTTTAGCACTAACCGGCTACGCGGGAGAAGTTATGGGTACTCGACATCGTGGTATCAGTCGAACCTCTTCAGACGTCAGCAATGGAGCGGTGCGCGCCTGAGTGGTCTTGATTATCACCGTTCTTGTACAAGAGGTGCCAAGACTGACGTAGGCCGCCCACGCAACATGCAGGAGCGTAATGCGCAATGGGCCCATGACCCCTACGCGCTTAGGATATAGACCGGTGGGCTCGCCTCTCTATTGACTCTAGGGGGGGGGGGGCTGCGTCGTGACGATGTTCCGAGGCCGGGCATGACCTAGGAAAGTGTGTCCGACTAGAGTTTATCGAGCGTGACGGGAAACTTGGTGCACCCCTATAGGGATGAAAATTAGCTATTCGAATAGCCATGTCCACGGTTACAGGACAACTTGGAGTTGTGCTCCGATCTTATACAACTACAACTGTTACTTAACTGGAATGTTTGCTCCGGGATTGCTTCCTCGCAGGGAGTCGAGGAAGGATCTCTGGGCATGTCTTTATTTAATATTGCTTCAATAACATGACTATTTAATTGTGTTACCTGTTCTACTCTCGTCTATTTGGGCAAGACCCCTTGAAGATGCTAGTCTTCGATAGGACTAGGCCTTCCCTCTCTTTCTTGCATTGCTGCAGTCAGTCCACATATAACCCCTTCCTTTGATACTGATGCATACTTAGCATAGTTCTGATGTTAGTCTTGCGAGTACTTTGGGTGAGTACTCACCGTTGCTTTTCTCCCCTTTTTTCCCCTTGATCCGTTGCTGCGACCAGATGATGGAGCCCAAGAGATGGCGTATCCCGTCGACGACGACTGCTAGCCCAACGGTGCCTACTACTGCGTGGAGGCCACTGAAGACCAAGAGTAGTTAGGAGGCTCCGAGGATGGAGGCCTCGCCTTTTTCGATCGTTGTATCTTTTGTACTAGCCTTCTCTAAGGCACCTCATGTTTCATGTCTGTACTCAGATATTGTTGCTTCCGTTGACTCGTGTGTTGATCGAGCTTCTGTATTCTAGCCCTCGAGGCCCCTCGCTTGTAATATGAAGCTTGTATGTTTTATTTGTGTCTAGAGTTGTGTTGTGATATCTTCCCGTGAGTCCTCGATATTGGTCGTACACATGTGTGCGTGTATGATTAGCATACGATCAAATCGAGGGAGTCACAATCACATTGCTTGCAAGGCTTATTGTGATGTTGTATTACCGAGTGGGCCCTAAGATACCTCTCTTTCACACGGAGTGACAAATCCCAGTCTTGATCCATGCCAACTCAACAGACACCTTCGGAGATACTTGTAGAGTACCTTTATAGTCAACCAGTTACGTTGCGACATTTGATACACACAAGGTATTATTTTTGTGTCAGTGAGTTACTTGATCTCATGGTCATAGGAACATATACTTGACATGCAGAAAACTGTAGCAATAAACTGGCACGATCACATGCAACGTTCATAATTTGGGTCTTGTCCATCACATTGTTGTCCTAATGATGTGATCCCGTTATCAAGTGACAACTCTTGTTTATGGCCAGGAAACCTTGACCATCTTTGATCAACGAGCCAGTCCAATAGAGTCTTACTAGGGATAGTGTGTTGTCTATGTATCAACACATGTTTTTGAGTTTCCAATCAATACAATTCTAGTATGTATAATAAACGATTATTTTGAACAAGGAAATATAATAGTAACTATTTTACCATTGCCTCTAGGGCATATTTCCAACAGTGCCCCACTTGCACTAGAGTTAATAATCTAGCTCACATCACTATTTTATTTACACTGTAATGAATCTAACACCCATACAATTCTTGTGTTAATCATGTTTTGCTCGTGGAAGAGGCTTAGTCAACTGGTCTGCAACATTCAGATCCGTGTGCACTTTGCAAATACTTATGTCCTCCTATTTGATGTAATCGCGGATGGAATTGAAGCGTTGCTTTATGTGTCTGGGCCTCTTGTGAAACCTTGGCTCCTTGGCTAGAGCAACGACACCAGTGTTGTCGCCGAACAGAGTCATTGGATTTAGTGCACTTGGCACAACTCCAAGATTTGTTATGAACTCCTTCGTCCAGACACCCTCTTTGGCCGCCTCCGAGGCAGCTACGTACTCCGCTTCACATGTAGAACCAGCTACCACGCTTTGCTTGGAACTGCACCAGCTTACCGCAACCCCATTGAGAATAAATACATATCCGGTTTGTGACTTAGAGTCATTCGGACCAGTGTCAAATCTTGCATTGACGTAACCTTTTATGACGAGATCTTCATCACCTTCATAAACGAGTAACATTTCCTTAGTCCTTTTCAGGTTCCTAAGAATATTCTTGACCGTTGTCGAGTGTTTCATTCCAGGATCACTTTGAAACCTTCCCACCGTACTTATGGCAAGGCTGACATTAGGTCTTGTGCATAACATTGCATACATGATAGAGCCTATGGCTGAAGCATGGGGGACAACACTCATCTTTTGTCTATCTTCTGCAGTCACTGGGCATTGAGTCTTACTCAACTTCACACCTTGTAGTACAAGAAAGAATCATTTCTTGGACTACTCCATTTTGAACTTCTTCAAAACATTGCCAAGGTATGTGCTTTGTGAAAGTCGTATCAGGCGTCTTGATCTATCTCTATAGATCTTGATGCCCAATATGTAAGAAACTTCTCCTAGGTCCTTCATTGAAAAACTTTTATTCAAATAATCCTTTATGCTTTCCAAAAGTTATATATTGTTTCCAATCGGCAATATGTCATCCACCTATAATATTAGAAATGTTATAGAGTTCCCACTCACTTTTTCTATAAATACAAGCTTCTCCATCAACTTGTATAAACCCAATCGCCTTGATCACCTCATCAAAGCGTTGATTTCCACTCTAAGATGCTTGCACCAGTCCATAAATGATTCGCTAGAGTTTGCATACTTTTCAGCATTCTCTGGATCGACAAAACCTTCTGGTTTAATCATATATAACTCTTCCTTCAAGAAACCATTAAGGAATGTTGTTTTGACATCCACCTACCAAATTTCATGATAAAAAAATGCAGCTATTGCAAACATGATTCGGATGGTCTTAAGCATCGCTACAGGTGAGAAAGTCTCATCCTAGTCAACTCCTTGAACTTGTGAAAACCCCTTTGCCACAAGTCAAGATTTATAGACGGTGATATTACTATCCTCGTCCATCTTCTTCTTAAAGATCCATTTGTCCTGAATGGCCGTTCTCCCTTCAGGTAATACTTCCAAAGTCCACACTTTGTTTTGATACATGGATCCTATCTCGGATTTCATGGCCTCTAACCATTTGTTGGAATCCGAGCCCACCATCTCTTCTCCATAGCTCGTAGGTTCATCGTTTTCTAACACATGACTGATAAGACAGGGTTTCCATACCACTCAGGAGCAGTACGTGCCATTGTCTACCTACGAGGTTCGATAGCAACTTGATGTGAAGCTACATGACCATCATCATTAGCTTCCTCTTCAACTGATGTAGGTTCCGCAGAAACATCTTTCTGTGCTGCGCTACTCTGTGATTAAAGTAAAGGTTCTATAACCTCATCAAGTTCTACCTTCCTCTCACTCAATTCTTTCAAGACAAACTCTTTCTCAAGAAAAGTTCCATTTTTAGCGACAAACACTTTGCCCTCGAGGTCTGACATAGAAGGTATACCCAACTACCTCTTTTGGTTATCCTATGAAGACAGATTTCTCCTCTTTGGGTTCCAGCTTTTAAGGCTGAAGGTTTTTGACATAAGCATCGCATCCCCAAACTTTAAGAAACAACAACTTTGGCTTCTTGCCAAACCACAGTTCATATAGCGTTGTTTCAATGGATTTTTATGGTGCCCTATTTAAAGTGAATGCAGTTGTCTCTAATGCATAACACAAAAATGATAATGGCAAATCGGTAAGAGACATCATAGAACGCACCATATCCAATAAATTATGATTACGACATTCAGACACACCATTACACTGTGGTGTTCCATGCGGTGTCAATTGTGAAACAATTCCACATTGTCTTAAGTGAGTGCCAAACTCATAACTCAGATATTCTCCGCCTCGATCAGACCGTAGGAATTTGATATTTTTGTTACGATGATTTTCAAGTTCACTCTGAAATTGCTTGAACTTTTCAAATGTTTCAGACTTGTGTTTCATCAAGTAAATATATCCATAGCTACTCAAGTCATCTGTGAAGGTGGGAAAATAACGATAACCACCACACGCCTCTATGCTCATTGGTCCGCACACATCAATAAATATGATCTCCAAAAAGTCACTTGCGCGCTCCATTGTTCCGTAGAACGGAGTCCTATCATCTTGCCCATGAGGCATGGTTCACATGTGTCAAGTGATTCAAAATCAAGTGACTCCAAAAGTCCATCAGCATGGAGTTTCTACATGCATTTTATACCAATATGACCTAAGCGACAGTGCCACAAAAAAAGTGGTGCTATCATTATCAACTCTACATCTTTTGGCATCAATGTTATGAACATGTGTGTCATCACTATCGAGATTCAATAAGAACAAACCCCTCACGTTGGGTGCATGACCATAAAAGATATTACTCATATAAATGGAACAACCATTATTTTCTGATTTAAATGAGTAACCCTCTCGCAATAAACAAGATCCAAATGTAATGTTCATGCTTGCCGCATGCACTAAATAACAATTATTCACGTTCATCACTAATCCCGATGGTAATTGAAGTGAGAGCCTGCCGACGGTGATCGCATCAACCTTGGAACCATTTCCCACGTGCATCGTCATTTTGTCCTTCGCTAACCTTCATCTATTTCATTGTTCCTGCTTTGAGTTGCAAATGCGAGAAACAAAACCGGTATCAAAAACCCAGGCACTACAACGAGAGTTGGTGAGGTACACATCAATAACATGTATAAAAAATATACCTTGTTTGGTGTTGGACGCCTTCTTATCGACTAGATACTTGGGGCAGTTCTGCTTCCAATGACCAATCCCGTTGCAATGATAGCACTGAGTTTATGGCTTGGGCCCAGCCTTGGGTTTCTTCACGGGAGAGGCAACTGTTTTCCATTTTTCTTGGAGTTACCCTTCTTGCCCTTGCCATTTTTCTTGAAACTCGTGGTCTTATTGACCATCAACACTTGATGTTCTTTCTGGATTTCTGACTAAGCGACTTTCAGCATCGCAAACAGCTCGGCGATTGATTTATTCATCCCTCGCTTGTTGTAGTTCAACACAAAGACTTTATAGCTAGGTGATAGTGATTGAAGAACTGTGTAAGTGATTGCCTCTTGTGGGAGAACAATTCCCAATTCAGCCAGACGGTTAGAGTACCCAGACCTTTCGAGTATGTGTTCACTGACATACCCGTTCTCCTCCATTTTGCAAGCATAAAACTAATCGAAGGTTTCATACCTCTCGATCCGGGCATTCTTCTCAAAGATAAACTTCAACTCATGTAACATCTCATATGCTCCATGACATTCAAAACGTCTTTGAAGTCCTGGTTCTAAGCCATACAAAATTGCACATTGAACTACTGAGTAGTCATCCAGACGCGATTGCCAGATGTTCATATCATCTTGGGTCACCGGTTGGGGTGGTGCATCACCTAACGGTGCATCAAGGACATAAGCCTTTTGACAAAATGTGAGAACAATTCTAAGATTTTGGGCCCAGTCTATAAAGTTATTTCCATCATCTTTCAGCTTGGCTTTCCCTAGGAACGCATTAAAATTCAAGGGTGCTACTGCACGAGTCATTGATCTACAACATAAATTTGCGAAGATTACTTAGACTATTGTTCAAGATAATGAGTTTAGTTAATCATATTAATAATAAACTCCCACTCAAATTGACATCCCTCTAGTCATTCGAGTGACACATGATGCAAATTCACCAACTCAAGTCCGATCATCACGTGAGATGAGTTGGCTTCAATGGCGAACATCTCTATGTTGATCATATCTACTATATGACTCATGTTCGACCTTTTGGTCTCTTGCATTCTGAGGACATGTGTGTACATGCTAGGCTTGTCAAGATTAACCCAAGTGTTCTGCGTGTGCAAAACTGTCTTGCACCATTGTATGTGAACATAGAGTCTATCACACCCGATCATCACGTGTAGTTTCAAAATGACGAACTTTCGCAATGGTGCACACTCGTGGAGAACACACCTTTATCTTGAAATTTTAGTGAGGGATCACCTTATAATGCTACCACCGTCCTAAGAAAAATATGGTGCATAAAAGGATTAACATCACATTGAAATCATAAGTGACATGATATGGCCATGATCTTGTGATTTTGATCTCTATCTCCAAAGCACCGACATGATCTCCA
Source organism: Hordeum vulgare subsp. vulgare (assembly GCF_904849725.1). Classification (NCBI taxonomy): domain Eukaryota; kingdom Viridiplantae; phylum Streptophyta; class Magnoliopsida; order Poales; family Poaceae; genus Hordeum; species Hordeum vulgare. The sequence continues at coordinate 437,848,318 of NC_058522.1, read as the reverse complement.
TCGTCATCGGCACAACACCATGATCTCCATCATTGTGCTTCCATCGAGGTTGTCACACCAACTATGTTGTTACTACTAAAGCTACTGAACTAGTGATAAAGTAAAGCATCACCAAGCACCGAAATAAATTAAAGACAACCCTACGGCTCCTGCCAGTTGCCGTAGCATCGACATGCAAGTCGATATTTAACCATTACAACATCATAATCTCATACATCAAACATATAAGATCATGTACTTGGCCATATCATATCACATCGTACACTGCAAAAACAAGTTAGATGTCCTCTAATTTTTTGCAGAAATTTTTACGTGGCTGCTATGGGTGTCTATCAAGAACGATTCTTAGATACGCAAAACCACAATGGTGATATACAAGTTGCTATTTAACCTTTTCTAAGGACTGCCTCTGTCAAATCTGATTCAACTAGAGTAGGAGAAACAGACACCCGCCAACCATATTTATGCAACAAGTTGCATGTTAGTCAATGGAAGCGGTGTCTCGTACGCGGACGAGTAAGGTTGGTTCGGGCCGCTTCATCCAACAATACCGCAAAAATGAAAAAAGACTAAGGAGGGAAGCAATCTGAATATCAATGCCCACAAACTCGTTTGTCTTCTACTCGAGATCTCATCAACGCATAGACCTGGCTAATGATGCCATTGTTGGGGAACGTTGCATGGGAAGAAAAAAGTTTCCTAAGCACACATAAGATCTATCCATGGTGATGGACATCTACGAGAGGATAGATCTGATCTACATACCCTTGTAGATCACTAATGATAAGCGTTAAGAAACGCGGTTGATGTAGTCGAACGTTCTCGCGATCCAAATCGCAAGCCGTCCCACGATCCTATCACGGTCTAGTGCCGAACGGACGACACCTCCGCGTTCAGCACACGCGCAGCTCGATGACAATCACTGTATTCTTGATCCCGCAAGAGGGGCGGAGAAGTAGATGAATTCTCTGGTAGCACGACGTCGTGGCAGTGACATTAGAGGAGATGATCCGATAGGGCTACGTCATGCACTGTCGAATTATCCTACGGGGTGTCACGAAGTAGTGGAGGGAGAGGGGTTGCACCGGGGCTTGTGGTGCCGCTAGCCTCTTTCCTCTCCACTATATATAGGTGGGAGCGAGGGGTAGCACGCTAGGGAAAAACCCCTAGGGTTGTCCGATGGCGCACATGGGGAGGAGTCCTCCTCCAATTTGGTTTGGTCGAGGAGGAGTCCTCCTCCTAGTGGGTTTCCTCCCCACCTCTCCTATTTGGCCGAATACGCCCGTGAGTCTGGCCGCCCAAGCTCATTAGGGGCTGGTGCGCCACCTCTAGGCCTATGAGGTTCTCCTCCGGGTGGGTGGCCCCTCCCAGTAAAACCTCGGAACCCATTCGTCACTCTAGGTACTTTACCGGTAATGCCCGAAATCTTTCCGGAGCTTGAATACATCTTTCCTATATATCAATATTCATCTAAGGACCATTTAGGAACTCCTCGTGACATCAAGGATCTCATCCGGGACTCCGAACAACATTCGGTTATCAACATACATAATTCAACTATACCGAAACGTCACCGAACCTTAAGTGTGGAGACCCTACGAGTTCGAGATGTATGTAGACATGACCAAGAAACTCTCCGGTCAATAACCAATAGCTGGACCTGGATGTCCATATTGTCTCCTACATATTGTACGAAGATCTTTATTGGTTGAACTTCTGTGTCAAGAATTCAGTTAATCCCATATATTATTCCCTTTGTCCTTCGGTATGTTACTTGCCAAAGATTCGATCGTCGGTATCTCTATACCTTGTTCAATCTCATTACTGGCGAGTCTCTTTACTTGTTCCGTAATACAAAATCCCGTGACTAACTCCTTGGTAACATTGCTTTCAAGGCTTGTTGCGATGTTGTATTACCGAGTGGGCCCTGAGATACCTCTCCATTACACGGAGTACCAAATCCCAATCTTAATCCATGCCAACTCAACAGACACCTTCATAGATACCTGTAGAGTACCTTTATAGTCAACTCGTTACATTGCAATGTTTGATACACACAAGGTATTCTTCTCGTGTGAGTGAGTTACATGATCTCATGGTCATAGGAACATATACTTGACATCTAGAAAACAGTAGCAATAAAGTGACATGATCACATGCTATGTTCATAGCTTGGGTCTTGTCCATCACATCATTCTCCTAATGATGTGATCCCGTTATAAAGTGACAACTCTTGTCTATGGCCAAGAAACCTTGACCATCTTTGATCAACGAGCCAGTCCAATAAAGGCTTAATAGGGATAATGTGTTGTCTATGTATCGACACATGTATTTGAGTTTCCAATAAGTAAAATTCTAGGATGGATAATAAACGATTATTATGGACAAGGAAATATAATAATAAATATTTTATCATTTCTTCTAGGGCATATTTCCAACACTTTATGACTAATGGGACACCATGGACATACGCAATCTCACCTCCTTATATTTGCTAGCCTCTTCGGTACCGTGCATCGCCCGTTCTCACCTCAAGGACCAGTGCAACTTTCTCGGATGCATCCAAACCCGTGACATGACATGCTCTGTTGCACATATGCCTTCTTATATCGTCCTAAAAACAGCACCATACCTACGTGTCATGGTATTGCGATAGCCCGAGATATATTTCCATGCAAATTCCATCATCACTTCACACGACTAGTTCGTTCATCATCATAATGCTTTGCTTCATAATATAGAGCTGAAATAGTATTTGTGGCAAAACCATCGTTCATTATATTTTTGATACATGTCATGCTAGATCTTTGCACATCATGGTACACTATGAGAGGCATCCATACAGAGTCATATTGTCCTACCAGTTTTCATATTGAGTTGTAAGTAAATAAAAGTGTGATGATCATCATTATTAGTGCATTATCCCACCGAGGAAATAAAAATGGGGGAGTCCAAATGATTCCACCATAATAATAATAAATTACTGAGTAAAAAGAGAGAAGGGACTTTGCTACTATCATTTACCACACTTTTGCCTCAAAGTGGCACCTTCTTCTTCATATAGGGAGTCTCATGTTATATCATTCATATGCTAGTGGGAATAACATTTTTCATAAACTTGTCTTGTATATTTTGACAACGGGATTCCTCAAATGACCGAGGTCTTCATGAGCAAGCAAGTTGGATGCACACTCCTCTTAGCTTTAGTGGAGCTTTCATACACTTATAGCTCTAGTGCATCATTTCCATGGTAATCCCTCCTCCTTGAATCAATATCTATTGGCAGTCATCTCCATAGATTGATAGTACGCCCAGTTGATGTGAGACTATCTTCTCCACTTTTTACCCCTTTGAAATGTACCACCATATTCTATTCCACCTATATGCTATGTCCAATGGTTCACGCTCATGTATTGCGTGAAGAATAAAAAGTTGATGCATATTGAAAAAGTAAGATCCAATTGCATGACTTGGACACCGTGGTGCTTGACATTTTTATTAATTTGGTGAAGATTGAGCCATGCATTTCTAGTATGATAAGATGAATCGGGTACCTATAAGTATACAATCTTTGAGGATCGTATACTTTGAAAGATTAATGATTTAGTTGCTTATACCTATAAGTATTTCTATGTTAATGCTTGTTAATTCATTGTTTCTCAATGAGCATACATGCATAAGCTTACATAATGGGTAGCATGTCACATAAAAATTCTGTTTTTATCATTTACCTACTCCATGACGAGCAGGAATTAAGCTTGCGGATGCTTGATACGTCTCCAATGTATATATAATTTTTCGTTGTTCCATGCTGATATATTATCATTCTAAATACTTTTTGGGTGTTTATTTATCAATTTACATTATTTTAGCACTAACCTATTGACCTAGTGCCCATTGCAAGTTGTTTTTTCGTGCATGTTTTTCACTTTTCAGGTTTACCTTAACAAACGAAATCCAATTGACGTGAAACTTTTTGGGGATTTTTGTTGGACCAAACAAAGACCACCAAGCATTTGAAGAAGGCTGGGGGCCACACGAGGGCCCCACAAGCCAACCCGACACGACCTGGGGGTGACTTGTTGGCTTCTGGGCCCCTCGAGGCCCTCCCGACTTCGTTCTTAGGCTTATAAATTCTCAGATAACCTAAAAACCCTAGAGGCAGTCCTGAAACACTTTTTACACCACCGCAAGTCTGTGTTCCGACAGGAGGCCATCTGGAGCTCCGTTCCGGCACCTTGCCGGAGGGGGGATCGGTCATCGATGGTCTCTTCATCAACATTGCTGCCCTCATGATGATGTGTGAGTAGTTCACTGCTACCTCTTAAGCTTGTGTTGGTTTTTCCCTTGAAGAGGAAAGGGTGATGCAGCAGAGTAGCAGTAAGTATTTCCCTCAGTTTTAGAACCAAGGTATGAATCCAGTAGGAGAATCAAGCCAAGTGTCCAGAGTACCTGCGCAAACACAAACGAGCTTGCACCCAATACTATAAAGGGGTTATCAATCCCTTAAAGATTGATTGCAAAGTGAGATCTGAAGGCAGAAAGTGCAACGAAGTAAAAGTGTAAGGCCGAAAATATGATGTGAAGTAGACCCGGGGGCCATAGTGTTCACTAGAGGCTTCTCTCAAAATAGAAAATACTACGGTGGGTGAATAAATTACTGTCGAGCAATTGATAGAACTGTGCAAAGTCATGGCGATATCTAAGGCAATGATCATACACATAGGCATCACGTCCGAGACAAGTAGACCGATACTTTCTGCATCTACTACTATTACTCGACACATCGACCGCTATCCAGCATGCATCTAGTGTATTAAGTTCATGACGAACTGAGTAACGCCTTAAGCAAGATGACATGATGTAGAGGGATAAATTCATGCAATAGATATAAACCCCATATTTCTACCCTTGATGGCAACAACATGATGCGTGCCTCGCTACCCCTTCTTTCACTGGGTGAGGTCACCGCACGGTATGAACCCAAAACCAAGCACTTCTCCCATTGCAAGAATCATAGATTAAGTTGGACAAACAAAACCCACAACTCGAAGAGAATTACAAGGATATGAAATCATGCATATAAGAGATCAGAAGAAACTCATATAAGATTCATAGATAATGTGATCATAAATCCACAATTCATCGGATCTCAACAAACACACCGCAAAACAAGATTACATCGGATAGATCTCCATGAAGATCATGGAGAACTTTGTATTGAAGATCCAAGAGAGAGAAGAAGCCATCTAGCTACTAGCTATGGACCCGAAGGTCTATGGTGAACTACTCACGCATCATCGGAGAGGCAACGTTGTTGATGAATAAGCCCTCCATATCCGAATCCCCCCTCCGGCAGGGCACCAAAACGTGCCCCAGATGGGATCTTGCGCAGACAGAAGCTTGCGGCGGCGGAAAAGTGTTTTCGTGGATCTCTCGCGTAGTTTTGGATTTTTCAGGAATTTATATGCGGAAGAGGTAGGGCACACAAGCCACAGGGGGGCCACAAGCCGGCTAGGCGCGGCCCCCCTGGCCGCGCCTAGGGGGCTTGTGGCCTCTGCCTTGGTTCTCACGCCCCGTGCGTATCTTCTGTTCCATAAAAAATCTTTTCGGAAGTTTTATTCCGTTTGGACTCCGTTTAATATTCTCCTCTGAAAAGGGTAAAAAACATGGAAAAAATAGGAACTAGCACTTGGCACTAAGTTAATAAGTTAGTCCCAAAAAAGATATAAAAGGCATACAAAACACCCAAAGTTTGACAAGATAATAGCATGGAATCAACAAAAATTATAGATACGTTGGAGACGTATCAAGCATCCCCAAGCTTAACTCCTGCTCGTCCTCGAGTAGGGAAGTGATAAAGACTGAATTTTTGATGTGGAATGCTACCTAGCATATTTGTCCTTTGTAACTTCTTTCATGTGACATGAATGTTCAAATCCGTAAGATTCAAAACAATAGTTTGCTATTGACATGAAAACAATAATACTTAAAGCAAATAGCAAGATAATCATGAACTTTCAAAATAACAAGGCCAAAGAAAGTTATCCCTAGAAAATCATATAGTCTCGCTATGCTCCATCATCCCCACACAACTAATTTAAATCATGCACAACCCCGGTATTGGCCAAGTAATTTTTTCGCACTCTTACTTTCTCAAACTTTTTTCAACTTTCACGCAATACATGAGCGTGAGCCATGGATATACCACTATGGGTGGAATAGACTATGATGGAGGTTGTGAGACAAAAAAAGGAGATGGTCACATCGACTCGGCGTATCAAAGGGCTATGGAGATGCCCATTAATAGATATCAATGTGAAATAGTAGAGATTACCATGCAATGGATGCACTTAGAGCTATAAGTATTTGAAAGCTCAAAAGAAGAACTAGTGGGTGTGCATCAAACTTGCTTGCTCATGAAGACCTAGGGCAATTTTGAGAAAGCCCATCATAGGAATATACAAGCCAAGTTATATAATGAAGATTCCCACTAGCATATGGTGGTGACAAAACGAGAGACTCTCAATCATGAAGAACCTGGTGCTATTATGAAGCACAAGTGTGGAAAAAGACAGTAGCATTGTACCTTCTCTCCTTTTCTCTCTTCTTTTTTTGGGCTCTTTGGCCTCTTTCCAAATCTCTCATTTTTTTGTGGGCAACTTTGGCCTCTTTTTTTACTCACATGGGACAATGCTCTAATAATGATGATCATCACACTTTAATTTACTCAACGCTCAATGCTTAGAACAATAATGACTCCTATAGCAAATGCGTCCGGCAATGTACCGGGATGTGCAACGATCTTGCTTGGCGTATGACTCGCTAGCTATCTTACAATCATGCAATGGCAATATGAAAGTGACGGCACAAGTCATGAGACGGAACGGTGGGAGTTGCATGGAAATATATCTCGGATTGGCTATGAAGATGCCATAGTAGGTAGGTATGGTGGCTGTTTTGAGGAAGGCATATGGTGGGTTTGTGCACCGGCGAAAGTTGCGGGGCACTAGAGAGGCTAGCAATGGTGGAAGGTGAGAGTGCATCTATACCATGGACTCACATTAGTCATGAAGAACTCACATACTTATTGCAAAAGTTTTTATTAGTAATCGAAACAAAGTGCTAAACACATACTCCTATGGGAAGGATTGGTACGTGTTAACCATCGCACGATCCCGACCGCAACACAAAGGATGCCAATCAATAGATCAATTATGCTCCGACTTCCTAACATAGCGGTTCACCATACGTTTATGTTACGGGAATCACTAACTTCAACACAAGTATTCACTACACCCTACTAACATAACTCTTAATATTACCAAATCCATGTCTCAAAACTATTCGAGAGGAATCAAACTTCTCTTTCTAATCAATGCACATGAAGATGGAAGTTTTATTGTATCATCTTTGGATTCCTATCACCTTTGGGACTACTTTGATAGCACACGCCAACTACCAAGTTGCTCAGAGAGATCACTCTCAAAAAGATATAAGTGAAGATCGAGAGTTCTTATTTCTCCAAAATATGACACCACCGTGCTCTAAAAGATCTAAGTGAAGCGCATGTGAGCTAAATCGCCTAAGTCAAAAGATATAAGCGAAGCTCAAAGAGTATTCTAGCAAAATCACGATGAGTGCATGTATCTCTCAAAAGGTGTTCAGAAAGGATGATTGTGACACAACAAAAAGAAAATACTCCTACGATACAAGACGCTCCAAGCAAAACACATATCATGTGGTTTATAAAAATATACCTCCAAGTAATGTTATCGATGGATTGAAGATGAAAGAGGGGATGCCTTCCCGGGGCATCCCCAAGCTTAGGATTTTTGGTGTCCTTGAATTTGGCTTGGGATTCCATGGGCATCCCCAAGCTTGAGATCTTTCCACTCTTTATCCCTTTGTCCATGAGAACATCACCCAAAACTTGAAAACTTCACAACACAAAACTTAAACAGAAACTCGTGATATCATTAGCACAAGAAAACAAACTACCACCTCTTTAGGTACTGTAGCAATATTGATTTCTATTTGTATTGGTGTTATATTACTGTATTTTCACTTTTCCATGGCTAGTAGCCCCCGATTCTATCCATAGTTTCATCAAAATAAGCAACCAACACAAAAAAACAGAATCTGTCAAAAACAGACCAGTCTGTAGCAATCTATATACTTTGTATACTTTGTTATCTCAAAAATTCTGAACAATTACGACAGTTTTGGGAAAAGGCATATAAACCAGCATAAAAAAGAATCAACTCAAAATATCTTTCGGTATAAAAATGAAAAAAAAATCGTGAGCGAAAAGTTTCTGTCTTTTTCCAGCAGGATCAAACAACCATCACCAAACTAGTCATAAAGGTTTTACTTGGCTCAAATACAAAAGACACAATCATAACAGAACTATGATGGTGTGGACGTAAAAAAATAGAAAGCAAAAAGCAAAGATAAATTCATTGGATTGCCGCCCAACAAGCGCTATTGTTTAACGCCCTTAGCTAGGCATAAGGTGATAGAATCACGTATCGTCGTCTTTGGTGCTCAAACCATAAGTAGCCCTCAACATCTTAAGGTCTTCATCTCTCTTACTAGATGGTTCACCACTATTTTTAGGAACAAAAATAGACTTGGTGGCCTTATTGGGGGCAAAAATTGGAGTGTTCTGCACAGCAGCAAAAGCGGAACCCAAGTTGGTTATAACATCCTCTAGTTTGCCAATCCTAGCGGAATCATGACCTAGTTTTTCGTTAACTCTGGGTTCCCTCTCCTTTAGATTTTTCAAAGTCATTCCCACCTTGAATCCGTACTTAGTGATTTGATTGTGGATCTATTTATCCAAATTCTCAATGAGTTCAATCGTAGCAACTTTATTTTCAATGATATCCAGCCTACGCATCACATGTTCCAAAGTTAAGGTGGTTCCATTAACCATGAGTGGGGGTGAGCCTACCAAATTTATCAAAGCATTGTAAGAATCAATGGTATGGCTACGAAAGAAATTTCCACCTACGATGGTGTCAAGAACATACCTATTCCAAGGGGAAATACCCACATAAAAGCTGCGAAGTAGGACGGTAGTAGATTGCTTACGAGTAGATCTACTCTGAGCATTGCAAATCCTATACCAAGCGTCCTTTAAGTTTTCTTCCTCATCTTGTTTAAAATTGAGAACTTCGCTCTCGGGAGTATCGTTCGAAGCAGTAGGTTTAGCCACGAGGAAAGGTAGACTATCCCACTCAAGCAGGCAGAAAGCAAGCGAAGGAAAAGGGCAAACGAAAAAGGCAAGTATTTTTGTAAATTTTTGTTTTTCAGAAGTGGGGGAGAGGAAAGCGAGAGGCAAAAAAGTAAATGCAAGAGATGAGTTTGCGACACTTACTTGGATAAGCTTCACTTAGAATAATCCCCGGTGCCAGAAATTGACACGTTGACAGGAGACTATTCTTGACTTGATCCTCCCCGGCAACGGCGCCAGAAATTCTTCTTGCTACCTATTGAGCTTGCGTTGGTTCTTCCCTTGAAGAGGAAAGGGTGATGCAGCACAGTAGCAGTAAGTATTTCCCTCAGTTTGAGAACCAAGGTATCAATCTAGTAGGAGAATCAAGCCAAGTGTCCAGAGTACCTGCACAAACACAAACGAGCTTGCACCCAACACTATAAAGGGGTTGTCAATCCCTTCAAGATTGATTGCAAAGTGAGATCTGAAGGTGGAAAGTACAACGAAGTAAAAGTGTAAGGCTGAAAATATGATGTGAAGTAGACCCGGGGGCCATAGTGTTCACTAGAGGCTTCTCTCAAAACAGCAAATATTATGGTGGGTGAACAAATTACTGTCGAGCAATTGATAGAACCGCACAAAGTCATGACGATATCTAAGGCAATGATTATACATATAGGCATCACGTCCGAGAAAAGTAGACCGATACTTTCTGCATCTACTACTATTACTCCACACATCGACCACTATCCAACATGCATTTAGTGTATTGAGTTCATGACGAACAGAGTAATGCCTTAAGCAAGATGACATGATGTAGAGGGATAAATTCATGTAATAGATATAAACCCCATCTTTTTACCCTTGATCGGAACAACACGATGCGTGCCTCGCTACCCCTTCTGTCATTGGGTGAGGTCACCGCATGGTATGAACCCAAAACCAAGCACTTCTCCCATTGCAAGAATCATAGATCAAGTTGGCAAACAAAACCCACAACTCGAAGAGAATTACAAGGATATGAAATCATGCATATAAGAGACCAGAAGAAACTCAAATAAGATTCATAGATAATCTGATCATAAATCCACAATTCATCGGATCTCGACAAACACACCACAAAAGAAGATTACATCAGATAGATCTCCATGAAAATCATGGAGAACTTTGTATTGAAGATCCAATAGAGAGAAGAAGCCATCTAGCTACTAGCTATGGACCCGAAGGTCTATGGTGAACTACTCACGGATCACCAGAGAGGCAATGGTGTTGATGAAGAAGCCCTCCATTTCCGAATCCCCCTTCCGGCAGGGCACCAGAACGTGCCCAGATGGGATTTTGCGGAGACCGAAGCTTGCGGTGGCGGAAAAGTATTTTCGTGGATCTCTCGCGTAGTTTTGGATTTTTCGGGAATTTATAGTCGGAAGAGGTAGGGCGGACAAGCCACAGGGGGCCCACAAGCGTGCTAGGCGCGGCCCCCTGGCCGCGCCTAGGGGGCTTGTGGCCTCCCCTGGTGGCCTCTGCCTTGGTTCTCACGCCCCTGCGTATCTTCTGTTCTGGAAAAAAATCTTTTCGAAAGTTTTATTCCGTTTGGACTCCGTTTAATATTCTCCTCTGAAGAGGGTCAAAAACACGGAAAAACAGGAACTGGCACTTGGCACTGAGTTAATAAGTTAGTCCCAAAAAAGATATAAACGGCGTACCAAAAATCCAAAGTTTGACAATATAATAGCATGGAACCAACAAAAATTATAGATACGTTGGAGACGTATCGTTCACCACACACCTACGGGTCCATAGCTAGTACCTAGATGGCAATCTCTCTCTCTCTCTCTTGATCTTCAATACAATGATCATTGCATCTTTGCTTTGATTCACATGATGTAATTCCTTTTGCCTTTGTTGGGATCCGATGAATTGTGGGTTTATGTTCATATTATTCATGATAAATATTTGAGTCTTCTCTCAATACTAATATGATTCTTATATGCATGATTATGATAGCTTCGTAATTCTATCCGATCTACTGAAATAGTTTGGTTGCGTTGTAGTATGTTCAACCTTGTGAATTTCTATATCCTAGTTACAAAAGGGACAAGATGCATCTTTCTGTTGTTTCTAATAATGATAAGACGACATGGTTTATTTATATTGCTTGAGTTTACTTTGTCTACATCATGTCATCGTTCTTCATGCATTACTCTATTTTACTTAGTACTCTAGATGCATGCTGGATAGTGGTCGACGAGTGGAGTAATAATAATAAGTGCACGTAGGAGTCGACCTATTTGTTTATGGACGTGATGGCTATATATAACATGATCATTGCTGTGAATATCGCATAACTATCCGCTTTTCTGTCAATTGCCCAAGAGTAATTTGTTTACCTACCGTATGATATTTTTCATGAGAGATTCCATTACAGAAAATTATGGCCCTGTGGTCTATTCACAACATATTTACAAAACCTTCAATAACTTTCTGACATTTACTTGTTTTTATTTTATTTTGCAATTTAAAACTATCTACAATTATCTACACACCTCACTCGCTTGCAAATAACAAGTTCAACGGGATTGACAACCCTCTTGCCAATGTTGGGTGAAGTTGTTTGTTGTTTTGTGTGCAGCCGTTGAAGACGGTTGTGGTTGATATTCATATTGGTTCGATAAACCTTGGTTTCATAACTAAGGGGAATAATTACCTACGTTGTGCTACGATGACTCGTTCCTCTTCACGAAAAACCCAACGCAAATCACAAGTATCACCATGTTGCACCGACCACCATCTCCCTCTGCGCATATGTTAACATGATCCCTATTATTCAACAAATATTCTTTCAATTGGATAGCATCGATATGGGGCTAACGATAATAATTTCTTAGAAACCTTAACAAGGATTTTGAATATAGTGCTAAAGAGGTTAGGAAGATGTTTGCTCATTATAACATTTAACCTCACTCGTCCCATATTTTTTATGTCTTGAAAAATGATAGGGAAAACTAAGAAAGATCGGGAAATTAACCTTTCGCCTCCTTTCAAACTTTTGGGGATTTCAAATGAAGTAGAAAGAAACTATGCATGGGTGACACCAAAAAATCTCTTTGAGGAAGGAAGTAGATCTTCCAAGCGTAAACAAGTGTAGTTAGTCCTTCCATTGAACATGTTCATTGCATTTATGTGAAAGATGAATGTCATGAGTTTTCTAATGAGCATGAAGAAATTGATGATGAGTAAACATGAAACTATCAAAATTCCTTGTGCCTAGCTAGAAGGTGACACATCCACTTTGCATCATGATTTCCTATTGAGATTTATACTATTTTGGTTCCACTTCTATTATACAATTCTAATGTTTTTTCTCTCTCAATTTGCAATATCTATAGAAAGAGGGAAATTGTCGGAAACTGGAATTCTAGACGTGAAAGCCTTGGAAATTTTATGGACTGCAAATGACCTGAAAATTTAAAAGGATTTTTTATTAGATATATAAAATTATTGGAGTGAAGAAGTACGAGTGCACGGCCACCTGTTCATGCCAAGCCAACAGGGTGCGCCCACACCCGTGGGAGCGCCCTGATGGCCTGGAAGGCCCACAGACAACCTCCGATGCTCATCTTCTGTTATTTGAAGACATCCGACCTAGAAAAAATAAGGATGATACTTTTGTGATGAAGCACCATCGTCTCGAGGCGGAAACGTGGACACGAGCACTTTTGCTCTCCGACAGAGCGATTCTGCTTGGGAAACTTCCCTCCACGAGGGGGAAATCGAAGCCATCATGAGCACAAATGCTACCTCCTTCGTAGGAGGCCTGATCTTCATCAACGACTTCACTAGGACCATCTCATCTCAAACCCTAGTTCATCTCTTGTATGCAATCTTTGTCTCAAAATCTCAGATTAGTACCTCTGGGTTGCTAGTAGTGTTGATTACATCTTCTAGTTGATTCTTGTTGGTTTAATGATGGAAGATAATATGTTTAGACCCTTTATCATATTCATTACACCTTTGATCTTGACCATGGTGATGATTTGTGAGTAGCTTTTTTATTCTTGAGGACATGGGAGAAGTCTTGTTATAAGTAATCATGTGAGGTTAGTATTCGTTCGATATTTTGATAATATGTATGTTGTTGCTTCGTTTAGTGGTGTCATGTGAACGTTGACTACATGACACTTCACCATATTTGGTCCTAGTGGAAGTTATTGTGGATAAATAAGTAGATAATGGGTTGCTAGAGTGACATAATCTTAAACCCTAATTTTTGTGTTATTCCATAATGGGCTGATTTGGATCCATATGTTTCATGCTATGGTTAGATTTATCTTAATTCTTATTTTGTAGTTGCGGATGCTTGCGAGAGGGGGTAATCATAAGTGGGTTACTTGTTCAAGTAAGAAGAGAACCCAAGCACCAATGCACCCACATATCAAATTATCAAAGTAACAAACGCAAATCAACTCAACATAATGAACATGACTAGACGACAATTCCCATGTGTCCTTGAGAGGGCTTCACTTTATATAAGAGAACTTTCATGCTTGTAATTTTACATAAAAAGTATTGGGCCACCTTGCTGCACACTTGCTGCTATTTTTACTTGTTACTTGTTACAAATTATCATGCTACAAAACTATCTGTCACTATTACTCACAGCACTTGTGGAGAATACCTTGTTGAAAACCACTTGTCATTTCCTTCTTCTCTTCGTTGGGTTTGACACACTTACTTATTGAAAGTACTATGATTGAACCCCTATACTTGTGGGTTGTCAAGACTCTTTCCTGGCGCCGTTGCCAAGGAGTGAAGTGCCTTTGGTAAGTGGAATTTGGGAAGGAAACGGTTTTCCTACATGTTGAAATTTACTATTGCTAGCTACTTTGTAAGATAATACTTTGAGGGGCGTGTTTGGGGTATGTTCACCCCAAACAGAAGTGGAAAAAGTTGCTCCTGAACCTACTAAATCTACTGAAAGTATTTAATATGAAATTCCTTCGGGTATGCTAGAGAAACTGCTATCTAATCCTATGCAGGAGATGGTACAGCTCATCCTAATTTGAACTTGATATATATGTATATGTATGAGATTTGTGGATTATTTAAGCCTGCAGGTATATCAAAAGAGGAAGTTAACAAGAAGTTATTCTATTTATCTTTGGGGGGAAAATCATTGATTTCTTAAAGGTTATTCGATGATGCTTGAACATGGGACTGGGATCGACTGAAAATGGAATTCCATCAGAAGTTTTATCCTATGCATATGGTTCATCGTGATCGGAATTATATCTATAATTTTTGGCCTCGTGAAGGAGAAAGTACTATCAAGATTGGTGTCGGCCTAAGTCTATGATACACACATGCCCCAATCATGAGCTCTCAAGAAAAATAATACTTCAAAACTTTTATGCTTGGCTTTCTTATGATGATCAATCGATGCTTGGTTCTTCTTCTACTAGTTCCTTCATGAGTAAGACTATTGCCTTCAAATGGAATCTCCTGGAAAGAATTAAACATAACTCTGAAGATTGGGAACTTGATAAAGATAAAGGGTCAGTTATGAAGCTTGAGTTTAATTGTATTAAATCTTTTATGGAATTTGATACTTTTAATAAGTTTAGCAATAAATATGGGCTTGACTCTAATATAGTAGCTTCTTTTGGTGAATTATTTGCTACTCATGTTGATCTCCCTAAGGATAAGTGGTTTCAGTTTAATCCACATATTAAATACTTGTTAAAGGAACCTACTAAACATATAGATGAAACTATTATTTACCATGTTGAGCCAGTTGTACCCACTGCTTACATTGAGAAACCACCTTTCCCTGTTAGGATTAAGCAACATGTTAAAGCTTCAACCGTGGTTAATAAAAGCAATGTTAGGACAATCAAACCTTCTGAACAAATAAACGTAGAATCTAATATGGATATGGTTAAATATATTTTAGTTCATAACATTGATGGTCAAGTTATCGATCTCGACGATGAGGCTCTAGAACCTAAAATGTGTTATATAAAAACAAACTAGTTGTTGGCATGCCTGTTGTTTCTCTTAAGTTTGTAGATCATTGCTATCATGGTTTATGTGATATGGGTGATAGTGTTAGTGCTATACCTTTTACTTCATATCAATAAAAATTAAATGATATAGCACCCTCTGAGATTGAAGACATCGATGTCACAGTTAAAGTTGCAAATAGAGATACGATTTCACAACTTGGGATTGTTAGTGATGTTGAAGTCTTGTGTGGAAAAGTCAAGTACCCAACTAATTTCTTAGTACTTGGTCCACTAAAATATATTTTTTGTTCCATTATATTAGGTAGACCTTTCTTCAATACCGTTAATTCTAAAATTGATTGTGTTAAAGAAAAGTTAAAGTAAGCTTTGGTGAGGTGTCTCATGAATTTAATTTCTCTATGTTTGGCACCCAACCACATGAGAATGAATTATCTAGTAAATATGAAATTATTGTCGGACCTCTTACTGATGAATTAGAACAATATTTGCTAGACCATGAAAATGATATGTATATGAATGAGAGAAATGAAATAGATGAGATATTCTTTAAGCAAGCAGCTATTATCAAGCACAATTTGCCTATTGACATTTTAGGAGATCGCCCGTAAGGGAGATCCGGTGTTTGAATTAAAGAAATTACCACATACTTTGATGTATGCTTATCTTTATGAAAATAATATATATCATGTTATTATTAGAGTTAACCTCTCAGAGCATGAAGAAAAGAGATTACTTAAAACTATGAGGAAACACCATGCTGCTATTGGATATACTCTTAATGATCTTAAGGGCATTAGTCCCACTCTATTTCAGCATAATATTAATATGGAACCAGATGCTAAACCTTTTGTTGATCATCAACATCGTTTAAATCCTAAAATGAAGCAAGTGGTAAGAAAAGAAATACTAAAGCCTCTAGAGGTAGGTATAATTTATCGTATTACTGATAGTAGATGGGTGAGCGTTCTTCATTATGTTTCTGAGAAAGGAGATATAACCGTTGCTCCTAATGATAAAAACGAACTTATTCTACAAAGAATTATAACTGGTTATAGAAAGGTAACTGATATTTGAAAATTAAACAAAGCTTCTAGAAAAGATCATTAACCCTTGCCTTTTATTGATCAAATGATCGAAAGATTATCTAAGAATATACGCTTTTGTTTTCCTCATGGATATTCTGGTTTCTGTCAAATACCTGTGTCAAAAGAAGATCAAGAAAACACTACTTTTACTTGTCTATTTGGAACTTATTCTTATAGACGTATGCCTTTTGGTTTATGGAATGCACCTATTACCTTTCAAAGATGTATGATGTTGGAGATATGCCCTAGAGGCAATCATGTATGATGATATTTCCTATGTGTTTATGAATAAAGATAGTCCTTGGACATTATCAATGATGAGTATTAACAAGTACATGAATTGCTTATGAGACTATATATTGTATGATGACTGTCCTAAATGGTCCCTAGTCGAAAGAGTTGTGTGGACGTGCAACCAACTAGACTAGCATATGATAAAGTGGATGGTCCGGTCTCATTGAGCATGTAGCATTGGATGCTAGCCGGATAATATGGACTCAGAAAGATCTGATCAGATTTGACGTAGTCAGATCCGAGTCGATATAAGGTGTGAGTTGGACAGACCCAACTATGAGACACAGCGATAGGTCATATGTGAGTCTCTAGTATAACATACCTTTTATGTCCTAAGACCTGAGCTGGCGCATGTACTCGGGACGGTGAGAGACTTCCTTTGGGCCGACCAAAAGCTACTTCGTGAATGTATAGTGACAAAGGTAGGTTCGGGCTTGTCCAGACCCATGCTGCGAGATGTGGTAAAGGAAGATGGGATTTGCCTCCCGACCAGGAGAGATATACTCTGGGCTCCTCCGTTGATTTGACCTCGATAAGCATCGCCATGCGATGACAATTATGAGATAATTCAAATGTTGGTCAGATTCACTAGAGCGAGAAATAGGTCGTCCGGCAACAAGGATGACCATGTTGCCTTGAGCACGACAATGTATATCGTGTGGCAAAGGGAACAGAAGTACGAAGTACTGGTTCGCCTAACCACCTTCATCGGACACTTGGAGTCGGCATGCCTTGCAAGAGGCCTCTACCGACTAGTCGAGTCAGACATGGTCTGATTTGCGACCAAGTGAAGGAGAACCTAAGGGGTTGTGCGCTTAAGGGAAGGAACACGTGGGCTTTAGGGTCTGTGTGAGGCCCAACAGTTGAGCCTGCGCCGGACACCTATATATAGTGGAGTTACGGAACTCTTTTGAGTTGATTGCTTAAGCGTCATCATTAGGATTGTGCATGTGTTGCACCTAGCCACCTCCACTCACCGCCGCACCTGTGTGATCCGGACCTAGAAGTCCGCCGCACAGTGTTCCTCCTGAATGCGTGGATATTGTTAGAGTCGGTGCATCTGTGCCGCTCTGGCGAACCTGTACGTGGGATCCGGCGATTGACTGTCCGAGGGAGATTGGACGAGGAGGATACGGACCATGCAGACGTGCTTCCCCAACTCTACTTACGCTGCACGGAATTGCACGTCTAGTGGTAGAGATCTATGATCCATCTCCGTAGCATGTTCTTGGATGTTCTGCATGAGGGAAATTTTTAATACACATGCGATGCACCTACGGTAGAAGCCAAAAGTGGTATCAAAGCCTCTACTAGTGGTTTTCGTTTCAGATTGGATGCATATCTGATATGTGGAGGCGGCTTATGAGATCCATCATCGTTCTCGAGATCGGCTATGTGCACGGTTGATGAGATCAACTGCACATCGGGATCATTGAGGTAATCTTTTATGTCAATCAGAATCGATGAGGTCGCGACACAACCTACCCCTACCAGTCGGTTTCGACCATCGGGGTTAATATTGAAACGTAAATCCGAATCGGGTTCGCGATGATCGATAAAATCGGCCAGATCAGAAAATCCAGCGTGATCGGAGTACAAATTTGATATGTGATCGGGACCGCCATGTGCGTAGCGCCGAATATTTCATACACGATCACAATGCGATTCTATGCAAAAGTTTGTTTTGCAGGTTTGATATGAATAGTATGACTCATATGTATGTGATGCTTGTGTGTCATGATTGTCAGCCGAGAGGAGCAAAAGTGTTGTCATTATATTGTATAACGACCTATGTGTCGACTTGTGATTCTCTGTAAATTCATTACTAGTTCTAGTAGTTGGAGTACAGAGATCAATTTCGAGGTTTTGGCATCCGGGCATGACAAACAGGATGGAGTCCCGCCCTGGCCATAATAGTTGGAGCCGGCTTGGAAGGACATCCACGAAGGAGCCATACTATTTCACATATTTATGTTTATATGTGCTTGATATTGCTTCTTATTTTCTATGCATGTTATAGTGTAGAAAGATCCCTCGTTCATATCGAGTACATTTCCATTCCGGATATTGCACGTTCGCATGTCAAGTACATCTAGTGGCGGGCTCATAAAATTGAGGTGCTACTAGGTGTCCTTGAACTGGAGGGTTCGTGTCGGACCCGGACATGCACTGCATCAGGTTAACTTGACAAGGCTACCAAAACAGGGCCTTGTGGCAAAGAAGGTTGGTAGCCGGGGAATAAGATACCTACCCATCCGACAGGAGTCGTATAGAGATACGATTAACAAGGTGTTGCTTACCGAATTGGCAAGTTGGCTAGCAGTGATGCTAAAGCTCACTAGTAGCTCGTGCTAGACGGATCCTGAATCACTGAGAGTTTGCGGAGGGTTGCCGACTTCAGTGGGAGTAGTTGTATTTAAGGCATGAATTACTCTACATAAACACATTGCTTAGTGATTGCATATATTCTATTGTAGATCAATGGCACCACCTACTCAAAATTTTGCATTGAAATCAATTCTGGAGAAGGATAAACTGAATGGAACAAATTTTACCCCCTGGTATAGAAATCTGAGAATTGTTCTCAAGTACGATAAAAGAAACATGTTCTAGAGGATCCACTTCCAGAGGTACCTGGCGATAATGCTAACGCCACCACCAAGAATGCCTACCATAAACTCGTTGATGAATCGAACGAGATCAGCTGCCTCATGTTGGCTTGTATGTTGCCAGATTTGCAATAGCATTTCAAAGACATGGTGGCTTTCGATATGATCGAGAGTCTCAAGAGCATGTTTCAGGTGGAGGCTAGGACCGAATGGTTCAACGTCTGGCAATCCTTGATGAATTGTAAGCTGAAGGAAGGTGGTCCACTGAGCCCGTTTGTGATCAAGATGATTGGATACTTGCAAGCTTTGGATCATTTGGGCTTTCCGCTCTTGGATGAGCTCGCTACTAATGCAGTTCTGGGTTCTCTTCCTTCTAGCTATGGGACATTCATCTCGAACTATCATATGCATGGCATGGATAATAAGCTCACTGAATTGCATGTGATGCTCAAGGTGGCAGAGTAGGATATTAAGAAAGGCACGCATCAAGTGTTGATGGTGCAGAACTGACCAAAGTTCAAGAAGAGTTGGTCCAAGAAAAAGGGTAAGGCAAAGGGCACGGAGAAGGTTGTCTCTGGCGCTAAGCCAAAATCCGGACCGAACTCAAAGACCATTTTCTTGCATTGCAAGGAAGCTAGTCACTAGAGGAACTGTAGCAAGTGGCTTGCTGAGCATGGCAAGAAAGACGGAGATGCTTCTTCTGGCAAAGTTACACTTGTTACATATGTTATAGACATTTACCTTGCTGACATACCTATTATCTCTTGGGTATTTGATATCGGATCGGTTGTTCATATTTGCAACTCGATGCAGGGGCTAGTAAAAACTAGGCATGTGGCACAAGGGTAGATTGACATCAGGGTCGACAAGAAAGCAAGAGTTTTTGCGTTGGAGGTCGGCATGATGCGGCTCCAGTTTCCTTCTAGATTTATTTTGGAATTGAATAATTGTTATTACATTCCTGCAATTAGTTGGAAAATTATTTCTGCCTCATGCTTGATGAGACAGGGTTATGCATTCAATTTAAAGGACAATGGTTGTTCATTTTATTTAAATGGAATGTTCCACGGCTATAAACCCATTGTAGATGGGCTATTTATTTTGAATCTAGAAACGGAACCAGTCTATAACCGGAATTTCAAGAGGCAAAAGCCTAATGAGATAAATCCGACATACTTCTAGCATTGCCGGCTTGGACACATTAGTCTCAAACGCATGAAGAAGCTCCGTGATGCTGGACTCCTAACTTCGTCCGACTTTGGGTCATTCGAGACATGAGAATCATGCTTGCTAGGCACGATGACTAAGTCTCCTTTTGCAAAGAGTTGCGAGAGGGCGTCCGAGCTGTTGGAGCTTATACACAGTGATGTGTGTGGTCCAATGAGAACGACGACTAGAGGTGGCTATCAGTACTTCGTGACTTTTACCGACGACATGAGTAGATATGGATATATCTATTTGATGAGGCACAAGTGAGAGACTTTTGAAAAGTTCAAAGAGTTTCAGAACGAGGTTGAAAATCAGCTCAGCAAGACGATAAAGCTTCTATGATTAGATCGTGGAGGTGAGTACATGAGCCATGAGTTTGATGATTATCTGAAAATCCGAGGTATAGTATCTCAACTCACACCTTCGGGTACACCAAAGAGAAACAGAGTGTTAGAATGGAGAAATCGAACCTTGTTGGACATGGTTCAATCGATGATGAGCAAATCAGATTTACCCTTGTCATTGTGGGAATACGCTCTAGAAACTGCAGCTTTCACACTGAACAGAGTACCATCAAAATTCATAGACAAGACACCACATGAGATGTGGACTGGGAAGAGTCCTAGTTTGTCTTTTCTAAAGATTTGGTGTTGTGAAGCATTTGTCAAGTGACTCATGTCGGACAAGCTTACACCCAAGTCAGATAAATGCATATTTTTGGGATATCTGAGGAAAAGCTTGGGATACAACTTCTACAACAGAGAAGGGAACAAAGTGTTTGTTGCTGAGAACGGGGTTTTCCTAGAGAAAGAGTTTCTTAGTTGGGGGCTAGTGGGAGCACGGTGCAACTCGAGGAAATTCGAGAGCCACTCGGGGACGACCTGGCAGGTGATGAGATCATATCGGAGTCGGGTTAGAGAACCCTTAGTGGAGTCTGCACCAGAGCCACAGAGGTCGGATAGATCGTGCAAAGTGCGTGATGCGTTGTTGCTAGAAAGTGATGAGCCATCCAAATATGCGGAAGCGATGGTAAGCCTAGATTCCGAGGCATGGCTCTAAGCCATGAGATCCGAGTTAAAGTCCATGGATGATAATCAAGTATGGGACTTGGTTGATCCGCCGCCTGGCATAGTAGCCATTGGTTGCAAATGGGTCTTTAAGAAGAAAACCGATGTGGATGGAAATTTTTAGATTCATAAAGCCCGGCTTCTCACTAAAGGTTATGGACAAGTTCAAGGAATTGACTACGACAAGACCTACTTGCCGGTAGCGATGCTGAAGTCGGTGAGGATCTTACTAGCTATAGTTGTATATTTCGATTATGAGATATGGCAGGTGGATGTCAAAACGGATTTCCTTCATGGATATCTAAAAGAGGATGTATACATGATACTATTCGAATGTTTTGTTGATCCTACTAAGGTTGGTAAAATTTGCAAGTTCAAGAGATCCATTTATGGATTGTGGCAAGAAACTCAGAGTTGGAATATTCATTTTGATGAATTCATCGTTGACCTTGGTTTCATCAAGAACAAAGAGGACTATTATTTATACAAGAAGTCTAATGGGAGCTCGGTAGAATTTTTGATCTTGTATGTGGATGCATACTGCTGATCGGAAATGATATTTGGATGTTGAACTCAGTCAAGGAATCATTGAATGGAAAGTTTTCAAGGAAGGACCTTGGAGAGGCAGTGTACATTTTAGGCATCAAGATCTATAGAGATAGATCAAGGAGGCTGCTCGGCTTAAGCGAGAGCACATAGATAGACAAAGTGTTGAAGCAGTTCAACATGAGTCAGGCCAAGAAAGGGTTCTTGACCGTCTCACATGGTATAAGGCTAAGCAAGAATCAGAGTCCTACGACTTCTGATGAGAGAAACCCGATGAGTAGGATTCTGTATGCTTCGGCAATAGGATCCATCATGTTTTCCATGCTATGTACACGACCTTCTGTTGCCTATGCAATAAGCTTAACAAGCAGATACCAGGCCGAACCAAGTGAATGTCACTGGGCAGCGGTGAAATATATCTTGAAGTACCTGAAAAGGCCTAAAGAGATGTTCCTTGTTTATGGAAGTGAGGAGGAGATCAACGTAAAGGGTTACGTTGATGCTAGTTTCCAAACTGACAGGGATGATTGTCGATCACAAACTGGATTCATGTATGTCATGAATGGAGGAGCAGTGTTGTTGGAAATATGCCCTAGAGGCAATAATAAAATGGTTATTATCATATTTCCTTGTTCATGATAATCGTCTATTGTTCATGCTATAATTGTATTAACAAGCAACAGTAATACATGTCTGACTAAATAGATCACAATGTGTCCCTAGCAAGCCTCTAGATGGCTAGCTCGTCGATCAATAGATGATCATGGTTTCTTGATCATGGACATTGGATGTCATTGATAACGGGATCACATCATTAGGAGAATTATGTGATGGACAAGACCCAATCCTTAGCATAACACTAGATCGTGTTGTTCGTATGCTAAAGCTTTTCTAATGTCAAGTATCTTTTCCTTCGACCGTGAGATTGTGCAACTCCCGGATACCGTAGGAGTGCTTTGGGTGTATCAAACGTCACAACATAACTAGGTGACTTTAAGGTGCACTACGGGTATCTCCGAAAGTATCTGTTGAGTTGGTACGAATCGAGACCGGGATTTGTCACTCCGTATGACGGAGAGGTATCTCTGGGCCCACTCAGTAGAACATCATCATAATGAGCTCAGTGTGACTAAGGAGTTAGCCATGAGATGATGTGCTATGGAATGAGTAAATAGACTTGCCGATAACGAGATTGAACAAGGTATAGGGATACCGACGATCAAATCTCGGGCAAGTATCATACCCATAGACAAAGGGAATTGCATACGGGATTGATTAAATCCTTGACATCGTGGTTCATCCGATGAGATCATCGTGGAACATGTGGGAACCAACATGGATATCCAGACCCCGCTGTTGGTTATTGGCCGGAGATATGTCTCGGTCATGTCTGCACGTCTCCCGAACCCGTAGGGTCTACACACTTAAGGTTCGATGACGCTAGGGTTACAGGGAAATAGTGTACAAGGTTACCGAAGGTTGTTCAGAGTTCCGTATGAGATCCCGGACGTCACGAGGAGTTCCGGAATGATCCGGAGGTAAAGAATTATATATAGGAAGTGAGGATTTGGTCGCCGTAATTGTTTCGGGCGACACTGGTAATGTACCAGGACCACCGAAAGGGTTTCAGAGGTCCACCGGGAGGGGCCACCAGCCCCAAAGGCTAGCATGGGCCAAAAGGTGGAAGGGAACCAGCCCAAAGTGGGCTGGTGCGCCTCCCACTTAGGCCCAAGGTGCCACAAGAGAGGGAAGGGGGAACCCTAGTGCAGATGGGCCCAACGCCCATCTAGGGTGCGCCACTTCCTTCTCCCTTGCCCTGGTCGCCACCACCATCCCTAGATGGGGCTGCCACACCCTTTGCGGGTGGGAACCCTAAAGGGGGCGCCCCCTCCCTCTCCCCCTATATATAGTGGAGCTTTTGGCTGATTTGAGACACACGAAATCTCTCCCTCGGTGCAGCCCTTCTTCTCCTCTTTCCCCTCTCCCACGGTGCTTGGCGAAGCCCTGCCGGGAGACCTCGTAGCTCCACCGCCAACATGCTGTTGTGATGCCGGAGCTCTCCCTCAACCTCTCCCTCCTCCTTGCTGGATCAAGGCGTGGGAGACATCACCAGGTTGTGCGTGTGTTGAACGTGGAGTTGCCGTGATTCGGCACATAGATCGGAACCGACCGCGAGCTGAATCGATGCGAGTACGACTCCATCGACCGCATTCATAGTAACGCTTCTTCTTAGCGATCTTCAAAGGTATGAAGATGCTCTACAACCTCTCTCATTGCTGGTCTCTCCATAGATAGATCCTTGTATGGCGTAGGACATTTTTTGAATTCACTACGTTACCCAACACATTGAACTAGACAAGTTCCAAGCAACATACGGTGGCCGACTCCACAACAGAGACCGAATACATTGCAGCTTGTGAAGCTGCAAAGGAAGGTGTTTCAATTCAGAAGTTCCTGCAGGATCTTGGTGTGTTCTCGGGCTGGTCAAAACCGTTGGACCTTTAGTGCGATAATTCAGGTGCCATTGCACAGGCCAAGGAACCAAGACAACACCACAAGACAAGGCACATAGACTGAAAGTATCACATGATACGAAAGCTCGTACAGAATGGTGATACTAATTTATGCAAGATTCACATGGATGCAAATGTCGTAGATCCGTTGACTAAGCTGCTTCCACAACCCAACTTGAGGGGCACGTTAGAGCTATGGACATTTGATGTCTACTTTATTGACTCTAGTGCAAGTGGGGGAGTGTTGGAGATATGCCCTAGAGGTAATTATGTATGATGATATTTCATATGCGTTTATAAAGATAGTCCTTGGACATTATCAATGATGTGTATTAATAAGTACGTGACTTGTTTGTGAGACTATACATTGTATGATGATGACTGTCCTAAATGGTCCCTAGTCGAAAGAGTTGCGTGGACGCGCAACCAACTAGACTAGCATATCATACGGTGGATACTCCGGTCTCACTGACCATGTAGCATTGGATGCTAGGCGAATAATATGTACTCGAAAAGATCTGGTTGGATTTGACGTAGTCGGATCCGAGTCGAGATAAGGTTTGAGTTGGACAGACCCAACTATGAGATGCAACGATAGGTCATCTCTGAGTCTCTAGTACAACATATGTTCTATGTCCTAAGACATGAGCTGGCGCATGTACTCGGGATGGTGATAGACTTGCTTTGGGCTACTCCGTGACTGGGTAGTTATAAAGGTAGGTTTCGGGCTTGTCCAGACCCATGCTGCGAGACGTGGTCGAGCAATTTACCCTCCGACCAGGAGATATATGCTCTGGGACCCTTGGGTGGTTTGTCCTGGATAAGCATGGCCATGGGATGATGATTATGAGATAATATGAATGTTGTTCAGATTCACTCGAAAGATAAAGAGGTCGTGCGGCAACAAGGATGACCATGTCGCCTTGAGCACGACAACATATATCGTGTGGCAAAGGGAACAGAAGTATGAAGTATAGATTCACGTAACCAGCTTCATCGGACACTTGGAGTCGGCACGCCTTGCTAGAGGGTGCTACCGATTAGCCGAGTCGGACATGGTTTGACTCGCGACCAAGTGAATGAGAACCTAAGGGGCCGCGCGCTTACGGGGAGGAACATGTGGGATTTAGGGTCCGTGCGAGGCCCAAGAGGTGAGCCCGCACCGGACGCCTATATATATTGGAGGCGCATCACTCTTTTGAGTTGATCGCTTCGGCGCCTTCATTAGAGTTGTGCATGTGTTGCACCTAGCCACCTCCCCTCGCTGCCGCCAACTGTGTGATCCGGACCTAGCAGTCCGTCGCATGGTGTTCCTCCTACACGCGCGGATATTGCTAGAGGCGGTGCACATGCGCCACTCCGGAAAACCTGTACATGCAATCCAGTGACCAACTGTTCGAGAGAGACGATCCGCCAACCGACTGTTCGATGGAGATCGGACGAGGAGGAGACGGACCACACATAATACTGCCCCAAGTGTACTTCCACTGCATGGCACTTCGCGTCCAATGGTAATGATCTGTGATCCATCTCCATAGCATGTTCTTGGATGTTCTCCGTGTAGGAAAATTTTAATACGCACGCGATGCACCTACGGTAAAACCTAACATATGACTGCTATAGTCTCTCACTTTCGTGAAAATATTTTTGAGGTATTCATGGATGATTTCCTCGTTTATGGGATTTTGATGATTGCTGAAGCAGCCCTAATTGATTTTTGCAAAGATGCAAATAATCAAATCTTGTCTTGAACTGAGATAAGGGCCACTTTATGTTGAATGAAGGTATCGTACTTGGGCATAAAATTTCTGAATGAGGTATTGAGGTAGACAAAGCTAAAGTTGATGCAATTTAGAAAATGCCACGTCAAAAATATATTAAAGGTATAAGAAGGTTCCTTGGTCATGTTGGTTTCTATAGGAGTTTCAATAAAGATTTCTCAAAGATCTCTAGGCCCCTAACTAAACTTCTTCAAAAATAAGTTTCATTTGTTTTTGATGATGATTGTGTAAAACCTTTGAAGTACTTAAGAAAGCCTTAATTTCTATACATATTTTTCAACCAACTGATTGGAATTTACCATTTGAAACTATGTGTGATGCTAGTGATTATTTGTTGGTGTTGTTCTAGGGCGAAGAGTAGACTATAAGACTATAGGCTGTCTACAAAGAAATTATGCCACCACTCAGAAAGAATTTCTAGCAATAGTGTTTGAATGTGATACGTTTAGAACTTATATTGTGGACTCTAAAGTTACTATTTACACTAATCATGATGCTATTAAATACTGATGGAAAATAAATATGCTAAACCAAGACCGATTATGTGGGTTCTTTTACTTTAAGAATTTGATTTGCATATTAATGATAGAAAGGGAGCTGAAAATCCAGTAGCATATAATTTGTTTAGGATGGACAATGCTCTTGATAATCAACTGCGTATTGATGATAGTTTTGGTGATGAAAAATTAGCTATTATAAATTCTTCCTATAATACTCCTTGGTATATAGATTATGCTAATTACATTGTTGCAAAATATATACCACCTAGTTTCACATGTCAACAAAAGAAAAAGTTCTTCTTTGATTTAAGACATTACTTTTGTACTGACCCACATATATATATAAAAGGAGTAGATGGTGTTATTGGACATTGTGTACCTGAGCATGATAATGAAAAATTCATACGGAAGTGTCATTCCGAAGCATACATTGGACACCACACTCGAGATAGAACTGGACATAAGGTACTGCAATATATTTGTTATTGGCCTACTCCTTTCGAAGATGCACGTAAGTTTGCCCTCTCTTTTGATGAATGTCAAAGAATTGGTAATATTGGTAGACGCCAGGAAAGGCCTATGAATTATTCACTTGTTATTGAACCATTTGATGTTTGTGGTTTTTATTATATGGGAACTTTTCATTCCTCTAATGGGTATACTCATATTTTAGTTGTTGTTGATTACATATTAAGCGGGTAGAAGCTATTCCAACTTGTAGTGTTGATCACAACACTTCTATTAAAATGCTTAAAGAAGTTATTTTCCGGAGGTTTGGAGTCCCTAGATATTTCCTGACTGATGGTGGTTCACATTTTATTCATGGTGCTTTCCGTAAACTCCTAGCTAAATATGATGTTAACCATAGAATGTAATCTCCTTATCATCCTGAGTCTAGTGGTCAAGTTTAATTGAGTAATCAAGAAATAAAATTAATCTTGCAAAAGACTGTTAATAGATCTAGAAAGATTTGGTCTAATAAACTTGATGACGCCTTATGGTCTTATAGAATAGCTTATAAAAATCCTATGGGGATGTCCCCATATAAAATGGTCTATTGAAAAGCATGTCACCTACCTCTTTAGTTAGAACATAAGGCTTATTGGGCAATTAAAGTACTTAATTATGTTTTCAAACTTGTTGGTGAAAAGAGGTTATTCGATATTAGCTCCTTAGATGAATGGAGGACTTAAGCTTATTGAAATGGAAAGTTGTTTAAAGAAAAAAGATAAAAGATGGGAAACAAGAGAATCCATATATAGTAATTTAAAGTTGGAGATCTAGTTCTGTTGTACAATTCTTGTGTCAGATTCTTTGCAGGTAAGCTTCTCTCCAAATGGGAAGGGGCCTATATCGTCAAAGAAGTTTATTGCTCCAGAGCACTTGAGATTAATAATGTCGAGGGCACACATCCTAGGGTGGTTAATGGGCAAATAATTAAGCATTATATCTCAGGTATGCCCATTAATGTTGAAACTAATATTATTCAAGTGATGACATGAGAAGAACACATAGGAGAGACCTTCCGGAACACTCCATAACCTTTAAAAGGAATAGGTATGTGATACATAAGTAAATCGACAACAAAAAAATTATAAAAATATTTTTTGTCTGTTTGTAATATTAGAAAAACTAAAAAAATTAAAAACCAGCTAAGGGGACCCACGAGAGAGTCCCAAGGGAAGAGGGAGCGGCCCCGCCCCCCTGGGCGTGCCCTGATGGCTTGGGAGCCCCTCGTGAGCCTCGACGACTCGAGTTTCTTTCTAGACTAATATTCTGACCTAGAAACTTTCATTATATATATACTTCCATATGTTTTAACCACTGCATTGTGATTTTCTCCTATGTTCTTATTTCGGGATTTTTTCTGACAGATTTAGAAGCAACATGTCATCTCAAGAATTAGGAGGAGAAAGCTATGTATGAAATCTCATCACCAATCCCCGAGTCTATGGGGATATCGATTCTTAGGGGTGGTCAATGGAGGAAGAGTTGGAGGTCGATCAAAAAATGATTGAGCCTTCAAGTGAGGAAGAATAAAAAGAAGTGCCTCTACCCCAACCGAGAGATATGTATGTGGAGTTCAGAACGTCGAGCTTGCCGAACAAGGTTACACCTTCCAATACTCAATTTACCCCTTATCCCCATGCACATGTAGATACTACCTCCACATCCACTAGAGAATCCCATCCTTTGATGGAACGAGAAATGATCGTCACCAACAAACTTTGCAAGGACAACCTAGATCTTAGCCGAGAGGTTGATAAGCTTAAGGAGGAGATCCATGTCCAAAAGGGAATTATTGCTAAGAAAATCAAGTCATCACCACCATCACTCAAGAAGGACACTTGAGTACATGGATGTGGGCACCACCCCTAGCTTGTTCCAAGCTTGAGGGAGGTGCCCCGATATCGTATCACCATCATTTTCACATTATCATTCACCTTGTTCGATTCTTATCTATTTCATGATCTAGAAGAATAAAACTTTAGTCTTGTTTTTCTTAGAGTATTTGCTTTGTGAGCTATCTATCCCTGTAACCGAGTGTGAGAGCTTTATATTAATGATTAGTTTGAGTTTGTTTGCATTACCTTCATGTCTCAATAATAGCAACAAAATAAAGGAAATAAAAAGATCATATGAAAATCCCATGGGCCCATGAGGAGTAATGTCTTCACATAAAAAGAAGTATCCTAGATAAAGTTGTTTGGAGTTGACAAACATAGTATTAGTTATTGATACAATTCATGCAAAATTATGAAAGAGGAGAGACATCTTTTATGATTGTGAGCCCGCATCAAATATTTTCTACATGATAGAATAGTTGACATTGGACAAGGAAGACAACGTAATGATTTATGTTTGTTTGATTCACTACTGGAAAACAGTTATTTGCCATCTGCTGGCTGATGGCAAAGACCCTCTTTGCCATCTGCTACCAGAAACCAGACGGCAAAGAGAAGGCTGATGCCAAAGGTACTATTTGCCATCAGCGAGCTCTTTGCCGTCTGCCAGCTCACTACAAAGAGCATGCAGGCACACGGCAAAGAGCATGGGCGGCCCACCCCGCAGCCCCTCTCTCCCCCTAACGACCACTTTCTTTGCCGTCCGCTTTTCTACTCTATGCCGTCGGGAGTCGGACGGCAAAGAGGGTGCCCCCCTAACGGCCGTTAGCCCCACCCCCACGCGCCTCTCCCTCCCCCTAACGGCCACCCCGACACCCCTCTCTCTCACCCCCGACACCACCACTGCTGCCGCGCCCTCCTCCGGCCTCCCTGCGCCGCCCTGCGCCCTCCTCCTCCCCGGCCGCCCTGCACCCTCCTCCACCACCGTCCTGTGCCCCTCCTCCATCCCGGCCGCCCTGCACCCTCCTCCACCGCCGCCCTATGCCCCCTCCTCCCCGGCCGCCCTGCACCCTCCTCCACTCCCGCCCTGCGCCCCCTCCTCCACCCCGACACCCCTCTCTCTCACCCCCAACACCACCACCGCCGCCGCGCCCTCCTCCGGCCTCCCTGCACCGCCCTGCGTCCTCCTCCTCCCCGGCCGCCCTGCACCCCCTCCTCCCCGTCCGCCTTGCGCCCCCTCCTCCACCGCCATCTCCTCCACCGCCGCACCCTCCTCCTCCCCGGCCGCCCCCTCCGATGAGTCCTTTTTTTTCTTCATTTGCTAATTTACAGAATTATTTTAGTTTTGTTAATTAGTGGTAGCTAGATTATTGTTAGTAGTTTTAGTGGTAGATTTAGTTAGGTTAGTAGTTTTAGTTAGGTTAGTTAGTTAGCTTGGTTAGTTAGGTGGAGGAGGAGAAGAGGAGAAGAGGAGGAGGAGGAGGACGATAAGAGGAGAAGAAGAAGAGGAGTAGGAGGAGGAGGTGGAGGAGCAGAAGAAGAAGAAGAATAAGAAGAAGAAGAAGAAGAAGAAGAAGAAGAAGAAGAAGAAGAAGAAGAAGAGGAGAAGAAAAAAATAAGAAGGAGAAGAAGAAGAAGAAGTAGAAGAAGAAGAGAAGAAAAAATAAGAAGGAGAAGAAGTAAAGAAGAAGAGAAGAAGAGAATAAGAAAAAAATAAGAAGGAGAAGAAGAGAAAAAAGAAGAAGAAGTTGATTTTTTATTGTTTGGTATTTAGTGGTAGCTAGATTCTTTTTTAGTTACTTAGTGGTAGATTCTGTTTTTTTGCTGTTTAGTGCTATCTAGGTTTAGCGATAGGTTTAGTTAGCTTGGTTAGTTAGGTTAGTTAGTTAGTTAGCTTAATAGAAATAATAGGAAGAAGAAGAAGAGGAGGAGGAGGAGAAGAGGAGGAGGATAAGAAGAAGAAGAAGAAGAAGAAGAAGAAGAAGAGGAGAAGACAAAAATAAGAAGGAGAAGAAGAAAAGAAGAAGAGAAGAAGAAGAGAAGAAGAGAAGAAGAATACCTTCTCCTCCTCCTTATTCTCCTCCTCCTCCTTCTCCTTCTTCTTTATTTCTTCTTCTTCTCCTCCTCCTCCTCTTTCTTCTCGTCTATCTTATTCTCCTTACCTTATTTTCCCCAACAATGAGATAATTAGCCCATTTAGCTACAAAATGGCATAAAAAGCTTGGTTAGCTCATGAATATTATATTCTTAACTTGTTTTCCTCTAAAATGACATAATTAGAAGATTTGTGTTGATCAGGTGGATTTACGTGTGATAGTTGTCTCGTCGCTGTGAGGTCTGCTGTGCGAAGACCTCCCCGTGCATTATACGAGCTCCGCCCCTGCATTCATGGGTCAGTACAAATTTCATCTCCTACCCGCCCCTTCATTTACTATGGCTCGGTTTCCGGATGAAACTTTCTAGATTTAGGTAATTAAATTAATTTATCAGTATGCGTGACCAGTATGCGTCTCCCGTTCGAAAGAGCGACATCTATAAATATGCATGTCTTTGCATATTTATAACCGCCATCCTTTCGAATTGTCCAACATTATCCATGGACAGCCCGAGTATGTGTAGATTGGGTTCGTTTTCCCGTATGTTGTGCTCTGGATCCGATGCGGAATTTCGTCAGTGCCTCCCTGTTGTTCTCCGGATGCACATCCTCTCTGTTTATTGCGGAGACGTGTATCAGGAGAACAGCGGGGAGGTGCTGCCGAAATTTTGTGTTGGATCCGGAGCAGAGCATGGGAAAACGAACCCAATCTACACATACTCGGGTGGGATTAGGACCTATCTTTACCTATTAGCGTGTAGGTTGCCTGGACGTAATAAAAATGGCGAACCTGATTAACCGATGAATATAAATGCTAAATTATATATAAATATATTTCTTCTATCTTTAGTAGCTACGCAAGATGAGTGATCGTGCGTTGATGTATACCGGTCACCCTAGTGAGAAAGAGATGACGAAAGAATGGTTTGTAAAAACAAAGCATTTGTGAAAGCCGCATTCGCAAATGGTCAGGAAAGAAACTATTGCCCCTGTCCTGGATGCGACAACTATAAAAAGACGACAGAGGCTGTAATGATTAAACACCAGCAGAGGGGTTTAAGCCTAATTATACGGTGTGGACATTTTATGGTGAGTCTATACAACGCACAAGAGCTGAGGTGGTCCGTCGTTGCACGGACGAGCATGGTACCGAGATCGAAGACATGGTGCAAGACTTTGATGATGCTCGGGATCCGGAAGATGAGATGGAGGAATCTGCAAAGGCCTTTTATGAAATGTTGGAGTCTTCAAAATGTCCTCTCCATGTGCACACTCAGCTCTGTCAGCTGGATGCAATTGCACAAGTAATGGCTCTGAAGGCTCAGTTCAACTTGGGAAGAGAATGCTACGACGCGATGATGACACTATTTGGACGCTTCCTACCCAAAGGCCATGTCATGCCTGCAAACCTGTACCAGTCGGACAAAATACTTCGTGTACTTAAGATGCCATATGGAAAGATAGATGCATGTGAGAAAGGATGTGTCTTATTTTGGAAGGAGTATGCACACTTGGACTATTGTCCCAATTGCGAGTCTTGCAGGTATCTTGTGGTAGACAACGGTATGGGTGAGAAGAGGCAGACCAAAATCGCAGTTAGTGTTCTTCGGTATATGCCAATCGTACCAAGACTTCAACGTCTTTTCATGGTCGAAGAGACAGCCAGACAGATGACATGGCAGAAATTGGGCAAAAGAACCGAACTAGATGCGGATGGGAATAAGATGATGGTACACACATCGGATGGGGAAGCGTGGAAATCCTCGAGTCTGCGCCGCCACGGATGGTTTTAATCCCTTCGGCATGACGGCAACCCAATACAGTTGTTGGCCTGTATTTGTCATTCCACTCAATCTCCCGTCGGGCAGATTATGCAAAGAAAGAACATATTTCTGACGTTGATAATTCCAGGTCCCAATTATCCAGGGAAGAATATTAATGTGTACCTGCAACCGCTTAAGGATGAATTGGAAGAAGCTTGGGATAATGGGGTCAAGACATACGATGCCGCTAGAAAAGAAAACTTCAAAATGCATGTGTGGTACATGTACTCTATGCATGACTTGCGAGCGTATGCGCTATTCTCTGGATGGTGTGTGCATGGAAGGTTCCCGTGCCCCCAATGCAAGGCAGCTCTTCAGTTTCATTGGTTGCAGGAGGGTCGAAAGTATTCTTGCTTTGACTTGCATAGATAGTTCCTGGATCCTGACCATCAGTTCAGAAAAGACAAGAAGAACTTTACCAAAGGTAAAGTTGTCAAAAACTTGGCACAACCTGCGTTCACAGGACAACAGATCCTGGATCAGTTAAAAGCCCTCGAGCCTGATCCAGAGTGTCCAGGGTATTTCAAGGGGTATAATTCAAAACACGCATGGACTCACAAGCCATGCTTCTCGGATCTGCCTTACTTCAAAGACCTCCTTCTTCCACACAATATCGACATGATGCACAGTGAAAAGAATATCAGAGAGGCTATTTTTGGTACATTGTTCGACATAGATGGGAAGACAAAGGATAATATTACGGCTAGAGTCGATCAAGAGACACTATGTCATAGACAGTTACAAAACATGCGAGAAGGCAAAGGAAAGCAGAAGTGGTTGAAGCCAAAGGCCTGGTTCAATCTTGGAAGGCCAGCTATGAGGGAAATTATCCTATGGGTCAAAATGCACTTGATATTCCCCGATGGGTATGCAGCGAATCTAAAGAGGGGAGCGAGTCTTGAAAAAATAAAAATCTTTGGTCTCAGGAGTCATGATTGGCACATATGGCTAGAGCGGGTAATGCCGGTGATGTTATGTGGCTTTATTCCTGAGGATGAATGGCTAGTACTCGCGGAGGTGAGCTATTTCTTCCGTGTACTTTGTGCGAAAGAATTGTCGCCTGGCGTGGTAGAAGACATGGAGGAGTTTGCACCGGAGTTGTTGTGCAAGTTAGAGAAGATCTTTCCACCGGGATTCTTTAATCCAATGCAACATTTGATTTTACATCTACCGACCAAGGCAAGATTGGGTGGGCCCGTGCAAGATCATTGGTGCTATGCAACTGAGAGGATGCAGAAGACCCTTCGAGCTAAATGTAAAAATAACTGTAGAATTGAAGCATCGATGGCTGAGGCATTCATTACTGAGGAGGTGGCAAACTTTGTGACAGCACACTACGAAGCCAAAAATCATCATTTGCATAATCCGAAGCCTCGGCACAATGATGCAGACCCTAAAAAAGGTGGGTCCAACCTCAGCCTATTCAAAGGGAAGCTCGCACCAACCAGTGCTTTGAAACCAATAACATTGGATGTCGAAGAATGGCGGAACATTTCGTTGTATATCCTCAACAACCTAACAGAAGTGCGGCCGTACATCGAGTGAGTTCTCGGCACATTTTCCCGTCACTTCTAATTCATTTGAACTGCTCTTATTCCCGGATATTTTAAACAGCCGTTATGTCATAAAATTTTCGGATGGAGCGGTGATCGAAAATGATTTCGTCATTGAGTATGAGCTTCTTTCAAAGAGAGGAGGCGGCTATCCCGGTTTCATCTCTTGGTTCAAACAAATGGTAATTATCAATAATGGACCATTTCATTTCTTGGTCTAACTTGCGGCTAATGGAACAATCATTTCGTATTAAACTTGTAGGCTAATTCAGAGTCTATGGACGCCGAATTGAGACAACTCGCTAATGGTTTTGACAATAAGGTCCATTCATTTGAGAAATACAACATCAACGGGTATCTCTTTCGTACCTTTGGCAAAGAGCTATCTATGCCCGACCGGAAATCTACAAATTGTGGTGTGTCTCTATCGGCGAAGGTGTTACCGAGTATTATGGAAGAGTTGAAGCAATTTATGAACTTCAATTCTATGGTGAAAACCCACCGAACGTCGTAGTCTTAAAATGTTATTGGTTCCAGCCGAAGAAGACTAGAAGGACTCATGAACATATAGGACTAGTCGAAATCAATCCAAACACCCATTTAGATGTTCCCGATGTCTATATTACGGCTCAACAGGCGACCCAAGTTTTCTATCTACCATGGGCATGCCAAACGGATAAGAATATGGAAGGTTGGTATGTTGTTTCTGAAGTGCCACCACATGTCAGACCACCTCTCCCAAATGAACAGGATTATGAACCTCACATTAACCCAGACACATATGATGGATAATTCTTCCAAGAAACGTTTCAAGAACCGCCGTGCTTCACCCAAGAATATGGAAGTAGACAGCGACAATGAATCCGACTCCAGCCCTGAGCCAGAACCAGAAGACCTGGAACTCGTAGAGATTACTGATGCGGATGACCTGTCAATGCTTCAACGATTAAAGGAAGGCCTTTCACAACTTCACGTTGTTGAACCCGACGAGCACGTCATTCATGAAGACATGCGTGATAGTGATGATGATGATGCATTTATTGATGATGATTATTAGTTTGTAAGATTCACAACTTAAATTATATATATTTTAATCTTTATTATTCATGTACATATTATTATTCATGTCAGTTATTCAATTTTTTTATGTTGTACTAATTTATTTTAATCTTTATCATGGCAGGTCACCAGGTGTGGAAAGATGGTGGGCGCTGGTCCAGATCGCTCGACGGGTTCTTCCCAGGCGCCCCGCGCGAGGGGTGGTACTTCCCTTCCACCCCTATCTCTCCGTAGAGCCTTAGTAGACAGTCTGTCGACACCACCCGTGGGTTCTTCTTCGTCGGCGGCATTGCCCACTGGGAGAGGTGCTAGTCGGGTAGGGAAGAAGGGGAAGGGTACAGGGAGAGGTGGTGGCCGTGGAAGATCCAGGAGGACTGTTGAGCCGTCCTCGCCACCACCACCAGCTCATTCACCCGAGCATAGGACTACTATGGTCGACCCGTTCGCGGAGGAGGCTATAGGGACTCCGTTCCAGGAGCCTGTTGTTGACGGGCATTCGTCCCATGAGACTCCGGTCCAGGAGCAGCCTCGGGTCGAGATGCCTTCGACCCACGAGACTACGATTCCGGAGGCTTCACCCGACGTGGAGAGGCCCGGATTGGAGACCTGGCCGGATTGTACCGAGTTGCCGGATTGGACCGAGGGTCCGGGTGGCTCAGCGGGCGGGGATGAGCTTACGGATAGTGAGGGCGATGTGCAGGTGGACAGGGCCACCGTGTACAAGTGTGGTAGTACACGTCTCCCGGTCGCGCCGGCTACCCACGAGCAGAGGCCGGTGATTAAACCTGAAGGAGATAGGTAAGTACATTTACTCTTTTTTTAGCTTTTGCCTTCAAGTTTGTTCAAATATCTAATGCGTTGAACTTATCATACTGCAGGGGATGGGTACACCCTCTTGGAGTCCGCAGTCCGAACTCCGTCCTTGGTGTGCTTTGCCGGACAAATTTCCCGAGGTTTGTCACGTTGCCTGGTGAGGGTCAGGTTCCTACACTAGGATTTTCCTCGGAGCACTACAAGGGTGCGCAGGCCCCGCCGGAGGAGATTATAGATGGTGTCTTGTGCCACACGAGGGCCAAGATGGCGATCAAGAGCTTTTGGGTAAATTATCCTTTTACAGAACCTAAATTAACAATATAGCTAATTATTGTACTAATCGGTGTTTTCACGTTTGATTGCAGAACTTCTATAGGTGTGAGGATGGATATGAGGAGGAGGCGGCCAGGGTTCTCGAGGCCGAGTGTAGGCGGTTACTACAGAACATGTGCCATGAGGCTCGGCCGTAGGCTATTCGAGATTACTACGCCACGCGTGGTATTAAGAAGCAGAAGAAGGATTGTCGCGGAAAGTTTCTGAAGAAGGAGCAATACATGAAGGTAATTACCTATTCTTAAGTCCTTCTACATAGTATTCTTGATTTCATTCATAGGCGTAGCGCTGAAAATTCTTTCTAATAACTTACAGGTGCCCCCGAGATGGTGTGCAGATAAGATGGATTGTTGGGAGGCGTTGGTTGATGAGTGGTGCACAGGCAGCTGGCGAGCCATCCACGAGAATGCGAAGGATCGGCGTAGTCAAATGGTTGGTGTGCCACACCATCAAGGCAGTGCCAACTTACTTCAGTTCGGACGAAACTAGGTATGTGATTTGCTTCATGATTCATGCAATTCATTCTTGATGCTAATATTTTGTTCCTCTCTTTTAGGCACATCATAATAAGACGGAGATACCACACTTGTACGACCTTTATGGCATGGCCCATACTGCCTCGTACAAGAAGGCGAAGGCATTCTCTGAGTCTGACCTGAATAATCCCAATAACTTCACCAGCATATCATCCCACCAGAAGCTCGTGGCATACAGGGACACGGGGAAGGCTACGAAAGGGGATGACTTTAACCCTAGCCAGGAACCTTTGGATCCAGCGCTGGTGATGATATCTGGTGGCGGGAGGCCCCATGGCTCGATAGCCATTGGAGATGGGATAATACGTTGTCCACTCACTCTCGTGGAGATCAAGGGGCGCCAGTCGAGCAGCTGTCCTGAGATAATGCGTCGTCCACGGCCAGTCGAACTTGCCATCGAGGTTACTTGTACGGACTAAGAACACTTTCATCCATTTCATTATGTGTGTCACCATAGATCATTACTATGGTAACGAGGAATGGTGTTTCAGGCTGCTCTTCAGAAAGAGAGATTGGCAAACCAAGCTACTCTTGAGAAAGAGCGATTGGCAAGCCAGGCTGCTCTTGAGAAAGAGAGATTGGCAAGTTAGGCTGCTCTTGATGAGAGGGACCAGACCACGTCACGATTGATTGAGGAGGAGAGGTCACGAAATGAGGCGGGTCAACGGGCCATGTACGAGCTTTTTGTGGTAACTTTTTTTCACATTAGCCAAATCATGTGTGTAATGTCTGTTTCATTACTAACTAATACGACCCACTCTTCAGGGTCTGTGCGAGAAGAGCGGTCAAGTCCCTCCGCCGATGCCCGCCTTCTCTTCGATTGGCATGATGAGTTTCATTATAAACTAGTATTAATAATTGAGTGTAATCATGCTAACTGAGATATTGCAAAATATCTATTCTGCAGAATAACTCCGAGCGGCATCGCACGACCCTTCTCCAGGTGTTTCTCCTCCTTGATGACCACTACGGTAAGTTTCTCTTTTCCTCTTTCATATTCTCCTTCCCTTAATTTCCCCAACAATGACATAGTTAGCCCATTTAGCTCCAAAAAGACATAATTAGCCCATTTATCTCCAAAATGCCATAATAACCTCAAAATGGCATAAGAACCTTGGTTAGCTCATTAATATTATATACTTAGCTTATTTTCCTCAAAAATGAGATAATTAGCCCATTTATCTCCAAAAAGACATAGTTAGCTAATTTAGCTCCAAGAAGAGGAGAAGAGGAGAAGAAATAGGAAAAATGAAAAGAAATAAGAAGAAGAAGAAGAAGAAGAAGAAGAAGAGAAGGAGGAGGAGGAGAAGGCCAAGGACCTTCTAGTCCTTCTCCTCCTCCTCCTTCTCCTCCTTCTTCTTGAGTTCTTCTTATTCTTCTTCTCCTCCTCCTCCTCCTCTTTCTTCTCCTCTTTCATATTATCCTTGCTTTAATTTCCCCAACAATGACATAATTAGCCCATTTAGCTCCAAAATGCCATAATAATCTCAAAATGGCATAAGAACCTTGGTTAGCTCATGAATATTATATACTTAGCTTGTTTTCATCTAAAATGGGATAATTAGCCCATTTAGCTCCAAAAAGACATAATTAGGTAATTTAGCTCCAACAAGAGGAGAAGAGGAGAAGAAATAGGAAAAATGAAAAGAAATAAGAAGAAGAAGAAGAAGAAGAAGAAGAAGAAAAGAAGAAGAAGAGAAGAAGGAGAAGGAGGAGGAGGAGGAGGAGAAGGAGAAGGCCAAGGACCTTCTAGTCCTTCTCCTCCTCCTCCTCCTTCTCGTCCTTCTTCTTGATTTCTTCTTCTTCTCCTCCTCCTCATCTTTGTTCTCCTCCTTCATATTATCCTTGCTTTAATTTCCCAAAAAATGACATAATTAGCCCATTTAGCTCCAAAATCCCATAATAACCTCAAAATGGCATAAGAACCTTGGTTGGCTCATGAATATTATATACCTAGCTTGTTTTTCTCTAAAATGGGATAATTAGCCCATTTAGCTCCAAAAAGACATACTTAGGTAAATTAGCTACAACAAGAGGAGAAGAAATAGGAAAAATGAAAAGAAATAAGAAGAAGAAGAAGAAGAAGAAGAAGAAGAGAAGGAGAAGGAGGAGGAAGAGGAGGAGAAGGCCAAGGACCTTCAAGTCCTTCTCCTCCTCCTCCTTCACCTCCTTATTTTTAATTTCTTCTTCTTCTCCTCCTACTCCTCTTTAGTCTCCTCTTTCATACTATCCTTGCTTTAATTTCCCCAACAATGACATAATTAGCCCATTTAGCTCCAAAATATCATAATAACTTCAAAATGGCATAAGAACCTTGGTTGGCTCATGAATATTATATACTTAGCTTGTTTTCCTCTAAAATGGGATAATTAGCCCATTCAGCTCCAAAAAGACATAATTAGGTAATTTAGCTCCTACAAGAGGAGAAGAAATAGGAAAAATGAAAAGAAAGAAGAAGAAGAAGAAGAAGAAGAAGAGAAGAAGGAGAAGGAGGAGGAGGAGGAGGAGAAGGCCAAGGACCTTCTAGTCCTTCTCCTGCTCCTCCTTCTCCTCCTTCTTCTTGATTTCTTCTTCTTCTCCTCATTCTCCTCTTACTTCTCCTCTTTCATATTATCCTTGCTTTAATTTCCCCAACAATTACATAATTAGCCCATTTAGCTCCTAAATACCATAATAAGCTCAAAATGGCATAAGAACCTTGGTTAGCTCATGAATATTATATACTTAGCTTGTTTTCCTCTAAAATGGGATAATTAGCCCATTTAGCTCCAAAAATAAATAATTAGGTAATTTAGCTCCAACAAGAGGAGAAGAAATAGGAAAAATTAAAAGAAAGAAGAAGAAGAAGAAGAAGAAGAAGAGAAGAAGGAGGATGAGGAGGAGGAGGAGGAGGAGGAGAAGGCCAAGGACATTCTAGTCCTTCTCGTCCTCCTCCATCTCCTCCTTCTCCTCCTTCTTCTTGATTTCTTCTTCTTCTCCTCCTCCTCCTCTTTCTTCTCCTCTTTCATATTATCCTTGCTTTAATTTCCCCAACAATGACATAATTAGCCCATTTAGCTCCAAAATACCATAATAAGCTCAAAATGGCATTAGAACCTTGGTTAGCTCATGAATATTATATACTTAGCTTGTTTTCCTCTAAAATAGGATAATTAGCCCATATAGCTCCAAAAAGACATAATTAGGTAATTGATCTCCAACAAGAGGAGAAGAGGAGAAGAA
This sequence comes from Hordeum vulgare subsp. vulgare, assembly GCF_904849725.1. NCBI lineage: Eukaryota > Viridiplantae > Streptophyta > Magnoliopsida > Poales > Poaceae > Hordeum > Hordeum vulgare. The sequence continues at coordinate 437,807,692 of NC_058522.1, read as the reverse complement.
ATAGGAAAAATGAAAAGAAAGAAGAAGAAGAAGAAGAAGAAGAAGAAGAAGAGAAGAAGGAGGAGGAGGAGGAGGAGGAGGAGGAGAAGGCCAAGGACCTTCTAGTCCTTCTCATCCTCCTCCTTCTGCTTCTCCTCCTTCTTCTTGATTTCTTCTTCTCCTCCTTCTCCTCCTCTTTATTCTCCTCTTTCATATTATCCTTGCTTTAATTTCGCCAACAATGACATAATTAACCCATTTAGCTCCGAAATGCCATAATAAGCTAAAAATGGCATAAGAACCTTGGTTAGCTCATGAATATTATACACTTAACTTGTTTTCCTCTAAAATGGTATAATTAGCCCATATAGCTCCAAAATGACATAATTAGGTAATTTAGCTCCAACAAGAGGAGAAGAGGAGAAGAAATAGGAAAAATGAAAAGAAAGAAGAAGAAGAAGAAGAGAAGAAGGAGGAGGAGGAGGAGGACGAGGAGAAGGCCAAGGACCTTCTAGTCCTTCTCCTCCTCCTTCTCCTCCTTCTTCTTGATTTCTTCTTATTCTCCTCCTCCTCCTCTTTCTTCTCCTCTTTCTTATTCTCCTTGCTTTAATTTCCCCAACAATGACATAATTAACCCATTTATCTCCAAAATGCCATAATAAGCTAAAAATGACATAAGAACCTTGGTTAGCTCATGAATATTATATTCTTAGCTTGTCTTCCTCTAAAATGGTATAATTAGCCCATATAGCTCCAAAAAGACATAATTAGGTAATTTAGCTCCAACAAGAGGAGAGGAGGATAAGAAATATGAAAAATGAAAAGAAAGAAGAAGAAGAAGAAGAAGAAGAGAAGGAGAAGGAGGAGGAGGAGGAGGAGAAGGCCAAGGACCTTCTAGTCCTTCTCCTCCTTCTCCTCCTTCTTCTTGATTTCTTCTTCTTCTCCTCCTCCTCCTATTTCTTCTCCTCTTTCATATTCTCCTTGCTTTAATTTCCCCAACACTGACATAATTAACCCATTTAGCTCCAAAATGCCATAATAAGCTAAAAATGGCATAAGAACCTTGGTTAGCTCATGAATATTATATTCTTAGCTCGTTTTCCGCTAAAATGACAGAATTAGCTCAAAAACATCATATTTTGTTCTTCTTTTGACTTTCTTATTCACATTTTTGCAGATTGGATATACTAGATGCATGGAAGCTGGCATTCATGGAGTTGAACAATGTCGATGGTGAACTTTATATGTATATCATCTAGTTTTCATTTGAGTTGATGAATAATGTCGAACTATATGTATATGTATATATGGATAAACAGTGCAATACTTTGTATGTTGGTTCTTTTGATATATGGGGATGTACATTGATTTATATGTATATCATATATGTGTGGTGATTTATATATATGTGTTGGCAAGTATATGTGTGGTGAACTATATATCATATATGTGTGGTGAATTATATAAATGTGATGTCAAATATATATATATATATATATATATATATATATATATGCTGTGAAATAATATAAAACAAAAAACAGGTACTATATGGGCTCTTTGCCGTCTCCCAGCTGATGGCAAAGACCTGTGCCATCAGCTGCCGATGGCAAAGGTGCCACATGGCACCCAGCTGTGCATCCAGGGGTGTCTATATAGGCTCTTTGCCGTCTGCTTCCAGGGTGGGCAGACAGCAAAGAAGAGGGCACAGAGGAGGGGGGGAGGAGGCAGACGGCAAAGAGAGGAGGGGGGAGGAGGAGGCACACGACAAAGAGTGGAGGGGGAGGAGGAGGCAGACGGCAAAGAATAAGGGGGAGGCATACGGCAAAGCCTCCGTTAACCCCTAACGGAGGCAACGCCTATCGGCTGTCGTCTCGAGCACTTTGCCGACTGTTCCTATGGAAAGCTAACGGCAAAGAGCTTTGCCGTCCTCTTTGGGGAGGCAGACGACAAAGAAGGTATGATGCCGTCGTAGGTTGACGCATAAATTTTGCCGGCCGTGAGATTCTTTGCCATCTGTGGTATTCTCTTTGCCATCCGGGATTTAGTCTTTGCCGTCTGTGATGGCAGACGGCAAAGAAGCTGATTCCTGTAGTGATTCCCATAGAAGTTATATTGTTATGGATCTTCTAACATGTGGTAATTGTCTTGGATCTTTTGCTAGCCCAAAATTTCGCACTAAGTAGAGATACTACTTGTGCATCCATAACCACTAAACCTAGTTTCTTGCCAGGAGAGCCCACCATACCTACCTATGGATTGAATAAGATCCTTCAAGTAAGTTGTCATTAGCACATAAAGAAATAAAAAATGCTCCTAAATATGTATGGTCTTTTATTGTAAGGGAAATTAATCTTTGTATGATCTTGTTGTAGCAAACAAATAAAATCGATAGACTGCATAATAAAGGTTGCTATCATAAGCGGCGATATAAAGTAGCGTTCCTTTACATTAAGAGTTTGCACATCCCATATTAAAAAGCGCATGACAACCTATGCTTCCTCTATGAAAGGCCTATCTTTTACTTTCAGGTATTTACTTTTTCACAAGAGTCAATAATGTTATCCCTATTCTAATCTATTAATCCTTTAGTTGGGAAGCATCATTTGTGGGGGAAAGATCAAGGCATATATATCCAGTTGGATGTAGGTGATCATGATTCATTATTATTGACATTATCCTTGAGGTAAATAGGTTGGGTGGCGAAAACAATAAAGCCCCTATCTTCCTATGTGTTTGACAAAAATGTTTGCTCCAAAAATATGCATTGCCTGTTAGCAATCATAGAATACTAAATGATAACTTAGTATGTGAACTTGCTAAATTGAAAGCTCTTACATAGACTATTCTCTAAAATATGATGAATTGTGAACGTCTCAATGACTAAGAACATAGTTTTTTGGCTGTCAATAAAGTTTATGCTTCATACTTTGAACCATTGTGGATAGATGTTACTTGATCATGAGAAGATATATGTTTGAAATTTGCTGCTATGTTAATATTCATGATGCTCTAATGTACCTATTTTTTAGACACCTCTCTCCCTAATAAGTGGTCGTTATTACCGAGTTTGGCTTTCACTTGAGGACTGATACGTCTCCAACGTACCTATAATTTTTTACGGTTCCATGCTATTATCTTGTCAAACTTTGGACGTTTTGTATGAATTTTATATCTTTTTTGGGACTAACTTATTAACTCAGTGCCAAGTGTCAGTTCCTGTTTTTTCCGTGTTTTTGACCTTTTTTCACACGAGAATATTAAACGGAGTCCAAACGGAATAAAACCTCCGAAAAGATTTTTTTTCGGAGCAGAAGATATGCAGGGAGCTGGAGAACCAAGGCAAAGGGCACCAGGGGAGGCCATAAGCCCCCTAGTCGCGGCCTGGGGGCGCCTAGCAGGCTTGTGGGCCCCCTGTGGCTCCTTTGCCCTACTTCTTCCGCCTATAAATCCCCGAAAAATCTGAAACCACGGGAGAGAGCCACGAAAATACTTTTCCGTGGCCGCAAGCTTCTGTCTCCGCAAGATCCCATCTGGGGCACGTTCTGGTGCCCTACCGGAGGGGGGATTCGGACACGGAGGACTTCTTCATCAACACCATTGCCAATCCGATGATGAGTGAGTAGTTTACCATAGACCTTCGGGTCCATAGCTAGTAGTTAGATGGCTTCTTCTCTCTCTTGGATCTTCAATACAGAATTCTCCATGATCTTCATGGAGATCTATCCGATGTAATCTTCTTTTGCGGCGTGTTTGTCGAGATCCGATGAATTGTGGAATTATGAATCGTATTTGATTTTCTTGTGATATCTTTTATGCATGATTTCATATCGTTGTAATTCTCTTCGAATTGTGGGTTTCGTTTGGCCAACTTGATCTATAATTCTTGCAATGGGAGAAGTGCTTGGTTTTGGGTTTATACCGTGCTGTGACCTCACCCAGTGACAGAAGGGGTTTATATATACTGCATGAATTTATCCCTATACATCATGTCATCTGGCTTAAGGCATTACTCTGTTTGTCATGAACTCAATACACTAGATGCATGCTTGATAGAGGTCGATGTGTGGAGTAATAGTAGTAGATGCAGAAAGTATCGGTCTACTTGTCTCGGACGTGATGCCAATATTTATGATCATTGCCTTAGATATCGTCATGACTTTGCTCGGTTCTATCAATTGCTCGATAGTAATTCGTTCACCCACCGTAATATTTGCTATCATAAGAGAAGCCTCTAGTGAACACTATGGCCGCCGGGTCTACTTCACATCATATTTTCAGCCCTACACTTTTAGTTTGTTGCACTTTCCGCCGTCAGATCTCACCTTGCAATCAATCGTGAAGGGATTGACAACCCCTTTATAGCGTTGGGTGCAAGTTTGCTGTTTTCGCACAAGTACTTTGGAGACTTGGCTTGATACTCCTACTGGATTGATACCTTGGTTCTCAAACTGAGGGAAATACTTATTGCTACTGTGCTGCATCACCCCTTCCTCTTCAAGGGAAAAACCAACGCAAGCTTAAGAGGTAGCAAGGACAAGCAAGTTCTAAGCTTGGGGGACTAGATACATCCATTTGCATCAGTATTTCCTATTGATATTTATATTGTCCCCGGTTATTATTCCACTTTGATTATACAATTCTAATTCCTTTTCTCTCTTAATTTGAAAGATCTATACAAAGAGGGAAATTGTCAGAAACCAGAATCCTCGACGTGAAAGCCATGGGAAAACTTGGAGATTTTCTGGACTCCAAATGACGTGAAACTTCATAAGGATTTTTTATTGAATATATAAAAATGAATGGAGCGAAGAAGTACCATAGGAGGCCACCTTGTTGGTGCCAAGCAAACAGGGCGCGCCAACCCCCATGGGCGCTCCCTGATGGCTTGGGATTTCCGATCTACGTACCCTTGTAGATCGCACAGCAGAAGCGTTAGTGAACGCGGTTGATGTAGTGGAACGTCCTCACGTCCCTCGATCCGCCCCGCGAACCGTCCCGCGATCAGTCCCACGATCTAGTGTCGAACGGACGGCACCTCCGCGATCAGCACACATACAGCTCGACGATGATCTCGGCCTTCCTGATCCGGCAAGAGAGACGGAGAGGTAGATGAGTTCTTCGGCAGCGTGACGGCGCTCCGGAGGTTGGTGGTGATCTAATCTCAGCAGGGCTCCCCCCGAGCTCCGCAGAAACGCGATCTAGAGGTAAAACCGTGGAAGTATGTGGTCGGGCTGCCGTGGCAAAGTTGTCTCAAATCAGCCCTAAAACCTCCGTATATATAGGTGGGAGAGGGGGGGCCTTGCCTTGGGGCTCAAGGAGCCCCAAGGGGGTCGACCGAGCCAAAGGGGGGAAGGTCTCCCCTTCCAAACCGAATCCAACTTGGTTTGGAAGGTGGAGTCCTTCTACCCTTTCCCACCTCCTCCTTTTTTTTCTTTTCTCTTTGATTTTCTTCCTATGGCGCATAGGGCCTTCTTGGGCTGTCCCACCATCCCACTAAGGGCTAGTGCGCCACCCCCAAGGCCTATGGGCTTCCCCGGGGTGGGTTGCCCCCCCCCCCCCCGGTGAACACCCGGAACCCATTCGTCATTCCCGGTACATTCCCGGTAACTCCGAAAACCTTCCGGTAATCAAATGAGGTCATCCTATATATCAATCTTCGTTTCCGGACCATTCCGGAAACCCTCGTGACGTCCGTGATCTCATCCGAGACTTCGAACAACATTCGGTAACCAACCATATAACTCAAATACGCATAAAACAACGTCGAACCTTAAGTGTGCAGACCCTGCGGGTTCGAGAACTATGTAGACATGACCCGAGTGACTCCTCGGTCAATATCCAATAGCGGGACCTGGATGCCCATATTGGATCCCACATATTCTACGAAGATCTTATCGTTTGAACCTCAGTGCCAAGGATTCATATAATCCCGTATGTCATTCCCTTTGTCCTTCGGTATGTTACTTGCCCGAGATTCGATCGTCAGTATCCGCATACCTATTTCAATCTCGTTTACCGGCAAGTCTCTTTACTCGTTCCATAATACAAGATCCCGCAACTTACACTAAGTCACATTGCTTGCAAGGCTTGTGTGTGATGTTGTATTACCGAGTGGGCCTCGAGATACCTCTCCGTCATACGAAGTGACAAATCCCAGTCTTGATCCATACTAACTCAACGGACACCTTCGGAGATACCTGTAGAGCATTTTTATAGTCACCCAGTTACGTTGCGATGTTTGATACACACAAAGCATTCCTCCGGTGTCAGTGAGTTATATGATCTCATGGTCATGGGAACAAATACTTGACACGCAGAAAACAGTAGCAAAAAAATGTCACGATCAACATGCTACGTCTATTAGTTTGGGTCTAGTCCATCACATGATTCTCCTAATGATGTGATCCCGTTATCAAGTGACAACACTTCCCTATGTTCAGGAAACCTTGACCATCTTTGATCAACGAGCTAGTCAACTAGAGGCTTACTAGGGACAGTGTTTTGTCTATGTATCCACACATGCACTGTGTTTCCAATCAATACAATTATAGCATGGATAATAAACGATTATCATGAACAAAGAAATATAATAATAACTAATTTATTATTGCCTCTAGGGAATATTTCCAACATATTCTACTATATGAAGGCTTTTGACCTAGAAAAAATAAGGAGTATACTTTCGTGGCGAAGCACCTTCGTCTGGTTGTGGAAAACTGGGAAGGAACACTTTTACCCTTCGTTAGAGCGATTTCGTCAAGGAAGCTTCCCTCTGGGAGTGGGAAAGTGAAGCCATTGTCATCACCAACGATTCCTCCTTCATGGGAGTTACAATCTTCAACAACATCTTCACCATCACCTTCTGATATCAAACCCTAGTTCATCTCTTGTATGCAATGTTTGTCTCAAAACATTAGATTGGTACCCGTGGGTTGCTAGTAGTGTTGAGTACATATTGTGTTGATGCTTGTTGGTTTACATGGTGGAAGATAATATGTTCAGATCCTTTATCATATTCATTACACCTCTCCTCTTAAACATGTTGATAATTTGTGAGTAGTTGCTTTTGTTCTAGAGGACAAGGTAGAAGTCTTGTTATAAGTAAGCATGTGAATTTGGTATTTGTTCATTATTTTTAGGATATGTATGTTATTACTTCCTTTAGTGGTTGTATGTGAATTTCAACTACGTGACACTAATGACCCATAAGTATAGGGAACCAATCGTAATCCTTTCAATAAGTAAGAGTGCCTTTCAATAAGAATAGGAGTTGAACCCAATGAGGAACATAAGGGAACGATAAGTAGTTTTCAGCAATGTATTTTCTGCAAGTGTTATAAGTAAGAGTGATAGATAGTGTAACACCCCAAATTTTGGAATGTTATATTAATTAATTCAATTATTAATTGATTGATTGAGTGATTGAATTTGAGTGAAATTTCTAACTTTTGAATGGGATGGAATAAGAGGACTTTCCCAAAACTTTCACTTTCTATTTATCCCCTATATGCAAATCCATTTTGACTGCAAAACCATAGAGAGAAGATGAAGTGACTTCTTTGATTTTTGAAGAAGGATTTGAAAATATTTGAATTTCCATTTTTGGAAACATTTCAATTTCAAAAAATTCATGTAACTCAAGGAGTTTCAAGAGAGGAGATAATATGACTTCTTGAAAAAAAAGAAACAGACTTGGAAGTTTCAAAGAAAGGATTTTTGAAGCCCTTTCAACGTTTTATGAAATCTAAGGTTTCCATTTGAAGTTATTTGAATTTTTAAATTTCAAAACCCCTGGATGTTATTGAAAATGAGAGAAGGAAGACGACCCTCCTTGAAAATATATGAAATAGGATTTCAAAATTTTACTTTTGGGCATTTCTAAAAAAACATTTCTGAAAAATAATTATTTTTGCCATGGAAAAATGTAAAACAGTTTGCTCTCCTTTTTCTCATAATTTTAATATATAGAACTTCTATATTTGGATCTGTATTTATTTTCCGTTTAGCTTTTGGTTTCTTGTTTTTAATAAAAGGAAAAAGAATCCATTTTTAAAAGGAAAGCGTTGTTTGGCCAAGGAATCACATCCGACCCCTCTTAACTCGATCCATATCCCCTTCAGATCGACGGCCCGATCCCTTTCCTTCTCCATCTATCTCTTTGTCGCGTAGACCCCATCGACCAACCCGAGATCCCGACGATCACCTTCCTCCCACACTCCCCTTTCCTTCCTGATGCCGGCGCTGCCCCAATCCATTGATCCCTTGCCAATTAGACCTCACACCTCCTCAATGCAAGCCCCCATATAAAAGCCGAGGCCTCCCGCATCCGTTCTGCCCCAAAATCTCCTCCCCGATGCCCTCCTCTCACCGCACCTCATCACCGGAGTCCGCCATGGCCACCACGCCATTACTGCACCACCACTCCACCTAGATTTTTGCGACACTGTCCGAGCCCGCTGTCGGGACCTCGATCCTAAGCCATAGGAATCCAGCCTGTAACACATCGCATCCCTTTGCGGTCTCACGCACGGTTAACCCCACGGCTGCCACCTTACCTTAGCCGGAACCGTTTGTGCCTTTTGACTAACATATGCAATTGTATCGCTAGCATTCCAATGTCAAAGAACCCGGGTCGACATAACTAGTCATAAACTCTAGTGGCTCAACTGTACAAAGACACGCATACATAACCTAGCAAAGCAGGGGTTGGTCATCAGCGAGTGTAGACGAGTTGTAGCAAGCTACAAGGACTCCATTACACTGCGTAACATTTTCCCGTAGGGACAGACACAAGAACTAAGAAGGATACATGCCGGTCAACGATGTGTCCGGAGCACTAGCGAACTACCAAGGCTCGGTGGAAGCACAAAGGAGCATTTCTCTGTATAGAGAGCTACTAAGGGCATACGACTAGGTGTCAAACCCCATACATATCACAACACATCACACATACGCATGACATAGTCGATATGCATAGATACAACAATGGCATCACAACATAACCATACAACATCACAACATTTATTTAGAAGACTCGGAAGAGCCTTGCATAATAAGTTCATACAGGTAGGGTTCACACGACCCGACACTCAAGTCATACAAACAAAGTCATACGAGCCATGCAGAAGCATTAAAGCTGTATGAGTACAGACAGACAAAAGGAAAAGGCATAAATACCAACTATCTACAGACCCTTCTCTAAGGGGCCAGGTCGTAGCTGGGACACCAACTACTCGTCATCATCGACGTCTAGGTAGAACCCACCTGATGGCTCGTGGGTGTTTTCTACAACATTTATTAAGCAAACATGAGTACAAAGGTACTCAGCAAGACTTTCGAATAGATCTATCTACTCATGCACATGTATCAATAAAAGGGGGTTGTGGGGTTTCATGCAGCAAGCCAGCTTTGACTCTTGGCTAGCGTATACTACAACTTCAATTATTTTTTAACAAACTTTGATAAGTCGTACGCGAGTACACTACCACCACAACAATACACTATCATGGATTTCTTCCCATTTCCCTACGGGAATGCCATACATGATACTCACACGTATCTTGGTACTTTTATGAGTAGCCATTTTAGTTATCTATGAACCACATATGTCTTCAAGTAGTCCATATTCACGGACGCGGCTATTCGAAAAGATCATAACCCTGCAGGGGTGTACTTCTTCACACACACTCTCGCCACTTATCGCCATGTGCACTTTACGCACCTCGGCAACCTTCAAGCGGAAGCCCAACGAGGGAGTCGGCCACGACCGTTTACCACGCTAATACCTAGTCCAGGTTTATCGCCTATTTGAGAGTGAACCCGCACGAAAGTCCGGCCAAAGTTTTTGCTACGGCCCCAAACGATGTGCGCAGGGTTCCCAAGCCCACCATCTGCGTGCCACTTGGTACACCGTGCCACTGCCTACCGCGTCATAGCCCACCTCTAAGGTCAGCACCATGCACGGCCTCCAGCATAACTACAAACACCAGAAACTACTTGCAACTCCTGAATCGAGTACTAGGCGATTAATAAGCCGAGCGGGGTCATATTTCACAGCCTAGCATGTGGTAGTAGTTAGTCTTGGATTACATACACGGAACTCAGTTCCTAAGGACGGTCCAATGAAACAACCGGCCATGTACTCCTACATAGCCTTTCATCGGTACCTTTACCAAATCAGATTCTACACTTATTATTTTGTCACCAGAACACATTCTTCCATTCCTGTTCATCACCTAGATGAAACAGACCTGACACAACTCTAAGCATAGCAGGATAAGACACATCATGGCTCAAGAAACTACCATGTATGCTAGGTTGCAAGGTTTAGCTATTTACTATGACAACGACAGGTCATGCAAAGGAATGGGTTTAGCTACCAAAGTAAAAGCATTTGAAATATTTTGTCATAATGCAATAAGTGAGAGCACGAGCAAGATCATGGGAGTTACCGGGATGATCAAAAATGGTGCTTGCCTTGGAAATCAGCGGAAGGATACGCTCCTTCAGACGGATACTCCTGGGTATCCTGTGGAGTGGAGCGTACCGAATCAAACAATAAAAATCAATACACAGCAAGTGCGGCAATATGCTGCATGATCATGGCATGAAAAGAGTATGATGGATGAGCTAATGCATCTGCAATTGATTTGGTTTGAAGCTGGTTTGAAACATGGTTTCGAATGTCACTTCAAATAATCATTTCCATAAACTTCTTTTAATTGATTTAACCTGATGCTTAGTATAACTTGTTCTATCATGCATGAAAATAGCATCATTGGATTCTTTGGATTTTTCTGATTATTTTTCATATATAAATTATTTTAATCTGAGATACAGATTATTTTCTGTGAATTTTTGAAGTTTTGAACTTATTTTGGAATTGTTTTAAATCAGAATTGGAATTACTGCATCACCATGACATCAGCGGGTCAATCTGGCCGTTGAAAGTCAAACCTGACCAGTGGGACCCACTGGTCAGTGACACTGGTTAGAATTTAGTTAAGTTTTAAGTTAACTAGCTAATTAGCACTGGCTGGCCCACATGTGAGTGTTTGATTAATAATTAATAAATTATTTATTTTAATTTACGTTAATCCTAATTAACCAGAGGCTGGCCCCACCTGTCATAGGCTCACGAGGGTTGAACCCACCAGCGACGAGGTCGATCTTGCCAGCGGTGATCCTCCGACAGCACTAGGGACGGCGGAGAGCGTCGGAAACGCATCTCCGTTGACCATTCGAGTGGCGGAAGGGCTTAAACGATCGGCCACTCGAACGCAAACACGATGGCGCAAACCCGAGGGGCTGGGGTGGCCGGAGTCGGCGCCGGCGACGAGCTTGGCGGCGGCCGAAGGTCGGGCCTCGTCGAGGTCATCGAACCAGGTCTCAAATCGTGCGGGGTTGTGTTCCTACGGCACCTACTCGATGAGCTGAAGCTGATGGTGGCCTCGGAAGGACCAACCGATCACCGGAGCATCACCGGCGATGAGCTCCGCGGCGGATCTCGTCAGTCTCTGGAGGAATCGGAGGCTAGAGCATGGGATCGAGGAGGAAAAGAGGAGAAAAGATCCCCGAGCTCACAGGGGGTGTAGAGGCGTCGAGAGTTGACTCGGGGATGGCCTGGAGAAGGAGAACGATGGCGGCGATCAACGGTGGCCTCAGGAAGAAGACGATGGCGATCTGACGTCTCAAGGGCTCTCGGTGTCGTGTGGCTAGCTGGGAAGCTTCAGTAGGTCAAGGCGGCTCTTCTGCTCGGCTTTGAGGAGAGAATGGGTGGCTTGAGCGGCTTGTCGACGGCGAGCTCAAGCTCCGACCACGGCGGGCAGAGAGGGAGAAGGGGAGAGAGACCGAATGAGGAGGAGGAGGGGATGGGAATGGGTCGCGGGGGAGCATATCCAGCTCGCCAGCACATCAGGGTGGCCAGGCAGGCACCCAGGTACGTGCCGTTGCCGGAGAGAGCGGTGGCCAGCTCCTACTGCTCGATGGCAAAGAGGAAGACGACAGGGAGGATATGAGTGGGCTGGGCCTGAGTGTTAGATAGCTCCTTTTCTATTTTCTTTCTCTTATTCATTTGTGTTTTTAATTCCAACATTTACTTTTATTTGTTTTTGGCTCCAAACTATTCCCTAAATTGTTGAGTATATTTGTGGGGCCTATTTGGATTATTACCAAGCTCCACAAAATGTTTCAACATTTTATAACATCCTAAAATGTTTATAACTGATTGTTTGGGGTATTATCAATGGCTTTTGTGGATTAATTAAAATGCCAAATGTGTTTTTAAAATAATATCCACCCATGTAATATTGTTTCCAATATTTAACAGAAAAGATGAACATTTTTTAAGGCCATTTTGGGTTCATTGAATTTCACATTATATGAATTGGGTTGAAAAAGTGAGGTGCTAGGGTTTCTTCAATCCCCACTTCAATTTTAATGCAAAAATAAAACATGAGGCACAATCTTGCTAAACACCAATAGGAATTCTAGGGATGTGACACCCACCATCCGCTCCACCTCTTTCGCACGCAACTCCCCGTTCTCTTCCCCTAGCCCCACCCCACCGAAGCACCATCACCGATGACCACCCGAGCGCAGTCACCGCACCCGAGCTCGCTCCCATCAACTCTATCGCCATGAGCTCCTCTTACACCGTCATTGACTACATCTCCTGAGACTCCGTGGAACACCGTCCGTGTCGACCTCGTCGCCTCTCCCTCGCTAGAGCCCTCGCTGGACTCCAACTCCTCCACGATGAGCATCGGAACCTCTCTCCTCCGTCAAATCGTAGAAGAACGAATATGATTAGATTATGTTATTTAATTTAAATCAATGAAGTGTTTTCTTTTATTTACCAATAGTTCACTTGTTTAGCCCTCGAGGGCACACCCCTTACCCACTAACAAACTACCACATAGCATTGTTGTTTGTTAGGTAGTTTTTCTTTTTTCTTTTTTTCTTTTATTTAACAAAATTGATTTAGGTTCTAATTTTGCTATATCTTTCATATTTTAAATTGTTTTTAAGGAATTCTTTTTTGCATTAGGACACACAAATTATGAAATTTCTCTTAGTGCCATTAGTTTTCAAATTTGAGGAGTTTGAATTTTAATTCAAATAAATTTTTTTGAATAACTATTTTTGGGATTAATTACAATAAGGTTTTAAGCAAAATAGTACTCGTTTTTGTTCCTTTTATATTTATTTTTATTTATATTGTTTTAATTGTTTTTAATTTGTTTTCTTGACAAGTTTTTTGCTATTAGTTAGCAGTAGCATTTCACCAAACATTATTTTTGTTTAATTTATTATTATTTGATTGCATGGAATCATTTCTAGTTCAATAATAACTTGCAAATTGATTTCATTGCCAAATTAATTTCTTGTTTCAATATAGTTTATCTGAATTGTTATATAAGTTTTATTCTTTTTAACTCAAGGTTAGATGAATACAAATTAATCGGTAGTTTAATAAAAACTTTTCAATTACTTCTTTTTTCTAAAAATATTTTGTGAAAAATATTTTTTGTTAACTTAATTGTTTTAAATTTTATTTTCCACTAAATATTTATTCTGAGTGTTTTCTTTGTTATTATGTTTTTTTAAAACAAACACTTATATTGTTTAGTGTGTTACTCTCATAGTTTCTTTTATTTTGTTCTTCACAAGGAATTCTTTTTGCTAGTAAAATATTTACTAAACTACTTTGTGTTATGTATTTTGTTTTCATGTTTTGTTGCTGTTATAGTCTATTCATAGGGAAAATTATTCTTGGTTTCTTTGACAGAGTTTCATAGTTTTACCTTTTGTTTTAAGTATTTCCTTCATCTCAACACTAGTGTGATTTAGTTTTTTGTTTTGGATTTTTGATTGTTAGAATTATTTGCTAGTATGATTGCTTATGTGAATACTATGTTTGGTTATACAGATTTTCTCGGAGTGACGATTAGTTCTATCAAGTTATTATTATAAGAGTGATTTATGATCATTTTGATAATTGATACGTCCCCAACATATCTATAATTTTTTATTGTTCCATGCTGTTATATTATCATTATTCGATGTTTTATGAATATTTTGTAGCAACTTTATAATATTTTTTTGGACTAACTGATTGACAGAAAACATCAAATCAAGTCATATTGAACTTGTGCCACTTGCTATTTTTTTCCATCACGGAAAATCAATATGAGATGAAGTCTAAATGCCACGAAACTTTACAGAGACTTTTTTAAACCAGAATGAAACTTGGGAGCCAAAAATGAGGAGGAGACGAGGCCCAGGGGTTCCACTAGACACCAGGGCGTGCCCACGGCCCTTCTCGAGACCTCGTATCTAGTGGGGCCCTCGGGCACCTCCTCCACCGCTTATGAGCTCTATAAATACCACAATATTCAGAAAACCCTAGAGGAGTCGGTGAAAAATCATTTCAACCACCACAAGTTCCAGAAGCCACAAAATCCAATGTAGAGCCCGTTCTGGAGAGGAACACGATCACAGAGGGGTTCACCATCCTCATTGGTACTCCTCAGATGAGGCGTGAGTAGTTCATATCATACCTACGGGTTCGTAGGCAGTATCTAGATGGCTTTCTCACTTTTTTTGTTTCTCAATACAATGGTCGCTTGGAGATCCATATGAGGTAATTCTTTCTTTTGCGGTGTGTTTGTTGGGATCCGATGAATTGTAAGTTTTTATGATCGGACCTATGAAATCATATCCACGCTTGATTATTATAGCCTCATGTTTTGTGACATCCCCGGATTAGGCTACAGTAACCCGTGTAATCAAGCTAGAGTGATAACCGTGATTAAGCTAATCATGTTACTAAATAGTGCTTGATCACTTTGAATTTCATATCCCATTTGAAATTCCACCGTTAAAGGCCCTAGAATTTTATTGTGATAAAATAAAATTTCATACAGCAAGAGAATTTTTTTGCATACTTGTCAAATTTTCCAAAACAAACGGTGTTAAGTAAAACAACATTACCTACCTACTCGTGTGGACCCCATCTTTGAAAACAGAGCCAAAAAGCTTTTTTTTAATACTCATTTGATTTGTGGAAAATGCCAACTTGTCCAAATAATTCCCAAACTTTTTTTGGTAGTGCCATAAATTGCCTTGTAAATATAGGGCCATGTCTCATATTGGATAAAAGTCATTTCGATTTGGAAATAAATTAAAATAGAGCCTTTTTAAATAATACACAAAAGTTTTATAAAAGGAAAAGGAAAATGGATATGGGGCATTGCTGGACTCGGACTTACCCATGCACAGTGCGTCCCAGCCCAGGGTGACCAGCCTTTGTCCTTCCTCTCACCTACGACAGGAGAAGGCCGACGCTCGCCATGGCCCCCAACGCATGCGCGACCTTCAAGAGCCGTTGGTGGATAAGACCACCAGAGCCGCCCCTCTCTCTCTCCCCGTAACCCTAGCACCCCCTGGCCTCTATCCTCTCCTCGCCTCGCCCTCCTAGGTCGATCTAGAGAGTCACCCGACGCGGCCGTCGCCACTCGCTCTTGATTCGGCGGCCATCGATGTCCCCGCTCCCATGGAGCTTGTCCAGGGTGTCCGTTGTGGTCTTCTTCCGCTCCCTCACCGTCGGATTGGATCTATGGTGTTCCCTCGTTGTCGCAAATGTACTCTCCTTCCTATTCCGGTTCCGACGACCGTCGCATCGATCTTGCCGCCCCAAGCTCCTCTTCCCTCCTCGACCGGCTTCCCGTCACCGTTGTGAGCGCCACTTCGAAACCTCTCTCTCCCTTGCGCGTTTAGTGGCCACAGCCGCCGTGGCAGAGCTTGCTCCCTTCGTCCACCTTTAGTCGGCCCCCGAGTTAGCTCGTCACCGTCATTTTTGTCGGCTCCCGACCCCCCTCGTGCATCACTGGATGCGGCGCTCTGTGCTGATTCGATCTCGCCGCTCACCGGGCTGTTTGGTCACCGGAGGCGGCCGCAGGAGCACCTCTACTGTGTCGGCCTCATCGCCAGCATGCTCCCAGCGCGCGCTGTCATTTAAACCACTAGATGACCCAATAGCATGTGGGTCTGCCTAATGGTTCAATTAGGCTAACCAAAATTATTTTGTTAAATCAAAATCAGTCACTCACATCGGGCCCCACCCGCTATTTTAAATCAAACTGATTAAACGAACCCCTAGTTAACCCTTAGAGACAGACGGGTGGGGCCCAATCACTGTTTTAGTGGAAAGGGCCGACCCAGTTAGCTGTTGACTCAGCAGTGGGTCTCACCGGTCAGATTCTCCTGACTGGCCTGTTGACTCAGTCAACTAGGACCCCCTTGGACCCACATGTCACCCCCTGTTGCACCTCTGGGTACACTACACCGGGTGCACCGAGTAATTTAGGTTTAATTTCGAATTATATATATATATATATATATAGTAATAAAACTTTGGAAATTCATAGAAAATAAACCGTAGCTCGCATGAAAATATTTTGTACATGAAAGTTGATCAGAAAAACGAGACGAACCCGGGTACGCTTTCCGTTCGTTTGTCACGCATCCATATCATAGCAAACATGAAACATTTACATCCGTTTCGTTAAACCGGTAGTAGCCAGAGAACTGGAAAATATCGTCAGATATTATTCCGCTCCGTCTACAACGTGTAATACTGTGTAGTGCATGCCTAGCCCTGCATATTGACATGCCATGCATCCTTCTGCATCTATGCCTTATATTTATTGTTTATTCCACCTCTTCTCCTTGGTAGGCCCCGAGACTGACGCTGTTGTCGGGTACGATTACCCTCCCGGCGACCAACCCTTTGCCGCAAAGCAACCAAGCAAGCAACCCCCCCCCCCGATCATTCCTATACCGCCTATTCTTCCTCCCTCGTGCTTGCATTAGATTTTGATACTATTGTAGATAGCTCCTATTCTAATGCATAACATATTTTTGATGAACTGCTACAATACTCCACTGCACTTTAAACTGTTTAGTATAGGTGGAGCAGTGATCCCCTTTGACCCCCTTAGTCCAGTTGCCCCTGCTTTTTTTATTAAGTCTCGATTATCTGATCGACGAGCTGAGACCCGTCACATCACTCACACACCCTTAGTTATATGACTGTAGAGCTACCATCGAGTACCGAGGTTGACACCATGTTACGTACTCTGATGTTAGCGTTGTAGTGTAGTTGACCGGTGGTTGTTCCCGGAGGGTGATTCCTCCTTCACCACCTTCGATAACGACTCTGTCATACAACCCATCAAGTGTGGTCCATCTAGGGTGATTCCTCCCTGGTCACCTTGATGATTACGTCGTTTGGAATGCATCGAGGGTGATACCTCGGATCCCTCTGATGTTACAACCACACGGTTACTTGACCTTACTACGGGGGACATGAAAGGTGTGTTGCGGGTGGATTCCCACGTGAATGTGACGGGGCGGGGCCGGGCATTCTGGGCCATTTATCGTGGTTCTTCTTGTCACCGCAATTAATAAAATGCTAATGGTTTGGGTATTTTATCTTAGTTGGTGAGGAGAGCTTTTCGCACTAACCTTCATGTGGGAGAAGTTATGGGTACTCGACATCGTGGTATCAGCCGAAGCTCTTCACACGGCAGCAATGGAGGGGCGCGCACCCGAGTGGCCCGCATAAGCATTGTTCTTGTATAAGAGGTGCCAGGACTGACATCGGCCGCCCTAGCCTGATGCAGGAACGCAAAGGGTGATGGGCCCGTGACCTCTGCACACTAAGGATTTAGACCGGTGGGCTGGCCTCTCTGTTGATCCTAGGTAGGGATGTGACGTCTTGATGTTTTAAGGTCGATCATGACCCAGGAAAATGTGTCCGGTCAGAGTTTATCAAGCGTTATGGGTACTGTGGTGCACCTGTGCAGGGATGAAAATTAACTATTCGAATAGGCGTGTCCACGGTTACAAGACGACTTGGAGTTGTGCCCCGATCTTATACAACTTCAACTATTACTTAACTGGAATCTTTGCTTCAGGATTACTGAGTCGAGGAAGAATCTCTCGCGTGACCTTAATAAATATAATGCAACAATATGACTAGTTAATTGTGTTACTTCCTCTACTCTCGTCTATTGCTGCAAGATGCTGAAGATGCTAGTCTTCGATACGACCAGTCCCTTCTCTCTTTTCTCCTATTGCCGTAGTTGGTCCACATATACCCCCCATTTCCTTTGATACTGATGCATACTTAGTATAGTTCTGATGTCAGTCTTGCAAGTACTTTGGATGAGTACTCACCGCTGCTTTGCTCCTCTTTTCCCCTTGATACGATTGTTGCGACCAGATGATGGAGCCCAGGAGATGTCGTATCCCCGCGATGACGTCTACTACCCCGACGGTGCCTACTACTACGTGAGGATGCTGACGACCATGAGTAGTTTAAGAGGTTCCTAGGTAGGAGGCCTCGCGTCCTATGATCGATGTATATTTTGTGCTAGCCTTCTCTAAGGCATCCCATTGTTTTATGTTGATACTCAGACATTTGTTGCTTCTGCTGACTGGTGTGTTTCTCGAGCTTCTGTGTTCTAGACCTTGAGGCCCTGGATTGTAATATGAAGCTTGTATGTTTTATTTGTGTCTAGAATTGTGTTTTGATATCTTCCCATGAGTCCTTCAGCTTGGTCGTACGCATTTGCGTGTATGATTAGTGTACGATCCAATCAAGGGTGTCACAAGTTGGTATCAGAGCTGACTGCCTATAGGTAACCCCCTTTCCAACTCCTTGGCCGAAGTTGAGTCTAGTAATTGAAAAACCCTTACTGACATTGTTGTGTGGCTTACGGGCCCACATCTCAATCGGATGGTATTAATATCTTTTACTCCTCTTCTATACTATGGGTTCTCATATCTCTTCTCTTTTGGGTTAAAGATTTTTGCTAACTCTAACTCTAGGTTCTCGTAAATACTTTCTACCGGAGAGTGACGTCAGCTGTGCTTCCCTGGCAATGGCTCCAAAAATGGGTTGATCCTGCAATCTCTGGCGTTAGCTAGACGAATGCTTATGACAACGAACCTTCTCCTGCAACTGCACCAGAAGAATGCTGAAAGCACTCCCCAGTAATGAGACTAGAAGAATGTTGTTGATGGCCCACCAACGCGTGGGTTCGCAGCAGTTTTCGAGGGTAGAGTATTCGACCCAAATTTGAAGGTAAGCCAGTCAGGAGGTGAGAGTATACTCTCAAGTATTAGCAGCTGAATTTGTCGGATTCAACCACACCTGAAAGATTAGTATCTGCAAGCACAGTAGTAACAACAAAGTAGTATGATAACAACGGTGTCAGAAACGATTTGTTGACGGCAGACTATTCCTAACAATTGTATCAATGGCGCCTCTGCTGCCGCGTCGACGGAAGTTGTCAATTCCCATCAACGGTCTGGCGAATCAACAGTGTAGCAGGTAGTGGCAGTGTAACGAGCAATAGCAGTGGCAAGGAACAACAGTAGTGACAGCGGTAGCAAGTAGCAACAGTAGCAAGCGACAGTAGTAGCAACAGTAGCAGTAGTAGCAGAGCAAAACAAGTAGCAGTAGGAGCAACAGTAGCAGCAGCAGAGCAAGCCAAGTAACAGCAGTAGCAACAGTAGTAGCAGCAGCAGAGCAAGACAAGTAACAGCAGTAGGACAAGCTCGTAGGCAATGGGTCGGTGATTTGTTTGGATGATATTCATCATGCAACAGCTATAACACGGAGAGATATGTGGCTAGCTCCCGTTCGTCAATGTGATGTAGGCATGCATTCCGTGTGTCGTAATACGTGCTTAGGGAAAAGAACTTGCATGACATCTATTGTCCATCCCTCCCGTTGCAGCGGGGTCCAAAAGGAAACTACTGGATATTAAGGTTCTCCTTTTAATAAAGAACCGGACCAACACATTAGCACTTGGTGAACACATGAACTCCTCAAACTATGGTCATCACCGGGAGTGGTTCCGGTTATTGTCACTCCGGGGTTGCCGGATCATAACACATAGTAGGTAACTACCACTTGCAAGATCGGATCTAAAACACACATATATTGGTGACAACATAATAATTTCAGATCTGAAATCATGGCACTCGGGCCCTAGTGACAAGCATTAAGCATGGCAAAGTAGTAGCAACATCAAATCTCAGAACATAGTGGATACTAGGGATCAATCCCCATCAAAACTAACTCGATTACATGATAGATCTCATCCTACTCATCACCACCCAGCGATCCTATGAATAGATTACTCACGAACGATGAAGAGCTTCATGGAATTGGAGAGGGAAGAATGTTGATGATGACGATGGCGACGATTTCCCCTCTCCGGAGCCCAAGACGGACTCCAGATCTGCCCTCCAGATGAAGAACAGGTTGTGGCGGCGTCTCCGTATCGAAAACGCGAGGAGAACTTCTGTTTTTATTTTTTCTGGGACGAAAGACAACTTATAGAGCTGGAGTTGGGGGCGGCAGGTGCCTGTGGGCCCCACAAGCCTGCCAACCGCCACCAGGGGGGTGGTGGCGGAGCAGGGGCTTGTGGCCCACTGGCCCACCACCTGAGGTGGAACTTGGCGCATATATTTTTGATATTTTCCAAAACTGCTCCCCGTAAATTTTCTGGACGTTTGGAGAACTTTGATTTCTGCACAAAAATAACACCAAGGCAATTCTGTTGAAAACAGCGTTAGTCCAGGTTAGTTCCATTCAAATCATGCAAATTATAGTCCAAAACATGGGCAAAAGAGTTTGGAAAAGTAGATACGTTGGAGACGTATAATCTCCCCCATGCTTAAAACCTTTCTTGTCCTCAAGCAACTCAGTTGACAAACTGAGAGAGAAAGAAAAACTTTGACAAACTCTGTTTGATCTTGTTGTTGCAACTATGTCTAACTCTTAACCAGAATTTCAGCAAGATCACAAGTTAACCACATAAGCAAATGACACAAAGGTCTCACGGTAAACTAATATCAATGGCATAATCAGCTAACGAGCAAATAATAATGAGTTTCAAATACCAACACTTCAATCAAAACAAGCATTAAGCAATATGAATAGGTGGTATCTCGCTAGCTCTTTCTAAGACCGGAAAATATAAATGCAAAGCACTTTCAAAGATCAAGGGCTGACTAAACATTCTAATTCATAGCAACGAAGATCCAGTCATAGTCATACTAAATATCAATCAAAAGCAAAGCATAGAAATGACAGAGGTGCTCTCTAATTGGTGCTTATATAAGAGGGGGATGACCCGACAGGAAAATAAATAGACAGGCCCTTCGCAGAGGGAAGCATTGATTTGTAGAGGTGCCAGAGCTCAAGCTTTTGAAAACAGAGATAATAATTTTGGGTGGCATGCTCTCATTGTCAACGCAATGACCAAGAGTTCTCAATATCTTCCATGCTACTCAAGCTATAGGCGGTTCCCAAACAGAAAAGTAAAGTTTTAACTCCCCCACCACCAATCAATCACACTCCACAGCTAGCCGAATCCTCGGGTACCGTCCATACTAACATCAATCCGGGGGAGTCTTGTTTTACAGTTATGTTTTCTATTTAAGCATGGAACTGGGCATCCCAAATACCGGTCCCTTTGTCGTGAAGGACTGTGAATAAACACATGTCGAGGATAACACTCCTATCATGGAAGATACCAATAGCCCTGTGTCTCCACATGAGCGGTTCGGGCATGCAAAACAGATTTATTTCTTGAAGGTTTAGAGAATGGCACATGCAAATTTACTTGGAACGGCAGGTAGATACCGCAAATAGGTAGGTATGGTGGACTCTCATGGAAAAACTTTGGGTTTATGGAAGTGGATGCACAAGCAACATTCCCTCTTAGTACAAGTGAAGGCTAGCAAAAGACTGGGAAGCGACCAACTAGAGAGCGACAACAGTCATCAAGATGCAATGAGTTTGACTAACATTAAATGCAAGTATGAACAGGATATAAATCACCATGAACACGAACATCATAGAGGCTATGTTGATTTTGTTTCAACTACATGCATGAACATGCGCCAAGTCAAGCCACTTGAAACATTCAAAGGAGAATACCATCCTATCATACTACACCATAGTCATCTCAAAATCTATGTTGGCAATCAAGACAAACCATTATAAGTTCTCAGCTGAATAAGCATGGCATTAGAAACTATGATCTCTAAGTTGTCATTGCAAACATGGTTCTCTCACAACAAAGCCAAATCTGGGTCGACAAGCTAGTCATATTTACAAAAACAAAATAGATAGAGTTCATACCAGCTTTTCAGTCTCACTCACTTCATCATATATCATCATTGTTGCCTTTCATTTGCACGATCAAACGATGAAAACGATAATAAGCGCATTGGACTAAGCTGAATCTGCAGGCAAACACAAAGGAGAAGACAAAATAATATGGCTCTTTGAAAAATAAATAGGTATGCATGTAAGAACCACTAAGCATTGTAACCAATATCTTCTACATTGACACAAAGAAAAACAAAACTATTTTCACGGGAAAGCTCCCAACAAGTAAAAGAAGAAAGAAAAATCTGTTTGGGTTTTCTCAAAAGGACACAAAACAAGAAAACAAGAAAACAAAAAGAAACTAGCATGGATAATATAGTGGCAAAGTGTAAACACCGGCTAACAGAGCGAAAGCATAAGCATGAATGTAAAGTCGGTGAGAACACATACTCCCCCAAGCTTAGGCTTTTGGCCTAGCTTGGTATACTCCCAAGGTGGGAAATAACCAGCTCCAGGATACTCCGGAGCAGACTGTGGATGCCACTGTTGTGTGCGCTCCGTTGGCTCCCACTGATAAACTGGCGCCTGGTACTCGACTGGCGGCTCGGGCACGGGCGCCTGTGGTTGGGACAAGCCCCAATATGTGTAGATGTACGCGGGCATAATAGTGTACCTACCTGCATGAAGATCAAACAAAGAAGGAGCAGGTAAAGTAATAGTCTCTCGAGTACCCTGACTAAAAACCAGGTTATAAATCATCCGTCTACTAGCATCTCTATCCAGAAAATCATGGCGAACCATGCTGTCATAATCCAGATATCTCTCAGGGAGAAGCATCTCTCCTTCCTCTCCCAGTCTAATGGGTATCTCAAAGTGTCTGGCAAGACGGGTAGCATAGATAGCTCCATAGACGACACCTTTAGAACGGTTCAGGTTCAACTATTGAGCGACTATAGCGCCCAAGTTATAAGTCTTATCGTTATAAAGGCCTTCGCGCAGAACCGCAAGGTTTGGACAACTAAGTGATCCAGCCTCCCCACGGCCAATCAAACATTTTCCCACAAATAGTGAGAAGTACCGAAGCACTGGAAAATGTATGCTAGCAATTCTAGCGCGAGACACTCCTCTCTCCTCTCCAACACCAATAAAACCAATGAAATCCTCCAAGTCTCGTGGACGAGGGTCACGGATATCCCGAACATAAGGTAATCTGCATGCATTGGAAAAGTCCTGCAGCGTCATGCACTGGGGAACATCGTATATCATGAACTCAACCATGGGAGGATTCTTCCTCGGATAAAAGTTGAAGCTTTGAACGAAAATATTGGTGAGGAGGAGATATTGTGTACACTTATCTTTAACGAACGCAGTAAGACCTGTGTTCTCCACCAAGTAATAAAAGTCTTCATAAAGTTCGGCAGCGTACAAAAATTCATCACTTGGCCACTCGCACCCTCGAACTTCTGTGACTCGAGGGACTACGTACTTGGGGTGGTTCTTCGCATCCTCCTTGTGGTTACGGCTTAAAGAGCCTCTCAAGAACCTCCTCATCTTTTCCCTTTTCTAGCTCTAAAATTTTTTTTAGAGACTTCGAAAGAAAAGTGAATAAGGATTAACCCAACTTGTAGAAACTACTCCTACTAGTGCCTAGAGACCGTATCACGCGCTAAAACTACTTGGGACCAGCTAAAATCAACTTTTCTAGCTCAACAACAGGGTCACCAAGGTAGCAAGAATTCGCGAAGGATAAAGCAATAGAGCAAAAACTAATTGGACCAATGGAGGAATCACTTACCAAGGAGTAATTTCCCCAAAACAGTTCGGAGAATGGTGCTTTGGGCAAGGATATCAAAAATCACAGCCAAGTGAGCAAGAACACGGATTTGAGCTACGAAACATTTTTTTCTGGAGGTGGAAGAAGAGGCTGAGAGCTGGAGTGAGTGGAGGGGGTGCCTGTGGGCCCCACAAGCTTGCACCCCGCCACCACAGGGGTAGGTGGCGGTGGGGGGGCTTGTGGCCCACTGGTCAGGCCCCCTGACCAGCTCTCAGGCCCAGAAATTTTCAAAAATTCCATAAAAATCATACTAAATTTTCAGGACCATCGGAGAACTTTTATTTTCGAGGTATTTTTCTCCGGGACGCTAGAACAGAAAATAGGAAAAGCTAAACTAATTATATCATTTTTCTTCTAAGCAACAGAAAATGAAGACTCAAAACATAGGTATGTGACTCTCTGATTCATCCGTTTCATGGTCATCGGAAGAAATTCGTCAATGGGGTTGATCAAATCCTTATGAAAAAACCTTCTCGAATCGCAAGAGAGAACGGAGAATTTTCGAGTAGCCACTAAGTCACCTCAATGGGGATATGGATCTCCCCAACAAGCAAATCATACTTCATCTTGACACGAGGAATAGGGCATTCAAAGTTCCCAATGAGAATCGATGAAGTCTTTTCGATAGCATTGATGCAATGTACTTGATATCGTTTCTTCGGAAAGTGCACTGTGTGCTCGTTACCGTTGACATGGAAAGTGACATTGCCTTTGTTGCAATCTATAACAGCCCCTGCAATGTTTAAAAAGGGTCTTCCGAGGATGATAGCCATGGCATCGTCTTCGGGAATATCCAAGATAACAAAGTCTGTTAAGATAGTGGTATTAGCTACCACAACAGGCACATCCTCGCAAATGCCGATAGGGAAAGCAGTTGATTTGTCGGCCATTTGCAGAGAAATTTTAGTGGGTGTCAACTTATCCAACTCAAGTCTACGATAAAGAGAGAGCGGCATAACACTAACACCAGCTTCAAGGTCACATAAGGCAGTTCTTACGTAGTTTCCTTTAATGGAGCAAGGTATAGTGGGCACTCCGGGATCACCAAGTTTCTTAGGAGTTCCACCTTTGAAAGTATAATTGGCAAGCATGGTGGAGATCTCAAGATCTGGTATCTTCCGTTTATTAGTCACGATATCTTTCATGTAGTTGGCATACGGAGACATCTTGAGCATACCAGTTAACCGCATCTACAGAAAGGCGGGTCTTATCATCTCAACGAAGCGCTCAAAATCCTCGTCTCCTTTTTCTTGGATGGCTTAGAAGGAAAGGGCATAGGTCTCTGAACCCATGGCTCTCTCTCTTTACCATACTTCCTAGCAGTGAAGTCATTCTTGTCGTATCTCTTAGGTTGCGTATTATCAGGATTAACCATAGGTTTAATCTCCACATCCTCATCATGGCTAGGTTGAGCATTATTATGAACATCACTGTCCATGTTGTCACCAGGTTCATGTTCATCACCAGATTGTGTTTCTGCATCAGACGCAGAAATATCATTAGGTTCTTCAGGTGTGATAGTATTTGGTGAACTGGTGTGCAGGTTTCTATCATCCTTCTTCTTCTCCTTAGGATGACTAGGTGTATCAGCATTGATTCCTTGAGAATCTTGATCAATTCTCTAAGGATGACCTTCAAGATACAAAGGTTCCTGAGTCATTTTGCCTCCTCTAGTAATGACTCTGACAGAGTTGTCATTTAATTCATTGAGCAGGTCATTCTGAGCTTTAAGTACTTGTTCTACCTGAGTAGTAATCATAGAAGCATGTTTACTCAGAAGCTTCAGAGCATTGACATTTCTGTCTACACAAGCACTTAAATGGCTAAGCATACGAGTACTTTGTTCCAAATGTGTGCTAACATAATCATTGAAACTCTGTTGTTTGGCAACAAAGTTGTCAAATTCGTCAAAGCATAGGCTAGCAGGTTTAGCAAAAGGAATATCACTCTCGTCAAACCTATGCAGAGAATTCACTTCTACTACCTATATCAAGTTATCGAGACCGTGGATCTCTTTGATAGGTGGTAGATTTTTGACATCTTCAGATCTAATGCCTTTCTCTTGCATAGATTTCTTGGCTTCTTGCATATCTTCGGGACTGAGGAATAGAATACCTCTTTTCTTAGGAGTTGGCTTAGGAGGTGGTTCGGGAATATTCCAAGCATTATCGTTGATCAAGATGTGATTCAGTAGGGTCTCAGCTTGTTCTACGGTTCGTTCCCTAAAAACAGAACCGGCGCAACTATCTAGGTAGTCTCTAGAGGCATCGGTAAGTCCGTTATAGAGGATATCAAGTATCTCATTCTTCTTAAGAGGGTGATCAGGGAAAGCATTCTGTAGCTGGAAGAGCCTCCCCCAAGCTTGTGGGAGACTCTCTTCTTCGAGTTGAGCAAAGTTGTATATTTCCTACAAGGCAGCTTGCTTCTTATGGGCAGGGAAATATTTCTAACAGAAGTAATAGACCATCTCCTGGGGACTATGCACACATCCAGGAGCAAGAGAGGTGAACCAGGCTTTAGCGTCATCCTTTAGAGAGAAAGGAAACAACTTAAGGATATAGTAGTGGCGGATCTTCTCCTCATTAATGAAAAGGTTGGCTATTTCGGATAGTTTGGCAAGATGGGCTATGACCGTCTCAGACTCATAACCGTGAAAAGGATCAGATTCGACTAGAGAGATTATCTCAGGGTCGACAGAGAATTCATAATCCTTATCGGTGACAAAGATAGGCCAAGTGGAAAACTTCGGATCATTTTTCATCCTAACTTCCTGAGATATTTCCTTCCACTTGAGAATTAATTTATCAGCGTCATAGGCATCCTGACACGCAAGAAAATCCTCAGCTATCTCTCCCTCCATAACGTAACCCTTAGGTATATCAGACAATTCATATCTTGGAGAGCTAGATCTAACAGGAGCAAAAGCAGGTTCTATCTCAATAGTATCGGTAGTTTCAGAAGCATCACGAGCATTGGCAGTAACTCTAGCAATATGAGCATCACGAGCATTGGCAATAACTCTAGCAATATGAACATCAAGCAAAGGAGCATCTCTAGCAGTATCAAGCATAGCATCATCAGGAAAAATAGCATCTCTAGCATCATCATGCAAAGCAGTATCAAGCATAGCATCTCTAGCAGTATCAAGCATACCATCTCTAGCAGTATCAAGCATAGCATCTCTAGCAGTATCAAGCATAGTATCATCAGGCATAGTATCAAGCATAGTATCAAGCATAGAATCTCTAGAAGTAGTATCACAAGCATCATCAAGCACATGCGACATATCAAGATTTCTAGCAGGAGGTGATGTCGCAAATTTACTCATAACTGAAGGTGAATCAAGTGCAGAGCTAGATGGCAATTCCTTACCTCCCCTCGTAGTTGAGGGCAAGACTTTGGTCTTCGGATCCTTCAGATTCTTCATAGTGATCAGCAGATATAAATCCCAAGTGACTCAGAGAATATAGCAATACCTCCCTGGCAACGGCGCCAGAAAAATGCTGACGTCAGCTGTGCTTCCCTGGCAAGGGCTCGAGAAAAGGGTTGATCCTGTAACCTCCGGCGTTAGCTAGACGAATGCTTATGACAACGAACCTTCTCCTACAACGGCACCAGAAGAATGCTCAAAGCACTCCCTAGTAATGAGACTAGAAGAATGTTGTTGATGGCCCACCAGTGCGTGGGTTCGCAGCAGTTTTCGAGGGTAGATTATTCGACCCAAATTTGTAGGTAAGCCAGTCAGGAGGTGAGAGTATAGTCATAAGTATTAGCAGCTGAATTTGTCGGATTCAACCACACCTGAAATATTAGTATCTGCAAGCACAGTAGTAACAGCAAAGTAGTATGATAACAACGGTGTCAGAAACGATCTGTTGACGGTAGACTACTCCTAACAATTGTATCAATGGTGCCTCCGTTGCCGCATCGACGGAAGTGTAGTAGCAGTGTAACGAGCAATAGCAGTGGCAAGGAACAGCGGTAGTGACAGTAGTAGCAAGTAGCAACAGTAACAAGCGACAGTAGTAGCAACAGTAGCAGCAGTATCAGAGCAAAACAAGTAGCAGCAGTAGCAACAGTAGCAGCAGCAGAGCAAGACAAGTAACAGCAGTAGCAACAGTAGTAGCAGTAGCAGAGCAAGACAAGTAACAACAGTAGGACAAGCTCGTAGGCAATGGGTCGGTGATTTGTTTGGATGATATTCATCATGCAACAGCTATAACACGGAGAGATATGTGGCTAGCTCCCGTTCGTCAATGTGATGTAGGCATGCATTCTGTGTGTCGTCATACGTGCTTAGGGAAAAGAACTTGCATGACATCTATTGTCCATCCCTCCCGTGGCAGCGGGGTCCAAAAGGAAACTACGGGATATTAAGGTTCTCCTTTTAATAAAGAACTGGACCAACGCATTAGCACTTGCTGAACACATGAACTCCTCAAACTATGGTCATCACCGGGAGTGGTTCCGGTTATTGTCACTCCGGGTTGCCGGATAATAACACATAGTAGGTAACTACAACTTGCAATATGGGATCTAAAACACACATATATTGGTGACAACATAATAATTTCAGATCTGAAATCATGGCACTCGGGCCCTAGTGACAAGCATTAAGCATGGCAAAGTAGTAGCAACATCAAATCTCAGAACACAGTGGATACTAGGGATCAATCCCATCAAAACTAACTCGATTACGTGATAGATCTCATCCTACTCATCATCGCCCACCGAGCCTACGAATAGATTACTCACGAACGACGAAGAGGTTCATGGAATTGGAGAGGGAAGAAGGTTGATGATGACGATGGTGACGATTTCCCCTCTCCGGAGCCCAAGACGGACTCCACATATTCCCTCCAGATGAACAACAGGTGGTGGTGGCGCCTCCGTATCGAAAACGCAATGAAAACTTCTCTTTTTATTTTTTCTGGGACGAAAGACAACATATAGAGCTGGAGTTGGGGGCGGCAGGTGCCTGTGGGCCCCACAAGCCTGCCCACTGCCACCAGGGGGTGGTGGCGGAGCAGGGGCTTGTGGCCCACTGGCCCACCCCCTCAGGTGGAACTTGGCGCATATATTTTGGATATTTTCCAAAACTGCTCCCCATAAATTTTTAGAACATTTGGAGAACTTTGATTTCTACACAAAAATAACACCAAGGCAATTCTGCTGAAAACAACGTCAGTCTAGGTTAGTTCCATTCAAATCATGCAAATTATAGTCCAAAAAAGGGCAAAAGAGTTTGGAAAAGTAGATACGTTGGAGACGTATCAGAGAGCCCCGCACTCCAAACGATGGCTTGATTTGTGAGAAGACTCCGAATATACCTTCCGATGTTCTCCGGAGGACTTGTTTTCATCGCTTTTGCGATTCCCTTCCTTCGACAACCCCTATTGATGACTACATAAAAATGCCGTGCATACCTTCTTTTCTAGTTGCTCTTGCTATTACAAGGTACATTAAACTATCTTACCGGGGATCATTCGTCCTCAGTTGTTCATGTCTTCCACAAAGTCCTTTGAATTGCTATTCGATCTTCTGAAATCCTGAGTAGCCTATTGATGTTGACCTTCCTCACCTGCTTTCATTATGGTTAAATCCATGTGTCTAGCAACCATAATTTGAATCCTTTGTGGTTTTCATTTTATTTTGTTGATTTAACGAGTGTTGAATGCACGGAATCATCAGTGGATCCTCGTAAGTTATATATTCGGCTCAGACGTCCTTCCAGGCAGGATTTGGTTCTCGACAAATCAACCTTGATTGATTGTCCATCTAAGTCCAGTCAGCTTACTCGTATTTGATCAGAGTATCTGATTCGGATACAGCAACCTGGAAATCATAATTTGTTAGGTATTTAAGTATGAATATTACTCAGATGATCTTTAATCCGATGCCTTGCATTTCATCCTCCTCTGATTGAGTACCGATACTCACATCAGGTCCTTTGTGGACCGCCAGATCCATTGTTGGGTTATTATCTGATGGCATCCTTCACATTCAAAATTCTTGTGATATTGTTCCCGTGATATATAATGCCATTGGTAAATTGTGTATTTTCCCTCTGATAAAGTTGTATCCTATGTTTTTTCAGCCATGCTCTTCAGGCATGTGTTAATTACTCTTGAAGTTTGTGGTATATGTTACTAAGATGCCCCGATGGGTTGAACCTATGTCTTCCTAAATCTGTGTGATCCAAAGAGTTTTCATGAGTCTTAATCTTCTGGTGTTTTTCCAGATAATCTTTCCAAACTACAACTTCATCAAAGGCAAAGAGTAAATGGCATGTGATGCATTGATGAAGTGGGAGTTGACCTTTATCTTTGTGTTCATGCCAATTGAAACGATGTTAATCGTATCATAGAAGCTTCTCGTATCAACAATTATTCATTGTATAATTTGATCTTGTATCTTTGATTTGGTACTTTGCAATCGTGGTTTCAACCTTGATTGTCCTTCTTTGATCCCATATGTAGGCAAGTTAAAGCACTTGTATTCTTCAGATCAATACATCGGTCCAAGATTTAATGTTGATCTACCTTCGAGTATTATCCCCGGTATCTCGAGAATATCACTGAGCTATATATCTTCTTATGAGCCCGTCATCAACTATGATATTTCGCGGATTCTAGTTTTCTTGTGTTTCGAGTTGTTGGACACTCAAGGATACCAATGACTGAATCGCGTATGCTATGCTAATCCACAACTCTTAGTAATCTTCTTTTCTTATGAGTTTGTACTTGATCATGTCATTCCAAGCGGTTAGGTTACCTCATCATCGTAATTGCTAAAGCTTGACCATGTTGTCTCTGTCCTTCATCCCCGGAACACATTTCCAACTTTGCATTAAGCTTACGTCGAGATTTAAGCATTATGTTGGTTGTCCTAAAATGCAATTTTGATTCTGTGCTAGCAATCTTATCTGTGTTTACGATAACCTTTGGCCTCACCATTCCCTTGCTGGATGTCGTTGTTGATCGATTACATCTTCTTGTAACTTCTCGACAATATCAAACGAATTCATGATGGGAAATACCATCCTTGCCCCTCGATGATCTGTGCTATCATCGAAAACCTTATTTCCTTCCCTCCAACACAAACTTGTTCATGTTTTGTGTTGTCCCTTAAGTTTCTTTCTATTCGGCTTATGTTATCTTCAACCTTGGGGTATTACCATCTTTTATGTCAATAATGTTGTGAGAATTGTCGCACCTCTTAAGAATTCTTGAAATAGTGGCTTCTCGCCATCACCGTTCATTTATTGGTCCCCGTGTTGTTTCTAACCGGATTACCAACAAGTGAACTCTGATGTGTGATTCCAATACTTCTGGCAACCCTATTGCTTTGAAGTTAATGACTGATAGTTTTATTCTTGGTGTGTTGGTTGTTGACTCACCATTCTAGCATTGGTCATGCTACTCATTTCGTATTTCAGAGTGCACCCTTTGATCAATGTTTAATTTTTGATGTTTCCTCGAGCATGCATCAATATATCATTTGATCACACAAATGTTATCTTCTTGTTCTTATAATTTTGGAATTCATCCCTATCAAAATCATG
The DNA here is from genome assembly GCF_904849725.1 of Hordeum vulgare subsp. vulgare. Lineage (NCBI taxonomy): Eukaryota > Viridiplantae > Streptophyta > Magnoliopsida > Poales > Poaceae > Hordeum > Hordeum vulgare. The sequence continues at coordinate 437,776,114 of NC_058522.1, read as the reverse complement.
AGGGATTGTTGTTCAGCCCATCAGCCACACGCTCGACTTATCCATGGTTCATGATGAAGCTTTTGAACGCATTATCTTTGTGCCTAGCTCATGAATAGTATGTTTGATAGGAGAATGTGAGAATGTTTTGCTTCACTCCCTCTTGGATCATCCCAAATCATTCTTGCTTGTGCGGAGTGTTATATGTTTTGAATAACTACTATTCTCCCATCATATAACTTCTCTTAGCACCCCAAGCGAGTGAATGATTTGATTAATGGAATTAAGTTCCTTCATAAGAGCTAACCGAGGCTTACATAAGTACCTTGATATCCTCGATGATGGTTCCCAATTTGGAACTCGGTTGCATTTTGTTGTAATAATTCCATGTGGGCATGAATTTCTTGGCATTGTGTTCATGTGTCTTACAATCCAACTCATTATCCAAGACTTGTTTCTGTAGTCCGTATCTCGAGAATCCTGCATCATCATCTTTTCTTTTCACGCATCCTAAGCCGGAGGTAGCCTCACATCAACAAGAACTGAATCTCGGGCAGATATGATGGTTGGAGGATTTCTCAAGAATCATAACTTTGGTCTTTACTTAAAATGGTACGGTGATGTCCTATCTAGCACATCGTGTCGGAGGGCCTATTGTTATAGTATCTTGTTCAAAAAGTTTCGCCATTCTTCCATGAGGAAATTTTAAGACTTATTTTATAAGTTTTCCATGATGGATCCCTTGTTTACCCAAAGTCTAACCTTTATATGATGACCATGTCAATGCTACCTCAAAGCATGGATGTGGTACTTCAAATGTCAATGGGAACATTGGAAGCATAATGCAAAAATGTTCTTGGTCAATTATCCAAACAATGTTGTTTGGGTAAACATCATGATTCGCCTTGCCCCTTCATCTAAATGGTATGTACTTAATGACCTATCATGTACACCATGCTCTGCTTGCATTGGGAAAGTTATACTCTAATACTTGTGTGTGAACACATTTACCTTTCCCACTAGTCTGCTTAACCTTTCTTGAATTCTAATTTATCCGAGGAGTGGTAATTCCCTGCTTAGGTAAAACAACCTCACTGAACAACTCTGCTAGTAAGACCCTACTACTATTGTGGATAACATTCCGGTAGCCGCAGGTGGATGAGAACTTTGCCTATTGGTCTGCATCGTTACAACGAGCAGGAAAATGGTTCTATTCGTCCCTCGCCCTTGGTACCGACGTTGTTCCCAACATAACAGACAGACTAACCTCTGACATGTCTTGCTACCAAGACCGTGCAATATGTCACCACGATGCCAACTCTCAACCCACATGGCAGGACCATAACCCAAAGTTCCATAGGATCGAAAGGTGACTCTCCTCTACGTCTTTGACTCCAAAGTGTCCTTTGCACTTGACTTCGTATGTAATTCCCAAGCCACCGACCACAGGATCATCTATTCTTTTATCATGCATAATATTTATTTCGTTTATCTAACCCCCCCCCTTCATGTTTGTTTAGGCATCCGATGATTGGCTAATTGTCTCAAACATTTTACCATCATGTATTATTTCCCAATGAATTATGTGAGTTACAACTTGAGAAATAATTCATGTCCTCTTGTGTGAGTTCGCCATCAGATGGCCAACTTTGTGTAGGTACGTCCTTCCAACGTTTGCCCCTATTATAGAATTCATAGAACGATGAAGATCCCGAAGGAGGGATGACGACTCAACCAGGTTGATCTTAATCACAGTAATCAAAACCTCAACAATAAGGCCCTAGCCCTTCAATGAGAGCAACAAAGACAAGGAGACTCGTTATAATTTCATAACCAAATGTTTCCCCCTTACCCCCACCTCTTAATTCTCGGGACGAGAATTTCTTTTAGTGGTGGAGAGTAGTGAAATCCCCAGATTAGGCTAGAGTAACCCATGTAATCAAGCTAGAGTGATCAACGTGATTAAGTTAATCATGTTACTAAATAGTGCTTGTTCACTTTGAATTTCATATCTCATTTCAAATTCCACCGTTAAAGGCCCTAGAATTTTATTGTCATAAAATAAATTTCCAAACAGCAAGAGAATGTTGTTGCATACTTGTCAAATTTTCCAAAACAAACAGTGTTAAGTAAAACAACATTACCAACCTACTCATGTGGACCCCACCTTTGAAAACAAAGCCAAAAAGCTTTTTTTAAAGACTCGTTTGATTTATGGAAAATGCCTTGTCCAAATAATACCCAAACTTTTTTTGGCAATGACATAAATTGCCTTGTAAATGTTGGGCCATGTTTCATATTTTATAAAATTCATTTTTATTTGGAAATAAAAAAAATAGAGCCTTTTCAAATAATACAGAAAAGTTTTATAAAAGGAAAAGGAAAAATGGCAGGGTAGACTGCTGGACTCGGCGCCCATCCATAGTGCGGCCCATCCCAGGGTGGACAACCTTTCTCCTTCCCCTCGCCTGCACCAGAAGAAGGATGATGCTCTCCATGGCCACCGACGCGTGCGTGGCCATCGAGAACCATTGGTGGATAAGACCACCCAAGCCACCCCTCTCTCTCCCCGAAACCTTAGCACCGCCGGCCTCGATCCTCTTCTCCCCCTCGCCCCCCTGCGTTGATCTGGAGAGGCGCCCGACGCGGCCGTCGCCGCATGCTCTTGATCTGGTGGCCACCGTCGTCTCCATGCCCACGAAGCTTGTCCATGGGGTTCGCTGTGCTCTTCTTGTTTTCCCTCGCCACCGGTTCGGAGTGGTGGAGCTCCCTCACCTTCGCACGCGTCCTCTCCTCCCTCTTCGGGTTCTAGCGACCACTGCGTCGTTCTGTGCAGCCCCTAGCTCCTCCGCCCTCCTCGACCGGCTTCTCGTCACCGTTGTGAGCGCCACTTAAAAAACCCTCTCTCCTTTGCGTGTTTAGTGGCCGCGTCCGCCATGGCCGAGCTCTCTTGCTCTGGCCATCCTCGGGTTAGCTCGTCGCCGTCGTTTTGATCGGCCCCCGACCGCCCTCATGCATCAGTGGACGCGGCGCTCCGCGCTGATTCGTTCACACCGCTCGTCGTGCCGCCTGGTCACTGGAGGCAGCCATGCAAGCACCTCTGTCATGTCAGGCTCGTCATGAGCGTGCTCCTAGCGCACGCTGCCGTTTAAACCGTTAGACTACCCACTGGCATGTGGGCCCGCCTAGTGGTTTAATTAGCCTAACCAAAATTAGTTTGTTAAATTAAAATTAGTCACTCACTTCGGTCCCCACCCGCTATTTTAAATCAAATAGATTAAACTAACCCCTAGTTAACCCTTAGAGACTCACAGGTGGGGCCCAATCAATGTTTCAGTGGATAGGTTCAGCCCAGTTAGCTGCTGACTCAGCATCGGGTCCCACCGGTCAGACTCTCCTCACTAGCCCGTTGACCTAATCAACTAGGACCCCCTAGACCCACATGCCATCCCGTGTTGCACCTCTGGGTGCACTACACCGGGTGCACCCAGTAATTTAGTTTTAATTTCGAATTAGATATATATATATATATATATATATATATATTTCATAATAGTAATAAAATTTTGGAAACTCATAGAAAATAAATCTTAGCTCGGATGGAAATATTTTGTACATGAAAGTTGATCAGAAAAACGAGTAGAGCCCGGATATGTTGTGTGTTCATTTATCATGCATCTTGAGCATAGCGAACATGGAACTTTTCCATCCATTTTGTTAGTCCATTAGTAGCCACAGACCCGAAAAATATCGTCACATATTATTCCGCTTCGGCTACGACGTGTAATACTGCGTTAGTGCATGCCTAGCCCTGCATATTGACATGCTAGGCATCGTTCTGCATCTGTGCCTTATATTTATTGCTTCTTCCCCCTCTTCTCTCTGGTAGACTTCGGGACTGACGCTGCTGTCGGGTATGACTACCCTCCTGATGACTAGCCCTTTGTCGCAAAGCAACGAGGCAAGCAAACCCCCCTTGATCATTCCTATACCGACTATTATTTCTGCCTCATGCTTGCAATAGATTTTTCTACTGTTGTAGATAGCTCCTATTCTAATGCATAGCCTATTTTGATGTACTGCTACTATACTCCACTGCAATTTAAACTGTCTAGTATAGGTGGACCGGTGATCCCCTTTGACCCCCCTTACTCCAGGTGCCCCTGCTTTTTCATCAAGTCTAGATTATCTGATCGACGGGCCGAGATCCATCGCATCACTCACACCCCCTTAGTTGTATGACTCTACAGAGATACCATCGAGTACCGAGCATGACACCTCGTTATGTACTCTGATGTTGCGCTGTAGTATAGTTTACCGGCGGTCGTTCCCGGAGGGTCATTCGTCCTTCACCACCTTCGATAACGACTCTGTCGTACAACCCATCAAGCATGGTCCATCAAGGGTGATTCGTCCCTGTCCACCTTGACGATTAGATCATTCAAAATCCATCAAGGGTGATACCTCGGATCTCTCTGATGTTACAACCACACAGTTACCTGACCCTACTACTAGGAACATGAAAGGTGTGTTGTGGGTGGATTCCCATGCGAATGTGACGTGGCGTGGCCGGGCATTGTGGGCCCTTGCCACATATCTTCAAGACGGAGCGACGGGCCCATTTATTGTGGTTCTACTCTTCACCGCAATTAAGAAAATGCTAATGGTTTGGGTATTTGATCTGAGTTGGTCGGGAGACCTTTTTGTTGGGTAACGTAGTATAAATTCAAAATTTTCCTATGCATATTCAGATCTTCCTATGGAGAGACCAGCAACGAGAGAGGGGTAAGAGCATATTCATACCTTTGAAGATCGCTAAGCAGAAGTGTTGCTAGAACGCGGTTGATGGAGTCGTACTCGCAGCGATTCCGATCTAGTGCCGAACTACGACACCTCCGCGTTCAACACACGTGCAGCCTGGTGACGTCTCCCGCACCTTGATCCAGCAAGGAGGAGGGAGAGGTTGGGGAAGAACTCCAGCAGCACGACGGCGTGGTGTCGATGGAGAGACGAGGTCTCCCAGCAGGGCTTCGCCAAGCGCCGGCAGAGAGGAGGAGGAAGAAGGGCAGGGCTGCGCCGAGGGAGAGGCAAAAGTCTATCTTCCCAATGGCCAAAAGTGCCCGATATATATAGGGGGAGGGGAGAGGGGGTGCCACCCCTAGGGTTCCCACCCTAGGGGGTGTGGCAGCCCCCCCAGATGGGAGGTGCGGCGGCCAGAGGGGGGAGGAGGGGGTGGCGCACCATCTGGTGGGCCTTAGGCCCACCTGGCTTAGGGTTTGCCCTCCTTTTCTCTCCCCTGCGCATTGGGCTGAGTGGGGAGGTGCACCAGCCCACCTAGGGGCTGGTTCCCACCCCCACATGGCCCACCTTACCTCCCGGGGTCGTTGCCCCCCTTCGGTGGTCCCCCGGGGCCACCTCCGGTGGTCCCGGTGGTCCCGGTACGTTACCGGTGATGCCCGAAACACTTCCGGTATCCGAAACCATCCGTCCTATATATCAATCTTTACCTCCGGACCATTCCGGAGCTCCTCGTGATGTCCGGGATCTCATCCGGGACTCTAGAAAACTTTCAGAAACCTCGTATAACAATTCCCTATAACCCTAGCGTCATCGAACCTTAAGTGTGTAGACCCTACGGGTTCGGGAGACAGGCAGACATGACCGAGACACCTCTTTGGCCAATAACCATCAGCAGGGTCTGGATACCCATGGTGGCTCCCACTTGCTCCATGGTGATCTCATCGGATGAACCACGATGTCAAGGATTTAATCAATCCCGTATACGATTCCCTTTGTCTGTCGGTATAGAACTTGCCCGAGATTCGATCGTCGGTATACCTATACCTTGTTCAATCTCGTTACCGGTAAGTCTCTTTACTCGTTCCGTAGCACATCATCGTGTGACTAACTCCTTAGTAACATTGAGCTCATGATGATGTTCTACCGAGTGGGCCCAGAGATACCTCTCCGTCACACGGAGTGACAAATCCCGATCTCGATTCGTACCAACCCAACAGACACTTTCGAGGTACCCGTAGTGCACCTTTATAGTCACCCACTTACGTTGTGACGTTTGATACACCCAAAGCACTCCTACGGTATTCGGGAGTTGCACAATCTCACGGTCGAAGGAAAAGATACTTGACATTAGAAAAGCTTTAGCATACGAACAATACGATCTAGTGCTATGCTTAGGATTGGGTCTTGTCCATCACATCATTCCCCAATGATGTGATCCCGTTATCAATGATATCTAATGCCCATGATCAGGAAACCATGATTATCTGTTGACTAACGAGCTAGCCAACTAGAGGCTTGCTACGGACACATTGTGATCTATTTATTCACACATGTATTACTGTTTCCTGTTAATACAATTATAGCATGAACAATAGACGATTATGATGAACAAGGAAATATGATAATAACCATATTATTATTGCCTCTAGGGCATATTTCCAACACTTTTCGCACTAACCTTCACGTGGGAGAAGTTATGGGTACTCGACATCATGGCATTAGCCGAAGCCCTTCAGACATCAACAATGGAGCGGCGCGCACCCGAGTGACCCGGATAAGCATCGTTCTTGTATAAGAGATACGGGGACTGACATTGGCCTCCCTTGCATCGTGCAGGAGCGCAAAGGGTTATGGGCACATGACCCCTACGTGCTTAGGATTCAGACCGGTGGGCTGGCCTCTCTGTTGAGTCTAGGTAGGACTGCAAAGTGTTGATGTTTTGAGGCCGGGCATGACCCAGGAAAGTGTGTCCGACCATAGTTTATCAAGCATGTTAGGTACTGTTGTGCACCCCTGTAGGGATGAAAATTAACTATTCAAATAGTCGTGTCCACGGTTACAAGACGACTTGGACTTGTGCCCCAATCTTATACAAATTCAACTGTTACTTAACTAGAATGTTTGCTCCGAGATTTCTTTCTCACAGGGAGTCGAGGAAGAATCTCAGGAAAAATATGACTACTTAATTGTGTTACTTGCTCTACTCTCGTCTATTGCTGCAAGACGATGAAGATGCTAGTCTTCGATAGGACTAGTCCCTTCTCTCTTTTCTCGCATTGCTGCTGTTACTCCATATATAACCCCCCTTCCCTTTGATACTGACGCATACTTAGTATAGTTCTGATGTCAGTCTTGCTTGGATGAGTACTCTCCGTTGCTTTCCTCCCTTTTTCCACTTGATACGATTTTTGCGACCAGATGATGGAGCCTAGGAGATGGTGTATCCGCCACCAACATCTACTACCTCGATGGTGCCTACTACTACGTGGAGGCCGCTGACGAACAAGAGTAGTTTAGGAGGTTCCCAGGTAGGAGGCCTCGCCTCGTTGAATCGATGTATGTTCTGTGCTAGCCTTCTCTAAGGCATTCCCTTGTTTTATGTCGGTACTCAGATATTTGTTGCTTTCCTTGACTCGTGTGTTTCTCAAGCTTCTTTATTCTAGACCTCGAGGCCCCTGGTTTGTAATATGAAGCTCGTATGTTTTTATTTGTGTCTAGAGTTGTGTTGTGATATCTTCTCGTGAGTCCTTGAGCTTTCTCGTACGCGCTTGCATGTATGATTAGTGTACGATCAAATCAAGGGCGTCACATATTTCTTCTCCAATATTTGGTTTTTATCTCGCCAACTTGATCTTTTATCTTGCAATGGGAAGAAGTGATTCATGATGGGTTCGATCTTGCGGTGCTTCTCAGTGAAAGAAAGAGACATGAAACGCATGTATCGTTGCTATCAAGGATAAACTGATGGGGTCTATTCCTAGATGAATAGATCTTGTCTACATCATGTCAACGTTCTTAAATTATTACTCCATTTCTCCATGAACTCAATACTCTAGATGCATGCTGGATAGTGGTCGGTTTGTGGAGTAATAGAAGTAGATGCAGGCAGAAGTCAGTCTGCCTATCTTGGACGGAATGCCTATATACATGATCATTGTCTTGAATGTCATTATAATTATTTTCTCTTCTATCAATTGCCCAACAGTAATTTGTCTACCCATCGTTTTCTATTTCTCGAGAGAAGACACTAGTGAAACTGACGACCCTCGGGACTACTTGACATCATTCATTTGCAATATCTACTTTGCTATTTGCGTTTCTATTTTATTTTCCGTTTTATTTTCATATCTATATTATCAGAAGACACAAAAATACCTTGTTGTCTTGTATTTGCTATCACTCTTATTTCCATCTATGAATCTATCCTTACTTTAGCCACGAGGGTTGACAACCCCTCCACGTGTTGGGTTGCGAGAATTTTCTATTTGTGTGTTGGTACTGCTTACATAGTCTTGTGATCTTCCTACTGGAGTGATACCTTGTTTTCATAACTGAGGGAAATAATTGTCATCATTGTGCTACATCACCCTTTAAGCTTGGAGGGAAACCAACGCATTCAGCGGGGAGTCAAGATTTCTCGCGCCATTGCCGGGGAAGATCAAGTCAAGATCGATCAAGTTCCTACACACAAATATCATGTCCTTGCAATTACGTTATTTTCCATTTGCCTCTCGTTTTTCTCTCCTACACTTCACAAAAAATTTCCTTTTTATTTTGCCTTCTTTCTGTTTGCCGTTTTATTGCCGGATCTCTTGTTTGCTTGAGTTCTTGCTTGCGTAGTCACGATGATTCATATAAACATTAAGTTGTGTCATTTTTCCACTACCAATAACAATGATTTTATTAGCACCCCGATTGCTCCTCTCACCACTAGTGCGGAGTCTTTTGATATTAATGCAGCTTCGTTGAATCTTGTTATGACAGAGCAATTCTCCAGCACACTTAATGAGGATGCCGCATCCCATCTAAAAAGTTTCATAGAATTGTATGATTTGCAAAAGAAGAAGCATGTGGACACTGATATTGCCAAGTTGAAATTATTTACATTCTCTTTGTGTGATCATGCTAAAATTTTGTTTTCATCTTTGCCAGGAAATAGTATCAACTCTTGGAACAAGGGCAAAGATGATTTTATCACAAAGTAGTTTCCTCCCGTGAAAACTATTTCTCTTTGAAATCAGATTATTAATTTTAAACAACTTGAGCATGATCATGTTGCCCAATCTTGGAACAGGTTGAAATTGATGATAAGAAATTGCCCAACTCATGGTTTGAATTTGTGGATGATCATACAATTTTTTTATGTGGGATTGAATTTTGTTTCTACAAATATTTTAGATTCCGTCGTGGGTGGTACTTTTATGGAAATTACTTTGGGCAATGCTACTAAATTTCTAGATAACATTATGGCTAATTATTCACAATGACATACTCAAAGAGCTACTACTAGTAAAAAGCTAATTCTATTAAAGAAATTGATACTTTGAGTGATAAAGTTGATGCTATTAGGAAATGGGTTGCTAGTAAGCATGATCCTATTAATCCTAATGATGTTCCTTTGTCTACTTTGATTGACAAAAATAATGATCCCATAGATGTGAATATTTTCTCGCGAAACAACTTTAATAATAATGTTTATAGGAACAATTTTAATCCTAGGCCGTATCTTGGAAGTTATTCAATTCATTATGGTAATTCCTATGGTAATTATCATAATAATAATGGTAGGACACCATCTCATTTTGAGATTAATATTAAGGAATTGATCAACGCACAAAAATCTTTCAATACTACGATATAAAAAAGTTGAATATGATTGATGATATGTCTAGAAGCATTGATAGAATTTCGCATGATGTAGAAAATCTCAAGAATAATTTTTTCCTAAGGTTTCTATTAATGAATCAATTAAAGATTTATATGTATCCATAGATGAAAGTAAGAAAAGAACTGCTATGCTTAGAGCTAAAAGAGAATTTCTAGAAAGAGCGTTTCCCGATTGCTTTCATAAAAATTATGAAGAGATTAAAATGATTGGTGTTTCTTCTAATTAGTCCATGTTTAGTAATTTGAAAATTAATGATGAGGGAACTGAAGAAGGGTCAACTTTATCTCGAGGGCGTTCCCATGATTTGGAGGGTGAAAATCCTATTAAAAAAATTGATAAAAGTGGGATTGAAGAGGTCAAAACTTTAGCTAGTGATGCACCCACTATTTTGGATGGATTGTAATTTTTTTTATTTTGATAGCACCTCTTTGATAGAATGTATTTCTATGTTGAAATTTATGATAAATTCACCCAATGCCTATGAACAAAATAATGCTTTTACTAAACATATTTCGGATGCGGTAATAAAAGCTTTGGAAGAAAAGTTAGAGCTAGAGATTTAATTTCCTAGAAAATTACATGATGAATGGGAACCACCATTAATATCAAAATTAAGTATTTCGAGTGCTATGCTTTATGTGATTAGGGTGCTAGTATTTCCATAATTACAAAATCTCTTTCTGATGTCCCTGGTCTTACCAATATTGAATAATGTTCTCTCAATTTGAACTTGCTCGATTCTACTATTATAAAGTCTATGGGAAGAATTAATGATGTTCTTATTCTTGCAAATAGGAATTATGTGCCCATAGATTTTATTGTTCTTGATATTGATTGCAATTCGTCTTGTCCAATAATTCTTGGTAGACTTTTCTTGCGAACTATAGGGGCCGTAATTCATATGAAAGAAGGGAATATTAAATTATAGTTTCCACTAAGAAAAGCCATGGAAATCTTCCCTAGAACTAAGATTAAATTACCACATGAATCAATCATGAGGGCAACGTATGGATCAATCACTAAGGATGGCATCACTTAAAGTCTACTCCCTCCGTCCCAAAATAAGTGTCTCAAGCTTAGTACAAATTTATGCTAGAGCTAATACAAAGTTGACACACTTATTTTGGACGGAGGGATTATTCTATATGCCTAGCTAGGCGCGTAAAATGATATCGCTTGTTGGGAGGCAACCCAATGAATAAAATTTATTTTTCAATTTTTTTCTGTTCTTAAGTGTTTGCACAATTATGCTACTGTTATAATTATATCTTTTGTGTTTTATTTATTGTTTGTGCCAAGTAAATCCTTTGGGATCATGTGGGATGTTACTTTCTTTAATCCTCTTGAAAAAAAGAAACTTTTACGTCGACTAGAAAAATCCTAAAAAATATAGAAATGTGAAAAGGGTTTGAAATTTTTACACAAGATTGATATACAAATTACCGACATTGTCCAAAATTTTAGAATTTTTGGAGTTACAGAAGTATGAATAAAATTATAGTCTTTAAAGACTATTTTGTTTTCGACAAATTTTGTTTTCTTTGCGTTCTGTGCTTGTTTTGATGATACTATGGCTTGTATCGGGGGGTATAAGCCATGGTAAAGTTAAAATACATTAGGTATAATGCAAAAGAACAAAATTGGAATAGGTTTTAAACAATACCGAAAGTAACTTTTTGTTTTCTTATACTAAGGATCTCATGATTTGTTTTTTGAGTTTTGTGTGATTGAAGTTTTCAAGTTTTGAGTGAGATCACGATGGATGAAGGAATAAGGTGTGATAAAATCCTAAGCTTGGGGATTCCCCATGTCACCCCAAATTAATATCTAAGGAGTACCAAGCAACTAAGATTGGGGATGCCCCCGAAGGCATCGCTATTTCTTGTAATAACCATCAGTAATTTTACTTGGAGCTATATTTTTATTCGTCACATATCATGAGTTTTGCTTGGAGCGTCTTGTATCATTTTTGTATTTGGTTTCTTTGTTGGTTAGTTTGTTATAATAAACCTTGCTAGACACACCCATTGGAGAGAGCTAAATTATGCTATGATCTGTTAGAATCGCTCTTTATGCTTCACTTCAATATTTCGAGCCATGGAATTTCTCAAGTGCTTCACTTATACCTTTTTAGCATGATGGTGCTATTACTTTGAAGAAATTTTCTCTCATGCTTCACTTAGATTATTTTGAGAGAAGTAGATATTTTGAAGAAATCCTCTCTTGCTTCACTTATATTATTTTGAGAGTTGAAAATTTTAAAGAAACGTGTGTTCTCTTTATTCACTTATATTTGTTTGAGAGCTTGTTATTTGCAATGGCAATTTGCTTTAAATGAAATTAGTACCAAAGTGGTAAATATCCAGGAAAGATATAATAAAAACTTTCATGAAGATCAATGGATATTAAACTTGATTCTTTGCAATAGTTTTGCGATATGACGATAGTGATATGTGAGTTATGTTGATGATTAATTATGCTTTAGTAAGAATATTGGTGTTAAGGTTTGTGATTCCCTATGCTTGCACATGAAGTTAATTATGCTATGAAATTACATCCTACTTGTGCTGCATTATTCGGTGTTTGTTATGTTTAATGTTCACTTATGATGGTTTTCATTCCTTGGTTCGGCGCTTCTCAATCTATTGCTAGCCTTCACTTGTACTAAGCGGGAATACTGCTTGTGCATCAAAAATCCTAAATCCAATATTGTGCCAAATGAGTCCACCATACCTACGTATATGCAGTATTCCAATGTGGTTCCAAGTAAATTTGCAAGTGCCAACTCTAATGTTCAAAATAAGTTTATGTTTGGTGTGCCCGTACCACTCATGAAGCGGCAAGGGGTGGGAGGTATCTTCCATGTTAAATAGGTTATTCTCAAGATGAGTATTTATTCACTTGTCATTGCACGAGAGTATGGCGGTAATAGGGATGCCCAGTCCCAAAGTGAAAAAGAAATTATTCTATGTTGTTAAATAATAAATTATTTGGAAAGTGTTGGTATGGACGGTACCCGTGGATATGGCTAGCCGTGGAATGTGAAAGACTGGTGGAAAAAGGAATACACTTTATTTTCAGTTTGGGAACCGCCTATAATTTGTTTAGAATGGAGGATACTCGAAACTCTTAGTCGTTTTTGTTGACAGGAAAAGCATACCAGCCAAAAAACATATCTCTAATTTTTTCACTTTGAGCTCTCGCACCTCTACGAATCCATGCTTCCCTCTGTGAAGGGCCTATCTATTTACTTTATGTAATTTTTATTTTTTAATTTGACTCTCCATATCTATTATATACTTAAAACGATAGAAAAGTAACGGCGGAGATTGACCGCTCAGAATTTAAGAAATATGAGCGGACTAGATTAACTCAACTCCCTCTGGAAAAAAAGATGTACTATTACATGTAAATATTATAAGGTGAACGTTCAAAAGGATTGGCACGTCACATAAGAATAAGTTCAACACGTTTATCTAGCACATATGTCTTTTCTCAAAAAATTCACCTTGCGGAAAAAAAGATGTACCATTACATGTAAATATTATAAGGTGAACGTGTAGATATAAGTCTCACTAAAAAATCATGGTAGAGTCCAAGGACTCCAAAGCATAGTCACGTGTACATATCAATCTCTTTAAAAAAATCATGGCAGACTCCAACTAGAACTGATCCCGTACGATCATTGTGGACAGCAGTAAATCAGTTTGGAGGACTCCAAAGCATACGTTCTAATAAAAGGAAGTTTGATCCTGAAAAAATAAATAATCCCTCCGTCTCAGAATAAATGTCTCAGCTTTGTACTAGCTCTAGTATAAAATTATATTAAGCTTAAAACACTTATTTTGAGACGGAGAGAGCAGAAGTTATGGACCATACTTCTGTTCAGCTTAGTTTGCTAGACTGGGCCACTATAGCTGCATCTATTTATGCCTTAGAAACAATACGTCATGTCAACAAAAAAGAGTACGTTGTTCCGGTCAATGAAGGGGAAAAAAGCACACCCCTGACACTGGTTCAATCTCTAACCATACACATACGTCATATTAAAATGAAAAGAACATTTGCTCCCGTTGAGGAAAAATAGGAACTCGCTGTGAAGACTTTGGTTGAGTCTCCAACCATATACGCACATATTATTGTATACAACTTTTTTGATTAATTGTGATCTTTAACTCGACAGATTTTGTATATGGACATAAAAAAATACAATATGGTTTCGTTCAACTCAAAAATCATTGATTTTTTATTGGTGTAACATAGAAAAATATATATTTTACGAATTTGAGTTGAATGAAAATTTAGGTACAAAATTTTAAAAATATCTAGATTTAAAATTTAAATAATCAATTCTACGAATCAAATATTCCATCAAACCATGTTATCGACTGTGTTGGAAATATGCCCTAGAGGCAATAATAAATTAGATATTGTTATATTTCTTTGTTCATGATAATCGTTTATTATCCATGCTATAATTGTATTGATTGGAAACACAATACTTGTGTGGATACATAGACAAAACACTGTCCCTAGTAAGCCTCTAGTTGACTAGCTCGTTGATCAAAGATGGCCAAGGTTTCCTGGCCATAGGCAAGTGTTGTTACTTGATAATGGGATCACATCATTAGGAGAATCATGTGATGGACTAGACCCAAAATAATAGACGTAGCATGTTGATCGTGTCATTTTGTTGCTACTGTTTTCTGCGTGTCAAGTATTTGTTCCTATGACCATGAGATCATATAACTCACTGACACCGGAGGAATGCTTTGTGTGTATCAAATGTCGCAACGTAACTGGGTGACTATAAAGATGCTCTACAGGTATCTCGAAGGTGTTAGTTGAGTTAGTATGGATCGAGACTGGGATTTGTCACTCCGTGTGACGGAGAGTTATCTCGGGGCCCATTCGGTAATACAACATCACACACAAGCCTTGCAAGCAATGTGACTTAGTGTAAGTTGCGGGATCTTGTATTACGGAACGGGTAAAGAGACTTGCCGGTAAACGAGATTGAAATAGGTATGCAGATACTGACGATCGAATCTCGGGCAAGTAACATACCGAAGGACAAAGGGAATGACATACGGGATTATATGAATCCTTGGCACTGAGGTTCAAACGATAAGATCTTCGTAGAATATGTAGGATCCAATATGGGCATCCAGGTCCCGCTATTGGATATTGACCGAGGAGTCTCTCGGGTCATGTCTACATAGTTCTCGAACCCGCAGGGTCTGCACACTTAAGGTTCGACGTTGTTTTATGCGTATTTGAGTTATATGGTTGGTTACCGAATGTTGTTCGGAGTCCCGGATGAGATCACGGACGTCACGAGGGTTTCCGGAACGGTCCGGAAGCGAAGATTGATATATAGGATGACCTCATTTGATTACCGGAAGGTTTTCGGAGTTACCCGGAATGTACCGGGAATGACGAATGAGTTCCGGGTGTTCACCGGGGGGGGGGGGGGGGGGCAACCCACCCCGGGGAAGCCCATAGGCCTTGGGGGTGGCGCACCAGCCCTTAGTGGGCTGGTGGGACAGCCCAAGAAGGCCCTATGCGCCATAGGAAGAAAATCAAAGAGAAAAGAAAAAAAAAGGAGGAGGTGGGAAAGGGAAGAAGGACTCCACCTTCCAAACCAAGTTGGATTCGGTTTGGAAGGGGAGACCTTCCCCCCTTTGGCTCGGCCGACCCCCTTGGGGCTCCTTGAGCCCCAAGGTAAGGCCCCCCCTCTCCCACCTATATATACGGAGGTTTTAGGGCTGATTTGAGACGACTTTTCCACGGCAGCCCGACCACATACCTCCACGGTTTTTCCTCTAGATCGCGTTTCTGCGGAGCTCGGGCGGAGCCCTACTGAGATAAGATCACCACCAACCTCCGGAGCACCGTCACGCTGTCGAAGAACTCATCTACCTCTCCGTCTCTCTTGCTGGATCAAGAAGGCCGAGATCATCGTCGAGCTATACGTGTGCTGAACGCGGAGGTGCCGTCCGTTCGGCACTAGATCGTGGGACTGATCGCGGGGCGGATCGAGGGACGTGAGGACGTTCCACTACGTGAGGACGTTCTGCTATACGGTCTACAAGGGTACGTAGATCACACATCCCCTCTCGTAGATGGACATCACCATGATAGGTCTTCGTGCGCCAAGAGCAAGAAATCAAAGGAAAAGAAAAAAAAAGAGGGAAGAAGTGGGAAGGGAGGGGGACTCCTCCCACCAAACCAAGTCCAACTCGGTTTGGGGGGGAGTCCTCCCCCCCTTGGCTCGGCCGACCCCTTGGGAGTCCCTTGGACCCCAAGGCAAGGTCCCCCTCCCTCCTCCTATATATATGGGGCTTTTAGGGCAGATTTGAGACGACTTTCTCACGGCTGCCCGACCACATACCTCCATAGTTTTTCCTCTAGATCGCGTTTCTGTGGAGCTCGGGCGGAGCCCTGCTGAGACGAGATCATCACCAACCTCCGGAGCGCCGTCACGCTGCCAGAGAACTCTTCTACCTCTCCGTCTCTCTTGCTGGATCAAGAAGGCCGAGATCATCGTCGAGCTGTACGTGTGCTGAACGCGGAGGTGCCGTCCGTTCGGTACTAGATCGTGGGACTGATCGCGGGATTGTTCACGGGGCGGATCGAGGGACGTGAGGACGTTCCACTACATCAACCGCGTTCTCTAACGCTTCTGCTGTACGATCTACAAGGGTACGTAGATCACTCATCCCCTCTCGTAGATGGACATCACCATGATAGGTCTTCGTGCGCGTAGGAAAATTTTTGTTTCCCATGCGACGTTCCCCAACAGTGGCATCATGAGCTAGGTTCATGCGTAGATGTCTTCTCGAGTAGAACACAAAAGTTTTTGTGGGAGGTGATGTGCGTTTTGCAGCCCTCCTTAGTATTTTCTTGATTCCGCGGTATTGTTGGATCGAAGCGGCTCGGACTGACATTACTCGTGCGCTTACGAGAGACTGGTTTCATCGCTACGAGTAACTCCGTTGCTCAAAGATGACTGGCGGGTGTCAGTTTCTCCAACTTTAGTTGAATCGGAATTGACCGAGGAGGTCCTTGGATGAGGTTAAATAGCAATTCATATATCTCCGTTGTGGTGTTTACGTAAGTAAGATGCGATCCTACTAGATACCCATGGTCACCACGTAAAACATGCAACAACAAAATTAGAGGACGTTTAACTTGTTTTTGCAGGGTATGCTTGTGATGTGATATGGCCAACGATGTGATGTGATATATTGGATGTATGAGATGATCATGTTGTAATAGTTAATATCGACTTGCACGTCGATGGTACGGCAACCGGCAGGAGCCATAGGGTTGTCTTTAAACTAACGTTTGTGCTTGCAGATGCGTTTACTATATTGCTAGGACGTAGCTTTAGTAGTAATAGCATGAGTAGCACGACAACCCCGATGGCGACACGTTGATGGAGATCATGGTGTGACGCCGGTGAAAAAAAGATCGTGTCGGTGCTTTGGTGATGGAGATCAAGAAGCGCATGATGCTGGCCATATCATGTCACTTATGAATTGCATGTGATGTTAATCCTTTTTGCACCTTATCTTGCTTAGAACGACGGTAGCATTATGAGGTGATCTCTCACTAAAATTTCAAGATGAAATTGTGTTCTCCCCGACTGTGCACCGTTGCGATAGTTCTTCGTTTCGAGACACCACGTGATGATCGGGTGTGATAGACTCAACGTTCACATCCAACGGGTGCAAAACAGTTGCGAACACAGAACACTCGGGTTAAGCTTGACGAGCCTAGCATGTGCAGACATGGCCTCGGAACACATGAGACCGAAAGGTCGAGCATGAATCGTATAGTTGATATGATTAGCATAGAGATGCTTACCACTGAAACTATTCTCGACTCATGTGATGATCGGACTTGAGATAGTGGATTTGGATCATGTACCACTCAAATGACTAGAGAGATGTACTTTTTGAGTGGGAGTTCTTAAGTAATATGATTAATTGAACTAATTGTCATGAACATAGTCTAATGGTCTTTGCGAATTATGATGTAGCTTGCGCTATAGCTCTACTGTTTTTATATGTTCCTAGAGAAAATTTAGTTGAAAGTTGATAGTAGCAAACTTTGAAGAGGATTGTCCTCGTTGCTGCGCAGAAGGCTTATGTCCTTAATGCACCACTCGGTGTGCTGCACCTCGAGCGTCGTCTGTGGATCCTGTGAACATCCGACATACACGTTTTTGATGACTACACGATAGTTCAGTGCAAAATACTTAATGGCTTAGAAGCAAGGCACCGAAGATGTCTTGAAACGTCACGGAACATAAGTGATGTTCTAAAGAGATGAAACTGTGATTTCATGCTCGTGCCCTTGTTGAGAGGTACGAGACCTCCCACAAGATTCTTTGTCCACAAAGTAAAGGAGAAAAGCTCAATCGTTGAACGTGTGCTCAGATTGTCTGAGTACGACAATCACTTGAATCAAGTGGGAGTTAATCTTCCAGATGAGATAGTGATGGTTCTCCAAAGTCACTGCCACCAAGCTGTGAGAGCTTCGTGATGAACTATAACATATCAAGGATAGATAAAATGATCCTTGAGCGATTTCCGATGTTTGACACTGCGAAAGTAGAAATCAAGAAGGAGCATCAATAGTTGATGGTTTGTACTGTTGGGGAACGTCGCATGGGAAACAAAAAATTTCCTTCGTGCACGAAGACCTATCATGGTGATGTCCATCTACGAGAGGGGATGAGTGATCTACGTACCCTTGTAGATCATACAGCAGAAGCGTTAGAGAATGCGGTTGATGTAGTGGAACGTCCTCACGTCCCTCGATCCGCCCCGCGAATAATCCCGCGATCAGTCCCACGATCTAGTACCGAACGGACGACACCTCCGCGTTCAGCACACGTAGAGCTCGACGATGATCTCGGCCTTCTTGATCCAGCAAGAGAGACGGAGAGGTAGAAGAGTTCTCCGGCAGCGTGACGGCGCTCCGGAGGTTGGTGATGATCTCGTCTCAGCAGGGCTCCGCCCGAGCTCCGCAGAAACGCGATCTAGAGGAAAAACTATGGAGGTATGTGGTCGGGCAGCCGTGAGAAAGTCGTCTCAAATCTGCCCTAAAAGCCCCATATATATAGGAGGAGGGAGGCGGACCTTGCCTTGGGGTCCAAGGGACTCCCAAGGGGTTGGCCGAGCCAAGGGGGGAGGACTCCCCCCCCCCAAACCAAGTTGGACTTGGTTTGGTGGGAGGAGTCTCCCTCCCTTCCCACTTCTTCCCTCTTTTTTTTTTCTTTTCCTTTGATTTCTTTCTCTTGGCGCATAGGCCCCCTTGGGGCTGTCCCACCAGCCCACTAAGGGCTGGTGTGTCTCCCCAAAGCCTATGGGCTTCCCCGGGGTGGGTTGCCCCCCCCCCCCCGGTGAACTCCCGGAACCCATTCGTCATTCCCGGTACATTCCCGGTAACTCCGAAAACCTTCCGGTAATCAAATGAGGTCATCCTATATATCAATCTTCGTTTCCGGACCATTACGGAAACCCTCGTGACGTCCGTGATCTCATCCGGGACTCCGAACAACATTCGGTAACCAACCATATAACTCAAATACGCATAAAACAACGTCGAACCTTAAGTGTGCAGACCCTGCGGGTTCGAGAACTATGTAGACATGACCCGAGAGACTCCTCGGTCAATATCCAATAGCGGGACCTGGATGCCCATATTGGATCCTACATATTCTACGAAGATCTTATCGTTTGAACCTCAGTGCCAAGGATTCGTATAATCCCGTATGTCATTCCCTTTGTCCTTCGGTATGTTACTTGCCCGAGATTCGATCGTCAGTATCCGCATACCTATTTCAATCTCGTTTACCGGCAAGTCTCTTTACTCGTTCCGTAACACAAGATCCCGCAACTTACACTAAGTTACATTGCTTGCAAGGCTTGTGTGTGATGTTGTATTACCGAGTGGGCCCCGAGATACCTCTCCGTCACACGGAGTGACAAATCCCAGTCTTGATCCATACTAACTCAACTAACACCTTCGGAGATACCTGTAGAGCATCTTTATAGTCACCCAGTTACGTTGCGACGTTTGATACACACAAAGCATTCCTCCGGTGTCAGTGAGTTATATGATCTCATGGTCATAGGAATAAATACTTGACACGCAGAAAACAGTAGCAACAAAATGACACGATCAACATGCTCCGTCTATTAGTTTGGGTCTAGTCCATCACGTGATTCTCCCAATGACGTGATCCAGTTATCAAGCAACAACACCTTGTTCATAATCAGAAGACACTGACTATCATCGATCAACTAGCTAGCCAACTAGAGGCATGCTAGGGACGGTGTTTTGTCTATGTATCCACACATGTAAATGAGTCTTCATTCAATACAATTAAAGCATGGATAATAAACTATTATCTTGATACAGGAATTATAATAATAACTATACATTTATTATTGCCTCTAGGGCATAATTCCAACAGTCTCCCACTTGCACTAGAGTCAATAATCTTGCCCTCACATCACCATGTGAATTACATTGTAATAAATCTAACACCCATACAGTTCTGGTGTCGATCATGTTTTGGCCGTCGAAGTGGTTTAGTCAGCGGGTCTGTTACATTCAGATCCGTGTGCACTTTGCATATATTTACGTCCTCCTCCTCGACGTAGTCGCGGATGAGGTTGAAGCGTCGTTTGATGTGTCCGGTCTTCTTGTGAAACCTTGGTTCCTTTGCTAAGGCAATGGCACCAGTGTTGTCACAGAACAAGGTTATTGGATCCAGTGCACTTGGCACCACTCCAAGATCCGTCATGAACAGCTTCATCCAGACACCCTCCTTAGCCGCCTCCGAGGCAGCCATGTACTCCGCTTCACATGTAGAATCTGCTACGACGCTTTGCTTGGAACTGCACCAGCTTACTGCACCCCCATTAAGAATAAATACGTATCCGGTTTGCGACTTAGAGTCGTCCGGATCTTTGTCAAAGCTTGCATCGACGTAACGTTTTACGGCGAGCTCTTCGTCACCTCCATACACGAGAAACATCTCCTTAGTACTTTTCACGTACTTCAGGATATTCTTGACCGCCGTCTAGTGATCCACTCCTGGATTACTCTGGAACCTACCTGCCATACTTATGGCCAGGCTAACATCCGGTCTAGTGCACAGCATTGCATACATGATAGAGCCTATGGCTGAAGCATAGGGGACGGAGCGCATATGCTCTCTATCTTCATCAGTTGCTAGGCACTGAGTCTTACTCAATCTCGTACCTTGTAACACTGGTAAGAACCCTTTCTTGGACTGTTCCATTTTGAACCTCTTCAAAACTTTATCAAGGTATGTGCTTTGTGAAAGTCCTATCAGGCGTTTTGATCTATCCCTATAGATCTTAATGCCTAGAATGTAAGCAGCTTCTCCTAGGTCCTTCATAGAGAAACTTTTATTCAAGTAACCTTTTATGCTCTCCAAAAGCTCTACGTTGTTTCCAATCAGTAATATGTCATCCACATATAATATTAGAAACGCCACAGAGCTCCCACTCACTTTCTTGTAAATACAAGATTCTCCAACCACTTGTATAAACCCAAATGCTTTGATCACCTCATCAAAGCGTTTGTTCCAACTCCGAGATGCTTGCACCAGTCCATAAATGGATCGCTGGAGCTTGCACACCTTGTCAGCATTTTTAGGATCGACAAAACCTTCGGGTTGCATCATATACAACTCTTCCTTAAGGAAACCGTTAAGGAACGCCGTTTTGACATCCATCTGCCAGATTTCATAATCGAAAAATGCAGCTATTGCTAACATGATTCTGACGGACTTAAGCATCGCTACGGGTGAGAAGGTCTCATCATAGTCAACTCCTGGAACTTGTGAAAAACCCTTTGCCACAAGTCGAGCTTTATAAACGGTCACATTACCGTCAGCGTCCGTCTTCTTCTTAAAGATCCATTTGTTCTGAATAGCCTTGCGGCCCTCAGGTAGTATCTCCAAAGTCCACACTTTGTTCTCATACATGGATCCTATCTCGGATTTCATGGCTTCTAGCCATTTGTTGGAATCTGGGCCCACCATTGCTTCTTCATAATTCGCAGGTTCATTGTTGTCTAACAACATGATTGACAAGACGGGATTACCGTACCACTCTGGAGCAGCGCGTGATCTCGTCGACCTGCGTGGTTCAACAGAAACTTGAACTGGAGTTTCATGATCATCATCATTAACTTCCTCCTCAACCGGCGTCGCAACGACAGAGGTTTCCCCTTGCCCTGCGCCACCATTGAGAGGGATGAGAGGTTCGACAACCTCGTCAAGTTCTATCTTCCTCCCACTCAATTCTCTCGAGAGAAACTCCTTCTCGAGAAAAGTTCCGTTCTTAGCAACAAACACTTTGCCCTCGGATTTGAGATAGAAGGTGTACCCAACTATCTCTTTTGGGTAACCTATGAAGACGCTCTTTTCCGCTTTGGGTTCCAGCTTTTCAGGCTGAAGCTTTTTGACATAAGCATCACATCCCCAAACTTTAAGAAACGACAACTTTGGCCTTTTGCCATACCACAGTTCGTATGGTGTCGTCTCAACGGATTTCGATGGTGCCCTATTTAAAGTGAATGCAGCTGTTTCTAATGCATAACCCCAAAATGATAACGACAAATCAGTAAGAGACATCATAGATCGCACCATCTCTAACACAAGTACGATTACGACGTTCGGACACACCATTACGCTGTGGTGTTCCAGGAGGTGTTAACTGCGAAACAATTCCACATTGTCTTAAGTGAGTACCAAACTCGAAACTCAGATATTCACCCCCACGATCAGACCATTGGAACTTGTCTTTTTTTTACGATGATTTTCCACTTCACTCTGAAATTGCTTGAACTTTTCAAATGTTTCAGACTTGTGCTTCATCAAGTAGACATAACCATATCTACTTAAATCGTCAGTGAAGGTGAGAAAATAACGATATCCGCCGCGTGCCTCCATGCTCATTGGACCACACACATCGGTATGTATGATTTCCAACAAGTCACTTGCACGCTCCATTGTTCTGGAGAACGGAGTCTTAGTCATCTTGCCCATGAGGCATGGTTCGCACGTGTCAAGTGAATCAAAGTCAAGTGACTCCAAAAGTCCATCAGCATGGAGTTTCTTCATGCGCTTTACACCAATATGACCCAAGCGGCAGTGCCACAAAAATATGGACTCTAACTCTTTTGGTCTCAATGCTATGTATATGCGTATTGCTATCAAGATTCAATATGAACAATCCTCTCACATTCGGTGCATGACCATAAAAGATGTTACTCATAGAAATAGAACAACCATTATTCTCAGACTTAAAAGAGTAACCGTCTCGCAATAAACAAGATCCAGATATAATGTTCATGCTCAACGCAGGCACTAAATAACAATGATTTAAGTTCATCACTAATCCCGATGGTAGTTGAAGTGACACTGTGCCGACGGCGATTGCATCAACCTTGGAACCGTTTCCTACGCGCATCGTCACTTCGTCTTTCGCCAGCCTTCGTCTATTCCGCAGTTCCTGCTTCGAGTTGCAAATGTGAGCAACAGAACCGGTATCGAATACCCAGGCACTACTACGAGAGCCGGTTAAGTACACATCAATAACATGTATATCAAATATACCTGATTTTTCTTTGCCTGCCTTCTTATCTGCCAGATACTTGGGGCAATTGCGCTTCCAGTGACCCATACCCTTGCAATAGAAGCACTCTGTTTCAGGCTTAGGTCCAGCCTTGGGTTTCTTCGGTGGATTGGCAACAGGCTTGCCGCTCTTCTTCGAATTGCCCTTCTTGCCTTTGCCGTTTCTCTTGAAACTAGTGGTCTTGCTCACCATCAACACTTGATGCTCTTTACGGAGTTCAGACTCTGCGACTTTCAGCATCGCAAACAAC
The DNA here is from genome assembly GCF_904849725.1 of Hordeum vulgare subsp. vulgare. Taxonomy (NCBI): domain Eukaryota; kingdom Viridiplantae; phylum Streptophyta; class Magnoliopsida; order Poales; family Poaceae; genus Hordeum; species Hordeum vulgare. The sequence continues at coordinate 437,752,506 of NC_058522.1, read as the reverse complement.
TCACCGGGAGACTTGTTCATCCCTTGCATGTTGTAGTTCAACACAAAGCCTTTATAGCTTGGCGGCAGTGATTGAAGGATTCTGTCAGTGATAGCTTCTTGCGGGAGTTCAATCCCGAGTTCAGCTAGACGGTTTGAGTACCCAGACATTTTGAGCACATGTTCACTGACAAACGAGTTTTCCTCCATCTTGCAAGCATAGAATTTATCGGAGGTCTCATACCTCTCGATCCGGGCGTTCTTCTGAAAGATAAACTTCAACTCCTGGAACATCTCAAATGCTCCATGACGCTCAAAGCGACGTTGAAGTCCCGGTTCTAAGCCATACAAGACTGCACATTGAACTATTGAGTAGTCCTCCTTACGTGCTAACCAAGCGTTCTTAACATCCTGATCAGCCGTAGCGGGTGGTTCATCTCCTAGCGCAGCATTAAGGACATAAACCTTCTTTCCAGCTTGTAAGATTAGCTTAAGATTACAAGCCCAGTCTACAAAGTTGCTTCCATCATCTTTCAACTTAGCTTTCTCTAGGAACGTATTAAAATTCAGGATGACACTTGCGTGAGCCATGATCTACAACACAAATATATTCAAAGTGGACTTAGACCATGTTCAAGATAATTAGAGTTCAACTTAATCAAATTATATGCTAAACTCCCACTCAAAAAGTACATCTCTCTAGTCATTTGAGTGGTTCATGATCCACTTACACTATCCCAACTCCGATCATCACGTGAGTTGAGTATAGTTTCAGTGGTAAGCATCCCTATGCTAATCATATCAACTATATGATTCATGATCGACCTTTCGGTCTCATGTGTTCCGAGGCCATGTCTGCACATGCTAGGCTCGTCAAGCTTAACCCGAGTGTTCCGCGTGCGCAACTGTTTTGCACCCGTTGTATGTGAACGTCGAGTCTATCACACCCGATCATCACGTGGTGTCTCGAAACGACGAACTGTAGCAACGGTGCACAGTCGGGGAGAACACAATTTCATCTTCAAATTTTAGTGAGAGATCACCTCATAATGCTACCGTCGTTCTAAGCAAAATAAGGTGCATAAAAGGATTAACATCACATGCAATTCATAAGTGACATGATATGGCCATCATCACGTGCTTCTTGATCTCCATCACCAAAGCACCGGCACGATCTTCTTGTCACCGGCGCCACACCATGATCATCCATCAACGTGTTGCCATCGTGGTTGTCGTGCTACTGATGCTATTACTACTATAGCTACATCCTAGCAAAATAGTAAACGCATCTGCAAGCACATATGTTAGTATAAAGACAACCCTATGGCTCCTGCCGGTTGCCGTACCATCGACGTGCAAGTCGATATTTCTATTACATCATGATCATCTCATACATCCAATATATCACATCACATCGTTGGCCATATCACATCACAATCATACCCTGCAAAAACAAGTTAGACGTCCTCTAATTTTGTTGTTGCAAGTTTTACGTGGTGACCAAGGGTATCTAGTAGAATCGCATCTTACTTACGCAAACACCACAACGGAGATATATGAGTTGCTATTTAACCTCATCCAAGGACCTCCTCGGTCAAATCCGATTCAACTAAAGTTGGAGAAACCGACACTTGCCAGTCATCTTTGAGCAAAGGGGGTTACTCGTAACGATGAAACCAGTCTCTCGTAAGCGTACGAGTAATGTCGGTCCAAGCCGCTTCAATCCAACAATACCGTGGAATCAAGAAAAGACTAAGGAGGGCAGCAAAACGCACATCACCGCCCACAAAACCTTTTGTGTTCTACTCGAGAAGACATCTACGCATGAACCTAGCTCATGATGCCACTGTTGGGGAACGTCGCGTGGGAAACAAAAATTTTCCTACGCGCACGAAGACCTATCATGGTGATGTCCATCTACGAGAGGGGATGAGTGATCTACGTACCCTTGTAGATCGTACAGCAGAAGCGTTAGAGAACGCGGTTGATGTAGTGGAACGTCCTCACGTCCCTCGATCCGCCCCGCGAACAATCCCGCGATCAGTCCCACGATCTAGTACCGAACGGACGGCACCTCCGCGTTCAGCACACGTACAGCTCGACGATGATCTCGGCCTTCTTGATCCAGCAAGAGAGACGGAGAGGTAGAAGAGTTCTCTAGCAGCGTGACGGCGCTCCGGAGGTTGGTGATGATCTCGTCTCAGCAGGGCTCCGCCCGAGCTCCACAGAAACGCGATCTAGAGGAAAAACTATGGAGGTATGTGGTCGGGCAGCCGTGAGAAAGTCGTCTCAAATCTGCCCTAAAAGCCCCATATATATAGGAGGAGGGAGGGGGACCTTGCCTTGGGGTCCAAGGGACTCCCAAGGGGTCGGCCGAGCCAAGGGGGGGAGGACTCCCCCCCAAACCGAGTTGGACTTGGTTTGGTGGGAGGAGTCCCCCTCCCTTCCCACTTCTTCCCTCTTTTTTTTCTTTTCCTTTCATTTCTTGCTCTTGGCGCATAGGCCCCCTTGGGGCTGTCCCACAGCCCACTAAGGGCTGGTGTGTCTCCCCAAAGCCTATGGGCTTCCCCGGGATGGGTTGCCCCCCGCGGTGAACTCCCGGAACCCATTCGTCATTCCCGGTACATTCCCGGTAACTCCGAAAACCTTCCGGTAATCAAATGAGGTCATCCTATATATCAACCTTCGTTTCCGGACCATTCCGGAAACCCTCGTGACGTCCGTGATCTCATCCGGGACTCCGAACAACATTCGGTAACCAACCATATAACTCAAATACGCATAAAACAACGTCGAACCTTAAGTGTGCAGACCCTGCGGGTTCGAGAACTATGTAGACATGACCCGAGAGACTCCTCGGTCAATATCCAATAGCGGGACCTGGATGCCCATATTGGATCCTACATATTCTACGAAGATCTTATCGTTTGAACCTCAGTGCCAAGGATTCGTATAATCCCGTATGTCATTCCCTTTGTCCTTCGGTATGTTACTTGCCCGAGATTCGATCGTCAGTATCCGCATACCTATTTCAATCTCGTTTACCGGCAAGTCTCTTTACTCGTTCCGTAACACAAGAACCCGCAACTTACACTAAGTTACATTGCTTGCAAGGCTTGTGTGTGATGTTGTATTACCGAGTGGGCCCCGAGATACCTCTCCGTCACACGGAGTGACAAATCCCAGTCTTGATCCATACTAACTCAACTAACACCTTCGGAGATACCTGTAGAGCATCTTTATAGTCACCCAGTTACGTTGCGATGTTTGATACACACAAAGCATTCCTCCGGTGTCAGTGAGTTATATGATCTCATGGTCATAGGAATAAATACTTGACACGCAGAAAACAGTAGCAACAAAATGACACGATCAACATGCTACGTCTATTAGTTTGGGTCTAGTCCATCACGTGATTCTCCCAATGACGTGATCCAGTTATCAAGCAACAACACCTTGTTCATAATCAGAAGACACTGACTATCATCGATCAACTGGCTAGCCAACTAGAGGCATGCTAGGGACGGTGTTTTGTCTATGTATCCACACATGTAAATGAGTCTTCATTCAATACAATTAAAGCATGGATAATAAACTATTATCTTGATACAGGAATTATAATAATAACTATACATTTATTATTGCCTCTAGGGCATAATTCCAACATGTAAAACCACTAAGTTTCAAGAAAGGCAAGGGCTAGAAGGGATACTTCGTGAAAGACAAAACAGTTGCTGCACTAATGAAGAGACCCAAGATTAAACCCAAACCCGAGACTAAGTGCTTCTGTAATGAGGGGAACAGTCACTGAGGCGGAGCAACTCTAGATACTTGGTAGATAAGAAGGCTGGCAAAAGTCGAAAGAAGTATATTTGATATACATGATGTTGATGTGTACTTTACTAGTACTCCTAGTAGCATGAGGGTATTGGATACCGGTTCGGTTGCTAAGTGATTAGTAACACGAAATGAAAGCTACGGCATAAACGGAGACTAGCTAAAGGCGAGGTGACGATACGTGTTGGAAGTGTTTCCAAGGTTGATATGATCAAACGTCGCACGCTCCCTCTACCATCGGGATTGGTGTTAAACCTAAATAATTGTTATTTGGTGCTTGCGTTAAGCATGAACATGATTGGATCGTGTTTATTGCAATACGATTATTCATTAAAGAGAATAATGGTTACTCTATTTTCTTGAATAATCACCTTCAATGGTTTATTGAATCTCGATCGTAGTGTTACACATGTTCATGATATTGGTGCCAAAAGATACGAGGTAATGATGATAGTACCACTTACTTGTGGCACTGCCGCTTGAGTCATGTTGGTATAGATTGCATGAAGAGGCTCCATGCTGATGGATCTTTATACTCACTTGATTTTGAATCACTAGTGACATGCAAATCATACCACATGAGCAAGGCCTTGTTTTCATTGAGATGAAATAAGATAGTAACTTGTTGGAAGTGATACATTTTGATGTATGCAGTCCAATGGGTGCTGAGGCACACAGCGGATATCATTATGTTCTTACTTCAATGACGATTTGAGTAGATACTAGAGTATTTGCTTAATGAATCACAAGTCTGAAATATTGAAAAGTTCAATTCTGTTTCGGAGTGAAGTTCGTCGTAACAAGAGGATAAACTGTCTACGATATGATCATAGAAATGAATATCTGAGTTACGAGTTTTGGTACGCAGTTAAGACAATGTGGAAATTGTTTCGCGGTTCATGCCACCTAGAACGTCATAGTGTGATGATGTGTCTGAACGTCATAGCCACGCACTATTTGGTATGGTGCATGCTATGATGTCTCATATCGAATTACCACTATCGTTTATGGGTTATGCATTAGAGACAACCGCATTCACTTTAAATAGGGCACCGCGTATTTCCGTTGAGATGACACAGTACAGACTGAGGTTTAGAGAAATCTAAACTGTCGTTTCTTGAAAGTTTGGGGTTTCGACACTGATGTGAAAAAGTTTCAGTCTGATAAGCTCGAACCCAAAGCGGATAAATGCATCTTCATAGGATATCCAAAACAGTTGGGTACATCTCCTATCTCAGATCCGAAAGCAAAGTGTTTGTTTCTAGAAACGGATCCTTTCTCGAGGAAAGGTTTCTCTCGAAAGAATTGAGTGGGAGGGTGGTAGAACTTGATGAGGTTATTGAACCATCACTTCGACCAGTGTGTAGCAGGGCGTAGGAAGTTGTTCTTGTGGCGCCTACACCAATTGAAGTGAAAGCTGATGATGGTGATCATCGAGCACCGGATCAAGTTACTACAAGCCTCGTAGGTTGACAAGGTCGCGTACTACTACAAGAGTGGTACGGTAACCCTATCTTGGAGGTCATGTCGTTGAGTAACAGTGAACCTACGAGTTATGGAGAAAGAAATGGTGGGCCCAGATTCCGACAAATGGCTGGAAGCCATGAAATCCGAGAGAGGATCCATGTATCAAAACAAAGTATAGACTTTGGAAGAACTACTTGATGGTCATAGGACTATTGAGTAAAGATGGATCTTTAAAAGGAAGACAGACGATGATAGTGATAAGTCACTATTAAGAAAAGCTCGACTTGTCGCAAAGATGTTTCCGACAAGATCAAACAGTTGACTATGATGAGACTTTCTCACTCGTAGCAATGCTAAAAGTCTGTTAGAATTATGTTAGTAGTTGCTGCATTATTTATGAAATATTGCATGTAGGATGTCAAAACATTGTTTCCTCGACGGTTTCCTTGAGCAAACATTGTATGAGATACAACCATGAGGTTTTGTCGATCCTAAAGATACTAGCAAGTATGCAAGCTCCAGCAATCCTTAAATGGACTGGTGCAAGCATCTCGGAGTTGGAATATACACTTTGATGAGATGATCAAAGATTGTCGGTTTGTACGAAGTTTGTGAGAAACTTGTATTTCCAAAGAAGTGAGTGGGAGCACTATAGAATTTCTGATAAGTATATGTGGTTGACCTATTGTGGATCAGAAGTAATGTAGAATTTCTGTAAAGCATACAAGGTTGTTTGAAAGGAGTTTTCAAAGGAATACCTGGATTGAGCTACTTGAAACGTTGAGCATCAAAGATCTATGGAGATAGATCGAAAGCGCTTAATGGAAGTTTCAACAAGATGCATGCCTTGACAAGTTTTGAAGGAGTTCAAAATAGATCAGCAAAGAAGGAGTTCTTGGTTGCGTTGTAAGGTGTGAATATGAGTAAGACTCAAAACCCGACCACGGCAGAATAAAGAGAATAGACGAAGGTCGTCTTCTATGCCTTAGCCGTAAACTCTAAAGTATCCCATGCTGAGTACCGCACCTGATGTGTGCCTTGCAGCAAGTCTGTTGAGAGGTACACAGAGTGATCCATGATTGAATCACCAGCAGCGGTCAAAATTTATCCTTAGTAACTGATGGACTAAGAAATTTTTCTCGATTATGAAGGTGGTTAAAGAGTTCGTCGTAAAGGGTTACGTCGATGTAAGCTTTGACACTAATCTGAATAACTATGAGTAGTGAAACGGATTCGTATAGTAGAGTAGATATTTGGAGTATTTCCGAATAGCACATAGTAGCAGCATCTATAAGATGACATAAAGATTTGTAAAGAAAACACGGATCTGAAAATTTCAGAACCTTGACTAAAACCTCTCTCATGAGCAAGACGTCATCAGACCTCATGACTATATGGGTGTTGGATTCGTTGGAATCACATGGTGATGTGAACTAGATTATTGACTCTAGTGCAAGTGGGAGACTGTTGGAATTATGCCCTAGAGGCAATAATAAATTAGTTATTATTATATTTCTTTGTTCATGATAATCGTTTATTATCCATGCTATAATTGTATTGATTGGAAACACAATACTTGTGTGGATACATAGACAAAACACTGTCCCTAGTAAGCCTCTAGTTGACTAGCTCGTTGATCAAAGATGGCCAAGGTTTCCTAGCCATAGGCAAGTGTTGTTACTTCATAACGGGATCACATCCTTAGGAGAATCATGTGATGGACTAGACCCAAACTAATAGACATAGCATGTTGATCGTGTCATTTTGTTGCTACTATTTTCTGCGTGTCAAGTATTTGTTCCTATGACCATGAGATCATATAACTCACTGACACCGGAGGAATGCTTTGTGTGTATCAAACGTCGCAACGTAACTGGGTGACTATAAAGATGCTCTACAGGTATCTCCGAAGGTGTTAGTTGAGTTAGTATGGATCGAGACTGGGATTTGTCACTCCGTGTGACGGAGAGGTATCTCGGGGCCCACTCGGTAATACAACATCACATACAAGCCTTGCAAGCAATGTGACTTAGTGTAAGTTGCGGGATCTTGTATTACGGAACGAGTAAAGAGACTTGCCAGTAAACGAGATTGAAATAGGTATGCAGATACTGACGATCGAATCTCGGGCAAGTAACATACCGAAGGACAAAGGGAATGACATACGGGATTATATGAATCCTTGGCACTGAGGTTCAAACGATAAGATCTTCGTAGAATATGTAGGATCCAATATGGGCATCCAGGTCCCGCTATTGGATATTGACCGAGGAGTCTCTCGGGTCATGTCTACATAGTTCTCGAACCCGCAGGGTCTGCACACTTAAGGTTCGACGTTGTTTTATGCGTATTTGAGTTATATGGTTGGTTACCGAATGTTGTTCGGAGTCCTGGATGAGATCACGAACGTCACGAGGGTTTCCGGAATGGTCCAGAAACAAAGATTGATATATAGGATGACCTCATTTGATTACCGGAAGGTTTTCGGAGTTACCGGGAATGTACTGGGAATGACGAATGGGTTCCGGGTGTTCACCGGGGGGGGGGGGGGGGGGTCAACCCACCCCGGGGAAGCCCATAGGCCTTGGGGGTGGCGCACCAGCCCTTAGTGGGCTGGTGTGACAGCCCAAGAAGGCCCTATGCGCCATAGGAAGAAAATCAAAGAGAAAAAAAAGGAGGAGGTGGGAAAGGGAAGAAGGACTCCACCTTCCAAACCAAGTTGGATTCGGTTTGGAAGGGGAGACCTTCCCCCCTTTGGCTCGGCCGACCCCCTTGGGGCTCCTTGAGCCCCAAGGTAAGGCCCCCCCTCTCCCACCTATATATACGGAGGTTTTAGGGCTGATTTGAGACGACTTTTCCACGGCAGCCCGACCACATACCTCCACGGTTTTTCCTCTAGATCGCGTTTCTGCGGAGCTCGGTCGGAGCCCTACTGAGATAAGATCACCACCAACCTCTGGAGCGTCGTCACGCTGCCGGAGAACTCATCTACCTCGCCGTCTCTCTTGCTGCATCAAGAAGGCCGAGATCATCGTCGAGCTGTACGTGTGCTGAACGCGGAGGTGCCGTCCGTTCGGCACTAGATCGTGGGACTGATCGTGGGACGATTCGCGGGGCGGATCGAGGGACGTGAGGACGTTCCACTACATCAACCGCGTTCACTAACGCTTCTGCTGTATGGTCTACAAGGGTACGTAGATCACACATCCCCTCTCGTAGATGGACATCACCATGATAGGTCTTCGTGCGCGTAGGAAATTTTTTGTTTCCCATGCGACGTTCCCCAACAGACTCAACTCAATAAAAGCGAACAAAACAATTGTTCGACATAGAAGATAAAAATTTGATACTAATGAAACATATGCACTTGAGCTACTTTTGAAAGCGGTATGAGTCATGGGCTGGATATTCATATGCACAACTGCATGAGTGTGTAAGAAATATGGTATGGATGTCAAGTAGAGTGGTTTTTTCTTTTTGCGAGGTATAGCAGTCTTGACTAAATAAATATAAAATACTAGGCCACCAAAATATGACTATTTCCCAACATTTTTCATTGCAATGGCTCAGACAGTTGTAGAAGTGGCTGATTGGCAGCATCGATGTCAAACTGTAGACTACTAGACATAGATAGTCCAAGACAAAAAGTCTAGAAGGCATGCTTCTCAATAATGGCCATTTGCGAATGATAGATCAATAAAATATGTGCATGAAATCATATGTTCTATAAAATTATTGATATCACAGTGGGATACATAGTATAATATGAATCAATCAAGTTTTTTAATAAGAAGAACTCCACCTTGCTAACAAGTCTGTAACCAACCCATAATCATGGCGAATCTACTTTAATTGCATATGGCTTGGGGTTTGGAGAATCAAACAAAGTAATATCGTAAAACTGGGTTTGATGTACAGATTGAAGGCAGAAAAATGGAAAACAGAAAAAAGGCAAGTGACCGAAGTCTACAAACTACAATTGTTTCATAGTAATAGTTGTTGGTGAAACATACCACTCTATGAGTATCTCATAACTTTATGGCTAAAGAGGCGTGGAAAAGAGCAAATAGGCACAAAAATGTACATTTATTACAACAATGTAACTACATTCAAGTAGCCATCGATGGATGCATCATAACAGTATAAAATCATTACTATAAATGTAATTTTATTTCAAATATATGATATTTAAATTTCATGTTTGCAATTATAGTGATATAATCTAAGACACATAGTTGTCGAACCAATTTTTTGTGGCATGCAGCTAACCAACATCTAGGGTATACTATGTTGGTTTCACGACACAGAAAAAAATCAAATGCCAACAAATGGTTGTACGAAATACAAAATTATTAAAAAATAAATATCTAGCCGCGCAAATGCGCGGGTGAACCCGCTAGTTGTTTTATAAAGCACCAACTAAGAAACACCATTATCATACTTGAGCATTGGATGTAGTTAATATTTGAGTGTGCTGCATGAATGGATCAGTGATAGAGCATGATGAGATAGGATAACGTTGTTTAGCATTGATATTTTTAAAGACTTGGTTGCTTGTTGATATGCTTGAGTATTGAAATTTTCAAGTCAAACTATAGACTACTGCTTTGCATAATATATTGCTGGATTTTTTGTCTATTTTTGGGCCAGCCCAATAACAATTTCAGAAATTAATAATAAATCCTAAAGGCCCGCGCATCCCATTGGTGCAAGGCAAGAGGTGGAAAATTTTAGTCCCACATTACTAGTTTAGTGGGAGTTGGACCTCCTTATAAGGGAGGATGTTTCCACACATGTAAAAACCCTAAACCCATTCGTCACTTCTGATACTTTACCGGTAATGCTCCAAAACTTTTCGGAAGCCAAATGCAACTTTCCTATATATCAATATTTTCTTCCGGACCATTTCAGAGCTCCTCGTGACGTCCTGGATATCATCCGGGACTCCGAACAACTTTCGGTTACCAACACACATAACTAAATTATACCGAAACATCATCGAACCTTAAGGGTGCAGATCCTGCGGTTCGAGAACTATACAGACAGGACCGGAGACATTCTCCGGTCAATAACCAATAGCATGACCTAGATGCCCATATTGGCTTTTACATATTCTACGAAGATCTTTATCGGTTGAACCTCAATGTCAAGGACTCAGTTAATCCAGTATGTTGTCCCCTTTGTCCTTCGATATGTTACTTGCCCGAGATTCAATCGTCGGTATCTCCATACCTAGTTCAATCTCGTTACCGGCAAGTCTCTTTACTCGTTCCGTAATACAAGATCCCGTGACTAACTCCTTAGTCACATTTCTTGCAAGGCTTATTGTGATGTTGTATTACCGAGTGGGCCCCGAGATACCTCTCCGTCATATGGAGTGATAAATCCCAGTCTCGATTCACACCAACCCAATAGACACCTTCAAAGATACCTGTAGAGCACCTTTATAGTCACCAATTTACGCTGCGGAGTTTGATACATAAATGGCATTCCTCTGGTGTCTGATAGTTCCATGATCTCATGGTCACAGGAACAGATACATTGACACGCAGAAAACAGTAGCAATAAACTGACACAATCATATGCTACGTTCATAGTTTGGGTCTTATCCATCACATCATTCTCCTAGTGATGTGATCCTGTTATCAAGTGACAACACTTGTCTATGGCTTGGAACCTAAACCATCTTTGATCAACGAGTTAGTCATCTAGAGGCTCACTCGGGACAATGTGTTGTCTATGTATCCACACATGTATTTGAGTTTCCAATCAATAAAATTCTAGCATGGATAATAAATGATTATCATGAACAAGGAAATATAATAATAACTAATTTATTATTGCCTCTAGGGCATATTTCCAACAGTCACCCACTTGCACTAGATTGAATAATCTAGTTCACATCACTATGTGATTGTAATGAATCTAACACCCTTACAGTTCTAGGGTTTGATCATGTCTTGCTTGTGAGAGAGGTTTTTAGTCAACGGGTCTGAACCTTTCAGATCGGAGTGTGGTTTACAAATCTCTATGTCATCCTGTAGGTCCAGCTACCAACGTGCCATTTGGAACTATTTCAAATGACTTCTCTACTATATGAATCTGGTTTACTTCTGAAAGTCATATGCATTAGTGTCAAAGCTTGCATCAACATAACCCTTTACGATGAACTCTTTTTATCACCTCCATAATCAAGAAAAATTCCTTAGTCCACTAGTTACTACGGATAACTTTTGACCGCTGTCCAGTGATCCACTCCTGGATCACTTTCGTACCCCTTGAAAGATTCATGGCAAGGCACACATAAGGTGCAGTACATATCATAACATACTATAGAGCCTATGGCTAAGGCATAGGGGACGACCTTCATCGTTTCTCCTTTTTCTGTGGTGGTTGAGATTTGAGTCTTACTCAAATTCACACCTTACAACAGAGCCAAGGACTCCTTCTTTACCGATCTATTTTTAACTAGTTCAAAAAACTTGTCAAGGCATGCATTTCATTGAAAGTTTTTATCAAGCAACTTAATCTATCTCTATAGATCTTGATTCTCAATGTTCAAGTAGCTTAATCCAAGTTTTCCTTTGAAAAACACTTTTCAAACAACCCTATATGCTTTCCAGAAATTCTACATCATTTCTGATCAACAATATGTCAACCACATATACTAATCAGAAATTCTATAGTGCTCCCACTCACTTCCTTGGAAATACAAGTTTCTCATAAACTTTGTATAAACCCAAAAGCTTTGATCATCTCATCAAAGCGCATATTCCAACTCTGAGATGCTTACTCCAGTCCTTCGAAGGATCACTGGAGCTTTCATACTTGTTAGCATCCTTAGGATCGACAAAACCTTCTGGTTGTATCACATACAACCTTTACTCAACGAAATCATTGAGGAAACAATGTTTCGACATCCATCTGCAAGATTTCATAATTGAAAAATGTAGCAAATGCTAACATAATTCCAACAGACTTTTAGCATCGCTGTGAGTGAGAAAATCTCATTGTAGTCAACTCCTTGAACTTGTCGGAAACTTCTTTGCAACGAGTCGAGCTTTCTAAATGGTAACTTTCACCATCATCGTTTGTCTTCCTTATACAGATCCATAAATCCTTAACAGCCTTACAACTATCAAGTAGTTCATCCAAAGTTCACACTTTGTTTTCATACGTGGATACTCTCTCGCATTTCATAGCCTCCAGCCATTTTGTCGGAATCCGGGCCCACCATCGCTTCTCCATAGCTCATAGTTTCATTGTTGTCTAGCAACATGACCTCCAAGACAGGATCACCGTACCACTCTAGAGTAGTGTGTGTCCTTGTCGACCCACGAGGTTTGGAAGTAACTTGATCTGAAGCTTCATGATCACCATAATTGGCTTCCACTTCAATTGGTGTAGGCGCCACAGGAACAACTTACTACGCCCTTCTACTCTCTGGTTGAAGTGATGGTTTAAAACCTCATCAAGTTCCACCATCCTCCCACCCAATTCTTTTGAGAGAAACTCTTTCTCGAGAAAGGACCCATTTTCTTAAGAAAAAAACATTCCTTTCGGATCTGAGATAGGAGGCATACCCAACTATTTGGGTATCCTATGAAGATGCATTTATCCTCTTTGGGTTCGATCTTATAAGGCTGAATCCTTTTGTCATAAGCATCGTAGCCCCAAACTTTTAAGAAATGACAACTTAGGTTTCTCCAAACCACAGTTCATACGGTGTCATCTCAACGGAATTTACGTGGTGCCCTATTAAAGTGAGTGTTGTTGTCTCCAATGCATAACCCCAAACGATAGTAGTAATTCGATAAGAGACATCATAGTATGCACCATATCTTAATAGGGTGCGGCTACGATATTCGGACACACCATCACATGATGGTGTTCCAGGTGGCATTAGTTGTGAAACAATTTTCGCATTGTCTTAAATGTTTACCAAACTCCCAACTTAGATATATATGTACCTCACGATCACATCATAGACATATTATCCTCTTGTCACGGTGATCTTCAACTTCACTCTGAAATTACTTGAACCTTTCAATAATTCAGACTTGTGTTTCATCAAGTAAATATACTAGTATCTACTCAAATCATTTGTGAATTAAGAACATAACGATATCCACTGCGTGCATCAGCACTCATTGGACTGCATACATCAAAATGTATTATTTCCAATAAGTTACTCCCTCGTTCCATCTCACTGAAAACGGGGCCTTAAGTCACCTTGCCCATGTGGCATGATTTGCATATCTCAAGTGATTCAAAATCAAGTGAATCCAAACGATCCATCTGCATGGAGTTTCTTCATGCGTTTACACCAATAGGCATGGTTTGCACGTCTCAAACGTTTCAGAACGAGTGAGTCCAAAGATCCATCAGTATGGAGCTTCTTCATGCGTTTTATACCAATATGACTCAAGCGGTAGTGCGACAAGTAAGTGGTACTATCATTACTACTTTGTATCTTTTGGCATCAAATATTACGAACATGTGGAATACTACAATCAAGATTCAATAAACCATTCATATTAAGTGCATGGCCATTGAAACTTGAAAGTATTATTCAAGTAAACAAAATAACCATTATTATCTCTAAATGAATAACCATATTGCAATAAACACAATCCAACCATGTTTATGCTCAACGGAAGCACCAAACAACATTTAGGTTCAACACTAATCTCGAAAGTAGAGGGAGCGTGCGATGGTGATCACATCAACCTTGGAAACACTTCCAACACACATCGTCACCTCGCCTTTAGCTAGTTACCATTTATTTTGTAGATTTTATTTTGAGTTACTAACATTTAGCAACTGAACCGGTATCTAATACCCCGGTTCTACTAGGAGTACTAGTAAAGTACACATCAATATAATGTATATCCAATATACATTTGTCGACTTTGCCAGCCTTATCATCTACCAAGTAACTAGGGTAGTTCCACTTCAGTGACCGTTCCCCTCATACTATAAGCACTTAGTCTCGGGTTTGGGTTCAACCTTGGGTTTCTTTTAGAGCGGCAGCTGGTTTGCCATTTCATGAAGTATCCCTTTTAACCCTTGCCTTCTCAAAACTAGTGGTTTTACTAACCATCAACACTTGATGCTCCTACTTGATTTCTACCTTCGCGGTGTCAAACATCGCGAATAGCTCAAGCATCATCATCTCTATCCCTGATATGTCATAGTTCATCACGAAGCTCTATAGCTTGGTGGCACTGACTTTGGAGAACTATGTCAATCACTATCTTATCTGGAAGATCAACTCCCACTCAATTCAAGCGATTGTAGTATTCACACAATCTTATCACCTGCTCAACGATTGAGCTTTTCTCCCCTACTTTGTAGATAAAGAATCTTGTCGGAAGTCTTATACCTCTCAACATGGGCACGAGCCTGAAATCCCAATTTCACCTGTTGGAACATCTCATATGTCCCGTGATGTTCGAAACGTCTTCGGCGCCTCAATTCTAAGTCATGAAGCATTACGCACTGAACTATCATGTAGTCATCAAAACGTGTATGTCAGATGTTTGCAAGATCTACAAACAACGCTTGGGGTTAGGACACTGAGCGGCGCATTAAGGACATAAGCTTTCTATGCAGCAATGAGGACAATCCTTAGTTTACGGACCGAGTACGCATAATTGTACTATCATCTTCCAACTAAGTTTTCTCTAGGAACATATTAAAAACAGTAGAGCTACAACGCAAGCCACAACATAATTTGCAAAGACATTTTGACTATGTTCATGATGATGAGTTGAATTAATCATATTACTTAAGAACTCTCACTCAAATAGACATCCCTCCAGTCATTCGAGTGTCGCATGATCCAAATCCACTAACTCAAGTCCGATGATCACGTGAGTTGAGATTAGTTTCAATGGTGAACATCTCCATGTTGATCATATCCACTATATGATTCATGCTCGACCTTTCGGTCTCTTGTGTTACGTGGCCATATCTGTACGTGCTAGGCTCGTCAAGTTTAACCCGAGTGTTCCGCGTGTGCAACTGTTTTGCACCTGTTGTATGTGAACGTAGAGTCTATGAGACCCGATCATCACGTGGTCTCTCGAAACAACGAACTACCGCAACGGTGCACAGTCGGGGAGAACATAATTTTCTCTTGAAATTTTAGTGAGAGATCACCTTATAATGCTACCATCATCCTAAGAAAAATTAGGTGCATAAAAGGATTAACATCACATGCAAATCATAAGTGACATGATATGGCCATGAACTTGTGCTTCTTGATCTCCATCACCAAAGCATCGGCCCGATCTCCATCATTGTGCTTCCAACGAGGTTGTCGCACTTCCTATGATGTTACTACTAAATCTACTTCTAGCGATAAAGCAAAACATCACCAAGTGCAAAATAATTAAAGACAACCCTAGGGCTTGTGATGGTTTCCATAGCATCGACGTGCAAGTTGATATTTAACTATTACAACATGATCATCTCATACATCCAATATATCATATCATGTATTTGTCCATATCACATCACATGCATGCCCTGCAAAAACAAGTTAGACGTCCTCTAATTTGTTGTTGGAAATTTTATGTGGCTCTTATAGGTATGTAGTATGATCGCATCTTACTTACGCAAAGCCACAACAGTGATATGAAAATTGCTATTTAACCTTCTCCAAGGACCGCTCGGTAAAATCCGATTCAACTAAAATTGAAGAAACAGACACCCGCGAGTCATCTTTATGCAACGAGTTGCATGTTAGTCGATGAAACCGGTCTCCCATAAGCGTACGAGTAATGTTAGTCCGGGTTGCTTCAATCCAACAATACCGACGAATCAAGAAAATACTAAGGATGGAAGCAAATTGAACATAAACACCCACAAACTATTTTGTGTTCTACTCGAGATGTCATCTACACATAGACCTAGCTCATCATGCCAATTTTGGGAAACGTCGCATGGGAAACAAAAAAATTCCTATGCGCACATATGATCTATCCATGGTGATGACCATCTAAGAGAGGGGAGAGTGAATCTACATACCTTTGTAGATCGCTAAGAGGAAGCGTATATAATGCGGTTGATGTAGTGGAACATCTTCGCGATCCAAATCCCATCCCGTCCCGCGATCTCATCACGATCTGTCCTGTGATCCCATCATGATCGATCCCGATCTAGTGCCGAACAGACGGCACCTCCGCGTTCAGCACACATATAGTTCAATGACGATCCGTGCCTTCTTGATCCAGCAAGAGGAGCGGAGTGGTAGATGAGTTCTCCAGCACGACGGTGTGGTGGTGGTGGTGGTAGAACTATTCCGGCAGGGCTTTGCCCAAGCACCGCCCAACTAGACTAGAGGAGATAACGATTTAGATGAAGTAGAGGGAGCGCATGGCAATTAGGGTTAGTTATCCCCTCTAAATACTCTAGTATATATAGGAGGGAGGGAGGGGAGGAGGCAGCCTCAAACCCTCAAGGTTTGGCCGAAATTGGAGGTGGAGGAGTCCAGCTTTAATCCTACTCCAAGTAGGACTCCTCCCACTTGGAATATTCCTCCTCTCCCTTTGGGATTTTTTCCCTCTTTGCTCCTTGGCCAAAATAGGCCATCTTGGGCTGGCCGCACCATCCCATTAAGCGCTGGTGCACCACCTATTAGGTTCTCTCCCGGGTGGTTGGCCCCTCCTGGTAAAACCTTGGAACCCATTCGTCACTCTTGGTACTTTATCGGTAATGCCCGAAAACTTTCCGGAAGGCAAATGCAACTTTCCATATATCAATCTTTACCTCCGGACCATTTCGGTCCTCCTCGTGATGTCCTGGATCTCATACGGGACTCCGAACAACTTTTGGTTACCAACACACATAACTCAATTATATCGAAACATCATCGAACCTTCAGTGTGCAGACCCGACGGGTTCGAGAACTATGCAGACATGACTAGAGACATTCTTCGGTCAATAACCAATAGCGGGACCTGGATGCCCATCTTGGCTCCTACATATTCTATGAAGATCTTTATTGGTTGAACCACTATGTCAAGAATTCAGTTAATCCTGTATAATGTTCCCTTTGTCCATCGGTATGTTACTTGCCCGAGATTCGATCGTTGGTATCTCCATACCTAGTTAAATCTCGTTACCGGCAAGTCTCTTTACTCGTTCCATAATACAAGATCACATGACTAACTCCTTAGTCACATTGCTAGCAAGGATTATTGTGATGTTGTATTATCGAGTGGGCCCCGAGATACTGATTCGTCATACAGAGCGACAAATCCGAGTCTCAATTCACGCCAACCCAACAAATACCTTCGGAGATACCTGTAGAGCACCTTTATAGTCACCCATTTACGTTCCATAATTCAAGGCATTCCTCTGGTGTCCGGGAGTTACATCATATCAAGGTCATAGGAACAGATACATTGACATGCAGAAAACAATAGCAATAAACTGACACAATGATATGTTATGTTCATAGTTTGGGTCTTGTCCATCACATCATTCTCCTAATGATGTAATCCTGATATCAAGTGATAACACTTGTCTATGGCTAGGAACCTTAACCATCTTTGATCAACGAGCTAGTCAACTAGAGGCTCACTAGAGACAGTGTGTTGTCTATGTATCCACACATGTATTTGAGTTTCCAATCAATACAATTGTAGCATGGATAATAAACGATTATCATGAACAAGGGAATATAATATTAACTAATTTATATTTCCAACATTCCCGGCTTGCGGCATGCACCGTAGGTCAGGAAAGTAGGCCTCCGAAACCCCGTCTCTTTGAGTCCTCTATGGGAGAAGGGCGATAAGGTTTTTGGGGAGTGCTCAGCGCGACTACTAGTTTTTATCACGAACGGCACGGACAACGACGACCACTTCCCAGACGATGATTCCTTCCCCGACGTCTACCACCTCTTCGGCAACATGGCCAACGACAACACCAACACCAACTCCGCTGTTGCTGCTGGTGCAACTTAGTACGTGCTCGTGTTCTTCTTGTTTGAGTTCTTGCCGCAACTTCTTGTTGTAGTTTCTTTTCTAGACATGTTCCGTTGCTTCTCATCATTTAAGATGCTACTTGCATACCCTCTCTATAATTGCATGTCTTATCTTATAATTGCTATGGTAGTCATGATTTATCTATTATTTCTGCTAGTAAAATCACTTGGTAAATCGCTCATATATCCAACAATCCAAAAACCTTATTATAGGCAATTTACCCCGGGTGGTTTTGCTGCTTCCATGAGACCTCCTATGTTTGAGGGTATCCACTATAATAGGTGGCATGTGAGAGCCATTCTATGGTTTCAAACCATGAGCTGCTATGGCGCCACTCTTGGCAAACCTGAAGGAGATTATGATGCTCAACAGGAACAAGCTTTTCAGAAGATGATACCCTGTTTAAGGCTGTTCTCTTGAGTGTTATTGGTGAGAACATAGTTGATGCTTATGCATCAATTGATAATGGAAAAGATACGTGGGATGCGCTCGAGGACAAGTTTGGGGTCTCGGATGCTGGCACTGAGTTGTACATCATGGAACAATTCTATGACTACAGGATGACTGAAGAGCGCTCCGTGGTTGAGCAAGCTCACGAAATACAGTAATTTGCAAGAGAACTTGAGCACTTCAATTGTATGCTACGGGACAAGTTTGTTGCCGGAGGAATCATCACTAAACTTCCTCCTTTGTTGAGGAACTTTGCTACCTTACTGAAGTATAAGAGGCAGGAGTTTTCCATTCTGGATCTCATTGGTACTCTTGATGTGGAAGAAAAGGCGAGAGCAAAAGACACATGTGCTCGAGGTATTGAGGGAGGATCTAGTGCAAATCTAGCACAGAAGAAAAACTTCCAGCCCCACAACTTCAAGAACAAGGGCAAGTTTGATGGTAAAGCAAAGTTCGATGGAAAGAACAAGGTTGTACAGCTCACCAACTTCAAGAAGAAGAATGACAAGAAGAAAGGTTTTTGTCATGTGTGCGGAGATCCTGACCATTGGGCTCCTAGTTGCCCTAATCGTTATGACAAGCATCATCTCGGGAAAGGCGGCAAGACCGCTGATGCTGTCATTGGTGACACAGACATGAAGGATGCTGGGTATGATATATTTCCCACTATTCTTTCAGTATGTCATTCCCCCGATTGGTTGATTGACACGGGTGCTAATTTGCATGTATACAATGATATTTCCATATTTTTGTCTTATCAGACTACAGGAACTTCCACCATGCTGATGGGCAACGATTCAAGTGCTTCTATTCGTTGTGTTGGCATGGTCGATCTGAATTTTACTTCGGGGAAGATCGTGTGGCTGAAGAATGTGCATTATGTCCCCTCCGGCCATAAAAATCTTGTTAGTGGATCTCTTCTGTGTAGAGATGGCTACAAGCTTGTCTTTGAGTCGAATAAATCTGTAGTATCCAAGTAAAAAAGTTTTGGTGGTAAAGGCTTTGAGTCAGGAGGCTTGTTCCGTTTATCCTTGGCAGATGTTTGCAATAAGTTGTTAATCATGTTTGCAGCAATAATGAATCAAATGTGTGGCATTCACGTGTGTGTCATGTTAATTTTGGTTTCATGTCACGACTAGCCAAATTGAACTTAATCCCTAGTTTCACCACTATCAAGGGATCTAAGTGTCAAGTTTGTGTGCAAGCCAAGCAACCTCGCAAGTCTCACACGACTGCGGAAACAAAAAATCTTGCACCACTAGAGCTCATACATTCAGATCTATGTGAAATGAATGGTATTTTGACAAAAGTGGAAAGAAATATTTCATGACGTTAATTGATGACTCCACTAGATACTGCCAAGTGTATCTTTTGAAATCTAAGGACGAGGCTTTGAACTATTTCAAGATCTATAAAGCTGAAGCGGAAAACCAACATAATCGAAAGATCAAGAGGCTTAGGTCCGATCGTGGTGGAGAGTATTTCTCAAATGAATTTGATTCCTTCTATGCGGAACATGGCATAATCCATGAGAGGACGCTTCCCTATTCACCTCGGTCAAATGGGGTAGCCGAAAGAAAGAACCGTACTCTAACTGATTTGGTTAGCACCATCTTAGACACATCGGGTCTCTCCAAGGCATGGTGGGGGCACGCGATATTGACTACATGTCATGTCCTAAACCGAGTTCCCACAAACAAAAAAGAGATAACTCCATTCGAGGAATGGGAGAAGAAAATGTTAAAACTCCCTTATCTACGAACCTGGGTTTGTTTGGTGAAAGTCAATGTGCCAATTCCGAAGAAACGAAAGCTAGGACCAAAAACTATGGATTGTGTTTTCTTGGGATATGCTTTTCATAGCATTGGCTATAGATTCTTGGTTGTAAAATCTGAGGTATCTGACATGCATGTCGGTACAATCATGGAGTCGAATGATGCGACTTTCTTTAAAGATATCTTTCCCATGAAGGATATGGCTACCTCATCTAATAAGGAGATGTCTAGTTCATAGAATCATGAATTAGTTACAATTAATGAACCTATCATTTCGATGGAACATTTTGAAAACTTTGTGGAGGAAAACAATAAAGTTCCTACGAGAAGCAAGAGACCAAGGACTGCAAAGTCCTTTGGTGATGATTTTCTTGTGTATCTCATAGATGACACTCCGAGTTATATTTCAGAGGCCTATGGATCTGAAGAAGCTGACTACTGGAAGGAAGCAGTCCATAGTGAGATGGATTTCATCTTGGCAAATGAAACTTGGGACATAACTAATCGTTCTTATTGTTGTAAACCTATAGGATGCAAATGGGTTTTCAAGAAGAAGCTCGGGCTTGATGGTACTATTGAGAAGTATAAGGCACAACTCGTGGCTAAGGGTTATACCCAAAAGGAAGGTGAAGAATTCTTCGATACTTACCCACATGTGGCTCGACTTACCACTATTCGAGTACTACTTTCACTAGCCACCTCACATGGTCTTCATGTTCATCAAATGGAAGTTAAGACTGCTTTCCTAAATGGAAAGTTGGATGAGGAAATTTACATGGAACAACCAGATGGGTTTGTAGTAGATGGTCAGGAAGGAAAAATGTACAAGTTGCTGAATTCTTTGTATGGACTTAAGCAAGCACCTAAGCAGTGGCATGAGTAGTTTGAAAGAACTTTAATAGTTGTAGGTTTTGTTGTAAACGAAGCGGATAAATGTGTGTACTATCGCCATGGTGGGGGCGAGGAAGTTATCCTGATGACATACTAATTTTCGGAACAAATCTGAATGTTATTAAGGAGGTCAAGGATTTCCTATCTCACTGTTTTGAGATGAAAGATTTAGGAGTGACTAATGTCATTTTGAACATCAAGTTGTTGAGAGACGATGATGGTGGGATTACATTGCTTCAATATCAGTATGTGGAAAAGATCTTGAGTCACTTTTGATATAGTGACTGCAAGCCCTCTCCAACACCATATGATGCCAGCGCGCTGCTTTGAAAGAATCAAAGAATTGCTAGAGATCAATTGAAATATTCTCAGATTATTTGCTCTCTTATTTACTAAGCCAGTGCTACAAGACCTGACATCTCTTTTGATGTTAGCAAACTGATTCGGTTTGTCTCAAAACCAGGAGATGTGCATTTGAAAGCTCTAGACAGAGTTTTGCATTATTTGAAAGGCACTGCAAATTATGGAATTGACTACACTGGACACCCAAAGGTGCTTGAACGGTATAGTGACTCAAACTGGATCTCAGATGCTGATGAGATAAAGGCCGCAAGCGGATATATATTCACTCATGGAGGTGGCGCTGTTTCTTGGAAGTCTTGCAAGAAAACGATCTTAACAAGGTCAACAATGGAAGCAGAAATCACAGCACTAGATACAGCTGCGGTCGAAGCAGATTGGCTTCGTCAGCTCTTGAATGACTTACCTGTTGTTGAGGAACCTATACCAGGAGTTCTTATGAACTACGAGAATCAAACATTAATCGCCAAAGTGAGTAGTTCAAAGGATAACATGAAGCCATCAAGACGTGTTCACAGAAGGTTAAATTCTATGAGGAAAATGATAAACTCCAAAGTTATTGCATTGGATTACATCCAAACATCTAAAAAACTGGTAGATTCTTTTACTAAGGGTCTATCACATAATGTGATATAATGCATCGAAGGAGATGGGTATGAGACCCACAATATGAGTTGTTCACAGTGGTAACCTATTCTATGTAATCGGAGATCCCGTGAATTAGATGTGGAAGACAAGTTGTTGGTCAACTGAGAGGAAAGTATCCTTACCATTGATAATACCAACCATGAAGATGCAATACTTTCCTAAACTGCATGGTAGGTTGATATACATCTTAATATGTTCTAAGTGTCATCTTGAAGCAGAGATGTTTTCCTGCAGAACATCATTTGAAGAACACACCTATATGAGTCTGATTGTTAACATCACAATCTATGAGAGTAGGGTGCTCTCTAGTAAACTCATGAAAGGTCATGAGAGGTCAAAAAAACTCATGAAAGGTCTCGGAGTATGACGCATAAGCTCCACCCGTGGGGAAGTCCCATGGTAGCCTAGTATCGGTCAAGGCTCTGTGTGAAGCTAGATTCGCAGAAAACTTGCAGTTCAAGGCCTAGTCCACTATTCAAGTTTCTTACTAGTATATCATAGAGTTCTAGGTGGAAGTTCAACTTAACAGTCTTCACTGCAGTACCGGTATATAAAACAATTTTTTGGAACCAAAGGCAAATTTTGTGTGCCTCTCGGATCTGGTGGGGGATTGCTGGAATTTTTGTCTATTTTTGGGCCAGCCCAATAACAATTTCAGAAATTCCTAATAAATCCTAGAGGCCCACGCAGCCCATTCGTGCAAGGCAAGAGGTGGAAATATTTAGTCCCGGATTGCTAGTTTAGTGGAGTTGGACCTCCTTATAAGGTAGGATGTTTCCACACATGTATGAGCATGAGAACAAGAGAGACATAAATGTGTGCTCCTCCTCCTCCGCCGCCCGCTTCGCCTCATCACGATGCACCGCGAGTTGCGGGAATGAGCCGACCGAACTAAATTTTGTCCACGCACGACTGGTATACGAAATATCACTTGTAAGCCGAACGTTTTTGTTGTAGTGGACATTTAACACGAACACTGCACCCTTCAGCTACTTCATATTCGTTTCGTCTCCCTTATTCTCTTCAGCTCATGTCACTAGCCTCTCGCCTCCTTCTATTGCACCTATAAAAGAGAGGCCGCTCCTCTCCATAGAGACGCATCAGAACTTCCTCTCGCCATTGGTTCCAATCTCTGTGTTGCTGCTACGTTCTTCCTCATCCCGGCTTGCGGTGTACACAATAGGTCGGGACAGTAGGCCTTCGAAACCCCGTCTCTTTTGGTCTTGTACGAGAGAAGGGTGATAAGGTATTTGGGGAGCGCTCAGCGCGACTACTAGCTTTCATCACGGATGGCACAGACACCGACGACCACTTTCCGGACGACGACTTCTTCCCCGACGTCGACCACCTGTTCGGCAACATGGCCAACGTCAACGCCAACACCAACCCCACTGATGTTGCTGCCGCAACTTAGTACATGGTCGTGTTCTTCTTGTTTGATTTCCTGCCACAACTTCTTGTTGTAGTTCCTTTTCTAGATGTGTTGCGTTCCTGCTCATCATTTCAGATGCTACTTGCATACTCTCCCTATAATCGTATGGATTATCTTATAATTGCTATGGTAGTCGTGATTTATATATTATTTCTTCTAGTAAAATCACTTGGTAAATCGCTCGTATATCCAACATCTGTAAGTCCATATGTCCATGCTGAAGAAAGGAAGAATGTGATGAACATGTGAGGTAACATTCCACATCTAAAATCCTGTTTTTATCATTTACCTACTCGAGGACGAGTCGAAATTAAACTTGGGGATTGTGATATGTCTCCAACGTATCTATAATCTTTGATTGTTCCATCCTGTTATATTACCATTCTTGGATGTTTTCTGATCCTTTTATACCAACTTTATATAATTTTTTTGGGACAAACCTATTGACATTGTGCCTAGTGCTAATTGTTGTTTTTTTGCAGTTTTTCCTTCACAAAAAATCAATATCAGAAGAAGTGCAAAGGCCACGAAACATTTAGGAGATTTTCTTTAGACCATAAGGAAACATGAGAACCAAGGAAGCTCACCAGGGGAGGCCCAGGGGAGGCCCAGGTGGCCCAATAGGTACCAAAGCGCACCGTGGTGGAAACTTGGGAGCCAAGAATGTGCAGCAGACGAGGCCGAGGGGGGCCACTAGACACTAGGGCGTGCCCAGGGCCCCTAGCATGGCCTGGTATCTAGTGGGGCCCTAGGGAACCTCCTCCACCGCCTCTGAGATCTATAAATACCCCAATATTCAAAAACCATAAAGGAGTCGACGAAAAATCGTTTCAGCCGCCGCAAGATCCAAAAGCCACGAAATCCAATCTAGAGCCCGTTCCCGAGAGGAACACGATCATGGAGGTGTTCACGATCCTCATTGTTGCTCCTCCGATGATTCGTGAGTAGTTCATACCAGACCTACGGGTCCATAGGCAGTAGTTAGATGGCTTTATCTCTCGTTTTTCTTCTTAATACAATGGTCTCTTGGAGATCCATGTGATGTAACTCTTTCTTTTGCGCTATTTTTGATGAGATCGGATGAATTATGAGTTTATGATCAGATTTATGAACAAATATTCATGTTTTATTATTATAGCCTCATATTTCTTCTTTGATATATGGTTTTTGTCTGACCAATTTGATCGTTTACCTTGCAATAGGAAGATGTGCTTTGTGATGGGTTCGATCGTGTGATGCTCAATCTCAGTGACAGAAAGAGACATAACACGCATGTCTCGTTGCTATCAAGGATAAAATGATGGGGTATATTACTACATGAATAGATCTTGTCTACATGATGTCATCATTCTAAAGGCATTGCTCCATTTCTCCATGAACTCAATACACTATATGCATGCTGGATAGCGGTCGATGTGCGGAGTAATAAAACTAGATGCAGGCAAAAGTCGGTCTACTTATCTTGGACGTGATGCCTATATACATGAACATTGTCTTGAATATCGTCATAATTATCTACCCTTCTATCAATTTCCCAAAAGTAATTTGTCTACCCACCGTTTGCTATTTCTCGATAGAAGCCACTAGTGAAACCTACAGCCCCCGTGTCTAGTTCACGTCATATATTTGCAATCTCTACTTTGCTATTTGTGTTTCTATTTTATTTGCTCTTTTATTATCAGATCCATATTATCAAAAAAACCCAAAAATACCTTGTTGTGTTATGTTTGCTATCACTCTTATTTGCATCTATCAATCTATCCTTACTTTACCCACAAGGGATTGACAACCCCTCCACGCGTTGGGTTGCGATGATTAGCTATTTGTGTGTAGGTGTTGCTTACATAGTCTTGTGAATCTTCCTACTGGATTGATACCTTGGTTTCATACTGAGGGAACTACTTGTCGTCGCTGTGCTACATCATCCTTTGAGCATGGCGGGAAATCAACGCAATCAGCGTGGAGTCAACCATGTTTTACATACATATGCTTTTATTTTTGGAAATATCTCCTAGAGTCAATAATAAATTGGTTACTATTATATTTATTTGTTCGTGATAATCGTTTATTATCCATGCTATAATTGTATTGATTGGAAACTCAAATACATGTGTGGATACATAGACAAAACACTGTCCCTAGTAAGCCTCTAGTTGACTAGCTCGTTGATCAAAGATGGTCAAGGTTTCCTAACCATAGACAAGTGTTGTCAGTTGATAACGGGATCACATCATTAGGAGAATCATGTGATGGACAAGACCCAAACTATGAATGTAGCATATTGATCGTGTCGTTTTATTGCTATTGTTTTCTGCGTGTTAAGTATTTGTTCTTATGACCATGAGATCATATAACTCACTGGCACCGGAGGAATACCTTGTGTGCATCAAATGTCGCAACGTAACTGGGTGACTATAAAGGTGCTCTACAGGTACCTCCGAAGGTGCCCGTTGAGTTAGTATGGATAAAGACTCGGATTTGTCACTCCGTGTGACGGAGATGTATCTCGGGGCCCACTCGGTAATACATAATCACACACAAGCCTTGCAAGCAAAGTGACTAAGTGTAAGTCATGGGATCTTCTATTATGGAACGAGTAAAGAGACTTGCCGGTAACGAGATTGAAATAGGTATGCAGATACTGACAATCGAATATCGGGCAAGTAACATACCAAAGGACAAAGGGAATGACATACGTGATTATATGAATCCTTGACACTGAGGTTTAACTGATAAGATCTTAGTATAATATGTAGGATCCAATATGGGCATCCAAGTCCCGCTATTGGATATTGACCGAGGAGTGCCTCGGGGCATGTCTACATAGTTCTCGAACCAGCAGGGTCTGCACACTTAAGGTTCGATGATGTTTTAGTATAGTTGAGTTATATGTGTGGTTACGGAATGTTGTGCGGAGTCCCGGATGAGATCACGGAAGTCACGAGGGTTTCCGAAATGGTTCGGAAATGAAGATTGATATATATGATGGCTTCATTTGGTTACCGAAAGGTTTTCGGCCATTACCGGGGAATGTACCGGGAGTGAAGAATGGGTTCCGGAAGTTCACCGGGAGGGGGGAAACCCACCCGGGGGAAGCCCAATGGACCTAGGGGTGGCGCACCAGTCCTTAGTGGGCTGGTGGGACAGCCCAAGAGGGCCTTGGCGCCAAGGAAAGAATGTTGGGGTAACGTAGCATAAATTCAAAATTTTCCTACGCCATATTCAGAATTTCCTATGGAGAGACCATCAACGAGAGAG
This sequence comes from Hordeum vulgare subsp. vulgare, assembly GCF_904849725.1. NCBI lineage: Eukaryota > Viridiplantae > Streptophyta > Magnoliopsida > Poales > Poaceae > Hordeum > Hordeum vulgare. The sequence goes on along the minus strand of NC_058522.1, from coordinate 437,725,412 downwards.
GGGTGAGTAGATCTTCATACCTTTGAAGATCGCTAAGCGGAAGCATTGCTAGAACATGGTTGATGGAGTCATACTCGCGGTGATTCAGATCATAGTGTGATTTCGATCTAGTGCCGAATCACGGCACCTCCGCGTTCAACACACATGCAGCCCAGCGACGTCTCCCGCACCTTGATCCAGCAAGGAGGAGGGAGAGATTGTGGAAGATCCCCGGAAGCACAACGGCGTGGTGTCGATGGCGAGACGAGGTCTCTCAGCAGGGCTTCGCCAAGCACCATGGGAGAGGAGGAAGAAGAGAGACAGGGTTGCGCCGAGAGAGATAGGAAACTGTATCCTCAAAGGCCAAAACCACCCGCTATATATAGGGGGAAGGGAGGGTGGCACCCCCTTTAGGGTTTTCCACCCTAAAGGGTGGCGGCAGCCCTAGATGGGAGAGGGGGGTGGCGCACCCCTCGTGGGCGTTAGGCCCACCAGACTTAGGGTTTCCCCCCCACCTTTCCCTCTCTAGGCGCCTTGGGCTGGGTGTGGGGGGGCGCACCAACCCACCCATGGGCTGGTTCCCTCTCACACTTGGCCCATGTAGCCTCCTCGGGCTGGTGGCCCCTCCCGGTGGGCCTCCGGAACCCTTCCGGTCGTCCCGAAACTTTGCCGGTGGTGCCCAAAACATTTCGGGCGTCCAAACCCATCCATCCTATATATCAATCTTTACCTCTGGACTATTCCGGAGCTCCTCGTGGCGTCTGGGATCTCATCTGGGACTCCGAACAACCTTCGGTAACCTCGTATAGCAATTCCTTATAACCCTAGCATCATCGAACGTTAAGTGTGTAGACCCTACGGGTTTGGGAGGCATGCAGACATGACCGAGACAATCTCTGGCCAATAACCATCAGCGGGATCTGGATACCCATGGTGGATCCCACATGTTCCACGATGATCTCATCGGAACAACCACGATGTCAAGGATTCAATCAATCTCGTATACAATTCCCTTTGTGTGTCGGTATAGAACTTGCCCAAGATTCGATCGTCGGTCTACCCATACCTTGTTCAATCTCATTACTGGTAAGTCTCTTTACTCGTTCCGTAGCACGTCATCCTATGACTAACTCCTTAGTCACATTTAGCTCATGATGATGTTCTATCGAGTGGGCCCAGAGATACCTCTCCGTCACACGGAGTGACAAATCCCGATCTCAATTCGTACAAACCCAACATACACTTTCGGAGATACCTGTAGTGCACCTTTATAATCACCCAGTTACGTTGTGACGTTTGATACACCCAAACCACTCCTACAGTATCCGGGAGTTGCACAATCTCACGGTCAAAGGAGAAGACACTTGACATTAGAAAAGCTTTAGCATACGAACAACACGATCTAGTGCTATGCTTAGGATTGGGTCTTGTCCATCACATCATTCTCCCAATGATGTGATCCCGTTATCAATGACATCTAATGTCCATGATCAGGAAACCATGATCATCTATTGATCAACGAGCTAGCCAACTAGAGGCTTGCTAGGGACACATTGTGATCTATTTATTCACACATGTATTACTGTTTCCTATTAATACAATTATAGCATGAAGAATAGACGATTATCATGAACAAGGAAATATGATAATAACCATTTTATTATTGCCTCTAGGGCATATTTCCAAGAGTCTCCCACTTGCACTAGAGTCAGTAATTTAGTTCACATCACTATGTGATTGTAATTAATTCAACACCCATACAGTTTTGGGGTTTGATCATGTCTTACTAGTGAGAGAGGTTTATAGTCAACGGCTCTGAACCTTTCAGATCTGTGTGTGCTTTACAAATCTCTACATCATCCTATAGATGCAACTACGCCCCATCCGAAACCATTCCAAATGATTGCTCCATTGTATGAATCCGGTTTACTACTCATAGTCCCCCGGATCAGTGACAAAGCTTGTATCGACATAACTCCTTTACGACAAACTTTTTAATCACTTCCATAATTGAGAAATATTCCTTAGTTCATTAGTTACTAAGGATAACTTTGACCGCTGTCCAGTGAGCCATTCCTGGATCACTATTGTACCCCATGACTGACTCATGGCAAGGCACGCTTTAGGTGCGGTACACAGCATAGCATACTTGTAGAGTTTACGGCTGATGCATAGGGGACGACATTCATCCTTTCTCTTTCTTCTACCGTGGACGGGTTTTGAGTGGTACTCAAATTTACACCTTGCAACATAGCCAAGAACTCCTTCTTTGTTGATCTATTTTGAACTCCTTCAAAAACTTGTCAAGGCATGCAATTCGCTGAAAGTTCCATTAAGCACTTTGATCTATCTTTATAGATCTTGAAGCTCAACTCTCAAGTAGCTACATCTAGGTTTTCTTTGAAAAACTCTTTTCAAACAACCCTTTATGCGTTACAAAAATTCTACATTATTTCCGATCAACAGTATGTCAACCACACATATTCATCAGAAATTCTATAGTGCTCCCACTCACCTTTTGGAAATACAAGTTTCTCATAAACTTTGTATAGAACCAAAAACTTTGATCATATCATCAAAGTGTGTATTCCAACTCCAAGATGCTTGCTCCAGTCCATAGAAGGATCGCTGGAGCTTTGCATACTTGTTAGCACCCTTTAGGATCGACAAAAATCTTCTGGTTGTATCACATACATCCTTTCCTCAAGGAAATCGTTGAGGAAACAATATTTTGACATCCTATCTGCAATATTTCAGAAATGATGCAGCGACTGCTAACATAATTTTAACAAACTTTCAGCATCGATACGAGTGAGAAAGTCTCATCGTAGTCAACTCTATGAACTATGTCGAAAACACTTTTGCGACAAGTCGAGCTTTCTTAATGTTGATTTTTGACCATCATCGTGTGTCTTCTTTTAAAGATCCATTCACAGTTAATAGTCTGATGACCATTAAGTGGTTCTTCCAAAGTCTTTACTTTGTTTTTCATACATGGATCCTCTCTCGGATTTCATGGCCTCCAGCCATTTGTCGGAATCCGGGCCCACCAAAGCTTCTCCATAGCTCGTAGGTTCATTGTTTTCCAACAACATGACCTTCAAGACAGGGTCATTGTACCATTCTGTAGCAGCGGTACGTGACCTTGTCGACCTACGAGGTTTCTAGTAACTTGATCTGAAGTCTCACGGTCATTATCATCCGCTTCCACTTCAATTGGTGTAGGTGCCACAGTAACAACTTCCTGCACACTGCTACACACACTTGTTGAAGTGATGGTTCACATAAACTCATCAAGTTTCCACCAAAAACTCCCACTCAGTTCTTTCGAGAGAAACTTTTCCTCGAGAAAGGACCCGTTTCAAGAAACAAACATTTGCTTTCGGATCTGAGATATGAGGTATACCCAACTGTTTGGGTGTCCTATGAAGATGCATTTATCCGCTTTGGGTTCGAGCTTATCTGGCTGAAAACTCTTTCACATAAGCATCACAGCCCCAAACTTTTAAGAAATGACAGCTTAGGTTTCTCTAAACCATAGTTCAAACGGTGTCATCTCCAACGGAATTACGTGGTGCCCTATTTAAAGTGAATGCGGTTGTCTCTAATGCCTAACCCAGAAACGATATTGGTAATTTGATAATAAATATCATAGTATGCACTATATCTAATAGGGCACGACTATGACATACAGACACACCATCAGACTATGGTGTTCCTGGTGGCATGAGTTATGAAACATTTTCCACGTGAAACTATTTTCACATTGTCTTAAATGTTTACCAAATTCATAACTCATATATATATATATATGTGTGTGTGTGTGTGTGTGTGTGTGTGTGTGTGTTTACCTCCACGATCACATTGCAGACATATTATCCTTTTGTCACGACGATCTTCAACTTCACTCTGAAATTACTTGAACATTTCAATAATTCAGATTTCTGTTTTATCAAGTAAATACACTAGTATCTACTCAAATCATTTGTGAAGTATGAACACAATGATATCCACTGCGTGCCTCAGTACTCATCGGACTGCACACATCAAAATGTATTACTTCCAACAAGTTACATTCTTGTTCCATCTCACTGGAAAAAGAGGTCTTCAGTCATCTTGCCCATGTGGTTAGATTTGCATGTCTCAAGTGATTCAAAATCAAGTGAGTCAAACGATCCATCCGCGTGGAGTTTCTTCATGCGTTTATACCAACGGGCATGGTTTGCATGTTTCAAACGTTTCAAAAGTGAGTGAGTACACACATCCATCAGCATGGAGCTTCTTCATGCATTTTATATCAATATGACTGAAGTAGCAGTGCCACAAGTAAGTGGTACTATCATTTCTACTTTGTATCTTTTGGTAACAATATTATGAACATGTGTATCACTACGATCGAGATTCAATAAACCATTCATTCTAGGTGCAAGACCATTTAAGGTATCATTCAACTATTAGTTATTTGTTTGAATCACTATTTTGTGAATAACCTTAGTTTAAAAACTGATTTTTCAGTGATTCTTTTTGCTGTTGTTTCCTATTAGTTATTTTTAACATTAGGTCTAATTTCGAAATTTTTAGGACTAAATTAAAATAAGTTTTTTAGCAAAACAGTACTGGTTTTAGTTCCTTTTAGGTTTAATGTTATCTCTTTTGTTTTAATTGTTTTTAATTTGTTTTTTGGACAAGTTTTGTTTTGTTTTCTGTTAGTTAGTAGTAGTATTTCAACAAAAAATATTTTTATTTTATTTATTACTATTTGATTGCGTGGAATCAATTTTAGTTCAATAATAACTTGCAAATTGTTTTCATTTTTAAATTAATTTCCTATTTGAAAATAATTTCTATAAATTATTTTATAAGTTTTATTTTCTCTTAACTTAAATTTAGACGAGAAACAATTTGTATGAAAGTTGAAATTGTTTTTCACTTAATTCAAGGTTAACATTTTTTTCGTCATAAGTAGAGTTCAAAAAAGGCTTTTCAATTACTTCTTTTTCTAATAAAATTTTATGAAAAATACTTTGTGTCAACTTAGTCGTTTTATATTTAATTTTATGTTAAATATTTATTACTAGTGTTTTCTTTCTTGTTTTCTTTGCTAGGACAAACACTTATATTGTTTAGTGTGTTACTTTAATAGTTTCTTTAATCTTGTTCTTCACAAGTAATTATTTTTGCTAGTAAAATATTTAAAAAATAATTTATGTTATGTATTTTTTATGTTCTTTTTCTATTGATACTAGTCTATTCACGGGGAAAACTATTCTTGGTTAATTTGAAAATGTTTCATAGTTTTAACTTTTGTTTTAAGTATTTCCTTCATCTCAACACTAGTGTTTTTAAGTTTTTGTTTTAGCTTTTTGATAGTAAGAATTGATTGCTAGTATGATTGCTTATGTGAATACTATGTTTGATTTTCTAATTTTCTCGATGTGACAAATAGTTCTATCAAGTTATTATTTTGAGAGTAATTTGATCTTCACCAACTTACTAGACAAGTTCACTTTGAACATGTCTCACGTACATATGTATTTATTGCATTTAGTGTCACCATTCCACCATCTCCTCCGTTAGTGATATTGAATTCTTGTCGTTGAGTAGAATGCATGAGGTAGGAAACCATATCCATGTTATCAAACCCCGGGATGTGATTTAGTTTTAATGATATGCTATAGTAGACAGTTTTTTGTATGAGTGTTCGTGAGTGGTGTGCAAGGAGGGCTCTACATCAATGATGAAATATTTGATGGAATCTTCATGGCTTCCATGTTTAGGACCTCAAGACTTCAAGACTCGAGACAAGATTTCAATGCACACTACTGGGTGGAATGGATCGAATGGCACCCCAGAGATTTTCCATGTGGGATAGCCACGACACCTTGGAGATCTACCGTGTGGGATTAGCCTAGTGAGCCGGGTATTGGCCAGTCATCATGAGGAAAGATCCACCTAGACTCAAAGAGGCGGAAGAACACTTCATGCCCAGAAGCTTACCTATGTTTCCACAAGTCATTATGGGCTCTAGCTTGGTTGATATTTGTTGTGACTCTGGCCGGATCAGTGTTATGAGATGTAGTCGATGTTAGGATTCGATGGGCACTGTTGTGGGTCAAGGAAAATCTTTGAGATACCATGTTTTGTTTGTCATGTTCTTAAACACTCAGCAAAGCGAGGACTTGAAAGGAGGGAACAATTCTTGTGGGTAAAGTGTACAACACTCTGAAAAGTTTAAAACCTATTCGATTAGTCGTGTCCCTGGTTACACACAGTTTGAGCCTCTCTACTTGGATATATCTTTGAACTCTCAATACCGGACTGATAACTAATTATGAGAACCCTGTGATACTTGTGGACTATGAGACATCAGTTGGCAGAACCATGTCATAGTAGAGAACTCTATAGTGAAAACTAATGGCCATTTCTTTGTTGTAGAAGAAAGAAAATAAAACTAGTTTTTATGAAAAAACTCATACACAGAGCCACAAACCCTTATTGCATATAGAATAGCCTTATCATATATTTTATTCTATTAAGATCTTGCCGATACATTTAATGTACCGACCTACACGGCTGCAATGTATCATGTTGCACGATTTATAGGACGAGTAAGAGTTACGATTTAGGGTTATGGTGTACACTCAACCTGTCGTTGGTGTTGACGGGACTCCACTCCTGTTTAACTGTTTTTGAACTTGGGAGGTACATATTAGTTTTACATTATTTACATGTGATTCCACTTTGGTATATACATTAATGTACCGCATGTGCAAAAATGTTGTTCCAGGGATGGCAATGATACACACTGGCTTGACTCAATTTGAGTGTGGTCGCTACAGATGGTTTGGTAGAAAGATAATTTGTAACAAGTGAGAATTAACAATAGTAACAAGTGTGCAACACGATAGCCCAATATTTTTTGTAGCAAAGTACATGCCTGAAAGTAATCTTATATGAAGCAAAGCGCTCCCGAGGACACATGCGAATTTCCGTCTAGTCATGTTCATCATGTTGAGTCGATTCACATTCATTACTTTGATAATTGATATGTTGGTGGACCAGTGCTAATGCGATTTTCTTACTTGAACAAGAAACGCACTTATGATTACTCCATATCGCAAGCATCCACAACTACGAAACAAGAATTAAGATAAATCTAACCATAGCATGAAACGTGTGGATCCAAATTAGCCCCTTAGGAAAAAACACATAAACTAGAGTTTAAGCTTCTGCTAGTCTAGCAACCCATCATCTACTTATTACACCATAATGCCTTCCCTTAAGACCATGACATGGTGAAGTGTCATGTAGTCGTTGTTCACACGACACCACTAAGAGAAGAATCAACATACATATCATCAAAATATCAAACGAATAATAACTTCACATGATTACTTATAACAAGACTTTTTCCATGTCCTCAAGAACAAAAGTAAGTGCTCACAAATCATCATCATGTTCAAGATCAGAGGTATAATAATTGTGATTAAGGATATGAACATAATTTCTTCCACCAAGTAAACCAACTATCGTGAAATACAAGGCATAATCAACACCACTAGTAACCCATAGGTACCAATCTCAGGTTTTGAGAGAAAGATTCAACAAAAGAGATGTTTGGGATGATATGGTGATGGTGAATAGGTTGATGAAGATTGGTCCTCCCAAGAAGAAGGAAGCGTTGCTGATGATCATGGCTTAGATTTCTACCTCTCGGAGGGACGTTTCCCCGGTAGAATCGCTCTACCACAGAGCAAACGGGCCTCTACCTAGGTTTCTACCTTGAGATGGCAGCAAGCCATTCTGAAAGTAACTTATTATTTTTGTCTAGGTCAAAACCCATCTTATAGCAGATGAGGGAGGCCAGGGCACACCATATAGGAGAAGAGGGGGTCGGGAGACCTGGGGTCCCCACTAGGTAACATGGCGCCCTGTTGGCTTGTGGCCAGCAGGTGGCGCCCCTGTGGTATATGTTTGACCCAATAATTCTTATGTATTTCATAAAAAATCTCTATGAAGTTTTAGATAATTTGGAGTTCAATGAATTTTCATCCCCTCTTTGTGATGTACCTTGTATATTTAGAGAGTAAAGGCATAATAATTGTATCATAATATGGAATGATGACCAAGAGTAGCATAAATATCAATAGTACATCATGATGCAAAATGAACGTATCAACTCCCCCAATCTTAGACCTCGCTTGTCCTCAAGTGAAAGTTGAACTCGATAATAATGATTACATAATTTGAGAGACACATGTCGATAAAAACATAATATGTACATGACACCATCATGAATATTGACATAGCAATAAGTTCTTCATCATATGTCTTCTCATAAGTAAGTAACAATAATCTATCCTAAATTATTTAAGTACGAAGCATAAACTTTATTGGGAATTAACAAACTATGTTTTTAGTCACTGAGACAATCTAAATTCAGCATATTTCAAAAAAGTGTGTATGTAAGAGCTTTGATTTTAGGAAGATGACATACTCAACTATCATTAAGTATTCTATGATTGTTGACACTCATTGCATATTTTTGGAGCTAATGCTTCCATCAGACACATAGGAAGATATGGGCTTTAATGTTTCCGCGTCCCAACTTATTTATCTCAAGGATAATGTCAACAATAAAGACTCATGATCACCTACATCCAATTGGATATATATATATATATATATATATATATATATATATATATATATATATATATATATATTCCCAACACATGATGCTTGCCAACTAGAGAATTAATATGATGGAATAGAGATAAACATTATTGACTCTTGCATGAAAGTAAATACATGAAAGTAAAAGGTAGGCCCTTCACAGAGGGAAGTAGAGGTTGTCATGCGCTTTTTAGTTTGGGATATGCAAACTCTTAATGTAAAGGAACGTCATTTTATATTGCCCTTTATGATAGCAACCTTTATTATGCAATATGTCCCTTTATTCCTTTGCCACCACAAGATCGTATGAAGCTTATTTTCCCTGGCAATAAAAGAGCATACATGTTTAGGAGAAATTTTTATTGCTTTCTGTACCGATGATAACTTAGTTAAAGGATCTTATTCAATACATAGGTTGGTATGGTGGACTCTCATGGAAAGAAACTGGGTTTAAGGGTTATGGATGCACAAGTAGTATCTCTACATAGTGTGAATTTTGGGGGTAGCAAAGGATTCTTAACAAGCACCACATATTAGAGGATCCATGACAATATAACTTCTTTGTGATTGTAAACAAGCATAACTCATTACGTTCTCTTCCTTGTCCAACATTAACACTTTTATCATTATAAAATATTTGGTGGGGCCTCACAATCATAAAAATGTCCAAGATACTATATGTGTATGTGAATCTCCTCTCCTCTTTCATATTTTTTCATGGGTTTTATCAATGACTAATGCTATGTTTGTTAAATCCCAACAACTTTCGTCAATCATTCTTTTTCTATTTGAAGTCATTACTTCCCATGGGATTAGTATATGATTTTCCAATTTTTTTCATTGCTATTGTTAACGCATGAGAGTAAAACAAGCAAACTCAAACTAATCTTTATTATATAACTCTCACAATCAATTACAAGGATAGATATATCTCAAAGCAAACACTCTAAGTAAGGAAATACTAAAATTGTATTTCTCTAAATCACGAAATAACTAAGGATCGAACTAAGGTAGATGATATTGGTGAAAGTGATGGTGATACAAGGAAACTTACCCCAAGCTTGCACTAGTAGGAAAAACCTTATTGGTAGGAGCCTAATAGTAGCGTTGGAATATGGACGTGTTGCTGCTACTTAGCAGTAGCACTGGATCTACCAAACGCTACTGGTCATGGCCTTAGCATTAGCGCTTGATATGTAAAAAGCGCTACTGTTAAACGTGGCCCAACGTGCCCACCAACGATAGCAGCAGTAGCAGCGCGCGCTTGGGAAAAGCACTGCTCCTAAGTAGAATAGCAGTAGTGCTCTTGGGGAATCAGCGTTACTGCTACGCGTGGTCCTGAGTCGGCTCCAAAATCCCCTTACTCTCCCTACACTACTTCCCTCTCCCCCTCTCTCCCGTGCACTCTTGTGTCACCGCTGCCGCCCGTCAGAGCCCTCCCTGCACGTCCCTACGCGCCTTCGACCCCCCCTCCCGTGCCGCTCCGGTATCTCACCCCCTCCTCGGCCCGCAACAGTGTGCCTCGTTCGCCCTAGCCACCGGTGTTTCACCTCCTGCCACCGGCCACACCGGCCCTATCTGTCGGCGCCGTGTGCCCAGCGTGCCCTGTCCGTGGCAGCCCCTGGCCCCTGGACACCCCCGAACCGAGCTGGTTAGTGGGTTGATTAACCTCCCCTACTAACCCTTTTTTGTATGTATGAGAATGACACAAGGGGCCCAGGAACCCCCTTCTATATATATATATATATATATATATATATATATATATATATATATATATTATATATTATATATATATATATATGTGTGTGTGTGTGTGTCTTAATCATAATAATAATATAGAAATAATTTTTTTAATAAATATTTTAATTAAATAATTAAATAATTAATTAGGTAATTATAATGATTATGAGTAATTATATTAATTAAGTAAATCTGTTAATATAAATAAGCATTTATCCTTTTAGAGTAGGACACGTGGGTCCCCCACTAAATTAGTCTGATTAATTAATAATTAACTTTAATTAAAATTTGTGTCAATGACACGTAGGACCCACTGGTCAGTTGACATGTCAACTGCTGATGTGAGCATGACATCATGTTGATGTCATAATAGCATTTAAATAAATGAATTAAATCTTTTTTAATTCCTAATTATTAAATAAAACTTTAGAAATTAATATAAAATAATCCGTAACTCAGATGAAAATATTTTCAGCATGAAAGTTGATCAGCACAGCGAGACGAACCCGGATACGTGGTCCATTCGTGTGTCACGCGTCCCTAGCATAGCAAACATGGAAGTTTTCCACCGTTTCGGTCTAACCGGTAGTAGCCACACACCCGGAAAATAGTGTTAGATATTCTTCCGACCCGTCTATGACGGATGTTACAGCGTTAGCTCATGCCTAGCCTGCATATTGCCATGTCATGCTTAGTATTGCAACTATTGTTATTATTTATTGTTTCTCCCCCCTCTTCTTGCCGGTAGACCCTAGACTAACGTTGCTGCCGGGTACATCTACGACCCTGCCGACCAGCCGTGGAGCAACAAGGAAACCAAACCCCCTTGATCATCCCTATATCGCCCATTCTTTCTTCCCCATGCTTGCATTAGAATTTTCCTACTGTTGTAGTTAGATCATATATCTGATGCATAGCCTAACTTTGATGAACTGCTACTTTTAGTACCGCACTCTTAAACTGTTTAGTATAGGTGGAGCAGTCATCCCCTCTGACCCCTTAGTCCAGTTGCCCCGCTTAATTGTCTAGTCTCGATCCCTGATCGACGAGCCAGAACCGACACAACACTTACACCTCCCTTAGTTGTGCGACGCTACAGAGATACTATTGGGTACCAAGGATGACACCTCGCGAAGTACTCCTGATGATATCGCTGTATTACAGCTAGTCGGTCGTGGTTATCGAGGGCGATTCCTCTTTCACCATTCCCGACGATGCCTCTGTCATGAAACCCCTCAAGTGTGGGACTCTCGAGGGTGATTCCTCTAGGTCCACCTTGATGGATACATCGTTCGGAATCCAACGAGGGTGATACCTTGGATTCCCCTTGATGTTTCTACCACACAGTTACTTGACCATGTTTCTGGGATCTTTGATGAGTAGATGTTAGGCGGGTGGATTCCCGTGTATTTGTGTCGATGACATAATTAAAATGATAATGGATTTGGGTATTTGATGTGGGTTGGTCGGAGACCTTTTCGCACTAACCGGCAATGCGGGAAGAATTATGGGTACTCAACGTCGCGGTATCAGCCGAAGCTCTTTAGACGTTAGCGATGGAGCGGCGCGTGCCCGAGTGGTCCCGAGATACATCGCTCTTATATTAAGGGGTGCTTGGACTGACATCGGCCGCCCACGCATCATGCAGGAGCGCGGAGGGCAAGTGGGCCGATGAACCCTTTGTGCTTAGTAGTTAGATCGGCGAGCTGGCCTCTCTGCTGAGCTTAGGTGGGGCTGTGATGTGTCGATATTCTGAGCCCGGGCATGACCCAGAAAAGTGTGTCTGGCCAGAGTGTTATCGAGCATGACGGGAAATTTGGTGCACCCCTGCAGTGATGAAAATTAACTATTCGAATAGACGTGTCCACGCTTACAGGACGACTTGGAGTTGGGCCCCGATCTTATACAACTACAATTGTTACTTAACTGGAATAGTTGCTCCGGGATTGCTTCCTCGCAGGGAGTCGAGGGAGGATCTCTGGGTGTGACCTCATATTGTTTTTGCTGCAACAATATGACTATTAATTGTGTTACCTTGTTCTACTCTCGTCTATTGCTGCAAGACCCTTGAAGATGCTACTCTTCGATAGGACTATACCTTCTCTCTCTATTCTCGCATTGCTGCAGTCAGTCCACATATAAACCCCTTCTTTGATACTGATGCATACTTAGCATAGTTCTGATATAAGTCTTGCGAGTACTTTGGATGAGTACAAACTCTTGCTTTTCTCCCCCTTTGCCCCCTTGATCCCTTGTTGTGACCAGATGTTGGAGCCCAGGAGATGGAGTTTCGTGCCGACGACTGCCATCCCGATGGTGACTTCTTCTTGGAGGCCGTTGAAGACCAGGAGTTGTTAGGAGGTTCCCAGGCAGGAGGCCTCATCTCGTTCGATCGTTTTATCTTTTGCGCTATCCTTCTCTAAGGCACCCCATGTTTATGTCTGAACTCAGATATTGTTGCTTCCGCAGACTCTTGTGTTTATCGAGTTTTTGTATTCTAGCCCTTGAGGCCCCCGGCTTGTAATATGAAGTTTGTATTGTTTTATTTGTGTCTAGAGTTGTGTTGTGATATCTTCCCGTGAGTCCTTGAGTTTGATCATATGCATTTGCGTGTATGATTAGTGTACGATTAAATCGATGGTGTCACAAGTTGGTATCAGAGCCGACTAACTGTAGGTAGCCCCCTTTCCAACTCCTCGGCCGAAGTTGAGTCTAGTGTTTGAAAAACCTTACTAACACCGATGTTGTGGCTTACGGGTCCACATCTCAATTGGTTCCTATTAGTATCTTTTACTCCTTTCCTATACTCTGGGTTCTACTCTCTCTTCTCTATCGGGTTAACGATTTTTTGCTAACTCTAACATTAGGTTCTCGTAAATATTTCCTCCCGGAGAACCCCACAATTCTAGACGATGGCTTGGTTTCTCACAAGACCCCGAAGATACTCTCTGTTGTTATCTCGAGAACTGATGCTCATCGCTATTGCGATTTCCCTTCCTCGGTCAACCCCTATGGACGACTACATATAAATGTCGTTCATACTTTCTTCATAGTTGCTCTTTTTTTAATGATATGCAACAAATTATCTTATTGGGGATCCGTTCATGGTCAGTTGTCATGGATTTTGAAAGCTCTTCGAATTACTGTTCGATCTTTCAGAATCCCCACTAGCCTATTGTTCATGACCTTTCTCACCTTCTTACATTACGGATAAATCCATATGTCTAAACGCATTCATTAAATTCCTTTGTGAATTTCCTGTGATCTTATTGATTCTACCTTTGTGTGAATGCGCACAATCATCTGTTGATACTCATAAATTATCTTTCCGGCTCAGACGTCCATTCAGGCGGAGCTGGTTCTCGGGAAATCAACTCTGATTGATTGTCCATCTAAGTTCATTCAACTGACTTGTATTTGATCGGAGCATCAAGTTATGATACACCCACCTAGGGATCCTAATTCCTTTGGTACTTAAGTATTGGTATTTTTCAGATGTTCTATAACCCGATGCATTGCATCCTATCTCCCTCTGATTGAGTACCGATACTCACGTCAGGTCCTTTATGGATTGCGAGACCCATTGCTAGGTTATTAGATGACGGCATACTTTACATTCAAAAATTCTTGTGACATTGTTCCCTTGATACATAATGCCATTGGTAAATTGTGTCTTCTCCTTCTGATAAGTTGTATCCTATGCCCTTGTCAACCATGATCTTCAAGCATGTGTTAAATACTCTTGAAGTTTGTGGTCTTTGTTCCTAAGATGCCCAGATGGGTTGAACATATGCCTTACTAAATCAATATGACCCGAAGAATTTTGACGAGTCTTACTCTTTTGGTGTTCACCCGGATATTATTTCAAAGCTACAACCTGATCAAAGGCGAGGAGTAAATGGCAAGTGATGCATTGATGAAGTGGGAGTCGCCCTTGAACTTTTTGTTCATGCCCATGGAAACGACGTTGATCCAATCATAGAAACCTCTCGTATCAATAATCATTCATTATGTGGTTTTATCTGGTATCTGTGGTTTGGTACTTTGCAACCATGGTTCCGACCATGTTGTCCTACCTTGATTTCTTTCTCAGACGAGTTAAAGTACTTATCTTCTTTAGATAAATAGATCGGTCCAAGCCTTAATGTTGATCTGCCTTCGAGTGTTGTCCATCGTATCCTGAGAATATCACGGAGCTACATAACTTCTTGTGAGCTCCTCATCAACTATGATATTTTCATTAATTCTAGTTTTCCTCGTGTTTGAGTTGTTGGACACGCATCTACATCAATAACTGAATCGAGTATGCATTGCGATTCAACAACTCTTAGTAAACTTCCTTGTTTACGAGTTTTTACTTGATCTTGTCATTCCAAGCTGTTAAGATACATCATCATCGTCATGTTGGAGCTCGACCATGCTATCTATACCCTTCATCCTTGGAACACAATTCCAACTGTGCGTTAAGGTTGCATCGAGATTTCCGCATCATGTTGGTTGTCCTGAAAGGCAATCTCAATTCTAAGCTAGCAGTCTTATCTGTGATTCCGACAACCTCTTGCTTCATTATTCTCTTACTTGATGTCATCGCTGAACGATTACATCTTCGTGAAGCTTCTAGACAAATGATTCGTGATCATCATTAGCATTCTGGGCTCTTGCAGGGTATCAACTGAATGCATGTTGAGGAATACCATCCTTGCCACTCGATGATTTCTGAAATCATCATCAACCTTATTGCCTTCCCTCCAACACAAACTTGCTCATGTTTTGTGTTGTCCCTTAAGTTCCTTGCTATCCAGCTTATGTTATCTTCTACCTTGGAGTATTACCATCTTTATGTCAAGAATGTTGTGAGCATCATTGCACCTCTTAAGAATTGTTGATATAGTAATACTTCTCGCCATCACCATTCATTTCTTGGTCCCATGTTATTTCAAACCGGAATACCAACAAGTGAACTCTGATGTGTGATCCCAATACTTCTGGCAACCCTATTGCCTTAAGGTTAACAACTGATTGTTTCATTCTTAGTATGTTGGGTGTTGACTCATCATTTTTGACATTGGTTGTGCTACTTCATCCATATTTCCGAGTGCACCCTTTTACCAATGTTTAATTGGTGTTGTTCCCTCGAGCATACGACATTATACCATTTGGTTTGACAAATGCTATCTCCTTGATATTATAATTTTAGAAATTCATCCTTGTCAAAATCTTGAGGGATTGTTGCTGAACCCATCGACCACACCCTCAACTTATTCATGGTTCGGCGATGAAGCTCTTGAAAGCATTATCCTTGTGCCTAGCTCATGAAGAATGTGCTTGATAACAGAAATGTTTCCCCAAGGTTCATGTGCATTCTTTCCACCGTGAATACGTGGAAGTTTTGTTTTGGTTCCTCCAGGATCTTCCCAAGTCCTTCACGCATGTGTGAAGTGTTATATGTTTTGAAGATTTGCTATCTTCACTCCATATAACTTCTCTTAGCACGTCAAGCCACTGACTGATTTGATCAAGGAAAAGGAGTTTCTTATAAGAGCTAATCGAGGCTTACACAAGGGCCTTGATATCCTCGATGATGGTCCTCAAATCACAACTCACTTGCATTTCGTTGTAAGAATTCCATGTGGGAATGAATGTCTTGACATGGTGTTCATGTGTCTTAGAATCCAAGTCGTGATCCAAGGATTGCTTGTGTACTTCGTATCCTGAGAATCCTGCATCATCATCTTTTCTTCTCAGGTATCTTGAGCCTGAGGTGTCCCGACACCAATCAGATCTGAATCTCGGGCAAATATGATGGTTGGAACATTTCCCAATAATTATAACTTTGGTCTTTAGGTTAATAAATACGGTGATGTCTTGCCTGACACACCGGGTCGAAGGACCTATTACTATAGCATCTTGTTCAACAAGATTCACCATTCTACCATGCGGAAAATATATGACTAATTTCATAAGTTGTTCCTCATGAATCCTCTTTTTGTACCCATTGGTCCGGCCCTTACCTGATGACCATGTCGATAATACCTTGAAGCACGGATGTGGTACTTCAAATTTCAACAGGAACATTGGAAGCGCAATGCTAAACTGTTCCTGATCAATTATCCAAACCGTATGGTATGGGTAGACATCATGATTCTCCTTGCCCCTTTATCAAGATGGTTAGGTACATGATGACCTACCACATATACCATACCCTATTTTTCTTCGGGAATGGTATACTTTAATACTTGCGTGTGTGAACACATTTTCCTTCCCATTTGTCTGTTTGACCTTTCTTCTGGCATAACTTATCTAAGCAGTGTTAATTCCCTGCTTAGGTAATACATCAGTATACAACTCTGTTAGTAAGACCCTGTTACTATTGTGGATAATATTTCGGTAGCCGCCGGTGGACGAGAACATTGCCTATTGGTACGCCTCGTTTCAGCGAGCAGGAAAATGGTTCTATTCGTCCCCCGCCCTTGGAACTGACGTTGTTGCCAACATAACTGACAGGTTATCCTCTGACGTGTCTTGTTACCAAGACCGTATAAGATGTCGTCGCTCTTCCTATTCTTGGCCCACGTGGTGGACCCATAACCCAAAGTTCCACGGGATTGAAACCTGACTCTACTGTACACCCTTGAGTCCAAGGTATCCTTTACACGTGGCTTTGTATGAGATTTCAGAACCACCGTTCAAAGTACCGATCACTCTTCGGTCCAGATGTTATCCAACATGCTGAAGATCAAATCTGCGTTGTTCTTGAGAATCTAAAGGCTGCCCAGTCTCGTCAGAAGAGTCAGTATGACCGTTATCATCAAGATATGGTCTATCAACCTGGCATAAAGGCTTATCTTCATGTCACACCAATGAGGGGTGCACACCCTTTTGGGATCAAGGGGAAGTTAGCTCCTCGCTATATTGATCCTTTCACTGTTCTCGAAAGGCGTGGAAAAGTGGCTTATCAATTGGAACTGTCGGCGAACCTTTGTCAAGTTCATGATGTCTTCCATGTGTCTCAGCTGCACCGCTGCTTCAAGGATCCTATTCGAGCAGTAGATCATGATATGCTTGAGCTGCAACAAGACCTCTCTTATAAGGAGCATCCAGTCCGCATTCTCGACCAGGCTGAACGTCAAACTCGTCGCAAAGTCACCAAGTTCCTTAAAGTGAAGTGGTCAAATCATTCTGAAGATGAGGCCACTTGGGAACGCGAGGATCATCTTTGTGATGAATACCCCGAGCTCTTTCCTTCTACCTCTTAATTCTCTGGACGAGAATTCTTATTAGTAGGGGAGAGTTGTGACATCCTCGGCTTTTGCTACAACAATGTATGTAATTAAGCTACACTGATCCCCGCTAATGATGCCACGTCATCATAATTTCTATCATTGATCACGTGTCAGTCGGAACCGAGTCAAATTCAAAATTTAAAAATAAGTCAAATGAGAAAAGTTTTCGAATGTTAAAATAAAAATGTCGGATGAGTTACATATATTCCTTAATAATTTATAGAATGGAATCGGGCATTTTTGAAATTGTTTAAAACCCCTATATATTTAAAACAGAAACTATATCAAAAAATAATAATAACAAAAAAGAAAACCAAAAGACCCCGGCCTAACTGGGCCAAGTGGCCCAGCCGGCCACACCCCGACCCAACTCGCGAGGGGTATAAAGCCCCCTGGGAAAACCCTAAGCGCCTCCCTCCCTCACTCTCTCCCCAACCAGCCGCCAGGGTCTGCCCATCCCGCTCGATCCCCACTTCCCGCTTGATCCCCACGCCCCCTCGCGAGCGCATGCCCCTCGTGGCTTTCCCCTGGTCCCGTCGCTACCCTCTCTCTCTCTCTCTCTCTCTACTGCCCCAGGATCCAGTCGCTACTGCACCCTTTCCCCTCGAGCGACAGCGCTCCCCCGCACAGGCTCCCCTCCCTAGCGCCTCCCTGCGCCAGCCACTCCTCCCCGTCGCCCCAGACTACCTCCCCACCGAGCTCCTCGCCCCCGTCACCCCATCCGGCCCCTGCCTCCGGACGTCAGCTGTGCTTCCCTGGCAATGGCTCCAGAAAAGGGATGATCCTGCAATCTTTGGCGTTAGTTAGACAAATGCTTATGACAACAAACCTTCCCCTGCAACGGCACCAGAAGAATGCTGAAAGCACTCCCCAGTAATGAGACTAGAAGAATGTTGTTGATGGCCCACCAGCGC
Source organism: Hordeum vulgare subsp. vulgare (assembly GCF_904849725.1). Classification (NCBI taxonomy): domain Eukaryota; kingdom Viridiplantae; phylum Streptophyta; class Magnoliopsida; order Poales; family Poaceae; genus Hordeum; species Hordeum vulgare. The sequence continues at coordinate 437,706,817 of NC_058522.1, read as the reverse complement.
GTGGGTTCGCAGCAGTTTTCGTGGGTAGAGTATTCGACCCAAATTTGTAGGTAAGCCGGTCAGGAGGTGAGAGTATACTCTCAAGTATTAGCAACTGAATTTGTCGGATTCAACCACACCTGAAAGATTAGTATCTGCAAGCACAATAGTAACAACAAAGTAGTATGATAACAACGGTGTCAGAAACGATCTGTTGATGACAGACTATTCCTAACAATTGTATCAATGGCGCCTCCGTTGCCGCGTCGACGGAAGTTGTCAATTCCTGTCAACGGTCTAGCGAATCAATAGTGTAGCAGGTAGTAGCAGTGTAACGAGCAATAGCAGTGGCAAGGAACAACAGTAGTGACAGCAGTAGCAAGCGACAGTAGTAGCAATAGTAGCAGAGCAAAACAAGTAACAACAGTAGCAACAGTAGTAGCAGCAGCAGAGCAAGACAAGTAACAGCAGTAGCAACAGTAGTAGCAGCAGCACAGCCAGACAAGTAACAGCAGTAGCAACAGTAGTAGCAGCAGCAGAGCAAGACAAGTAACAGCAGTAGCAACAGTAGTAGCAGCAGCAGAGCAAGACAAGTAACAGCAGTAGGACAAACTCGTAGGCAATGGGTCGGTGATTTGTTTGGATGATATTCATCATGCAACAGCTAGCTCCCATTCGTCAATGTGATGTAGGCATGCATTCCGTGTGTCGTCATACGTGCTTAGGGAAAAGAACTTGCATGACATCTATTGTCCATCTCTCCCGTGGCAGCGGGGTCCAAAAGGAAACTACGGGATATTAAGGTTCTCCTTTTAATAAAGAACCGGACCAACGCATTAGCACATGGTGAACACATGAACTCCTCAAACAATGGTCATCACCGGGAGTGGTTCCGGTTATTGTCACTCCGGGGTGGTCGGATCAGAACACATATTAGGTAACTACAACTTGCAAGATCGGATCTAAAACACACATATATTGGTGACAACATAATAATTTCAGATCTGAAATCATGGCACTCGGGCCCTAGTGACAAGCATTAAGCATGGCAAAGTAGTAGCAACATCAAATCTCAGAACATAGTGGATACTAGGGATCAATCCCCATCAAAACTAACTCGATTACATGATAGATCTCATCCTACTCATCACCGCCCAACGAGCCTACGAATAGATTACTCACGAACGACGAATAGCTTCATGGAATTGGATGGTTCATGTATGCATGTTTTAAGTGCAAGTTTGTATGCTCCTTTTAATGAATGAAAGTATAGTACATTATTGTTGTTCCTTGTCTATTGCTGTGTGAATTCAGCTCAACTGTTCTAATCTAATTTTCTTGGGTGTATGTAGGACATAGAGAATATTGAAAGACTAGAAATTACTGGTGTTGGTGGTCCATCTGGCCGTGGACTAGGATTTATACTGCCAAAGTACATACTACCAAATGGCGCAGAATATAAGCTGTCACATAATTTGCATATTCCAATTTGTATAGCACCAAATTTTCACTTTATGCAAGAACAAGTGATAAAACAGTGCCCAGTGCAAGTTATTATAAAGCTGAAGAAAACAATAAACATTAGCTGTGGGTGTTCACTTAGGGCTACAAGCCAAAGCTTCAGAACTTTTTCACTTAACAAACAGTGAAAATTCAATCCCATGTCTGAAGCTGGATACTACTACATGAGGATAGCTGACCTTGACGATGATGTCAGACTTGGCTTGCACCAAGGAATCCCTCAGGTTCTGGGCCTGCGCCGGACCGTGCAAAAACACCATGAGAAATCTCTGTTAGAGCTAGCGTACAGGCTTGCAGACTCCTCTGAACCCAAACAACACCAGAATAGAACAAATCTGTGTGAAATCGGTCGCTCCGTTTGACCGCATCGACTGATGTCTTCATCCAAGCACAGTCTCAAGTAGCGGTGGAGTAGACAGTCATGGTAAATTGAGAGAGAGAGAGGAGGGGAGGCAAAGGGGGAGGTGGAGAGTGGACCTGTGAGCCCCATCCGATGACCCCGATCTGCTTGACGCCCTTGAAGGCCTCCGGGAGCAGCGGGAAGAGGTTCCGCCGGTGGAGACGACGAGGAGAGGACGAGGAAGGTGCTGCACTGCAGGGGCGGAGGAAGGGGCGCCGCCGGTGGAGAGGACAAGGACGGCCTGGGTCTTGCAGGGGGACTTGAGGCGGCGGCCGAGGACGGTGAGGTCGGGGAGGTGGTGGCCCTCCGCGGCGGCGGAGCTAGGGTTCGGGGAGACTGCGGGCGCTGCTGGGCAGTGGAAAGGGGGTAGGGGGGAGGCCGCGCGCGGGAGAAGAGAGCAGGGCGCGAGGGCAGCCGGCTTAGGAATGGCGCACCCCGAGCGGTGCGCCATTAGAATGTTTTTATATAGTAATGGCGCATGTATATGAGGTGCGCCTTCTCTATGTTGTTAACCTCCGAAGTAGTAGCGCAGTGGTACGTGGGTTTTGCCTCCTAGCAGGAGGTGGCGGGTTCGAATCCTCTTCCCCCCTCCTTTTTTAGCCCTTTTTTTCTATGCATTGTTTTCTTGTGCTGGTTGCACCTTGGTTTGAGAAGTGCCTAGTATTTTTTTAGATGTTTGCAAGTAGATGCCTAGTATTTTTTTTTGATTTTTGCAATTAGATGCCTATGAATATCTAGTGCCTCCCAACAACACATCTAGTGCCTAATATTTTTTTTTGATGTTTGCAAGTAGATGCCTATGAATAGGAGTTGAATCTTGTGAATATGTGTTCTAGTGGTAAGTATGCCGACGGCGGCGACGGTGGAGCGGTGGAGGGTGTGGGTGTGCTCAGCGGCGAGGGGGATCTTGCGAGGGGTGAAAGCGATCGAGATGGAGGGGATCGAGATCGAGTGCCCTCATGAATATTCAATATTTTTTCATATTGAATATGAAAAAATATCATCAAAATTGAAAATGTCGAAATACAATCGAGAAATGAAGGCTACAATTTAAATACAATCGATCTTAGCTAGCTATGTGTTCACAATCTTCTTGCCCTTATTTTTCATAAATGGAGTTCTTCTCTTGAACGGACGTCCTTTAGGTAGGGTGGTCCTGCTTCTTCTTGTGGTGTATGCTGGTACTTCATCATCGTCGTCATGTTTTAAGTGCAAGTTTGTGTGGTGCGCCATTAGTATATAGTAGTGGCGCACTGCTTGTGTGGTGCGCCATTAGTATCTATATCATCTATAGCCCTTTTCCTAGTAGTGGGAAGAAGGTTGATGATGACGATGGCGACGATTTCCCTCTCCGGAGCGCAAGACGGACTCTAGATCTGCCCTCCAGATGAAGAACAGGTGGTGGCGGCGCCTCCGTATCGAAAACGCGACGAAAACTTCTCTTTTTATTCTGGGACGAAAGGCAACTTATAGAGCTGGAGTTGGGGGCGGCAGGTGCGTGTGGGCCCCACAAGCCTGCCCACGACCACCAGGGGGTGGTGGCGGAGCAGGGGCTTGTGGCCCACTGGCCCACCCCCTGAGGTGGAACTTGGCGCAGATATTTTTGATATTTTCCAAAACTTCTCCCCGTAAATTTTCACGACGTTTGGAGAACTTTCATTTCTGCACAAAAATAACACCAAGGCAATTCTGCTGAAAACAGCGTCAGTCCGGGTTAGTTCCATTCAAATCATGCAAATTATAGTCCAAAACAAGGGCAAAAGAGTTTCAAAAAGTAGATACGTTGGAGACGTATCAACTCCCCCAAGCTTAAAACCTTGCTTGTCCTCAAGCAACTCAGTTGACAAACTGAGAGAGAAAGAAAAACTTTGACAAACTCTGTTTGATCTTGTTGTTGCAACTATGTCTAACTCATAACCAAAATTTCAGCAAGATCACAAGTTAACCACATAAGCAAATGACACAAAGGTCTCACGGTAAACTAATATCAATGGCATAATCAGCTAACGAGCAAATAATAATGAGTTTCAAATACCAACACTTCAATCACAACAAGCATGAAGCAATATGAATAGGTGGTGTCTCGCTAGCTCTTTCTGAGACAGCAAAACATAAATGCAGAGCACTTTCAAAGATCAAGGGCTGACTAAACATTGTAATTCATAGCAAAGAAGATCCAGCCACAGTCATACTCAATATCAATCAAAAGCAAAGCATAAAAATGACAGAGGTGCTCTCTAATTGGTGCTTATAAAAGAGCAGGATGACTCGACAGGAAAATAAATAGGCAGGCCCTTCGCAGAGGGAAGCATTGATTTGCAGAGGTGCCAGAGCTCAAGCTTTGAAAACAGAGATAATAATTTTGGGTGGCATGCTTTCATTTTCAACGCAATGACCAAGAGTTCTCAATATCTTCCATTCTACTCATGCTATAGGCGGTTCCCAAACAGAAAAGTAAAGTTTTAAGTCCCCCACCACCAATCAATCACACTCCACGGCTAGCCGAATCCTCGAGTACCGTCCATACTAACATCAATCCGGGGGGAGTCTTGTTTTACAGTTATGTTTTCGATTTAAGCATGGAACTGGGCATCCCAAATATTGGCCCCTTTCTCATGAATGACTGTGAATAAACACATGTCAAGGATAACACTCCTAGCATGGAAGATACCAATAGCCCTCTGTCACCACATGAGCGGTTCGAGCATGCAAAACAGATTTATTTCTTGAAGGTTTAGAGAATAGCACATGCAAATTTACTTGGAACGGCAGGTAGATACCGCAAATAGGTAGGTATGGTGGACTCTCGTGGAAAAACTTTTGGGTTTATGGAAGTGGATGCACAAGCAGTATTCCCGCTTAGTACAAGTGAAGGCTGGCAAAAGACTGGGAAGCGACCAACTAGAGAGCGACAACAGTCATCAAGATGCAATGAGTTGACTAACATTGAATGCAAGAATGAACAGGATATAAATCACCATGAACACGAACATCATAGAGGCTATGTTGATTTTGATTCAACTACATGCATGAACATGTGCCAAGTCAAGCCACTTGAAACATTCAAAGGAGAATACCATCCTATCATACTACATCACAGTCATCTCAATATCTATGTTGGCAATCAAGACAAACCATTATAAGCTCTCAGCTAAGTAAGCATGGCATCAGAAACTATGATCTCTAAGTTGTCACTGCAAACATGGTTCTCTCACAACAAAGCTAAATCTGGGTCGACAAGCTAGTCATATTTACAAAAACAAAATAGATAGAGTTCATACCAGCTTTTCAGTCTCAGTCACTTCATCATGTACCATCATTGTTGCCTTTCATTTGCACGATTGAACGATGAAAACGATAATAAGCGCATTGGACTAAGCTGAATCTGCAGGCAAACACAAAGGAGAAGACAAAATAATATGGCTCTTTGAAAGCTAAACAGGTAAGCATGTAAGAACCACTAAACATTGTAACCAATATCTTCTACCTTGACACAAAGAAAAGGAAAGATATTTACACGGGAAAGCTCCCAACAAGCAAAAGAAGAAAGAAAAATCTTTTTGGGTTTTCTGAAAAGGACACAAAACAAGAAAACAAGAAAACAAGAAAACAAAAAGAAACTAGCATGGATAATACAGTGGCAAAGTGTAAACACCAGCTAATAGAGTGAAAGCATAAGCATGAATGTAAAGTCGGCGAGAACACGTACTCCCCCCAGCTTAGGCTTTTGGCCTAGCTTGGTCTACTCCCATGGATGATCCTGGCGAAACCCAAAGTCATAATGGGTGTTATATGGGAGTGCTGCAGCCACTGCCTGAATAGCTGCCCCACAAAGTCGAGCAGCAGTCGCCTCCCTCTCATACTCCTCTGGCTCTCCTATGGTTATGTAGTATCTTTGTTTAACCTGAAAGTCGAAGAAAGCAGGAGCAGGAAGGGTAATATGGAAAACACGCTGCCGGTTAAATATCAAGCGGTATAGGAGAGATGCATGATCTCTCTCAAGGAACTAGTAGTGTGTTAGAGCGACACGATCAAGGTAGGCTGTACGGAGAGGAGGGTCTTCTGGACGGATGGATACCCCAAGAAAATTTGCTAAGCGTGTAGCATAAACTCCACCAAATAAGTCCCCCTCACTGGCATTTTTATTCAGCCTCCTTGCTATAATAGCTCCCATATTGAAGCTCCTGTCACCTGTTGCTGCGCTCTTAAGGATACTAAGGTCGGAAGCGCATAAGTGACAATGTGCACCCTTGCCGTTAATGCACCTACCTATGAAGAGGGCAAGATAGTGCAAGGCAGGGAAATGGATGCTTCCTATGGTGGCTTGCGTGATATCTCTAGTTTCTCCCACAGTTATACTGGAGACAAAGTCTGTGACCGAAGACTTAGGAGGATCAATAACACTACCTCCATCGGGTATCTTGCAAATCCTATTGAAATCCTCGAGACCCACGGTATAGGACTTATCGTACAGATCAAACAGTATGGATGATTCATGGCCAGCTAAAATTTAAATCTGCGCACGAAAGAGGCAGTGAGCATAGCATACTGTTCACATTTATCTGAGAGGAATTATTCTAACCCGGCATTGCGGACAAGTGCATCAAACTCATCCTTGAAGCCTGCTTCGATCATGAACTCATCGGAAGGCCATTCACATGGTTGCACCGGTGCGTCCCTTAGTTGAAAAGGTTCGGGCTCCCAAAAAGAGAGACGAGGACCCTTCTTACTTGAGGAACCACCATGAATCTTCCTCCTGAACGTAATTTCCTTGTGCTGAAATTTTTGAAGTTCAAGAGAAAAGTGAATAAAGAGCCACCACACCTTGTAGCAACTACTTCTACTAGTGCCTAGAGACCGTATCACGCGCTAAAACTACTTGGAACCAGCTAAAATCAACATTTATAGCTCAAGAACAGGGTCACCAAGGTAGCAAGAATTCACGAAGGATAAAGCACTAGAGCAAAAACCAATTGGACCAATGGACGAGTCACTTACCAAGGAGTAATTTCCCCAAAACGGTTCGGAGAATGGTGCTTTGAGCAAGGAGATCGAAAATCAGAGCCAAATGAGCAAGAACACGAGTTTGAGCTGTGAAACTATTTTTTCTGGAGGTGGAAGAAGAGGCTGGGAGATGGAGTGAGTGGAGGGGGTGCCTGTGGGCCCCACAAGCTTGCACCCTGCCACCACGGGGGTAGGTGGCGGTGGGGGGGCTTGTGGCCCACTGGTCAGGCCCCCTGACCAGCTCTCAGGCCCAGAAATTTTCAAAAATTTCAGAAAAAATCATACTAAATTTTCAGGACCATCGGAGAACTTTTATTTTCGAGGTATTTTTCTCCGGGACGCTAAAACAGAAAACAGGAAAAGCTAACTAATTCTATCATTTTTCTTGTAAGCAACAGAAAAATAAAACTCAAAACAGAGGTATGTGACTCTTTGATTCATCCATCTCATGGTCATCGAAAGAAATCCGTCAATGGGGTTGATCAAGTCCTTATGACAAAACCTTCTTGAATCGCAAGAGAGAACGGAGAATTTTCGAATAGCCACTAAGTCACGTCAATGGGGATATGGATCTCCCCAACAAGCAAAACATACATCATCTTGACACGAGGAATAGGGCATTCAAAGCTCCCAATGAGAATCGATGAAGTCTTTTAGATAGCATTGATGCAATGTACTGGATATCGTTTCTTTGGAAAGTGCACTGTGTGCTCATTACCGTTGACATGGAAAGTGACATTGCTTTTTTTGCAATCTATAACAGCCCTCGCAGTGTTTAAAAGGGTCTTCCGAGGATGATAGCCATGGCATCGTCCTCGGGAATATCCAAGATAACAAAGTCTGTTAAGATAGTGGTATTAGCAACCACAACAGGCACATCCTCGCAAATGCCGATAAGGAAAGCAGTTGATTTGTCGGCCATTTCAGAGAAATTTCAGTGGGTGTCAACTTATCCAACTCATCAAGTCTACGATAAAGAGAGAGCAGCATAACACTAACACCGGCTCCAAGGTCACATAAGGCAGTTCTTACGTAGTTTCCTTTAATGGAGGAAGGTATAGTGGGCACTCCAGGATCACCAAGTTTCTTAGGAGTTCCACCTTTGAAAGTATAATTGGCAAGCATGATGGAGATCTCAAGATCTGGTATCTTCCGTTTATTAGTCACGATATCTTTCATGTACTTGGCATATGGAGACATCTTGAGCATATCAGTTAACCGCATCTGCAGAAAGACGGGTCTTATCATCTCAACGAAGCGCTCAAAATCCTCATCATCCTTTTTCTTGGATGGCTTAGGAGGAAAGGGCATAGGTCTCTGAACCATGGCTCTCTTTCTTTACCATGCTTCCTAGCAGTGAAGTCATTCTTGTCGTATCTCTTAGGTTGTGGATTATCAGGATTAACCGTAGGTTCAATCTCCACATCCTCGTCATGGCTAGGTTGAGTATTATTATGAACATCACTGTCCACATTGTCACCAGGTTCATGTTCATCACTTGATTGTGTTTCCTCATCAGACGCAGAAATATCATTAGGTTCTTCAGGTGTGATAGTATTTGGTGAATTGGCGTGCAGGTTTCTATCATCCTTCTTCTTCTCCTTAGGATGACTAGGTGTATCAGCATTGATTCCTTGAGAATCTTGATCAATTCTCTTAGGATGACCTTCAGGATACAAAGATTCCTGAGTCATTTTTCCTGCTCTAGTAATGACTCTGACAGAGTTGTCATTTAATTCATTGAGCAGGTCATTCTGAGCTTTAAGTACTTGTTCTGCCTGAGTAGTATTCATAGAGACATGTTTACTCAGAAGCTTCAGAGCATTGACATTTCTGTCTACACAAGCACTTAAATGGCTAAGCGTACGAGTACTTTGTTCCAAATGTCTGCTAACATAATCATTGAAACCTTGTTGTTTGGCAACAAAGTTGTCAAACTCATCAAAGCATAGGCTAGCAGGTTTATCAAAAGGAATATCACTCTCATCAAACCTACGCAGAGAATTCACTTCTACTACCTGTATCGGGTTATCGAGACCATGGATCTCTTCGATCGGTGGTAGATTTTGGGCATCTTCAGATCTAATGCCTTTCTCTTGCATAGATTTCTTGGCTTCTTGCATATCTTCAGGATTGAGGAATAGAATACCTCTTTTCTTAGGAGTTGGCTTAGGAGGTGGTTCGGGAATAGTCCAAGCATTATCGTTGATCAAGAGGTTATTCAGTAGGGTCTCAGCTTGCTCTACAGTTCGTTCCCTAAAAAGACAACCGGCACAACTATCTAGGTAGTCTCTAGAGGCATCGGTAAGTCCGTTATAGAGGATATCAAGTATCTCGTTCTTCTTAAGAGGGTGATCAGGCAAAGCATTATGTAGCTGGACGAGCCTCCCCCAAGCTTGTGGAAGACTCTCTTCTTGGAGTTGAGCAAAGTTGTATATTTCTTGCAAGGTAGCTTGCTTCTTATGGGCAGGGAAATATTTCTCACAGAAGTAATAGACCATCTCCTGGGGACTACGCACACATCCAGGAGTAAGAGAGGTGAACCAGGCTTTAGCGTCATCCTTTAGAGAGAAAGGAAACAACTTAAGGATATAGTAGTGGCGAATCTTCTCCTCATTAGTGAAAAGGTTGGCTATTTCGAATAGTTTGGCAAGATAGGCTATGACCGTCTCAGACTCATAACCGTGAAAAGGATCAGATTCGACTAGAGAGATTATCTCAGGGTCGACAGAGAATTCATAATCCTTATCGGTGACAAAGATAGGCTAAGTGGCAAACTTCGGATCATTTTTCATCCTAACTTCCCGAGATTTTTCCTTCCACTTGAGAATTAATTTTTCAGCGACATAGGCATCCTTACATGCCATAAAATACTCAGCTATTTATCCCTCCATAACGTAACCCTCAGCTATATCAGGAAATTCATATCTAGGAGAGCTAGATCTAACTGGAGCAAAAGTAGGTTCTATCTCAATAGTATCGATAGTTTCAGAAGCATCATGAGCATTGGCAGTAACTCTAGCAATATGAGCATCAAGGAACACTAATAATGGAACATCAGGCAAAGGAGTATCTCTAGCAGTATCAAGCATAGCATCATCACGCAAAATAGCATCTCTAGCATCATCAGGCAAAGAAGTATCAAGCATAGCATCTCTAGCAGTATCAGGCATAGTATCAAGCATAGCATCTCTAGCAGTATCAAGCATAGTATCATCAGACATAGTATCAAGCATAGCATCAAGCATAGCATCTCTAGCGGTAGTATCACAAGCATCATCAAGCACATGCGACATATCAAGATTTCTAGCAGGATGTGATGTCGCAAACTTACTCATAACTGAAGGTGAATCAAGTGCAGAGCTAGATGGCAATTCCTTACCTCCCCTCGTAGTTGAGGGCAAGACTTTGGTCTTCGGATCCTTCAGATTCTTCATAGTGATCAGCAGATATAAATCCCAAGTGACTCAGAGAATATAGCAATACCTCCCCAGCAACGGCGCCAGAAAAATGCTGACGTCAGCTGTGCTTCCCTGGCAATGGCTCCAGAAAAGGGCTGATACTGCAATCTCTGGCGCTAGCTAGACGAATGCTTATGACAACAAACCTTCCCCTAGAACAGCACCAGAAGAATGCTGAAAGCACTCCCTAGTAATGAGACTAGAAGAATGTTGTTGATGGCCCACCAGCACGTGGGTTCGCAGCAGTTTTCGAGGGTAGAGTATTCGACCCAAATTTGTAGGTAAGCCGGTCAGGAGGTCAGAGTATACTCTCAAGTATTAGCAGCTGAATTTTTCGGATTCAACCACACCTGAAAGATTAGTATCTGCAAGCACAGTAGTAACATCAAAGTAGTATGAGAAAAACGGTGTCAGAAACGATCTGTTGATGACAGACTATTCCTAACAATTGTATCAATGGCGCCTCCGTTGCCGCGTCGACGAAAGTTGTCAATTCACGTCAACAGTGTGGCGAATCAACAGTGTAGTAGGTAGTAGCAGTGTAACGAGCAATAGCAGTGGCATGGAACAGCAGTAGTGATAGCAGTAGCAAGTAGCAACAGTAGCAAGCGACAGTAGTAGCAACAGTAGCAACAGCAGGAGAGCAAAACAAGTAATAGCAGTAGCAACAGTAGTAGCAGTAGCAGAGCAAGACAAGTAACAGTAGTAGCAATAGTAGTAGCAGCAGCAGAGCAAGACAAGTAACAGCAGTAGCAACAGTAGTAGCAGCAGCAGAGCAAGACAAGTAACAAGAGTAGCAACAGTAGTAGCAGCAGCAGAGCAAGACAAGTAACAGTAGTAGGACAAACTCATAGGCAATGGGTCGGTAATTTGTTTGGATGATATTCATCATGCAACAGCTATAATACAGAGAGATATGTGGCTAGCTCCCGTTCGTCAATGTGATGTACGCATGCATTTCGTGTGTCGTCATACGTGCTTAGGGAAAAGAACTTGCATGACATCTATTGTCCATCCCTCTGGGGGCAGCGGGGTCCAAAAGGAAACTACGGGATATTAAGGTTCTCCTTTTAATAAAGAACCCGACCAACACATTAGCACTTGGTGAACACATGAACTCCTCAAACTATGGTCATCACCGGGAGTGGTTCCGGTTATTGTCACTCCGGGGTTGCCGGATCATAACACATAGTAGGTAACTACAACTTGCAAGATTGGATCTAAAACACACATATATTGGTGACAACATAATAATTTCAGATCTGAAATCATGGCACTCGGGCCCTAGTGACAAGCATTAAGCATGGCAAAGTAGCAGCAACATCAAATCTCAGAACATAGTGGATACTAGGGATCAATCCCCATCAAAACTAACTCGATTACATGATAGATCTCATCCAACTCATGACCGCCCAGCGAGCCTACGAATAGATTACTCACGAACGACAAAGAGCTTCATGGAATTGGAGAGGGAAGAAGGTTGATGATGACGATGGCGACGATTTCCCCTCTCCGGAGCCCAAGACGGACTCCAGATCTTCCCTCCAGATGAAGAACACGTGGTGGCGGCGCCTCCGTATCGAAAACGCGATGAAAACTTCTCTTTTTTTTCTGGGACGAAAGGCAACTTATAGAGCTGGAGTTGGGGGCGGCAGGTGCCTGTGGGCCCCACAAGCCTGGCCACCGCCACCAGGGGGGTGGTGGCGGAGCACGGGCTTGTGGCCCACTGGCCCACCCCCTGAGGTGGAACTTGGCGCAGATATTTTTGATATTTTCCAAAACTGCTCCTCGTAAATTTTCAGGATGTTTGGATAACTTTGATTTCTGCACAAAAATAACACCAAGGGAATTCTGCTGAAAACAGCGTCAGTCCATGTTAGTTCCATTCAAATCATGCAAATTATAGTCCAAAACAAGGGCAAAAGAGTTTGGAAAAGTAGATACGTTGGAGCCGTATCACCTCCCTCGAGGCTGATGCCGGCCGGCGACGGGTCCCCCTCGGCCGATCTACGCCACACCGGCCCACGCTGGGGCCGCACCGGATCCGGCCGCCAACTCCCGCGCCACGGACGGCCACCGCCCTGCCTCGCCGGTGCCCAGTGCGCTCGAGACTAGCGCTGGCCACCACCACCGCCGGCTCCCTCCCTCGTCCGTGCCTCTAGCACCGGCAACCAACCCCCGTCGTCACCGCGCCGCCTCCGTGCCGCCACCACCTCTCCGCCACCGGAACCGCATTGCCGGAACAGGACCTCATCGGCTCCATCACCGAATCGCTCCGTCGAGCCTCCCCCGAGCCGCTTTTGCACCTCACGCTCGATGTGAGCCCCCCTGTTTCTCGCCTTCTTGTCGCCGTTCCAGCGACCAAACGGCCGTTGCACCGCCCTCCTCGGCCCCCTGACCACGCACCACCACGCCTCTGGCCTCGCCTCAGCCCGCAACAGTTTGCCTCATTCGCCCCGTTCGCCCTGGACACCGGTGTCTCGCCCCCTCCCACCGGCCACACCGGCCCTGGCCGCCGGCGCCGTGTGCCCAGCGTGCCCTGTCCATGGCAGCCCCTGGCCCCCAGACACCCCCAACCGAGCTGGTTAGTGCGGCGGATTAACCTCCCCCACTAACCCCTTTTTTGTATGTATGAGAATGATAGAGGGGGCGAGGAACCCCCTTCTAAATATATATATACATATATATATATTATATGTGTTTTAGTCATAATAATAATATAATATAATTTATTTAATAAATAGTTTAACTAATTAATTAATTAATGAATGAATTAATTAGGTAATTACAATGATTACGAGTAATTATATTAATTAAGTAAATCTGTTAATATAAATAAGCATTTATCCTTTTAGAGTATGACACGTGGGTCCCTCACTAAATTAACCTGATTAATTAATACTCCCTCTGTAAACTAATATAAGAGCGTTTAGATTACTAAAATAGTGTTTTAAATGCTCTTATATTAGTTTACGGAGGGAGTAATTAACTTTAATTAAAAATTGTGTCAATAACACCTTGGACCCACTCGTGAGTTCACGAGTCAACTTGTGATGTCAGCATGACATCATGGTGATGTCATAATAGCATTTACATAAATTAATTAAATCTGTTTTTAATTCCTAATTAGTAAATAAAACTTCAAAAATTAATATAAAATAATCCGTAACTCGGATGAAAATATTTTCAACATGAAAGTTGATCAGCAAAGCGAGACGTACACGGATACGCGGTCCATTCGTTTGTCACGCGTCCCTAGCATAGCAAACATGGAACTTTTTCATCGTTTTTAGTCTGACCGTTAGTAGCCACGGACCCGGAAAATATCGTGAGATATTGTTCCGACCCGTCTATGACGGATGTTACTGCGTTAGCTCATGCCTAGCTTGCATATTGCCATGTCATGCTTAGTGTTGCACCTGTTGCTGTTATTTATTGTTTCTCCCCCTCTTCTTACCGGTAGACCCCGAGACTGACGCAGCTACCGGCTACATCTACGACCCTGCCGACCAGCCCTTTGCCGCGGAGCAACAAGCCAACCAAACCCCCTTGATCATCCCTATATCGCCCATTCTTTCTTCCTCATGCTTGCATTAGAATTTTCCTACTGTTGTAGTTAGCTCCTATATCTGATGCATAGCCTAACTTTGATGAACTGCTACTTTTAGTACCGCACTTTTAAACTGTTTAGTATAGGTGGAGCAGTCATCCCCTCTGACCCCTTAGTCCAGTTGCCCCACTTAATTGTCGAGTCTCGATCCCTGATCGACGACTAGAACCGAAACAACACTTACACCTCCCTTAGTTGTGCGACGCTACAGAGATACTATCGGGTACCGAGGGTGACACCTCGCGAAGTACTCCTGATGATATCTCTGTAGTACAGCTAGTCGGTCGGGGTTATCGAGGGTGATTCCTCTTCACCATTCCCGACGATGCCTCTGTAGTGCAACCCCTCAAGTGTGGCACCCTCGAGGGTGATTCCTCTAGGTCCACCTTGACGGATACATCGTTCGGAATCCAACGAGGGTGATACCTCAGATTTCCCCTGATGTTTCTACCACACAGTTACTTGACCACGTTACTGTGATCTTTGATGAATAGATGTTAGGTGGGTGGATTCCTGCGTATTTCTGTCGATGAAATAATTAAAATGATAATGGATTTGGGTATTTGATCTGGGTTGGTCGGAGACCTTTTCGCACTAACCGGCTACGCGGGAAGAATTATGGGTACTCGATGTCGCGGTATCAGCCGAAGCTCTTCAGACGTCAGCGACGGAGCGGCGCGCGCCCGAGTGGTCCCGTGATGCATCGCTCTTGTATTTAGGGGTGCTAGGACTGACATCGGTTGCTCACGCATCATGCAGGAGCGCGGAGGGCAAGTGGGCCCATGAACGCTTTGTGCTTAGGAGTTAGACCGGCGGGCTGGCCTCTCTGCTGAGCTTAGGTGGGGCTGCGACGTGTCGATATTCCGAGGCCGGGCATGACACAGAAAAGTGTGTCCTCCCAGAGTGTTATCGAGCGTGACGGGAATCATGGTGCACCCTTGCAGGGATGAAAATTAACTATTTGAATAGTTGTGTCCACGGTTACAGGACGACTTGGAGTTTTGCCCTAATCTTATACAACTACAATTGTTACTTAACTGGAATAGTTGCTCCAGGATTGCTTCCTCGCACGGAGTCGAGGGAGGATCTCTGGGCGTGACCTCATATTATTTTTACTGCAACAATATGACTATTAATTGTGTTACCTTGTTCTACTCTCGTCTATTGCTGCAAGACCCCTGAAGATGCTAGTCTTCGATAGGACTAGAGCTTCTCTCTCTATTGTCAGATTGCTGCAGTCAGTCCACATATAAACCCTTTCTTTGATACTGATGCATACTTAGCATAGTTCTGATATAAGTCTTGCAAGTACTTTGGATGAGTACTCACCGTTGCTTTGCTCCCCCTTTGCCCCCTTGATCTGTTGCTGCGACCACATGTTGGAGCCCAGGAGATGGAGTTTCCTGCCGACGACTACCATCCTGATGGTGACTTCTTCGTGGAGGCCGGTGAAGACTAGGAGTGGTTAGGAGGTTCCCAGGCAGGAGGCCTCGCCTCGTTCGATCGTTGTATCTTTTGTGCTAGTCTTCTCTAAGGCACCCCATGTTTATATGTGTACTCAGATAATGTTGCTTCCGCTGACTCGTGTGTTTATCGAGCTTCTGTATTCTAGCCCTCGTGGCCCCCGGCTTGTAATATGAAGCTTGCATTGTTTTATTTTTTTCTAGAGTTGTGTTGTGATATCTTCCCATGAGTCCTTGAGTTTGATCGTACAAAATTTGCATGTATGATTAGCGTACGATTAAATCGAGGGCGTCACACCTCCCCATGCCTCTGTCCCTTACGTCGGACGCCCCCACCCCCTCCTACTCATGTTGTGGTGTAGTTAGAGATTAGGAGAAGAGGAGGAGGAGAAGAAGAAGAGGAGGAGAAGAAAAGGAAGAAGAAGAGGAGGAGAAGAAGAAAAATATTTAGAATTTTTTTCATTTAATTGCTATTTTTATTAGGTTAGTGCTAGATTATTAGGGTTAGTAATATTTAGAATTAGGTTAGGGTTAGAAGAAGAAGAAATATGAACAAAAATAAGAAAATAAGAATAGGAAAAATGAAAATAAGAAGAGGAGGAGCAAAGAAGAAGAAGAAGAAGAATAAGAATAAGAAGAGGAGGAGAGGAGAAGAAGAGGAAAAATAGATGAAGAGGAGAAGTAGAAGAAGAGGAGAAGTAGAAGAAGAAGGGGAGAAGAAGAGAAGAAGAAGAAGCACAAGAAGAAGAAGAAGAAGAAGAAGAAGAAGAAAGAAGAAGAAGAAGAAGAAGAAGAAGAAGAAGAAGAAGAAGAAGAAGAAGAAGAAGAAGAAGAAGAAGAAGAAGAAGAAGAAGAAGAAGAAGAAGAAGAAGACGAGGAGGAAGAAGAAGAATAAGAGGAAGAAGAAGAAGAAGAGGAAGAGGAAGAAGAAGAGGAAGAAGAAGAAGAAGAGGAAGAATAAGAAGAAGAGGAAGAAGAAGAAGAATAAGAGGAAGAAGAAGAAGAAGAGGAAGAAGAAGAAGAGGAAGAAGAAGAAGAGGAAGAAGAAGAGGAGGAAGAAGAAGAGGAAGAAGAAGAAGAGGAAGAGGAAGAAGAGGAAGAAGAAGAAGAGGAAGAAGAATAAGAAGAAGAAGAAGAAGAAGAAGAAGAAGAAGAAGAAGAAGAAGAAGAAAAATGAAGAGGAAGAAGGAAGAATAAGAAGAAGAAGAAGAAGAAGAAGAAGAAGAAGAAGAAGAAGAAGAAGAAGAAGAATAAGAAGAAGAGGAAGAGGAATAAGAAGAAGAGGAAGAAGAGGAAGAGGAAGAAGAGGAAGAGGAATAAGAGGAAGAGGAAGAAGGAAGAATAAGAAGTGGAAGAGGAAGAGTAAGAAGAAGAAGAAGAAGAAGAAGAAGAAGAAGGAGAAGAAGGAGAAGAAGAAGAAGAAGAAGAAGAAGAAGAGGAAGAAGAAGAAGAGGAGGAAGAAGAAGAGGAGGAAGAAGAAGAAGATGAAGAAGAAGAAGAAGAAGAAGATGAAGAAGATGAAGAAGAAGAAGAAGATGAAGAAGAAGAAGAAGAAGAAGAAGAAGAAGAAGAAGAAGAAGAAAAAGAAAAAGAAGATGAAGAAGAAGAAGAAGAGGAAGAAGAAGAAGAGGAAGAAGAAGAAGATGAAGAATATGAAGAAGATGAATAATATGAAGAAGAAGAAGAGGAAGAAGAAGAAGGGGAAGAAGAGGAGGAAGAAGAAGAATAAGAAGAAGAATAAGAAGAAGAAGAAGAAGAAGAAGAATAAGAGGATGAAGAAGAAGAGGAAGAAGAGGAGGAGGAGAAGAAGAAATAGGTTAACTAGTGTGCTAGGTTAAATCTGTTTTTTGTCATTTGATTGCTATTGGTATTAATTTTTCTTGCTAAGTTTGTGTTAGTTCTTCACATATTGTTTTGTGTCAATTAAGTAGTACGTTCAGTAATGTTGGTCGTTTTGCCGGAATGTCTGAGTGGCCTATGTTTTACCTTAATGTTGATTCATTTCGTTCCGGCAAATTTCGGGCGCCCCGTATGTCCATTTTTTAGCAAAGGTCATGCCGAAAATTTCCGTGAATGTCGGCATGACTTGTGCTAGAAACTAGGACATATTGAGTGCCCGGGAATTGCCAGAAAGGGGAATGAATCAACATTCCGACCAAATATAGCCCCCCTTTTATTATTCATGATTTTGTTTATATATAGATGTTCAATTCTTTAGATATAGTGTCACTGTTGTTGTTTTTGAATTTAGAAACATGTTCCACGGATCATAAGTTAAATTACCACATTAAAATAGGAAATGTCTGACTATGATTATTGGGAGTGTGAATATTGTGGCGACTATCCGGGTTTGTGCGACAGGCCTCACTTACGAGACGATAGGTTCTTCAGTATCAAGCTTGACGAGACCTTCGAAGTTTCTATGGTACGCAATGATGACAAGTGTTTTTCATAATTAAACATGCATGACTTTTGTTTCTTTGCTTCAACGTGTAATTTCTATTTTATACAATTCGACTAGTTCCTCCCTTGCCATGCAAGAAGGTATGTGTTGGAGATGCTTGGTTTCGAAGACCATGAGAGTATGGAGACGAGAAGAGGTAACCTGATGACTATACATGGTCACACATTTGTGCTCAAAGTAATGAATGCAGTTTTAACACAGAAATAGGGTGCCCAAATTGGGAAGATCTTTGCAAGGCATATGGATTTCAGGAGGTTATGGAAATAACCTTCGATCTTCGTCCTGAAGATAATATGCCAGGTAACATCGATATTTGAGTGGATGTCGATATGCTTCCTGTTTTACCTCTATGTAAGTTTGTCAACCATATTTGTCAAGTAATTTGCATTCTATATTTACAAATAGTTGGTGTTCATCCATATACTAATTTTGTTAAATTATAATTTACATCTTATTTCGTTTCTTCGAGTGAATTACGGAAATTAATTGACACGAACAACTACACGTATGGATCACATATAACTTGGAAGGAGAAGGATGTTCTTCTCTACTTTCTTAATGGTGTCCTGGTTGGTAGGAAGAACTTCCCGTATAATTTGGGAACTGGCCCAAATTATACATTTTAAATGCCACTAGTGCATAGGTTGAGGACGGATGACATTCGCTGAAATATCTTGGTAAGAGTTTGATAATTAAGTACGTTCTACTATTACATAAATGGTGTTGGTGCTAACTAGGTTATTATTATGTTCTTCAACAGCAACTGCCAAATGATGTAGTGCCTCTGTTGATGCACCCAGAAGGTCATATGAAAATTAAAAGCCCGCTGAGGGCTGAGTTCGATGCTCCATACTTGACTGACTGCAAATAAAAAAGGCTCCAAATTAAAGCATGGAGAGAAATAAATAAGGATCGCAAGCCACAAGTTGGAGACGTTGGATCTCTCTGCTTCATCACGGAGACATAGGTGTTATTCTGTTTTATGACATTATACCTAGGAGCGAGGACTAGGTCTTATGACAGACAAGTTTTTCTGGTTTATATTAACTTGGCACGATCGATTAGGATGCATGCATATGATGACTATTATGATGGTTTTCTGTTTTATGACATTTTAACTTGGTATATGATTAAGATGATGATGACTTTTTAGATGAGTACATAAGATGATGATGAGTTATATGACATGATATTTGTGCCATGTCTTGTGTGTATCGCTATTTTCGAGATTTGATGATATTTGTGTTGGATAATGATAATGATGGTATAAATGACGAGACTACTTTATGTGTATGATATGATGAGAATAATGCATGTTTATTATGATATGATGAAACTACTGTTTAGAGCATGCACAAATACGTAGAGGGGGCATAAATACGACGGGAATTAATATAGAAAGTAGGAATATTAGTAGTAGTGCTCGAATATTAGCAGTAGCGTTGGCTTAGTAGTAGCGCTTTATTTATTCCAGCGCTACTGCTAACATAGGTACGAGTTGCGCTTCAATTCCAGCGCTACTACTAACAGATTAGTTGTAGCGTGTTATCAGTAGCGCTGGCCCCAGTGCTACTAGTAAGGATAAACCAGCGCTACTGGTAGCCTTTCTCCTACTAGTGTTGAAACAAGTGGAACATGAGATCTTCAAGTGCCAAGGGATGGTGGAGCGTGGACTCGGTGCTAATCACTCCATGATCATGGATTATATTCGTGAACATAAGATGGATAGCAACGAGATTGCAGAGACGATCTTCAAGCTCCACGACATGTTTCAAGATCTTCAGGACCAAATCTTTGATGTACAAAACCAAAACTATGAATATGAATCTTGTTTCAAGAGGATGAGTATAGCCGCAAGTTTCAGAATTCCAGAAGACAAGCTCTTCCTTCTTCAACGGGGAGCCTATGCCATGGAAGATGGAGGATAAGCCTACTAGCTCACCACCACGATCACCAAAGAAGGACGCCTCAGTACATGGGTATGGGTACCACCCTTAGTGGACGCTTGGTACACATGTGTGGGCCCATGTGGCTCCGTTGCACTGCCTCTCGCCATACCTATAATTGTCATCCGCTCCAAAAATTGTAAATATTGAGGAGTCTTTCTGTTTTCTCCACCTCCACCCTGTTTTGAAGCGATCCAATCTAGAGGTCTTTTCTAGTACTTTGCCGGAGGGAGAAACCATCTAGGTGGCCATATCCATCAACTTGAAGGGCACCATGGTTGGTCATGAGTCACTTCTTTTGGACAGACCATCACCAGTAGATAGTTCGTCTTCGTTCGCTTGCTTCTCAATATAAAGATCACATGAGCTGCCCTACATGGTTGTGGTCCATCTAATGTAATTTGTTGGTGTGTTTGTTTTGATGTGATGAATTGTCACTTTATGGTCCTATCCATGCATGAATTCTCTTGAGATCACTTTGGTTTCTTTGTTGGACAGTTCTTATGCATATGTGCTCTTTGATATATTTTTTTTTCTTTCGCCAAGTTTTATGGATGATCTCCAAGAGAGAATTGTGTATGTTAGTTGGGTCCTATCTTCCAAGAAATCTATCATGGTGACACAAAGTGGGCAATGCAAGTATTGTATTATTGCCACTGCGGATAAAAGGACAACTGTGTAGTTGTCCTTTGAATGCAGGGTGAATATAATATATCATCTACGGCATGGCATCATACTTCATGCAATACTCTATTTATTTATACTTAATACTTTGAGATGCATGTTGAATAGCAGTCTTGGGATGGAGTATTAGCTATAGATACAGTTTTATAACGATCCATATAGGTTTCGACCTGATGCTCATATGAAATTATGTCATGTATAATCGTACACATGAAAAATGTGATATGATCGATGTGCAACTGTAATTTCTTTACAACACCTTGCTATTTCTTTTGGATAGAAACAACTAATGAACCTATGGATCTCGGTCCATTCCTTTTCCCTTTGTTCCCAACCTCAATAAATGCTCTTTACAATTCTTTGCTTTTATTTCCTTGCAATCAATCTTTCTTACACACTTGTGTTTAATCCTTGTAGGTAGAAGTCTAGTCATGTTGATGGTCTTACTAGTTCTGTTTGGCGCCAAAATAATTTCGTACTAACTTTGTACTACATCAGTGACACGAATTTTGGGACGGAGGAAGTATTTGTACCTGCAGGTATTAATCTTTGGCTCTTTAGCAAACTCCTACTGGTTTGATAAACCTTAAGGCCATCTACTTCTAGAGAAAAAAATTGTTTGCTAGAAACCCTTCCATTTGAGCGTTCAATGCCTTCCTAGTTGAGAGTAAGAACATGCCGGCATTCACGCTTTCCCGATCGTTCTTGACCACGCGGAGAGAGAAGGTTTGACTTACATGGCAAACTATATTGGTGAGGACGAGGTATGTTTACTGGAACAACGCGGCTGATGGCGGGCACATGGACGGTGACGCTTAATAGAACTCGCGGTTGACGTTTGTGTTCAATGGGACTGAGGGAGGCATGGAGGACCGGTACATCATATGTATTCGGTGGACCCACATTTGTGGTGCTACCGGTGCACCGAATACCGTAGAATATTTCAAAAATTCTGAAAAACTATCAAACACATTGACACAACATTATTGTATGTTGTTACAAAATTCTGTATCAACATTTAAATATTTCTTCATATACAATAAAGACAAATTTGACATAAATGCAATAAATGGTCCAATTACAAAGCCTAGCGTACGTTATGTACTATTCATTGTTGAATTTGCCATTTGTAATTTTTGAGCTAGGTTGCAAATCTTGACTTGAAATTTGTGACAACCTATATTTATGTTGTGTCAATGTGCTATTTTCAGTATTTTTGAACATTTCAATATGAGCAACATGAGTTGGGTGCACCGGTAGCATCACAAACACCGATGCATCAGATATTCTCCCAGTGTCGTGGAAGCATGCTCGGGCAGAGAAATCTAGTGATGTGGGCTAACTCTTTAGATATAGAAGATGTAATCATAGCTCCACAAAGCTGCTACTTCTATGTCGAGCATAATAATCAATTATTTCTCGTTGTATTCTTAGGAAAGTATGCATTTGTCTTCTATCTTTATCTTGTGCATGCACTTGGTTTTCGCCCGTGGCGGAGCCACACCCGGCGACACCGGGCGGCTGCCCGGGCTGCTCCAAAAAATTAATCCTAAGCACTAGTGATAATCTACGGTTAGAACAATTATTTGTTTGGGCAGGTGGCAGCTCACACTGTCACATTTGAGTTTTGCCAGGGCTACATTCATGGGCTTGCTTGGCCACTGGTTTTCTCCGATTCCAGTTATGTAAGATTGAGTCTGAAAAGCATGATATAAACAAGTGTACTATTTCAAATGCAACTCCCTCCGTTCAATAATAACTGTCATGGTTTTAGCTACAATAACAACCCTAATAAACTACAGTACCAAATTTCAAATAATCTGGCACGGGTACATATTTTTGCCAATTGATATATTTTGATAAAGGGCACTTTTATTGACTCACAATGTAGCATCAAGGGGTACAATCATAATGAGTACCCATCCAACCTTTACATAACAAGGATGCACACAACCAATACGAACACACGCATAAAGATCACGCTAGCAAAAAAAAAACAACGTCATAGAAGACCAAGCTTTGCATAGGCGGATGAACAAAAGCAAAATGTGTTCCCAAAGCTTTACCAATTCATATTTAACTATAATCAATTAATGGGGCAAAAAGAGAATGTACCATTGTCGTCCTTAAAAGATCTGTCGCATGGCCTCGCAAAAAAGAAAAAGATTTGTCGCAGGGTCGGCGATGTGCTAATAATTCCACCATTCTGTGAAAGTCCGGTAGCCTTTCAAGTCTGATTGTTTTGTGCTTGTCTCTACAGCACTTATGTTCAGGCTAACTGTAAAGAAGTCATGGAGAGTGTATACTCTTTAGTGCCTGTGAGGGTGTGCTATCAATTTCATAGATGTGGATGCAACAAGATATGTATGTTCAATTTATTTATTGAAAGTATAGTAAGCCAAATAAACAAGTATTAAAAATTGGCTAAACAAAACTGATTACCATAATACAGTAATCATTTGATTATGATATATATTTATCCGCAACCAGAAGAGATGGATGTTTCGATGTGGACATCAACATACAGAAGAATTGGCTTTTCAAAAAAGACATACAGAAGAATTTATTGGGATTTTATTCCAAGCTGCCTTTTCCTCTTCCACAAGCTTTTCCCTTCTGCAACATCAGCACAACCACCTGTTAACCTCCCCATCACTTCAAATTATTACAGTTATTCAGTTGGTATCACTATCCCAATAACGACAGAGGAAGGTAATAAGTCACGTGTTTTATGCACGGTACAGAACAAGCAGCAGCAGCGACAGGGGGATCCTATCCTATTGGAAGGCCGACTGGACCACACACCTACAGAGAACCACCCACAGATTTGCTTTACAAGAATTATTGATGAGCCTTAGCTATCTGTAGGCTATGATGCTACGCCTGCAGCTGCTTCGCTGCATGGCTTGTACTGCATGTGTCCATGTCTCGCCTAGTAATATGCTATTTTCATCCTTGTAACAATTAGGCAGTAACTTTGTAACATACCGCATGCGGCCATTCTGCAGCAGTGCATCTCATCATAAATATTTGCCTTGCTCATGAGTACGTAGGAGTATATAGTAAATAGTAAATACTACTAAACCGTGACCCAGAAACAAAAAAAGCTAGCAAAAGAACACAAGGAAGAAGAAGCTCTATGCAAGGTTTAATTCTCGACACAAAATGAGAAAGACATCACACGAACTGAAGTAGGAATTAATAAGGCGAATCGACAATAAGTTTGCAGTGACAAGAACCTCTCGATCCAGTAATATCAGAGCTTGAGAGACAGATCGATCTCCTCGGTGATGAGGTCCCGGCGAGCTGTCTCCGGCGACGACGCCCTCCTGTGCGAAGAGCTCCCCGCGGCATTGCTGGTCGGGTCCTTCCCTCTCCTGCTGGCCTCCTCGCCAGCGCCGACCAGGCCCGCGTGGCCGTGGCGGCGCGCGGCGGCCAGCTCCCGCGTGCGTTTGGCGACGCTGCGCTCGAACTTGTGGGCGTTCTGGTGGCCGCCCAGCGCTTGGGAGGAGTAGAACTTCTTGTCGCAGTAGGTGCAGGTGAAGTAGCCAAGCGGCTCCGGTGACGATGCCCGATGCAGGGAGAGGTTGAGGTCGATGTCGCCCTCTCCCTCGCCGCCGTTGAACTCCATACGGCGACCGGCCGGCGGACGGTAAAGGCGCAAAGGTGGTGCAAACTAACTAGCTAGCTAGTTAGTTTGTGTACTCTGGTTGTCTGGGATAATTGATGTGTACAGCGGTGCCCCCAATTTGCCCACAACACAACCCTAGAAGGGAGTAGAGAGCAGGAGAGGAACTAGGTGTTCGAGAGTAGTATTGTACGCTTGTTCCAAGGAACACACGTACTGTGCAGGATCTATCAGGGTGAGAAAGAGGAAAACGATGAAAGGGACAAGAGATTTCATGTACCGACGGATCTGCCAGTAAACGGATAGGATTGCACGCCAGCAGATTGGGGTACTGCTGTCCGCTGGATATTGGACCGAAAGCTGTGGACCTATGACAGAGAAAGAACTGTTCACTGACTGGTCTGACCGTCACCATTTGCCCCGGAGCTCGCTCAAGTATCCGCAATATTCACGTGAGAGTTTTACCGCCACAAATCAATCAAATGGTTAGAAAGATTGCAAAAAAAAAGGTTGTTAATGTAAGAAATAAAACATTGAAAGCTTTTTTCCTCCTCCACAAGAGAAGACCTTAGGCATTCCTTCTCCTCCCATCGGCGACGCCACTGATCTGTACCATCTCTGATGGCCTTTGGGCCATGAAAGTGCGGAGGACGTCCTTATCCCATTAGCATGAGGGACTCCATTCTCGTCCTTGTTAGGTTCACAATTCAATTGGAACTTTGTGATGACGGCAATGTCCTTTGGTAGGCATAATGTCTCACATCTTCTATCTTCGTCTCGATGTTGCGCCTAGCATGGTCCAAGGACGAGTGGACTTCTGTCTCCGTCGGATCTCGTGGGATTTAGTCGGTGCTGGTCTTCGATGGGTCTATTTGGATCATGTCTTTTCTTAGGTGCATACAGGTTCGATCCTTCTAATCTACGATTTATTTCCCCGAGAATGGTTGTTCCTCTGGTCCACTAGCTCTATGGGGTTTTAGCACGACGACTTATCAATTGTCTATTATAATAAGGTTTGCCTGGGTCCAGTCAAGAGGTCAAGCGATGATGGCGGTGTGGCTTCCGCTCGCCTCACTGCGTGTAACCTCGCTAAATAGTGTTTTTTAACTACCATGCTTGATTTGAATAGGCCAGAAGTTTCTGCATATAAAGAGAAATAATGTTGAGGGTTTGTTTCAAAGAGAGTGGTTTTTGTGCACCCAAGCACATTGCACCCCCGTTCAAAAAACAAATGAAACTTGATGGATGTGATTATGACCAAATATTTTAGGTGCTTGCAAAATTTGGTGGCGAAATAACATCCAAGGAAATTTGTATAAAGAAACAATTTTTTTCTCAAAACATGTGAATAATATCATAGGCGCAGAGCATCATTTGTATTTCGTTCTGTATGGAGATCATTTGATGTTTTTGGTGACCAAACTTTGTAGGCTCCTAAAACATTTGCTCAATATCCCATCCACCAAGTTTCAGAATTTTTTATTTGTTTTCAATTTATTTTTTGAATTTACTGTTCACTATGTGGGTGCGTCGGAGGTGGGTGCAGCCACTACTTTCCCTTGTTTCTAATAAGTCTTGTCATCGCCGGTCTAACCATTGATAGCTAAGCATCCCTCTATTTTATTTCTTTTTCTTGGATGTTGGATACACAATGTAATTCCGAGACACTAGACGTACTTTTGATGCTAAAAATTGACACAATCATAAAAAGTAGCTTAAGCTATATCAATATTAATTCAAAGATTGGAAGTCACCATTAGATGGACCTCTTCGTGAAGATCAAGATACATATGAAGATGGCTCTAAACACAACTCGGATGCAAAATTTATGACAAATCCAGTGAAGTGTATGTTCACATCAGATTATGGAAGCAAGAAAACCCAATTAAGATGGCATCAAATGGAAAAGTGTTCAACATGGAAAAGTTCGGTATCATTTAAACAAACAATATTTGGATAATCTCAATCTGAGGCGGTATGCAACGTTTGGAGCCGAAATAAGGCCATGGACAAAAGTTGTAGTCACTTCAAACATATCGATTGGAATTGACTTTGTAGACCGAGGGATGTTAGATAATTTTCATAGAGCACCGAGTTCATTCTGTGAGACCGAACAAACCCCATTCGGAAATTCAGAATAGAATATGAAAGAATACATAGTGTTGGCAACATTCACTCGGTAGGACCGAATGAAACCATTGGGGCTTCGAATGGATCGGGAATGTTACACAAGATTCATGTCTGAATTACGTGCGGGTTTTTTATGCTGTGGACGAAATTTTCAGTCCTTCTATTATACGAAAAGTCCAGCCGTCTCAAAAGTAGACAAGAGGTGACAGTCAGTTGAACACACAATCGACAAGACAATCTATCATTACTTATGCTTTATCTTTTCTCTGTACCGCGGTTCTTCTTCTTCTCGTTCTTTGTTCATTATCCATTGCGGGGCGGCAATCCACGAGGCACTAGGAGTGATTAGGTAAGCCTAGGGAAGCCCATAGAAACAATGTGCCTTGATGGGGTCCCTTCCGGGCGTGTGGGGTCTCGGTATACAAATGCACCCACTAATTTGCTTGCGTACCGCGCTTCCTGTCGGGGCTCCTTCGGCGTAATCTGTGGCGCATCACCCTTGGCATGGAGGGTACACTGTGATGTGTTTGTGTGCGAACATATTTTTTAGCGACTCCACTGGTGATGAAGTCTCTAGGTCCATCACGATTGTTGTGGCCATGAAGAGATCGTCATCAAGAAGCTATGATCGACAAAGCTAACTCAACGCACATTTTCTCCCTTGGTGGTTTTGGTAATTCATGTCAACACACATATTGTTGGAATAATGTTTCTCCTGATTATATTTTTGGAAGAGTTCAACTTAGGGAAGTACATGGATGGAGATGTGCACCCTCAAGCTACAAAGGACATGTGTTGGCAAAGCTTCAAGTCTCTAAATTTTTGGTCAACTGATCCAAGATCACATTGAGTTCATAGGAAAGCCAATACTACTAAAAGGGGGTGAGGTTTTGATCATGGATTAACTACTCAAGTGCTTAGAGATATTTCTCCATGAAAGCACAATTTCTCCCTAAGGTGGTTAATTAATCACAACATATGTATCATTGAACTAATGATCTTATCCAAGTATATTTCAGAAAATTTCAAAGCTGCATTGGCTAAAGGATTGTGAGGAGAAACCCCCTGATGCAAGGAAAGGAATAGGATTGGCTCAAGCTTCAAGCAAGAGGACTCTACATTTTACATTTCTAGAAATCACTTTCCGAGTCCATAGGAAATCCAATACTATTAAAAGGGGGTGAGGTATTATGATGAATTGGTTTCTCAAGTGCATACAGATAGCCACCAAAAATATTCAGTCCTTTTCCCACAAATATCTCTGTCCCAAGCTAAAATAGCAAAACCAGTGCCACCAACATTTCCCACTCGGCCCTACCGGTTTTTCCGGTGGGAGATCCTTTGCCAAACCCTAATCTCTCGGTACCACCAAGTTTCATATCGGTGCCACCGAAAGCACGTGACCAACTTTCTATTGAGTAGATTTGAAGATTTAGAATTTCTGAGTTTGAAATCGCTCTCACCGAGATTCGGAAACTGCCCTAGGTCATAAAATCGGTATCACCGAGATTTATATATCAGCCTCACCGAGAATTCAAAAGATGCCACATTTAGTGCAACCCGGTACCATCGAGATTCATTTTGGTGTCGCCGAGTTGGGCAATAATGTTGTAACGGTTAGATTTTGGGGGATGCCTATATACACCCCTACAACTCCTCTCATTCGCAAAGGAAGCACTCAGAACACACACACACACTTGCCAGATCCATTTTTCTGAGAGAGAGCCACCTACTCATGTGTTGAGATCAGGATATTCCAATCCAACCATTTGAAACTTGATCTCTAGGCTCCCCAAATTTCTTTCCACAAAATCAATCTCTCCTACCCATGCCAAATCGGTGAGAGAGTGATTGAGGGTTGATGAGACTATCTTTTGAAGCACAATACCAAGGAATTCATCGTTCTACCGCATCTATTACCTTTTGGAGGGTGATGCCTCCTAGATTGGTTAGGTGTCGCTTGGGAGCCTCCTACTTCTCTTGGAAATATGCCCTAGAGGCAATAATAAATTAGTTATTATTATATTTCCTTGTTCATAATAATTGTTTATTATCCATGCTATAATTGTATTGATTGGAAACGCAAATACATGTGTGGATACATACACAAAACACTGTCCCTAGTAAGCCTCTAGTTGACTAGCTCGTTGATTAAAGATGGTTAAGGTTTCCTAACCATAGACAAGTGTTGTCACTTGATAACGGGATCACATCATTAGGAGAATGATGTGATGGACAAGACCCAAACTATAAACGTAGCGTATGATCGTGTCAGTTTATTGCTATTGTTTTCTGCATGTCAATGTATCAGTTCCTATGACCATGAGATCATGCAACTCCCGGACACCGGAGAAATACCTTGTGGGTTATCAAACATCGCAACGTAACTGGGTGACTGTAAAGGTGATCTACAGGTATTTCCAAAGGTGTTTGTTGGGTTGGCATGGATCAAGACTGGGATTTGTCATTCCGGGTAACCGAAAGATATCTCGGGGCCCACTCGGTAATACAACATCACAACAAGCCTTGCAAGAAATGTGACTAAGGAGTTAGTTACATGATCTTGTATTACGGAACGAGTAAAGAGACTTGTCGGTAACGAGATTGAACTTGGTATGGAGATACCGACAATCGAATCTCGAGCAAGTAACATACCGAAGGACAAAGGCAACAACATACGGGATTAACTGAATCCTTGACATAGAGGTTCAACCGATAGAGATCTTCATAGAATATGTGGGAGCCAATATGGACATCCAGGTCCTGTCGTGGGTATAAGCCTGACAGTAGATGTGTAGGGTACGAAAGGATGGGCAGAGCCTTAGCTACAGCGAGGTTGTATGAGTTCAGGCCCCTCTGCGGTGGAGGTAATAGCCCTACGTCTCAGTGCTCTGGGAGCTTGTTGTCGAGTGGAATATAGAATACAGTGAATTGCTAACCCTTGCACCAGTGGGAGAGGGTGGCTTATATAGAGTGCGCAGCCCTCCACAACGGTTCGGTGCACAGGGGTGGAGTAGTGGCGAATAAATGCCTACGTTACAGGTAACGTACGTCTTAAATGCTAATAAAGGCACATGGAAACGTATGACCGTTTCCCTCCAGGGGGCTTACGATGCACAGAGTGGAATCCAGTCGATTAGTTTGATAAACTCCGAATGCTAATCTCCGACTGGACGGTCGAGGATCTGTTACTGACTGGATGAAGGGAACTCCTCAGTTCAGTCGGAACTGACTAAGGGCCTTGTCCCTTATGAGGGGTAGTCCTTGGGTTGGACCTTCAGGGCAGGCCTATGACCCTACCCTAGGACTGTAACCCCATCATTAGTCCCCGAATGGATTGGGGTTGGAACGACGAAGCGATGCTTGAAGTTTGGATCCGACTGGAACGGATCTGACTTTGGCGTTGCTTGCCTCGATCCATTTTATCTTTTCTCACCAACGATCCGAGTGGAAGTATTGGTGGAACAAACTGTCGGAAACTGAATGCTTCCAGGGTATCTCCTGACGTGACCAGTCAAGTGACAGCGGCGGATTTTCCGGGATCCTCAAATTTCGGTTACCGCGCGCTCAGCAGGGATGACGACATCGCGCTCGAGTAGCGCTTGACGCCTCGATTCCCGCGCCTTCATATTCTCCACTGATATCACCGCGGTTGGTCAGGGGATAAGGTTTCGGGGCCACCTGCCAGTGACGCAGTCGAAACCTTACTTAAACCTCAGCGACGAGGGTTTTCTCGTTACGCTCGCCGGATCTCTTGCCTTTGATTGCTCCGCTCCTCTCGCCTCCTCCTGCGCACCCAAGCTCCTTCCTTTTCCTTCTCCTCCGCGGACTGGCAGCTTCCGCCATGACCAAGGGACAGACTAGCAAGCTGGAGGCGAAGAAGAAGAAGGGGAAGGCGGCGGCTCCTGCTCAACGGCGGCAGCGAGCGTTGCCGGCGGGGTGGATCCAGGGGGACTTCCTCCCCTCCACGGTGACGGAGGGGGGTCTGATGGAGCTGGTGGAGCACGGGATGATCGTGCACAAGTCGTGGAGGTTGCCGGCTGAGAATGAGATCGAGCCGGCGCCCCGGGAGGGGGAGCGTGTCCTGCTGCTCAGCCACGTATACCGAGGTTTCTCCCTGCCCCCGCATCCTTTTTCAAAGGCATAATGAACCACTTCGGGGCGCAACTTCACCACTTTCCCCCGAATGCCATTGCCCATCTCTCTGCTTTCGTAGTCTTGTGCGAGTGCTTCATCGGTTGTCCCCCCCATTGGGGGCTTTTCAAACATATTTTCTCTGCTAGATCCCAAACTATCAAACGACTTCACCAGTCGGATGATAAGACACACCTTCTCCAGCTCTGCGGATGCTTAGGTTTCCAGAAGAAGAGTAGAAGTAGTTATCCTGCTCTTCAGCTGAGTGAGTCAGTTAGGAACTGGCAGTCGACATGGTTCTACTGCTAGGACGTTGCTTGCCCGAATGCCACGATAGGGTTGCCTCCTTTTAGCTTAGATCGACCCGCTCCGCCTAAGCAGCTTGCGCTCACAAAGGCGGAGAAGATCGACATCCAGCCTCTGGTCAACGCACTCGTAGATGTCGTCAGGAGGGGAGTCACCGGCATAGATTTGCTGGAGGTTTTCCTCGGTCGGCGCATCCAACCACTGCAGGCTCGCGACCACGCCATGTGGCACTACACGGGGCCCGAAGACTCCACTCGGACCAACGTCTTGGGCGTGACCGAGGAGAAGGTGGCGTCGTGGGTGCTCCATATCACAAGCGCCTGCGAGAACCCCAGAGGGTCCCGGCGAGTGAGGGCTTTCTGCGCGGACAACCCTCCTCCGAACGAGGTGAGTACCACTTGTCGAGTGCACGTAATTGTCTTAGTTTTATCGCTTTCTTGAATCTCTGTCTGACGCCTGATGTCGCCGACTGTATTTTATGTAGAAGTGGACCAACTGGTTTTCCCCTGTCTCGAACGGGAACCCGGCCGAGGAGGAGGAGGAGGGCAGCCAGGAGGGCAGTGTGGAGAGCGTCGAGTACGTCTCCAACAGTGGGGAAACGGAGGAAGAGTCTAGTGAAGAGGAGGGGGAAGACGAAGAGCAGGACTCGCCACCCCCGCCGCCAGAGCATCGAACCAAGCGCCGACATGAACCTGCAGCTCTCTCGGCCCTTCCAGCATCCTCGAGTGCTCCGCCAACTGCTCCTACGGTTCCGAGTGCCCCGTCAACTTCTCCCGGGGGTCCGAGTGCCCGGAGCACCAAGAGGACCAGGGACGCTGCTACTGAACTTGCGGGTCAGCCTTCCAAGGTGGCCAAACTGACCGGATCTAAACCTCGGAAGGCTTTGCCGCGGATGAGGGTCACCGTTCCCGTCACCTCGACGTAAGTATATTGTTCTTCTAACTTCTTCTGATATTCGATTGGACTCCTGTTTATTGGTCGAATGAATTTCACTCGACAGGGTTGCTACCTCTGCCACCTCTCCGGCACGCCAGGGGGATGACCCCATGGACATGGACAATGTCGTCTCGTCCCAGCCAGGTGCGTCGTAGCGATTCCGAGAGTTTACATCATCGCATTACGAATTCTGTCTTCGGTCTTGCCCCTTTCTTTTTCTGAGATCTCACGCCGTTCGGTCTGGCTTCCCTCAGGGGTGATTTATGTGGATGAGGGTGACCAGGGGAGATCTGAGCAAGCTGCGGTGCCTGTCCTTGAGGTTGTTCCGCCAGTTACTGCTCTCGCTGCGGACGTGCCGCCGACTGAAGCGATGCCGTCGACTGAAGCAGCGCTGGTTGCTGCTGAACCGACTGGAGCAAGCCTTGGGATGCCCAAGGAGCCTCCAACGATGCCAGGCCCGTCGAATGTCAAGTGTAACGTCCAGCGCCTCCCAGAGGATCAGGTGGGAGCGGCCAAGGGGGCCATGGTGCAGGCGGAGCTGATGGCGGGAGAAGCCAAGAAGGTGTACGACTCCATCGCATCCCTGTACCAGCGGAGCTTGGAGCTGCGGGACGCTATCCGAGTAAGTGGGCTAGTAAGTATTTACTTTTCTCTTGTAACCCACTGGGTGTGCTCGGATACCGTATGATTTTTGCAATGGGTTCACTCTTAGTGAACCCAGTGGGTGTAGTCCCTCAGACTTCTGTCGAGTGCTTGCACCGGCAGTTGTCTTTATACATATTGTCTTTGACGTGATCAGATCCATAATTAATCTGGTCGAATGCTAACAGTTGGTGCACTCGGAGTGCACCTACTGTAAGAGTCCCCGAGAGTAATTTTACTCAGGTCGGGTAGTATTAGCCTCGTAGGCGTAGGTGTTGTCATGTAGCTCAATAGGGCGGACCTGTTTGAGTTTCAAGCCAGTGGGGTCACTCTCAGTGAACCCACTGGGTGTAGTCCCCGAGACCGCTGTCGACTGCTTGCATCGGCAGGGGTCTGAAGAACTTAGTCTTTTTATTGTCGGATTTGTCTGATTGTCTCTTGGCGCTGGCTGGTAGAAAACTTGCGAGATGGGGACAGCGTATGAGACTCTTAGGGCTGAAAAGGTTCAGTTTGCTGGTGAGCTGGATGCGGCACTGGTTGCAATGGCTGGTATGAAGGATGTTCTGGTGGAACGAGAGAAGTCTTTGGAGCAGGCCCGTGAAGCGAACAAGGCATTGTCTGCTAAAGTGGAGAAAATGAAGGCGCACAGGTCCGGGCTGATGGGACTGTTGGGGAACGTCGCATGGGAAACGAAAATTTTCCTACGTGCACGAAGACCTATCATGGTGATGCCCATCTATGAGAGGGGATGTGTGATCTACGTACCCTTGTAGACCGTACAGCAGAAGCGTTAGTGAACGCGGTTGATGTAGTGGAACGTCCTCACGTCCCTCGATCCGCCCCGCAATCAGTCCCACGATCTAGTGCCGAACGGACGGCACCTCCGCGTTCAGCACACGTACAGCTCGACGATGATCTCGGCCTTCTTGATCCAGCAAGAGAGACGGAGAGGTAGAAGAGTTCTCCGGCAGCGTGACGGCGCTCCGGAGGTTGGTGGTGATCTTATCTCAGCAGGGCTCCGCCCGAGCTCCGCAGAAACGCGATCTAGAGGAAAAACCGTGCAGGTATGTGGTCGGGCTGCCGTGGAAAAGTCGTCTCAAATCAGCCCTAAAACCTCCGTATATATAGGGGGAAGAGGGGGAGCCTTGCCTTGGGGTCCAAGGACCCTCAAGGGCTTCGGCCGAGCCAAGGGGGGCAACCCTCCCCTTCCAAACCGAGTCCAACTAGGTTTGGAAGGAGGAGTCCTTCCCCCTTTTCCCACCTCCTCTTTTTTTTCCTTTTCTCTTTGATTTTCTTCCTATGGCGCATAGGGCCTTCTTGGGCTGTACCACCAGCCCACTAAGGGCTGGTGCGCCACCCCAAGGCCTATGGGCTTCCCCGGGGTGGGTTGCCCCCCCCGGTGAACTCCCGGAACCCATTCGTCATTCCCGGTACATTCCCGGTAACTCCGAAAACCTTCCGGTAATCAAATGAGGTCATCCTATATATCAATCTTCATTTCCGGACCATTCCGGAAACCCTCGTGACGTCCGTGATCTCATCCGGGACTCCGAACAACATTCGGTAACCAACCATATAACTCAAATACGCATAAAACAACGTCGAACCTTAAGTGTGCAGACCGTGCGGGTTTGAGAACTATGTAGACATGACCCGAGAGACTCCTCGGTCAATATCCAATAGCGGGACCTAGATGCCCATATTGGATCCTACATATTCTACGAAGATCTTATCGTTTGAACCTCAGTGCCAAGGATTCATATAATCCCGTATGTCATTCCCTTTGTCCTTCGGTATGTTACTTGCCCGAGATTCGATCGTCAGTATCCGCATACCTATTTCAATCTCGTTTACCGGAAGTCTCTTTACTCGTTCCGTAATACAAGATCCCGCAACTTACACTAAGTCACATTCCTTGCAAGGCTTGTGTGTGATGTTGTATTACCGAGTGGGCCCCGAGATACCTCTCCGTCACACGGAGTGACAAATCCGAGTCTCGATCCATACTAACTCAATGAACACCTTCGGAGATACCTGTAGAGCATCTTTATAGTCACCCAGTTACGTTGCAATGTTTGATACACACAAAGTATTCCTCCGGTGTCAGTGAGTTATATGATCTCATGGTCATAGGAACAAATACTTGACACGCAGAAAACAGTAGCAACAAAATGACACGATCAACATGCTACGTCTATTAGTTTGGGTCTAGTCCATCACGTGATTCTCCTAATGACGTAATCCAGTTATCAAGCAACAACAACTTGTTTATAATCAGAAGACACTGACTATCTTTGATCAACTGGCTAACCAACTAGAGGCTTCCTAGGGACAGTGTTTTGTCTATGTATCTACACATGTATATAAGTCTTCATTCAATACAATTATAGCATGGATAATAAACGATTATCTTGATACAGGAATTATAATAATAACTATATTTATTATTGCCTCTAGGGCATAATTCCAACAGTCTCCCACTTGCACTAGAGTCAATAATCTAGCCCTCACATCATCATGCGAATTACATTGTAATAAATCTAACACCCATACAGTTCTGGTGTTGATCATGCTTTGCCCGTGGAAGAGGTTTAGTCAGCGGGTCTACTACATTCAGATCCCCTTCGACGTAGTCGCGGATGAGGTTGAAGCATCGTTTGATGTGTCTGGACTTCTTGTGAAACCGTGGTTCCTTTGCTAAGGCAATGGCACCCGTGTTGTCACAGAACAAGGTTATTGGATTCAGTTCACTTGGCACCACTCCAAGATCCATCATGAACTGCTTCATCCAGACACCCTCCTTAGCCGCCTCCGTGGCAGCCATGTACTCCGCTTCACATGTAGAATCTGCTATGACGTTTGCTTGGAACTGCACCAGCTTATCGCACCCCCATTAAGAATAAATACGTATCCGGTCTGCGACTTAGAGTCGTCTGGATCTGTGTCAAAGCTTGCATCGACGTAACCCTTTACGGCGAGCTCTTCGTCACCTCCATACACGAGAAACATCTCCTTAGTCCTTTTCAGGTACTTCAGGATATTCTTGACCGCCGTCCAGTGATCCACTCCCGGATTACTCTGGAACCTGCCTGCCATACTTATGGCCACGCTAACGTCCGGTCTAGTGCACAACATTGCATACATGATAGAACCTATGGCTGAAGCATAGGGGACGGTGCTCATATGCTCTCTATCCTCATCAGTTGCTGGGCACTGTGTCTTACTCAATCTCGTACCTTGTAAAACTGGCAAGAACCCTTTCTTGGACTGTTCCATTTTGAACCTCTTCAAAACTTTATCAAGGTATGTGCTTTGTGAAAGTCCTATCACGCGTTTTGATCTATCCCTATAGATCTTAATGCCTAGAATGTAAGCAGCTTCTCCTAGGTCCTTCATAGAGAAACTTTTATTCAAGTAATCCTTTATGCTCTCCAAAAACTCTACGTTGTTTCCAATCAGCAATATGTCATCCACATATAATATTAGAAACGCCACAGAGCTCCCACTCACTTTCTTGTAAATACAAGATTCTCCAACCACTTGTATAAACCCAAATGCTTTGATCACCTCATCAAAGCGTTTGTTCCAACTTCGAGATGCTTGCACCAGTCCATAAATGGAGCGCTGGAGCTTGCACACTTTGTTAGCATTCTTAGGATCGACAAAACCTTCGGGCTGCATCATATACAACTCTTCCTTAAGGAACGCCGTTTTGACATCCATCTGCCAGATTTCATAATCGAAAAATGCAGCTATTGCTAACATGATTCTGACGGACTTAAGCATCGCTACGGGTGAGAATGTCTCATCGTAGACAACTCCTTGAACTTGTGAAAAACCCTTTTCCACAAGTCGAGCTTTATAAATGGTCACATTGCCGTCAGCGTCCGTCTTCCTCTTAAAGATCCATTTGTTCTGAATAGCCTTGCGGCCCTCAGGTAGTACTTCCAAAGTCCACACTTTGTTCTCATACATGGATCCTATCTCGGACTTCATGGATTCTAGCCATTTGTTGGAATCTGAGCCCACCATTGCTTCTTCATAATTTGCAGGTTCATTGTTGTCTAACAACATGATTGACAAGACGGGATTACCGTACCACTCTGGAGCAGCACGTGGTCTCGTCGACCTGCGTGGTTCGACAGAAACTTGAACCAGAGTTTCATGATCATCATCATTAACTTCCTCCTCAACCGGCGTCGCAACGACAGAGGTTTGCCCTTGCCCTGCGCCACCATCCAGAGGGATGAGAGGTTCGACAACCTCATCAAGTTCTATCTTCCTCCCACTCAATTCTCTCGAGAGAAACTCCTTCTCGAGAAAAGCTCTATTTTTAGCAACAAACACTTCGCCCTCAGATTTGAGATAGAAGGTGTACCCAACTGTCTCTTTTGGGTAACCTATGAAGATGCACTTTTCCACTTTGGGTTCCAGCTTTTCAGGCTGAAGCTTTTTGACATAAGCATCACATCCCCAAACTTTAAGAAACGACAACTTTGGCCTTTTGCCATACCACAGTTCGTATGGTGTCGTCTCAACAGATTTTGATGGTGCCCTATTTAAAGTGAATGCAGCTGTTTCTAATGCATAACCCCAAAACGATAACGGCAAATCGGTAAGAGACATCATAGATCGCACCATCTCTAATAAAGTACGATTATGACGTTCAGACACACCATTACGCTGTGGTGTTCCAGGCGGTGTCAACTGTGAAACAATTCCACATTGTCTTAAGTGAGCACCAAACTCGAAACTTAGATATTCACCCCCACGATCAGACCGTAGGAACTTGATCTTCTTGTTACGATGATTTTCAACTTCACTCTGAAATTGCTTGAATTTTTCAAATGTTTCAGACTTGTGCTTCATTAAGTAGACATAACCATATCTACTCAAATCGTCACTGAAGGTGAGAAAATAACGATATCCGCCGCATGCCTCTACGCTCATCGGACCACACACATCGGTATGTATGATTTCCAACAAGTCACTTGCACGCTCCATTGTTCCAGAGAACGGAGTTTTAGTCATCTTGCCCATGAGGCATGGTTCGCACGTGTCAAGTGAATCAAAGTCAAGTGACTCCAAAAGTCCATCGGCATGGAGTTTCTTCATGCGCTTTACACCAATATGACCCAAGCGGCAGTGCCACAAAAATATGGCGCTATCATTGTTAACTCAAACTCTTTTGGTCTCAATGTTATGTATGTGTGTATCGCTATCAAGATTCAATATGAACAATCCTCTCACATTGGGTGCATGACCATAAATGATGTTACTCATAGAAATAGAACAACCATTATTCTCTGACTTAAAAGAGTAACCGTCTCGCAATAAACAAGATCCAGATATAATGTTCATGCTCAACGCAGGCACTAAATAACAATGATTCAAGTTCATAACTAATCCTGATGGTAACTGAAGTGAAAGTGTGCCGACGGCGATTGCATCAACCTTGGAACCATTTCCTACGCGCATCGTCACTTCATCTTTCGCCAGCCTTCGTCTATTCCGCAGTTCCTGTTTCGAGTTGCAAATATGAGCAACAGAATCGGTATCGAATACCCAGGCACTACTACGAGAGCCGGTTAAGTACACATCAATAACATGTATATCAAATATACATGATTTTTCTTTGGCCACCTTCTTATCAGCTAGATACTTGGGGCAATTGCGCTTCCAGTGACCCATACCCTTGCAATAGTAACACTCTGTTTCAGGCTTAGGTCCAGCTTTGGGTTTCTTCGTTGGAATGGAAACAGGCTTGCCGCTCTTCTTTGAATTACCCTTCTTGCCTTTGCCGTTTCTCTTGAAACTAGTGATCTTATTCACCATCAACACTTGATGCTCTTTACGGAGTTCAGACTCTGCGACTTTCAGCATCGCAAAGAACTCGCCGGGAGACTTGTTCATCCCTTGCATGTTGTAGTTCAACACAAAGCCTTTATAGCTTGGCGGCAGTGATTGAAGGATTCTGTCAGTGATAGCTTCTTGCGGGAGTTCAATCCCCAACTCAGCTAGACGGTTTGAGTACCCAGACATTTTGAGCACATGTTCACTGACAGACGAGTTCTCCTCCATCTTGCAAGCATAGAATTTATCGGAGGTCTCATACCTCTCGATCCGGGCGTTCTTCTGAAAGATAAACTTCAACTCCTGGAACATCTCAAATGCTCCATGACGCTCAAAGCGACGTTGAAGTCCCGGCTCTAAGCCATACAAGACTACACATTGAACTACTGAGTAGTCCTCCTTACGTGCTAACCAAGCGTTCTTAACATCCTGATCAGCCGTAGCGGGTGGTTCATCTCCTAGCGCAGCATTAAGGACATAATCCTTCTTCCCAGCTTGTAAGATTAGCTTAAGATTACGAGCCCAGTCTACAAAGTTGCTTCCATCATCTTTCAACTTAGCTTTCTCTAGGAACGTATTAAAATTCAGGGTGACTGTTGCGTGAGCCATGATCTACAACACAAATATATTCAAAGTGGACTTAGACTATGTTCAAGATAATTAGAGTTTAAATTCATCAAATTACTCGTTAAACTCCCACTCAAAAAGTACATCTCTCTAGTCATTTGAGTGGTTCATGATCCACTTACACTAGCTCAAGTCCGATCATCACGTGAGTTGAGCATAGTTTCAGTGGTAAGCATCCCTATGCTAATCATATCATCTATATGATTCATGATCGACCTTTCGGTCTCATGTGTTCCGAGGCCAGGTCTGAACATGCTAGGCTCATCAAGCTTAACCCGAGTGTTCCGCGTGCGCAACTGTTTTGCACCCGTTGTATGTAAACGTTGAGTCTATCACACCCGATCATCACGTGGTGTCTCGAAACGACGAACTGTAGCAACGGTGCACAGTCGGGAAGAACACAATTTCGTCTTGAAATTTTAGTGAGAGATCACCTCATAATGCTACCGTCGTTCTAAGCAAAATAAGGTGCATAAAAGGATTAACATCACATGCAATTCATAAGTGACATGATATGGCCATCATCACGTGCTCCTTGATCTCCATCACCAAAGCACCGGCACGATCTTCTTGTCACCGGCGCCACACCATGATCTAAATCAACGTGTCGCCATCGGGGTTGTCGTGCTACTCATGCTATTACTACTAAAGCTACATCCTAGCAAAATAGTAAACGCATCTGCGGGCACAAACATTAGTATAAAGACAACCCTATGGCTCCTGCCGGTTGCCGTACCATCGACGTGCAAGTCGATATTATCTATTACAACATGATCATCTCATACATCCAATATATCACATCACATCGTTGGCCATATCACATCACAAGCATACCCTGTGAAAACAAGTTAGACGTCCTCTAATTTTGTTGTTGCATGTTTTACGTGGTGACCATGGGTATCTAGTAGGATCGCATCTTACTTACGCAAACACCACAACGGAGATATATGAGTTTCTATTTAACCTCATCCAAGGACCTCCTCGGTCAAATCCGATTCAACTAAAGTGGGAGAAACTGACACCCGCCAGTCATCTTTGAGCAACGGAGTTACTCGTGGCGATGAAACTAGTCTCTCGTAAGCGTACGAGTAATGTCGGTCCGAGCCGCTTCGATCCAACAATACCGCGGAATCAAGAAAAGACTAAGGAGGGCAGCAAAACGCACATCACCACCCACACAAACTTTTTTGTTCTACTCGAGAAGACATCTACGCATGAACCTAGCTCTGATACCACTGTTGGGGAACGTCGCATGGGAAACAAAAATTTTCCTACGCGCACAAAGACCTATCAGGGTGATGTCCATCTACGAGAGGGGATGTGTGATCTACGTACCCTTGTAGACCGTACAGCAGAAGCGTTAGTGAACACGGTTGATGTAGTGGAACGTCCTCACGTCCCTCGATCCGCCCCGCGAATCGTCCCGCGATCAGTCCCACGATCTAGTGCCGAACGGACGGCACCTCCGCGTTCAGCACACGTACAGCTCGACGATGATCTCGGCCTTCTTGATCCAGCAAGAGAGACGGAGAGGTAGAAGAGTTCTCCGGCAGCATGACGGTGCTCCGGAGGTTGGTGGTGATCTTATCTCTGCAGGGCTCCGCCCGAGCTACGTAGAAACGCGATCTAGAGGAAAAACCGTGGAGGTATGTGGTCGGGCTGCTGTGGAAAAGTTGTCTCAAATCAGCCCTAGAACCTCCGTATATATAGGCGGAAGAGGGGGAGCCTTGCCTTGGGGTCCAAGGACCCTCAAGGGCTTCGGCCGAGCCAAGGGGGGCAACCCTCCCCTT
Organism: Hordeum vulgare subsp. vulgare; assembly: GCF_904849725.1. NCBI lineage: Eukaryota > Viridiplantae > Streptophyta > Magnoliopsida > Poales > Poaceae > Hordeum > Hordeum vulgare. The sequence goes on along the minus strand of NC_058522.1, from coordinate 437,666,239 downwards.
CCAAACCGAGTCCAACTAGGTTTGGAAGGAGGAGACCTTCCCCCTTTTCCCACCTCCTCTTTTTTTTCCTTTTCTCTTTGATTTTATTCCTATGGCGCATAGGGCCTTCTTGGGCTGTCCCACCAGCCCACTAAGGGCTGGCGCGCCACCCCCAAGGCCTATGGGCTTCCCCGGGGTGGGTTGCCCCCCCCCCCCGGTGAACTCCCGGAACCCATTCGTCATTCCCGGTACATTCCCGGTAACTCCGAAAACCTTCTGGTAATCAAATGAGGTCATCCTATATATCAATCTTCGTTTCCGGACCATTCCAGAAACCCTCGTGATGTCCGTGATCTCCTCCGGGACTCCGAACAACATTCGGTAACCAACCATATAACTCAAATACGCATAAAACAACGTCGAACCTTAAGTGTGCAGACCCTGCGGGTTCGAGAACCATGTAGACATGACCCGAGAGACTCCTCGGTCAATATCCAATAGCGGGACCTGGATGCCCATATTGGATCCTACATATTCTACGAAGATCTTATCGTTTGAACCTCAGTGCCAAGGATTCATATAATCCCGTATGTCATTCCCTTTGTCCGTCGGTATGTTACTTGCCCGAGATTCGATCGTCAGTATCCGCATACCTATTTCAATCTTGTTTACCGGCAAGTCTCTTTACTCGTTCCGTAATACAAGATCCCGCAACTTACACTAAGTCACATTGCTTGCAAGGCTTGTGTGTGATGTTGTATTACCGAGTGGGCCCCGAGACACCTCTTCGTCACACAGAGTGACAAATCCCAGTCTCGATCCATACTAACTCAACGAACACCTTCGGAGATACCTATAGAGCATCTTTATAGTCACCCAGTTACATTGCGATGTTTGATACACACAAAGTATTCCTCCGGTGTCAGTGAGTTATATGATCTCATGGTCATAGGAACAAATACTTGACACGCAGAAAACAGTAGCAACAAAATGACACGATCAACATGCTACGTCTATTAGTTTGGGTCTAGTCCATCATGCGATTCTCCTAATGACGTGATCTAGTTATCAAGAAACAACACCTTGTTTATAATTAGAAGACACTGACTATCTTTGATCAACTGGCTAGCCAACTAGAGGCTTGCTAGGGACAGTGTTTTGTCTATGTATCCACACATGTATATAAGTCTTCATTCAATACAATTATAGCATGGATAATAAACGATTATCTTGATACAGGAATTATAATAATAACTATATTTATTATTGCCTCTAGGGCATAATTCCAACAGGGACAAATGGATGTGCTGAAGAAGCGGTGTATAGCGCAGGAAAAATACGTCAGTGACTGGGCCCGGCAGATGATAATGCGTCTGGGTGGTAAGTCCTGTTTTTCCGAGTGCCTCTGGTCTGAGATTTTCACTCGGCGCTTATTATTTGCTCGTCCTGTGTTTGCAGATTTTTGCATGGACGCTGAGGCTGAAGCAGCTGACGTGGAGCGGTCGATGCGTGAGAACATTCCACTCGGGAGGACGCCAATCGAGATCTTCTCCGAGCGCACATTCTCCTGGGCAAAGTTGGGCCTTTCATCGGTCGACTGAGAGTAGTCGCCGGTCGGATTGACAAGGAGCTTTGGCCTGAGGACGAGTCTCGGCATGAGATGGAAGGCTTGATGACTCGGCTGGAGGAGGTCCCAAACCAAGTGCAGTCATGGATGAAATCTGCGGCTCGCTGTGGCACGGACGTTGCTCTGTCTCTTGTCCGAGTGCATTGCAAGGAGGTGCGCGAAGAGAAGCTGAAAGCGTTGTAGGTCGCCAACACGAAGAAACTTCGGTTCGAAGACTTCATGGAAACCTTCTTTGAGAGCGCCACTCGCATCGCCGACGGGATCGACCTGGACACATTCGTAGAGCGTGCCAGTCCCGGCGCCAGTCCTGACGTTGTTTGAGAAAACTTTATCCTCGGTATGCCGAGTGTTGATTTGTAAGAAACTTTGGCCACTGCTGTTGGCCATCAAGTTCTTGGTTCGGTGTGGGTAAGCTTGATCCACACCGAGCCAACTATCTTTATGTGAACTTGGAATTTGAATCGAATCTTTTGCTCTTCTTTTGCCAAAGAGTTGTTGAGACGATTTTGGCTCGAGTTTTTGTTTGGCGTTTCTTGGTGAAGCCAAAGGCAAACATGCGGAGTATGTCAGTTGTCTTGACATCTGCATGAGCCTCACTGAGGGTCTTGAAGAATCTCCGAGTGGATCTGTAGGATCACCGAGTGGATCTGTAGGACACACTCGAAGGTCATAGAGTACTTGGGCGATACAGGATCACAGCTAAGTTGTCGAGTGCGACTATCAGGTCGCACTCGGGGCGAGTTGTTACTCATGTAGTTGTCAGTTGTTTTGACATCCACATGAGCATCAATGAGGTTCTGCTACTCATGTAATTGTCAGTTGTTTTGACATCCACATGAGCCTCAGTGAGTACTTAGGCGATTCGTTATCGCGGCTAAGTCTCCGAGTGTGACGTTAAGTGCACACTCGGAGAAAATTGATACTTAGGCGATTTTGGATCGCAGCTAAGTCACCGAGTGTGATGTTAAGTGCACACTCGAAGAAAGTTAATACTTAGGCAATTCTGGATCACACCTAAGTCCCCGAGTGTGACATTAAGTGCACACTCGGAGAAAGGTAATACTTAGGCAATTCTGGATCGCAGCTAAGTCCTCGAGTGTGACGTTAAGTGCGCACTCGGAGAAAGTTAATACTTAGGCGATTCTGGATCGTAGCTAAGTCCCCGAGTGTGACGTTAAGTGCGCACTCGGAGAAAGTTAATTCTTAGGCGATTCTGGATCGCAGCTAAGTCCCCGAGTGTGACGTTAAGTGCACACTCAGAGAAAGTTAATACTTAGGCGATTCTGGATCGCAACTAAGTCTCCGAGTGTGACGTTAAGTGCACACTCGGAGAAAGGTAGTACTTAGGCGATTCTGGATCGCAGCTAAGTCCTCGAGTGTGACGTTAAGTGCGCACTCGGAGAAAGGTAATAGTTAGGCGATTATGGATCGCAGCTAAGTCCCCCAGTGTGCCGTTAAGTCCTCACTCGGAGAAAGTTAGTTCTTAGGCGATTCTGGATCGCAGCTAAGTCCCCGAGTGTGACATTAAGTGCACACTCGGAGAAAGGTAATACTTAGGCGATTCTGGATTGCAGCTAAGTCCCCGAGTGTGACGTTAAGTGCACACTCACAGAAAGTTAATACTTAGGCGATTCTGGATCGCAGCTAAGTCTCCGAGTGTGGCGTTAAGTGCACACTCGGAGAAAGGTAATACTTAGGCGATTCTGGATCGCAGCTAAGTCCTCGAGTGTGACGTTAAGTGCGCACTCGGAGAAAGGTACTACTTAGGCGATTCTGGATCGCAGCTAAGTCCCCGAGTTTGACGTTAAGTGCGCACTCGGAGAAAGTTAGTTGTTAGGCGATTTTGGATCGCAGCTAAGTCCCGGAGTGTGACGTTAAATGCACACTCGGAGAAAGGTAATACTTAGGCGATTCTGGATCGCAGCTAAGTCCTCGAGTGTGACGTTAAGTGCGCACTCGGAGAAAGTTAATACTTAGGCGATTCTGGATCGCAGCTAAGTCCCCGAGTGTGACGTTAAGTGCGCACTCGGAAAAAGTGAATTCTTAGGCGATTCTGGATCGCAGCTAAGTCCCCGAGTGTGACGTTAAGTGCACACTCAGAGAAAGTTAATACTTAGGCGATTTTGGATCGCAGCTAAGTACCCGAGTGTGACGGGTGCGCACTCGAAGAAAGGTAATACTTAGGCGATTCTGGATCGCAGCTAAGTCCTCGAGTGTGACGTTAAGTGCGCACTCAAAGAAAGTTAATACTTAGGCGATTCTGGATCGCAGCTAAGTCCCCGAGTGTGACGTTAAGTGCACACTTGGAGAAAGGTAATACTTAGGCGATTCTGGATCGCAGCTAAGTCCTCGAGTGTGACGTTAAGTGCGCACTCGGAGAAAGTTAATACTTAGGCGATTCTGCATCGCAGCTAAGTCCCCGAGTGTGACGTTAAGTGCGCACTCAGAGAAAGTTAATTCTTAGGCGATTCTGGATCGCAGCTAAGTCCCCGAGTGTGACGTTAACTGCACACTCAGAGAAAGTTAATACTTAGGCGATTCTGGATCGCAGCTAAGTCTCCGAGTGTGGCGTTAAGCGCACACTCGGAGAAAGGTAATACTTAGGCGATTCTGGATTGCAGCTAAGTCCTCGAGTGTGACGTTAAGTGCGCACTCGGAGAAAGGTAATACTTAGGCGATTCTGGATCGCAGCTAAGTCCCCGAGTTTGACGTTACGTGCGCACTCGGAGAAAGTTAGTTGTTAGGCGATTTTGGATCGCAGCTAAGTCCCTGAGTGTGACGTTAAGTGCACACTCGGAGAAAGGTAATACTTAGGCGATTCTGGATCGCAACTAAGTCCTCGAGTGTGACGTTAAGTGCGCACTCGGAGAAAGTTAATACTTAGGCGATTCTGGATCGCTGCTAAGTCCCCGAGTGTGACGTTAAGTGCGCACTCGGAAAAAGTGAATTCTTAGGCGATTCTGGATCGCAGCTAAGTCCCCGAGTGTGACGTTAAGTGCACACTCAGAGAAAGTTAATACTTAGGCGATTTTGGATCACGGCTAAGTCCCCGAGTGTGACGTTAAGTGCGCACTCGGAGAAAGTTAATTCTTTGGCGATTCTGGATCGCAACTAAGTCCCCGAGTGTGACGTTAAGTGCACACTCAAAGAAAGTTAATACTTAGGCGATTCTGGATCGCAGCTAAGTCCCCGAGTGTGACGTTAAGTGCACACTTGGAGAAAGGTAATACTTAGGCGATTCTGGATCGCAGCTAAGTCCTCGAGTGTGACGTTAAGTGCGCACTCGGAGAAAGGTAATACTTAGGCGATTCTAGATCGCAGCTAAGTCCCTGAGTGTGACGTTAAGTGCGCACTCGGAGAAAGTTAATTCTTAGGCGATTCTGGATCGCAGCTAAGTCCCCGAGTGTGATGTTAAGTGCACACTCGGAGAAAGGTAATACTTAGGCGATTCTGGATCGCAGCTAAGTCCTCCAGTGTGACGTTAAGTGCGCACTCGGAGAAAGTTAATACTTAGACGATTCTGGATCGCAGCTAAGTCCCCGAGTGTGACGTTAAGTGCGCACTCGGAAAAAGTTAATTCTTAGGCGATTCTGGATCGCAGCTAAGTCCCCGAGTGTGACGTTAAGTGCACACTCAGAGAAAGTTAATACTTAGGTGATTCTGGATCGCAGCTAAGTCCCCGAGTGTGATGTTAAGTGCGCACTCGTAGAAAGTTAATTCTTAGGCGATTCTGGATCGCAGCTAAGTCCCCGAGTGTGACGTTAAGTGCACACTCAGAGAAATTTAATACTTAGGCGATTCTGGGTCGCAGCTAAGTCCCCGAGTGTGACGTTAAGTGCACACTCGGAGAAAGGTAATACTTAGGCGATTCTGGATCACAGCTAAGTCCTCGAGTGTGACATTAAGTGCGCACTCGGAGAAAGGTAATACTTAGGCGATTCTGGATCGCAGCTAAGTCCCTGAGTGTGACGTTAAGTGCGCACTCGGAGAAAGTTAATTCTTAGGCGATTCTGGATCGCAGCTAAGTGCCCGAGTGTGACGTTAAGTGCGCACTCGGAGAAAGTTAATTCTTAGGCGATTCTGGATCGCAGCTAAGTCCCTGAGTGTGACGTTAAGTGCACACTCGGAGAAAGTTAATACTTCGGCGATTCTAGATCGCAGCTAAGTTTATTATTATTATTTTTGTTGAGACCGGAGTCTGCGACCATGGAAGAACTTTGGATCTGCGAAAGCTTAATCTGCTTTATATTATTTCACCAATACTTGTTCTTTACATTGCTTCAGTCAACGGTCACGTGTAGAAGCGCTTCAGGAGATCTCCGTTCCATGCTCGCGGCTCGTCTGTCTCCCTGTCGATGTTGTAGAGTCTGTATGCTCCGTTGTTCAGCACCTTGGAGATGATGAAGGGTCCTTTCAGGCAGGAGCCAACTTGTGAGGTCTTTGCTGATCCACTCTGAGCACCAGGTCGCCTGCTTGGAACGTGCGACTCCTGTCGTGTCGTGCGTGAAAACGCGGTAGATCTTGTTGATAAATGGTTGAGCGAGTCAGTGCCATCTCGCGCTCCTCCTCTAGAAGGTCCACTCCTTCTTGCCTTGCTTGTTGTGCTTCAGCTTCGGAGAAGAGTTCGACTCGTGGAGCATTGTGAAGCAAGTCAGTCGGAAGGACTGCTTCTGCTCCGTGAACGAGGAAGAACGGTGATCGCGCTGTAGATCTGTTCGGGGTTGTGCGAAGACCCCAAAGCACTGAAGGTAGCTTGGTGACCCATGCGCCAGCGGCATGTCCCACCTCTCGCAGGAGTCGGGGCTTCAAACCTTGCAGAATAAGTCCATTCGCCTGCTCTGCATGCCCATTGGATTGAGGATGCGCCACGGATGCCAAATCCACTCGGATACCTTGGCCTGCACACAAACCTTTGAATCTGTCCGAGTCAAAGTTTGTCCCGTTGTCCATGATGATGCTGTGAGGTACACCGAATCTGGAGATGATGTCCGTGACAAACTTGATGGCTGTTAGGGCGTCGAGCTTCTTGATGGGCTTGGCTTCAATCCATTTTGTGAACTTGTCGACTGCCACCAACAAATGTGTGTATCCTCCTTGGCCTGTCCTGAATGGACCGACTGTATCTAATCCCCGTACTGCAACCGGCCACACAAGAGGGATTGTCTTCAACGCAGACGTTGGCTTGTGGGACTTGTTGGAGTAGAACTGACAGCCTTCACATCGGTCGACCATATCTTTAGCCATTTCGTTTGCCTGCAACCAGAAGAAACCAGCTCTGAATCCTTTGGCGACGATCGCTCTCAAAGAGGCGAGATGACCGCAGGTTCCCGAGTGAATATCTTCCAGGATTAACTGTCCCTCCTCTGGGGAGATGCATCGTTGAAGAACGCCTGAAACGCTTTCCTTGTACAACTGGCCATCAATGACAGTGAACGACTTCGACCTGCGGACTATCTGCCTGGCCTGGACTTCGTCTTCTGGTAATTCCTGCCTCAGGATATATGCAATGATCGGCACAGTCCAATCGGGGATGACAGCAAGAATCTCCATGACCAGATCAACCATAGCAGGTACGTCGGCTTTAGTCGGATCTGTCGAACTCTTTGGTTGTACTGGTTCCTCTGTGAAAGGATCTTCTTTGACTGAGGGAAGGTGGAGGTGCTCGAGGCAGACGTCACTCGGGACTAGTTTCCGAGTGGATCCAAGGTTTGCCAACTCATCACCTGCTTGGTTCTTCAGTCGTGGAACATGGTGGAGTTCTAGACCTTCAAACTTCTTCTCGAGCTTCCTCACTGCATTGCAGTATGTGGTCATGGTGGGGTTCCTGATGTCCCACTCTTTCATCACTTGATTAACCACCAAATCCGAATCGCCATAGACCATCAGGCGACGGACGCCGAGTGCGATGGCCATACGCAGTCCATAAAGGAGAGCTTCATACTCTGCCTCATTGTTGGAGGAATCAAAGTGTATCTGCAGCACATATTTGAGTTTGTCGCCCTTTGGCGATACGATCACAACGCGAGCGCCGGAGCAATTCAACATCTTGGACCCATCGAAGAACATTGTCCAATGAGCCGAGTAGATGTGGGTCGGTTGCTGTTGTTCTACCCATTCTGCTATGAAGTCAGCCAGGGCTTGAGACTTCATAGCTTTCTTGGCCTCGAACTTGATATCGCAGTACAACATCTCCATTGCCCACTTCGCCACTCGGCCTGATGCATCCCGATTGTGGAGGATTTCCGCCAACGGAGCATCAGAAACGACAGACACCGAGTGGTCTTGGAAATAATGGGCTACCTTCTTCGCAGTCATGTAAATCCCGTAGATAAGTTTTTGATAGTGGGGATACCTCTGCTTGGAAGGAGTTAGGACTTCGGAGACGTAATACACTGGCCGCTGAACTTTGTATGCTTTGCCTTGTTCTTCTCGTTCGACTGTAAGAACAGTGCTGACGACTTGATTTGTAGCCGCGATATACAGAAGAAGGGGCTCTTTACTGAGCGGAGCAGTAAGAACCGGATGGGTGGAAAGTAGGACTTTGGGGTCGTCGAATGCGACTTGGGCTTTGTCTGTCCACTCGAAAGTATCTGATTTCTTCATGAGTCGGTACAGAGGAAGTGCTTTCTCGCCGAGTCGACTCATGAACCTGCTCAAAGCCGCTAGGCAACCTGTGAGCCGTTGAACATCGTGTATTCTGACCGGCCTCTCCATTCGGACGATGGTCCCGATCTTTTCGGGGTTGACATCGATCCCTCGTTCGGAAACGAAGAAACCGAGTAACTTTCCACTGGGAACGCCGAATGAACATTTGGCGGGGTTGAGCTTGATATCGTACCTACGAAGGTTGGCAAATGTTTCTGCCAAGTCAGTTAGCAGGTCGGAACCTTTGCGTGACTTGACTACGATATCATCCATATACGCCTCCACATTCCGACCGATCTGGTCGAGGAGGCATTTTTGGATCATGCTCATAAAGGTAGCTCCTACATTCTTCAAACCGAATGGCATAGTGATGTAGCAGAAGCACCCGAATGGGGTGATGAAGGCTGTTTTTAATTCATCGGGGCCATACAGACGGATCTGATGATAGCCCGAGTAGGCATCAAGAAATGACAAACGCTCGCAACCCGCAGCCGAATCAACAATTTGATCGATGCGCGGGAGCGGAAAATGGTCTTTCGGGCAGACCTTATTGAGGTGCTTGAAGTCGATGCATATTCGAAGCGACTTGTCCTTCTTGGGAACCATGACAACATTGGCGAGCCACTCAGAGTGGTGAACCTCGCGAATGAAGTTGGCTGCCAAAAGCTTGGCTACCTCTTCTCCGATTAACTTCCTATTATGCGCGGCGGACCGACGCAGGCGTTCTCGGACAGGCCGAGCGGTGGGATCCACATGCAGTCGGTGCTCAGCCAACTCCCTGGGTACACCTCGCATGTCAGAGGGTTTCCATGCGAAGATGTCCCAGTTCTCATGGAAGAATTGGGTGAGCTCGGCTTCCTATTTAGGATCGAGGGTGGTGGAGGTGTTCGTCGGGGCAGCAGTGTCGTCCGTCAGGTGGATGCTGACTTTCTTCATCTCTCCCGCCGACTGGAATGCAGACTCCGAAGCTGGCTTCTTCGAACGCATCAAGTCAGCGGGGTCGACTGTTTTCTTGTACTCGTCAAGCTCGAGGACGGCCATCTGCTGGTCGGCGATTCTTGATCCCTGCTGCAGACACTCTTCAGCCCGCTGTCGATTGCCCGTGGTGGTGATCACACCTTTCGGGCCTGGCATCTTCAGCTTCAGGTATACGTAACACGGACGGGCCATGGAACGCGCATACGCTGGGCGGCCCAGAATTGCATGGTAAGCGCTCTGGAAGACCACCACTTCGAACGTCAGCTTTTCCATGCGGAAGTTCTTGTCGGAGCCGAAAACGACGTCCAACGCGATCTGGCCGAGTGACTTGGTTATTGGTTATTGACCAGAGAGTGTCTCAGGTCATGTTTGCATAGTTCTCGAACCCGCAGGGTGTGCACACTTAAGGTTCGGTGACGTTTCAGTATAGTTGAGTTATATGTGTTGGTGACCGAAGTTTCGTTCGGAGTCTCGGATGAGATCCTGGACGTCACGAGGAGTTCCGAAATGGTCCAGAAACGAAAATTGATATTTAGGAAGTTGGTATTTGGATTCCGGAAAGTTTCCACGCATTGTCGGCACTGTACCTGGAGTGACGAATGGGTTCCGGGGGCCCACTAGGTGGGCCCACCATGCCCCAAGGGGTCCATGTGGGCTTATTGGATGCACAATAAGGTATAATGGGCTGACAAAGTCATCCAAGGAAAGCCCATGAGGAAAAAGTGGAAAATCCAAAAGAGGTGGGAAAATAAGGAAGGAGTCCTAATCCAAGTGGGATTGGAGAAGGACTCCTCCCTCCCACTTCGGCCGACCCAAGGATGGACTCTTTGGCCGGTGCCCTAAGGGCTTGCCCCACCCCTTGGCTCCTCCTATATATACTTGTGGTTTTAGGGCTTTTGAGACACAACATTGCCACGTGCAACTCAAACCTACACCTCGTAGTTCTTCCTCTAGATTAGATTTCTGCGGAGCTCGGGCGGAGCCCTGGAGGAATAGATCATCACCAACACCGGCGCGTCGTCACGCGGCCGGAGAACTCATCTACTTCTCTGTCTCTCTTGCTGGATCAAGAAGGCCGAGATTGTCATCGAGCTGTATGTGTGTTGAACATGGAGGTGCCGTCCGTTCGGCGCTAGATCAGAACGGATCGTGGAACGACGGTGATTTGAATCATGAAGCTGTACCACTACATCAACCGCATTTCTTAACACTTCCCGCTGAGCGATCTACAAGGGTATGTGGATCAAATCTCCCTCTCATAGATGAACATCACCATGATAGGTCTTCGTGTGCATAGGAAAATTTTTGTTTCCCATGCAACGTTCCGCAACAACATCGTGTTGTGGAGTTGAACCAAGAAGTTTGTAAGGGCAAGGAGATCACCTACTTCGTGAAGATCTACCGTGAGTGAGGCCAGTCCTCTATGGACGTAAGCCATAGTGGAATAGACAAGCCCGCTTCTTCGTAGACCCCTTGTGGGTTGAGCCCTCCGTGGACTCTCGCAGCCGTTACACTCTGTGGGTTGAAGTCTCCACTAACGTGGACGTACGATAGCATCACCTATCGGAACCACGCCTAAAATCGCCATGTCAACCTTTGCGTTTCATCTTCCTTCCCTGCCCTCTACATTACATTTGCATGCCTTTACTTTTCGTTGTCATACTTTTAAATATGCATGTGTAGGGTGAACTTGACTAGTTACAATTGCTAAAACTGGCCCCCAACTAAAATTGGGAAAAGGCTAAGTTTTTATTTGGTCAAGTAGTCTAATCACGCCCCCCCTTACACTTCGCCTACTTCATGAAGATCTACCATGAGAGATGCTTAGTCTCGCTGATGCGTTGGTTTCCCTCCAAGCTTAAAGCGTGATGTAGCACACCAACGGGAAGCATTTCCCTGAATTAAGAATCCAAGGTATCAATCCAGTAGGAAGATCCACAATACTATGTAAGTAGCACCTGCACACAAATAGCAAATCCTCACAACCCAACGCGTGGAGGGGTTGTCAATTCCTCGTGGGTAAAGTAGGGATAGATTGTTAGATGCAAATAAGAGTGATAGAAAATAGAACGCAGCAAGGTATTTTTGGGATTTTTGATAATATAGATCTGAAAACAAAATAGCAAATAAAGTAGAAACACAAATAGCAAACTAGAGATTGCAAATAGATGATGTGAAGTAGACCCGGGGGTCGTTGGTTTCACTAGTGGCTTCTGTCAAGAATTAGCAAACGGTGGGTAGACAAATTACTGTTGGGAAATTGATAGAAGAGCAAATAATGATGATGATATTTAAAACAATTATCATGTATATAGGCATGACGTCCAAGATAAGTACACCGACTTCTGCATACATCTACTTCTATTACTCCACACATTGACCGCTATCCAGCATGCACCTAGTGTATTGAGTTCATGGAGAAATGAAGTAATGCCTTAAGAACGATGACATGATATAGACAAGTTCTATTCATGTAGGAATAGACCCCATCATTTTATCCTTGATAGCAATGATACATGTGTGTCATGTATCTTTATTTCACTAAGATTGAGAGCCGCAAGATCGAACCCATCACAAAGCACTTATTCCTTGGAAGATAAAAGATCAAGTTAGCGAGACAAAAACCAAATATCGGAGAAGATATAAGAGGCTATAATAATGAAGCATGGATATGTTTTCATAGATCTGATCATAAACTCACAATTCATCGAATCCCAACAAACACACCGCAAAAGAACAAGTTACATCATATGGATCTCCAAGAGACCATAAAAACGAGAGAGAAATGTTGGAAATATGCCCTAGAGGCAATGATAAAATAGTTATTATTGTATTTCCTGTTTCAAGATAATCGTTTATTATCCATGCTATAATTGTACTGAATGAAAGCATATATACATGTGTGGATATATAGATAAAACAATGTCCCTAGTAAGCCTCTAGTTGGCTAGCCAGTTGATCAAGGATGGTTAAGGTTTTCTAACCATATGCAAGTGTTGTCACTTGATAACTGGATCACATCATTAGGAGAATGATATGATGGACAAGACCCAAACTATGAACGTAGCATGTGATCGTGTCATTTTGTTGATATTGTTTTCTGCGTGTCAAGTATTCATTCCTATGACCATGAGATCATGTAATTCATTGACACCGGAGGAATACCTTGTGTGTATCAAACGTCACAATGTTACTAGGTGACTATAAAGGTGCTCTACAGGTATCTCCGAAGGTGTCCGTTGAGTTAGCATGGATCAAGACTGGGATTTGTCACTCCGTATGACGGAGAGGTATCTCGGTGAGAAACATGTAGTCCCCCAAGCTTACGCTTTTGGCCTAAGTTGGTCTACTCCCACGGAGGGAAATAACCGTCTCCGGGGTACTCCCGAGTGTACTGAGGGTGCCACTGCTGGGTGAGCTCCTCTGACTCCCACTGATAAACTGGCGTCTGGTACTCGACTGGTAGCTCGGGCACGGGCGCCTGTGGTGGCGCTATGCCCCAATATGCGTAGATGTCCGAGGGCATAATAATGTACCTGCCTAGATGAAGATTGAACAAAGAAGGAGCAAACAAAGTAATAGTCTCACGAGTACCCTAGCTAAACACCAAGTTATAAATCATCCTCTTATTATTATCTCTATCAAGAAAGTCATGGCGAATCATGCTATCATATTCTAGATATCTCTCAGGAAGAAGCATCTCTTCTTCCTCGTGCAGTCTAATAGGTATCTCAAAATGTTTAGCTAGACAGGTAGCATAGATACCTCCATAAACAACGCCTTTAGTACGGTTCGTGTTCAACTGTTGAGCCACTATAGCGACCAAGCTATAAGTTTTATCATTATAAAGAGGTTCGCGCAAAACCGCAAGATCTGGGGAGCTAAGAGCCCCAGCTTTCCCACGGCCAATCAAACATTTTCCCACAAATAATGAAAGATACCGAAACACGGGAAAATGTATGCTAGCAACTCTAGCGCAAGACACTCCTCTCTCCTCTCCTAGAGCAATAGTATCAATGAAAGACTCCAAGTCCCATGGACGAGGTTCATAAATATCCCCAACGTAAGGTAATTTGCAAACATTGCAAAAATCCTGAAGTGACATGTGCTGGGGGATATCATATAACTTGAACTCAACCATAGGAGGATCCTTCCTAGGATAGAAATTAAAGCTTTGCACGAAAATATTAGTGAGGAGGAGGTATTGTGGACACTTATGTTCAACAAATGCGGTAAGGCCAGCGTTCTCCACCAAGTAATAAAAATCCTCATAAAGACCGGTGGCATGTAAGAACACATCGCTTGGCCACTCGCACGCTCGAACTTCTGCAACTCGGGGGATCAGATACTTGGGTTTCTTCTTCTCATTTTCATCTTCCTTGGGGTTACGGCTTGAAGAGCCTCTTAGGAACCTCCTCATCTTTTCCTTTTTCTTTCTGTGACAATATCTGAAACTTTTACTGACTCAAGAGAAAAGTGAACGAGGCTCAACAAAAACTCATACCACTACTCCTGCAAGTGCCTAGAGGCAATATCATGCATCAAAAATACTTGGACCAACTAAAATGAACATGCAAAGCTCAAGAACAGGGTCACCAAGGCAGCAAAAATACGCAACGAATAAAGCACTAAAGCAAAAACCAATTGGACCAATGGAGGAGTCACATACCAAGGAACAATTTCCCCAAAACAGTTTAGTGAATGGGGCTTTGCACAAGGAGATCGAAAAATGCAGCAAGAGGAGCAAGAACACGGGTTTGAGTTATGGAATAAATTTTTCTAGAGGTAGGAGAAGGAGATGGGAGCTGGAATAAGTGGAGGGGGCCACGTGGAGCCCACAAGCCTGCCAGGCCCGGCCAGGGGGGTGGCCGGGCCTCCTGGGCTTGTGGCCCACTGGCGCATCCCCCTGACTAGCTCTCTGCTACTGCAACAAAAGACCTTCCAATGGCGCCAGAAATAGTCGTGTTGACGGCACCAGGAATCCTTCTGCTACGGCTACACCTTAAGGGACTTCCTGGGAGAATATGCAAAGGATTTCCCCTGTGCCCTTGGAGCCTTGCGTTGGTGTTCCCTCGAAGCGGAAAGGGTGATGTAGCACAGCGGTGGTAAGTATTTCCCTCAGTTTGAGAACCAAGGTATCGATCCACTGAAGGAGTATCTCAAGTCCTTGCACAAATACAAAAGGCTTGCTCCCAACGCTATGAAGGGGTTGTAAATCCCTTATAGATTGTTCGCCAAGTGAGAACTGAAAGCAAGAAAGTAACAAAGCAAAGTAAAAGCGAAAGTGGAAACGATAGGTGTGAATAGACCCGGGGGCCGTAGTGTTTACTAGTGGCTTCTCTCATGAAAGCAAGTAGACGGTGGGTGAACAAATTACTGTCGAGCAATTGATAGAACCGCGCAAAGTCGTGATGTCATCTATGGCAATGATTATATCTATAGGCATCACGTCCAAAACAAGTAGACCGATACTTTCTTCATCTACTACTATTACTCCACACTTCGACCGCTATCCAGCATGCATCTAGTGTATTAAGTTCAAAAGAACAGAGTAACGCCTTAAGAAAGATGACATGATGTAGATGGACAATCTCATATCTACGACAGAGCCCACCTTGGTACCCTTGATGGCAACTACACGATGTGTGCCTTGCTGCCCCTACTGTCACTAGGAAAGGTCACCTTTAATGGAGCAAGGTATAGTGGGCACTCCGGGACCACCTAGTTTCTTAGGAGTTCCACCCTTGAAGGCGTAGTTGGCAAGTATGGTGGAAATCTCAACCTCGGGTATCTTCCTTTTATCGGTCACAATACCTTTCATGTACTTAGCATAAGGAGATATTTTGAACACATTTGCAAAAAGACATGTCTAATCATTTCAACAAAGCGCTCAAAATCCTCATCATCCTTTTTCTTGGATGGTTTGGGAGGAAAGGGCATGGGTTTCTGAACCCATGGTTCTCTTTCTTTCCCATGCTTCCTAGCAATGAAGTCGTTCTTACCATATATCTTGTTCTTAGGTTGTGGGTTATCAAGATCAACACTAGGTTCAATCTCCACAACCTTATCATCACTAGGTTGCGCATCATCATGAACACCGCTATCGATATTATCACTAGGCTCATGTTCATCACCAGATCGTGTTTCGGCATTAGAAACAGAGATATCGTTTGGATTCTCAGGTGTAACAGCAGCAGGTTTGCTAGCATGACAGTTCCTATCATCTTTCTTTTTCTTCCTATCACTAGGATGACTAGATGCATCAGTGCTAACTCCTTGAGAATCTTGTTCAATTCTCTTAGGATGGCCCTTAGGATACAAAGGTTCCTGAGTCATTCTACCACCTCTAGTGACGACTCTAACAGAATTGCCATTCAACTCATTGAGCAAGTCATTTTGAGCCTTAGGTGCTTGTTCTACTTGAGTAGTGACCATAGAGGCATGTATACTCAAAAGCTTAAGATCATTGACATTTCTATACACACAAGCACTTAAATGACTAAGCATACGAGCATTTTGTTCCAATTGTGTGCTAACATAATCATTGAAACTTTGTTGTTTGGCAACGAAGTTATCAAATTCATCTAAGCATAAGCTAGCAGGTTTATCAAAAGGAATATCACTCTCATTGAATCTACGAAGAGAATTTACCTCTACTACCCGTGTCGGGTTATCAAGACCATGTATTTCTTTGATGGGTGGTAGATTCTTAACATCTTCAGATTTAATACCTTTATCTTGCATAGATTTCTTGGCTTCTTGCATATCTTCAGGACTGAGGAATAGAATACCTCTTTTCTTCGGAGTTAGCTTCGGAGGTGGTTCGGGAATAGTCCAAGCATTATCATTGCTCAAGATATTATTCAATAGAATCTCAGCTTGTTCCACAGTTCGTTCCCTGAAAACACAACTAATACAACTATCCAGGTGGTCCCTAGAAGCATCGGTCAGTCCATTATAAAAGATATCAGGTATTTCATTCTTCTCAAGAGGGTGATCAGGCAAAGCATTCAGTAACTGGACAAGCCTCCCCCAAGCTTGTGGAAAACTCTCTTCTTCAACTTGCACAAAGTTATATATATCCTGCAAGGCAGCTTATTTCTTATGAGCAGGAAAATATTTCTCAGAGAAGTAGTATATCATATCCTGGGGACTACGCACACAACCAGGAGCAAGAGAAGTGAACCAAGTCTTAGCATCATCCTTTAGCGAGAAAGGAAACAACTTAAGGATATAGTAATGGTGAATCTTTTCCTCACTCGTGAATAGGGTGGCTATATCATTCAGCTTGGTAAGATGTGCTACAACCGTTTCAGACTCATAACCATGAAAAGGATCACATTCGACCAAAGTGATTAACTCAGGGTCGACAGAGAATTCATAATCCTTATCAGTCACAAAGATGGCTGAAGTAGCAAACTTAGGATCGTATTTCATTCTAGCATTCAGAGATTTTTCCTTCCACTTGCGCAGTAAATTCTCAAGATCATAGCTATCCTTACAAGGAAGAAAGTCCCCAGCTACCTCTCCCTCCATCACATAACCCTCAGGTATATCAGGCAATTCATATCTAGGAGAGCTAGTTCTAAGAGGTGAAACAATAGGTTCTACTTCAAAATTTTCAACAGTTTCAGAAGTATCATCACATTCAGCAGCAACTCTAGCAATTTGTCCATCAAGAAATGCACCTAGGGGCAAAGCAGTATCAAGCAAAGCATCATGGATAGCAGAAGTAGCATCATCAAGAACAGGTGACATATTAGAATTTCTAGTAGGTGGTGGTGTCGCAAACTTACTCATAACTGAAGGTGAATCAAGTGCAGAGCTAGATGGCAGTTCCTTACCTGTCCTCGTAGTTGAGGGCAAGACTTTAGTTTTCGGATCTCTCGGATTCCTCATAGTGATCAACAGACGTAAATCCCAACTGACTCGGAGAATAGAGCTAGGCTTCCCCGACAACGGCGCCAGAAAATAGTCTTGATAACCCACAAGTATAGGGGTTCGCAACAGTTTTCGAGGATAGAGTATTCAACCCAAATTTGTTGATTCGACACAAGGGGAAGCAAAAGAATATTCTCGAGTATTAGTATTTGAGTTGTCAATTCAACCACACCTGAAAGACTTAGTATCTGCAGCAAAGTTTCAGAAGCAAAGTACTATGATAGCAACGGTAGCAACGATAACAGTAGCAACAGTGACAGCAGTAGCAGTAACAGTAGCAGCAGTGACAGCAGTAGCGGCAAAGTAACGTAGCAAGGACCAGTAGGAAAAGCTCGTAGGCATTGGATCGGTGATGGATAACTATGCCGGATGACATTCATCATGTAACAGTTATAACATGGGTAGATATGTAACTAGCTCCAGTTCGTTAATGTAATGTAGGCATGCATTCCGTATATAGTCATACTTGCTTATGGAAAAGAACTTGCATGACATCTATTGTCCATCCCTCCCGTGGCAGCGGGGTCCTAATGGAAACTAAGGGATATTAAGGTTCTCATTTTAATAGAGATCCAGAACAAAGCATTAGCACATAGTGAATACATGAACTCCTCATACTATGGTCATCTCCGGGAGTGGTTCCGGCTATTGTCACTCCGGGGTTGCCGGGTCATAACTCATAGTAGGTGACTACAACTTGCAAGATAGGATCAAGAAGACACATATATTGATGAAAACATAATAGGTTCAGATCTGAAATCATGGCAGTCGGGCCCTAGTGACAAGAATTAAGCATAGCAAAGTTGTAGCAACATCAATCTCAGAACATAGTGGATACTAGGGATCAATCCCATCAAAACTAACTCGATTACATGATAGATCTCATCTAACCCATCACCTTCCAGCAAGCCTACGATGAGATTACTCATGAACGGTGAAGAGGATCATGGAATTAGCGATGAAGGATGGTCGGTGATGATGAAGGCGTCGATTCCCTCTCTCCGGAGCCCAGAACGGACTCCAGATCTGCCCTCCAGAAGAAGAACAGGTGGTGGCGGCGGTTCCGTATCATAAAACATGATGAACTCTTCTCCCTGATTTTTTTTCGGTCGAAGGAGAATATATAGAGCTGGAATTGGAGGGGGTGGAGCCACGAGGGGCTCACAAGCCTGCTAGGCCCGGCCAGGGGGGCGGGCCTGGTGGGATTGTGAGCTCCTGGCTCTGTCCCTCCAGGTGATTCTTGCGCCAGTATTTTTATATATTCCACAAAAAATCCTTGTAAATTTCTAGGTCATTCCGAGAACTTTTATTTCTGCGCAAAAACAACACCATGGCAATTCTGCTGAAAACAACATCAGTCTGGGTTAGTTCCATTCAAATCATGCAAATTAGAGACCAAAACAAGGGCAAAAGAGTTTGGAAAAGTAGATACGATGGAGACGTATCACCCTGCAGGAATAGATCATCACCATCACCGGCACGCTGTCACGCTACCGGAGAACTCATCTAGTTCCCCGTCTCTCTTGCTGGATCAAGAAGGCGGAGATCGTCATCGAGCTGTACGTGTGCTGAACGCGGAGGTGTCATCCGTTCGGTGCTAGATCGGGATGGGTCGTTGGACGGATCATGGGACGTCGGTGATTTGAATCACGAAGTTGTACCACTACATCAACCGCGTTTCTTTACACTTCCCGCTTAGCGATCTACAAGGGTATGTGGATCCGATCTCCCTCTCATAGATGAACATCACGATGATAGGTCTTCATGTGCGTAGGAAAATTTTTGTTTCCCATGCAACGTTCCCCAACATGAAAGCTACCTACCTACTACCTACAGACTCGTAGGTATGATAATTACTACTCATGCATAATCGGAGGAGTGCCGATGAGGATGGTGAACCCATCTATGATTGTGTTCCTCTCCGAAATAGGCTCTAGATTGGACTTCGTGGCTCTGGAACTTGCGGCGGCTGAAACGATTTTTTGACAACTCCTCTAGGCTTTTTTGAATATTGGGGTATTTACAGAGCTCAGAGGAGGTCGAGGAGGTGCCCGAGGTCCCCACTAGACATTAGGCCGCGCCCTAATGTCTAGTGGCCCCCTGGGCCTCATTTGCTACTCATTCTTCGTTCCCAAGTTTCCTTCTGGTCCAAAAAATCTTCATAAAGTTTCATGGCAATTGGACCTCATCTAATATAGATTTTCTGCAAAGGAAAAAAAAGGAAAAAAGAACAACTCACATGAGGCACTATGTCAATAGGTTAGTTCCAAAAATGATATAAAGTTTCTATAAAATGATCATAAAACATCCAAGAATGATAATATAACAGCATGAAATAATCAAAAAATATAGGTATGATGGAGACGTATCAGCATCCCCAAGCTTAATTCTTGCTCGTCCTCGAGTGGTTAAATGATAAAAACCGAATTTTTGATGTGGAATGTTGCCTCACATATGGATCATATTGTTTTTCTTTCAGCATGGACATATGGATTTGTAGATGAAGCAAAGCAATAGTCTATAATTTGACATGAAAATTTCAATACTCAAGCATATCAAATAGCAACCAAGTTATTCAAAATATCAAAGCTAAAGAACATTATCCCTAGCCCATCATGCTCTATCATTGATCCATTCATGCAACACACTCAAGTATTAACTACATTCAATGCTCAAGTATGATAATAGTGTTCCTTAGTTGGTCCTTCATGAGAGAAGATGGAGACTCAAATTGCAAAATAAAAATGGCATAAAGTAAATAGATAGGCCTATCACAGAGGGAAGCACTGATTTGTAGAGGTGCGAGAGCACAAAGTGAAAAACTTAGAGATAAAAAAATTAGGTGGCATGTTTTTCCTGTCAACGAGAACTACTTAGATTTTCCAATATCCTCCATGCTAAACAAATTATAGGCGGTTTCCAAACTGAAAATAAAGATTATTCCTTTTTCCACCATTCTTTCACATTCCACAACTAGTCGTATCCACACTTCCCAAGGAATTTATTATTTGACAACATTAAATAATAATTTTGTTTTATTTTTTGGACTCGACATCCCTATTACCGCCATGCTCTCGTGAAATGATAAGTGAATAAACACTCATCTTGATAATAACCTATTTAACCTGAAAGATACTGGCCACCCTTCGCCGCTTCATGAGCGGTACAAGCAGACAAAACAGAATTTTGGTTTGAACATTATAGTTGGAACTTGTAAATTTCTTTCGAACGGCGTTGAAATGACGCGTATAGGTAGGTATGGTGGACTCATTTGGCACAACTTTGGCTCTAGGATTTGGATGCACAAGCAGTATTCCCGCTTAGTACAAGTGAAGGCTAGCAAATAGATTGAGAAGCGCCCAACCAAGGAAAAAAATCATCATAAGTGAACATTAAACATACCTAACACCGAATAATGCAACACAAGTAGGATGTAAATTTATAGCATAATTATTGACTTCATGTGCATGCATAGGGAATCACAAACCTTAACACAAATATTCTTACTAGAGCATAATTACTTACCAACATAACTCACATAGTACTATCTTTATATCACAAAACTATTGCAAAGAATCAAGTTTAATATCCAATAATCTTCATAAAAGATTTTATTACATCTTTCCTGTACATTCATCACTTTGGAACAAATTTTCATTTAAAGTGAATTGCTATTGCAGATAACAATCTCTCAAACAAATACAAGTGAAGGACCAGATGTCAGAGCCCTGGAATAATTGTTTGTGATTAGCTGCATCATCATCATGCATCATGGTAAACCCAAAAGTTGTCAAATTTGGACTAGCAAAACCCTAGCAACTCATTTATCAAAACAAATTCAAATAGTAGTTTTTTTCAAGGAACCAAAGTGACTTTCAAAAATGTTCATATTCTTCTATAATTGGTTGAAAGAAAATTTCTGAAATGCATTTTTGTTTTCAAACAATTATGACATTTTAAACAATTAACAGAAGCCACTGAAATATTAAAACAAAATAACTATAAATATTTTAAATCACTCAAAAATGCTGAAATAATTATATGGGGTTGGAAATATTCCAAATATACCCCATATTTATTTTTAGGGTTTTACCAATTGGGTTGTTTTATTTGCTTTCACACAAATGTAACAGATATAAAAGAAATAAAACAGAAAAAGAAGAAGAGAGAGGAAAGTCTTACATGTCGCCTACCTGGTCGGCCCAGCCCACCAGGGGCACCCCTGTCTTCTACCTCTTGCCAGAAGGCAGAGTAGAAGCAGGGGACGGCGAGCTCACGAGAGCGCCACGCCTCCTGCCTGCCTGGCCTCCCCGCCGACTTGGTGAGTGGGATAGGCTCAGAAGAGTTGTCCCCATCGAGCCAGCCTCCCCATTCCCTCCCTTGCTCTCCTCCTCGCCTCTGCTCGCCATGACCGAGCCGCCATGACCAAGCCGCCGTCCGTCGTAGCCATAGCCTACGGCCTCCCCTCGCCTCTCCGAGAAGCTCAGAAGGACCGCCTCGACGTCCTGCTCCTCCTCGTCAATGGAATCAAGCCCGGAGGCCCCCTGTCGTCGCCATCATCACCATCTTCCCCATCTCCGACCGTCGGTCGCCACCGTCGATGAGCTGCCACCGAGCCTCTCCGACCTCCTCGATGCCAAAAATGGAATCGCAGCGAGCCACTTCTTCTTTACCCTCTCTTTCCCCTCGCTCTGCCGCATCGTAGCCCCGTTCCCCACCATGGCCGAGAGCTTCTCTTCGCCGGCCATGTTGTCGCCGTCGTTGTGGTGCCCCACTCACGTGTTCGAGCTCGGGAACGAGCTCCTGGAGCTTCCAGGAACCTTCTGATCCCTTCAACCGGACTCCCTATGCCCCGCAACCCCATGCCCGATGAAGCCCGAGTCCCAACCACCGCAGACCTCGTCGCCGGCGTGGATTCCGGTGACCATTTGGTCCTGCTCCTTCCCCTTTGGATGCGGCGCTTTGCTAGCTACCCGTAGAACTAAACCATGCCCAAAACCGATGCCGGTAACGTGAGTTTGATCAACTCCGGCGAGAACTCGCCACTGTTTTGGTCGTCGCCGGCGAAATTCCGACGAGGTGTAACGTGGCCAGCCTAATTAACCCACTAACACCCCCCTAGCCGCTGACAGTGGGGCCCGAGGTGGGTCAAACCCCAGTTAGGGGCTGGTCAACTCGGGGATTGGCCCCTGGTCACTGACCAGTGGACCCCACTGGTCAGGTTTGACCTGGCCCAGCCCCTGTTGACCAGAGACGTCACTGTGACGCAATAAAGGATTTTCTAATATAAAATAAATTCCATAAAATGCCTAAAACTTCTAAAAATCTGATCATGGTATTTTCATGCTGGTTTGAGAAAGTTAACAACACCAAATAGGAAAAATGATGAATAGGGTAAATTTAATAAATAGTTTGGAGTTGGAATTTGATTCCTATTTGAATTCCACTTCAATTACTATGATCAAACATTGAGCTAACAAAACTAGTACCTCAAATTGCCATCTTCATGCATGTTAAAAACAAGTTAATCCTGAGCATCAGGTCGAATCAATTAAAAGGGTATTCGGAAAATACCTTGTTGAAGTGATCTTTGAATCCTGATTCAACCTAAGAAATGGTAGCTATATTGGCCCTGTCAAATTTCATCTCCATTTCTTGATCATGCATCGTAGTGTTGCATTTTCGAGAAGTAATTGTTGTTCCTTTCTTGTTTTCCGGTGTTGTTCCCTCCCGATAGAAGATGGTTCTGACGAAGTGATCGTTGACATTGATGAAGACACAATGCTATCTTTAGACGTGTCAGGCAAGCAAACCCCCTTGAGCATATTGATATAAACCCACTGTCTCGCTCCTGCTCTCTTTTACTGCATTAGGACAAACACGATTCAAGTGTACATGTTATCGGTAGTTGAGCCCATTCCTCTGCATGACCTGATTTTGTCACAGTAAATAGTTGAAACCACTTAGCATGAGTAGCAAGTGCTTGAGCCTTTTTGTGCTTACTCATCCCTGCTTGCTTACAATGCCTGCTATGCTTAGAGTCGTGTCGGGTCTGATCCATCTGGATGATGAATCGGAATGGTTGTGATCATGTCCTACAGTATGCGAGTAAAAGTGTGAATCTGATTTGGTAAAGGTAGCGATGAGAGGCCATGTAGGAGTACATGGTGAGTTGTCTCATTGGGACCGTCCTTAAAAACTGAGTTCTATGTATGTTATCCAAGACAAGATACTACCACACATTGGGATACCTAATTGACCCTCTTGGCTTATTAATCGCCTATAGCTCTGTCCAGGAGTTGCAACTAGTTTCTGGTGTTTGTAGGAAAAGTGTTGGCGACCGTGTTTAGCTCTGCCCGACGGGGTAGGCTTCTCTATGGTAGATACACAGTGGCACGGTGTACCAAGTGGCACCCGGATGGTGGGCTTGGGAACCCTGCGCACATCGTTTGGGGCCGTAGAGGAAACCTCGGCCGGACTTCCTTGCGGGTTCAGTCTCTAATAGGCGATAAACCTTGACTAGGGTCTTGTGTGGTTAACGGTCGTGGCTGACACCCACGCCAGTGCTTGCGCTTGAAGGTTGCCGAGATGCATGATGTGCATATGGTGTTAAGTGGTGAGAGCATGTGTGAAGAAGTATACCCCTGCAAGGCGATTTAATCTGTTAAAATAGCCACGTCCTCGGATATGGACTACTTGGAAACATTACGTGGTACATAGACAATTTAAATGGATACTCTAAAACATGCAAGATAAGTGTGAGTGCTATGGAAGGCTTTCTCGTAGGGAGACGAGGGTGAATCCATAGGGGGGTATTGGTTGGTGAATATGTGGACTCGCGTGCGCTATCCCACCTCAAAGAAAGAGCTTGTAGTCGTAGTACAGGTTAGCCAAGAGTCAAAGCTGGCTTGCTGCAATCAAACACACAATCCTTTCATTGTAACAGGATGCATATGTAGATTGTTCTGATGTAAGTCTTGCTGAGTACCTTTGTACTCACGGTTGCTTTATTTATGTTTTTGCAGAGAAGAATTTAGTCTCAGCAAAGGTTTCTACTTGATGTGTTCGATGTTGATCAGAATAGCTTGGGAATCCCAGACAGAGGTATGCTTCCTTTGGTAGGGTCGTAGTAGCTTTTCACGCTCTTCCAGCCACTTTTAGTAGATGTCTCTACCCAGACATGATTTGCTTCCGCTTGATGTTTGTATGACTTGAGTGATGGGTCACGAGGCCCCTGTTTGTAATATCACACTATGTTGGTTCTTATGAGTCCTTAATAAAAGCTTGAGTCATAGAGTTATGTTGTGATGCCATGTTGTATCTACACATATCGTGCATATTGTGTGTATGTTATGAAATGCATTATATGTGTGGGATTCGACACCTAGTTGTGTGCCTTTAGTAGTACTCCTTACAGGGAAATGCCTCTTTGTGCTTCTATCGAGCCTTGGTAGCTTGCTACTGCTCTAGACACATTGATTGACCGGCGTGTATACTTCTTTGCTGCTGGGTCTGTCCCCTCGGGGAAATGTCACGCGGTGTAATGGAGTCCTTGTAGCTTGCTACGACTCGTCTACACACGTTGTTGATCGACACCTGCCTTGCTGGGTTATGTATGCATGTCCCTGTATGGATGTACCGCTTGGGTTTATAACTAGTCATGTCGACCCGGGTTCTTTCCCGTTTGAACACTAGCAACATATTCATATACGTGAGCCAAAAGACGCAAACGGTCCCGGCCAAGGTAAGGTGGCAGCCGTGGAGTTTACCGTGCGTGAGGCCGCAAAGTGATGTGATGTGTTACAGGCTGGGTTCTTATGACTCAGGATCGGGGTCCTGACAGCTTTGGTATCACAGCTTGACTGCCTGTAGGATAACAAAGCCAAACTGGTCGATGTTGAGTCTAGCAACTCTTTAGTTATATAAGGGAATTGTTTGTGGAAGGGAACGTAAGGATCTTTTTACTCCTTTCCTTGTGTCATTCTTATTCTGAGTCATCCTCTTCTTTATTCTACGGGGTTTAAGAATTAGGCTTTCTCATCTAATCATTAGGATGACGAGTTATTATGCTGGAGACTTATAGGAAAATTGTTGTCTTCTTGGATCAGTGTCTCCATAAGAATTCAATGTTATGTTGTTAGTTTTCTTGCAGGTTGCCTCATATTTCATGGTCGTATAATCGTTATGCTGTCCGAGTTTTCCAAGGTTTCTAAATAATCTGGTGCAATTGCAAATCCTCTCATCTCGAGTGAATGTCTTTTGGCTAGACCAAGCACACTAATCATCGTGATGAGGTACTCTATTACCTCGACCTATTGTTGATGTATTAGGAAACCATGTCACCTCGAAAACCACCCAATAGTCTAGATGTGCTTTATGTCTCTAGTGTGATACTTCTGGCCATCATTTTTGAAAACATCTCGTGATGTTAATTAGTTTGTAGGTATTTTATTTCTGGGATTCTTGAATCCAAGGATCATTCTGCTCACTTCTGTTGATAGTGTTGCTAGTTCCTTTAGAATGATTAGTAACCATGTTGTAGTTTCCAAGGTTCATGGTATATCATTCTTCCAACACCATGGATCATTTTTGGCAGAAGTTCTCCGTGAACTAAAGATCATAACAAGAGTGCTCGTGATGAGTTATCTAGTCCATATTGTGATTCTGCCAACTCCGCCCTTCTGCATGGGTTATCTGGAAGAATTATGTTGAACTCGTTCGACATGCTAATCTATGCATCCACAACTCAATAAATCATGTGCTCTTGAGTTGGCCCTATCTAGTTGTATTTTGACCTTCATCATTGAGAGGTTAGTCAAGAGTAGTTGTGCATTCGTGTCATCGATGTTTGTTATTCCTGTAGTTTGTCAAGGTGTGCTATTTCCAATTGACTGGGAGAAGTAAACTCCAGTACCTCATCCATTTATTGGATTGGGTCAAAGTAGTTATACTCTGCAGATCAAAATGCCAACCCAGCTTTTGTTTTGTTCTATCTTGGAGTATTAACCTCTTTTTGTCAAGAGTGTTGTGAGAATTGCACCATCTCTTAGGAACTCTTGATGTAGTGATACTTCTCGCTATCATTGTTCATCCCTTTGTTTTCGTGTTGGTTGTAACCGGAATATCGACAAGTGAACCATGATGTGTGAAATCAATACTCCTAGCAATGCCATTGTTTAGTAGTTAATGGACAATAAATTCACTCGTATGGTGATGATGATTGAATCGTCATCCTAAGATTAACCGTGCTACCTAGTCCATGTTTCATGGTGCACTTTTCGATCAATGAGTTAGGATTTTGTCAATCTCTCGCTCTATTGATCACATCATCTTGCCCTAAAAAGCGAGATTGTTCCTGAGCTTAATAATATATCGGTAGTTCGTGATTTTCCGAATATCTTCTCGGAAGTATTACCAGGTTGTTTCCTGACTGTTATGATAGAGCTCGTGATCAAGTTGGTCTTTCTATAAACCAACCCCTTCTCCAAGAATCCGTATTGGATACCCCGAGCTAGTTGGTTAAGCTAAATAACAAGTTGGAGAGTTGGAAGATAAAAGCTTCGCCTAAACTTAGCTCATTTAAAAAGGATATGTTTCCTGTTTTGTGAGTCTGAAGAAGATGATATTGTCATCAGCTGATTCATGTGATCAATTGTTGCATATATTATCTTGTCCAATTTTGATTTGAGTATGGGCTATTGTCAAATCAAACTCAGAACCAAAGACTTTCGTAGTGGTGTCTTACTCATGGATTTCTCTGAGCATACACCATTATATTCTTTGATCTGACCAATGCTATTATCTTGCTCACATAGTTGTGGAAATCCATTTATATGGGTATCTTGATGAATTGTTGTTGAGCCCTTCGGCAACATTCTCATTTGTTCCATGATCTATGTTGGACATTAAGCTAGTGCTGGAAACATTGTAGACATTGTCTTCGTGTCTCGAGCACGAGGTATATGTTAGGTGTAAGAAGTGACTTCCTCTAATTCATGTGCATCTGATGCAAGTTGCCGCCGTGAATTCGAGAAAAGTTAATTTGTTTCTTCAGAATCATCCCAAGTCAATCATGCAAGTGCGAAGTGTTCTATGGTCTAATAGACTGGTCATCTTCACTCCATATGTATCTCCTAGCACACCAAGCCACTGATTGATTTGTTCAAGGAAAAGAAGTTAGGTGTTATTCCCGAAGGGCCCAGACGGACTTGCACATAGCTTCGATATCCGCAATGATGGTTCCCAAACCAGAACACGGTAGTGTTTGTTGTAAGACTTTTCATGTGCTCATCATTGTCTTGGGCAGTGTGTTCACACGTGTCTTGCAATCCAGCTCATGTTTTGGAGTTGGCTTCCATAGTTCATTTCCTGAGAATCTCGCAACGTTATCTCGTCAATTTGTGTTGCAAACCTTCTTTTCAGACGTGCTGAGTCTGAAGCATCGTGTCACCAACCGGAGCTGAATCTCAGGCAGTTACAATGGTTGGAACTTTCCCCAAGAATTATAATATTGGTCTCTATGTAACCCGGTAAAGTGATGTAATGGCTAACACACCCAGCCGGAAGACTTGATATTATAATATCTTGCATCAGCGATCTTAGTCATCTTCCGTGAGGTTTTTGTATGACTTATTCTGGAAGTTGTTCCTCATGGATCCCCTTTGAGCCCGAAGTCCGACCTATACTTGATGTGCTAGATATCAAGCATGACCTATAATTGGGTTGTGCTAGTACATCAAGGAGAACATTAGAATCGGAGTGCTAAATGTCTCTCGGTCGATTATCTAGATTTCGTTTCCTTGGCATAGCTAAGGTGAAATCTGAGCAAGTGTTGTCTTCCTTTGCATTTGCATCCTCCATCACTGTTCATCATAGTAGTAAGATGTGACACCAAGATCTTGGCACGGATGTTGGTAAACATTGAATAATATGGAGATGCTCAAGTTCTTGAGAGCATGCTCAGACACTAGGTTATATCCTCGGTAGTAATTGGAATGTGCCTTCCGTTCGCCGAGTTATTCTTTAACCCTAGTTTCTTTTCAACCTGAGTATGCCATTCTTTCAAATTCCTTCAAACAATCATTTATGAATTGCCTTACCCTCGTATGAAGAGTTTCAATGATCTCTGTATCAAAAGTAATTCATTTTGCCAATTAAGGGAATAACTCTACGAGTCACCCTCCTATGGTGCCCCGTTATGGTATGAAGGGTAACATAATCCTCGCTACTTTGAACCCTCGTCTCCATATAATTTAAGCGTGGGATTGTTGCCTACCAATTGAACCTTTGTCATATGCCCCACTTCCTCGTTTCTGTCATGAGTGTTGTGTTTCAGCTAAAGGGACGTCTCTATATCTCATTCTATGAGTCGATCATGAGTTGCCCGATCTTCGAAAAGATCGAGTCTTGTAGAGTCCTCCTGTTCTTGTTGTCGCGTTAGATGAAGACCTCAAAGACAAAGATGCCAAGATCAACCTGATGCAATGAATCAACACCTTCAAGAAGAGCAATTGGATCGTGAAGATTCCCATAGTCTAGTGCCCCTTTTCCTCTTCCCAACTACGCCTGAATCTCGGGACGAGATTCTTGTTTAGTGGGGGTGAGTTGTCACAGCCCTGGAATAATTGTTTGTGATTAGCTGCATCATCATCATGCATCGTGTTAAACCCAAAAGTTGTCAAACTTGGACTAGCAAAACCCTAGCAACTCATTTATCAAAACAAATTCAAATAGTAGTGTTTTTCAAGGAACCAAAGTGATTTTCAAAAATGTTCATATTCTTCTATAATTGGTTGAAAGAACATTTCTGCAATGCATTTTTTGTTTTCAAACAATTATGACATTTTAAACAATTAACAAAAGCCACTAAAATATTAAAACAAAATAACTATAAATATTTTAAATCACTCAAAAATGCTGAAATAATTATATGGGGTTGGAAATATTCCAAATATACCCCATATTTATTTTTCGGGTTTTACCAATTGGGTTGTTTTATTTGCTTAAACACAAATGTAACAGATACAAAAGAAATAAAACAGAAAAATAAAATGAGAGAGAAAAGTCTTACCTGTCGCCTACTTGGTCGGCCCAACCCACCAGGGGCACCCGTGCTTCTACCTCTTGGCAGAAGGCAGAGGAGAAGCACTGGACGGCGAGCTCGCGAAAGCGCCACGCCTCCTGCCTGCCTGGCCTCCCCGCCGACTTGGTGAGTGGGATAGGCTCAGAAGAGCCGTCCCCATCGAGCTAGCCCCCCCATTCCCTCCCTTGCTCTCTTCCTCGCCTCTGCTCGCCACGACCGAGCCGTCATGACCAAGCCGCCGTCCGTCGTAGCCATAGCCTGCGGCCTCCCCTCGCCTCTTCGAGAAGCTCAGAAGGCCCGCCTCGACACCATGCTCCTCCTCGTCAATGGAATCAAGCCCGGAGGCCCCCTGTCGTCGCCATCGTCACCATCTTCCCCATCTCCGACCGTCGGTCGCCGCTGTCGATCTGCTGCCACCAAGCCTCTCCGACCTCCCCGATGCCAAAAATGGAATCGCAGTGAGCCACTTCTTCTTTCCCCTCTCTTTCCCCTCGCTCTGCCGCACGTAGCGCCGTCCCCCACCATGGCCGAGAGCTTCTCTTCGCCGGCCATGTTGTCGCCATCATTGTGGTGCCCCACTCACGTGTTCGAGCTCGGGAACGAGCTCCTGGAGCTTCCAGGAACCTTCTGATCCCTTCAACCGAACTCCCTATGCCCCGCAACCCCATGCCCGATGAAGCCCGAGTCCCAACCACCGCAGACCTCGTCGCCGGCGTGGATTCCGGTGACCATTTGGTCCTGCTCCTTCCCCTTTGGATGCGGCGCTTTGCTAGCTACCCGTAGAACTAAACCACGCCCAAAACCGATGTCGGTAACGTGAGTTTGATCAACTCCGGCGAGAACTCGCCACTGTTTTGGTCGTCGCCGGCGAAATTCCGGCGAGGTGTAACGTGGCCAGCCTAATTAACCCACTAACACCCCCCCTAGCCGCTGAAAGTGGGGCCCGGGGTGGGTCAAACCCAAGTTAGGGGCTGGTCAACTCGGGGATTAGCCCCTGGTCACTGACCAGTGGACCCCACTGGTCAGGTTTGACCTGGCCCAGCCCCTGTTGACCAGAGACGTCACTGTGACGCAATAATGGATTTTCTAATATAAAAGAAATTCTATAAAATGCCTAAAACTTCTAAAAATCATAGAAAATAATCTGTAAGTCCAATGAAAATAATTTATATATGAAAAATGATCAGAAAAATCCAAAGAATCTGATCATGGTAGTTTCATGCTGGTTTGAGAAAGTTAACAACACCAAATAGGCAAAATGATGAATAGGGTAAATTTAATAAATAGTTTGGAGTTGGAATTTGATTCCTATTTGAATTCCACTTCAATTACTATGATCAAACATTGAGCTAGCAAAACCAGTACCTCAAATTACCATCTTCATGCATGTTAAAAACAAGTTATACCTGAGCATCAGGTCGAATCAACTAAAAGGGTATCCAGAAAATACCTTGTTGAAGTGATGTTTGAATCCTGATTCAAATCCAGCTTCAACCTAAGAAATGGTAGCTATATTGGCCCTGTCACATTTCATCTCCATTTCTTGATCATGCATCATAGTGTTGCATTTCTGTGAAGTAATTGTTGTTCCTATCTTGTTTGCCGGTGTTGTTCCCTCCCGGTAGACGATGGTTCCGACGAAGTGATCATTGACATTGATGAAGACTCAATGCTATCTTCACACGTGTCAGGCAAGCAAACCCCCTTGAGCATATTGATATAAACCCACTCTCTCGCTCCTGCTCTCTTTTACTACATTAGGACAAACATGATTCAACTGTACATGTTATCAGTAGTTGAACCCATTCCTCTGCATGACCTCATTTTGTCATAGTAAATAGTTGAAACCACTTAGCATGAGTAGCAACTGCTTGAGCCTTGTTGTGCTTACTCATCCATGCTTGCTTACA
The DNA here is from genome assembly GCF_904849725.1 of Hordeum vulgare subsp. vulgare. Classification (NCBI taxonomy): domain Eukaryota; kingdom Viridiplantae; phylum Streptophyta; class Magnoliopsida; order Poales; family Poaceae; genus Hordeum; species Hordeum vulgare. The sequence goes on along the minus strand of NC_058522.1, from coordinate 437,635,077 downwards.
ATGCCTCCTATGCTTAGAGTCGTGTCGGGTTTGATCCATCTGGATGATGAATCGGAATGGTTGTGATCATGTCCTACAGTGTGAGAGTAAAAGTGTGAATCCAATTTGGTAAAGGTAGCGATGAGAGGCCATGTAGGAGTACATGGTGGGTTGTCTCATTGCGACCGTCCTTAAGAACTGAGTTCTGTGTATGTTATCCAAGACAAGATACTACCACACATTGGGATACTTAATTGACCCTCTTGGCTTATTAATCGCCTAGATCTTTGTCCAGGACTTGCAACTAGTTTCTGGTGTTTGTAGGAAAAGTGTTGGCGGCCGTGTTTAGCTCTGCCCGACGGGGTAGGCTTCTCTGCGGTTGATAAACAGTGGCACGGTGTACCAAGTGGCACCCGGATGGTGGGCTTGGGAACCCTGTGCACATCATTTGGGGCCGTAGAGGAAACCTCGGCCGGACTTCCTTGCGGGTTCAGTCTCAAATAGGCGATAAACCTGGACTAGGGTCTTGTGTGGTTAACGGTCGTGGCCGACACCCACGCGAGCGCTTCCGCTTGAAGGTTGCCGAGATGCATGACGTGCATATGGTGCTAAGTGGTGAGAGCATGTGTGAACAAGTATACCCCTGCAGGGTGATTTAATCTGTTCGAATAGCCGCGTCCTCGGATATGGACTACTTGGAAACATTACGTGGTACATAGACAATTTAAATGGATACTCTAAAACATGCAAGATAAGTGTGAGTGCTATGGTAGGCTTTCTCGTAGGGAGACGAGAGTGAATCCATAGTGGTGTATTGGTTGGTGAATATGTGGACTCGCGTGTGCTATCCCACCTCAAAGAAAGAGCTTGTAGTCGTAGTACAGGTTAGCCAAGAGTCAAAGCTGGCTTGCTGCAATCAAACCACAGAATCCTTTCATTGAAACATGATGCATATGTAGATAGTTCTGATGTAAGTCTTGCTGAGTACCTTTGTACTCACGGTTGCTTTATTTATGTTTTTGCAGAGAAGAATTTAGTCTCAGCAAAGGTTTCTACGCGATGTGTTCGATGTTGACCGGAATAGCTTGGGAATCCCAGACAGAGGTCTGGCTCCTTTGGTAGGGTCGTAGTAGCTTTTCAGGCTCTTCCATCCACTTTTATTAGATGTCTGTACCCGTACATGATTTGCTTCCGCTTGATGTTTGTATGACTTTAGTGATGGGTCACGAGGCCCCTGTTTGTAATATCACACTATGTTGGTTCTTATGAGTCCTTAATAAAAGCTTTAGTCGTAGAGTTTTGTTGTGATGCCATGTTGTATCTACACATATCGTGCATATTGTGTGTATGTTATGAAATGCATTATATGTGTGGGATTCGACACCTAGTTGTGTGCCTTTAGTAGTACTCCTTACAGGGAAATGCCTCTTTGTGCTTCTATCGAGCCTTGGTAGCTTGCTACTGCTCTAGACACATTTATTGACCGGCGTGTATCGTCTTTGCTGCTGTGTCAGTCCCCTCGGGGAAATGTCACGCGGTGTAATAGAGTCCTTGTAGCTTGCTACGACTCGTCTACACACAATTGTTGATCGACACCTGCCTTGCTGGGTTATGTATGTCTGTCCCTGTACGCATGTACCGCTTGGGTTTATAACTAGTCATGTCGACCTGGGTTCTTTGTCGTTTGAACGCTAGCAACATATTCATATACGTGAGCCAAAAGACGCAAATGGTCCCGGCCAAGGTAAGGTGGCAGCCGTGGAGTTTACCATGCGTGAGGCCGCAAAGTGATGTGATGTGTTACAGGCTGGGTTCTTATGACTCACAATCGGGATCCCGACACGAGAGTACAAGTTTCTTTAAAATTTTCACTCTAAAAATTATATAAGTGAAGCAAGAGAGGATTTGTTCAAAAATTTAGCAACTCCTGAAATAATCTAAGTGAATCATGAGAGCAAATTTCCTCAAAATAACAGCACCACCGTGCTCAGAAAGATATGAGTGAAGCACTTGAGCAATTGCATGGCTCAAAAAAATTAAGTGAAGCATAAAGAACGATTCTAACAAATCATAACATAATTTGGCTCTCTCAAACGGGTGTGTCCAGAAAGGTTTATGATCACAAACTAACCAGCAAATAAAGAAAAGACAAAGTGATACAAAACTTTCCAAGCAAAACTCATGATATCTGACGAATAAAAATATAGCTTCAAGTAAAATTATTGATGGTTTTTAGAAGAAAGAGGGATGCCTTCGAGGACATCCCCAAGCTTAGCTGCTTTGTACTCCTTAGATATTGCCTTGGGGTGCCATGGGGTATCCCCAAGATTAGGCTTTTATAACTCCTTATTCCTTCATCCATCACGATCTCACTCAAAACTTGAAAAGTTCAATCACACAAAACTCAACAAAAAATTTGTGAGATCCGTTAGTATAAGAAAACCAGACTTTATGATAGGTACTGTTGATAACCTATTACAATTTTCTTTTTGCATTATACCTACTGTATTCCAACTTTACCATGGCTTATGCCCCCCGATATAAACCATAGAATCACTAAAATAGGCACATAACGCAAAGAAAACGGAATATGTTAAAAGTGGAATAGTCTCTAAAGATTCGAAATTTGCTTATACTTTTGTAACTACAAAAATTCTGAAAACATACGAAAACTTAGGGAATTTGAATATTAATATTGTGTAAAACATTGAGACACTTTTGACGTTTCTGTGTTTTTTAGGATTGTTTCTACTCGACGCAAAAGTTTCTATTTTTCAACATGATTAAAACAACTAACACCCCACATGATCCCAAAGGCTTTACTTGGAATAAACACTAAATAAAACACAAAAAACATAATAATAACAGTAGCATAATTATGCAAACACTCAATAACAGAAATCAAAAGTGATAATATATTGTATTCATTGAGTTGCCTCCCAACAAGCACTATCGTTTTACGCACCTACCTAGGCATATATCATAGATTTTAAGTAATGTCATCCTTAGCGATTGATTCATAGGTTGCCCTCGTGATTGATTCATAAGGTAATTTTATTTTAGTTCTAGGGATGTGTTCCATGACTTTTCTTAGTGGAAACTGAAATCAAACATTCCCTTCTTTCATATCAATCATGGCCCCTATAGTACGCAAGAACGGTCTACCAAGAATAATTGGACAAGACGGATTGCACTCAATATCTAGAAGAATAAAATCTATGGACACATAATTCCTATTTGTAAGAATAAGAACATCATTAATTCTTCACATAGTTTTTTTAATAGTTGAATCCGCCAAGTGAAATTTGAGAGAACATTGTTCAATATTGGTGAGACCAAGCACATCACAAAGTGATTTTGGAATTGTGGAAACACTAGGACCCAAATTACATAAAGCATAGAACTCAAAATTCTTGATTTTGATCTTAATGGTGGGTTCCCATTCATCATCTATATTTATAGGAACTGAAATCTCTAGCTCTAACTTTTCTTCTAAAGCTTTTATTACCGCCTCCGAAATATGTTTAGTAAAAGCTTTATTTTGTTCATAGGCATTGGGTGAATTTATCATGGATTACAACATAAAAATACACTTAATCAAAGAGCACCTATCAAAATTAAAGTTTTTGCAATCCGAAATAGTTGGTGCATCGCGAGCTTAAGTTTTGACCTCTTCAATCCCACTTTAATCACAATTTTCAACAAAATTTTCACCCTCCAAATCATGGGAATGCCCTCTAGATAAAGTTGACACTTCTTGAGTTCCCTCGTCATTAATTTTAACATTACTAAACAGGGAATCAATAGAAGAAACACCAATCGTTTTAATCTCTTCATCATCTTTATCCTCCAAAGGTTGAGGCTTAGCCGCCATTTGATTCAGTAACGCAGCTTGCACGTCAGATATCTTTCCTAGTAGATTTTCGGTAAGAGCATATTGAGATTGGAGATTAGCAACTTGTTTACTAACATGATCAAATTGTTTTGTTATAGCATCGAGCAAAATGGAATGTTCCTTAAGTTCTTCGATAAAAAATTGATTTTACTCAAATTGCATAGTCGTGTATTCCTTGGTACTTTTGTCAATCTCTAACAAAATATTTGGATACGGAACATCATAATACTTCCTTTGAGTAATCATGTCTACGCAAGAAAGAACACAAGCAAACAAGAGATCCGGCGAGAAAACGACAAAGGAAAGAAGGCAAAAAGGTAAAATTTCGTGAAGTGAGGGAGAGGAAAACAAGAGGCAAATGGAAAATAATGTAATTGCAAGGAGATGAGATTTGTGTGTAGGAACCTGATAGATCTTGACTTGATCTTCCCCGGAAACGGCACCCAAAAATCTTGCTTAGTCTCGTCGATGCATTGGTTTCCCTCCAAGCTTAAAGGGTGATGTAGAAAAACAACGACAAGTATTTCCCTCAGTTAAGAAACCAAGGTATCAATCCGGTAGGAAGATCCACAAGACTATGTAAGCAGCACCTCCACACAAATAGCATATCCCCGCAACCCAATGCGTGGAGGGGTTGTCAATCCCTCGTGGGTAAAGTAAGGATAGATTGATAGATGCAAATAAGAGTGATGGCAAATAGAATGCAGCAAGGTATTTTTGGATTTTTTGATAATATAGATCTGAAAACAAAAGACCAAATAAAGTAGAAACGCAAATAGCAAAGTAGATATTGCAAATAGATGATGTGAAATAGACCCGCGGGCCGTAGGTTTCACTAGTGGCTTCTCTCAAGAAATAGCAAACGGTGGGAAGACAAATTAATTTTGTGAAATTGATAGAACAGCAAATAATTATGACGATATTCAAGACTATGATCATGTATTTAGGCATCACGTCCAAGATAAGTAGACCGACTTTTGCCTCCATCTACTTCTGTTACTCCACACATCGATCGCTAACAAGCATTGATACGTCTCCAACGTATCTATAATTTTTTATGGTTCCATGTTATTATCTTGTCAACTTTGGATATTTTGTATGCATCAATATGCTATTTTATATCTTTTTTGGGACTAACCTATTAACTCAGCGCCAAGTGTCAGTTCCTGTTTTTTCCATGTTTTTCACCTTTTCATAGGAGAATATTAAACGGAGTCCAAACGGAATAAAACCTGCGGAATGATTTTTCCCATAACAGAAGACATGAAGGAAACTTGAGAACCAATGTAGGGGACGTCGAAGGAGATCACAAGCCACCCAGGCCCGGCCTAGGGGGGCGAGCCTAGCAGGCTTGTGGGCCCCCTGTGCCTCCCTTGCCCTACTTCTTCCGCCTATAAATTCCCTAAAAATCTGAAACCACGGGAGAGAGCCACGAAAATACTTTTCCACCGCCGCAAGCTTCTGTCTCCGCAAGACCCCATCTGGGGCACGTTCTGGTGCCTTGTCGAAGGGGGGATTCGGACACGGAGGGCTTCTTCATCAACACCATTGCCTCTCCGATGATGCGTGAGTAGTTCACCACAGACCTTCGGGTCCATAGCTAGTAGCTAGATGGCTTGTTCTCTCTCTTGGATCTTCAATACAAAGTTCTCCATGATCTTCATGGAGATCTATCCGATGTAATCTTCTTTTGCGGTGTGTTTGTCGAGATCCGATGAATTGTGGATTTATGATCAGATTATCTATGAATGTTATTTGAGTTTCCTCTGATCTCTTATATGCATGATTTCGTATCCTTGTAATTATCTTCGAGTTGTGGGTTTTTTTGGCCAACTTGATCTATAATTCTTGCAATGGGAGAAGTGCTTGGTTTTGGGTTCATACCGTGCGGTGTCCTCACCCAATGACAGAAGGGGTGGCGAGGCACGTATCGTGTTGTTGCCATCAAGGGTAAAAAGATGGGGTTTATATCTATTGCATGAATTTATCACTCTACGTCATGTCATCTTGCTTAAGGCGTTACTCTATTTGTTATGAACTCAATACACTAGATGCATGTCGGATAGCGGTTGATGTGTGGAGTAATAGTAGTAGATGCAGAAAGTATCGTTCTACTTGTCTCGGACGTGATGCCTATATGTATGATAATTGCCTTACATATCATCATGACTTTGCGCGGTTCTATCAATTGCTCGACAGTAATTCGTTCACCCACCATAATATTTCCTATCTTGAGAGAAGACTGTAGTGAACACTATGGCCCCCGGGTCTACTTCACATCATATTTTCAGCTCTACACTTTTACTTTGTTGCACTTTTCGCCTTCAGATCTCATCTTGCAGTTAACCGTGAAGGGATTGACAACCCCTTTGTAGCGTTGGGTGCAAGTTTGGTTGTTTTTGCGCAGGTACTTTGGAGACCTTCCTTGATACTCCTACGGGATTGATACCTTGGTTCTCAAACTGAGGGAAATACTTACTGCTACTGTGCTGCATCACCCTTTCCTCTTCAAGGGAAAAACCAACGCAAGCTCAAGAGGTAGCAAGCATGCATCTAGTGTATTGAGTTCATGCAGAAACGGAGTAATGCCTTAAGAATGATAACATGATGTAGACAAGATCTATTCGTGTAGGAATAGACCCCGTCGTTTTATCCCTGATAGCAACGATGCATGTGTGTCATGTCTCTTTTTTTCACTGAAATTGAGCACCACAAGATCGAACCCATCACACAGCATCTCTTCCCATTGCCAGATAAAAGATCAAATTGGCCACACAACAACCAAATATTGGAGAAGAAATACTGAGATTGAGGCTTTACTAATGAAGCATGAATATGTTTTTGTTGATGTGATCATAAACTCACAATTCATTGGATCCCAACAAACACACCGCAAAAGAAAGAGTTACATCATATGAATCACCAAGAGACCATTGTATTGAGAAACAAAACAAAAGAGAAATCCATCTAGCTACGGCCTACGGACCCGTAGGTGTGATATGAACTACTCACGCATCATCGGAGGAGTACCAATGAGGATGTTGATCCCCTCGTGATCGTGTTCCTCTCCGGAACGGGCTCTAGATTAGATTTCGTGGCTCGGAAACTTGCGGCGGCTGGAATGATTTTTCGCCGACTCCTCTAGGGTTTTCTAAATATTGGGGTATTTATAGAGCTCACAGGTGGTGGAGGAGGTGTCCGAAGGCCCGACAAGACAACAGGTCCTGCGAGGGGCCTCTGGCACTCCTCATGTCTAGTGGCCTCCCTGGGCCTCGTCTGCTCCTCATTCTTGATTCTCAAGTTTCCTTCTAGTCCAAAATTTCTCCATAAAGATTCAGGGCAATTGGACCTCATCGGATATGGATTTTCTGCAAAGGAAAAGAAGCAAAAAACAGCAACTGGCACTAGGCACTATGTCAACAGGTTAGTCCCAAAAAATGACATAAAGTTGCTATAAAATGATAATGAAACATCCAAGCATTATAGTATAACAGCATGGAACAATCAAAAAATAGGGATACCTTGGAGACGTATCGGCATCCCCAAGCTTAATTCATCCTCATCCTCGAGTAGGTAAAAGATAAAAATAGAATTTGTGATGTGGAATGCTGACTCACATGTTCATCATATTCTTTTTCTTTCGTCATGGACATATGGATTTGTAGATGATGCAAATCAATAGTCTATAGTTTGACATGAAAATTTCAATACTCAAGCATATAAACAAGCAACGAAGTCTTTCAAAATATCAACGCTAAAGAACGTTATCCCTAGCCCATCATGCTCTATCATTGATCCATTCATGCAGCACACTCAAATATTAACTACATTCAATGCTCAAGTATGATAATGGTGTTCCTTATTTGGTGCTTTATGAGAGAAGATGGAGACTCAAATTCAAAAATAAAAATGGCATAAAGTAAATAGATAGGACCTTAATAGAGGGAAGGAGGGATTTGTAGAGGTGCCAGAGCTCAGAGTGAAAAACTTAGAGATAAAAAATTAGGTGGCATGCTTTTCCTATCAACGAGAATGACTTAGAGTTTCCAATATCCTCCATGCTAAACAAATTATAGGTGGTTCTCAAACTGAAAATAAAATTTATTCCTTTTTCCACCATTCTTTCACATTCCACGGCTAGCCGTACCCCGGGTACCATCCATAGCAACACTTCCCAAGGAATTTATTATTTGACAACATTAAATAATAATTTATAGAGCTCACTGGTGGTGCAGGAGGTGCCCGAGGGCCCCACTAGACACCATGCCACGTTAGGGGCCTCTAGCGCGCCCTGATGTCTAGTGGGGCCCTTCAGCCTCGTGTGTTGCTCATTATTGGTTCTCAAGTTTCCTTCTGGTCCAAAAAAATCTCCGTAAAGTTTGTGGCAATTGGACCTCATCTCATATGGATTTTGTGCAAAGGAAAAAAAACAAAAATCAGCAACTAGCACTAGGCACTATGTCAATAGGTTAGTCCCAGAAAATGATATATAGGTTCTATAAAATGATCATAAAACATCCAAGAATGATAATATAAAAGCATGGAATAATAAAAAAATATAGATATGTTTGACACATATCAAGTGAGGCCAGTCCTGTGTGGATGTAAGCCATGGTGGAATGGAGAAGGCCGCTTCTTCGTGGACCCCTTGTGGGTGGAGCCCTCCGTGGACTCTTGCATCCATTACCCTTCGTGTGTTGACACTACAACAAAACAGAGCTTTGGTAACACAATCATGTAACACATAGTAAAACATGTTACAAACAAAAATCCAGTAACACATGATTTGTGTTGCAAAGACCGAAAGTAACACATACAATATATGCCAGAAAATGTTTTACAACAATATTGATCAAGTAACACATAAATATGTGTTGGAGCTAATGTGTTACACATATATTACCACAGTAACATAATAATATATGTTGACGGGAGTGTATTACATACTATAGTGAAAGTAACACATAATCATGTGTCGATCCATAGTGTTACAAGTCTATTATATGGTAGGGAAATGAAAAGACTAAAATTAATTGCATGAGTATATGACCATTACCTTAACATATAGGGCCCACATGTAAACATGAAGTTCTTTAATGAAAATGATAAATAGATATTTTTCGGCAAATACGAGATGGAACAACATATGGTTTGGTTTTGATAATTATCAAACTATTTCGAGATGGTTTTGGTAAATACCATATTAACCAAATAAGACGCTGATTTTAGGATGACCCAATGACCATACATGCACATTTTAAATTGATCATATACAATTAAGAAGTTGACGTCAATACTTGTTCTCATGAAGATTATAGTATTCCAACTAAAAGCATCAATTGAGCACTAACCGGTAGTCAGTACACAAGTGGTGTACTAGCATCAAAGGAGTGGGGTGGAGTTGTTCGTGTGCTAAAAATATTTTTTCCATCACACTCACTCCAATACACCACAAGTATTGTCTGTAGGGGCAACTGAAGTCACTTGAACAAAAGAAACATTACAACAAGAGAAGTTGAAAGCAATCAAACAACACGTGCCAACCATACACCGTCTAACTGACAGGGTGACAAGACGACCATCGCCCAGCTGTAAGTGTAAGGCACATTTGTCACACACGCAACAACAGCCAGCTACAAGTTACAAGGCCCAAAAGTCACGCATGTATAGGTTGGTTACCAAGGACAAAGAAGAAGAAAATTGAATCAGACATCAATCAGGTTTTGACACCAATCCCACGTAAATCAGAACGTCCATTTCAAAAAGGCGTAAGTTCAGTTACAAGATGGTCAATCTGACATAATACTTCGTTGACAAATGGTCTATATGTTCCAAAGGAAAATATGTCATACATGAAGCTTAACTTCGTACAAATTTTTTGAATTTTTCCAAGCTTCAGGTTAGAAGAGTAAAATCTAAGCAAACATATAAAAGTTCAGAAATAGAACACATAGCTTCATCCGCGGTTTAGAACAATCAATCCTTCTATTCTCAACTTGCAAAATTCCCTGAAAATAAAGATTCAATGAAGCGTTTAAATTGAAGTTGATTTCAAATCAAGAGGATCTATGAATCATCATAGATTTGGAGCTACTGTTCTTTATGGTGAAAGAGCATTGTACCTCTTCCTGGACAAAAATCATAATAAGTCAATGGTACATGCCACTAACATTTGTACAATACTGCCTAAGGAAATTAATGTCACAGCCCACATTATGCCACCATTTATCACATATTCCAAGCAGCTCTATTCTAGGATCATACACGTCTGGAAGGCCATGACAAACTAAGTGACCAGACATATCTTGCCATTTCCATAGAAATACAGTGACACATTTACCACATGGGGACAGATCTTGGCATCATAACTTTTTTCCATGTATGCAAAGTCAGGAAAACCTTCTACACCATCCAATTACTCGTTACTTGGACTGGGGAAAAGAAAATGACTCTTTTGTAAATTTGATTCAAATCCATTGATTCATTATGTAACAATAAATATATAGTTACTGCACTAACTATAATACTAGTAAACCTACATGCATATTAGAAAATGTAGTGTTATTCAACAAACAGAAAGAAAAAAATGCAAGAGAAAAAACCATTACTAGCTTGATGGAAATTTACCAAACATATTGATCATACAATTTTCTGCAAGAATTACATAATTTTACTAAAGTAAACAACTCTTGGAAGTTTAAAGAGTCCTTACAACCAGTTAATTTAATACAACAACATGCACTTATATGATGCTAGTACTGCTACAAAACGAAGCTACTCTGATTCATGTATCATTATTTAGAAAACAACAACAACAACATTTATATGATTTGATCAATCTAAATAAAATTCGTGATTCAGCTAATAACATTATTAATTTAATCGGTTCATCTGTAGTCTATCTCTCCATCAACAACATCATCAACTACAACATCAGTTTAGGCCACACTGTAGAATGTAGGCATACGGGGAGGCATCACCTCTGATTAGAAAAAAATAAATCCGTACGAACTTGCCACATGATACATCAGTGCATAAGAAACCAAAGAGTCGTCGTAGGATCTCCATGGATAGGATTCTTCATAAGCTTCCCTATGGGCAGAAATGAGGCTCACCTGTGCCCATGGCGGGGCGACACCGGAGGGGGGACGGTTGAAAGGAGGTGGCACTGGGAGCCGCCGGCGACCACGGGGGGGCGGAGGTGGAAGCGACCGGTACGATGGGGGTTGGCGACGTGAGACGAGGAGGTGAGACTGGTAGCACGAGAAAATGTGCAGCGACGAATGGCCGCGGGAGGAGGCGTCGGTAATCGGGAGCGACGGGGGTGGCGGCGCGGGACCATGAGCAGGGGGGAATTGTGGGCAAATGTGGACATTAGGGTTTCAGAATATTAAGCGACTCGGACCGCCCTATCTACCAAGTATAAGAACTTAATGCATGCCGACCTGCTAACTCTCCTATTGTAGCTAATTGGTTATGGAGTTAGCAAACGATTGAGAGGTCGCGAGTTCGAGTGTTGATCACCTTCTTGTTTTTTCATTTATTTTGTTTCTTAGCTCTCCTTCCTCTTTTCATTTTGCTTCTTAGTTTCTTCTATATTTTGTTTTCTTTGTGTTTATATATATATTCCTTATTCTAAAATTTCATTTTCTTCGGACTTTGTTTGCATTTTCTACCACAACCTGCAGGTGTCGTTATACACCATGCCACCATTTCTTCTTACCTTCCTCTAAAGTTTCATTTTTTTCGACATCGTTTGTGTTTTCTATCACAACCTATAGGTGTCGTATGCTGTCACCATGTCTTTTGTTTGCAATTTCAAAATTTTAAAAACAATATAACTCCATGTTAGGGGTCGAATATTGGCAACTTGAGGTTAGGAGTTCCATTACTCTAGGATAACGCTTGAATATGGATTCAAGGAGACGAATATGATTTTTCAAACCAATTTCTATATATTTTTGCATTGACTTGTAGCTAAAAATGGGTCATATGGAATAAATGATTATAAATACACTTAATTGCTTAAATATACTAAAAAGACCTTGAAACATGCCAAAATTTGAAATGGATCATGTGATGGTATATCTTAGGTGTACAAAGAATTTCAAGGCTAACATATGAAGCATTGATCGTGTGACCTTCAAACCTAACACGTTTCCTCTTGAAACCATGATTGTTCCCCAAAGATGGCCGGGTTTCTAAGAAATGTACGTAACAATTTTTTGAGGATCCTTCTCAATTTTTAAGGATCCTTCTCAATTTCAGTTAGCGGTGCTTCAGTGGTGACCACTGATGCTATTAGGGGCTAACCGAGGTGCTGCCATTAGCGGACAACAATGATGCTAATGGTTGGGTAACGGTGGTAACAATAGTGGCCGCTGGTGCTACATGTCTTGTTATAAATCATCCAAAGGCCGGTATGGATCCTAGGTGCAATTCTAAGAACCAATTTGTCTTTGAATCAAAGATCGACGAAATCCCGCAACATATGGTTTCTGTGGGTTTTTTATTTATTGGTCGAAGGACGAAGCGAGAAGTTATAGGTAAGTCCTACAAGCCACTTGGACACGACCAACCAAGTGAGCGTGTGTCTCAGAAAAGTGTGTGGTTGTCTTGGCTTAATCTTATATATAATCTTCCGCTAATAAATAAAAACATAGATAATGTATTTTATTTTTTCTATTCCCTTCGATTCATATTACTTGTCGCTCAACCGGATGTATTTAACACTAAAATAAGTATAGATGTATCCGTTTGAGCGACAATTAATATAGATTGAAGAAAACAGTAAACTTCTAAAAAGAATTTCCTTCTCGAAATTTCTCCAGACAATTTGAAAATTGCATATGAAACAATGTCTATAGAGTTTACGCAATTTTTCCCCTCCACTAATCTTTATATACCTCCGTTCCTAAATATAAGGTGTATTATTTTTCAAAAAGTCCAACTTCTCTAACTTTGACCAAGTTTATAGAGAAAAATATAAATGTGTAGAATATCAAATCATTGTCACTAGATTCACCATGCAATATATTTTTATATTTGACATATTTAGTATTGTAGATCCGTATATATTTTGCTATAAAGTTTGTCAAACATAGACAACGTTTGACTTTTTATAAAACTAATACACCTTACATTTAGGAATTGAGGGAGTATAAAATATTCCCACAATCTTTATGTACTCCCTCCGTCCGGTAATAAGTGTACTTCTTTTTTCATGTCAGTCAAACTAGTTAAACTTTGACTAACTTTATAAAAAAATGTGCTAATATTTATGACATCAAATTAGTATCAATAGATTTATCTTTACATGAAATTTCCAAATATATCATTTTCATGCCATATATGTTGCTACTATTTTTATAAAGTTGGTTAAATTTTAAAAACTTTGACTAAGTACAAATCTATATGTATCCTTATTTGTGGACGGAGGGAGTAGTACACGATCGAAGGGACATTTTTTAATGAGTCCCGCTAATATTTACTTTTCCCTCCAATACTAATAGCAACTCATCTACCCACTAGGCCACCACCACGCCGCCACCCACGACCGCATCACCTCCACCCTACGTCGCCCCCCCCACTTCCCCGCCCCCCACCACCAAGCCGCCATTGGCGTGCTCCGACCACCGCGCGCTCCTCCCCGTTGCACCTAGCTTCTCGTTCCATCCCACCACATCACCCTGGTGTGGCATCAACATTACGCCGGCCGCTCCGTCCTGTTGTTCCCCGTCGTTCCAGCCACCCGTCCTCCTCTCTCCATCGTGTCTTTTCGCTAAGTGACGCCCCCATCTAACCTAGATCTGATGGCTCCCTCAGCGGAGGCCTACTGCGGCGGCATCCTCCTCTTCTCAGGTACGCGCAAATTCGAGCGTCGTCCTCTTCCTCAGCGGCAACGAACCCTAAATTGGATTCCGAATGATCATGTTTGTATACGTATCGTATTTTGATGTCAACAATTTTTTTAATACACGGATGCATGGTTACATATACTTAGTTCAATAATATTTTTTGTCTAAATGTGGAGGGAAGGTGACTGATGGCGAATCTATAGTTCTACCCCATGTCTTATTGTGCTTGCTGTTTTGAAATGTGACACCTAATTTGTTTTGCAAGGTATGGCGATGCTCAGGCCAGCTATTAGTTTTGACTGATTTAGTGGATCCTAAACTAACGAGCTTGGCAATGTAATTGCTGACTTGTTGTGCACAGGTATCTTATATTTATTTTTAAAATTGCCACTTATCAACTTGGTCACTTCTTAATGTTCTCCTGTATGGAATTAGTCGCCATGTTGCGCTTCTGTGTAGCAGATGATGAAACAAATTGTGTGTATGTATATAAGGCTTAAAACCTTTTTTTTGTGTGCCTAAATTCGAACTAAGACTCACTCTTTTGGCCAAACACATATTTTCTCTTACGATTTGGTCACTTAAAAATAAAATTGAGCTCATGGCGCTGGTCTACAGCAAGGCCGGCACACCAAAATGTGGCGTCATTGTGACATGCAGTCCTATGATATTGATCAGGTTATAAGTGGGCTTGAGCTGTTTGGGTTGCTTTAACAGGAGCATTAGTGTATTAGCATAGGTCCTATTTTTGATAGAACCTGACCTGGCATCTTCTTTAACACAATTACATCCCTATATGTGTTTCTTAGTTATATACCCACTTACGCAGCCACTCATTTTGACTGTGAGTGGATACTATTAGAGGATTGTTATTGTTGTTGCAGATATATGGAGCAATGTTGAACCTAGTAGCATGCATTGGAACATCTTCAAAGCTATGATAATTAAATTTTAACCAAGGTGAAAAACGTGCCAAGTAAAAGCTTGAATTGTTGTTTTTTCTCGGACATGTTTTTCATCTATGCATACTTTTTTCTACAACTACATCTTCAATTTGTTTTGGCATAGTTATGTCTCTTTCACATCTTCTGCTATAATTGTAAGGCTATATAATCAAATGCTTTGTTCCTGCCTCATGGAAGCATTTCAAAAACCTTAAAACTATCTTAGCATTCAGATGTCATTACCCATCAGCGATACAAAATTTTGAGACCAGTGACATTTGTTTCAGTACGTACACAATTCCATAATAAACATAATAGTTGGGACTGGTTATGACACATCGTCAGATTGTGTTGGCCTGTAGTTCTATATAAGAGTGGTAGCCCCCTAGAGCTTAGATCTTAGTCAGCAGATTGTACTTTGCACAAACTAATTTATGTGTGGATTTCCCTCTATGAGTCGGCAAAATGAAGTTACCTATACTCTGTAGTAGTTGCACGCATGTTGCATTACTCCATGTGAAATTCCCATATAGGAAGTTGTTGGAAATATGCCCTAGAGGCAATAATAAATTAGTTCTTATTATATTTCTTTGTTCATGATAATCGTTTATTTTCCATGCTATAATTGTATTCATTGGAAACACAGTGCATGTGTGGATACATAGACAAAACACTGTCCCTAGTAAGCCTCTAGTTGACTAGCTCGTTGATCAAAGATGGTCAAGGTTTCCTGACCATAGGCAAGTGTTGTCACTTGATAACGGGATCACATCATTAGGAGAATCATGTGATGGACTAGACCCAAACTAATAGACGTAGCATGTTGATCGTGTCATTTTGTTGCTACTGTTTTCTGCGTGTCAAGTATTTGTTCCTATGACCATGAGATCATATAACTCACTGACACCGGAGGAATGCTTTGTGTGTATCAAACGTCGCAACGTAACTGGGTGACTATAAAGATGCTCTACAGGTATCTCAGAAGGTGTTCGTTGAGTTAGTATGGATCAAGACTGGGATTTGTCACTCCGTATGACAGAGAGGTATCTCGGGGCCCACTCGGTAATACAACATCACACACAAGACTTGCAAGCAATGTGACTTAGTGTAAGTTGCGGGATCTTGTATTACGGAACGAGTAAAGTGACTTGCCGGTAAACGAGATTGAAATAGGTATGCGGATACTGACGATCGAATCTCGGACAAGTAACATACTGAAGGACAAAGGGAATGACATACGGGATTATGTGAATCCTTGGCACTGAGGTTCAAACGATAAGATCTTCGTAGAATATGTGGGATCCAATATGGGCATCCAGGTCCCGCTATTGGATATTGACCGAGGAGTCACTCGGGTCATGTCTACATAGTTCTCGAACCCGCAGGGTCTGCATACTTAAGGTTCGACGTTGTTTTATGCGTATTTGAGTTATATGGTTGGTTACCGAATGTTGTTCGGAGTCCCGGATGAGATCACGGACGTCACGAGGGTTTCCGGAATGGTCCGGAAACGAAGATTGATATATAGGATGACCTCATTTGATTACCGGAAGGTTTTCGGAGTTACCGGGAATGTACCGGGAATGACGAATGGGTTCCGGGTGTTCATCGGGGGGGGGGGGGGGCAACCCACCCCGGGGAAGCCCATAGGCCTTGGGGGTGGCGCACCAGCCCTTATTGGGCTGGTGGGACAGCCCAATAAGGCCCTATGCGCCATAGGAAGAAAATCAAAGAGAAAAGAAAAAAAAGGAGGAGGTGGGAAAGGGAAGAAGGACTCCACCTTCCAAACCAAGTTGGATTCGGTTTGGAAGGGGAGACCTTCCCCCCTTTGGCTCGACCGACCCCCTTGGGGCTCCTTGAGCCCCAAGGCAAGGCCCCCCCTCTCCCACCTATATATACAGAGGTATTAGGGCTGCTTTGAGACAACTTTGCCACGGCAGCCCGACCACATATCTCCACGGTTTCACCTCTAGATCGCGTTTCTGCGGAGCTCAGGCGGAGCCCTGCTGAGATAAGATCACCACCAACCTCCGGAGCGCCGTCACGCTGCCGGAGAACTCATCTACCTCTCCGTCTCTCTTGCTAGATCAAGAAGGCCGAGATCATCGTCGAGCTGTACGTGTGCTGAACGCGGAGGTGTCGTCCGTTCGGCACTAGATCGTGGGACTGATCGCGGGACGGTTCGCGGGGCGGATCGAGGGACGTGAGGACGTTCCACTACATCAACCGCGTTCACTAACGCTTGTGTTGTGCGATCTACAAGGGTACGTAGATCGGAAATCCCCTCTCGTAGGTGGACATCACCATGATAGGTCTTCGTGCGCGTAGGAAATTTTTTGTTTCCCATGCGAAGTTCCCCAACAGAAGTTTCTATACTTTGATCCATAGATCCATAACCATTGGATATTGATGTAGATAGTTTCTACAATTTTTATTAGAGAGATGTATTTTGTTAGTGTATCTAGTCTCTAGCTAATGGAAATCCGGTTGAACAAGCAATAGACAAACCTTGACAGATCCTTGTACTATATGGATGCTCCATTTTCTTATGTGTTTCCGTGACCGTTGTGGTATGCCTTAAGCTTTTGTTAATTTGGTCAAACCTATATCTTTGCTTGCTAGTAGCTGTTATAATGGCAATGAAATGTTGAACTTTACTTGTGATACTCCTCTGTCGTTGATTTCACTTATATGCACATACTTCTAGATGCTTGAACTAAATTTAGACAGCATGTCATAGTACTTGTTGTAGGATAAATAATAAGGAGGAAGGAATCAAGTTTGGAATAAGAGCATACTATATGAGTCACGACACCAGCAGCATGGTATGTATTTTAGCTACAATTATATTACTATTTCCAATGGTAGAAGTTATGTTTTTCCATTTATAGATTTACTTATATAATATTTGAGTTTGCAACAGTGAAGGTGGTTGTTTCTTTCCTTTGTTCTTTTCAAAACATAAATATGAAGTAATGGCAAAACCTCCCGCTGTTGGATTCTATCCTCATGATCATGATGAATTCAAGAAGCAATTAGTCCACTCAAGACTAGAAGTAGCTAATTTAGTTTATGTCGATGGATGTAAAATTTTAACATTTTCCAAATGAATGTTTACTAAACATTTTAAATGTTAGGAATACTACTGAATGATTTGAAGATACCTATATTAATCTTAGTGCAATTTAATTATGCTATGATTGGTATAATCCTACACTTTTGTATATTCGTAATAAATATTTTATAAATTTTAATTTGTGTATGTGTTGCGCTTCAGTTTCTCTTATCATTTTAATGATGCCAAGAATGATAATAAACCAATTAATTATTTGAGAAATATTTTTATTAAATAAATTTATATTCAATAAAACATATACCTAATTTTGTGTTTAATAATAAATAAATATATTAGTTATATTGCGATGCTAATATAATAGTGTAACTCATGGAGTTACTAGAGTTATAAACTGTGTTACTAGGGCAGTGACAACTATAAATTATAGTGTTACAATATTTGGATATTATGTTACTAGTTTTCTTTCGAAGCTAAAGAA
This sequence comes from Hordeum vulgare subsp. vulgare, assembly GCF_904849725.1. Classification (NCBI taxonomy): domain Eukaryota; kingdom Viridiplantae; phylum Streptophyta; class Magnoliopsida; order Poales; family Poaceae; genus Hordeum; species Hordeum vulgare. The sequence goes on along the minus strand of NC_058522.1, from coordinate 437,616,848 downwards.
AGTGTTACAAACAGTGTTACTGTAGTTATAAAAGTATGTTACCACCAATGCTCTAGGTCTAGGTAAGTATGTTACTAAAGGTGCTACTATAGTTACAATAATATGTTACCATACTATTGAGTAACACATAATATTTATGTTACTACAATGTAATGGTAACACAATATTTAAAATATAGTAGCAACTATTGCGTGTGACAGTGGACACTACTTAGTAACACGGTCTAATGGAACACATTTCAAAATGTGTTACTACATGGCATAGTAACACGTTTTTGGGCATGTAGTAACATAACATCGTGTTACTAAAGCTCTGTCATGTTGTAGTGTGAAGTCTCCACTAACGTGGACGTACGATAGCACCACCTATCAGAACCACGCCAAAAATCGTTGTCTCAACCTTTGCGTTTGATCTTCCTTCCCTACCCTCTACATTACATTTGCATGTCTTTATTTTCCACTGCTATACTCTTAGATATGCATGTGTAGGATGAACTTGACTAGTCATAATTGCTAATACTAGCCCACAACTAAAATTGGGAAAATGATAAGTTTTTATTTGGTCAAGTAGTATAATCACCCCCCCCCCCCCGCCCTCTAGACATACTTCGGATCCTACACTCCAAAACCCTCGGCCAAATTCTCACATTCATCTATGTCCAAAACTCCAAAGTCTATCTCGGTACCACCGAAACACATCTATCTGCACGCACAGATAAACACTTTCCATAGCCATCGCATAAACTATAACAAATCAGTCTCGCTGAGATGACCACTCGGTTCCACCGAAGAGCACGTACTTGCCAACCTTATATTACCTATTGATTTTATTTTGGAATCACCAAATAGTTTTAGTTAGTCTCACCAAAGTGTGGAAAATAATTAGGTCATCACCCATCGATCCCACCGAGCTGTTTCATCCGATCTCACGGAAGAGCCTAAAGTTTAAAGCTTTTGTACTAATCGGTCTCATCGGATTGTTTTGCCCGGTCCTAGCATAAAGGTGTGTAATGGTTAGGTTTTTGGTGTTGCCTATATCTACCCTCACCCATTCCACCAACTCTCAGAGAGCAACCATGATTAAACTACCACTTCTCATATCCATTTTCTAAGAGAGACACACATACCCTTGTGTTGAGATCAAGCGGATTCCAATCCAACCATTGATCCTTCATATCTAGCCTCCTGAAGTTGCGTTCCACTCCAATCCCTCTCCCGACACATAGTCAAATCTGTGAGAGAGTGTTCGATTGTTGAGGGGACTATCTTTTGAAGCACAAGAGCAATAATCTCACCATCAACAACAACATCTATTACCTTTTAGAGGTTGGTGCATCCTAGATTGGTTAGATGTCACTTGGGAGTTGAAGCGAGGAGTATGTATGGGCAAGGATATCGCCTACTTCGTGAACATAAGCCATGATGGCATAGACAAGGTTTCTTCTTTGTAGACCCTTTGTGGGTCGAGACCTCCATGGACCCATGCAGTCATTACCCTCCGTGGGTTGAAGTCTCCCTCAACATGGACGTATGATAGCACAACCTAGTGGAACCACGCCAAAAATAGTCGTGTCTTCATTGCCTTTGATCATCTCCAAACTATGTCCCATTACTATCTTGCACTTGCATGTCATTTATTTTCTGTTGCCCATACTCTAGATATGCATGTGTAGATTCTATTGCTAGACATTTAACTTGTGCTATAATCTTCCCAAGTACGACGGAAAATTAAAATTTCCCATTTTCACCTGTTAGTGTCTATTCACTCCCCCCCACCCTAGACCTGCCCTTTCGATCCTACAAGTGGTATGAGAGTTTTCATCTCCATTGCTTTGTTTAATCACCTCACAGAAGGATGGATGTGTCTACTTGGAGTGTTAGTTGTGGAGTTCCCATTCATAATGGAGAGGTATATCGTGCTTGGAAAGATGAAATTCTTGATATATTGGATGATTGCAACTTGAGAAAGTATATTCATAGTCATTACAAAGCTCCCATTGATCCCTCACATGCGACTCTAGATGAAGAACTTGATATGCTTCGAAATCTAAGAGTCGTCAATCTTATTGTTAAAGGTCTTCCTAATAGTGTTCTCCAATGCGTGAAAAACTTTGAATGTCCTTATACTTTGTGGCATGACTTAGAGAAATGATATCCGGATTACTCCCTTCAGAATCTTGATTAGATTCTACATAAGTGTATGGCTTTTCGTAAAGTAAATCCTGATGATCCTAACTTTAATAAGTACTTCTTTGACCTTAGAGATCACGTGTGTGCTAAAGGAGATGTTCGAACTATTAGCATAATCATAATTAAGGCTATCAAAACTCATACCCTTGACCTACACCATTCACATGTTACTAATGAACATGTTGTCCTAGGTAATGAGTCCTTGGTGAACATGGATACTATGATTAGGGTCAATAATTTGATGAAGGATATGAGAAGGGTATGAGGAATATTAGTCCAATGGTGAATTTTTCTAAAGAGATTACATGTTTGGAGGAAAAGAGGGATTCCTGATAGTGGATGCACCGATCACATGACCGCGGACAAAGACATGTCTAGTGAGATTGCAAACAATGATGGTTCATGCAAGTATGTCACTTCTGGAGATAACTCCAAGGGTAAGGTACTAGGCCTTGGTAAGGTGGACATATCTCATGATAGCTCAATTAAGAATGTCATGTGTGGTGAATCTCTTAGCTACAATGTTCTTTTTGTATCTAGACTTCCCAACTTTGACTTCAATGTTCTATTTACCAATGTAGATTGTCAAATGTTTCGTCGAGATAATCGTAACATGGTCTTTACCGACATCTCTAGAGGTTATCTATTCATTGTTGATTTCACTAAAAGATCCCAACCTCGCACATGTCTGATTGGAAAATCTTCTAAAGGTTGGTTATGGCATAGAAGGCTAGGACATGTTGGTATGCATAATCTTGATAACCTTATTAAAGGATAACACGTTCTGCATTTTAAAGATTTTATCTTTGATGAAGATAGACTTTTTAGTGCTTACCAAGCGAGAAAACAAGTTGGAGGAAGGCATCCCATAAAGAACAACATGACTAGAAGAAGGCCTCTTGAGCTACTTCATATGGATCTTTTCGGTCCCAATGCTTACAAGAGCCTCGATGGAACTCTTTCAATTTAGTAGTAGATTATGATTTTTTTCAGATATAAATGGTGGTTATTTCTTGATCAAAAATATCAAGTTAAAAATATCTTAAATACCTTTGCTAGGAAATCCCAAAATTAGTTTGGGTGAATATCAAGAAGATTCAAAACGACGACGGGACAGAATTCAAGAACACAAATATGGATACCTTTCTTGTCGATGAAGGCATCTCACACGAGTTCTCGTCTACGTACACACCTCAACAAAATGGAGAACCAAGCACTTATGGAGATGGCAAGAACGATGGTTGATGAGTACAAGATGCTAAAACACTTTTGGGAAGCAGCGGTGGAAATAGCTTGCCATGCTACAAATAGGATTTATCTTCCCGCACTTCTAGGTAAAATGGCATATGAGCTACTCGTCGGTCACAAACCCCAAGTTGGACACTTTTAAGTATTTGGCTCCAACTGTCACATTCTTAATAAGCATCGTCATTTAAAAATTTCTCCCAAATCACATGAAGGTTTTCTCCTTGGTTAACGATCAAACTCTCACACCTAGCGTGTCTACCAAAACTTAACTTGAAAAGTTCAAGAAATGGTAGATGTGAACTTTGATGAATCTAATGGTCCACAAGTCAAACAATTACCAATGATGTAGGAGACAAAGAGCCTTCGGAAGCAATTCAAGGCTTTCTATTGGAAAGATTCACTCTGTGAAGGTGAAGGAGAGTACTTCAACTATACAAGTGGAAGCCCCTACTTCACGTCAAGGTGAACCAAAAATTACATGGAGGCATCCATAAGTGGTACATGCCGAAATATGGGGAACAAGGAAGTACAACAAGAAGATCCACCTTAACATCCATCTAAGCCACCTCAAGGAAATGACAGGCGTCAACAACAATGATGAAGAAGTTGATGATGACGAAGCTCCACCACCACCCAAGTAAATGTTATCCCACGTTAGAGCACCAATTGACAAGAAATATCTCGCCGACCAAATCCTTGATGACATCAAATCCAAGAGAATCACTCCCTCTAAAACTCATTTAGCTAACTTTTGTGAGTACTGCTCATTCATTCCTAGTAGTGAACCTATGAAGGTGGAAGAAGCTCTAGAAAATCTGGTTTGGGTGAATGCTATGCATGAATAGCTACATGACTTCGAGAGGAACCAGGTTTGGACTTTGGTTGAGAAACCCGAAGATGAGAAAAACATCATTGAAACCAAATGGGTGTTTCAAAACAACTAAAACGATGATGGACAAGTTGTTCACAACAAGGCTCGCCTAGTGGCTCAAGGATAAACTCAAGTAGAAGGTATGCAATATGGTGAGACCTATGTTCCCATTACTAGACTTGACTCCATTCCTATTCTCTTGCTTATGTAAATCACCATGAGATTACTCTTCATAAAATGGACACTAAAAGTGCTTTCATAAATGGTAAAATTGAGAAAGAAGTATATGTTAAACAAACCCCCTGTTTTGTCAATACCAATAACCTAACCATTTTTACAAGTTTCGCAAAGCTCTCTATGGTCTTAAATAAGCTCCTAGAGCTTGGTACAAATTCTTGACGAAGTTCCTCATTGAAAAATGTTTTGAAATTGGTAAAATTGATGCACCCTTATTCACTAAGAGAGTTAATGGTGAACTATTGATGTGTCAAATCTATGTTGATGATATTATATTTGGATCCACTAATCCTCATGTTAGTGAAAAGTTTGGAAGGTTGATGTGTGCGAAGTATGAGATGTCTATGATGTGTGAGCTTAAATTATTCCTTGGTCTGCAAATCAAGGAAACAAGATATGGTACATTTGTTTCTCAAACAAAGTATACCAATAGTTCGTTTAAGAAGTTCAGCATGCAAGAGTGCAAAGGTATGAAGGCCTACTAGTGGACATCTTGACCTAAGAAGGAAAAATTGGTTGATCAAAAGGTTTATCGATTAATGATTGGTTCATTATTGTATGTTTATGCCTCATGTCGTGACATTATGCTAATTGTGTGCATGTGCGCAAGATACCAGGCGGCACCTAAGGAATGTCACTTATCATCCGTGACAAGAATTGTGAGATACTTGATACATACACCAAACATTAGCGTATGGTATGCCAAAGGATCATCTTTTAATCTCATTGGCTACTCCGATTTGAGTTATGTGACTAACAAGATTTATAAAAAATCCACTTTTTATACTAGTCAATATCTTGGAAGGTCCCTTGTGTCTTGCTCCTCGACGAAGCAAAACTTGATATCTCTATTGAACGCCAAAGCAGAATACATTGTCGTTGGATCATGTTGTGGTCAATACTATGGATGACACAAACTATCAAAGATGGGTTAGATATGAAAAATACCCCATTGTTGTGACAAGGAGAGTACTATTAAGATTGCACACAACCCTGTTAAACATTCTCATACTAAGATATTTATGTTTGTCGACACTATATACGTGATCATGTGGCTAAAGGATACATTAACCTTAAGCATGTATGTATCAACAAACAAGTGGCGGATGTGTTCACTAAACCTCTTGGTGAGAAGTATTTTGTCAATTGCAGAGTGGTTTAAACATTATTGATGCTTCCAGTGTCAACTAGAAACTCACTTGGATGCATGCGAGTGCATGAGCTTACGTGACTAATCCTTAATATCTCTATTATGATGATCTATTTCACATCTTGGATATATTTCATCCTCGTATTGCATCTAACCCCATGTACATACTTGGACATGTTACACTTTACAAGATTGCTCCATATTCCTATCTTGAGCAATCTCATATCAACCAAGTATCTAGATCACATCTGTTGTAATCAATCAATAAGACAGACCAAATGTATCCTTTGACAACATTTGATATAACTCTTCATTCTTGTCAGTTTGGATCTACATGTTCTTCCTTGCATGACTAACCCATGTAGGGAGATGACCTTCCAAGATTAATGGATTGCTCCCATCTCATGATGAACATCATCACACTTGAGCATCCACAACAAGTTCAACTACATGAACATGTCAACAACAAACCCCAATGTAAGTTCTCGCATCTTAGAGAAGCTTTACAACAAGCCATGAGCCAAGGCAACTAAATAACATGTGAACACATTTAAATGCTTAAACAACAAATTGCATCATTGATGTGTCCAAGAAGGAGGTGTGATAACCCACAAGTATAGGGGATAATTTGTAGCCTTTTCGATAAACAAGAGTATGGAACTCAACAAGGAGTTAAAAGGTAGAATTAATATTGTCTCAAGTTATATCGACCATTGATACAACTCTACACATGGTAATGCTCTTTTACCTAGAACAATAATAAAAATAGTTTGTAGGTGTAATAGGATAAGTTTGCAAGAATAAAACTTGAAGTACTTTGGGAGATAGTAGATGTTAGTTTGTTTTAGTAGAGAGCTTTTTGTAACACAAAGAGAAAGATTGTCCAGAGGCAGTTGAATATGACATGTGTGATAATTATCATATGCATGAGCAGGGGCATAAGCTAATGTACTTTCCGTAGTTGGATCATATGTACATATGATTCGAACACTAGCAAGTATCCGCAACTAATAAGGATCATTAAGGTAAAACCCAGCCATATCATTAAGTGTAACCCCCCCCCCCCTCCTTTGCTCCCATACGCTACATAACCTACTCAGATGGGTTTAAACTTTTGTCAATCCTGCAACCCAATACAAGGGAGTTATGAACATATTGCAACACCCTATAGTGGGAATTCTGTTGGGGAACGTCGCATGGGAAACAAAAAATTTCCTATGCGCACGAAGACATATCATGGTGATGTCCATCTACGAGAGGAGATTTGGATCTATGTACCCTTGTAGATCGTACAGCAGGAAGCGTTAAGAAACACGGTTGATGTAGTGGAACGTCCTCACGTCCCTCGATCTGCCCTGCGAACCGTCCCGCGATCCGTCCCGCGATCCGCTCCGATCTAGTGCCGAACGGACGGCACCTCCGCGTTCAGCACACGTACAACTGGATGATGATCTCGTCCTTCTTGATCCAGGAAGAGAGATGGAGAGGTAGATGAGTTCTCCAGCAGCGTGACGGCGCTCCGGAGGTTGGTGGTGATCTTATTCCAGCAGGGCTCCGCCCGAGCTCCGTACAAAATGCGATCTAGAGGAAAAACGGTGGACGTATCTGGTCGGGCTGCCGTGGCAAAGTTGTCTCAAATCAGCCCTAATACCTCCGTATATATAGGAGGGAGGGGAGGGGGCTTGCCTTGAGGCTCAAGGAGCCCCAAGGGGGTCGGCCGAAGGGGGGGAGGAGGAATCCTCCTCCAATCCTAGTCCAACTAGGATTGGAAGGTGGAGTCCTTCCCTTCCTTCCCACTTCCCCTTTTTTTCTTTTCTCTTTGATTTTGTTTTATCCTACGCAGGGGCCTTCTTGGGCTTGCCCACCAGCCCACTAAGGACTGGTGCGGCACCCCTAAGGCCTATGGGCTTCCCCGGGGTGGGCTCCCCCCCCCGGTGAACATCGGAAGCCATTCGTCACTCCCGGTACATTCCCGGTAATGCCGAAAACTTTTCGGTAATCAAATGAGGTCATCCTATATATCAATCTTCGTCTCCAGACCATTCCGGAAACCCTCGTGACGTCCGTGATCTCATCTGGGACTCCGAACAACATTCGGTAACCAACCATATAACTCAAATACGCATAAAACAACGCTGAACCTTAAGTGTGCAGACCCTGCGGGTTGAAGAACTATGTAGATATGACCCGAGGGACTCCTCGGTCAATATCCAATAGCGGGACCTGGATGCCCATATTGGATCCTACATGTTCTATGAAGATCTTATCGTTTGAACCTCAGTGCCAAGGATTCATATAATCCCGTATGTCATTCCCTTTGTCCTTCGGTATGTTACTTGCCCGAGATTTGATCGTCGGTATCCGCATACCTATTTCAACCTTGTTTACCGGAAGTCTCTTTACTCGTTTCGTAATACAAGATCCCGTGACTTACACTAAGTCACATTGTGTGATAGCCTGGCTTATTAGGGATGATAGACTACTCATATCAATAAGGAATTTCTTATTTTCCGGGAGCCCATTCGAACAGAACTCTCAAGTTAAGCGTTCTCAGCTTGGAGTAGTTCAAGGATGGGTGACCGACCGGGAAGTTGATCCCGGGTGCGCATGAGTGAGGACAAAGTGCGCAGAAAAGACTAGTATTGATATGTGAGGCTAGTCTAGACCCTACTAGGAGTAAAAAAGACTAGTATTGATATGTTAGGCCAGTCTAGACCCTACCAGGAGTAACGACCGCCGTCGGGTGTGTCCGGGGTGTTACACATTGCTTGCAAGGCTTGTGTGTGATGTTGTATTACCTAGTGGCCCCTGAGATACCTCTCCATCACACGGAGTGACAAATCCTAGTCTTGATCCATACTAACTCAACGGACACCTTCGGAGATACCTATAGAGCATCTTTATAGTCACCCAGTTATGTTGTGACGTTTAATACACACAAGGTATTCCTCCGGTGTCAGTGAGTTATATGATCTCATGGTCATAGGAATAAATACTTGACACGCAGAAAACACTAGCAACAAAATGACACGATCAACATGCTACGTTCATTAGTTTGGGTCTAGTCCATCACATGATTCTCCTAATGATGTGATCCCGTTATCAAGTAACAACACTTGCCTATGGCCAGGAAACCTTGACCATCTTTGATCAACGAGCTATTCAACTAAAGGCTTACTAGGGATAGTGTTTTATCTGTGTATCCACACAAGTATTGTGTTTCCAATCAATACAATTATAGTATGGATAATAAACGATTATCATGAACAAAGAGGTATAATAATAACTAATTTAGTATTGCCTCTAGGGCATATTTCCAACAAATTCAACACACATGTGTGACATGGAGGGCACCATAGGCAGAACCATAATAACATGTGTGTGTGTATGTATATATATATATATATATATATATATAAATTCTTCTCTCTTCCATGGCTTGGATTTCTAACCGAACACCGTTTATTAGATACCTGGAGATCTGTAGCTCCAATCGGGCTGAAATTTTAACATAGTTTTTTTCCGAATATTAGCTTCCTTGCGCCCGAAGGATAGCTCCAAACGACCGTCGAGGGAGCCCTAAGGGGGGATCCCCTGAGCTGTTGAAGTCCATGGGCCCCCTTGGAGTTCATTCTTGAGCCAAAATCCATATATATTCCATAAAAAATCTCCGTAAAATTTTATCGTGTTTGGAATTCGTTTGATGTGGATTTTCTGTGAAATTCGAAATCATGCAAAACACGACCTAGAGCTGGGCTCTAGATTAGTATGTTACTCCAAGGAAATGATATAAATTGGTTAAAAAAGTATGTAGAAATAGTAGGATAATTGCATGGAACAATCGAAAATTATAGATACGACGGAGACAAATCAAGGTGTTCACCATCCACATCTAGGAAATTGATCTTCGAGATCGTATACTTTCGTGAAGGCACATGGACCTTCCTCTAAACACTAGGTGGTTCGGGGGCATTTATGTCCAACCTTTACTAGAAGAAGCTATGGTCCAGTTGCCTAGCTGGAATGGCAAGGACCTATTGCATCCATGTCCTTAGTAGAGTATATGTTGTGTGTGATTGCAACCCATCATACCATTGCCCTTCCGCATTCCTTTTTAGGCTAAACACAAGCTTTGTACGGTCTCACTCAAGTTTGGTGATAAGTCCAATAATCTGTATGACTGCAAATCCTTGGTAAAGTGGAATATAGTTTGTAGGCCAAGGTACCTGGGTGACCTTGGAATAATGGACCTCGAGAGTTTGTCAAAGCTCTCCGACTTCACTCATGTTTGCTATTGTGGCCGACAAGGACCACCAATGGGTGGGCTTCACGCTACCCTATGACGAGGCGGATATGAAGCTCTTCGTGGCCTCCACCACCATCTTGTTGGGCAATGGGGGGAAAACCTTGTTCTGGCATGATGACTGGTGTGGGAGGGCCCCCCTGCGTTTGCTGGACCACGGACTCTACAATATCGTCACTGGAAAGAAGAGAACGGTGATGAAGGAGCTCAAGGATGAGAACTAGATCACATAGTTCGCCCATTTGGCCTCCCCGGCCAATTGCTTGATTTAGTTACTCTTGCATCACTGACCTCCAAGGTTAAGCTGACGTTGGACTAGGAATACTCATAAAAAAGAACCTCCAATGGCATCTACTCTACTAATTTGGCTTAAGCAACTCAGTTCTTCGGATCCTTCCCTGGGTTCTCCTCGGTCAAGATTTAGGAGGCGCACATGGAACCAAAAGTGCAAGTATTTCACCTGGCTCGCGCTTCATGGAAGGATCCTTATCGCTGACATGCTCGTCATTACGGGATGGCTGCATGACCCTCGCTTCCCACTCTGTCTTAGGGCTTCGTAAATGGCAACTCGTCTCAGCAAGGACTGCCATTTTGCCATTGCAGTGTGGTCCCACATCCAGAATTGGGTCAGCGAGGCCATCGTGACCACACTCTCGCTCCCACCTCTCATGGGGATCGCATACTGATACATCTCCAACGTATCTATGATTTTTGATGGTTCCATGGTATTATCTTGTCAACTTTGGATGTTTTATATGCATGAATATGCTATCTTATATCTTTTTTGGGACTAACCTATTAACTCAGTGCCAAGTGCCAGTTTCTGTTTTTTTTCGTGTTTTTGACCCTTTTTCAGACGGAGTCCAAATGGAATAAAACTTTACGATGATTTTTTTGGACCAAAAGAGACCCCCGAAGGTTTGGAAGAAGGCTAGAAGAGCCATGATACATCTCAAATGTATCTATAGTTATTCATGGTTTCACGTTGTTATCTTGTCAACTTTGGATGTTTTGTTTACCTTTTATATCTTTTTTGGGACTAACTTATTAATTCAGTGCCAAGTGCCAGTTCCTGTTTTTCTATGTGTTGACTCTTTTCAGATGTGATTTTGGAACAGAGTCCAAACGGAATAAAATCCCCGAATAATTTTTTCCAGAATGGAAGAAGATCGGGAGACTTGAGGGCCAAGGCAGGGGGCCCACAGGGAGCCCACAAGCCCTGTTGCCGTGGCCAAGGGGGCCCGCGGCAACCAAGCCTGTGGCCTCCCTGGCGCTCCCCTGCCCTAGCTCTTTGGCCTATAAATTCCCTAAAAATCAAGAAAACATTAGGGCATCCACGAAAACACTTTTCTGCCGCCGCAAGCTTCCGTTTTCACAAGATCTCATCTGGAGACCCTTCCCGGTGCCCTGCCGGAGGGGACTTTGGAGTTGGAGGGCTTCTACATCAACATCATCGCCTCTCCAATGACTCGTGAGTAGTCTACTTCAGACCTACGGGTCCGTAGTTAGTATCTAGATGGCTTCTTCTCTCTCTTGGATCTTCAATACAAAGTTCTCCATGATCTTCACGGAGATCTATCCGATGTAATCCTCTTTGGCGGTGTGTTTGTCGAGATCCGATGAATTGTGGATTTGTGATCAAATTATCTATGAATTATATTTGAGTCTTTGCTAATTTCTTATATGCATGATTTGATATCCTTGTAACTCTCTCCGAGTCTTGGGTTTTGTTTGGCCAACTAGATCTATGATTCTTGCAATGGGAGAAGTGCTTGGTTTTGGGTTCATACCGTGTGGTGACCTTTCCCAGTAATAAAAGGGGCAGCAAGGCATGCATCGTGTTGTTGCCATCAAGGGTAACAAGATGGGCTTTTATCGTAGATATGAGATTGTCCATCTAAATCATGTCATCTTGCTTAAGGCCTTACTCTGTTCTTTTGGACTTAATACACTAGATGCATGTTGCATAGGGGTCGATGTGTGGAGTAATAGTAGTAGATGCAGAAAGTATCGGTCTACTTGTTTTGGACGTGATGCCTATAGGTATAATCATTGCCTTAGATAACGTCACGACTTTGTGCGGTTCTATCAATTGCTCGACAGTAATTCGTTCACCCACCGTCTACTTGCTTTCATGAGAGAAGCCACTAGTGAACACTACGGCCCCCGAGTCTATTCACAACTATCGTTTCCACTTTCACTTTTACTTTGCTTTGTTTAATCTTTGCTTTCAGTTCTCACTTTGCAAACAATCTATAAGGGATTGACAACCCCTTCATAGCGTTGGGTGCAAGCTCTTTGTGTTTGTGCAGGTACTTGTGACTTGACGTTCTCCTCCTACTGCATTGATACCTTGGTTCTCAAACTAAGGGAAATACTTACCGCCTCTGTGCTACATCACCCTTTCCTCTTCAAGGGAACACCAACACAAGGCTCCAAGGCTGCGGGGAAAACCTTTGCATATTTGCTAAGGAAGTCCCTATAGGCGTAGCCACAGCAGCAGGATTCCTGGCGTCGTTACCACGGATGGTCTGTTGTCGCAGTAGCAGAAGGATTTCTGGCGCCGTTGCCGGGGAGGAGATCTATCCAAGTAGGTGTCACAAACTCATCTCTTGCATTTACCTTATTTGCCAGTTGCCTCTCATTTTCCTCTCCCCCACTTCACATTTGCCGTTTTCATTTGCCTTTCTCTCTAGTCGTTTCCTTTTGCCTTTTGCCGTTCTCTTTTGCCCGCTTACTTCCTGCTCGTTTGTGTGTGGGATAGTCCATCAATGGATAGACCCACCACTCCAAACGATACCCCTGAGAACGAAGTTCTCAATTTCAGGCAAAATGAGGAAGAAAATTTAAAGGACGCTTGGTACAGGATTTGCAATGCTTAAAGTAGATCTACTCGTAAGCAATCCACTACATTTCTTCTTCGCAGTTTTTATGTTGGAATCTCTCCTTGGAATAGGTATATCCTTGATACCATCGTAGGCAGGAATTTTTTGGGGAGCCATACTGTTGACTCCTATGGAGCTATCATGAATTTGGTAGGCTCACCCCCGCTCATGGTTAATGGAACCACCTTGACCTTGGAACACGTGATGCAAAGGCTTGACGCTATTGAAAACAAAATTGCCACAATTGAACTTATTGAGGGTTTGGACAGAAAGATCCACAATCAAACTACTCAGTACAGATCCAAAGTGGGAATGGTCTTGAAAAATTTAAAGGAGAAGGAAGCTATAGTCAATGATTCCTCTAGAATTGGCAAACTAGAAGATGTCATAACCAACTTGGGTTCTGCTTTTCCCATTGTGCAAAATACTCCAAATCTCACTCTCAAAAAGATCGTCAAGTCTATTTTTGTTCCTAAAGCTAGTGGTGAGTCATCCAATAAAGATGAAGATCTTAAGATGATAAATGATCACGCTACTTATGGTTTGAGCACCAAAGATGACTATACGTGATTCCATCACCTTTTGCCTAGCTAAGGGCGTTAAACAATAGCGCTTGTTGGGTGGCAACCCAACGAATCTATCTTTTTTAATTTGTTTTGTGTTTTCCACACTTTCATAATTCTGTTATGATTGTGTTTCTTTTTGCGTTTGTGCCAAGCAAAACCGTTATGATTAGTCTTGGGGATGATCGTTTGGTCATGCTGGAAAAGACACAAACTTTTTGCCCACGAAAAGAATTTTCATTTTTTTCTGTAAGATCTTTTGAGTTGATTCTTTTTTCTGCTGATTGCTGCACAAATTCTTCAGACTATCATAATTTTTCAGAAGTTTTGAAGTACCAGAAGCATACGAAGTATACAGATTGCTACAGACTAGTCTGCTGTTAACAGATTCTGTTTTTTGTTGAGTTGGTTGCTTATTTTTATGAAACTATGGATAGTCTCGGGGGATATTAGCCATGGAAGATTGAAAATACAGTAACCCAACATCAACATAAGTAGAATTTAAGTTTGCTACAGTACCTAAGGAAGTGGTGGTTTGCTTTCTTATACTAACGTTATCACGAGTTTCTGTTTAAGTTTCGTGTTGTGAAGTTTTCAAGTTTTGGGTGAAGTTCTTATGGAAAAAAAGATAAAGAGTGGCAAGAGCTCAATCTTGGGGATGCCTAAGGCACCCCAAGTTGATTCAAGGATGTCGTAAAATCCTAAGCTTGGGTATGCCCCGGGAAGGCATCCCCTCTTTCGTCTTCAATCCATCGGTAACGTTACTTGGGGCTATATTTTTATTCACCACATGTTATGTGTTTTGCTTGGAGCGTCTTGTATCGTAGGAGTCTTTTATTTTTGTTGTGTCACAATCATCATTGCTGCACACCTAGAGAGAGAGACATGCACTCACCGTGATTTTGTCGAGCTTCACTTATATCCTTTGGTTAGACAATTCAGCTCACATGTGCTTCACTTATATCTTTTGAGCTAGTTGATTTTGCTCTATGTGCTTCACTTATATCTTTTAGAGCACGGCGGTGCGTGGCTTGGTAGTTGATCTATTCTATGAAAGTAGTCTCAAAAGGGGTAGTTATCCCAAGGGATATGAAAACTTCCACCTCCATGTGCATTGAATAGTTAGAGAAGTTTGATTCATCTCAATTGGTTTTGAGTTGTGGTTCTGGTAATATTGAAGTTATATTAGTAAGGTGTTATGGATCTAGAAATACTTGTGTTGAAGTTAGTGATTCCCGTAGCATGCACGTATGGTGAACCGCTGTGTGTTGAAGTCTGAGCATGATTAGTCTATTGATCGTCATCCTTTGTGTGGCGGTCGGGATCGCGCGATGGTTTATACCTACCAACCCTTACCCTAGGAGTATGCGTTGAATGCTTTGTTTCGATTACTACTAAAACTTTTGCAACAAGTATATGAGTTCTTCATGACTAATGTTGAGTCCATGGTTTAGATGCACTTTCACCTTCCACCATCACTATCTTATTTAGTGTCGTGCAACTTTCGTCGGTGCACAAAACCACCCATATAGCGTCCCTCAAAACAGCCACCATACCTACCTACTATGGCTTTTTCAAAGCTATTCCTAGATATATTGCCATGCAACTACCACCATGACATGTGCCACCACTTCTACATTGCCATTGCATGATCATAAGATAGCTAGCATGATGTTTCCATTGATGTCTATGCCATGCTAGATCATTGTCACGGTACACTACCGAAAGCATTCCATATAGAGTCATCATTGCTCTAAGTTTTGAGTTGTAAGTGTGATGATCATCATTGATGGAGCATTGTCGCATGTGAGGAAATAAAAGAGGCCAAATATGCCCACCAAAAACAAAAGAGGCCAAAGAGCCCACCAAAAAAATAAGAGAAAAAGAGAGAAGGGACAATGCTACCACCTTTCCACACTTGTGCATATTAAGCACCATGATCTTCATGATTGAGAGTCTCTCGTTTTGTCACCACCATGCAGCTAGTGGGAAATTTTCATTATATAACTTGGCTTGTATAATTCCAAAGATAGGCTTCCTCAAAATTGCCTTAGGTCTTCGTGAGCAAGCAAGTTGGATGCACACCCACTAGTTTTCTTTAAGAGCTTTCACATACTCTTAGCTCTAGTGCATCAATTGTATGGCAATCCCTACTCATTCACGTTGATTTCTATTGATGAGCATATCCATAGGTCATTGATGTGCCTAGTCAATGTGATCATCTTCTCCTTGTTTGTCTTGCAACCTCCACCACACTCCACACCACTTATAGTGCTAAAACCATGGCTCACGCTCATGTATTGCGAGAGAGTTGAAAAAGTTTGAGAAAGTAAAGGTGGAAAATAATTACTTGGCCAATACCGGGGTTGTGCATGATTTAAATTTGTTGTGCAAGGATGATAGAGCATAGCCAAACTATATGATTTTGTAGGGATAACTTTCTTTTGGCCTTGTTATTTTGAAAGTTCATGATTACCTTGCTAGTTTTCTTGAATTATTACTGTCTCCACGTCAATAGAAAACTATTGTTTTGAATCTAATGGATCTGAACATTCACGTCACATAAGAGGAGTTACAAAGGACATCTATGCTAGGTAGCATGAAAGCATCAAAAATTCATTCTTTATCACTTCCCTACTCGAGGACGAGCAGGAGTTAAGCTTGGGGATGCTTGATACGTCTCAAACGTATCTATAATTTTTGATGGTTTCACATTGTTATCTTGTCAACTTTGGATGTTTTGTTTACCTTTTATATATTTTTTGGGACTAACTTATTTGTTCAGTGCCAAGTACCGGTTCTTGTTGACTCTTTTCAGATCTGATTTTGGAACGGAGTCCAAACGGAATAAAATCCCCGAAATAAATTTTTCCAGAACGGAAGAAGATCGGGAGACTTGAGGGCCAAGGCAGGGGGCCCACAGGGAGCGTACAAGCCTTGTTGCCGCGACCAGGGGGCCCGCGGCAACCAAGCTTGTGGCCTTCCTGGCGCTCCCCTGCCCTAGCTCTTTGGCCTAAAAATTCCCTAAAAATCCAGAAAAAATTAGGGCATCCACGAAAACACTTTTCCGCCGCCACAAGCTTCCGTTTCCACAAGATCTCATCTGGAGACCCTTCCCGGTGCCCTGCCAGAGGGGACTTTGGAGTTGGAGAGCTTCTACATCAACATCATCGCCTCTCCAATGACCCGTGAGTAGTCTACTTCAGACCTACGGGTCTGTAGTTAGTAGCTAGATGGCTTCTTCTCTCTCTTGGATCTTCAATACAAAGTTCTCCATGATCTTCATGGAGATCTATCCGATGTAATCCTCTTTGGCGGTGTGTTTGTCGAGATCCGATGAATTGTGGATTTGTGATCAGATTATCTATGAATTATAGTTGAGTCTTTGCTGATTTCTTATATGCATGATTTGATATCCTTGTAAGTCTCTCCGAGTCTTGGGTTTTGTTTGGCCAACTAGATCTATGATTCTTGCAATGGGAGAAGTGCTTGGTTTTGGGTTCATACCGTGTGGTGACCTTTCCCAGTGACAGAAGGGGTAGCAAGGCACGCATCGTATTGTTGCCATCAAGGGTAACAATATGGGCTTTTATCGTAGATATGAGATTGTCCATCTACATCAGGTCATCTTGCTTAAGGCGTTACTCTGTTCTTTTGGACTTAATACACTAGATGCATGCTTGATAGCGGTCGACGTGTGGAGTAATAGTAGTAGATGCAGAAAGTATCGGTCTACTTGTTTTGGACGTGATGCCTATAGATATAATCATTGCCTTAGATAACGTCACGACTTTGCGCGGTTCTATCAATTGCTCGACAGTAATTCGTTCACCCACCGTTTACTTGCTTTCATGAGAGAAGCCACTAGTGAACACTACGGCCCCCGGGTCTATTCACAACTATCGTTTCCACTTTCACTTTTACTTTGCTTTGTTTACTCTTTGCTTTCAGCTCTCACTTTGCAAACAATCTATAAGGGATTGACAACCCCTTCATAGCGTTGGGTGCAATCTCTTTGTGTTTGTGCAGGTACTTGTGACTTGACGTTCTCCTCCTACTGGATTGATACCTTGGTTCTCAAACTGAGGGAAATACTTACCGCCGTTGTGCTACATCACCCTTTCCTCTTCAAGGAAACACCAATGCAAGGCTCCAAGGCCGCGGGGAAATCCTTTACATATTTGCTAAGGAAGTCCCTATAGGCGTAGCCGCCGCAGCAGGATTCCTGGCGCCGTTACCAGGGAAGGTCTGTTGTCGCAGTAGCAAGCCACGAGGGAGTCACAAGCCCGGGAGGCGCAACCACCCCGCTAGGCCGCACCTACCAGGCTTGTGACCTCCTCATGGGCCCAACCGACGTAATTCCACCATCATAAATTCCTATAAATTCAGAAACTCCCAAAAAGAAACCTAGATCGGGAGTTCCGCCGCTGCAAGCCTCTGTAGCCACCAAAAACCAATCTGGAGCCCGTTCCAGCACCCTGCCGGAGGGGGAATCCATCTCCGGTGGCCACCTTCATCATCCCGGCGATCTCTATGATGAGGAGGGAGTAGTTCTCCCTCGGGGCTGAGGGTATGTACCAGTAGCTATGTGTTTGATCTCTCTCTCTATCGTGTTTTTGAGATGTCTTGATCTCGATGTACCGCGGGCTTTCCTACTATAGTTGGATCTTATGATGTTCTTCCCCCTCTCCCTTCTTGTAATTAATTGAGTTTCCCCTTTGAAGTTATCTTATCGGATTGAGTCTTTGAGAACACTTGATGTATGTCTTGCACGTGTCTCTCTGCGGTGATCAACTTGCGGGTTTGTGACATCGGGAACCTATGCATATGGGTTGGCACATGTTTGATTCACGAGAGTACTCGATGTATGTTTTGGTGATCAACTTGCGGGTTCGTGACATTGGGAACCTATGCATAGGAGTTGGCACACGTTTTGACTCTTCGGTAGAAACTTTGGGGCACTCTTTGAAGTTCTATGTGTTGGTTGAATAGATGATTCTGAGATTATGTGATGCATATCATATAATCATGCCCACGGATACTTGAGGTGACAATGGAGTATCTAGGTGACATTAGGGTCTTGGTTGATATTTATCTTAAGGTGTTATTCTAGTACGAACTCTATGAAAGATTGAACAGAAAGAATAGCTTCGTGTTATTTTACTACGGACTCTTGAATAGATTGATCAGAAAGAATAACTTTGTGGTGGTTTCGTACCCGACAATAATCTCTTCGTTTGTTCTCCGCTATTAGTAACTTTGGAGTGACTCTTTGTTGCATGTTGATGGCTAGTTATATGATCCAATTATGTTATCTTTGTTGAGAGAACTTCACTAGTGAAAGTATGAACCCTAGGCCTTGTTTCCATGCATTGCAATACCGTTCGTGCTCACTTTTGTTACTAGTTGCCTTATTGTTTTTGTAATTTCAGATTACAAAAACCTATATCTATCATCCATATTGCACTTGTATCACCATCTCTTCGCCGAACTAGTGCACCTATACAACTTACCATTGTATTGGTTGTGTTGGGGACACAAGAGACTCTTTGTTATTTAGTTGCAGAGTTGCTTGAGAGAGACCATCTTCATCCTACGCCTCCTGCGGATTGATAAACCTTAGGTCACCCACTTGAGGGAAAATTGCTACTATTCTACAAACCTCTGCACTGGGAGGCCCAACAACGTCTACAAGAAGAGGGTTGCGTAGTAGACATCACATGCTAGTGGAATATGTTCCTAACTCCTTTATCCACGGACAATCGACGCTGACGCAGCAATCGCTCCCTCTACACAATCTGGAATATCTAGAAGGAACGCCCCCATTGGAGTTTCAACATGACACGTCTCACACACATGGAGGTGTTGGCGTTGGCCTTCGAATACATCAAGCCGAGGATCTGCCTTTTCGTCGGGTCCAAGTTATGGTTGATACTGGTTTAGTTGTGTTGGGGAACGTCGCATGGGAAACAAAATTTTTCCTACATGCACGAAGACCTATCATGGTGATGTCCATCTACGAGAGGGGATGAGTGATCTACGTACCCTTGTAGATCGTACAGCAGAAGCGTTAGAGAACGCGGTTGATGTAGTGGAACGTCCTCACGTCCCTCGATCCGCCCCGCGAACAATCCCGTGATCAGTCCCACGATCTAGTACCGAACGGACGGCACCTCCGCGTTCAGCACACGTACAGCTCGACGATGATCTCGGCCTTCTTGATCCAGCAAGAGAGATGGAGAGGTAGAAGAGTTCTCCGGCAGCGTGACGGCGCTCCGGAGGTTGGTGATGACCTTGTCTCAGCAGGGCTCCGCCCGAGCTCCGCAGAAACGCGATCTAGAGGAAAAACCGTGGAGGTATGTGGTCGGGCTGCCGTGGAAAAGTCGTCTCAAATCAGCCCTAAAACCTCCGTATATATAGGTGGGAGGGAGGGGGGCCTTGCCTTGGGGTCCAAGGACCCTCAAGGGGTCGGCCGAGCCAAGGGGGAGGACTCTCCCCCCCCAAACCGAGTTGGACTAGGTTTGGTGGGAGGGAGTCCCCCTCCCTTCCCACCTCCTCCTTTTTTTTCTTTTTCCTTTGATTTCTTATCCGTGGCGCATAGGGCCCTTTTGGGCTGTCCCACCAGCCCACTAAGGGCTGGTGCGCCACCCTTATGGCCTATGGGCTTCCCCGGGGTGGGTTGCCCCCCCCCCCCCCCCCGGTGAACTCCCGGAACCCATTCGTCATTCCCGGTACATTCCCGGTAACTCCAAAAACCTTCCGGTAATCAAATGAGGTCATCCTATATATCAATTTTCGTTTCCGGACCATTCCGGAAACCCTCGTGACGTTCGTGATCTCATCCAGGACTCCGAACAACATTCGGTAACCAACCATATAACTCAAATACGCATAAAACAACATCGAACCTTAAGTGTGCAGACCCTGCGGGTTCGAGAACTATGTAGACATGACCCGAGAGACTCCTCGGTCAATATCCAATAGCGGGACCTGGATGCCCATATTGGATCCTACATATTCTACGAAGATCTTATCGTTTGAACCTCAGTGCCAAGGATTCGTATAATCCCGTATGTCATTCCCTTTGTCCTTCGGTATGTTACTTGCCCGAGATTCGATCGTTAGTATCCGCATACCTATTTCAATCTCGTTTACTCGCAAGTCTCTTTACTCGTTCCGTAATACAAGATCCCGCAACTTACATTAAGTTACATTGCTTGCAAGGCTTGTGTGTGATGTTGTATTACCGAGTGGGCCCCGAGATACCTCTCCGTCATACGGAGTGACAAATCCCAGTCTTGATCCATACTAACTCAACTAACACCTTCGGAGATACTTGTAGAGCATCTTTATAGTCACCCAGTTACGTTGCGACGTTTGATACACACAAAGCATTCCTCCGGTGTCAGTGAGTTATATGATCTCATGGTCATAGGAATAAATACTTGACACGCAGAAAACAGTAGCAACAAAATGACACGATCAACATGCTACGTCTATTAGTTTGGGTCTAGTCCATCACGTGATTCTCCCAATGACGTGATCCAGTTATCAAGCAACAACACCTTGTTCATAATCAGAAGACACTGACTACCATCGATCAACTGGCTAGCCAACTAGAGGCATGCTAGGGACGGTGTTTTGTCTATGTATCCACACATGTAAATGAGTCTTCATCCAATACAATTATAGCATGGATAATAAATATTATCTTGATACAGGAATTAGAATAATAACTATATATTTATTATTGCCTCTAGGGCATAATTCCAACAGTCTCCCACTTGCACTAGAGTCAATAATCTAGCCCTCACATCACCATGTGAATTACATTGTAATAAATCTAACACCCATACAGTTGTGGTGTCGATCATATTTTGACCGTGGAAGAGGTTTAGTCAGCGGGTCTGCTACATTCAGATCCGTGTGCACTTTGCATATATTTACGTCCTCTTCCTCGACGTAGTCGCGGATGAGGTTGAAGCGTCGTTTGATGTGTCTGGTCTTCTTGTGAAACCGTGGTTCCTTTGCTAAGGCAATGGCACCAGTGTTGTCACAGAACAAGGTTATTGGATTCAGTGCGCTTGGCACCACTCCAAGATCCGTCATGAACTGCTTCATCCAGACACCCTCCTTAGCCGCCTCCGAGGCAGCCATGTACTCCGCTTCACATGTAGAATCTGCTACGACGCTTTGCTTGGAACTGCACCAGCTTACTGCACCCCCATTAAGAATAAATACGTATCCGGTTTGCGACTTAGAGTCGTCCGGATCTGTGTCAAAGCTTGCATCGACGTAACCTTTTACGGCGAGCTCTTCGTCACCTCCATACACGAGAAACATCTCCTTAGTCCTTTTCAGGTACTTCAGGATATTCTTGACCGCTGTCCAGTGATCCACTCCTGGATTACTCTGGAACCTACCTGCCATACTTATGGCCAGGCTAACATCCGATCTAGTGCACAGCATCGCATAAATGATAGAACCTATGGCTGAAGCATAGGGGACGGAGCGCATATGCTCTCTATCTTCATCAGTTGCTGGGCACTGAGTCTTACTCAATCTCGTACCTTGTAAAACTGGCAAGAACCCTTTCTTGGACCGTTCCATTTTGAACCTCTTCAAAACTTTATCAAGGTATGTGCTTTGTGAAAGTCCTATCAGGCGTTTTGATCTATCCCTATAGATCTTAATGCCTAGAATGTAAGCAGCTTCTCCTAGGTCCTTCATAGAGAAACTTTTATTCAAGTAACCTTTTATGCTCTCCAAAAGCTCTACGTTGTTTCCAATCAGTAATATGTCATCCACATATAATATTAGAAACGCCACAGAGCTCCCACTCACTTTCTTGTAAATACAAGATTCTCCAACCACTTGTATAAACCCAAATGCTTTGATCACCTCATCAAAGTGTTTGTTCCAACTCCGAGATGCTTGCACCAGTCCATAAATGGATCGCTGGAGCTTGCACACCTTGTCAGCATTTTTAGGATCGACAAAACCTTCGGGTTGCATCATATACAACTCTTCCTTAAGGAAACCGTTAAGGAACGCTGTTTTGACATCCATCTGCCAGATTTCATAATCGAAAAATGCAGCTATTGCTAACATGATTCTGACAGACTTAAGCATCGCTACGGGTGAGAAAGTCTCATCGTAGTCAACTCCTGGAACTTGTGAAAAACCCTTTGCCACAAGTCGAGCTTTATAAACGGTCATATTGCCGTCAGCGTCCGTCTTCTTCTTAAAGATCCATTTGTTCTGAATAGCCTTGCGGCCCTCAGGCAGTATCTCCAAAGTCCACATTTTGTTCTCATACATGGATCCTATCTCGGATTTCATGGCTTCTAGCCATTTGTTGGAATCTGGGCCCACCATTGCTTCTTCATAATTTGCAGGTTCATTGTTGACTAACAACATGATTGATAAGACGGGATTATCGTACCACTCTGGAGCAGCGCGTGATCTCGTCGACCTGCGTGGTTCAACAGAAACTTGAACTGGAGTTTCATGATCATCATCATTAACTTCCTCCTCAACCGGCGTCGCAACGACAGAGGTTTCCCCTTGCCCTGCGCCACCATCCAGAGGGATGAGAGGTTCGACAACCTCGTCAAGTTCTATCTTCCTCCCACTCAATTCTCTCGAGAGAAACTCCTTCTCGAGAAAAGCTCCGTTCTTAGCAACAAACACTTTGCCCTCGGATTTGAGATAGAAGGTGTACCCAACTGTCTCTTTTGGGTAACCTATGAAGACGCACTTTTTCTCTTTGGGTTCTAGCTTTTCAGGCTGAAGCTTTTTGACATAAGCATCACATCCCCAAACTTTAAGAAACGACAACTTTGGCCTTTTGCCATACCACAGTTCGTATGGTGTCGTCTCAACGGATTTTGATGGTGCCCTATTTAAAGTGAATGCACCTGTTTCTAATGCATAACCCCAAAATGATAACGGCAAATCAGTAAGAGACATCATAGATCGCACCATCTCTAACAAAGTACGATTACGACGTTCGGACACGCCATTACGCTGTGGTGTTCCAGGCGGTGTTAACTGCGAAACAATTCCACATTGTCTTAAGTGAGCACCAAACTCGAAACTCGGATATTCACCCCCACGATCAGACCGTAGGAACTTGATCTTCTTGTTACGATGATTTTCCACTTCACTCTGAAATTGCTTGAACTTTTCAAATGTTTCAGACTTGTGCTTCATCAAGTAGACATAACCATATCTACTTAAATCGTCAGTGAAGGTGAGAAAATAACGATATCCGCCGCGTGCCTCTACGCTCATTGGACCACACACATCGGTATGTATGATTTCCAACAAGTCACTTGCACGCTCCATTGTTCCGGAGAACGGAGTCTTAGTCCTCTTGCCCATGAGGCATGGTTCGCACGTGTCAAGAGAATCAAAGTCAAGTGACTCCAAAAGTCCATCAGCATGGAGTTTCTTCATGCGCTTTACACCAATATGACCCAAGCGGCAGTGCCACAAAAATATGGCGCTATCATTGTTTACTCTAACTCTTTTGGTCTCAATATTATGTATATGCGTATCGCTATCAAGATTCAATATGAACAATCCTCTCACATTCGGTGCATGACCATAAAAGATGTTACTCATAGAAATAGAACAACCATTATTCTCAGACTTAAAAGAGTAACCGTCTCGCAATAAACAAGATCCAGATATAATGTTCATGCTCAACGCAGGCACTAAATAACAACGATTTAAGTTCATCACTAATCCCGATGGTAGCTGAAGTGACACTGTGCCGACGGCGATTGCATCAACCTTGGAACCATTTCCTACGTGCATCGTCACTTCGTCTTTCGCCAGCCTTCGTCTATTCCGCAGTTCCTGCTTCGAGTTGCAAATATGAGCAACAGAACCGGTATCGAATACCCAGGCACTACTACGAGAGCCGGTTAAGTACACATCAATAACATGTATATCAAATATACCTGATTTTTCTTTGCCCGCCTTCTTATCTGCCAGATACTTGGGGCAATTGCGCTTCCAGTGACCCATACCCTTGCAATAGAAGCACTCTGTTTCAGGCTTAGGTCCAGCCTTGGGTTTCTTCGGCGGATTGGCAACAGGCTTGCCGCTCTTCTTTGAATTGCCCTTCTTGCCTTTGCCGTTTCTCTTGAAACTAGTGGTCTTGCTCACCATCAACACTTGATGCTCTTTACGGAGTTCAGACTCTGCGACTTTCAGCATCGCAAACAACTCGCCGAGAGACTTGTTCATCCCTTGCATGTTGTAGTTCTACACAAAACCTTTATAGCTTGGCGGCAGTGATTGAAGGATTCTGTCAGTGATAGCTTCTTGCGGGAGTTCAACCCCAGTTCAGCTAGACGGTTTGAGTACCCAGACATTTTGAGCACATGTTCACTGACAGACGAGTTTTCCTCCATCTTGCAAGCATAGAATTTATCGGAGGTATCATACCTCTCGATCCGGGCGTTCTTCTGAAAGATAAACTCCAACTCCCGGAACATCTCAAATGCTCCATGACGCTCAAAGCGATGTTGAAGTCCCGGTTCTAAGCCATACAAGACTGCACATTGAACTATTGAGTAGTCCTCCTTACGTGCTAACCAAGCGTTCTTAACATCCTGATCAGCCGTAGCGGGTGGTTCATCTCCTAGCGCAGCATTAAGGACATAATCCTTCTTCCCAGCTTTTAAGATTAGCTTAAGATTACGAGCCCAGTCTACAAAGTTGCTTCCATCATCTTTCAACTTAGCTTTCTCTAGCAACGTATTAAAATTCAGGATGACTGTCGCGTGAGCCATGATCTACAACACAAATATATTCAAAGTGGACGTAGACTATGTTCAAGATAATTAGAGTTCAACTTAATCAAATTATATGCTAAACTCCCACTCAAAAAGTACATCTCTCTAGTCATTTGAGTGGTTCATGATCCACTCACACTATCCCAAGTCCGATCATCACGTGAGTTGGGTATAGTTTCAGTGGTAAGCATCCCTATGCTAATCATATCAACTATATGATTCACGATCGACCTTTCGGTCTCATGTGTTCCGAGGCCATGTCTGCACATGCTAGGCTCGTCAAGATTAACCCGAGTGTTCCGCGTGTGCAACTGTTTTGCACCCGTTGTATGTGAACGTTGAGTCTATCACACCCGATCATCACGTGGTGTCTCGAAACGACGAACTGTAGCAACGGTGCACAGTCGGGGAGAACACAATTTTGTCTTGAAATTTTAGTGAGAGATCACCTCATAATGCTACCGTCGTACGAAGCAAAATAAGGTGCATAAAAGGATTAACATCACATGCAATTCATAAGTGACATGATATGGCCATCATCACGTGCTTCTTGATCTCCATCACCAAAGCACCGGCACGATCTTCTTGTCACCGGCGCCACACCATGATCATCCATCAACGTGTTGCCATCGGGGTTGTCGTGCTACTTATGCTATTACTACTAAAGCTACATCCTAGCAAAATAGTAAACGCATCTGCAAGCACAAACGTTAGTATAAAGACAACCCTATGGCTCCTGCCGGTTGCCGTACCATCGACATGCAAGTCAATATTTCTATTACAACATGATCATCTCATACATCCAATATATCACATCACATCGTTGGCCATATCACATCACAATCATACCCTGCAAAAACAAGTTAGACGTCCTCTAATCATATCTATGCATGTTTTACGTGGTGACCAAGGGTATCTAGTAGGATCGCATCTTACTTACGCAAACACCACAACGGAGATATATGAGTTGCTATTTAACCTCATCCAAGGACCTCCTCGGTCAAATCCGATTCAACTAAAGTTGGAGAAACCGTCACTTGCCAGTCATCTTTGAGCAAAGGGGGTTACTCGTAACGATGAAACCAGTCTCTCGTAAGCGTACGAATAATGTCGGTCCAAGCCGCTTCAATCCAACAATACCGCGGAATCAAGAAAAGAATAAGGAGGGCAGCAAAACGCAAATCACCGCCCACAAAAACTTTTGTGTTCTACTCGAGAAGACATCTACGCATGTACCTAGCTCATGATGCCACTGTTGGGGAACGTCGCATGGGAAACAAAAATTTTCCTACGCGCACGAAGACCTATCATGGTGATGTCCATCTACGAGAGGGGATGAGTGATCTACGTACCCTTGTAGATCGTACAGCAGAAGCGTTAGAGAACGCGGTTGATGTAGTGGAACGTCCTCACGTCCCTCGATCCGCCCCGCGAACAATCCCGCGATCAGTCCCACGATCTAGTACCGAACGGACGGCACCTCCGCGTTCAGCACACGTACAGCTCGACGATGATCTCGGCCTTCTTGATCCAGCAAGAGAGACGGAGAGGTAGAAGAGTTCTCCGGCAGCGTGACGGCGCTCCGGAGGTTGGTGATGACCTTGTCTCAGCAGGGCTCCGCCCGAGCTCCGCAGAAACGCGATCTAGAGGAAAAACCGTGGAGGTATGTGGTCGGGCTGCCGTGGAAAAGTCGTCTCAAATCAGCCCTAAAACCTCCGTATATATAGGTGGGAGGGAGGGGGGACTTGCCTTGGGGTCCAAGGACCCTCAAGGGGTCGGCCGAGCCAAGGGGGAGGACTCTCCCCCCCCATACCGAGTTGGACTAGGTTTGGTGGGAGGGAGTCCCCCTCCCTTCCCACCTCCTCCTTTTTTTTTCTTTTTCCTTTGATTTCTTATCCTTGGCGCATAGGGCCCTTTTGGGCTGTCCCACCAGCCCACTAAGGGCTGGTGCGCCACCCTTATGGCCTATGGGCTTCCCCGGGGTGGG
Source organism: Hordeum vulgare subsp. vulgare (assembly GCF_904849725.1). Classification (NCBI taxonomy): domain Eukaryota; kingdom Viridiplantae; phylum Streptophyta; class Magnoliopsida; order Poales; family Poaceae; genus Hordeum; species Hordeum vulgare. Next base: position 437,589,605 of record NC_058522.1, on the reverse strand, counting down.
TTGCCCCCCCCCCCCCCGGTGAACTCCCGGAACCCATTCGTCATTTCCGGTACATTCCCGGTAACTCCGAAAACCTTCCGGTAATCAAATGAGGTCATCCTATATATCAATCTTCGTTTCCGGACCATTCCGGAAACCCTCGTGACGTCCGTGATCTCATCCGGGACTCCGAACAACATTCGGTAACCAACCATATAACTCAAATACGCATAAAACAACGTCGAACCTTAAGTGTGCAGACCCTGCGGGTTCGAGAACTATGTAGACATGACCCGAGAGACTCCTCGGTCAATATCCAATAGCGGGACCTGGATGCCCATATTGGATCCTACATATTCTACGAAGGTCTTATCGTTTGAACCTCAGTGCCAAGGATTCGTATAATCCCGTATGTCATTCCCTTTGTCCTTCGGTATGTTACTTGCCCGAGATTCGATCGTCAGTATCCGCATACCTATTTCAATCTCGTTTACCGTCAAGTCTCTTTACTCGTTCCGTAATACAAGATCCCGCAACTTACATTAAGTTACATTGCTTGCAAGGCTTGTGTGTGATGTTATATTACCGAGTGGGACCCGAGATACCTCTCCGTCATACGGAGTGACAAATCCCAGTCTTGATCCATACTAACTCAACTAACACCTTCGGAGATACCTGTAGAGCATCTTTATAGTCACCCAGTTACGTTGCGACGTTTGATACACACAAAGCATTCCTCCGGTGTCAGTGAGTTATATGATCTCATGGTCATAGGAATAAATACTTGACACGCAGAAAACAGTAGCAACAAAATGACACGATCAACATGCTACGTCTATTAGTTTGGGTCTAGTCCATCACGTGATTCTCCCAATGACGTGATCCAGTTATCAAGCAACAACACCTTGTTCATAATCAGAAGACACTGACTATCATCGATCAACTGGCTAGCCAACTAGAGGCATGCTAGGGACGGTGTTTTGTCTATGTATCCACACATGTAAATGAGTCTTCATTCAATACAATTATAGCATGGATAATAAACTATTATCTTGATATAGGAATTATAATAATAACTATATATTTATTATTGCCTCTAGGGCATAATTCCAACAAGTTGCACCCAATGTGTTGGTCCCTTATAGGTCTTTGCAAAGCTTCCCGGAAAAAAAAACTTGGCCCATCTCTACATAAACCCTTTTTATGTCTAAAATGAAAATACAATGGTCGCCCCATGCTTTGTGAAAAAAATTAGTAACATATGAGGTTTCTCACAAAAAAGGAAAACAAACTTAGTTGCACCACTGGCAATCACTAGCATCAACACCTCTTGCACCCCAAATCATACGTATATTTTCGCGGCAATATTACCCTGTTATGACTGACTTTTCTTCTGATACCAACATGCAAATGTCCATTTGTAATTTTCAAGTTAGGGCAACGTTAATGCCAACCCAAAAAACAAACACCGCATCCATCATAGACCAAGGGGTCAGACTGCGAACACGGATGTAGGAGCCGACCTCCAAAGCTATCCTCATTTAAACAAGATGTAAAAAAATTAGACAAATTACATGCAAATCGGATGATTTTCATTCAAACCAGACAAAAACATTTATATTTAGAACATATTTTAACTAGACTATACTAGGCTAAACCTAGTCTAATGTCAGCCACAACGGATCTCCATTCCACGATTTGTCTTCCCCATGTCTGGCAGCCCACTCGTCGGACTGTCAAGAGCCCTGGAGGGATATGCTTTAGCGAGGGGGAAGAATAAGCTTCCTCCACCTCCATGAAGCACGGACCAGGGTTGGTTTCTGGACGGGTGAAGATGATCACCGTGGTCTATGCCCCTGCTCACCTCGCAAGACACTGACTTCATAATCTTGAGACGCGGTGGCAATGGCCTTCCCGTGAACCAGACGACAACGGCCTCCCACGATCTACTTTTGCCTGTTGTCTATGGTGGTCATGGATGCGCCAAGCTCTGCATGCATGCCTTCTTTCCCTACCTATCTAACGTGTTACTGCCATTGCTCGCGGTGGATTCGTTAGGACACCACGTTGGCCAACATGGACGGATGAGGAGCGGGTGGCGATGACCGGCCGGATTCGAAGGCTTTCCGAGAAACCAATTCGTATCTTGTTGGCTCGCCGAGCAACCCACACAGTTGCAATGTCATAGAACTCCTTCTTCTGTTTGCTGGAGACCATAGCAGGTGTTTTAAAAGGAGATGGATATAGTAGAGGTGGGGTGTAGTTCTTGACCGGTGCCTGGACACGTCTATATAGCAGACAAATGCGAGGAGCCGACCGAGGAGGCATTTAATGTTGGTCAACACACGAACGGACATGTGGCACTCGGGGTGCCTGAGAAGGTTCCTCGGCACATGCACCGATTAAATGGGGGTGGGCGAGGAGACAAGTGTGTTTCAATGCACAGAGAAAGCGTGCGCAGTGGACGAATAGCGGGCGGTGCTCTTTGTCGGCAAGTTGTTGTAATGCCGGCTCCAGTGAGCGGTCGCGACCGCTATAGGCTGGCATGAATGCTAGCATCTGGCTTCGGGCGGAAACGTGCGCACGCACAGAAGAGGGATTTTGGTGGGCCACATAAGTCAGATGCGTGAGGGACAACGGTTTGGTTTGTAAAAAAACAAGTTCAGACTGAGTCCGCAAACCGATATAAATCTATATTATATGACGAAATACGTTTGAACCATGTGGTATGAACAGTTGGTTGTGGGCCGTTTAGAGGTTGACATTGGAGATGCCTTACATCGATCCACTTGAGACAAGAATGAGACCAAAATAAAATTAACAGAATGCGACAACAGGTACATCAACTATTTTCAGCATAGCTCATGTGGGACATGGGGACATTCGAAGATCCAATAGGACATCAGGAGTATCTTGCTCATGATTACTTACTCAGACTCATATGTGATTACCAGGGCCATCTAAAGGCTCTCCTCTAAGCTCGTCCGCTGTATTGAGATTATCATACAAGGGAAGACAGTTAAAAGTCTTGATTGTCAAACAGTAGATATTGTCTAAAGCAAACTCTGTTGATCAACATGTGATCGTGTTTTGGAGATGTCGCCCGCATTATTGTCGTTGCGCCAACGATCTGCAAGGACACGCACAGCGGGAACTCTGCTGCGATTAAAGTTGAGAAACGCGAGGGGAACCTAAATCAGCCAGACAAGCCAATGTAAGGCATGTCGCTTTGGTCTGCCGTTAAGGTGTCGCAGTTTCAAAACTATGCCTTGGTACCCAGAGCTAAATATATCACTGCCATCACCTTGTGGCCTTGCTGCTGGAATAGTGCCTCAATTGCGTTGCATAGTTGCATGTGAGAAGTTGGTGAAGCTTCAGATTTTTGTGTAACAAAATAACTGTAACATCTCGTTTGTACTAACACCGGAATATATTAGCTTTCGTTGTAATTTATTTATGTATGGTCATAGGCGATCTGGCTTGCAGTACATGCGTTGCATGACTGGATTAAACTCGAGATGCAGACACCCCCGACCCTGAGCATGTGCAACCGGTGCACAGGCACAGGGCCCCCGATTGTTAAGGGCCCCACCCCAACAGGTGCACCTCGGCAAATCCGTCCGCTTTTTCAAAATCCGTTCGCTGTTCCTACGTGTCTGTTGTTACAAATTAATACTCCTCCGTTTCAAAATTATTGTCTTAGATTTATCTATAAATGAATGTATCTAAATACTAAAATGTGACTAGATACGTTCATATCTACATAAATATAAATGTAAGATAAGAATTTTGAGACGGAGGGAGGGAGTAGTATTTTCTTTAAGAGTCGGTTACAAATTAATTGAATTACCACATGAATACTCCCCCGGTTGGTACATGGGCCATCCATGTGGGTTGTATAGGTTGCATGCATGCGAGCGGATAGGCATGATAGTTTTAGTAAGTAATATACGCCAGTTTTTTTTATTAACTAATCTACGCCGGTTAATTCAATCATACATCGTTTATAATGGTTTACGTTGGTAGATTTAAGAAAGAAAAAGGGCTAAAAATATGAACATATTTCTATGACCCTCACAATGACTTTTCCTAGAAAATTAAATAAAAAAAGAAAAAACAATACCGTGAAAAAAAAATGGTTTTACAATTGTATGTGTACGAAGGTCCTACTCTGTTATCTCGTACCGGGGCCCCTCGAATGTCAGGGCCGGGCCTGGACGCAGACCAGAGCTGGCGGCCGGCATGGCTAAGAAACGGTGGCTGAAGCTGGAGGGGGACACTATGAGGGGAGAAGATAACGGGGACGACACATACAAATATAGGTGCTGAAAAATAAAATTGGATTGAAGCGTGAAACCTGTGGAACACAACACTCGGCTTAGCACTCACTGCCGTTCTTGCGGCACCCGGTTGCATTGGTTCACATTCGTCACGAACGTTTATGGCGTAAAAACAACTACCCCACACGGGCTATGTTGTGAAGCCATTATTCTGTACTCTAAAACTCTTCTCCTTATCAAATGAACGAGACAAGTCTTTTGCCTATGTTTCAAAAACGAAAACTACACAAGAAGATCATGTCAAAATAAAGTTTGCGACAACCTATGAACGTTGATTTGGTTACGAATATATCAATGCAAGAAATACAACGCGTAAATGCATGGTTCAAACTTTGTACATCCAGTTTATAAGTTATTTAAGTTTGAAGTTTAACCCTACAAATTAAATGTCTCGAACTAAAAAAGTAACGAGCACAACCGGCCAAGCCCGGCCGCTATCGCAAGCTTGTGCGCCCGGTACATATGACGTGTGGCAAGTGAGGAAAGGAGCCACGCTCAAACAAGGCAAGATATGTTTATAATAACTAGGATAGTACCGTGCATTGCAACGAAAGAAATGTTTATCAAATTATGCACGGGGTTTATCTTATATTTTGATGAGAGTTTGGTAAGTAAATTAAAGTGAAGTTGGTTCAGAATGTAAATAAATTAAGGTGATTGATTCTGAGGAAGTTGGAGGAACCAATGGTGGGAAGGAAAATGAAACATGAAATCTTACATTCTTTTTAACAACTATATTCTAGATATAGATATAGTTCCCGCAAAAAAAAAGATATAGATATGGACATAGAGAGAGACATACTAGATGGAAAATCTTTCGCCGAAAGATGCCTACAAATTTATTCCCCATATTTTAGGAACTACTCCGTCTGTCCAAACATATATGACCCCATGGAATTTTGAATATTGACCAGAAAATTGACTAACAAACTAAGATTGTTTTCTATAAAGTTATATCATTGAATACCTATTCCAAGTAATAATCCAACGTTGCAGCTTTTGTGGAAGATAACTCATATCTTGTTAGTTAAGTTTAAGACCTATCGTAGACTCAATATTTCAAGAGGGGTTTATATTTGAATGGAGGGTTAGTATTCTCTTTTCCATTTTAGGATGACGCTTGGACGATAAGGGGCAAGACAGGGCACTCTTTCTTTCTTTTTGACAGAAGTACATCCCTATTTTAGGAATTACTCCCTTTGTCCAAACATATATAACCCCATATAACTTTAAGTACTAACCAAAAATTTGACTAACAAACTAAGGTTGTTTTCTATAAAGTTGTATCCTCAAATACCTCTTTCAAATAATAATCCAATGTTGTAACTTCTGTGGCAGATAACTCATATCGTGTTAGTTAAGTTTATGACCAACCTTAGATTCAATATTTCGAGAGGGTCTTATATTCGAATGGATGGGTAGTATTCTCTTTTCCATTTCACGACGACAGTTGGACGATAAGGGGCAAGACATGGCACACTTTCTTTCTTTTTGACAGAAGTACATAAGGCGTGGGATTTACTTTATGCAACTTTCAATTTATTTATTTTCATATAGTGGCTTTAAACCACCACAAAGCTCATGCATGTGCGTTCTCCCATAGGCAAGCAAATCAATCCAAATGCATGTCACCTCCAAGAATTTCTTATGTTTTAGAACTTCAAAAATATTTTATCACTCAAGTTTTGCCCATGATTGACGAATACTTGCACTGGCTTGATTGTGATAAGATTTTCAAACTAGATAAGTATTGATATGTTTTGATGATCTTTATTAGTTTGTAGTTGTCAGGTTATAATCCCTTGCTTATTAGGTTAAGCGGTTCATGGGCACTTGGTTACATATTAATAAACAATAGTCCCACACATGAAACACATGTATGATACTACTTTTATACTTATTGGTCACATTTTAGTACTAGCTCATTGCACTTCCATAACAATGCAAGAAATATTGTAGATTGCCAAATTTGCCAAATCGTGGACGCCAAGGAAATACATGTTCATTTTGTAAATTTAAGACATTTTTGTGAAGTTGTAGTGATTTTTCGTTACCTCATTACATTTCTATTTGCTGCAGTTTCATACTTTATGCAATAACGCATTGTTTTCTATGCAAATATATTTTAATATTATTTCACTAAATGTTTTAATTAATTTATTGTTTTTTATTTTCTTGCAATTGCACTTTCATTTACGTACATCACTTGTCATATGTCTAGATGCACTTTAATAGTGAGGCACAAGAATGGTTGAAAGTTTCATGAAGTTCAACCACCTAGATCCAACACTTGGAAATTATTTCTAGTAACCTTTCACGAGTATGATGGTAAATGTGCTCTACTAACCTGGTCGCCATAATACTATAATCTTGTACCTGGTGGCAACAGAAAGGTGATAAATTATATCATGTTTGAATTATTAGTAAGATAAATTTATCAATGAAGACATGGGACCAATCGGGTTAAGTTTGGAAGGTAAATCATTTTGAGTGTCCAGATTCAGCCATTAATTCCAATGTAACATATGTAAATTTGTCTATCTATCTATATATCTCTCTCCCCCTCTCTCGAAAGAGCTATGTTGGAAACCGCTTGTCGGGGGGATAACCCCGGGGTAGGCTCAATGAGCCTGCTCCTTTACCTTCAACCCAGAAGGAATGACCAAAACAATTCTACAAGGCCCAAGTCCCCTGGCCGGCTAGGAAACACCTACCGGCTGGGAGGCGAGGCAGCCAACTCTCTGGCTAGCCAGGAAGCACCTGCCGGCTAGAGGCAAGACGACTACCTCTCCCTGGCCACCTAGGCCAAGCCAGCCGGCTAGGGACGAGCCGACCATGCCCAGGCCGGCTAGTCGAGCGGGGTAGCTGGCTGGGGATCACAAGTCACATCAGATCGTAGGTCATGACGAGACCCTACGATTAAAGGTGGCTACGCGTCAGCAAAGGTACTGGATCAGAGTGCACGGCGGGTACGAGCGTCGGCCGCCACGCCGCTGACCTCCCCCAGCTCTGATCCATCACTCTGCACAGTGTCGGCCCGTCAAACTCCCACTCCATTACTGCACTCGGCGTGGGAACAGTGGAGGCGGCCGTCTTGTTTGCCCATGACGAATCTCGCTAGACGACGCCGAACGTACCATACGCGTCCTGCGTCAACCTTTCGCGGGAGCCTCATTGGCTAGCGGCGGGTCCCACCACCGGACGGGACCATGCAGCCGGCGGGGCCCTCAAGCGACAAGAAAAGACCCCCGGGGGCCTCGTGGCCAGCCGGCGAGGCTGCCAGCCGGGTCCCACACTTGTACCCTTTATCCATATTGTAGGCCGGTGGGTTTGTCTATAAAACCCCCCGCCCCCTTCCATGCAGAGGGTCGGTCAACTCATCACACACACCAACCACATAGGAGAGGCAGAGTCGAGTCGGCTGCTCCTTCTTCCTCTTCCCCAATATAGCTCCAGGAGCAACTTATAATCCCATCCATATACATCATACACTCCGACAGGACTAGGGGTATTATCTCTACGGAGAGCCCCGAACCTGGGTACATCGTGTGTTCCATGCTTGTACCAACCTCGCCCCCAGCGGCCTCCGGTGTCACTTCGGTTCCTACCAGCTTTAGCCTACCGATGGCTTATGTTGTGAGTATTCACCGACATTTGGCGCCCACCATGGGGCCGATCGCGGCATCAGCTGGCTTTACGCGCTGGGCGGGGCCCCGCACCTACACCACCGGATGCATCGCGTCCGGACCGATCTGCATGCCCGTGGAGCCTGCCTTCGATGAGGCAACGCCGATGATGATCGACGTCCCTGTCCGCCATGCGGATTCGGACGGGCAGTCCGATGACGAGGCGCCTCCCAGCGTCGTCGTCGCTGCTATGGAGAACCTCAGTGTTCTCTTTAGCGACCTCCACCTCAACGATGGTCCTCGCTACTTCGGTGAGGACTTCGATGTCGAGGCGTTATGTTCTTGCTTCAGTAGGCTCTCTATCGTTGAGACGCCTACACATGACGTGTACCCCAGCAATGTACTCGTCTTCGACGGTCCTCCGCCGTTTGTGGGGTTCTTCACCCCGTACCATGTCGACACTATCTCCAACGTCGTGGAGGTGTTGGTCATCGGTGCTGGCACCAGCATGGCTCATGGCAAGGCGTCGGCAGACGCTGGTGAGCCTGATGTTGTCACCGCTGACACTCTTCAGGCTACGCTTACCGGTCTGAAGACGCCCATCACCACCTCCACAAACCCTAACGACGCACGGGCCTCGCTGGAGGAGGCTCGCAGGCATATCTTGGAGGAGGGCATTGCCATTGCTTCGGCTTAACGCCAGATGGAGGCCACGCAGCGCGAGTATAACTCCGCATGCGGCCTCACTCCGGTTTCCGAGGCCCCTAGCCGGCTTGGCTCGGTCCGCGGCCGCGGCCGGGTCATCGCCGAGATTCTAGGCGGCAAGCAGCCCATCTACGAGACTCCTGCAGCCAAGTTGCGGACGGCCCATGCGGGCATGGTAGAAATGCCAAGTTTGGAGGGCGAGGAGCGTGCCTTTCAGGAGAAGCGGGTCAAGGATCTCCTTGACGCCGCCAACGAGCAGCAGACATGGCTCGACCCCGGTCAAGCCCAATCGGAGTCTCCAGGACCCAACCCCAGAGCGCGTCACAACCCCAACGGCCATCAGCACGCCAAAGGATCTTCCTCGCATCGCACTTCCGGCCGGAAGGGCGAGGGCAGCCATGACAGGCTCTCCCAGCGCCAGAGCGAGCATACTTCGAGCCGGCGTCGTGGAGATGACGAGAGCGACTCGGTGTATGAGGTTCCTCGTCCGGGGAGGACCCATGCCACCGGTTTGCAGGGTGCCCTTCCGACCACGGCTTGGATCGGTGCTCGCGTTCCCCAGGGCGACCACGACGCCCGCAGGCGTCTCAACGCCCTTGCTCGGGATACTCCCAAGTATAATGGCACCGCCAAGCCAGAGGACTGGCTGATCGACTACACCACCGCCGTTGGCATTGCCAGGGGAAACAAGCGCGGAGTAGTCTGCTACGTGCCAGTCATGTTGGCCGGCTCGGCTCGGACATGGCTTAACAGCCTTCCAGCCAGCAGCATCAACTCATGGGTTGACTTCGAGGAGGCGTTCGTCCGCAACTTCACTGGCACCTACAAGCGTCTTGGCCGGCCTCGCGAGCTGGCCATGTGCGTCCAGAGGCCCGACGAACCCCTTCGCGATTACGTCACGCACTGGACGGAGCTTCGCAACTCCTGCGAGGGAGTGCATGAGGTACATGCCATCCAGTACTTCGTCGACGGCTGCCAAGATGGCACTCTCCTCAAGCACAAGCTCATGTGCTCCGAGCCCACCTCTCTGGCGGTGCTCATGGCCAAGGCGGACAAGTACGCCACGGCCGACTTTGTGATGCGAGTCAAGGTGGCCGCCTCAAACAAGGTTGTACCCATGCCGGCTACGCCTAAGCCGGCTGGAGACAATCGAGGCGGCTAGAACAACAACAAGTGCAAGGCGGATCAGCTAGATTCGCGCTCCAACAACAAGTTGGTAGCCAACATGGAGGGTGAGGCGTCGGCTGCTCAGGCCGGCTCCCAACGAAGGCGGGCCAACAAGGGCAACTTGCAGCCCAAGCAGACCTTTGAGAAGATGCGTGACGCACCCTCAAAATGCATTATGGGGCGCAACCCTCTACCCACACCCTTCGACAGTGCAGCTTTGCATGACGATTGTCACAAGCGGAGGGCCTGCCGGCTGCCCCATGTTTACAGGCTGCGCCTCAAGCTCCGGCTCCCGGTCCTGCTCCGACTCCACCACCGCCGCCTCGCGACGACGGACGTCTCCACGACGACTACCCCCATCAAGACGGAGCATTCTTCGTCTTCACTAGTGAAGGAGACGAGAAGCATAGCCTGTGCCAGCGACGGCGTGAGGTGAATGCCACGGTCCTCCCGGTTCCCCAATACATGCACTGGTGTGAAAAGCCCATCACATGGAGCTGGATCGACCATCCTGTGGTGATGCCCAACCCGGGCCCATACGCGCTCGTCCTCGACCCTACCTTTGCCTCCCATAGGCTCACCTGCCGGTTCTCCCGGGTGTTGGTCGACGGCGACAGCAGCATCAACATCCTCTACCTCGACACCCTCCTCAAGCTCGGGCTCAAGGAGACGGACGTCTTGCCGACCAGCACTGTCTTCCACGGCATCGTGTCGGGGCTGTCCTGCTCACCGATCGGCAAAATCCAGCTAGACGTCATCTTCGGTGACAAGGCTCACTTCCGCCGCGAGTCCATATGGTTCGAGGTGGTGGATCTCAGCAGCCCGTACCATGCGCTGCTGGGCAGACCGGCTCTAGACAAGTTCATGGCTATCCCCCACTACGCCTACCTGAAAATGAAGATGACGGGTCCAAAGGGCATCATCACCATTGCTGGCGACTACAAGAAGTCGCTCGAGTGTGCACATGACAGCAGCCGCCTGACCGACGCCATGGTGATTGCTGATGAGAGGAGGCAGATTGACCGGCTTGTGGCTCAGGCTACCGAGCAGGCGACGATCCCTTCTCCTCCATCCCAGTCGGCCGGTGAAGGCTCCTTCAAGCCGGCTAAAGAAACCAAGAAGGTGCCACTCGACCCTGCAAACCCCAAGCAGTGCGTCACTATCGGGGCTGGCCTCAGCCCCAAATAGGAAGGTGAGCTCGTCGACTTCCTCCGTGAGAATCGGGACATCTTTGCATGGTCCCCCAAAGACATGTCGGGTGTTCCGAGGAAGTACGTCGAGCACAAACTTCACGTGCGACCGGATGCAAAGCCGTTGAAACAACCTTTGCATCGTTTCGCCGAGGGGATGCGGCGCACGATTGGAGAAGACATTACCCGGCTCCTTGCAGCCGGTTTCATCATGGAGGTTATCCACCCGAACTGGTTAGCCAATCCAGTCCTGGTGCTGAAGAAAAACAACACATGGCGAATGTGTATCGACTACACAAGCCTGAATAAGGCATGTCCGAAAGACCCTTTCGCGTTGCCCCGGATAGATCAAGTGATCAACTCCACTGCCGGCTCCGAAATGATGTCGTTTCTGGATGCTTATTCAGGTTACCATCAAATCAAGCTGGATCCAGCTGATAGCCTGAAGACCTCCTTCATCATGCCCTTCGGGGCCTACTGCTACACCACCATGACGTTCGGTCTGAAGAACGTTGGTGCAACATTCCAACGCTGCATGCAGCAGTGCCTACTACCACAGATTGGTAGAAACATCCATGTCTATGTGGATGACATCGTCGTCAAGACCAAGCAGCACTTTAGCTTCCTCGACGACGTGCGGGAGACGTTTGCCAACCTGCGCGAGTACAAGATCCGGCTCAACCCGGAGAAGTGCGTCTTTGGAGTTCCAGGCGGCAAGCTCTTGGGGTTCTTTATGTCCGCTCGCGGCATCGAGGCAAACCCCGAGAAGATCGGCACCATCGAGGAGATGGTGAAGCCGGCTTGAATCCTAGAACTCCAGAAATTCACCGGCTGCCTCGCGTCCCTTAGCCGGTTCATCAGCCGGCTCGGCGAGAAGGCCCTTCCACTCTACCAGCTCATGAAGAAGACGAAAAGGTTCGAGTGTGTTGGGGATATTATCTGTTGGGTAACCCGCCCTAGTTGGGCCGGGACACCCAAGCTGGCGACTCATCTCCAAGTGGTTCCAGCCTTGGCCCAGCGAGGCCGGGAGTCGTATGGCGGTTCAGGACCTTCGGGAGAAGTCCATTGTAGGGAAGATCTCCAAGTCTTGGAAAGATGACGACTTAGAGATCGGAAGAATCACGATTTATGTAAAGGAAATGACTCTTGTAAATCCTAAGGACTCGACCAGTATATAAAGGCGAGTCCCAGGGAAGGAGAGGGTAGGTTAGAAATCATCGAGTGCTAGGTCAGGCGAGTAACGCCCCCTTGTAATCGAAATATCATCAATACAAACTCCAAGCAGGACGTAGGCCTTTACCTCCTCACGAGGGGCCAGACTTGGGTAAATCTGTGTCTCGCTCTGGCATAACCCCTTTGAGTCGCCACCATGGTGCGATGGCTCCAACACTAAGTCCTTTCACGAGGACATCTGCCGTGACAAAACCACGACAGTTGGCGTCCACCGTGGGGCCTGCGCACGGTGGAGTTGAGTTCTCAAAGGGAGCCCTACCAGGGTCCGGGAGCTACGCAGCAGGGCTCATGACTCGGAGCAGCCGCGGGAAGTACTACATTAATAAATTTCTATGGGGGCCCGAGGCCGATTCGATCGAATCTGGCTACAGAATCCCCTTCGGCAAGATCAACGTCTTCGTCGGCATGGTTGGATCGCCTATGCCTGAGCCGGACATCTCCTCCGACATCGTCGAGCCGGCCAGGTACGTCCGCCCTGTCGCGACGCCAAACCTAACCCGTCCGGTCTTTGTTGGGTTCACGCAGGGATCTGAGGAACTAGAACAATCGGCGACCTAGGAGACCACGCCGGTCAACACTGATGACGAATCATCCATGGGTGATTCAGATTCAATTCAGTCTCTACATGGGGACTGCCTTGGGGGATTGTCACTAGCCCTGGACCCTGAGGTTCTTGACCGGACCCACCATCAGATCGCCGTTTACATGGCAGGGGCGACTCAGCCCTCGCCAAACCCGGTAGGCGGAGATGGGGCTGGCAAAACGTCTAGAAGCCCGGCCGCGATCTTGGTGGAGTTAGCGGCGGAGATAACAAGGCTCATGGCGACCCCCATAACGTCAAAAAACCAGGACACGATAAACACGGAACTAACAAAACTAAGAGATGGGGTGGCAAAGGCTCGGCGGGACGCCGAGGTGGAGGCCACGAGGATCGAGACACGGCAGGCTCAAATTACCGCTGAGGTAGTTCGCTTGAATACCGAAAACTGGCGGCTCGAAAGGCATCAGCGCGCATCTGATGCCGTCCATCAGCGGAGGCATCAAGGTCGTTTGCCCCCTGATCTCAACCCGACCCGCCTGTTCGACACTCCACGAACTCCCGGGGCAGGAGACGTCCCGGGGGGAGGGCCGGGCCAGCCACCAAACCCACCGTTTCAGCCAGCTGTGGATCACGTTCCCCGATTCCAGACACCTCGAGGTCACTTTTCCAACCCGGTGGACAACGTCCTTGCCGCAACTCGCCATTTAGAATCCCTTCCGATTCATGGCAACACTCCAGCTGAGATAGAAGCAAGGAACGCCATTGAGATGTTGAAGACGGCGGTGGTTCAAAACGCCTAGTTCTCACACAGCCTAGATCGGTTGCACTCCACTCCCCAGGCAAGCCGCACCAGGAGTCGACCCGAGGACCAGCCCACCATAACCAGCGGACCGCGGCCCTTTCCCCAGGTCAACTCGCCTGATCATGGAGACCCCCCAGGTCGGGATCACCCGGACACCCAAGTCGCCCCAGCACCTCTTGTGGGAAGCGGCAGCCAAGTGGGGGTGCCATGCTTGTCCCCCGCCCTTCGCAACAAGCGAATGCCCAAGGATTTTAAAGGACCAAGGAAGGTGCCTAACTACACTCCGGACCTTGAGCCGACGTCATGGGTCGAGAGCTATGAAATCGCCATGGCCATGCTCGATGTAAGCGAAGCAGTCTGTGCTAGATACTTCACAATGATGCTCGAAGGAACGACACATACTTGGTTAAAGAACTTGCCTCCCAACTCCATCCAGACTTGGGCTGAATTAAAAGAACGTTTCGTCAAGAACTTCCGAGGGACCTGCAAGCGCCCGATGACAATAGTCGATTTACAGCACTGCGTTCAACGCCCGGACGAGTCGGCCCACCACTGGACGCGGCGGGTCGCGGAAATCATTCATTCGTCGGATGGTATCACGGCAGCTCAGGCTGTGCTGATCCTGGAGCAGAACTGCCACTATGAGCCCTTGGTGCAGAAGTTGGGATGACTCAAGTGAAAGGTCCAAGACATGGGGGAGCTAATGGACACCCTCACTAGGTACGCTGAGGCGGACGACACCAAAGATCCCGGAGAAAATGTTGGTAAAGCCAACTCACCAAGGAAAGGCGAGTCATCAAAAAATCATACCCGGTTCCAGGGGCGCGCCCGCCATAATCATGGAGCGAATGGCAAAAGAAGGCAGCAGGAAGAGTCTTCGGACTTAGTCGCCAACACCAACGCCAACAATGGCAACCAGCGCCGGCAGAAGAATAGGGGTTACAGTGGCAAAAAGCCGCGCAACTATAATGAGTTACTCAAGGGCCCCTGCCCGCACCACGCCATGGCAGACGGACCGGCGACTCATTCCTGGGAGGACTCTTACGTGATGCGGGAGTTTCGGGCGGAGGCGATCAAAAAAGGGCAAGGCGGTGACCCGGGCCAACGGCAGGAACAGTTCAGCGCACCTAATCGACGCCAGAACCCCTTCGGCGGCTTCCTCGAACCTGGGGCTCAGGGCGGCTCGCAGCCAAGCAGTGGCCAGTATCTGGTGCATCACCAACGACGGTATAACCTGCCAGGAGTCTTTCAACAACCACCCCCACAGGGGGTTTCGCAGGGGCAGGATGACAATGGCGGTTTCCGCAACAACCCCAAGCAGTTAAGCAATGGGCAGTACCACGTTTTCACCACCAATGCCTGCAGGCGTGATAAAAAGGTGAGTCACCAAGCGTACAGTGTATCTGAGTCGGCACTCCCTAGATATCTCCACTGGTCCGAGCAGACTATATCATGGAGTAGGGAGGATCACCCGCCAAGAGTTGAAAATCCCGGCGACTTAGCGTTGGTCATGGCTCCTCAAGTTGGAGGATATACCTTGTCGAAGGTACTGATGGATGGTGGTAGCAGCATCAACATATTATACTTCGACACCTTTCGAAGGATGAACCTGTTGGAGAAAGATTTGATGCCCTCAACCACGGTATTTCATGGGATTGTCCCAGGTAAATCGGCGTACCCCATAGGCCGAGTTAGGCTCACAGTTGCGTTTGGAACAGCGTCTAACTACAGGAGTGAGTCGCTTATATTTGAGGTGGTCAAGTTAAAAAGCCCCTATCATGCGTTGTTTGGGCGGCCGGCTTACGCCCGGTTCATGGCTCGCCCCTGCTATGTTTACCTTAAACTCAAGATGCCTGGTCCTAAAGGACCCATCACGGTTGATGGTGATAGGAGGATCGCAAGAGAGTGTGAAGAAGGGTATGCGGCTTACGCAGAAGTCGCCTGTGCTGCGGAAGAGCTTAAATATCACCAGGCCAATGTTGATCCGACTGACATGTCACCTTTAAAGAAGCCAACGACAGACGCTGAGCCACCCCTCAAGTTCAAACCAACAAACGACACTAAGAAAGTGGATTTCGTCCCTGGCGACTCAACCAAGCAGTTCACTATTAGGGCGGGTCTAGACCCCAAATAGGAAAGCGCGCTCATCGAATTCATCCATGAGAATCGGGACATCTTCGCATGGAAACCTTCTGACATGCCTGGTGTGCCGAGAGAATTCGCTGAGCATCATCTTAATGTTGACCCAAAAGAAAAACCGATTCAGCAATATCTTTGCAGGTTCAATGAGGAACGACGCAAGGCAATCGGGGAAGAAGTTGCCCTTCTCTTGGCCACCGGATTCATCGTAGAGGTCTTCCACCCCAAATGGTTGGCTAACCCGGTCCTGGTGCTCAAGAAGAACGGTACCTTCCGTATGTGCATTGATTACACGGATCTTAACAGAGCCTGTCCAAAGGATCCTTTCGCCCTTCCCCGCATCGATCAAATTATTGATTCAGTGGCGGGATGCGAACGTTTGTGCTTCCTAGACGCTTATTCCGGATATCACCAAATCAAGATGGTCGTGGAAGATTGGGAGAAAACAGCTTTTATAACCCCCTTCGGGGCTTTTTGCTATGTGTCCATGCCATTTGGACTCAAGAGTGCAGGGGCGACTTATCAGCGCTGCATCCAAAATTGCCTCCGTGGCCAAATCGGACGCAACGTTCATGCTTACGTTGATGACATTGTGGTTAAAACTCACAGGAAGGAAACACTACTGGGAGACCTAAAGGAAGCTTTTGATAATCTGCGGGTATACCAGATGAAGCTTAATCCCACCAAGTGTGTCTTTGGTGTTCCTGCAGGAAAATTGTTGGGTTTCCTGGTGTCTGAGCGCGACATTGAAGCTAACCCGGACAAAATCGAGGTGGTTACTTCCCTTGGGAAACCAGCGAATATCAATCAAGTCCAACGGATGGCGGGTCGTATTGCGGCCTTAAGTCACTTCATAAGCCGTCTGGGAGAAAAAGGCTATTCCCCTTTATCAATTGCTTAATAAATCTGACCATTTTGTTTGGACAGACGAAGCCAATGAAGCTTTCGAAGCCTTAAAACAGCAGCTGGTCAACCCGCCGGTTTTGGCCGCCCCCACTGAGAAAGAGCCCATGCTTCTGTATATTGCGGCAAACTCCAAAGCGGTGAGTGTGGTGGTGGTCGTCGAAAGGAAGGGGGAAGGGAAGGAATATCCAGTGCAACGCCCGGTGTATTTCATTAGCGAGGTGCTAACTCTTTCCAAGCAGCGATACCCACACTGGCAGAAGTTAGTTTATGGGGTCTTTATGGCAAGCCGGAAGCTCAAACATTATTTCCAAGAGCATCCCATCACGGTGGTTAGCTCCGCTCCCCTCAGGGACATCATCCAGAATCGGGAAGCGACAGGGTGAATCGTCAAGTGGGCAATCGAACTCGGACTACACCACGTGCGATACACCCCTCGCACGGCTATCAAGTCTCAGGCCTTGGTTGATTTCGTCAACAATTGGACCGAGTTACGGATCCCGGAAGACAGGCCTGACCTTACATACTGGACTATTTATTTTGACGGGCTAGATAGTTGGAAGGCTCGGGGGCTGGCGTGGTGCTGATATCGCCTCAAGGAGACAAATTCTGCTATGTCCTCCGACTCATGTTTCCATGTACCAACAACGCTGCGGAATACGAAGCTTTGCTTCATGGCTTGCGACTCGCCAAGGAGATGAACCTTACGCGGGTCAATGCTTTGGCGATTCTAATTTGGTGGCTCAGCAAGTTTCAGGTACTTGGGATTCTCGGGACCCCCTGATGGCGGCTTACAGGTGGGCTATGTCTGATGTGGCGGGTCACTTCCATGGCTATCAGGTTGATCACATCGACCGGCGCCTTAACGAAGCAGCTGATGCCCTTTCACGTCTCGGTTCCCAGCGTAAGCCGGTTCCCCCAAATGTCTTTCTAGATACTCTGCATAATCCTTCCGTAAGTTTACCCTCGGAGAAGGAGTTGGCAATACCAGACCCTGGGTCTCAGTTCGTGGCGGCTCTCCATGTTACGCCGGATTGGGTTCTTCCGTATCTGGCCTATCTCGCCCGAGGTGAGTTACCTTCGGATGAAGTATTGGCTCGCCAAATCGTTCGGCGAAGCAAATCCATGGTGATCATCAATGGCGAATTATATAAACGAAGCACTTCCGGGGTTTTCCAAAGATGTGTTTCCTCCGAAGAAGGATGCGTAATTCTAAACGACATCCATTCCGGAGATTGTGGGCGTCACGCCGGGTCACGTTCCTTGGTCTCAAAAGTGTTCCGTCATGGTTTATTCTGGTTGACGTCCCATGCAGATGCAGAGGAGATAGTTCATCGATGTGACGGATGCCAGCGTTATGGACGACAGGCCCATATGCTGGCTCAAGAACTAAGGATGATACCCATCACTTGGCCTTTCGCGGTCTGGGGGTTAGACATGGCTGGCCGTTTTAAGATGTCGTCCAACAAAAAAACTCATTTGCTGGTGGTGGTTGATAAGTTTACCAAGTGGGTTGAAGCAGAACCTGTTGGAGCTTGCGATGCGGAGACAGCGGTCAAATTCTTGAAAAATTGATCTTCTGGTTCGGATATCCACATAGCATTATTACTGACAATGGCACTAATCTGTCTCAAGGAGCGATGCAGGAGTTTTGCCATCGTAAGCACATCCGGCTTGATGTTTCTGCAGTAGCTCACCCACAATCTAATGGACAGGCCGAGTGGGCGAATCAAGAAGTGTTGCGAGGAATCAAACCCCGACTCATGGTTCCCCTAGAACGTACCCTGGGGTGTCGGGTTGAGGAGTTGCCTTCAGTACTATGGAGCATCCGGACCACCCCGAACGGTTCTACGGGTTTTACTCCCTTCTTCCTGGTATATGGAGAAGAAGCCGTTCTTCCCACTGACATTAGGCATGACTCACCCATAGTTGCCGCTTATGTGGAATAGGACAACGAGTTGGCGCGTCAAGATTCTTTGGACGCTTTGGAGGACGCACGCGATTTAGCTGCAGCACGATCGGCCATTTATCAGCAGGACTTACGGTGTTATCACAGCCGCCGGGTCAAGAGTCGAACTTTTCAGGAGGGCGACTTAGTGCTTCGATTGATACAAGATCGTACCGGCATGCATAAGTTATCACCACCATGGGAAGGACCGTTCGTCGTCAGCAAAAGCCTTCGCAACGGGTCCTACTATCTGGTGGATCTACGGCCTGATCGGCCAACGACGGAGGCTGAGTCAACTCGCCCCTGGAACATAGCCCACTTGCGGCCTTATTACACTTGAGCTATTAGCTGTACATTTTGTAAGTTTTTCATTTCTTATGAAGCAATAAAGTTGATGCCTCCCAGCTTGGGGGCGTTCCTGCTAATTCATCTTATTGAAAAGTATGGATCTTTATTTTTATTCTTCAACAAGTCGCCCAAGCATGGACGCTATCTATACCAAAGAGCTTAAGTCGCCACGATGCGCTTATTACAAAACTGGGTATCGATAAGCCAAAGAGGATCGAAGTCGCTACAAGCACGTGATTCAAACATAGGCGCCTTATATGATTCTGTGGATTAGGCCGGCTTACTTGAGGGCAGTTTGTTCTCAAGTCGTTTTGTGGTAATAGCGTATAAGCTTCTACAATCCTATGACGGTCTTTCCCTTAATCATAGGTCACTTGGGGGCTTCCTCTCACTGAGATCAGCCTTACTACCCATTTGGCCTGTGAAAAATTACCGCATTACAAATGGTTATACTGGACTGTGTGTTGGCCGAATCGCCATATGGACCCATGAACTCTTGGCGAGTTACTCCGCTCATGGACCCTGAACTCGCCTTGGTTAAAACATGTCTAGTACCGGCTAGCGCCTCACAGGGAAAATAGAGAAACCATTGGTTCACTGAACCCACTTTACTGAAGCTTGACTCACGCCTGATCAGCCGGTCTAAATACTTGAGCTTTTTATACAAAAGTCTCCCTCGGGTAGCACTTGAGTTTATATAACTCGTCCTATCCTGTCGCGACCTGATGAGCCGACGAAATTACTATTTTTTACCTTCCTAGCACTACCATAAGGTCTTTCAGACTTTTTTCTGACTCGCCTCAAATATCTTGGGTCGATTATTATTTATTATCATCCATTACTCACTGAGATGATTTGATATATGTTTTTAAGCCTAAACAGGTTGATGATCAAAATCATTCTAGCCATGGAAGGTCAAGCATCATAAAAATGCCTTGAGGGTGGGTCAGGCATTCTAAGGCGCCTTAAGGGCGACATAAGGGTTTTGAAGACATCACAGAAGTAGTTTGATCTCTAAAGGACTTATTACATGGCTCTTATGGCCAAATCTATGAAGGATTATTCTACTAATGTCCTCGGGTCAGCCTGCTGCGAGTTCTGGACGACTTCAATTTGCAAGTCGCCCAGTACCCAGTTACACTTGGATAACGCGGCGAACTCATCTTCGTCGTTCAGCACTGACGAGAGATCCACCTCCAAGTCAAAGGGATTCTTGGGTCGACGCGGAGTTAAGCTGGTTGTTACAAAGGTTGGCAGGTTAACTTTCTTGTACTTGTTGTCATAGGCGGCTTGGTATTTTGATAAATCCAAGCTTGCGGCAAGCTGAGTCGCTGCCAAACGGGATTCTTTGACAACACGTTGATAATCTTCTTCAGCAAATTCTGACCTGTCATCCTTGAGCTGGGGAAAGCCTGCCACTACTTCTTCAGGGTTTATTTCTGGAGCATACGCCAGGCACCGACTCAGCGTAGTCAGTGCCCCTTTTCGGGGAGCAGACCGAGTTAGCTCACCAATTTGAGGAGGAAGAGTAGATAAGCAGCCAAGCATCTTCTTTATTGATGTTATGGGTTCCTTGGCACCCATCACTGCTTTCACGGTCAGCACACTTCTGGTATACAGCTGCTCCGTCAACGTGTAAATCGCCTTCAGCATCAGGACACAACCATTCTGAAGATTGGCGGTTCTCGAACCTGCATAAGGAGTAATGATGATCAGCAATTTCTACAAGTTATTTATTTACAAAGTGCAAGGTCAGGGTTTGGTTTTTACCAAAGAAGGCTTGTGCCATGTTGGAGATATGTCGCTTTAAGCCGGCCAGCTCTTGTTGCACAGTATCCAACTTAGCTTCAGCTTTTTCTGCTCGCTTTATCAGAGCGTCTTGATCAGCTTGAGCCTTTTTTAAGTCGGCTTTTAGCTTCTCCATCTCAGATAAGATCAGTTGACACTTCTCTTCTGATTTTGCCCGGGCATCCTGCTGATCTGTTAAATTTTTCTTCAAATCGCCAAATGCTGATTCAGCTTGGGTAAGTGATTCCTGTCGAAATATATAGTCAAGGGGCAAGTCTCAGAATTATTGCAAGCAACATCCCTGACACTTGGGGGCTAATGTATAATTTTTTAGACAAATTATACAGTATCAAGACCCGGCTCATCTTTTTACAGATGACCCGGCCCTTGGGGGTTACAGGTCGAAAGTTTTCTTCAATTATCAAGACCTGACTCATCTTTTTATAGATGACCCGGCCCTTGGGGGTTACAGGTCGAAAGTTTTTCTTCAATTATCAAGACCCGGCTCATCTTTTTATAGATGACCCGGCCCTTGGGGGTTATAGGTCAAAAGTTTTTCTTCAATTATCAAGACCTGGCTCATCTTTTTACAGATGACTCGGCCCTTGGGGGTTACCGGTCGAAAGTTTTTCTTCAATTATCAAGACCCGGCTCATCTTTTTACAGATGACCCGGCCCTTGGGGGTTAATAAGGATAATACAGTATGCAATAAGACGTACCTCATGTTTGTTTTTCAGCATAAGAAGCAGACTTTTTTCCATCTCATAACTCGCCTCCAGGCGACTTGCAAAGCCCGAGCAAAGTTCTCTGAATTCAAGATTTTCATACTGGGAGAGCTTAGCCTTGGAAAGTTCATGCTCAATAGCAGGTTGAGCTGATGATGATACATGCTTCGCCAAAACTGCTGTGGCCGGCTTAGAAAAGCGAGTGCCGGTGATGACCACAGCGTTTGGGTCTTCTGCTGTTTTCAATGGACTTGGCGGATTAGGCGTTTCCATGGTTTCCTTGGGCGAGCTTGGGAGATCCACTTGATCCTCAGGTTTATCTTGGGTCGGGTTATCCTGGATCGGCGCCGATTTTTCAACAGGCTCCGAAGCTGTGATGGGAGTTGACCCGCCAGTTTTCCTTTTCTTCGCCTGTGCCCTAAAAGGAAAAGGGGGTTGCGCTTAAAGAAACAGACATTACCACCATCAGAACAAGGTAAGTGTTATAAAAGACTTACCCTGGGACGCGTATCATCGGTGGAAGTGCTGACATCACTGAGTCGCCGGATGAAGGAGGAGAACTCTACAAAAATAAACACTTCAAGATGTGAGCGAGTTATAAACGCGATTCAAAAGGAAATGAAGAGGTGCTATTGAAAGATACCTCATTTTGCCTTTTCTTGGTTTTTGTTGGTAACCCGGACACCAAATTTCTAGAATGACTCCGAGTTTTCCGATTTGAAGCATGTTGCACTTTCTTCAAAAGGAAATTTGGATCCAAACAAGCATTTGGGTGTGAGAAGGGAACTTCACCACAAATTCGCCTGGCCGGCTTAGGTGGAGGAGAAGACGAGTCAGAGGAAACAGAAATTACCTCTACGGAGTCTTGCTGGCTTTCATTCTACACAAGAGATACAGAGGCGTAAACACAAAACTATCAACAATGAATGGCGAGTTAAAGAGGATGGATTTTTACCTCTGAAAGTACGTCGCCGACTTGGGATTCATCGGCGTCAGATGGCTCAGTGACGGCGGCTTTGCCCTTGCCCTTGGACTTCTTCTTTGGAGGCGGCTTGGCTTGCTTCAAGGCCATCTTTTTTGGCCTCCTGGACCAGAATTTGTCACCTTTCTGAAATGGCATTTTTTATAAGAGGTCATAGCTCAAGTAAGACGGAAGGAATAAAGAAAAAGCGGGTTAAGTTATTTACCTTTGGTGCCGGGTTGATCTTGCAGAACGGCTTAAGACCTATTTGGCCGCACTTGGCTGTGGGTTCACCAGTCAATTTCTTGATGATGGTTACAATATCATTTTTTGTCAGTGTTGTGTGGAAGTAGCACTGAGGGTGATCCAGGGTACCGTCAAAATCACACATTAATCCGTCCCAGCGACTTAAGGGGAGGATATACCATTTGACCCAGCAGCGGATTAAGTCAACCCCAGTAAGGCCATTGTTTGTCAGAGATCTTAACTCGGACAGTACTGGGATAAAATATGACTCATCTTCTTCGGTGAGCTTGTTTGGGAGTTTGAAATTTGTTGGAAGGCGGTCCTCCCTATAGCCAAGAAGCTTGTTCTCACCCTCAGGCGAAGTCTCCTGGCAGTAAAACCAAGACTCGCCCCAGCCTTTGGGATGGCTTGGCATGGCGAGTGACGGGAATGAACTATCCCTACGGCGTTGAACATTGACACCTCCAAGCTCCAAGCTAGGGCCATTGGAAAATTTTGTCTGGCGATTCAAATGGAAGAAGTACCAGAATAAAGGAACTGAGGGTTCCATCTGCAAGTAGGCCTCACAGAACACCTGGAACTGGCATAAATTGCTTATCGAGTTGGGCCCTAAGTCCTGGAGGCGGACATTCATAAAGGTCATGGCATCTCTGAGGAATTTTGATCCGGGCGGCTTAAAACCCCGTTCAAGGTGTTCAACAAAAACAACTATCTCCCCTTCCTTCGGGTTGGGGATCTCCTCTCCTAACCCGGAACGCCAACCGATAACCTCTTGAGGGTCCAGATTCCCCGTTTTCACACAGTTGTTAAGGAGAGCATCATCAACCTTGGTCGGGAGCCAATCACTTTTGAAAATGGTGCCCATGCTACAAAGGGACAAAATTACGGGTAAATTAACACGCCAAGCCTCTACTAAATGGTGAAACAGATTCATTTCACTCGCCAAACAATTTGCCTGATAGCTGAGGGAGTTTTTTGACTCGCCGATAAAGGTCTGGGTCAGGATACCATGGCGACTTATGAAATTCTTACTACTTAAA
Organism: Hordeum vulgare subsp. vulgare; assembly: GCF_904849725.1. NCBI lineage: Eukaryota > Viridiplantae > Streptophyta > Magnoliopsida > Poales > Poaceae > Hordeum > Hordeum vulgare. The sequence goes on along the minus strand of NC_058522.1, from coordinate 437,565,923 downwards.
GGAAAGATGGTTCAGAGCTTCAGTAGTGTCCGCCAAAATGGTGAAGTATGAATCCATAAACAGGTTTCACGCGACAGGCAGTAATATATGGATCTATAGAACAGGCAGAAATGAATGCGAAAAGTTCTGGGTAAAATGGCCTATGACCAAGATGAAAACAGTACAGTTGATCTGGTGAAATCCTTTCTAAGTCTGCAAATCAAGGCTAAGCGACTAAGGGTATGGAAAATGTTGTTGTACTCACTATCGTCACCACCAACTAGCTAGGAATTACAAAGCTATTCGAGATGTTCTAAAGAAACAGTGGACATGAACCTCGAGAAGCTTAGATCTGCCTTCAATGGCGGGAGGCTGACCTGGTAAATGCAGCTGGAGGCGTCCGAAGAAAGATTCGCGGCGAGCGTCACACGTTCAGCAGCTCCCGGACGGCGGCGAAGATCTCGGACGGCGATGAAGTTCTCAAAACGGCGGCGAGGCTCTCGGGCGGCGACGAAGTGCTCGGACGATGGCGAAGCTTTCTGGCGGCGACGAAGTTTTCGGGCGGCGACGAAGTGCTCGGGCGGCGACGAAACTCTCGGGTGGCGACGAGGCTCTCGGTGCGACGGTGAGGAAGAAGAGGGCGACAAGATGGGTAGGTGGAAATGTGCCATGTCCCCTCCTCCCGCCTATTTATCAGGTCAGGCGCTGGGATCGAGGCGCCACGAGCGGGAACTCCCAAGAAAGATAAAGATACGCCATGATGGCGCCCCAAAATTTTCGGGATAGCGATACCGAAGGATCCGTTGGAGATTACGTCATCATCTCTTCTGAGATTAAAGGGAAAAGAAGGCGCCGACAAGAAGTGGTTTGGCGACTTGAGTTTTCTGCAACAGATGGCGGTTTAAGTGCATGGTGCGTAAAAGAGTGAGATGAATCGCCCCTAACTAGGTGAGGATATTGGTGTGAAAAAATTGAAGTCAATCTGGGGCCTAATGTTGGGGATATTATCTGTTGGGTAACCCGCCCTAGTTGGGCCGGGCCACCCAAGCTGGTGACTCATCTCCAAGTGGTTCCGGCCTTGGCCCAGCGAGGCCGGGAGTCGTATGGCGGTTCAGGACCTTCGGGAGAAGTCCATTGTAGGGAAGATCTCCAAGTCTTGGAAAGATGGCGACTTAGAGATCGGAAGAATCACGATTTATGTAAAGGAAAGGACTCTTGTAAACCCTAAGGACTCGACCTGTATATAAAGGCGAGTCCCAGGGAAGGAGAGGGTAGGTTAGAAATCATCGAGTGCTAGGTCAGGCGAGTTACGCCCCCTTGTAATCGAAACATCATCAATACAAACTCCAAGCAGGACGTAGGCCTTTACCTCCTCACGAGGGGCCGAACCTGGGTAAATCTCTGTCTCGCTCTCGCATAACCCCTTTGAGTCGCCTCCAAGGTGCCATGGCTCCAACACTAAGTCCTTTCACGAGGACATCTGCCGTGACAAAACCACGACAGAGTGGAACGACCAGGCGGACGAAGCCTTCCGCGACCCTAAGTGGGTCATCTCGAGCCTGCCAATCTTGGCAGCGCCGGCTGAAAGGGAACCCATACTCATATAGATTGCAGCAACCACTCGCGTGGTTAGTGTAGTGCTGGTAGTTGAGCGCAAGGAGGAGGGTAAGGTACTGTTAGTGCAACGCCCTATCTACTACCTCAGCGAGGTCTGATACATCCATTTCGCATCATGCTTTCATGTAGATATTTATCACTTTTCGGGCTGTTATTACACTTCATGGTACAATACTTATGCCTTTTCTCTCTTATTTTGCAAGGTTTACATGAAGAGGGAGAATGCCGGCAGCTGGAATTCTAGCCAGAAAAGGGAGCAAGTTTGAGACACATATTCTACGCAACTCCAAAAGCCGTGAAAATCAACTTGGATTTATTTTGGAATTTATAAAAAATACTGGGCCAAAGAAGTACCAGAGGGGCGCCAGCAGGAGGCCACAAGCCTGCTAGGCGCAGGCTACCCCCCTGGTCGCGCCTAGGGGGCTTGTGAGCTCCCTGCTGGCCCTCTGGCCCCCCTCTTTTGCTATAAGGAGGGTTTCGTTCCGAAAAAAATTAGGAGGAGGCTTTCGGGAGGAATAGCCGCCGCCACGAGGCGGAACTTGAGCAGAACCAATCTAGAGCTCCGGCAGGGTCGTCCTGTCGGGGAAACTTGGTGGAAATCGTCGCCATCATCATCACCAACACTCCTATCATTGGAGGGGACTCATCACCATCAACATCTTCATCAACACCATCTCATCTCCAAACCCTAGTTCATCTCTTGTAACCAATCTCCGTCTCGTGACTCCGATTGGTACTTGTAAGGTTGCTAGTAGTGTTAATTACTCTTTGTAGTTGATGCTAGTTGGATTACTTGATGGAAGATTATATGTTCAGATCTTTGATGCTAGTCATTACCTCTCTGGTCATGAATATGATTATGCTTTGTGAGTAGTCACTTTTGTTCCTAAGGACATGGGATAAGTCATGCTATAAGTAGTCATGTGAATTTGGTATTCGTTCGATATTTTGATGTGTTGTATGTTGTCTCTCCTCTAGTGATGTTTTGTGAACGTCGACTACATAACACTTCACCATTATTTGGGCCCAGAGGAAGGCATTGGGAAGTAGTAAGTAGATGATGGGTTGCTAGAGTGACAGAAGCTTAAACCCTAATTTATGCGTTGCTTCGTAAGGGGCTGATTTGGATCCACTAGTTTAATGCTATGGTTAGACTTTGTCTTAATTCTTCTTTCGTAGTTGTGGATGCTTGCGAGAGGGGTTAATCATAAGTGGGATGATTGTCCAAGTAAGGGCAGTACCCAAGCATCGGTCCACCCACATATCAAACTATCAAAGTAGCAAACGCAAATCATATGAACATGATGAAAACTAGCTTGATAGAAATTCCCATGTGTCCTCGGGAGCGTTTTACCTCCTATAAGAGTTTATCCAGGCTTGTCCCTTGCTAAAAAGGGATTGCTCCACTTTGTTGCACCTTTGTTACCGTTGTTACTTGCTACTTGCTACGAATCATCTTGTCACACAACTACTTGTTACCGATAATTTCAGTGCTTGCAGAGATTACCTTGCTGAAAACCACTTGTCTGATCCTTCTGCTCCTCGTTGGGTTCGACACTCTTACTTATAAAAAGGACTATGATAGATCCCCTATACTTGTGGGTCATCAAGACTCTTTTCAGGCGCCGTTGTCGGGGAGTGAAGCGCCTTTGGTAAGTGGAATTTGGTAAGGAAACATTTATATAGTGTGCCAAAATTTATTGTCACTTGTCACTATGGAAACTAATCCTTTGAGGAGCTTGTTCAGGTATTTTCACCTCGAACGGAAGAACAAGGAGTTGCTCCTCAACCTGCTGCACCTACTGAAAATGTTTGCTATGAATTTCCTTCGGGTATGCTTGAGAAACTGCTGGCTAATCCTTTTACAGGAGATGGAACATCACATCCCGACTTGCATCTAATTTATGTAGATGAAGTTGTGGTTTATTTAAGCTTGCAGGTTTGCCCGAGGATGAGTTCAAGAAGAAGGTCTTTCCCTTATCTTTGAGGGATAAATCATTGACATGGTATAGGCTATGTGATGATACTGGATCATGGAACTACAACCGGTTGAAATTGGAATTTCATCAAAAGTTTTATCCTATGCATCTAGTACATCGTGATCGGAATTATATTTATAATTTTTGGCCTCGTGACAGAGAAAGCATCTCTCAAGCTTGGGGGAGGCTTAAATCAATGTTATATTCATGCCCCAACCATGAGCTCTAGAGAGAAATTATCATTCAAAACTTCTATGCTCGTCTTTCTCATGATGATCGCACCATGCTTTACACTTCTTCTAGCGGTTCTTTTATGAAGAGAGATATTGACTTCAAATGGAATTTATTGGAAAGAATTAAACACAGCTCTGAAGATTGGGAGCTTGATGAAGGTATGTAGTCAGGTATGAATTTCAAGTTTTATTGCGTTAAATCCTTTGTTGAAACAAATACTTTTTGTGATTTTAGCGCTAAGTATGGACTTGACTTGAGATAGTAGCTTCATTGTGTGTATCATTCGCTGCTCATATCAATCTCCCCAACGAGAACTGGTTTAAATATCATCTTCCCTTAGAAGTCAATGTAATTAAACCCAATCCAGTTGAAGAGAAAGTCATTGCCTATAATGATCCTATTGTTCCTAGTGCTTACATTAAGAAACCACCTTTCCCTGTTAGGATAAAGGATCATTCTAAAGTTTCAACTGTGATACGTAGGGGCTACATTAGAACACCTACACCCCGTGAGCAAATTAGAGTTAAACCTAGCATTGCTATTATCAAATATCTTCTATCCTACAATGTCCAGGGCCATGATATTCACTTCTGTGAAGATGCTGCTAGAATTGCTAAACCTCATGCTAGAGACAAACATAGGCCTATTGTTGGCACGCCTGTTGTTTCTGTTAAGATAGGAGATCGTTGTTATCATGGTCTATGTGATATGGGTGCTAGTGTTAGTGCAATACCTCGATCCTTATATGATGAAATCAAAGACGAGATTGCACCTGTCGAGATAGAACCCATTGATGTCACTATTCAGCTTGCCAATAGAGATACTATCTGCCCTTCGGGAATTGTTAGAGATGTTGAAGTCTTGTGTGGTAAAACGAAGTATCCTGCTGATTTCCTCGTTCTTGCTACCACACAAGATAGCTTTTGTCCCATCATATTTGGCAGACCTTTCCTTAATACTGTCAACGCTTATATTGACTATGAGAAGCAAATTGTCACTATTGGCTTTGAAGGTGTGTCACATGAGTTTGATTTCTCCAAGTTTGGTAGACAACCTCATGAAAAAGAGTTGCCTAGTAAGGATGAAACTATTGCCCTAGCTTCTATTGGTGTGCCTCCTACTGATCCTTTAGAGCAATACTTGCTTGAGCATGAAAATGATATGCATATGGATGAAAGGGATGAGATAGATAGAGTTATCTTTGAACAATATCCTATCCTTAAGAATAATTTGCCTGTTGAACTGCTTGGAGATCCACCCCCACCAAAGGGTGATCCTGTGTTCGAGCTTAAACAGTTGCCTGATACTCTTAAGTATGCTTATCTTGATGAAAAAGAGATATATCCTGTTATTATTAGTGCTAGCCTCTCAGAGCATGAAGAAAAGAAGTTATTAAAAACTCTGAGGAAGCACCGTGCTGCTATTGGATATACTCTTGATGATCTTAAGGGCATTAGTCCCACTCTATGCCAGCACAAGATTAAAACTGATCCTGATTCCAAACCAGTTGTCGATCATCAACGGAGATTAAATCCTAAGATGAAAGAGGTAGTAAGAAAAGAAATACTAAAGATACTAGAAGCTTGTATTATCTATCCTGTTGCTCATAGTGATTGGGTGAGTCTGGAGCATTGCGTCCCTACAAAGGGAGGTATTACCGTTGTCCCTAATGATAAGGATGAATTGACCCCACAGAGGATTATTACTGGCTATAGGATGGTGATCGATTTTAGGAAATTGAATAAAGACACTAGGATAGATCATTACCCTTTGCCATTTATCGACCAAATGCTAGAAAGACTGTCTAAACACACACACTTCTGCTTTCTAGATGGTTACTCTGGTTTCTCCCAAATACCAGTTGCACAATCTGATTAGGAGAAAACCACTTTCACCTGCCTTTTCGGTACCTTTGCTTACAGACGTATGCCTTTTGGCTTATGTAATGCACCTGCCACCTTTCAAATATGTATGATGGTTATATTCTCTGACTTTTGTGAAAAGATTGTTGAGGTTTTCATGGATGACTTCTCCATTTACGGGTCTTCTTTTGATGATTGCCTCAGCAACCTTGATCAAGTCTTGCAGAGATGTAAAGACACCAATCTTGTCTTGAGTTGGGAGAAGTGCCACTTTATGGTTAATGAAGGCATCGTCTTAGGACATAAAGTTTCTGAAAGAGGTATTGAAGTCGATAAGGCTAAGGTTGATGCAATCGAGAAAATGCCATGCCCCATAGATATCAAAGGTATAAGAAGTTTCCTTGGTCATGTTGGTTTCTATAGAAGGTTCATTAAGGACTTCTCTAAGATTTCTAGGCCTCTTACCAACCTCTTGCAAAAGGATATTCCTTTTGTTTTTCACGATGATTGTGAGGAAGCCTTCGAAATACTTAAGAAGGCTTTGATAACTGCGCCTATTGTTCAACCACCTGATTGGAACTTACCTTTTGAAATCATGTGTGATGCTAGTGATTATGCTGTTGGCGCTGTCCTAGGACAAAGAGTTGATAATAAGTTGAATGTTATTCACTATGCTAGTAAAACTCTAGACACTGCCCAAAGAAACTATGCTACTACTGAAAAGGAATTTTTAGCAGTCGTGTTTGCATATGAAAAGTTCAGATCTTATATTGTTGATTCCAAAGTCACTATTCACACTGATCACGCTGCTATTAAGTACCTCATGGGGAAGAAAGACGCTAAACCTAGACTCATCATATGGGTTCTCTTGCTACAAGAATTTGATTTGCATGTTGTCGACTCGAAGGGTGCTGAGAACCCCGTAGCAGATAACTTGTCCAGATTGGAGAATGTTCTTGATGACCCACAACCTATTGATGATAGCTTTCCTGATGAGCAATTGAATGCCATCAATACTTCACGTAGTGCACCGTGGTATGCTGATTATGCAAATTATATCGTTGCCAAATATATACCACCTAGTTTCACATACCAGCAAAAGAAGAAATTCTTCTTTGATTTGAGACATTACTTTTGGGATGCTCCTAACCTTTATAAGGAAGGAGTAGATGGTGTTATTAGACATTGTGTACCTGAACATGAACAGGGACAAATCCTACAGAAGTGTCACTCCGAGGCTTATGGAGGACACCATGCGGGAGATAGAACTGCACACAAGGTATTGCAATCAGGTTTCTATTGGCCCACTCTCTTCAAGGATGCCCGTAAGTTTGTCTTGTCTTGTGACGAATGTCAAAGAATAGGTCATATCAGTAAACGTCAGGAAATGCCAATGAATTATTCACTTGTCATTGAACCATTTTATGTTTGGGGCTTTGATTATATGGGACCTTTTCCAAAATCCAACGGGTATACTCATATCCTAGTTGTTGTTGATTACGTTACTAAGTGGGTAGAAGCTATCCCAACTACTAGTGCTGATCACAACACCTCTATCAGGATGCTTAAAGAAGTTATTTTCCCTAGATTTGAAGTCCCTAGATATCTAATGACTGATGGTGGTTCACATTTTATTCATGGTGCTTCCCGTAAAACGCTTGCTAAGTACGATGTCAACCATAGAATTGCATCTCCCTATCATCCTCAGTCCAGTGGTCAAGTAGAGCTAAGCAATAGAGATATTAAACTAATTCTGCAAAAGACTGTTAATAGGTCTAGAAAGAATTGGTCTAAGAAGCTCGATGATGCACTGTGGGCTTATAGAACTGCCTATAAGAATCCCATGGGCATGTCTCCGTACAAAATGGTTTACGGCAAAGCATGTCATTTACCTCTTGAGCTAGAGCACTAGGCTTATTGGGCAATCAAAGAGCTAAACTTTGATTTCAAACTTGCTGGTGAGAAGAGGTTATTTGATATTAGCTCACTTGATGAATGGAGAGCTCAGGCATATGAAAATGCCAAGTTGTTCAAAGAAAAGGTTAAGATGTGGCATGATAAAAGTATACAAAAACGCGAGTTCAATGTAGATGATTATGTCTTGCTATATAATTCTCGTTTATGATTTTTCGCAGGCAAGCTTCTCTCTAAATGGGAAGGTCCTTACATTGTTGAGGAAGTATATCATTCCGGTGCCATCAAGATCAACAACACGGAAGGTAATTTTCCAAGAGTGGTAAATGGGCAGAGAATCAAGCATTATATCTGAGGTACGCCCATAAATGTTGAAAGCAATATTATCAATACCATAACTCCGGAGGAGTACATAAGGGATATTTATCACCATGTTTCAGACTCCGAAAACGAAGAGGTATGTGATTCGGTAAGTAAACTGACTCCAAAACTTTTCTAGTAGGAATTTTTCTCTGTTTTGGAATTTTTGGAAAAATAGAAAAAATTAAAGCAGTCCTGAAAGCGCACGAGGAGGCGACAAGCCTGCTAGGCGCGGACCACCCCCTGGCCGCGCCTGGGGGGCTTGTGACCACTTCGTGTGCCTCCCGGACTCTGTTTTCTTGCGGAGTACTCCTTTTGGTCGGCAAAAATCATTATATATTCTTCCGAAAGGTCTGACCCTCGTATCACGCAAATTTCCTCTGTTTTCGTTTCGAGCCTGTTTCTGCCGCAGATTTAGAGCAAGATGTCTTCTCAAGATTCAGAGGGGGAGAGCTGTGTGGCCGATTACCTTGCTAATCCCAAGTCTATGGGGATTTGGATCACTATGGTTGGACCATTGATGAGGAAGAAGATTATGATCCCAAGGGGAAGGAAGGAACAAGCTCCGATGAAGAGGAGGCTCCTCTACCTCAACCTGGAGACACATACGTGGAGTTCAAAAAGTCAAGCCTCCCTGACTCAAGGAACAAGCCTAAGATTTTGTTTATCCCTTCTCGTCTTTTGTAGGAAAGTAAACAAGAATTATGCCAAATATTGTTGAAGCTTGAAGATGAAATCAACGATCTGAAGGAGCAGAACTTCGTGCTCAAGAGGAAATTAAACAAATTCAACAACTCTGCAACAACTCCACCACCATCACCTCCAAAACAAGACAACTAAGCATGGGTATGGGGAATCCCCTTGGCTTGTGCCAAGCTTGGGGGAGTTGTCCCGGTATCGTATCACCATCACATCTTCTGCCTTTACCTTTTCTTAGTTCGATCCTTTTTGGTTTTATCTTTCTCTAGTAGAATAAAGTTCTTAGTGTTTTAGGCTTGAGTTTTGCTTTGTGTAACCCCCGATGTATTCGATTTCGTGAGTCATATAATAAAGAGTGTTTTAGTTAAGGGCCTTGCCTCATGCCATGATCAAGAGAATGAGAAAAGAACAAAAGCATGAAACATCTTGTAATGATCTTATGGGAAGTGATGGCTTCACATATAAAAAGAATGTTGATTGAAACTTGTTGAGGGTGGACAAACGTAGACCTTGGTCATTGTTGCAATTAATAGGAAGTTATAAAGAAGGAGAGGTTCACATACAAATATATCATCTTTGACACCATCTATGATTGTGAACACTCACTAAACTATTACATGCTTAGAAGTAGATGTTGGACAAGGAAGACAACATAATGAATTGTGTTTGCTTGGTTCCTAACAATGTTATATGACTAGATATCCCTTAGCATGTGACGATTGCTTCCACCTCTTATCAGCCAAAACTTCCGCACTAAGTAGAGATACTACTTGTGCATCCATAAACCTTCAACCCAGTTTTGTCTTGAGAGTCCACCATACCTACCTATGGATTGAATAAGATCCCTCAAGTAAGTTGTGATCGGTGCAAGCAATAAAAATTGCTCCCTAAATATGGATGATCTATTAGTGTGTGGAAAATAATCTTTGTACAAACCTGTGATGAGGAAGACATAAAAGCGACATACTGCATAATAAAGTTCTTTATCACAGGAGGCAATATTAAGTGACGTTCCTTCACACTAAGAGGTCGCACATCCAAACCTCAAAAGCGCATGACAACCTCTGCTTCCCTGTGCGAAGGGCCTATCTTGTATCTTTACTTTTTGCCCTTGAAAGAGTCATGGTGATCTACACCAAATCCTTATTTCGCCTTTATCTTGGCTAACGCCATACGCTAGGGAAAGATCTATATTCATATGTCAACTTGGAAGTAAGTATTCATGAATTATTATTGTTGACATTACCCTTGAGGTAAGTAGTTGGGAGGCAAAACTATAAGCCCCTGTCTTTCTCTATGTCCAACTGAAACTTTGATCTCATGAGTACCACGTGAGTTGTAGCAATTGTACAAAACGAAAAGATGATTGAGTATGTGGATTTGCTTTACAAGTTCTTATGTGACTCTTTCCGATGTTATGATAAATTGCAATTGCTTCAATGACTAAAGGCTATCGGTTGTTAATTCTCATTAAGCTTCTTGATCCTTACTTTACCTTGTGAAGGAATTGTCACTTTAGAATAAGAGTTTATATGATGGTATTGTTGTTCTGACTATGATCATGATGCCTGCATGTCCGTATCTTGTTTAGTCGACACCTCTCTCTCTAAACATGTGGGCATATTTATTGATCTCAGCTTTCGCTTAAGGACAAGCGAGGTCTAAGCTTGGGGGAGTTGATACGTTCATTTTGCATCATGCTTTCATGTGATATTTATCACTTTTTGGGCTCTTATTACACTTCACGGTACAATACTTATGCCTTTTCTCTCTTATTTTGCAAGGTTTACATGAAGAGGGAGAATGCCGACAGCTGGAATTCTGGCCTGAAAAGGGAGCAAGTTTAAGATACCTATTCTGCGCAACTCCAAAAGCCGTGAAAATCAACGAGGATTTATTTTGGAATTTATAAAAATAATGGGTCGAAGAAGTACCAGAGGGGCGCCAGTAGGAGGCCACAAGCCTGCTAGGCGTGGCCTACCCCCTTGTCGCGCCTAGGGGGCTTGTGAGCTCCCTGCTGGCCCTCTGGACCCCCTCTTTTGCTATAAGGAGGGTTTCGTTCCAAAAAAATCAGGAGGAGGCTTTCGGGAGGAATCGCCGCCGCCACGAGGCGGAACTTGAGCAGAACCAATCTAGAGCTCCGACAGGGTGGTCGTGCCGGGGAAACTTCCCTCCCGGAGGGGGAAATCGTCGCCATCGTCATCACCAACACTCCTCTCATCGGAGGGTACTCATCGCCATCAATATCTTCATCAGCACCATCTCATCTCCAAACCCTAATTCATCTCTTCTAACCAATCTCCTTCTCGCGACTCCGATTGGTGCTTGTAAGGTTGCTAGCAGTGTTAATTACTCTTTGTAGTTGATGCTAGTTGGATTACTTGGTGGAAGATTATATGTTCAGATCTTTGATGCTACTCATTACCTCTCTGGTCATGAATATGATTATGCTTTGTGAGTAGTCACTTTTGTTCCTGAGGACATGGGATAAGTCATGCTATAAGTAGTCATGTGAATTTGGTATTCGTTCGATATTTTGATGTGTTGTATGTTGTCTCTCCTCTAGTGGTGTTATGTGAATGTAGACTAAATAACACTTCACCATTATTTGGTCCTAGAGGAAGGCATTGGGAAGTAGTAAGTAGATGATGGGTTGCTAGAGTGACAGAAGCTTAAACCCTAGTTTATGTGTTGCTTTGTAAGGGGCTGATTTGGATCCACTAGTTTAATGTTATGGTTAGACTTTGTCTTAATTCTTCTTTCGTTGTTGCGGATGCTTGTGAGAGGGGTTAATCATAAGTGGGATGCTTGTAAAAGTAAGGGCAGTACCCAAGCACCGGTCCACCCACATATCTAACTATCAAAGTAGCGAACGCAAATCATATGAACATGATGAAAACTAGCTTGACAGAAATTGCCATGTGTCCTGAGGAGCGTTTTACCTCCTATAAGAGTTTGTCCGGGCTTGTCCCTTGCTACAAAAGGGATTGGGCCACTTTACTGCACCTTTGTTACCGTTGTTACTTGCTACTTGCTATGAATCATCTTGTCACACAACTACTTGTTACCGATAAATTCAGTGCTTGCAGAGATTACCTTGCTAAAAACCACTTGTCAGATCCTTCTGCTCCTCGTTGGGTTCGACACTCTTACTTATTGAAAGGACTATGATAGATCCCTCATACTTGTGGGTCATCAAGATCTTGTCCGCCTACAAGCAAAACTACCCCCACTACCAAAAAATGTGTTATGGTGTTTACCTTGCCGCAAAGAAGTTGAAGCAATACTTCCAAGAGCATGCCATCACTGTGGTGAGCACTGATCCGCTTTCAGAAATCATGGGCAACCGTGACGCGACTGGCGGGATCGCCAAGTGGTCCATCTCGATGGCGGACCACGACATCCGCTATGAGCCTCGCACTGCCATCAAATCTCAGGTGGTGGCCGACTTCCTAGTCGACTGGGCTGAAACCCAGTTTGAGCCGCCACCTCCAAATTCCACTCATTGGCCAATGCACTTCCACGGCTCGAAGATGCGAACTGGTCGGGGAGCCGGCATCGTCTTGACGTCTCCTAAAGGAGACCAGCTCAAGTATGCTCTCCATATTCACTTCTCCGCCTCCAACAACGTTGCCGGGTACGAAGCGCTTGCTCACGGCCTCCGGCTTGCCAAGGAGATTGGCATCTGGAGGCTCCTCTGTTTCGGCGACTTCGACCTCGTGGTGTAGCAAGTTTCTGGCGAATGGGATGCCAGGGACGCCAACATGGCGAGCTACCGCTTCGTCATCCAACAACTCAGTGGCCCCTTCGAGGGTTGCGAGTTTCACCACGTTCCCAGGGCAGACAATGAGGCGACGAACACGCTGGCCAAGATTGGCTCCACGAGACAGGCCATCCCAGCCGACATCTCCCTTGAGCAGCTGCACAAGCCATCCATCAAGCCGTCTCCAGAGTCGGCATCAATTTTTTTTTTGAATGTAAGACAGTAGGAAAGGCTCCTACTGCATGTATATATCAGGCCAACAACTTTTACATGTACACAGGTGTGGGTGTGTGTGTGTGTTGGAGGGGGTGTGAGTGGTGGAGGTGGAGGGGGGGTTACAACTTAGGAGGGGATCACTAGGGGTGCAACAATGTCATCTATGAGCTGCACCTTGCTAGCAGGCACCCTAAACCTAAGGTTGGAGAGGTCCTTTACAAACCTACGTCTCCAACAGTCCAGAGAAGGTGTTACATTCTCAAAGCACTTGTTGTTTCGTTCTTTCCACAGACTCCAAGCCGCCACTAGGAAGATCTCCATGAACATTTTACGAGGGTGTGTTGTCTTCTGATGTTGCAACATATCCAGCCTGTGGCGGTGGGCAGCCCACTTGACGCCCAACACCTCCCAACAGTGTTGGCTAAATAAGCATCCGAAAAAGAGGTGCAAGCGTCGTCGGCTACAGCTCCTGTGCCGGCTGCACTGGCTCTGCCGACTCCAATTATGGCACCGGCTACGACTACTTCGCCAGCTACAACAACAAATCCGGCTCCGCCAAGCCTCGAATCCTATCGTCTCAACACCCAGTGGGTGGACGTCATGGAGGTAGACGGCGAGCCGGCTGCTACGACGGCATCAGACACAGAGCGTCTCGAGCTCGCGACTGCTTCATCAAGCACGGGGGCTGTAGAAGCCCCCGACACTCAGGTCGAGACGGAGCTAGCCCTTGTGTCGGCTCCGTCATGGGCTCAACCCATCCTGTCCTTCCTTCTTAGCGTCGAACTTCCTCAAGAGGAGGCGGAGGCGAGACAGATCCAACGCCGATCTGCAGCCTACGCCATCATCAATCGCGAGCTGGTTTGGCGTACCGTGACTGGCATGTTCCAGCACTGTGTCGAATCGGAAAAGGGATAGGAAATCCTCAGAGACATTCACCAGGGGGAATGCGGGCATCATGCCGCCTCTAGAACCCTGGTGGCCAAGGCATTGCGCCATGGATTCTACTAGCCCACGGCCCTCGAGGAGGCCGTGGACATGGTCAACAAATTCAAGGGCTCCCAACGCTTTGGCGCGCAGAGCCACATGCCGCCTTCGGCCCTCAAAACCATCCCCTTGTCATGGCCTTTCGCCGTTTGGGGGTTTCACATGGTGGGGCCATTCAAGATGGCTTGCGGTGGCATGACTCACCTCTTGGTGGCCATCGACAAATTTACCAAGTGGATCAAGGCTAGGCCCATCAAGAAGCTTGATGGCCCCACGGCTGTCAAGTTCATCACGAACATCTCTGTCTAATACAGTGTGCCCCATAGCATCATCACCGACAACGGCACTAACTTCGCCAAGGGCGCTTTGGCGCTCCACTTCTCCAAGGTAGGCATCCGGCTCGACTTGGCGTTAGTGGCACATCCCTAGTCCAATGGCCAGGTGGAGAGGGCCAACAGCCTAATCCTGGCCGACATCAAGCCAAGACTGGTGGCACCACTTGTCAGGTCAGCCGGCTACTGGATCGAAGAGTTGCCGGCAGTACTGTGGAGTCTCCGCACCACGCCCAACTGGTCAACCGGCTTCACCCCGTTCTTTCTGGTATACGGGTCCGAGGCTATCATCCCTACGGATATCGAGTTCGACTCGCCTCGGGTCACCCTATACACAAAAATGGAGGCAAAGGAGGCAAGAGAAGACGACGTCGATCTCCTCGAGGAGGCACGGGACCTAGCCATGAGCTGGACGGCAATCTATCAACAGAAGCTGAGGTACTACCACAACAAGAAGATCATGCCTCTCTCTTTCAGAGAGGGAGACTTGGTGCTCAGAAGAATCCAGCGCACAGCCGGCCAGCACAAGCTCTCATCCCCATGGGAGGGACCCTTCATCATCAGTAGAGCATTGCACAACAATGCATACTACTTGATCGATGCCCAGAAGCCAAGGAAGCGCAAGAGGGACGACTCCGGCCAGGAGACGGAACATCCATGGAACGCGACGTTGCTTCGCCCATTCTACTACTAGAAGGCAAGTATCAAACATGGAAATAGCATGCACATATGTACCTTTCTCCCTCTTCAGGGATTTCTAATGAATGCAATGAAAATAGCATGCACATATGCTTCTTTTTCGATTCATATCTAGAGTTTTCACTCACTCTGTGAGTCCCTTGACCGGCTCTAATAGGCTCGGGGGCTTGCTAGCCGTCTGAACGACTTCCTTATGTTGTAGAAAAGCACATAATGTACGTCGGATCGATCCCTGGTCGTCTCATAATAGCTACAGACCGGCTCCCAGCTGTCCGGCTAGCGAGGCGACGCCAGGTAAGGCCGGATACATGAAAAGTTTGACTACAAAAAGGTTGTCGGCTCGGGTTGGTTTGATCTTTTTACGATCCCATTCTAGCCGGACTCTGCTGGTTTATGTTTGAGTCTTTAAGTCTTGATGGCTTCAAAAAATCTAAGTCCTATATTCCCAAAGACAGAAGCCTCGACCCAGTCACAGACCGGCTCCCGGCTGTCGGGCTGGCGGGGTGGACGCTAGAGGGAGTAGAGGGGTTGGAGAAAAAGAAGTCAAGCAGGAATCAAAAGATGAAGATATAAAACAGCACGCATGGCATTACGAATATAATGCAGAATTCATACATTCAAAAGCATTGGCCCATGGCCGAAGTTCGTTACACACCCCCCACTGGGTGGAACTGTTGGACTGACAATTCATTGCAGACAACCAAAAAAAACAAGACCGGCTAAGAGGCGGCGGCCTCGTCCGTTGCCCCGACTACGGCTCTTGAAGTGGTGGCTTCACCATCGCCGGCTGCTCCCGAGGCGGTGGCGCCGTCTCCTCCATGAGGGCTTCCGGCTCCGTCCTTGGCGCAGTCGGCATATGCCTCGCCACTGGAGGCGGCGTCTTCGACCTCACGGGCCACCTCGTCGGAGTTGCCTTAGGCATCATAGGGCTGAAGGCCGTCCAGATCCTCAGGGATCACGTTGCCGTCTTCACCCCGCTTCAAGTTGAGCTCATCCCAGGCGGCGTACGAGGCGATGTCGCTGGCCCTCACGTGCAGCTGCTCCTCCACGGCCTGCAGCTCCCCCTCCGAGCCGTCGCATTGAGCGACGAGCTTGCCCAAGTCCCGGTTTCGGTAATAGGACTTTGCCAAGCACAGGGCCATGTAGGCACCCAGCACGCGCGGCCGAAGCACACCGGGCGTTAAGGCGATCATCGCCAGCCGCAAGCCAGCGGGAGAGCCGGCTCATCGACGCCGGCTCCACGGCATCAGGCCACAATGCCTTTATCATCGATGAGCCTGCGACTTGAAGCCGCTCCATGGACTTTCCCAGGGCACGCAGGCGGGCTCTGAGGCCCACGCCTATCTCCTCCACGCTCTAGCCGGAAGCGACGTCTACCTCCTGCCCGGCCACGCGACGCTCCTCGCGGCTCACCTCGACGGCCGTCTCGGCTGCGTCCCATGTCTAAGGGAAGAGACCTGAGATAGGGGTAGGGGCGCAAAGAAGAGTAAGAAGAGGAGGCGGCAAAGAAGAAAATTCAAGACAAAACAAAGAGGACTCACGGTCGAAGTGGTCGTTAGTCTTGTGGGCATTCTCCAGGGCCTCGAGCTCCCGCACCTTGCTCGCTTAGGTGGCGCGGGAGACTTCTTCCTGGAGGGCCGCGGCTGTATCCAACGCCTTGGCAAGCTGCGTCTGCCTCTGGATCAGGGCTTCCTCCTTCTCCTTCAAGGCAGCATCCTTGAGCTTCATCTCCTCGAGATGAACCGCCTCGAGACGCTCCATGTCGGTAGTATGGGAGTTGTCCTTCTCCTGCAGGGAGGCGCGCAGCTGCTCCTGCTCGGCCTGACGGGCCGCCTTGAGCTCCTTCTTCTCCGTTTGGAGAAGAGCTAGCTACTGCTGGAGCCGGTCGTCCGCCTCGCACAAGGCGTCCCGCTCTGCGATGGCTTCGCCCAGTCGGACCTGAAGTTCGGCGACCTGGCCATTAGCCGCCTGGTTCTAAGCTCGCAGGATGTTATATGCCTACACATGGGCATCATAGAGATTCTACAAGCAAAGCAAAGTAAGATTCGGCCTAGTTAATTCATAACCAGCCCGATTCTCGGGGGCTACACCCAGTGGGTGCGCTAGCACGCCCCCACTAAAAAAGCAAAACAAGAAATAAGCTTGAAGAGATTCGGCCCGGCCAACGGTTGACCGGCCCGATTCTCGGGGGCTACACCCACTGGGTGCGCTGGCACGCCCCCACTGATTCAAGAAGAATAAGAAAAAATCAAAAACCAAGACAAAGAGGAGGCAAAAGACGAAGCACTTACCCTGGTGCACTCCTCCAGACGCTCCAGATCGCTGCCCGCCATGCGGCCTGCCTACTCCACCTTATACTGGTTGTTGGCGAACAGTGACACCAGCTTCGGGATGCCTTGAAGTATGGTGCCTACAGGCAGCGTCTGGCGCTCAAGGTTGGCCGCTCGCCAAGCCTTCATGGGCCGGCTCCCGGCTCTGGGACCGGCTCCTGGAGCAGTCGGGACACGGTTTGAGACGATAATGGTGCCGTCTCCGGGCGTCGGTATGGCGGCCGGCTCCGTGGACGTCCCAGCCGGCGCCGTCTCCACAGCAGGAGGGGGATTAGCCATGTCCGGCGCGTCCATGACCACCTCTGGTGCATCTATGGCCACCTCTGGCGCGTCCAAGTTTAACTCCAGCACGCCGGCCACCACCTCGGCCTCCGGCAAATCACGGATCTCCTCGAGGTCCACTGGTGCAGAGGCGTCCGGCTCGGACGGCTTGGCCACCTCAGCCCTCCGGGTACGCCTCGGGGCCGCCTTGCTATCTGGCTCCTCCACACGAGCATGCATGGAGGGGTCATGTCTAGCCTTCGTACGCCTCTCCACAGGCTTCTCGGCCTGGCTGGGCCGAGATCGGCCTTCAGCCATCTTCTCCGCCGCCACCTCCCAGCGACAGGCGGATTGTTCCTCAATTTCCTTCTGGGCAGCGTCAGTCGCTGCCTAGTCGGCTCGCTCAGCGGCGGAGGCGGTGTCTTCCTCTACGTCCTCCGCCTCCCTACCAAGTAGCGTTGTGAGGAACCAGTCTTCATGCAAGATGAAGAAAAAAAGCATGAAAGGGAACCCTTACCCCACGAAGATGGGCACCTGCCTCCTGCCGGCACCAGCATGGCGCTTCTAAGCGCCGCCTGCTCATACTCCGGCTGGAGGACCTGTCGCGACTCGCTTGGCAGCCGGCCTGGAAGCTGTGGCACCCTTGCCTTTCGTCCGGGCCGCCTCGCCAAGACCGACCGTCTCGGCCGCATGGCGGCGACCGCGCGTCAAGGGTGGGCTGGTGACCTCCTCCACCCCATCGGAGTCTTCCTCGAAGGCTGCATCAGATAAGGAGGGTGGTGTCTCATCATCATCCGTCTAATCAAAAATGGAGGGCTTCAGATGCTCACCAGACGGCTCCGTGCCCTCTGACTCCAGCGCATCCTCTGAACCCTCGGAGGCGGCAGTGCGCGACTCGATCATGCCCTCATCCTCGATCTCCGAGGTGTCGGATGTTACCTCGTCGGGGGCAGGCGGATTAAGTGCCTGCAGCTTCTCGAACATCTGCACAATGGAGTCGGCAACCGGCTCAATAAGGATATTGACTACAAGAAAAATAACAAGAACAACCTCAACGAGAGTGCTTACCATCGGAGGCGGATGGGACCTGTCGTAAGGGGCTAACCCCTACTCCCACTTCCCACCATCGTCCATGTGGGCGGTGGAAATCTGGTTCACCCCCCGCGGCACCGCGCCGGTCGTGAAGCTATTGTCGGAGATCCGGGAGGGATCATACCGACCGCTCATCTAGCAAACCAGATGGGGCCACCTCTGCAGAGGCAAGATCCGTGGGTAACCATGGTGGTAAGCAGGTCACGGCCCAGGAGGCCGCGACCCTTCAAGCTGTCGAGTTAGGTGCCGATCTGCGCTACCTCGGGAATCGGCTTCGGATACTTCGCCTGCCAGTTCAACTTCGCCATCAGAGGATCGATGTTGAATGGGGGCATGTTGAGGGCATCGTGTGCGGGGCTGGCATTCTTCACATAGAAGAAGCCTTTATGCCACTGCTTGATGGATTCTTGTAGTGGCATCTGGAGGAAGCCGAACTTCGACCGATGATGCACCAGCGCGGCTTCGCACGGCGTCATCGGGCGAGGGCCGTCGAGCTTCTCCAGCTCGGCCTTCTCCATCTTCCTGGATTGCTGCTTAAGGAAGAATAAGCTCTGCCAGAGGTCAAGGCGAGGCTCAATCCCCAGAAAGCCCTCGCACAGGACGACGAAGGAAGACAACTGGAGAATGGCGTTCGGCGCCAAGTGGTGCCGCTGCAGGCCGAAGAAGACGAGCCAGTTGGAGAAGAATGTGCTCGCCCGAAACCCCTGTAGAGGTGCTCGTCGAACACGACGATCTCTCCCTCCTGCGGTGTCGGGGCGGTCTCGGCGCCGGGGATCCGCACCGTCACCAGAGAGGCAGGAGTCAACATCTGGCGGTGGCGGAGCGCCTCGATGTGGCCGTCGTAAATATCGCTGCCAAGCCATGCTCCTTGGGACGAGCTCTTCTTCGAAGAGGAGCAGCTCGCCATGACTTCGGGCGATGGGTGCTTAGGAAGACTGCCGGCAACGGGTGGCACGACGACGGTGGAGAGGATGAAGGCAAAGACAGACAGTCTCTTTCTCTCTGGGCTCAGGGAGAAAGAGGGCGTCGATGCGGGGCGAGAAGGGGGCGAATGGCCTCCTCGGTACCCCCGCACCCCATTTAAACCCCACGAAGGATCATGGGGAGGGGATCCGGTGCGTGCAGAGCCCCACTAATCCCGTGTATTACACGCGGTAACATTTCTTGAGACCTAACTGTCGCGGACTAAATCTGCAGAGGATCCTCCGCACGGCGGCCGAGGGGGCGTCGTGGCGGGACCCAGGGCCCAGGGCCGGTCCCTTCACCTGCGTAAACCATCATCACGTCAGGCTGGGCCTGGCACGTGGCGTGATTTGCATAGCCTACGACGAAGCCGAGGCATCGCTTGGAAGCCAGCCGGCGTCCCCTGCCGCAGGCGGCGGCAGGAATACAATGACAAACAATCAAGCCAGTGAGGCCTGATAACCCACAAGTATAGGGGATCGCAACAGTTTTCGAGGGTAGAGTATTCAACCCAAATTTGTTGATTCGTCACAAGGGGAAGCCAAAGAATATTCTCAAGTATTAGCAGTTGAGTTGTGAATTCAACCACACCTGAAAGACTTAGTATGTGCAGAAAAGTATCAGTAGCAAAGTAGTGTGATAGCAACAGTAGCAAAAGTAACTGTAGCAGCAGCGGCAGCAATAGCGACAGAGTAACAGTAGCAGCAGTGACAGCAGTAGCGGCAGAGTAACAGTAGCAGCAGTGACAGCAGTAGCGACAGAGTAACAGTAGCAGAAGTGATAGCAGTAGCGGCAGAAAAACTCATAGGCATTGGATCGGTGATGGATAATTATCCCGGATGGTATTCATCATGCAACGGTTATAACACGGAGAGATATGTAACTAGCTCCAGTTCGTCAATGTAATGTAGGCATGTATTCCGTATGTAGTCATACGTGCTTAAGGAAAAGAACTTGCATGACATCTATTCTCCATCCCTCCCGTGGCAGCAGGGTCCTAATTGAAACTACGGGATATTAAAGATCTCCTTTTAATAGAGAACCGGAACAACGCATTAGCACTTGGTGAATACATGAACTCCTCATACTATGGTCATCTCCAGGAGTGGTTCCGGCTATTGTCACTCCGGGGTTGCCGGGTCATAACACATAGTAGGTGACTACAACTTGCAAGATAGGATCTAGAACACACATATATTGACGAGAACATAATAGGTTCATATCTGAAATCATGGCACTCGGGCCCTAGTGACAAGCATTAAGCATGGCAAAGTAGTAGCAACATCAATCTCAGAACATAGTGGATACTAGGGGTCAATCCCCGTCAAAACTAACTCGATTACATGATAGATCTCATCCAACCCATCACCGTCCAGCAAGCCTACGGTGAGATTACTCACGAACGGTGACGAGCATCATGGAATTGGCGATGAAGGAAGGTTGGTGATGATGATGACGACGATCTCCCCTCTCCGGAGCCCAGAACGGACTCCAAATCTGCCCTCCAGAGGAAGAACGGGAGGTGGCGGCGCCTCCGTATCATAAAATGCGATGAACTCTTCTCCCTGATTTTTTTCGGACGGAAGGGACTAAATAGAGCTGGAATTGGAGGCGGTGGAGCTCCGTGGGCCCCACAAGCCTGCTAGGCGCGGCAAGGGGGGCGCCTGGTGGGCTTGTTGGCTCCATGCTCCACTTCTCCAGTTGATTCTTGCACCAGTATTTTTTGTATATTCCACAAAAAATCCTCGTAAATTTCCAGGTCATTCCGAGAACTTTTATTTCTGCGCAAAAACAACACCATGGCAATTCTACTGAAAACAGGGTTAGTCCGGGTTAGTTGCATTCAAATCATGCAAATTAGAGTCCAAAACAAGGGCAAAAGAGTTCAGAAAAGTAGATACGACGGAGATGTATCAACTCCCCCAAGCTTAAAGCCTTGCTTGTCCTCAAGCAATTCAGTTGACAAACTAAAAGAGACAAAAAGAAAAACTTTTACGAACTCTGTTTGATCTTGTTATTGCAATTATGTCTAACTCATATTCAGATTTTCAGCAAGATCATAAGCTAACCACATAAGCAATGACATCTAGGTCTCATGGTAAACTCATACCAATGGCATAATCAACTAGCAAGCAATAATAATAAGTTTCAAACGTCAAAACTTCAATCAAAACAATCATGAAGCAGTGTGAACAGATGGTATCTCGCTAGCTCTTTGTGAGACCGCACAACATAAATGCAGAGCACCTTCAAAGACCAAGGGCTGACTAAACATTGTAATTAATGGCAAAGAAGATCCAGTCACATTCATACTCAATAACAATTAAAAGCAAAGCATCAAAATGACGGAGGTGCTCTCTAGTTGGTGCATTTTGTAAGAAGAGGATGACTCAACGGAAACATAAATAGATAGGCCCTTAACAGAGGGAAGCATTGATTTGCAGAGGTGCTAGAGCTCAAGCTTTGAAGACAGAGATAATAATTTTGCGTGGCATGCTTTCATTGTCAACGCAATGACTAAGAGTTTTCACCATCTTCCATGCTACACATACTATAGGCGGTTCCCAAACATAAAAGTAAAGTTTTGACTACCCCACCACCGATCAATCACACTCCACGACTAGCCGAATACTCGGGTGCCTTCCATACCAACAACAATCCAGGGGGAGTTTTGTTTGCAATTATGTTTTCGATTTGAGCATGGAACTGGGCATTCCAATTACCGGCCCCTTTATGACGCCCTCGGTTTAATCATACGCTAATCATACACGCAAATGCGTACGATCAAACCCAAGGACTCACGGGGAGATATCACAACACAACTCTAGACACAAATAGATGAGAGTATCTTCAGGGTCTTGCAGCAATAGACGAGAGTAGAACAGGGGTAACACAAAAATAGTCATATTGTTGCAGCAATATTAAAGTGAGCTCACGCCCACAGATCCTCCCTCGACTCCCTGCAAGGAAGCAATCCCGAGGCAACTAATTCCAGTTAAGTAACAATTGTAGTTGTATAAGATCAGGGCACAACTCCAAGTCGTCCTGTAACCGTGGACACGGCTATTCGAATAGTTAATTTTCATCCCTACAGGGGTGCACCACATGTACCGTCACGCTCGATAACACTCTGGCCGGACATACTTTTCTGGGTCCTGCCCGGCCTCGGAATATCAACACGTCGCAGCCCCACCTAAGACTAATCAGAGAGGCCAGTCCGCCGGTCTAAATCCTAAGCGCAAAGGGTTCATGGGCCCAGTTCCCCTCCGCACTCCTGCACGATGCAAGGGCGGCCGACGATAGTCCTAGCATCCCTTAATCACAAACGTGATGCATCTTGGGACCACTCGGGAGCGCGCCACTACGTTGCTGACATCTGAAAAGCTTCGGCAGATACCGCGACGCCGAGTACCCATAATTCTTCCCGCGTAGCCGGTTAGTGCGAAAAAGTATCCGACCAACCCAGATCAAACACCCAGATCCGGTAACATTTTAATTAGGGCAACGACACAATCTCGCGGGAATCCACCCGCCTTACAACTAATCACCAATGATCCTAGTAACATGGTCGAGTAACTATGTGGTTGTAACATCGAGGGGAATCCGAGGTATCACCCTCGTTGGATTCTGAACGATGTATCCATCAAGGTGGGCTTAGAGGAATCTCCCTCGGGGGTCCCACACTTGAGGGGTTGCACAACAGAGGCATCATCGGGAATGGTGAAAGAGGAATCACCCTCGATAACCACGACCGACTAGCTATACTACAGAGATACCATCAGGAGTACTTAGCGAGGTGTCACCCTCGGTACCCGATAGTATATCTGTAGCGTCGTACAACTAAGGGGGGTGTATGTGATGTGTCGGGTCTGGCTCGTCGATCAGGGATCGAGATTTCAAAACAAGCGGGGCAACTGGACTACGGGGTCAGAGGGGATGACTGCTCCACCTATACTAAGCAGATTTAAAGGTACAGGACTGAAAGTAGCACTTCATCAAAAACAGGCTATGCATCAGATATAGGAGCTAACTACAACAGTAGCAAAATACTAATGCAAGCAGTAGGAAGAAAGGCATAGGCGATATAGGAATGATCAAGGGGGGTTCGCTAGCCTTGCTGCTCTACGGCAAAGGACTGATCAGGAGGGTCGTAGATGTATCCGACAGCAGCGTCAGTCTCGGGGTCTACCGGTAAGAAGAGGGGGAAGAAACAATAAATAATAAAAACGGTGCAACACAATGCATGACATGGCAAGATGCAGGCTAGACATGAGCTAACGCAACACATGTGTCATAGACGGGTCGGAAGAATATCTGACGATATTTTCCAGGTCTCGGGCTACTACAGGACAAACTAGAAATGAAGGAAATGTTCCTTGTTTGTTATGCTAGGGACGCGTGACAGACGAATGGACCGTGTATCCGGGTTCGTCTCGGCCTGCTCATGAACTTTCATGTTGAAAATATTTTGATCTCACTTACGGATTATTTTATACTAATTTTTAAAGTTTTAGTCAATAATTAGGAATTAAAAACATATTTAAATAATTTAATAAAATGCTATTATGACATCAGCATGATGTCATGCTCACATCAGCAGTTGACTGATCAACTGACTAGAGGGTCCCGAGCGTCATAGACACAAGTTTTTAATTAAGATTAAATAGTAATTAATCAGATTAATTTAGTGGGGGACCCACGTGTCATACTCTAATTATTCTAATTACCCAATTAATTAATTAATTAAAATATATATTTATTTATTTAATAAAAACATTATTTTTTTTTATATTTAAATTTTCACTTTTCTTAAAAGAGGTTGTGGGGTCTCCCTGTCATAGACAGCGAGGGGGAAGTTGGCCCCACCGGTAAGTAGATTTAGGCCACATACACATGTTTACCCACAGATACATATCCATACAATTAACGTATACCACCATCTACCGACATACATACATACATATATCTCATACATACAAAATACATACGCAATACATTATTTATTTTTATTTCTTTCTCATCTCACAACTCCCACCTCTTTGTTTAACAAAGAACTCAACATCACACACAGAGGGACACATCTCCACGATCACCTACACGAACCTAACGGCGTCGGATCGGAACGCCGTTTGCCGGAACGGAACCGGGATGGTGCGAGGAAGCAAATGGTGGGAGGAGCCCGAGGAGGGGCTCACCGACGTTGACGAGAGGGCCCGGTGAAGCCGGAGTTCTCGGGAGGCTGATGTGACGGCGAGGAGGAGGATGAGGCGGTGACGGTGGTGACGCGGTTCCGGTGAGGACGACCGTCGGAGAGGCCTCTCGGAGGGGGCCGACCGGCATGATGAGGAGGAGGGGTCTCCCTGCCCGGTCCCTCCTGGACCGAGCGGGAAGAAGGGGTCGGCGCGACGGGGTGACCAGGGGGAGGCCTCGGTCGCCGGAGGGAGGAAGTGGGGCCGACGGGGGAATCGTTGGGGGGCTCTTGGAGGGAGAGGAGCCGAGGGGGTGGCTGGCTGTCGGTGGGAGGACCGAGCGGAGGAAGATGGCAGGGGCCGCTGGGGCGAGCTCGGTGGGGATCGGAGGGGATCCGAGGTGGAAGGCGAGGTGGGGAGAGATGTGGGCAGGGACTGGAGCCGAGGGAGAGGGCAGGGGGTCGTGGGGTTTCCTCACGTGGGGGAGGTGCGGGAGTCTTGCGGGGGGGGGGGCGGGGGGGGGGGGGGGGGTAGGTGGGATCGGCCCCCGTGAGGAGGTGTACCGAGAGGGAGAGGAGGGATCGGTGGGTGGGGTAGGTGGCGCGGTTGGTGGGTGAGGCTGGCGGCGGCAGGGAGCGGGGGGGAGCCGGGGGGTCTCGCTAGGGTTCAGCCCCCGTGTTGGGCCGGTGGGTGGTGGCCAGCTAGGCCACCACGCCTAGCTGGGCGAGGGGGGGTTTGGTCCTTTTTTTTTGTTGTTTCTTTTTCTTTTATTATATATATATATTTATTATTATTATTCCCTTACCATTTATTATATTTTAGTACTTTCTTTTATTCTATTTATTATATATATATATATAGCTTTCTGTTTTAAATATATGGTTATTGAAATAAATCTTAAAAAGCCCGGTTCACTTATATAATTCATTAGGGAATTTTTATATAACTCCCCCGACATTTTTATTTCAACCTTATAACTTTTCTCTTTGATTCTAAACTTAAGTCTTAAATTCGAACTGCTTCAAACAATCGCGAGATCAGTGATAGGAAACATGGTGACGTGGCATCCTTTGCATTGGTTTACTGTAGTTCAATTACAGGGATTACTGTAGCCCAATCCGGCGATGTCAGAACTCTCCCCTACTAACAAGAATTCTCGTCCCGAGAATTAAAAGGTAGAAAGAAAGAGCTCGAGGTATTCATCACGAAGATGATCTTCGCGTTCCCAAGTGACCTCATCTTCATAATGATTTGACCATTTCACTTTGCGGAACTTGGTGACTTTGCGACGAGTCTTACATTTAGCTCGGTCGAGAATGCAGACCGGATGTTCTCTATAAGAGAGGTTTTGTTGCAGTTGTAGCATATCATGATCCCCTATTCGAATAGGATTCTTGAAGCAGTGGCGGAGCTGAGACAGATGGAAGACATCGTGAACCTAGGAAAGATTTGACGGCACATCCAATTGACAAGCTACTTTTCCACGCCTTTCGAGAACAGTGAAAGGACCAATATAGCGAGGAGCTAACTTGCCCTTGATTACAAAACGGTGTGCGCCGCTCAATGGTGTGATACGAAGATATGTCTTTTCGCCAGGTTGATAGACCATATCCTGATGATGACGGTCATACTGACTTTTCTGACGGGACTGAGTAGACTTCAGATTCTCATGAATAATGCGGACTTGACCTTCATCGGGCTGGGATACATCCGCACTGGAGAGGGATCGGTCAATTGAACGATGGCTCTAGAATTTCATACGTAGCCAAGTTCACAGGATACTTTGGAGTCAAAGATGTACATGAGAGTCAGGTTTCAATCCTATGGAACTTTGGGTTATGGGTCCACCATGTGGGTCGAGAGTAGGCAGAGGGATAACATATTACATGGTCTTGGTAGCAAGACATGTCAGAGGATAGCCTGTCAGTTATGTTGGAACAACAGCGGTACCAAGGGCGGGGGACGAATAGGACCATTTTCCTGCTCGTTGAAACGAGGTGGACCAATAGCCAAGGCTCTCGTCCACCGACGGCTACCGGAATGTTATCCCCAATAGTAACAGGGTTTTACTGACAGAGTTGTTATATCGAGATTTTACCTAAGCAGGGAATCAACACTGCTTAGATAAGTTATGCCATAAGAAAGGTCAAACAGACCAATAGGAAGGAAAATGTGTTCACACACAAGTATCAAAGTATACCATTCCCGATGAAAACATAGATTATGGTATACATGATATGCCATTAAGTACTTAACCATTTAGATAAAGAGGCAAGAAGAATCATCATGTTTATTCATACCATGCGGTTTGGATAATTGATCAGGAACAATTTAGCATCGCGCTTCCAATGTTCCTGTTGAAATTTAAAGTACCACATCTGTGCTTTGGGTTAGTATCGACATGGCCATTAGGTAAGGGCCGGACCAATAGGCACACAAAGAGGATCCATGAGGAACAACTTATGAAATAAGTCATATAGTTTCTGAATGAAAGGATGGCGAATCTTTCATATGGAAGAATTTATAACGATAGGTCCTTCGGCCTGCTGTGCTAGACAAAACATCACCGTACCAGATTACATAATACCAAAGTCATAAATATTGGAAAATGTTCCAAACATCATATATGCCTGAGATTCAGATCTGATTGGTGTCAGGACACCTCAGGCTCAAGATGCCTGAGAAGAAAAATGAAGACGCAAGATCCTCACGGTATGAACTTCACAAGCAATCCTTGAATCGTGAGTTCGATTGTAAGACACATGAACACGATGTCAAGACATTCGTGCCCACGTGAAATTCTTATCTCAAAAGGCAATTGGGTTCTCATTTTGGGAACCATCATCGAGGATGACAAGGTTCCATCTGTAAGTCTGGATTAGCTCTTATGAAAGAACTTCTTTTCCTTGATCAAATCAGTCAGTAGCTTGGCGTGCTAAGAGAAATTATATGGAGTGTAGATAGTAAATCTTCAAAACATATAACACTTCGCACATGTGTGAATGATTTGGTATTTCCCAAGAGGAAGCAAAACAACACTTTCACTTATTCACGGCGGAAAGAGTGCACGTGAACTTTGGGAAAACACTTCTTATATCAAACATATCCTCCATGAGCTAGGCACAAACATAGTGCCTTCAAAAGTTTCATCACGAACCATGGAGAACTTGAGGGTGCGACCGATGGTCTCAGCAACAATCCCTCGTGATTTTGACAGGGACGAATTTCCAAAATTATAATATCAAGGAGATAGCATTTGTCAAATCAAATGGTATAGTGTCGTATGCTCGAGGGAACATAAACAATTAAACATTGGTAAAAGGGTGCACTCGGAAATACTGAGTGAATAGCACGACCAATGCTAAAATGATGAGTCAACACCCAACACACTAAGGAGGAAACAATCAGTTATTAACCTCAAGGTGATAGGGTTGACAAAAGTATTGGAATCACACATCCGAGTTCACTTGTCGGTATACCGGTTAGAAACAACTCGGGACCAAGAAATCAATGGTGATGGCGAGAGGTATTACTATATCAAGAATTCTTAAGACGTGTGCAATTCTCACAACATCCTTGACATAAAGATGATAATACTCCAGGTAGAAGATAACATAAGCTGAACAACAAGGAACTTAAGGGACAACACAAAACATGAACATGTTTGTGTTGGAGGGGAGGCAAACAAGGATGTTGATGATAATACAAATTATTGAGGGGCAAGGATGGTATTTCTCATCGTGCATTTGGTCGATACCCTGCAAGAGCTCGGAATGTTGATGATTATCACGACACATTTGTCGAGAAGCTTCATGAAGATGTAATCGTCAGCGACGACAACAAGCAAGGGAATGATGAAGCCAGAGGTTGTCGGAATCACAGATAAGACTGCTAGCTTAGAATTGAGATTGCCTTTCAAAACAACCAATATGATGTGGAAAGCTCGATGTAACTTAGTGCACTGTTGGAATCTTGTTCAAGGGATGAAGGACGTATTTAGCATGGTCAAGCTTTAGCATGACGATGATGTTGTAGCTTAACAGTTTGGAATGACATGATCGAGTACAAACTCATAAACAAGGAAGATTACTAAAAAGTTGTTGAATCGCAATGCATACTCGATTCAGTTATCGATGTACTCGCGTGTCCAACAACTTAAACACAAGGCAACTGGAATTAAGGAAAATATCATAGTTGATGAGGAGCTCACAAGAAGTTTCATAGCTTCGCGATATCCTCGAGCTACAAGGATTAATACTCGGAGGTAGATGAACTTTAAGGTTTGGACCAGTGTGTTGATCTGAAGAAGACAAGTACTTTAACTCGTCTGAGAATGAAACCAAGGTAGCACAACATGGTTGCAACCATGATTGCAAAGGACAAGATCACAAATACCATATTTAAACCAATGAATGATTATTGTTACGAGAAATTTCTATGATAGGATCAACATCGTTTCCATGGGCATGAACACAAAGTTCAAGGTCGACTCCCACTTCATAAATGCATCACCTGCCATTTATTCCTCGCCTTTGATCAGGTTGTAGCTTTGAAAGAACATTCGGCAAAACACCACAAGAGCAAGACTCGTGAAAACTCTTCGGGTCATATTGTTTTAGGAATGCATAGGTTCAACCCGTCGGGGCATCTTAGGAATATATACCATACACTCCAAGAGTAATTAACACATGCTTGAAGAGCATGGTTGACCAGGTCATAGGTTACAACTTATCAGAGGAAGAAGACACAATTCACCAATGGCATTACGTACCAGGGGAACAATATCACAATAATTTTTGAATGTAAAGGATGTCGTCGGATAATAACCCAACAACGGGTCTGGAGGCCCACAAGGACCTGATGTGAGTATCGGTACTCAATCAGAGGGAGATAGAATGCAATTCATCGGATTATAGAACATCTGAGAAATATCGATACCTAATTATCAAAGGAATTAAGATTTCCAGATTGGTGTATCACAAACAGATGCTCCGATTAAATACAAGTAAGCTGAATGGACTTAGATGGACAATCACTCAAGGTTGATTTGTCGAGATCCCACTCTGTGAGAAAGGACGTCTGAGCCGGAAGATAATTCATGAGTCGCAACAGATGATTGTGTGAATTCACCCCAAGGTAGAATCAATAAGATCATAGGAAGATCACAAGGGATTTTAATGAATACTGCTAGACATATGTATTTAACCATAATGCAAGCAGGTGAGGAAGGTCATGAACATTTGGCTACGTAGGATTTCGGAAGACCGAATAGTAATTCGGAGAGCTATCGAAATCCATGACAATTGACGATGGGCGAATCCCTGATAAGACAATTCGTTGCATCTCTTAAAAACAAGAGCATTAGGAAAGAAAATATGAATGACATTTGTATGCAGTCATTCATAAGGGTTGATGGAGGAAGGGAAATCGCAAGAGCGATGGGCACAAGTTCTCGAGAGAAACATCGGAGAGTACTATCGAAGTCTTCTGACGGATTAAGCCATCGTCTGGAATTACGGGGCTCTCCGGGAGGAAATATTTATGAGAACCTAATGTTAGAGTTAGTAAAATCTTTAACCCGAAAGAGAAGAGAGAGTAGAACCCATAGTATAGAAAAGAAGTAAAAGATACTAATACCACCCAATTGAGATATGGGCCCGTAAGCCAAAACATCGGTGTTAGTAAAGTTTTTCAAACACTAGACTCAACTTCGGCCAAGGAGTTGGAAAGGGGGCTACCTACAGGCAGTCGGCTCTGATACCAACTTGTGACACCCTCGGTTTAATCGTACGCTAATCATACACGCAACTGCGTACGATCAAACCCAAGGACTCACGGGAAGATATCACAACACAACTCTAGACACAAATAAAACAATATCAGTTCATATTACAAGCCGGGGATCTCGAGGGCTAGAATACGGAAGCTCGATAAACACACGAGTCAACGGAAGCAACAATATCTGATTACAGACATAAAACATGGGGTGCCTTAGATAAGGCTAGCACAAAAGATACAACGATCGAACGAGGCGAGGCCTCCTGCCTGGGAACCTCCTAACTACTCCTGATCATCAGAGGCCTCCACGTAGTAGTAGGCACCGTCGGGGTAGCAGTCATCGTCGGCGGGGACCTCCATCTCCTGGGCTCCATCATCTGGTAGCAGCAACGGATCAAGGGGGCAAAGGGGGAGCAAAGCAACGGTGAGTACTCATCCAAAGTACTCGCAAGTCTTACATCAAAACTATTCTAAGTATGCATCAGTATCAAAGAAGGGGGGTTTATATGTGGACTGAGTGCAGCAATGCGAGAATACAGGGAGAAGGCCTAGTCCTATCGAAGACTAGCATCTTCAGGGTCTTGCAGCAATAGACGAGAGTAGAACAGGGGTAACACAAAAATAGTCATATAGTTGCAGCAATATTAAAGTGAGGTCACGCCCACAGATCCTCCCTCGACTCCTTGCGAGGAAGCAATCCCGAGGCAACTAATTCCAGTTAAGTAACAATTGCAGTTGTATAAGATGAGGGCACAACTCCAAGTCGTCTTGTAACCGTGGACACGGCTATTCGAATAGTTAATTTTCATCCCTGCAGGGGTGCACCACATGTCCCGTCACGTTCGATAACACTCTGGCCGGACATACTTTTTTGGGTCCTGCCCGGCCTTGGAATATCGACACGTCGCAGCCCCACCTAAGACTAATCAGAGAGGCCAGCCCGCCGATCTAAATCCTAAGCGCAAAGGGTTCATGGGCCCAGTTCCCCTCCGCGCTCCTGCATGATGCGAGGGCGGCCGACGTTAGTCCTAGGATCCCTTAATCACAAGCGTGATGCATCTCGGGACCACTTGGGCGCGCGCCACTACGTTGCTGACATATGAAAAGCTTTGGCTGATACCGCGATGCCCAGTACCCATAATTCTTCCCGCGTAGCCGGTTAGTGCGAAAAGGTCTCCGACCAACCCAGATCAAAAACCCAAATCCGTTAACATTTTAATTAGACCAACGACACAATCTCGCGGGAATCCACTCGTCTTATAACTAATCACCAACGATCCCAGTAACATGGTCGAGTAACTGTGTGGTTGTAACATCGGGGGGAATCTGAGGTATCACCCTCGTTGGATTCCGAACGACGTATCCGTCAAGGTGGGCTTAGAGGAATCACCCTCGGGGGTCCCACACTTAAGGTGTTGCACGATAGAGGTGTCATCGAGAATGGTGAAAGAGGAATCACCCTCGATAACCACGACCGACTAGCTATACTACAGAGATATCATCAGGAGTACTTAGCGAGGTGTCACCCTCGGTACCCGATAGTATCTCTGTAGCGTCGTACAACTAAGGGGGGTGTATGTGATGTGTCAGGTCTGGCTCGTCAATCAGGGATCGAGATTTGAAAACAAGCGGGGCAACTGGACTAGGGGGTCAGAGGGGATGACTGCTCCACCTATACTAAGCAGATTTAAAGGTACGGGACTGAAAGTAGCAGTTCATCAAAAATAGGCTATGCGTCAGATATAGGAGCTAACTACAACAGTAGAAAAATACTAATGCAAGCAGTAGGAAGAAAGACATAGGCGATATAGGAATGATCGAGGGGAGTTTGCTTGCCTTGCTGCTCTGCGGCAAAGGACTGATCAGGAGGGTCGTAGATGTACCCCGCAGCAGCGCCAGTCTCGGGGTCTACTGGTAAGAAGAGGGGGAAGAAACAATAAATAATAGTAACGGTGCAACACAATGCATGACATGGCAAGATGCAGGCTAGACATGAGATAACGCAGCACATCTGTCATAGACGGGTCGGAAGAATATCTCACGATATTTTCTGGGTCTCGGGCTACTACCGGACAGACTGGAAACGAAGGAAATGTTCCATGTTTGCTATGCTAGGGACGTGTGACACACGAATGAACCGTGTATCCGGGTTCGTCTCGGCTTGCTGATCAACTTTCATGTTGAAAATATTTTGATCTCACTTACGGATTATTGTATACTATTTTTTAAGTTTTAGTCAATAATTAGGAATTAAAAACATATTTAAATAATTTAATAAAATGCTATTATGACATCAGCATGATGTGAGGCTCACATCAGTAGTTGACTAATCAAATGACCAGTGGGTCCCGAGCGTCATAGACACAAGTTTTTAATTAAGATTAAATAGTAATTAATCAGATTAATTTAGTGGGGGACCCACGTGTCATACTCTAATTATTCTAATTACCCAATTAATTAATTAAATAATATATCTATTTATTTATTTAAAAAAACATTATTTTTATTTTTATATTTTAATTTTCCCTTTTCTTAAAAGAGGTTGTGGGGCCTCCCTATCATAGACAGCGGGGGGAAGTTGGCCCCACCGGTAAGTGGATTTAGGCCACATACACATGTTTACCCACAGATACATATCCATACAATTAACGTATACCACCATATACCGACATACATACATACATACATACATACATACGTGCATCTAATACATACAAAATACATACACAATACATTATTTATTTTTACTTCTTTCTCATCTCACAACTCCCACCTCTTTATTTAACACAGAACTCAACACCACACACAGAGGGACACATCTCCACGATCACCTACATGAACCTAACGGCGTCGGATCGGAATGCCGTTTGCCGGAACGGAATCGGGACGGCGCGAGGAAGGAGATGGTGGGAGGAGCCCGAGCAGGGGCTCACCGACGTTGACGAGAGGGACCGGTGAAGCCGAAGTTCTCGGGAGGCGGAGGTGACGGAGAGGAGGAGGACGAGGCGGTGACGGTGATGACGCGGTTCCGGTGAGGACGGTCGCCGAAGAGGCCTCCTGGAGGGGGCCGACCGGCGTGACGAGGAGGAGGGGTCTCCCTGCCCGGTCCTTCCTAGACCGAGCGGGAGGAAGGGGCCGGCGCGACGGGGTGACCAGGGGGGAGGCCTCTATCGCCGGAGGGAGGAAGTGGGGCCAACGGGGGAATCGTTGGGTGGCTCTGGAAGGGAGAGGAGCCGAGGGGATGGCTGGCTGCCTGTGGGAGGACCGAGCGGAGCGAGATGGCAGCGGGCCGCGGGGGCAAACTAGGTGGGGATTGGAAGGGGTCCGAGGTGGGAGGCGAGGTGGGGAGAGATTCGGGCAGGGACTCGAACCGAGGGAGAGGGCAGGGGTAGTGGGGTTTCCTCATGTGGGGGGAGGTGCGGGAGTCTCGCGGGGAGGGGGGGGGGTAGGTTGGATCGGCCCTCATGAGGAGGTGTACCGAGAGGGAGAGGAGGGATCAGTGGGTGGGGTAGGTGGCGCGGTTGGTGGGTGAGGCTGGCGGCGGCACGGGAGCCGGGGGAGCCGGGGGTCTCGCTAGGGTTCGGCTCCCCTGTTGGGCCGGTGGGTGGTGGCCAGCTTGGCCACCATGCCCAGCTGGGCCACGGGGGTTTTGGTCCTTTTTTTGTTGTTGTTTCTTTTTCTTTTATTATTTATCTTTTTCATTATTATTATTCTATTACCATTTATTATATTTTTTAATACTTTCTTTTTATTTTATTTTATTTTATATATACAAATATATATATATAGCTTTCTGTTTTATTTATATGGTTATTGAAATAAATCTTAAGAAGCCCGGTTCATTTATATAATTCATTAGGGAATTTTTATACAACTCCCCTGACATTTTTATTTCAACTTTATAACTTTTCTCGTTTGATTTTAAAATTAAGTCTTAAATTCGAACTGCCTCAAGCAATCGCGAGATCAATGATAGGAAACACGGTGACGTGGCATCCTTTGCATAGGTTTACTGTAGTTCAATTACCGGGATTAATGTAGCCTAATCCGGGGATGTCACACCCTTTCTCGTGAATGATCATGAATAAACACATATCGAGGATATCACGCCTAGCATGGAAGATACTAGTCGCCCCTTGTCACCACATGAGCGGTTCGGACATGCAAAACAGATTATTTCTTGATGGTTTAGAGAGTGGCACATGCAAATTTACTTGGAACGGCACGTAGATACCGCATATAGGCAGGTATGGTGGACTCATATGGAACAACTTTGGGTTTATGGAACTTGGAACGGCACGTAGATACCGCATATAGGCAAGTATTCCCGCTTAGTACAAGTGAAGGCTAGCGAAAGATTCGAAAGCGGCCAACTAGAGAGCGACAACTGTTATCAAAATGCATTGAGATTAACCAACATTGAGTGCAAGCATGAGTAGGACATAAATCAGCATGAACACGAATATTGTAGAGGCTATGTTGATTTTGTTTCAACTACATGCGTAAACATGCGCCAAATCAACCCACTTGAATCATTCAAAGGAGGATACCATCCTATCATACTACATCATAATCATCTCAAAATTCATGTTGCCATCCAAGGCAAACCATTATAAGCTCCTAGCTAATTAAGCATGGCATCAGAAACTATGATCTCTAAGTTGTCATTGCAAACATGTTTCTCTCACAACAAAGTTGAATCTGGAACGATGAGCTAGTCATATTTACAAAAACAAAATAGATCGAGTTCATACCAGCTTTTCCAGGCTCAGTCACTTCATCATATATCATCATTATTGCCTTTCACTTGCACGACGAATGATGTGAACAATAATAAGAGTGCTCCTGCATTGGACTAAGCTGGAATCTGCAAGCAGACACAAAGGAGTAGACAAAGTAATATGGCTCTTTGACAGATAAACAGATATGCATGCGAGAGCCACTAAACATTGTAACCATGGTCTTCAACCTTGACCCAAAGAAAAACAAAAATATTTACACGGGAAAGCTCCCAACAAGCAAAAGAAGAACGAGAAATATTTTTGGGTTTTCTCGAACTAGACAAACACACCAGAAGAAAACGAGAAAAACAAATAAACTAGCATGGATGATACAGTGGCAAAGTGTTAACACCGACTAACAAAGTGGAAGTGTGAACAAGAATATAAAGTCGATGAGAAACACGTACTCCCCCAAGCTTAGGCTTTTGGCCTAAGTTTGTCTACTCCCAAGGAGGGAAATAACCGTCTCCGGGGTACTCCGGAGTGGATTGAGGGTGCCACTGCTGTGTGAGCTCCTCTGGCTCCCACTAATAAACTCGCATCTAGTACTCGACTGGTATCTCGGGCACGGGCGCCTTTGGTGGTGCTATGCCCCAATATGCGTAGATGTCCGAGGGCATAATAATGTACCTGCCTAGATGAAGATTGAACAAAGAAGGAGCAGGCAAAGTAATAGTATCACGAGTACCCTGACTAAATACCAGGTTATAAATCATCCTCTTATTTATATTTTTATCAAGAAAGTCATGGCGAACCATGCTATCATAATCTACATATCTCTCAGGAAGAAGAATCTCTTCTGCCTCGTGTAGTCTAATAGGTATCTCACAATGTCTGGCAAGACGGGTAGCATAGATACCTCCATAAACAACGCCTTCAGAACGGTTCGTGTTCAACCGTTGAGCTACTGTAGCGCCCAAGCTATAAGTTTTATCATTATAAAGGGCTTCGCGCAAAACCACAAGATCTGGGGAGCTAAGGGCCCCATCTTTCCCATGGCCAATCAAACATTTTCTCACGAATAATGAGAAGTACCGAAGCACGGGAAAATGTATGCTAGCAGCTCTAGCGCAAGACACTCCTCTCTCCTCTCCTACAGCAATAGTATCTATGAAAGCCTCCAAGTCCCATGGACGAGGTTCATGAATATCCCCAACATAAGGTAATTTGCAAACATTGCAAAAATCCTGAAGTGACATGCGCTGGGGGATATCATATAACTTGAACTCAACCATAGGAGGACTCTTCCTTGGATAGAAATTAAAGCTTTTCATGAAAACGTTAGTGAGGAGGAGGTATTGCGGACACTTATCTTCAACGAAGGCAGTAAGGCCTGCGTTCTCCACCAAGTAATAAAAGTCCTCATAAAGTTCGGTGGCGCGTAGGAACACATTGCTTGGCCACTCGCACGCTAGAACTTCTGCAACTCAGGGAACCGGATACTTGGGTTTCTTATTCTCATGTTCATCATCCTTGGGGTCACGTCTTGAAGAGCCTCTTAAGAACCTCCTCATCTTTTCCTTTTTCTAACTCTAAAAATTTCTGAAATTTTTAATGACTCTAAGGAAAAGTGAACAAGGCTCAACGAAACTCATAGCAACTACTCCAACAAGTGCCTAGAGGCCATATCACGCATCAAAACTACTTGAGACCAGCTCAAATTAGCATGCAAAGCTCAAGAACAGGGTCACCAAGGCAGCAAAAATACGCAACGAATAAGGCACTAGAGCAAAAACTAATTGGACCAATGGAGGAGTCACATACCAAGGAGCAATTTCCCCAAAACAGTTTGGTGAATGGGGCTTTGCACAAGGAGATCGAAAATCGCACCAAGAAGAGCAAGAACACGGGTTTGAGCTGCGGGATGATTTTTTCTTGAGGTAGGAGAAGAACATGGGAGCTAGAATAAGTGGAGTGGGGACACGTGGGCCCCACAAGCCTGGTAGGCGTGGCTAGGGGGGTTCCCGCGCCTCCAGGCCTTGTGGCCCACTAGTGCATCCCCCTGACTAGCTCACCGTCTCAGAATTTTTCAAAAATTCCAAAAAAAATCATACTTGATTTTCACGGCATTCGGAGAACTTCTATTTACACGACAATTTTCTATGGGACGCTAAAAGCAGAAAACAGGGAAAACTAAAGCTAAATCTATCATTTTTCTTCTAAGCAACCGAAGGTGAAAGCTTGGGACAGAGGTTTGTGACTCCGCGATTCATCCATCCCATGGTCATCAAAAGAAATCCATCAATGAGGTTGATCAAGTCTCCTGGAGGGGGTGATGCGGTTCCGGTGAGGACGGTCGCCGAAGAGGCGTCCTGGAGGGGGCCGACCGGCGTAACGAGGAGGAGGGGTCTCCCTGCCCGGTCCCTCCTAGACCGAGCGGGAGGAAGGGGCCGGTGCGACGGGGTGACCAGGAGGGAGGCCTCGGTCGCCGGAGGGAGGAAGTGGGGCCAACGGGGGAATCGTTGGGGGGGCTCTGGAAGGGAGAGGAGCCGAGGGGGTGGCTGGCTGTCTGTGGGAGGACCGAGCAGAGGGAGATGGCAGCGGGCCGCGGGGGCGAGATCGGTGGGGATTGGGAGGGGTCCGAGGTGGGAGGCGAGGTGGGGAGAGATCCGGGCAGGGACTGGAACCGAGGGAGAGGGCAGGGGTAGTGGGGTTTCCTCACGTGGGGGGAGGTGCGGGAGTCTCGCGGGGGGGGGGGGGTAGGTTGGATCGGCCCTCATGAGGAGGTGTACCGAGAGGGAGAGGAGGGATCGGTGGGTGGGGTAGGTGGCGCGGTTGGTGGGTGAGGCTGGCGGCGGCACGGGAGCGGGGGGAGCCGGGGGGTCTCGCTAGGGTTCGGCCCCCCCTGTTGGGCCGGTGGGTGGTGGCCAGCTGGGCCACCATGCCGAGCTAGGCCACGGGGGTTTTGGTCCTTTTTTGCTGTTGTTTCTTTTTCTTTTATTATTTATCTTTTTTTATTATTATTATTCTATTACCATTTATTATATTTTTTAATACTTTATTTCTATTTTATTTTATTATATATATATATAGCTTTCTGTTTTAATTATATGGTTATTGAAATAAATCTTAAGAAGCCCGGTTCATTTATATAATTCATTAGGGAATTTTTATACAACTCCCCCATCATTTTTATTTCAACTTTATAACTTTTCTCGTTTGATTTTAAACTTAAGTCTTAAATTCGAACTGCCTCAATAAATCGCGAGATCAATGATAGGAAACAAGGTGACGTGGCATCCTTTGCATAGGTTTACTGTAGTTCAATTACCGGGATTAATGTAGCCTAATCCGGGGATGTCACACCCTTTCTCGTGAATGATAGTGAATAAACACATATCGAGGATAACACGCCTAGCATGGAAGATACTAATCACCCCTTGTCACCACATGAGCGGTTCAGACATGAAAAACAGATTATTTCTTGATGGTTTAGAGAGTGGCACATGCAAATTTACTTGGAACGGCAGGTAGATACCGCATATAGGTAGGTATGGTGGACTCATATGGAACAACTTTGGGTTTATGGAAGTGGATGCACAAGCAGTATTCCCGCTTAGTACAAGTGAAGGCTAGCGAAAGACTTTGAAGCGACCAACTAGAGAGCGACAACTGTTATCAAAATGCATTGAGATTAACCAACATTGAGTGCAAGCATGAGTAGGACATAAATCAACATGAACATGAATATTGTAGAGGCTATGTTGATTTTGTTTCAACTACATGCGTAAACATGCGCCAAATCAAGCCACTTGAATCATTCAAAGGAGGATACCATCCTATCATACTACATCATAATCATCTCAAAATTCATGTTGGCATCCAAGACAAACCATTATAAGCTCCTAGCTAATTAAGCATGGCATCAGAAACTATGATCTCTAAGTTGTCATTGCAAACATGTTTCTCTCACAACAAGTTGAATCTGGAATGATCAGCTAGTCATATTTACAAAAACAAAATAGATCGAGTTCATACCAGCTTTTCCAGGCTCAGTCACTTCATCATATATCGTCATTATTGCCTTTCACTTGCACGACGAATGATGTGAACAATAATAAGAGTGCTCCTGCATTGGACTAAGCTGGAATCTGCAAGCAGACACAAAGGAGTAGACAAAGTAATATGGCTCTTTGACAGATAAACAGATATGCATGCGAGGACCACTAAACATTGTAACCATGGTATTCTACCTTGACCCAAGGAAAAAAACTATTTACACGGGAAAGCTCCCAACAAGCAAAAGAAGAACGAGAAATCTTTTTGGGTTTTCTCAAACTAGACAAACACACGAGAAGAAAACGAGAAAAAAAAATAAACTAGCATGGATGATACAGTGGCAAAGTGTGAACACCGACTAACAAAGTGAAAGTGTGAACAAGAATATAAAGTCGATGATAAACACGTACTCCCCCAAGCTTAGGCTTTTGGCCTAAGTTTGTCTACTCCCAAGGAGGGAAATAACAGTCTCCGGGGTAGATTGGAGTGGATTGAGGGTGCCACTGCTGTGTGAGCTCCTCTGGCTCCCACTGATAAACTGGTGTCTGGTACTCGACTGGTAGCTCGGGCATGGGCGCCTGTGGTGGTGCTATGCCCCAATATGCGTAGATGTCCGAGGGCATAATAATGTACCTGCCTAGATGAAGATTGAACAAAGAAGGAGGAGGCAAAGTAATAGTCTCACGAGTACCCTGACTAAATACCAGGTTATAAACCATCCTCTTATTTATATTTTTATCAAGAAAGTCATGGGGAACCATGCTATCATAATCTACATATCTCTCAGGAAGAAGAATCGCTTCTTCCTCGTGCAGTCTAATAGGTATCTCACAATGTATGGCAAGATGGGTAGCATAGATACCTCCATAAACAACGCCTTTAGAACGGTTTGTGTTCAACCGTTGAGCTACTATAGCGCCCAAGCTATAAGTTTTATCATTATAAAGGGCTTCGCGCAAAACCACAAGATCTGGGGAGCTAAGGGCCCCTTCTTTCCCATGGCTAATCAAACATTTTCTCACGAATAATGAGAAGTATCGAAGCACGGGAAAATGTATGCTAGCAGCTCTAGCGCAAGACACTCCTCTCTCCTCTCCTACAGCAATAGTATCTATGAAAGCTTCCAAGTCTCGTGGACGAGGTTCATGAATATCCCCAACATAAGGTAATTTGCAAACATTGCAAAAATCCTGAAGTGACATGCG
The DNA here is from genome assembly GCF_904849725.1 of Hordeum vulgare subsp. vulgare. Lineage (NCBI taxonomy): Eukaryota > Viridiplantae > Streptophyta > Magnoliopsida > Poales > Poaceae > Hordeum > Hordeum vulgare. Next base: position 437,525,687 of record NC_058522.1, on the reverse strand, counting down.
CTGGGGGATATCATATAACTTGAACTCAACCATAGGAGGACTCTTCCTTGGATAGAAATTAAAGCTTTGCATGAAAACGTTAGTGAGGAGAAGGTATTGCGGACACTTATCTTCAACGAAGGCAGTAAGGCCTGCGTTCTCCACCAAGTAATAAAAGTCCTCATAAAGTTCGGTGGCGCGTAGGAACACATCGCTTGGCCACTCGCACGCTAGAACTTCTGCAACTCAGGGAACCGGATACTTGGGTTTCTTCTTCTCATGTTCATCATCCTGGCGGTCACGTCTTGAAGAGCCTCTTAAGAACCTCCTCATCTTTTCCTTTTTCTAACTCTGAAAATTTCTGAAATTTTTAATGACTCTAAGGAAAAGTGAACAAGGCTCAACGAAACTCATAGCAACTACTCCAACAAGTGCCTAGAGGCCATATCACGCATCAAAACTACTTGAGACCAGCTCAAATTAGCATGCAAAGCTCAAGAACAGGGTAACCAAGGCAGCAAAAATACGCAACGAATAAGGCACTAGAGCAAAAACTAATTGGACCAGTGGAGGAGTCACATACCAAGGAGCAATTTCCCCAAAACTGTTTTGTGAATGGGGCTTTGCACAAGGAGATCGAAAATCGCAGCAAGAAGAGCAAGACACACGGGTTTGGGCTGCGGGATGATTTTTTTCTGGAGGTAGGAGGAGAACATGGGAGCTAGAATAAGTGGAGTGGGGACACGTGGGCCCCACAAGCCTGGTAGGCGCGGCCAGTGGGTGCCCGCGCCTCCAGGGCTTGTGGCCCACTAGTGCATCCCCCTCACTAGCTCTCCGTCTCAGAATTTTTCAAAAAATCCAAAAAAATCATACTTGATTTTCACGGCATTCGGAGAACTTTTATTTAGAGGACAATTTTCTACGGGACGCTAAAAGCAGAAAACAGGGAAAACTAAAGCTAAATCTATCATTTTTCTTCTAAGCAACCGAAGGTGAAAGCTTGGGACAGAGGTTTGTGACTCCGCGATTCATCCATCCCATGGTCATCAAAAGAAATCCGTCAATGAGGTTGATCAAGTCTCCTTGACAAACTTTTTCGAATCGCATAAAAAGAACGGAGAATTTTCGAATAGTCACTAGGTTACCTCAATGGGGATGTGCATATCCCCAACAAGCAAATCATACTTCATCTTAACAGTAGGTATATGGCATTCAAAGCTCCCAATAAGAATCTATGAAGTTTTTTCAATAGCATTGATGCAATGTACTCGATCTGTTTCTTCGGGAAGTGCACCATATGCTCATTACCATTGACATGGAAAGTGACATTGCCTTTGTTGCAATCAATAACAGCCCCTGCAGTGTTTAAAAAGGGTCTTCCAAGGATGACCGCCATGGCATCATCCTCGGGAATATCCAGAATAACAAAGTCTGTTAAGATAGTGACGTTAGCAACCACAACAGGCACATCCTCGCAAATGCCGATAGGGAAAGCAGTTGATTTGTCGGCCATTTGCAAAGAGATTTCAGTGGGTGTCAACTTATCCAGTTCAAGTCTACGATAAAGAGAGAGAGGCATAACACTAACACCGGCTCCAAGGTCGCATAAAGTAGTTCTAATGTAGTTTCCTTTAATGAAGCAAGGTATAGTGGGCACTGTGGGACCACCTAGTTTCTTAGGAGTTCCACCCTTGAAGGTATAGTTAGCAAGCATGGTGGAAATCTCAACCTCAGGTATCCTCCTCTTATTAGTCACAATATCCTTCATGTACTTAGCATACGGAGACATTTCGAGCGTATCTGTCAAACGCATTTGCAGAAAGACAAGTCTAATCATTTCAACAAATCGCTCAAAATCCTCATCATCCTTTTTCTTGGATGGTTTGGGAGGAAAGGGCACGGGTTTCTGAACCCATGGTTCCCTTTCTTTACCATGCTTCCTAGCAGTGAAGTCGTTCTTATCATATCTCTTATTCTTAGGTTGTGGGTTATCAAGATCAATTGGTTCAATCTCCGCATCCTTATCATTGCTAGGTTGAGCATCATCATGAACACCACTGTCGATATTATCATTAGGCTCATGTTCATCACCAGATTGTGTTTCGGCATTAGAAATGGAGATATCCTTTGGATTCTCACGCATAACAACAACAGGGTTGCTAGCGTGCAAGTTCCTATCATCTTTCTTTTTCTTTCTAGGGTGACTAGGTGCATCGGTGCTAACTCCTTGAGAATCTTGTTCAATTCTCTTAGGATGACCCTCGGGATACAAAGGTTCCTGGGTCATTCTACCGCCTCTAGTGACAACTCTGACAGAATTTTCATTCAACTCATTGAGCAAGTCATTTTGAGCCTTAAGTGCTTGTTCTACTTGAGTAGTAACCATAGAGGCATGTTTACTCAAGAGCTTAAGATCATTGACGTTTCTGTCCACACAAGCACTTAAATGACTAAGCATACGAGCATTATGTTCCAATTGTCTGCTAACATAATCATTGAAACTCTGTTGTTTGGCAACAAAGTTATCAAATTCATCCAGGCATCAGCTAGCAGGCTTATCAAAAGGAATATCACTCTCATTGAATCTACGAAGAGAATTTACCTCTACCACGTGTATCGGGTTATCAAGACCATGGATCTCTTCGATAGGTGCTAGATTTTTGACATCTTTCATAGATTTCTTAGCTTCTTGCATATCTTCAGGACTGAGGAATAGAATACCTCTTTTCTTTGGAGGTGGTTCGGGAATAGTCCAAGCATTCTCATTGCACAAGATATTATTCAATAAGATCTCAGCTTGTTCTATAGTTCGTTCCCTAAAAACACAACTAGCACAACTATCTAGGTGGTCCTTAGAAGCATCGGTTAGTCCATTATAGAAGATATCAAGTATTTCATTCTTCTCAAAAGGGTGATCGGGCAAAGCATTCAACAGCTGGACAAGCCTCCCCCAAGCTTGTGGGGGGCTCTCTTCTTCAACTTGCGCAAAGTTGTATATTTCCTGCAAGGCAGCTTGCTTCTTATGGGCAGGGAAATATTTTTCAGAGAAGTAGTAGATCATATCCTGGGGGCTATGCACACAACCAGGAGCAAGAGAAGTGAACCAAGTCTTAGCATCATCCTTTAGCGAGAAAGGAAACAGCTTAAGGATATAGTAGTGGCGGATCTTTTCCTCACTCGTGAATAGGGTGGCTATATCGTGCAGTTTGGTAAGATGTGTTACAACCGTTTCAGACTCATAACCGTGAAAAGGATCAGATTTGACCAAAGTGATTAACTCAGGGTCGACAGAGAATTCATAATCCTTATCGGTCACAAAGATAGGCGAAGTAGCAAACTTCGGGTCGTATTTCATCCTAGCGTTCAAAGATTTTTCTTTCCACTTGCGTAGTAATTTCTTAACATCATAACTATCCTTACAAGCAAGAAAGTCCTCAACTATCTCTCCCTCCATAACATAACCCTCAGGCTTATCAGGCAATTCATATCTAGGAGAGCTAGTTCTAACAGGCGAAATAGCAGGTTCTACTTTAATAATCTCAGCAGTTTCAGAAGTATCATCCCATCTAGCAGCAACTCTAGCAATTTGTGCATCAAGGAATGCACCTAGTGGCAAAGCAGTATCAAGCATAGCATCATCACAAGCATGATGGACAGCAGAAGTAGCATCATCAAGCACAGGCGAGAAATCAAAATTTCAAGCAGGAGGTGGTGTCGCAAACTTACTCATAACTGAAGGTGAATCAAGTGCGGAGCTAGATGGCAGTTCCTTACCTGTCCTCGTAGTTGAGGTCAAGACTTTAGTTTTTGGATCTTTCGGATTCCTCATAGTGATCAGCACACATAAATCCCAAGTGACTCACAGAATAGTATTATGCCTCCCCGGCAACGGCGCTAGAAAAAGGTCTTGATAACCCACAAGTATAGGGGATCGAACAGTTTTCGAGGGTAGAGTATTCAACCCAAATTTGTTGATTCGACACAAGGGGAAGCCAAAGAATATTCTCAAGTATCAGCAATTGAGTTGTCAATTCAACCACAGCTGAAAGAGTTAGTATCTGCAGAAAAGTATCAGTAGCAAAGTAGTGTGATAGCAACAGTAGCAACAGTAACAGTAGCAACAGTGAAAGCAATAGCGACAGAGTAACAGTAGCAGCAGTGACAGCATTAGTGGCAGAGTAACAGTAGCAGCAGTGACAGCAGTAGCGACAGAGTAACAGTAGCAGCAGTGACAGCAGTAGCGTCAGAGTAACGTAGCAAGGACCAGTAGGAAAAACTCGTAGGCATTGGATCGGTGATGGATAATTATGCTGGATGGTATTCATCATGCAACAGTTATAACACGGAGAGATATTTAACTAGCTCCAGTTCGTCAATGTAATGTAGGCATGTATTCCATATGTAGTCATACGTGCTTAGGAAAAAGAACTTGCATGACATCTATTGCCCATCCCTCTCGTGGCAGCGGGGTCCTAATGGAAACTACGGGATATTAAGGTTCTCCTTTCAATAGAGAACCGGAACAACGCATTAGCACTTGGTGAATACATGAACTCCTCATACTATGGTCATATCCGGGAGTGGTTCCAGCTATTGTCACTCCGGGGTTGCCGGGTCATAACACATAGTAGGTGACTACAACTTGCAAGATAGGATCTAGAACACACATATATTGAGGAGAACATAATAGGTTCAGATCTGAAATCATGGCACTCGGGCCCTAGTGACAAGCATTAAGCATGGCAAAGTAGTAGCAACATCAATCTCAGAACATAGTGGATACTAGGGATCAATCCCCGTCAAAACTAACTCGATTACATGATAGATCTCATCCAACCCACCACCGTCCAGCAAGCCTACGATGAGATTACTCACGAACGGTGAAGAGCATCATGGAATTGGCGATGAAGGAAGGTTGGTGATGACGATGGCGATGATCTCCCCTCTCCGGAGCCCAGAACAGACTCCAGATCTGCCCTCCAGAGGAAGAACATGAGGTGGCGGTGCCTCCGTATCGTAAAACGCGATGAACTTTTCTCCCTGATTTTTTCGGACGGAAGGGACTAAATAAAGGTGGAATTGGAGGCGGTGGAGCTCCATGGGCCCCACAAGCCTGTTAGGCGCGGCCAGGGGGCGCGCCTGGTGTGCTTGTGGGCTCCACGCTCCACTTCTCCGGTTGATTCTTGCGCTTGTATTTTTTATATATTCCACAAAAAATCCTCGTAAATTTCCAGGTCATTCCGAGAACTTTTATTTCTGCGCAAAAACAACACCATGGCAATTCTGCTGGAAACAGCGTTAGTCTGGGTTAGTTCCATTCAAATCATGCAAACTAGAGTCCAAAACAAGGGCAAAAGAGTTCGGAAAAGTAGATACGACGGAGATGTATCAAGGCCACCCGCAACCAAGCGGCGGGCCTCTCCAGTTTCGGGGACTACTGTCGGGGGGATAACCCTGGGGTAGGCTCAACGAGCCTGCTCCTTTACCTTCAACCCAGAAGGAATGACCAAAACAATTCTACAAGGCCCAAGTCCCCTGGCAGGCTAGGAAACACGTACCGGCTGGGGGCGAGGCGGCCAACTCTCTGGTCGGCCAGGAAGCACCTGCCGGCTAGAGGCAAGACAGCTACCTCTCCCTGGTCGCCTAGGCCAAGCCAGCCGGCTAGGGACGAGGCGGCCATGCCCAGGCCGGCTAGTCGAGCAGGCTAGCCGGCTGGGGATCACAAGTCACATCAGATTGTAGGTCATGGGGAGACCCTACGATTAAAGGTGTCTACGCGTCAGCAAAGGTACTGGATTAGAGTGCACGACGGGTACCAGCGTCGGCGGCCACGCCGCTGACCTCCCCCGGCTCTGATCCATCACCCTGCACAGTGTCAGCCCGTCAAACTCCCACTCCATTACTTCACTCGGCGTGGGAACAGTGGAGGCGGACGTATTGTCTGCCCATGACGAATCTCGCTAGAAGACGCCGGATGTACCATACGCGTCATGCGTCAACCTTACACGAGAGCCTCATTGGCTAGCCGGCGGGTCCCACCGCCAGACGGGACCTCGCAGTCGGCGGGGCCCTCAAGCGACAAGACAAGACCCCCGGGGGCCCCCTGGCCAGCCGGCGAGGCTGCCAGCCGGGTCCCACTCTTGTACCCTTTAACCATATTGTAGGTCGGTGGGGCTGTCTATAAAACCCCCCAGCCCCCCTCCATGTAGAGGATCGGTCAACTCATAAGACACACCAACCACATAGGAGAGGCAGAGTCGAGCCGGCTACTCCTTCTTCCTCTTCCCCGATACAGCTCTAGGAGCAACTTGTAATCCCATCCATATACATCTTACACTCCGGCAGGACTAGGGGTATTATCTCTACGGAGAGCCCTGAACCTGGGTACATCGTGCGTTCCATTCTTGTACCAACCTCGCCCCCAGCGCCCTCCGGTGTCACTTCGGTTCCTACCATCTATAGCCTACCCATGGCTTATGGTGTGAGTATTCACCGACACCGCTACTAAGAGTACCTCTAGTAGATAGTCTATATTGATTGGAAGTGTTCTTCATACCTCGAGCTCACATGAGCTCGAGTGAACATCAAAAACTACTACTTATTATTTTTATTTTTATTATTATTATTATTATTGTTGTTGTTGTTGTAGCAAACATTGACAAAATTATAGGAGTGAAAAGCTGGGAACGGAGTTGCAAAAGGAGAAGCGCTTAAGCAACTAAAATGATCATGTGAGTGTCGTTGTAGATGACATTCCAAATTTTGGAACGTAGGAGGATGAGAATTAGAGAGACGATAAAACAACAAGGACAGTGATAAGGGGAGAAAAGGAAGACAGTAGGAGCAAACATTATTGTAGGAATGTCTAGCAATGATGGACGCCAAATGGGCATCAATGACAAGCTTTGGGCTTAGCTGCGGCCGCCACTACTCGAGCATATCGACACTCTCTCTTAACTTCAATTCTTTTTGCGGAACTGTTGGTTCGAGTATGGGTATGAGTGTATTTTTCTATTTAAAGGGTTGTTGCACTGGGAATTTCCTAGGTGGCGCACGTCCGTAGAAATGTCCACATGTCGGACACGTGCAAGCAAGCTAGAGCTGTTCTGGGCATGACATTAGCTATTATAATACGTTCTCGAAAGTGCTATTATGAGCTCGAGCTCAAATGCTCTTGGATGAACAGTAAAATCCGAAAAAAAAATAGTAAAATGTTTTAAAAAATTTTAAAATTTTATGAAAAGAAACATTGATGTTTTTCCTGGAGGTGTAGACAAAATAAAACAAAATTAATGCTTCAAAATGATTCCAAAAACACTATTTTTTAAGCATTATTTTTGTTTTCTTGACCACCCCTCCATAAATGTGATTTCATCATGATATTTTGCACACGGGTAGAAAAAATATCAATGTTTCATTTTCCCAAATTTTAGAATTTTTTTTTTGATTTATTTTACTGTTCATTAGGGAGTATATGAGCTCGAGCTCATATACTCCATGTCCGTTCTATCATCCCTTCTATAAGCTTTATGTCCAATTTACTATTGATTATGGACCTTCTAGTTCGTTCTACACCAGGTTTTTTTCTTTTTTCTCTTCTTGTAGTTTAAGAGGAAGTTTCTAAAAATGTTCAAATACTTTTTGAAACTTTCGTAATAAATGTTTATGCTTTTTTAATGTTTGAAAATTTCATGAAAATGATTAAAATGTATGTGTTCCTTAAAAAATGTTTTCGTTTTAAAACTTAAAGAATTTCTGACTTTTCAAAAAAATGTTTATATTTCATTAATATATTTTGTTGTTCAATAATTATTTTCAAAAATTTGAATTTTCATGTTTGAAAATCCAGTTTATCATCCTTTATCCAAAATCCAAAAGTGACAAAAAATTGAAAAAACCGACTCGATTCCCTACAATGTCAAGTCGTATGACACCTGATTTTGATAGGGACACTGCTCTGCGTCGGCGTGCCGACTGAAACTTTTAATCTGCCGCACGCGGGCCGCCCAATCCGCCGGATTGGATCCGAATTGACCGTCAGATCTGTCCATACAGCAAAAGTAAGCAGTGAATCGAGTCCACATATGCAGCAAAAATATGGTTGTAGCACAAAAATATCAACGTTGTCGTAGCAAGAAAACGACGCTGATGATACGTGGTAGAAAAACAAAATGTGGGTTGTAGCAAAATAATCCGGTGAACACTGGTTGCAACTCCGACGAACGTGTATGCAACTGCTTTAGTGAACGGTTGTAGCAAATATTGATACCGGTTGTAAAATCAACACCGGTTGTAGCAAAAATCAAACGTTGGTTGTAGCGAAAAAATCCAACAAACTCGGGTTACAACCAAACGTGGATGTAGTTCTTTTAACGGATAAATTGTAGCCGATTTAAACGATTATAGCCAATTTAAACGCTGGTTGCAGCAAATTTGAACGGAAAAATGTTGCATGGTTGGGCCAGCTATGCGCGCGGGTAGCGTGTGACCAACCGAACTGTTCGGTCGGCGCGCCGGCTCCAAACATTTCCCTTTCGGTAGAGAGGATTGTGTTGGCCCAGTCAGAGGGACCGCCTTCTGCGAAACGGCATAATGTTGAGGGAGCTCCTACCTGTCGCATTCTGCGTCAGGGAGTCACTCGGGCGCACAGGATGGTCGTCCGACTGCCGGCCCAGTTTTTTCCATTTTTTCTATTTTCTTCTGTTTCTTATATTCTTTTTCTCTTTATTTCCTTTCTTTTTTCCTTTTTGGTTCCTTTCTTCTTTACTTTTTGTTTCTCTTTCATTTTTTTTGTAAAACCGAACAAATCTTGAATTTCCAAATCATTTTTTGAAACTATAAATATTTTCTAAAACGGAGAACAAATGTGAAAGCGCAAACAAATTTATAAAGTCAAAACATTTTTTGAATCTTGAAACAAATTTTGAAACTATGAAGAATTTTGGAAAATCCAAAACAAATTTGGAAGCGCAAACAATTTTTTAAAGGAAGAACATTTTTTAAATCTTGGGAACAAAATTTTGAAACGGAGAAATTTTTTCAAAAACCTTGAACAAATTTGGAAGCGCGTACAATTTTTGAAAGCACGAGCATTTTTTGAATCTTGAGAACTTTTTTAAATGAGAACAGTTTTGAAAACTTCTAAACAAATTCGTAAACGCGAACAATTATTAAAAAGACATACATTTTCTAGAAGACAAGATTTCTACTTTTTAGAAACAAGAACATTTCTAAAATTACTAAACGACAATTTGTTGAAATATGTAACATTGTTTGGAATCAAGAACATTTTTTGAAATTTAAGAATAGTTTTTGAACATGAACTTGATTAACAATTTAACAATTTTTTGATATTTCGAATATGTTTTGAAAATATTGAACATTTTTTGAACATACCGATCATTTACTTAAAATACCGAACGTTAGTTTAGAAAACCGAACATTTTTTGAAAATCTCATACATTTTTAAAAGTTATGAATGTTTAAGAAAAACGACAACTTTTTTCAATGTTCTTTCATGTTTTTTTTGTTTTTTCTTTATTTTTATATTTTATTTATACATCCAAATATTGTAAATAAATATATTACAAAAATTATTTACATACAACATTGAAAAAAATATTAACTAATATTTCGAAAATGTTAAATTTGTATAAAGAAAATATTTCTCATATATACGAAACATATATACAATATGTGTGAAAAAGTTGATCAGATATTTGAAAACTGTTAATCATGTATTTGGAAAATGTATTTAAAAATATTAACCAAGCATTTCAAAAAATAAAAAATATGTATATAAAAATGTTATGCAATATTTTAAAATTGTTAATCATGATTTGAAAAAATAATCTTGTACTTGGAAAATGCTAATAAATTAGTTGAAAAAATGTAAAATGTGCATATAATAAATGTTAACCTTGTACTAAAAATAATAATGCTGTGTTTGATAATCGAGCATTTTAAATGTGCAGAAAAAGATACAAACATATATTCTAAAAATTTAAATCTTGTACTAGTGTTAAACATGTAATAGAGAAAATATTAGTTATATACCACAAAGGTCAAGTGTGTACGAGAAAAAGTTAACTTATAAAATATAAGTTTGCAAACACTGTTAATCATGTAATTAAAAAATATTAACAATGTATATAAAACAGTTTTTAGATATATGTAAAAAATGTAGAATATGTACTTAAAATATGTTAACCTGTGGTGAACCAAAAATAACCGGCGTAAAACGACAAAAACAAATAAAGGTAAAGGAAACCCAATAAAATTAAAAAAGAAAAGCAAGGGAGCGAAAAAAATGATAAACCCCAAGACACTAATTCAATTATCCCTCCGTTCGGAAATACTTATCATATGTATCTATATGTATTTAAGTTTTATATACATTTATTTTTATACATTTATACGGCAAGTATTTCCACATGGAGGGAGTAGAAGAGAAACAAAGAAACCCTGAGAAGCAAACAAGGGAAAGAAAGAAAAACCGTAAAACCAAGAAAAAACAAACAACCTAAAAAATTCAAAAAACGAAAGCAAAAAATAATGAAAACTGATAAAAAATAATGAATAAAAAGATAAAATCAATGAAAACCAAGAAAGAAACAAAATAACGATGGAAAGTAAAGATAACAGAAAAACCAAAATCAAATTTTTGAAGAAAAACTAAAAATGTTACTAAAGTCTACGAAAAGTGTGCAATATGTATACATAAGTTAAAACATATGTTCGATGAATGTTAGTCATTTACTTAAAATGTTAAACTTGTGCAAAACAAATTTATGGTTTATACGAGGAACATATAATGTGTATGAATAAATCTATACCTGATAATAAAGTGACTATTGCTTTTGACGGTATATCGTTAAAATTGTTCCCAAAATTTTAAAATATTACCCACTGATCCACCTAAAATGATAAAAAAAACACAGGCGAATCCCTGCCTCGGCCGGCTATCCAACGGGGAACGTACTATAATGCGCTTTCATACACAGAGAAGACAAAACGTACCAATTCGGCCTGGTCCATGTACAGAAGTACTATTTTTAAATTTTACCTTTTATTTTTCTCTTTCCTTTTTCGTCTTAGTTTATTCTGCTTTAAATAACTTGAACTGAAAAAAGTTTAAAGAATAAAAAAATAACATGATAAAATGATAATTTTTCAAAAAATGCTTAATAATTCATAAATGTTAATAAATTCAGAAAATGTTCACAATTTAAAAACATGTCCGTCTATAAAAAATGTTTGCAATTTTGAAAAAAAATTATCATAAAATTATAAAATGTTCATAAGTTTTTAAATACCGTGTATTAAAAAATACTAATGAATAATGAAATGCAACAGAATTTCGCCAATTCAAAAAATATTGATTAACTAAAAAAATCATGAAAGTTAGAAATTTGTTCGTGACTTACAAAACAATTTATCGATTCATAAAATGTTTCGCTGACTCAGTAATGATCATGCAATTAAAAATATATTCGTTAAATCAAAAATATATTGGTGAATTTCAAAGATTGTTCCACCAATTTCCAAAAAAAAATGTTTGTCAATTCTAGAAATGTTTACCTGTACAAGAAAAATATTTTTCAAAACGTTCTATTTTATTTATAAAATTTTGCAAATAATTTAGAATGTTCATGAATTCAAAATATTTCATGATTTTAGAAAATATTTAAAATTTTGTAAAAATGTTCACGAAATAACATATTCACGATTTCAGGTATGTTCACGAGTTCAAAAAATTCTCATGATTTCCAAAAATTGCACGATTTCATGAAAATGAGGGTGATAATGCATCTCGGTGATGGAGAAGAATATGTCCATAGCCATTGAAGATTATGAGTTTTTTCTTTCGTTGCAGCGCATGGGTCGTTGCTAGTATAGACATCACATATATAATTTGAACAATTGATGGTCATTTATTTGAAAATGTTAAAAGTGCACAAAAAACCATATGGACAACAACAAAAAACCTTTCGTGCCAAACAAATTAGGGTAGGCTAGAGATAAAACACATAATATCTCGTGACCACCTCATTGTTCTCGTACATGGATAGCAAGTTTCCATGCATCCATGTCCATGGCTAGTTCTTTGATGATACTCGACTCCTTGAAAACTCTTTTTACGAACTCCTTCCATGGCGAGTTTGGTCTACCGCAATATGTTTTTATATTATCAACACGCTTTAGCCATGTTATATGCACTAGAGATTCTAGAGGCCTGCACTGAATATGCTCAAACTATGTGAGACCATGTTGGACAATGCTCTATTCAGCCGGTGTTACCCAACTATCTCGTATATCATCATTCCAGACTCGGTCCTTCCTTGTGTGGCCACACATTCATATCAACATGTGCATCTTCACCACACCTAGCTGTTGCACATGTCGCTTTTTAGTTGGTCAACACTCAGCGACATACAAAATTGCTAGTAGAACAGTTGTCGTGAAGAACTTGTCTTTTAGCTTTTGTGTCATTCTCTTGTCACAAAGAATGCGAGAAGCTTGGCGTCACTCATCCATCTAGCTTTTATTTTATGGTTCACATCATCGTCGATATCTTTGTCTATCTATAGAATTGACTCCAAATAACAAAAGATGTCCTTCTAAGGCACCATCTCCCCATCAAGGCTAACCTCATCCTCCTCGTGCCTAGTAGTACCGAAACCGTACATCATGTCCTCGGTTTTAGTTTTACTAAGTCAAAAACCTTATGATTTTAAGGTTTGTCTTCATAGCTCTAACTTTTTATTAACCCATGTGTTGACTATTGTTGATTAGCACCACATCATCCGTAAAGACATACACCATATGATAGCTCTTGTATATCCCTTGTGACTCACCAAGCAAAAGAGATAAGGGATCAAAGTGGACCCCTAGTGCAGTCATATCTTAATTGGAAGTTATCACTGTCGCCATCACTTATGATAACATTATCGTACATGTCCTTTATGAGGGTAATGTACTTTCGTGCGACTTTGTGTTTCTTCAAGGCCAACCACATGACATTTCGAGGTATCTTATCATAGCTCTTCTCCAAGTCAATGAACACCATATGCATGTCTTTCTCTTGCTCCATGTACCTCTCCGTAAGTTGTCGTATCAAGAAAATCGACCCCCTCGCATGAAAACTAATTGATTTTTTGTCACACTTGTCATTCTTCTTAAGTGATGCTCAAAGACTCTCTCTTGTAGCTTCATTAAATTGCTCATTAGCTTAATTCTACGATAGTTAGTACGACTCTAAACATCCCCTTTGTCCTTGAAAATTGGTAATGATATACTCGGGCACCATTCTTCTCGCATCTTGTTTTTCCAAAAAATGAGATTAAAACCTTGGTTAGTCATACTATCGATATGTCCCCGAGGCCTCTCTACACCTTAATAGGGATACAATCAGGACCCATGACCTTGCCTCCTTTCATCCTTTTAAAAACCTCATTGACCTCGGACTCCTCGATCCGCCACATAAAATGCTTAACATGCATAAAACATGTTTCTTATCTACATGCAAATGTAAAATGGATATAAAAAATCAAACATAAATACAGGTATTTAATAAAATGTTAGTCATGTATTTGAAAACTGCTGAACGTGTATGAACAATGTTCATGATGTATATGAAATATATATGAAAGTGTACAATATCTCTGAAATAAAACTGTACATGTAATGAAGAATTAAAAAATAATAAACCTAAGAAAACAGTCGAAAGAAACAAAGTATATCATAAAAAATGATAAAAGAAACAAAGTAAATAATAGAAAACACTGAAAGAAATAAAGAAAGTTAAAAAACAAAAATGTATACATCGAAAAACAAAGGAACCCCAAGAACAACATGAACAACAGGAAAAAAATAATGCTACAGTAAAGGGGCGCCCCACTAGGCCTCTAGCTATAAGTTTGTCACACACTGGATGATATATATAGTTCTAGAGGCCTCCCTTTTGCTTATTTGGTCAAATTAACGGAGTATCCCAATTTTGGTACCCGACTAGGCCAATCCATTGAGGATGTGTGACATCTAGTTTGCTTGCAAAGGATACGAAGAAGAAAATCGAGAAAATAGCACTCTAGAACAATTGATTTTCATTACAGGCGGATTTGCAACGTGAATTAGATAGAACAAAATGTAGCGTCCGATTGAAATTGCTTGAACAATTTTCAAAAGTTGTAAAAAATTGCTGACAAATAACAAACGGTGGAAAATGTGAACTATTTTTGAAATATGTGAACAGTTATAAAATTGTGAACAACTATTGATCACGTCAAAAAAATGGAATTGCGAACAATTTTTAATGAATTAAATAATTGCCTTAGAATAAAAAAATCCAATTAATCATGAAATTTGTGGTAAGAATGAAACTTAGGAACAATTTTAGAAAAAGCAAGCAAATTATTTAGAAATACAAACATTTTTTTCAAAGGAGTAATTTTTCAAATTCTAAATACTTATTTTTAACATTGGCCAAAACATGTGAATTAATGAAACAAGAAAAATGTGGAAATATGCAACAACTGAACCTAATAAGATTTGAGTATGTGCTCACTATGCTAGTCCCTCGATCAATAGAAAGCACACACACTACATATAAGACCAAAATAAATCACATGTCATAAATATTACATTGTAGATCCAACATTTACTAGATCCGACATTTAGTATAACATACTGCAAAGCTTAAAGTAAAACTTACAACAAGAGATATAACAGAAAAGTAAATAAAATTTGCATGAGTCCATCAACGCCATTGGCAAAGGTGACTATATACATTGTAACCTTAGATGAGGAATAATTATTCTGCACCCCCTCTCCCTCTTCTGTTTTCCCATCAATGCACCGTATTTTTATAGTCCGTAAATTTTGTTTACTTCATACCTAAAAAGAGAACGTAAGAAAATACTATATTGCCGTAAAAAATATTTTATGCTACGTAAAGTTACAAACGTAAAAACGTAGTGTAAAATATACATAAAAAGTAATTTTTCCGGTCTTATGACCTATATTTTTTGTTTTCTTACGCCAAATTTTATATACTCAATCAATATGCATGTAATTATTTGTATACAAAAAAATTATTGATTAAAAATCATAAAATTATCTCGAATAAAGAATAACTCATTCTACACCGTGTGTGATGAATAGCATTACTATATATAGAAACACACCTTTGCTGTCATGCGCAATAAGTTTGTTATTTGGATTTAAATATATAAAGACATTTCTCTCATAGAAAACAATCGATTTCCCTAAAAAGCAATGCTCCTTTTCATCTTACTGAAAAAAGCAATTCACTCTCTCTTTCTCTCACCGCATGGCACAACGCTCACATTGATATCTCATTCCCCCATCTTGCTCTCTTCGTTGATGTTGTTAGAATCAAAGCACTCCACGGTGTTCAGCCCACACCTTTATCTCAGCCTTATCTCCCCTTCCCTCCACGGCGTCAGCCCCCCCCCCCCTCCTCTCCCTCTACGGCGTGCGAGGGTGATTCCTGGTGAGAAGGAAGTCACACCATGATAGCCGATTGAGACCACCACAACACGATTTCGTTGCAATATATACAAAATGGTATATATATCATGTGACCCTTTCACTCTTCTTTTCTGAAATAGTTAAAGTGGATTCACCGCGAGAAGAAGTAGCAAAATCGGTGATGCTACTTACATTTCGTTCTTATATCAAGGTTGAAAGATTGTTTTCAGTTTTATAAATATTGTTGTTAATTTTGGATGCTTGCATTTCCATGACAAAAATGGCTAATATCTTATTTACAAAGATGCTTGCATTTCCACCCTCGAGAATCGAGAGAGCTAATATCTTATTTAAAAGGATGCTTACATTTGCTGCTTACCGATTGACACAACAACTAATTTGTTATTTGGATTTTTAGTTTCTATCGCATTCAAAGTTTAAGTTTTCCATGTCCTTATGTTCACTTCCTTATTTTTGAATTTCCTAGCATCATATGCAAAATTGTTGTTGAGTGACAAACATGTAAATAGTGATCGAATAAGTATCCTAGTGCAGAAATGTGTTGGACAAGGTGACATTTGATTTTCATCCATATATTAATATAAAACTTATTCTCTCTCCGTTTCTTTCAGCCTAGACAATTGTTATTTCTTCGTAACCATTCACTCCTTGCAAGAAGACCAAACGATATCAAATCTTATCCCCACCCCTCCTTCTGTTGCACCTTCATGCTTGACCTCGTATTTGTAAAAATTGTAAAAAAAAATTATCGGTTTGCAAGAATATTTTCATTATATTAATCTAACATTAATTTTTGACCACAACAAAGATAAAACTTCAAACTAAAAGAGCCGTGGTTAACTCAAATATCTTAAACTCCTCACATGCTACTTCCCTCATGGTCCTTGTGGACACTCAACCATGTCCACCTCTAACCATGAAAATCAATCATTAAAATTCATTATTTTACTATACATTTCACAAGATAAACAAAACTAAAGTATAATGAAAATACACGTCGTTTGTGCACTCTAGCGGTGATACATTATCACACGAGGCCAGTTCAAACTAATTGTACCATGAATAAAAAAGGCACAACATCTAGCATTATTACATCAAATATTTTGGCACTATGGCAAAACTGTAGGTCCAAAAAATTAATATTTTGGCAATATGTCAAAATTGGGCACCGTATGTTTCTTGTGAATCTCAAGCAAAAGGTACCCAAAATGCACATTTTTCTCATCCAGGCCCATCCTCTCAAGAAACAAATGGAGGCAAGTCTCCAACAGAAGCACATACTTGAAGCATGAAGGATGAAGCATGCAAGCACATATTTAGCATGAAACACGGAAGCACCTACCTTGGGCAGTTATCAACCTTGGCATTTTTCTATTTCGAAGAAATCAAATGCGGACTCATTTAATTTAACCTAATCTGAATAAAATATGAATTATCACATAAGAATAGATAAATGACACCAATCGTAGTCAATCGTAGACAAATATACTAACCTTATGTTGGTGGCTTCATGATATTTATATCCACATTTGAAACTAAAGATGGTGCCACACTTAGGATACTCATCATTAACAAAAACACAATTTCATTCAACTATTTGACTTAACATTCTTTCTATAGTTTTTATTCTCAGCTCTGAACTTTTCAGTCTCAGTTGCTGACTTGATCCCCCTTAACCATGTACATGCGGTTGAGCTTCTAGCATGTACTATCCATATAGGAAACCTGGACGGCATATATACACTACTAGGGAAAACCTTATACACATAAACTTATCAGTGGCGCTTTTTAAAAGGAGGTGTTGCTGCTACTTAGCAGTAGCGCGTGTACAAAAACAGCGCTATTAATAAACTCATATCAGTAGCGTGGCAGTTATAAAACGCGCTATTACTATAATTGCCACACCATTCCCGACAGGCTAGGTATAGCAGTAGCGCTCTTCCTAAACCAGCGTTGCTGCTATTCTACTTAGTTGTAGCGCTTGGCACCAACCCGCGCTGCTGCTATGCCCACCTTATCCACCTCGTGTGCTCCCTCTCTCTTCCTCACTCCCGCCCCCTTAGTCCCCCCTCACACTGTCGCTCCCTCTCTGCCCCCTGCCGCTCGCCGCCGCCGTCGCCTACCCCTCCTCCCTCTGCCGCCGTCACCTCCCCCTCCTCCCTGGACTCAGTAATCCTCCCCTCCTCCCTCCTCCACGCCCCACCTCCTCCGTCCTCCCTCCACTCCTCCATTCGCCATCGGCCGGCCCCTCCTCGCTCTGCCATCATCCTCCCTCCTTCAGTTGCCCCTCCTTCTCCCTCCTCCCTCCTCCCCGCCCCACCTCCTTCGTCCTCCCTCCACTCCTCCATTCGCCGCCAGCTGGCCCCTCCTCGCTGTGCCTTCCTCCTCCGTACTCCTTCCTTCTCCCTCCTTCAGTCGCCCCTCCTTCTCCCTCCTCCCTTCTCCATCCACGACCCCTCCTCCCTGCTACATTTAGGCTAGTTGATATTTTCTTGTTGATATGCAACATTTTGATTTACTTAATAGTTTGTAGTTGATATATAACGATTTTGATTTAGTATGATTAACTGATTAGTAAAAATTTAGACATAGTTGATAGTTTTTAGTTGATATAAGCCTCTGTTCATATATAACACTTTGATTTAGGATAGTTTCTAGGGTTTAGTTGATAGTTTCTAGTTAACTTGATTATTACTAGGGTTTTAGTATATTATTTTTAGACATAGTTGATAGTTTCTAGTGATCCTGAAACTATTTACTCATTTGCTAGAATGAACATGTCATATTTGTTAATACTACTCAAATACATGTTGATAGAATATATTATGTTTATGCATAAATCAAGTATTTGCCCCTGCCTCATCCCCGCAATCGTCCCCATCCCCGACCCCCTAAGACCTCTAGGTGAGAATAGCTAAATCCCCATGTTGTTGATATAGATGATAATGTGTTGTGAATGTCAATGATGAAAATGCTAGTGCTAGTCGCCATGTCATTGATGTCGATGATGATGCATTCTAAATATAGAGGATGTCTTGGTGTTCTTGTTTACAATGTACCTCCGAGTGGCCTATGTTTTGCCGGAATGTTGATTCGTTTTCGTTCCGGCAAATTTCAGGTGCTCGATATGTCCTGTTTTCAGTAAAGGTCATGCCGAATTTTTTTCATGAATTTTAGCATGGCTTGTGCTACAATGTAGGACATATCGAGTGCTTTTGATTTGCCAGAACGGGAATTCAATGATATTTTGGCAAAACATAGGGCATTTTTTCTATGTCATTGCTCGATGTATGGAACGGGTTGACTTTAGGTGTCGTGGGGGTCGCTTCTCCTTCTTTTCCTTGTGTGCTAGATAGAGGAAGAATCCCGACTGTTGCTGTGGGGGTCGCTTCTCCTTTTTTTCCTTGTGCTAGATATTTGTAATGCACTAGGGAAAGGAGGAGTAGCGACCATCATCGACGGTCGAAATATCAGAGGGAGTGCCCACCATATACGTGAGATGGGAGTTTAGGAAGGAAAAACTCGACAGACCTAAAGTCAACCTGTTGCATATCGAGTAATAGTGATATGTGTGTTAATTAGTTTTAGGAAGGAAATGTCTGACGACGAAAGGGAATTCGTTATGTGCAAATACTGCGAAGACGAGCGCGGCCTGTGCGACACGTCCCACCTAGTTGGTGATAGGCGCTTCAGCATCATGCTGGATGAGAACTTCGAAGTGGATATAGTAAGTCACAACGAGAAGTCTTTTTTTGTAATTAAGCATGACTTCTTTTGCTTCAACTTATAATTTTTATTTTTTACTATTCTACTAGTGTATCCCCTGCCATGCAAGAATTTATGTCTTGGATAAGATTGGTTTCAGTACTAAAAAACTATGGAGGTAAAGGAAGTTCACTTGAGGACCAAGCATGATTATACTTTTTCCGTAAAGTTGTACAATGCATACACCTATTCCTATTTTGAATGCATAAATTGGCAAGCACTATGCAAGGCTTATGCATTTGAGCCTAATATGCTTATCACCTTTGATATTCGTCCGGAAGATGAAATTGAAGATAATATCGACATCTGGATCGATGTGCAGACGCCTCTAGTTCTACCATTATGTGAGTTTCTCAACCATATTTATTAAGTAATTTATATTGTTTATATAAAAATAGTTGACAACTTATTTCCATTGACAACTTATTTTCATTCTTCAAAAAATGTATGGAATATGGTAGACAGAACCTACTACTACAATGATGAAGCAGAATTAACTTATAAGGAGAAAAATCATCTTTTCGCATTTATTAATTATCTTGAGAATTACAATAGCTATTATCAAACTCCTCCACATTATGGTCAATACATGCCACTAGTGCACGTGGTGAACAACGGTAACAATCATGGAGATTGCATAGTAAGATTTTCTACTATTACGACATCCGTGCATCTTTTGCATAAATTCTTCTAAAACTAAACTACATTGCTAAGTACAAAGTTACTACTATGTTTTTCAACAGAAAATCCCGAAGGATTGTGTGCCTTATCTGATGTTTTCGAGAGGTCCCGTTGTTGCTATGAGCTTAGGGCCAGCACTGCCAGGTCAGCCTACACATCACTCCTGTCCATACCGGATTTCTAAAACCAATGAAGTCATGACAATCAAAGATTGCAAAAATGTATGGTCAATCGTAGAGAGCTACTTGGAAGCAACATTGTGTGTAGGCCAAGAATTGGAGACAGGATGATCTCCATTCTCCATAATGGAGAGTCAGGGCCTATCTTGTTTTATGATATTGTACCTAAGAGAGGGTAGAGTATGTCCGATGAGAAAGGAGTAGGTACTATGTACAATGTGTTATTATGTGCTACAATGTGTTAGAGTTGATGATGATGAGGAGCAGGAGTTGTGATTATGACTAGTGACCAACTTGTTATAGGATGTCTCATTGACGAAAATGATGATTAAATAATGTTTGTGGTAATGACTATGATGATTATTAGCTATAGTGTTGTTGGTGATGATATGATGCAAGGGTTTTTATATTAATATGATGATGATGTTGATCATGATTATCATGATGATTTGTTATTAGGATCATGATTGGTTATTATATCATTGGGGGAAGAAAGCGGATTAGATTCATGTGGATGGATCAAAAGTGACCAAAAGTTGAATTAGTAGGATCGTCGTCCTACTAATTCAACCTTTGATCACTTTTGATTCATTTGGATAAATAAAATCCATGTTTCGTCCTCACAATGATATAATAATTCATCATGAACATAATGATATAACAACCTCTTAATTGGTACTGTATCAAAATTTATATAACGGCGTATAAATACACTAAAAATAAAAAAAATGAAAAATAGATTACTAGTAGCGCGGGTTTGCAAGAACGCTACTAATAGTTGTCTTATCATGTAATGCCCAAAATGCGATCCTATCCTTAATTTGGCACGAGGGCCTCGTCAGGGATAGAAGCGCATCTCGTCGTTTCGCAAGAATGTATATCGTTACAAGTACATGTACTGAAGAGAAGAGTATATGGAATTGGCTTACACTCGCCACAAGCTACATCAGAGTCACATCAGTACAATACATAATCATCATAAAGAAGAGCAAGGTCCGACTACGGACGAAAACAAACGATAAAAGAAGAACGACGTCCATCCTTGCTATCACAGGCTGCCGGCCTGGAACCCATCCTAGATCGATGAAGAAGAGGAAGAAGAAGCAACTACAAATGAAAAATCAACGCGCTCGCGTCAAATAACCTTTACCTGTACCTGCAACTGGTATTGTAGTAATCTGTGAGCCACATGGGACTCAGCAATCTCATTTCCAAAGGTATCAAGACTAGCAAAGCTTAATGGGTGAGGTGTGGTTAAGTGGTGAGGCTGCAGCAAGCGACTAAGCATTATATGAGGTGGCTAACTTACGAGTACAATAATAAGAGGGGGATGATCTACGCATAACGGACGTGAACTACTGATGACGAAATGAACGATCGTGAACACCTACCTACGTCAGACATAACCCCACCGTGTCCTCGATCGGAGAAGGAACTCACGAAAGAGACAGTCACGGTTACGCACTCAGTTGGCATATTTTAATTAAGTTAACTTCAAGTTATCTATAACGAGTGTTAAACAAAGTTTCCACGTTGCCACATAACCGCGGGCACGGCTTTCCGAAAGATTTAACCCTGCAGGGGTGCTCCAACTAATCTACCACAAGCCGCATAGAAATCCTCGATCACGAAACTCGCAATCTCGTCGGACTCCTTAATGGAAAACCTCAACTCTGAGATTACCAAAGCATCACCGGAATCCCGATGCACAAGACATTCGTCAAAGGTAAAACTAATCCAGCAAGGCCGCCCGGCGTGTCGACGATCCCGATAGGAGCCGTGTATCTCGTTCTCAGGACACGGCGGATAAGCTACGCGTACGGTGGCCTGATAGAAATCTCCCAAGTTGCCCTGGGTTGGCACCGCACAATGCTCTGTTTTGGACCAACACCATCAGCACTGGCCCTCCCTGTATTATGTAGAATTACTCCTTGGGTTCATGACGCCCTATGCTTTCAGTATTAACAAAATTATTATGTTGGGCAAATATAGTACCAATGTTGGGCCTTGCCAGACCATCTTCAATCTAAAACAAATTATCAAGGGGGTCCCCATAACAACCCCGATCGTGTTAGGAGTGGTCAATTATGGAACATAACACTCGTAGTCGAAACTAGGGGGGCAAGGTGGAACAAAACACTAGGCTAGAAAGGCCAAGCCTTCCACCTTTTACCAAGTATATAGGTGCATTAATTAAATAGCATTTAATATGGTGATATAACAAGGAACCCATGTTATCACATGGAAGCAACTGCACCTGCAACTAGCAATGCTAACACATGGTAAAGCAAGCGATAACATAGCCAATCAGTGGTTTGCTAGGTGGTGAATAGGTTGAAGGTTTTCATGGCATTATTGAGATGCTGATATTTAACAGGTGGTAGGTAACGAGACATAATCGATAGAAGCGATAAAACTAGCATGACAATGATAGTAATGGTCTTTGGGGAAATGGTCATCTTGCCTAAGATCCCGCTTGGAAGAAGAATGACTCTCTGAAGCAGATGAACCGACGTAGTCGAACGGGTCCTCACTTTCCGACACGCTTGCGGAACTCTATCGAGACGAAGGAAACCGGAAACAAGCATCAACACACGATATTCACCACACGATGCACAACACATATGATGCATGAACGGTTGAATACATGCAGGACATGGCATGGCAATTCACACAATCAAACACTACACATTAAGTGAAGTTCAATATGCAACGAGTTGCATATTGACGAAACTCCACATACGAGTTATTTAATTCTATCCCGGTTAGGTACACGGCAATATTAATTGTTGGTTAAACATGGCAAGAGGTGAAGCGTAATTAATCTACCTGTCTAGGCATTTTAAATGAGGTCAGAAATGACATATAGCACCTCTGAAACGACCTCACATGTTAAATTACAATTCTGTCCAGATTTGTACTAACACGTTTAAATGTTTGTGAAACAGCAAAACAAAAAGGTTCACGTGATTCTACGCGTCGTTACAAGCAATTTACACATAGAGAACATCTCCAATGGAGCTACGGTTCAAAAGATACGAACACCGCAAGATATGATGGCATGGATGCAATATGTGTGCGAAGACGGTCACAAGCATTTCAAAACATACAACCAGCAAGATAATATAAAACTACACGAGATTCTAAGCAAGTTTCATATAGGACACGATCAAAACGGAGCAACGGTTCAACAACTACGAGCTAAACAAGAAATCACTACAATCTGCCAAAATCAGCCACATAGCATTTTCTACACCCCACAACTACCTTCTACACAAATCCAATATGCTCAACCAAGGCATGAGGCGGTAGAGGGCAAGATGCACTACAACATACAACTAATAACATCTAGCATGGAAGCATGGATCACTAGGAAAAGAAGTCACAAAATGGCTTCTCACACACAGTTTCAGACTTAGTGAAAACCGCAGTTTATGAAAGTGCATTTTTCGATCTGAAGGCATATTGACAGCAGCAAAACCCTAAGCTACAGGAATCCAAATGGCATGAAAATTGACAGCATGCTAGATAATCCTAAAGTCTACAACTAACTCCATTGCACCAACCTCAAAAGAGCTAAAGATCGCCAGATAAACTCATGACAAGACAGCAACAAAATATAAAAGATTTTAGACTTAGAAATATTTCAGCATCTCCAAATCAGCACTATTTTCTAGCAAGTTGAGAACAAGCAAACCACACCTAAACATGGATTTCTATTGCAACCAAAATTACCAGGGGCTAGTCTAAACATCCAAGAGCAACTCTCTAGTTGACAACTCCTACATATCGTGCGCGGGTTAAATCCCACAAAATAAACAAAAGGGCAACATGGCAAAATATCATGTCACTAACTTGCTCAAAAGCTAAAACTAAATGCACAGTTAAATTTTATGGATTTTTCTACCCCAAAAACATATATAACATGTGGGGTTGCAAACTAAAAACAACGCCACACGTATATGCGGGAATATGTCCTAAACACGGTATCGAAAACTAGCTACGGAATCCTACATGCAAAAATAGAAACCACTACTCTAAAATACATGGAAAAAGGTTCCTAAAAACATGAGCATTTTATCTACGGAGTTCGAGCAATCCGGACACGCACTAAAAATAAACACGGGATAATTCCCTATTGGGACAACACGCAAATCTAGGCATTTGGCGGGTCAAATCACTTCAAACATACATGCAAGTTGCAAAAACATAATCTATGTGCAAAACTACACAAGTTACATATATAGATCACCTCGATCCGACATAAGGTTAATTAATTACGGGCGTTTTAAATATCTAATAATTCCTGAAATTAACTAATTCGAAAAACCCTAAAAAATATACTATCGGGCCAAAACTGAGGCTAACAGTCCTAATAGAGCTAGAGCGCGGGTTAGCTATGCTACGCACGAGCGAGGAATAGGGGCAGCCTCTTACCTCGGGCCTGGCCCGGTCTGGAGGAGAGGCAGGCCAGCTGGGCCACAGGCGGCGCTTGACTGGGCCGGTCGCTGCGGTGGTGGCCCAAGAGCGGGGGTGAGGCGCTGCTCGCGGTCAACGCCGACCGGATCGGGGCGCTGGCTCAACGCTCGCTGCTCCCAAGCGGGAGGCCACGACGGCGGAGCAGCACGGCTCGGCGCGGCCGGCGGGGGCGGCGGATCTGGCTGGCACCGGCCAAATCCAACGAGGGGAGGCCTGGGGAGGGCCTCGGATCCGAGAGGGGTGCGCTCCGGCGGCCATTGCCGGCAGGGTTCAGAAGCGGGGCGAGCGGCCTCATGCTGCGGTGGCCGGGCTCCGGCAGGTTGCGAGGTCACCGGCGGGCGAGGTTAGGTGGAACCGACGGCGCGGGCTGGCTCTGCTCCGGTGAGCTGCTGCTGCCCCGACGACGGGAGGACGGGGTCGAGGCAGCTGTAGGGAGCGGGGGCTCTCCCTCGGGCGCGGGCGGCCAGATGGGCTCGGCGGGCCGGTTTCGGGCTCAGCGGGCCCGGCGGGTGCGCTGAGGAGAGAGGAGAGAGAGAGCGGCGGCTGGGGGTAGGTGGCGTGGATTTCGAGGCAGGGCTAGGGTTTCCATTAGGGGCAGGTTAGGGGTGCTTAAATAGGCAAAAGGGGGGCTAGGTTTAGCAGTTTTTTCGCCCCGGTTTTAACCGTGCGATCGGAATCGAACGGTTTCACGCACGAGACAGGCTAAGTGGCCGTGTAGAGTAGGTTAGCCGGAGATGAGAGGGAAACGGGCACCCGACAACGTATTTTAAAACACCGACAAACGTCCGACAATAGACCGGAGACGGTGCCACTACGGTCGACCGTTCGGGTACCAGACGGACTCCGATTGCGATGAAATTTGGTAGGCGGACTACCTATATTAAAACACGACCGCACGTCAAGTTTCAACCTAATGAGAGAAAGTTTTATACACACTTTTAAAAATAGGATTTTGACGATGCCGCGGGGGCGTGCGAGTGTGGTCGGGCTCAGAACGGGCAACGAAGAGAACCGACAACTAACAACGGATGCGAGTTTGAAAACTGGCGGCAACGGGATGCCGATGCAATGCAGATGATGCGCATGATGCGACAAATAAAAATAATCACAAGACGGAAACGGAATAAAGGGGAATCTTCTGAAACGTCGGTCTCGGGCTGTCACATATCAGTAGCCCTGGTATGATACACGCTACAGCTATATGTCTTAGCACTAGTGCGTCTTACACACGCTGCTGGTAAGTAATAGGTGTAGCGCCTTACTAGTAGCGCAGTAACCCGCGCTATTAGTAGGCACTAAACCCGCGCTACTACTAGGCTTTTCCCTAGTAGTGATACCTAAATTTAAACACGCCACGCAAGCAATCCCATTGAAAATCAACACAAGAAACAACAAGGACGGTAATAGCAAGAAGGAAACTTGACATAGCTGACTCACTCGCATCAATGGCACACTAATGCAAGATGCTCCTAACACAACACTACAATGAGAGAACCTTTAATGAAATTGTGTGCAATCCACCAATCGCAAACAATATAGTTAAAGCTCCGTCGCTAATGGAATGAACTATGTGCGAAGGCGGATCCATCAAATGCGATTCACAAAAGAGTTGCATGTGCGATGTGTGGTAGACAGTTCTTCCATATGAACTGTTTGCAATTATCTATAATAATAGAAATTGTTAGAGAGATCCAGATCTGTGTGATAGAGGGCACACAGTTCACTATCAGAAACTGTGTGCGATGATATAGAAGAACACAAACGGTTCAGTATAATTAGATATGTGCGATATACAACAAACATGTGAGTAATCAGGATCTTGTGCGAACAAAAGAAATAACACAGGCGATTGGTGCTAATAACTTATGTGTGTTGTGGGGAAAGGCTTGATGGTATACAATTGTCAGCGATTGATGAAATCATCACCAACGGGTTTCATAGTTTAGTCTGTATATACTATGATTTGCTCTTTCTACACAACATGTATGTTGTTCCTACAGAACAACAACATATGATTGTTGAAGAAGTCCACGCTCGTCGGTGGCTCTTGTGGTTCAACATCGACCCGCCCCCGCTTGTTGTCTGCCTTATCCTCCATCGGCAAAGGAGGCGATCCCTGGCAACGACCCGAGGAGAAGGTAGAGCATTAATGGAGAACTTGGGAGCCACGCGGGCTGTGGGTGGAGGTCAAAGGGCTCGATTCTCGGTGAGCCAGCCGCGCCTACACTGCGGACTGCTCACACGCATCCCTATGAGGCTGCACGGTGGACTGCTAGCACGCGTCCCTCTAAGCCTGCATCATGGACTGCTCGCACACGTCACGTCTAATCAAACTTGCACCCACAACGCCTCCTAACCAATATAATAAGGGGGTCGTGTGGTGGTACGTAAATGAATAGTGCAACGTAGACGTTTTTTTATTACTAATAATCGCGTTTGTGAACTTACTATTTCTTCCTCCTCTGTCCTATCTCGTCCACACGGTGCCGCCCGAGGAATGCAGTGCACGCTTCAGCACCGCCCACGCGTTTCTTTTGGCCATGTTCCCGCATGCAACCGTGCAGGTTCCCGTGCAAGCTTCCCCATCAGTCTCCCTCCACAAGCGAATGAGCATAAGAGCTGGCACGCTGTGGGTGTCAAAACCGGCAGATCTCGGGTAGGGGGTCCCGAACTGTGGACCTTGGATCAATGGGTTGCAGGAAGAGAGGGGAGACAAAAGTTTACCCAGGTTCGGGCCCTCCTATGTAGGTAATACCCTACGTCCTGCTTGATTGTATTGATGAAGATGATTATAGAGTTGATCTACCTCGAGATCGTATGCGCTAAACCCTAGATGATTCAGCCTCCTCTATACGGAGAGGGGTCCCTAGTTTATATAGACATCAGGGTCCCTAGGGTTTACAAGACACCGACTATAATCGGGAATAGATGAGACGGCCTAGTCCTTCTAAGCTTGGAGTCCACGCCAATCTTCGGGATATTCCTTCCATGGTAGAGGTCGTCATCAAGCCCGGTCTTCTCCAGCGCGACCAAATGGGCTTATCCAATATCGATTAACCGACCACCCGAGGACCCCCAGAATCCTGGACTCCCTCAGTAGCCCCGGAACTAGCCTTCAACGCTGGTGTGTTCAGTCTTCGACTGCTCCTCACATAGATAGTGATCGGCTTGCAAGGTGAGTTCCGCCCTTACTCGGCTGATTCCGATCTGTTCCCCCTCCCAATAACGTGCACATTTTTAAAACCGGAATCCTTCTCAACAAAGGCATTTAAACATCCATGTGTTTATGGCTCAACATTTGGCAGGCTTTCCTGATGAAGGGCCACCTTGAACCGCGGCCCGGGGCCGTGTCTCGAGGGTCATGTCCTCTTGAGGTGATCATGCCTCCGCATTTACTAGGATATGAATAACTGCACAGGTTCACCCATGTGTGCAACGACTCAATGATTTTTCGGAAGTAGGTGGTGGTGCAATCGACACAGTAAAAGGTACCCTTGGTATTACGGTCCCTTATAAAAAGGAGCAAAGATCCAAAGATTTCACCACTTGCATCATCGGCTTCTCTCTTGCCTCCCCCAAGCTCGAGCGCTCAGATCCGATCCTCTTCTTCGCCCTTTCTTCCCCTCGTTGTCTTCGAGCCCACACCATGGCCAGCTCTCACAGCAAGTGGGAGATGTCGACCATCTCCGACGCGGACATCAGGGAGCTGAAGTGCTCTGCATACCTATCCTCTCATATTGCCCACCAAGTGGTGGAGGCTGGTTAGGTGATCCCGACTCCCAGGTCCGGTGAGCGGGTAGTGTTTATCCCCCTTTACTTCGGGGCCCAGGCTTTCCCCTTCACCCCTTTGTGAGGGGTCTCATGTTCTATTATGGGCTATATTTCAAGATCTCCCCCAACTCCTTTATGCATATTACCTCCTTCATCATCGTGTGCGAAGCATTTCTACAAGTTCACCCGCATTTCCGGCTTTGGCTTAAGACGATCAATGTCAAACTAAAGTCCATGAGCAAGCAGCTCGCTGATTGCGGTGAGACGGTGATAAGCAAGCTCCCCAAGGTGATAGGGCCGGAGGGCACCCTGATAGACACTATCAAGGGCTGGCAGAAGGAGTGGTTCTACATTACTAAACCAAGGGGGGCGAACTGGGCAGCCCCTGCCAAGTTCAAGTCCGGCCCTTGAGAGAGGCTAACTTCCTGGTTCAAGAAAAACATAGACTCGGGGTTTGCCGGGGACATGAGTTTGATGCAGAAGTGCATCAAGCAGATGGTGGATGCTAACATCCAATTAATCGTGTGATCCAAGTTGTTGTGCGGCGGCACATCTTAGCGTGCCAGCATCGGGCAAATCCGATATGGGCCTACAAGCCCAATGACCCTAAGGTCATCAAGGAGTTCTTCCACACGACTCATGAGGACGTGTGGCAGATTTTGTTCAAGCCCCAGCCGACGTGGCTAGCCGAGGATGAAGAGAGGGGCCTGGACGACAATAATCCTCCAGTCGAGGTACGTCCGAACATTATTCCCCTCCTGAAGTTCTGATCTCTTTTACAAAGATCTCACCATTCCTGAATGGTTTTGACAGGAGTCGTTGGCCCTAGCCAAGAACATAGATGAACCAACTCCTCTTCCTGAGGAGCCAAGGTCGGAACTACTCGCCACGATGTTGGTTCCGAAGCCGAAGAAGAAGGAGACCCACGAAGGTCTCTGTTCTAGGGGTCCTCCGGTCACTAAGTCCGAGGACACGCGTGTTTCCTCTACCCGTGAGGCGGAGGAAGCAGAAGAGGAGGAGGACATGGACTCTTCCCAGTCCAAGAAGAGGGCACCGCAAGAGACAGAGAAGGAAACCCTGCCTCCCACGGACCCGAAGAGGCCTTGCAAAGGCAAGGCCGCTTCCCTTGGCACCTGTCTAGACTCTAGGAAGAGGGCGCCGCAAGAGGCGGAGAAGGAAGCCCTGCCTCCCAGGGCCCCGAAGAGGCTTTGCAAAGGCAAGGCCGTTTCCCTTGGCACTTGTTCGGACTCTGACGATGAGATCATAGAGTTCGAGATGATTCCCCGCCGAGCCCCCAGGGTTAAACCTCTGGCCTGAAGGCACGAGCTCTAACGAGTCTATTCAGCAAACTTATATTGAATCCTAATTGGTCGACATATATATATATGTATGTGTGTGTATATATATATGTATATATATATATATACAGATAAAATTTAACTTCCACGCTAACCGTTCGACCGCGAATAGTGTTTTTGTGTGACACCCTTTCTAACAAAAGGTCACGGTTGATCAAGGCCAATGACCCACTACGAGAACGTGGTTCAAGACAGTCTTTAGTGACATGTCCCATTACGGAGATTGTGTCCCTCTTTTTGAGGGATATGATTTATGATTTGGGTTATCTCGCATGCGCATAACCGCACGATTTTATCGGAAAATGACGAAGTTCACAACACGATAGTGGGGTTCTTTGTCTTTCAGCAGTTTATAAGAGGAAAACCGTCACCACACTCTTGCCACACATTCCATATCTCGCGCCGTTTTTGCCGTTCCCAGCCTCCAAAGCTCCACCCTCCAAGACCTACTCTTCCCTCCACTTCCTCAAACCTTTCTCTAGTCCGGCCATGACCAGCTCGGACTCAAAAGGCAAGTGAAAGGCCTGCTGCATCCCCGTAAAAAATATCCAGGAGTTTAAGAGCTCTGGCTATCTGCCGGAAAACATCGCGCGCTTGATTCCTAGACCCCCTCGCCCCCTCCCCCAACACCACAAAACTGACGGAAGGTAGGGCATGATTCATATTTCACACGCGAGTGAAGTCTGATATGAACCCTCAGAGTGTAAGCTACGACGCAAATGAACCCCGAGCTCTAAATCCCTGAAGTCTGTACCCTAAGGACCTCAATCTCGGTCTGATTTAAACCTTGCTGGCATATCCAAACGAGGAAAGGTCGATTTGGTGGGATTTCTTCGATCCTGGCTCCTGTTCGTGGGTCCCACGCAGCCTCTCCATTTGGTTGAGCCGGACCAGCTCGATTTGCGCACTCTCCATTCGCCCCTTCCTCCTTTTTCTTCCCCTACGATGCATGAAATCCCCTCCCCTGTCCATGGTGGAGAGGACGACCATGGCGTGATCGCGGCTTAGGACGACGTCGTAATCTGCAGCAAAGAAAAAGGTACGCCCTATTCTTGTCGTTTGTCCAGTAGCTTTTTTGTGTCTTCTTCGATTGGTTAGGGTTATGGTTTTGGCACGGGAAAGTTCAGTTTTGGGGGGGCTCAAATCGGTTGATTTACTGGTGTTTGTAGTGTTATGACCACACCAAAACATTAAGAATGCATGGTTTGTGCAATGTAGGTTTTCATTCTTGGAAACATGGACCCAACCGAATTGTTGAATGTGAGATTTCATATAGGGGCAATTTGTGAGAATTGGTCCTGGCCTGGATTATGTTGGTGGAGATGAGGCCATGTCAGTCATTGAGAGGGACAAACTCTCTTTTCCTGAAGTCAAAGGCTTTCTTGCAGATCATGTTGTAGTTAAAGAAAGCATGAAGTTTTATTTTCTGATGCCTGGCAGAGAATTGGTGAATGGCTTGGTTTTTTTGATTGATGATGCTCGTTGCATGAGGATGTTAGATCATACAACAGATGGTGGTGTAGCTGACATATATGTTGAATACAATGGGGAGCAAGATGAAGAGGGGGGAGAAGAAAGTGGAAGTGATTTTGAAAATGAAATTGATGGTCTGATTGAGAGTGGAAGTGAAGATGGTGATGTTCCTGTTGTTATGAGTGCATATGATGATGTTCCTGTTGTTATGAGTGCATATGATGATGTTCCTGTTGTGATGACTGCAGAAGATACTGAAATTTTTGAACAAGTGCTAGTTCCAAATGAGACAGGTGTGATAACTGAAGTAATTAGTAGCCCAATTAAGAGAATCAGTATGACACAATTAGTTGCTCAGGGTTCTTAGGTACTGAATCCTACACAAATCAGTGGAGCAGAGCATGGAGCAGAGCAACCAGCAGAAGTTTCAGATTCAGAAGAAGATGATACTGACTATGTGCCCCACAGTGATGATAGTGGAGAAGAATCTAAAGTTGTGGAACTGAGAAAGCATGCTAGGAAATTCAGGAAGAAAAAGAAAGATTCAAAGAATTGGATTGAAGGTGAATCAAATGGGGCTATACCAATTGACTTTATAGCAAATGTTGAGAAGGTGGTAGGAGAAATGGAGTTTTCTTCTTCTAATGGAGATTACTCATATGATGAAGAAGAAGATGGGACTATGGCGAGGAGGAAGAGCAAGGACACTAGGTTTGACCCTGATTCTGATATTCCACATTTCAATTTGGGCATGGTCTTCAGAAGCAAGAATCAGTTTGTAAAAGTTGTGAAGAGATATGGGCTAGCAACAAAAAGGCGCATTTCTTTCTTGAAGTCAAGGAGTGCAGGGTGAGAGCTAAATGTGGATGGCCTGGTTGTCCCTGGCTTATTTATGGTGCAAAGACCACAAGGAGTTCAAGGTTCCAAATAATCACATATGAGGATGAACATGAATGTGCACAAAACAGAGAAAACAGGTTTGTAACAGCAAAAGTGATAGCACACAGATATGAGCATTTTATACTTGTCAATCCAATGTGGAAGATAGACAACATAAAAGCCACTGTTCTTAAGGATATGTTTGTTGATGTCTCTACTTCAAAGTGCAAAGCAGCAAAAAAATTGTGCTTGACAAGTTGTTGTGTGGAATGAAAAGTGAGTACACTAAAGTGTTTCACTACCAGTTGGAGCTACTGAGGAGCAACCCAGGGATTACAGTAGTTGTATGCTTGGATCCCTCAGATATGGAGAACAATATATTTCAGTAGTTCTATGTTTGCTTCAAAGCATTAAAGGAAGGTTTCAAAGCAGGGTGCAGGAAGGTGATTGGCCTAGATGGATGCTTCTTCAAGGGAGCATGTCAAGGTGAACTGATTGCTGCAATTTATAGGGATGCTAATAATTAGATGTATCCAGTGGCTTGGGCAGTTGTGGAGAACGAAACAAATGATACCTGGAAGTGGTTCATTGGACTTCTGATCAAAGACTTGGATATCAATGATGAAGGAGATGGATGGGTGTTCATTTCTGACCAGCAAAAAGTAATTTATTCTATTCAATCACACATGGTCCTTATATTTTATTCAAACACTTGTATATAATGCTGACATGTGTGCTTGCTTTTTGTAGGGCTTAATAAATGCCATGGGGGATTATTTGCCTGGGGCACAACATAGGATGTGTGCTAGGCACATATATGCCAACTGGAGAAAGAAGTACATGGATCATGAATTGCAAAAGAGGTTTTGGGCAATAGCCAAGTCAGCAAACAGGGAATATTTCAACTAGAATAAGGCCAAGCTAGCTCAAGAGACTCCTAATGGTGCAAAGGACATAATGAGGATTGAGCCTAAACATTGGGCTAGGGCATTTTTTCACCTAGGTCAGCTTGTGAATCAGTTGACAACAACCTATGTGAGTCTTTCAACAATGCCATCATAGATGCAAGGTTTTTCCCTTCCTTGATGTCATGCTATTTGTGCTATCTACAAGAGTGGAAGAAAAATTGAGGATTATATTGACAAGTGCTACTCCATTGAGACTTTCAATAAGATATATGAGCATTGTTTGCAACCTTTTGAAGGTGAAGAAAATTGACCAGTTTTTGAAAAGCCAAGGCCCATTGCACGTGGATATGTGGCCATGCCAGGAGCAAGAAAGAAAAACAATGATAGGAGGAGAGAAGAGGGAGAAGCACCAAAGGGAAAGAAAATGAGCAAGCATGGAATTCAAATCACTTGTGGATCTTGTGGGCAGAAGGGACACAACAAAGGTTCTTGTAAACAAAATCCAGATAGAAACAAGAAAGCTAAAGCAGATCTTACTAAGAGAGGGGAGAAACTAAGGGCCAAAGAGGTATAAAACTATGACAAGTTGTTCAGTTTTTAATCACTGTTTATATAACCAGTTGCTTTGTTTTTTACCACTGTGATTATAACTTCTTGCAGCAAGGAGAGACTGAACCTATAAAAACAGGGCAAAAGCAGGTGCATCAAGCTCTCAAATTCCTCCAAGCACACAAGCTCCTCCAACATCCTCAGCTCCAACAAGAGCATCAGCTCCAACAAGAGCATTTGCTCCTGCAACAACATTAGCTCCTCCAACAGCATCAGCTCCTCCAACAACATCAACTACTCCAAGAGCCTCAGCTCCAACAACAGCATTTGCTCCTCCTAGAGCATTAGCTCCAACTGGAAGTGGTGTACCACAAGGCAGTACCACAGCTGGCAAGAAGAGAGGAAGAAATCAAGGGGGCTTCATGGCTTATTTCACAACAAGTGGGGACTACCAAGTTCTTCATGTATTATTTCACAGCAACTAGTGCTTACTTTGGATGTGTGAAATGAGTCTCAACACTCACACTATGAAACTAGTGCTTATTTTGTATGCTGTCAAACTATGACAACATTAATGCTTATGTGTTGCTGCTGTACAAACCATATTTATGCTATCAACATTTCATTCTCAATTTTGTATGTTGTCAAACTATGTCAACATTGATGCTTATGTGTTGCTCCTGCAGAAACCATATTGATGTTGTCAATATTTCAGCTAATATGCATTCCACAACACACAAATATGCCAATTTCAGCAGTTCATTTTCATTGAAATATGACTACTGATTACATTCTCAATTCTCCAACACAATAACATTGCAACTATTAGGCCAACAGTAGCCCTGCAAATAAACCTGACAGGAATATTACAACAGCATACATGACATGCTTATATATTAGCACCATCTCATTGCTATCACATCTAGCCCTAAGCTCCAGCTCATTCTTCATCTTCACATTCTTCATCTCCAGCTCATCTCTCAATGCAACAATCTCTCCTCCAGCAGCATTAGCACCAACACTCTCCAAATCCCAAATTTTGTCCCGAAGATCTCCTAGCAATTCACGCAAAAATGGGTTTGTTGTTGTGTCATGCCAGTCAACGAATCCACATGCTGGTGTTCTCTGTTGAAATCGAGCAAAAATGTTCAGAAAATGCAGAAAAAAGTTGAGACAAAAAAGGCAAAAAAGTCAATCATACCACACACGAGTAGTATCTCCTTCCTGGGTTAGCTAAACTCCAGGAAATCCACCGCGACGCCTTACTCCCGCAGTTGTTGCAGTACTTCGGCGGCTCGTAAGCCATTTGATCCTCACGATACGGCACCGGCGACCTCTTTGGCGCCATGCTCCCACCTCTGCTTCGATGGCCCGCACCGTGGGAGGAAGAAGATGCCCTCGAGAACGATGACATCGTCGCCTGCGCTCCTGCAATCACCGCCCGACGAACCCTAATTTCGATCCCCTCTCTGTCGGCTTCGATCTGAAATAAGAGCGTGTGGAGTACTACTTCGGGTGGATAGGGACAAAAGTGATGGCAACGGCCCACTAACCAGCAAACCCATTTGCCACATCAGCAAATCCCCTCTTCAAATGCCATCAAGGTTTAAATCAGACCGGGATTGAGGTGCTTAGGGTACAGACTTCAGGGATTTAGAGCTCGGTGTTGGAATTATGCCCTAGAGGCAATAATAAATATATAGTTATTATTATAATTCCTGTATCAAGATAATAGTTTATTATCCATGCTATAATTTTATTGAATGAAGACTCATTTACATGTGTGGATACATAGACAAAACACCGTCCCTAGCATGCCTCTAGTTGGCTAGCCAGTTGATCGATGATAGTTAGTGTCTTCTGATTATGAACAAGGTGTTGTTGCTTGATAACTGGATCACGTCATTGGGAGAATCACGTGATGGACTAGACCCAAACTAATAGACGTAGCATGTTGATCGTGTCATTTTGTTGCTACTGTTTTCTGCGTGTCAAGTATTTATTCCTATGACCATGAGATCATATAACTCAATGACACCGGAGGAATGCTTTCTGTGTATCAAACGTCACAACGTAACTGGGTGACTATAAAGATGCTCTACAGGTATCTCCGAAGGTGTCAGTTGAGTTAGTATGGATCAAGACTGGGATTTGTCACTCCGTATGACGGAGAGGTATCTCGGGGCCCACTCGGTAATACAACATCACACACAAGCCTTGCAAGCAATGTAACTTAATGTAAGTTGCGGGATCTTGTATTACGGAACGAGTAAAGAGACTTGCCGGTAAACGAGATTGAAATAGGTATGCGGATACCGACGATCGAATCTCGGGCAAGTAACATACCGAAGGACAAAGGGAATGACATACGGGATTATACGAATCCTTGGCACTGAGGTTCAAACGATAAGATCTTCGTAGAATATGTAGGATCCAATATGGGCATCTAGGTCCCGCTATTGGATATTGACCGAGGAGTCTCTCGGGTCATGTCTACATAGTTCTCGAACCCCCAGGGTCTGCACACTTAAGGTTCGACGTTGTTTTATGCGTATTTGAGTTATATGGTTGGTTACCGAATGTTGTTCGGAGTCCCGGATGAGATCACGGACGTCACGAGGGTTTCCGGAATGGTCCGGAAAGGAAGATTGATATATAGGATGACCTCATTTGATTACCGGAAGGTTTTCGGAGTTACCGGGAATGTACCGGGAATGACGAATGGGTTCCGGGAGTTCACCGGGGGGGCAACCCACCCCGGGGAAGCCCATAGGCCATAAGGGTGGCGCACCAGCCCTTAGTGGGCTGGTGGGACAGCCCAAAAGGGCCCTATGCGCCAAGGATAAGAAATCAAAGGAAAAAGAAAAAAAAAGGAGGAGGTGGGAAGGGAGGGGGACTCCCTCCCACCAAACCTAGTCCAACTCGGTTTGGGGGGGAGAGTCCTCCCCCTTGGCTCGGCCGACCCCTTGAGGGTCCTTGGACCCCAAGGCAAGGCCCCCCTCTCTCCCACCTATATATACGGAGGTTTTAGGGCTGATTTGAGACGACTTTTCCACGGCAGCCCGACCACATACCTCCACGGTTTTTCCTCTAGATCGCGTTTCTGCGGGGCTCGGGCGGAGCCCTGCTGAGACAAGGTCATCACCAACCTCTGGAGCGCCGTCACGCTGCCGGAGAACTCTTCTACCTCTCCGTCTCTCTTGCTGGATCAAGAAGGCCGAGACCATCGTCGAGCTATACGTGTGCTGAAGCGGAGGTGCCGTCCGTTCGGTACTAGATCGTGGGACTGATCGCGGGATTGTTCGCGGGGCGGATCGAGGGACGTGAGGACGTTCCACTACATCAACCGCGTTCTCTAACGCTTCTGCTGTACGATCTACAAGGGTACGTAGATCACTCATCCCCTCTCGTAGATGGACATCACCATGATAGGTCTTCGTGCGCGTAGGAAAATTTTTGTTTCCCATGCGACGTTCCCCAACAGTGGCATCATGAGCTAGGTACATGCGTAGATGTCTTCTCGAGTAGAACACAAAAGTTTTTGTGGGCGGTGATGTGCGTTTTGCTGCCCTCCTTAGTCTTTTCTTGATTCTGCGGTATTGTTGGATTGAAGCGGCTTGGACCGACATTACTCGTACGCTTACGAGAGACTGGTTTCATCGTTACGAGTAACCCCCTTTGCTCAAAGATGACTGGCAAGTGACGGTTTCTCCAACTTTAGTTGAATCGGATTTGACCGAGGAGGTCCTTGGATGAGGTTAAATAGCAACTCATATATCTCCGTTGTGGTGTTTGTGTAAGTAAGATGCGATCCTACTAGATACCCTTGGTCACCACGTAAAACATGCAACAACAAAATTAGAGGACGTCTAACTTGTTTTTGCAGGGTATGATTGTGATGTGATATGGCCAACGATGTGATGTGATATATTGGATGTATGAGATGATCATGTTGTAATAGAAATATCGACTTGCATGTCGATGGTACGGCAACCGGCAGGAGCCATAGGGTTGTCTTTATACTAACGTTTGTGCTTGCAGATGCGTTTACTATTTTGCTAGGATGTAGCTTTAGTAGTAATAGCATAAGTAGCACGACAACCCCGATGGCAACACGTTGATGGATGATCAGGGTGTGGCGCCGGTGACAAGAAGATCGTGCCGGTGCTTTGGTGATGGAGATCAAGAAGCACGTGATGATGGCCATATCATGTCACTTATGAATTGCATGTGATGTTAATCCTTTTATGCACCTTATTTTTCTTAGTTCGACGGTAGCATTATGAGGTGATCTCTCACTAAAATTTCAAGACGAAATTGTGTTCTCCCCGACTGTGCACCGTTGCTACAGTTCGTCGTTTCGAGACACCACGTGATGATCGGGTGTGATAGACTCAACGTTCACATACAACGGGTGCAAAACAGTTGCGCACGCGGAACACTCGGGTTAAGCTTGACGAGCCTAGCATGTGCAGACATGGCCTCGGAACACATGAGACCGAAAGGTCGATCGTGAATCATATAGTTGATATGATTAGCATAGGGATGCTTACCACTGAAACTATACCCAACTCACGTGATGATCGGACTTGGGATAGTGTGAGTGGATCATGAACCACTCAAATGACTAGAGAGATGTACTTTTTGAGTGGGAGTTTAGCATATAATTTGATTAAGTTGAACTCTAATTATCTTGAACATAGTCTAAGTCCACTTTGAATATATTTGTGTTGTAGATCATGGCTCACGCAACAGTCATCCTGAATTTTAATACGTTCCTAGAGAAAGCTAAGTTGAAAGATGATGGAAGCAACTTTGTAGACTGGGCTCGTAATCTTAAGCTAATCTTACAAGCTGGGAAGAAGGATTATGTCCTTAATGATGCGCTAGGAGATGAACCACCCGCTACGGCTGATCAGGATGTTAAGAACGCTTGGTTAGCACGTAAGGAGGACTACTCAATAGTTCAATGTGCAGTCTTGTATGGCTTAGAACCGGGACTTCAACGTCGCTTTGAGCGTCATGGAGCATTTGAGATGTTCCAGGAGTTGGAGTTTATCTTTCAGAAGAACGCCCGGATCGAGAGGTATGAGACCTCCGATAAATTCTATGCTTGCAAGATGGAGGAAAACTCGTCTGTCAGTGAACATGTGCTCAAAATGTCTGGGTACTCAAACCGTCTAGCTGAACTGGGGATTGAACTCCCGCAAAAAGCTATCACTGACAGAATCCTTCAATCACTGCCGCCAAGCTATAAAGGCTTTGTGTTGAACTACAACATGCAAGGGATGAACAGGTCTCCCGGCGAGTTGTTTGCGATTCTGAAAGTCGCAGAGTCTGAACTCCGTAAAGAGCATCAAGTGTTGATGGTGAGCAAGACCACTAGTTTCAAGAGAAACGGCAAAGGCAAGAAGGGCAATTCGAAGAAGAGCGGCAAGCCTGTTGCCAATCCGCCGAAGAAACCCAAGGCTGGACCTAAGCCTGAAACAGAGTGCTTCTATTGCAAGGGTATGGGTCACTGGAAGCGCAATTGCCCCAAGTATCTGGCAGATAAGAAGGCGGGCAAAGAAAAATCAGGTATATTTGATATACATGTTATTGATGTGTACTTAACCGGCTCTCGTAGTAGTGCCTGGGTATTCGATACCGGTTCTGTTGCTCACATTTGCAACTCGAAGCAGGAACTGCGGAATAGACGAACGCTGGCGAAAGATGAAGTGACGATGCGCGTAGGAAATGGTTCCAAGGTTGATGCAATCGCCGTCGGCACAGTGTCACTTCAGCTACCATCGGGATTAGTGATGAACTTAAATCGTTGTTATTTAGTGCCTGCGTTGAGCATGAACATTATATCTGGATCTTATTTATTGCGAGACGGTTACTCTTTTAAGTCTGAGAATAATGATTGTTCTATTTCTATGAGTAACATCTTTTATGGTCATGCACCGAATGTGAGAGGATTGTTCATATTGAATCTTGATAGCGATACGCATATACATAACATTGAGACCAAAAGAGTTAGAGTAAACAATGAGAGCGCCATATTTTTGTGGCACTGCCGCTTGGGTCATATTGGTGTAAAGCGCATGAAGAAACTCCATGCTGATGGACTTTTGGAGTCACTTGACTTTGATTCACTTGACACGTGCGAACCATGCCTCGTGGGCAAGATGACTAAGACTCCGTTCTCCGGAACAATGGAGCGTGCAAGTGACTTGTTGGAAATCATACATACCGATGTGTGTGGTCCAATGAGCGTAGAGGCACGCGGCGGATATCGTTATTTTCTCACC
Source organism: Hordeum vulgare subsp. vulgare (assembly GCF_904849725.1). NCBI lineage: Eukaryota > Viridiplantae > Streptophyta > Magnoliopsida > Poales > Poaceae > Hordeum > Hordeum vulgare. The sequence continues at coordinate 437,485,860 of NC_058522.1, read as the reverse complement.
TTCACTGACGATTTAAGTAGATATGGTTATGTCTACTTGATGAAGCACAAGTCTGAAACATTTGAAAAGTTCAAGCAATTTCAGAGTGAAGTGGAAAATCATCGTAACAAGAAGATCAAGTTCCTACGGTCTGATCGTGGGGGTGAATATCTGAGTTTCGAGTTTGGTGCTCACTTAAGACAATGTGGAATTGTTTCGCAGTTAACACCGCCTGGAACACCACAGCGTAATGGTGTGTCCGAACGTCGTAATCATACTTTGTTAGAGATGGTGCGATCTATGATGTCTCTTACTGATTTGCCGTTATCATTTTGGGGTTATGCATTAGAAACAGCTGCATTCACTTTAAATAGGGCACCATCAAAATCCGTTGAGACGACACCATACGAACTGTGGTATGGCAAAAGGCCAAAGTTGTCGTTTCTTAAAGTTTGGGGATGTCATGCTTATGTCAAAAAGCTTCAGCCTGAAAAGCTGGAACCCAAAGCGGAAAAGTGCGTCTTCATAGGTTACCCAAAAGAGACAGTTGGGTACACCTTCTATCTCAAATCCGAGGGCAAAGTGTTTGTTGCTAAGAACGGAGCTTTTCTCGACAAGGAGTTTCTCTCGAGAGAATTGAGTGGGAGGAAGATAGAACTTGACGAGGTTGTCGAACCTCTCATCCCTCTGGATGGTGGCGCAGGGCAAGGGGAAACCTCTGTCGTTGCGACGCCGGTTGAGGAGGAAGTTAATGATGATGATCATGAAACTCCAGTTCAAGTTTCTGTTGAACCACGCAGGTCGACGAGATCACGCGCTGCTCCAGAGTGGTACGGTAATCCCGTCTTATCAATCATGTTGTTAGACAACAATGAACCTGCAAATTATGAAGAAGCAATGGTGGGCCCAGATTCCAACAAATGGCTAGAAGCCATGAAATCCGAGATAGGATCCATGTATGAGAACAAAGTGTGGACTTTGGAGATACTGCCTGAGGGCCGCAAGGCTATTCAGAACAAATGGATCTTTAAGAAGAAGACGGACGCTGACGGCAATGTGACCGTTTATAAAGCTCGACTTGTGGCAAAGGGTTTTTCACAAGTTCCAGGAGTTGACTACGATGAGACTTTCTCACCCGTAGCGATGCTTAAGTCCGTCAGAATCATGTTAGCAATAGCTGCATTTTTCGATTATGAAATCTGGCAGATGGATGTCAAAACGGCGTTCCTTAACGGTTTCCTTAAGGAAGAGTTGTATATGATGCAACCCGAAGGTTTTGTCGATCCTAAAAATGCTGACAAGGTGTGCAAGCTCCAGCGATCCATTTATGGACTGGTGCAAGCATCTCGGAGTTGGAACAAACGCTTTGATGAGGTGATCAAAGCATTTGGGTTTATACAAGTGGTTGGAGAATCTTGTATTTACAAGAAAGTGAGTGGGAGCTCTGTGGCGTTTCTAATATTATATGTGGATGACATATTACTGATTGGAAACAACGTAGAGCTTTTGGAGAGCATAAAAGGTTACTTGAATAAAAGTTTCTCTATGAAGGACCTAGGAGAAGCTGCTTACATTCTAGGCATTAAGATCTATAGGGATAGATCAAAACGCCTGATAGGACTTTCACAAAGCACATACCTTGATAAAGTTTTGAAGAGGTTCAAAATGGAACAGTCCAAGAAAGGGTTCTTGCCAGTTTTACAAGGTACGAGATTGAGTAAGACTCAGTGCCCAGCAACTGATGAAGATAGAGAGCATATGCGCTCCGTCCCCTATGCTTCAGCCATAGGTTCTATCATGTATGCGATGCTGTGCACTAGACCGGATGTTAGCCTGGCCATAAGTATGACAGGTAGGTTCCAGAGTAATCCAGGAGTGGATCACTGGACAGCGGTCAAGAATATCCTGAAGTACCTGAAAAGGACTAAGGAGATGTTTCTCGTGTATGGAGGTGACGAAGAGCTCGCCGTAAAAGGTTACGTCGATGCAAGCTTTGACACAGATCCGGACGACTCTAAGTCGCAAACCGGATACGTATTTATTCTTAATGGGGGTGAAGTAAGCTGGTGCAGTTCCAAGCAAAGCGTCGTAGCAGATTCTACATGTGAAGCGGAGTACATGGCTGCCTCGGAGGCGGCTAAGGAGGGTGTCTGGATGAAGCAGTTCATGACGGATCTTGGAGTGGTGCCAAGCGCACTGAATCCAATAACCTTGTTCTGTGACAACACTGGTGCCATTGCCTTAGCAAAGGAACCACGGTTTCACAAGAAGACCAGACACATCAAACGACGCTTCAAACTCATCCGTGACTACGTCGAGGAAGAGGACGTAAATATATGCAAAGTGCACACGGATCTGAATGTAGCAGACCCGCTGACTAAACCTCTTCCACGGCCAAAACATGATCGACACCAGAACTGTATGGGTGTTAGATTTATTACAATGTAATTCACATGGTGATGTGAGGGCTAGATTATTGACTCTAGTGCAAGTGGGAGACTGTTGGAATTATGCCCTAGAGGCAATAATAAATATATAGTTATTATTATAATTCCTGTATCAAGATAATAGTTTATTATCCATGCTATAATTGTATTGAATGAAGACTCATTTACATGTGTGGATACATAGACAAAACACCGTCCCTAGCATGCCTCTAGTTGGCTAGCCAGTTGATCGATGATAGTCAGTGTCTTCTGATTATGAACAAGGTGTTGTTGCTCGATAACTGGATCACGTCATTGGGAGAATCACGTGATGGACTAGACCCAAACTAATAGACGTAGCATGTTGATCGTGTCATTTTGTTGCTACTGTTTTCTGCGTGTCAAGTATTTATTCCTATGACCATGAGATCATATAACTCACTGACACCGGAGGAATGCTTTGTGTGTATCAAACGTCGCAACGTAACTGGGTGACTATAAAGATGCTCTACAGGTATCTCCGAAGGTGTTAGTTGACTTAGTATGGATCAAGACTGGGATTTGTCACTCCGTATGACAGAGAGGTATCTCGGGGCCCACTCGGTAATACAACATCACACACAAGCCTTGCAAGCAATGTAACTTAATGTAAGTTGCGGGATCTTGTATTACGGAACGAGTAAAGAGACTTGCCGGTAAACGAGATTGAAATAGGTATGCGGATACTGACGATCGAATCTCGGGCAAGTAACATACCGAAGGACAAAGGGAATGACATACGGGATTATACGAATCCTTGGCACTGAGGTTCAAACGATAAGATCTTCGTAGAATATGTAGGATCCAATATGGGCATCCAGGTCCCGCTATTGGATATTGACCGAGGAGTCTCTCGGGTCATGTCTACATAGTTCTCGAACCCGCAGGGTCTGCACACTTAAGGTTCGACGTTGTTTTATGCGTATTTGAGTTATATGGTTGGTTATCGAATGTTGTTCGGAGTCCCGGATGAGATCACGGACGTCACGAGGGTTTCTGGAATGGTCCGGAAACGAAGATTGATATATAGGATGACCTCATTTGATTACCGGAAGGTTTTCGGAGTTACCGGGAATGTATCGGGAATGACGAATGGGTTCCGGGAGTTCACCGGGGGGGGGGGCAACCCAGCCCGGGGAAGCCCATAGGCCATAAGGGTGGCGCACCAGCCCTTAGTGGGCTGGTGGGACAGCCCAAAAGGGCCCTATGCGCCAAGGATAAGAAATCAAAGGAAAAAAAAAAGGAGGAGGTGGGAAGGGAGGGGGACTCCCTCCCACCAAACCTAGTCCAACTCGGTTTGGGGGGGGGGAGAGTCCTCCCCCTTGGCTCGGCCGACCCCTTGAGGGTCCTTGGACCCCAAGGCAAGGCCCCCCTCCCTCCCACCTATATATACGGAGGTTTTAGGGCTGATTTGAGACGATTTTTCCACGGCAGCCCGACCACATACCTGCACGGTTTTTCCTCTAGATCGCGTTTCTGCGGAGCTCGGGCGGAGCCCTGCTGAGACAAGGTCATCACCAACCTCCGGAGCGCCGTCACGCTGCCGGAGAACTCTTCTACCTCTCCGTCTCTCTTGCTGGATCAAGAAGGCCGAGATCATCGTCGAGCTGTACGTGTGCTGAACGCGGAGGTGCCGTCCGTTCGGTACTAGATCGTGGGACTGATCGCGGGATTGTTCGCGGGGCGGATCGAGGGACGTGAGGACGTTCCACTACATCAACCGCGTTCTCTAACGCTTCTGCTGTACGATCTACAAGGATACGTAGATCACTCATCCCCTCTCGTAGATGGACATCACCATGATAGGTCTTCGTGCGCGTAGGAAAATTTTTGTTTCCCATGCGACGTTCCCCAACACTCGGGGTCCATTTGCGTCGCGGCTTACACTCTCACGGTTCATATCATACTTCACTCTTCACACGCACGAATATATCACCACTCCCCGCACCCGCCATGCAGCCCCGACCCTGAGCATGTGCAACCGGTGCACACGCACAGGGGCCCCGATTGTCAAGGGCCCCACCCCAACAGGTGCACCTCGGTATATCCATCAGCTTTTCGAAAATCCGTTCGCTGTTCCTACGTGTTTAATATTTTTTTGAGAACAGGTTACAAATTAATTGGATTACCACATGAATACTCTCCCGATTGATACATGGGCCATACATGCGGGTTGTATAGGTTGCATGCATGCGAGCGGATAGACATGATAGTTTTGGCAAGTAATATACGCTAGTATTTTTTAATAAGTAATCTACGCCAGTTAATTCAATCCTACATCGTTTAAGATGCTCTACATTGGTAGATTATTTAATTTAAGAAAGAAAAATGGCTGAAAAAATATGAACATATTACTATGACCCTTACAGTGACTTTTCCTATAAAATTAAATAAAAAAGAAAAAACAATACCGCGCAAATAAAATTGATTTTACAATTGTACATGTACAAAGGCCCCACTCTGTTATCTCGCCCCGAGGCCCCTCGAATGTCAGGGCCGGCCCTGCCGCCATGGATCTCGTTATCACAGTCCACAAATCATACGCGGGGTAGGCTCCACATACATGCAACAATGTCCTTCTACAATGGCCGAAGACGAGATCGAGTAGCCTTGGTGGCAACGAAGAGGGCATGAAGCCACAACAACGATAGAGGCACGCGACCAGAAAGAGAGAGAAGGGGGAGAAGGATAAGGGCGAGATAATCTTCTTGAATGGAGAGAAACAAAATGGCTCGTGAGCTCATCTTCTCTCCCCCATGATTAGTAAAGAAAATACTAGAAAAAATAAGAAAAAAACTGATTTTTTTTTCTTGCATGGAAGATGTTTGTGTGTGTCATGTCCATGCCTATTGTCAGCATGTTTGAACATTTGAGTAGCTCTTAACAAAAAAACAAATTTGACGAGTGTGGAAAAGGTATTGTTCACACATTGTTTGGAACAATTTTGTTTTTCTCTCTCAGAGCTACTTAGATGCCCAAATGCGCTAAAAGTTGGCTCACACCACACGCACTCAAACATATTTTATGCAAAAAAAAGAAAGACAGATTCAAAAAATCAATTTTTTTAGTTTTATTGTTCACCCGTTACACATAAACCTGGCCACAGAATTAGATATTTGTCTTGAATGAAACTAAACTCTCTACTTCTTGATAGATGCGCCCTATGTCCCACTTTAAGCAAGACCTAGGAAAACACTCGCATCACGGCAGCTCTAGATGGACCGGCGCAGGTGCGATGAAGGCCACAACTTCATATTTTTGTTAGTTTATCTTTAACATTTTTGAGTCATTTATTTTACTTTTGTTTACATTTCCTAAAATTATAAACTTATACATTAAAAAATACTTCACACAATGTTTTGAAAGATGTTAGTCATGAATTAAAAATATATTAAATGTGTATATAATGTTAACTTGTATCTGAAATATGTTAATAAAGCACTTAAAAAAATAAAATATGAAATGTCTATAAAAATATTGACCGTGTGTCAAAATGTTATTTTGGTATTTAAAAATTGTGATCAAACTGTATAAAAATATCAAACCTGTGCTAGAGAAAAATATTAGATATATATACAAGAAAATGTATATAGAAAAATAATAAATGCAAAAAACAACAAATAAACTGTTAAAGTACGAGAAACAAACAAACAAAACTGAAGAAAGTGGAAAGGAAAGAAAAAAAATCAATGAAAGCCAAGAAAAAAATAAAGTGAATTGAGGGAAAAAATAATAAAGAAAACCAAAAAAGGGACCCAGGGAAAAAACAAAAAGTAAGGGAAAAAGAAAAGAAAAAGACCACATAAAAACCTGGTGGAACAGCCGACTCCATTCATATTAATTTTAACCATACCATGCGTATGGTTCGGCACGACGATAACAATAAGGTTGTCCGTAATGAAAATATCATAAGTAGTATAATGCATGTCAACTAAGCAATTTCGATGAGGTGACATAGAATTAAATAAAGAAAAAGAGTGTTAAGTATCATATCATGATATCGTATTATATTAAATGGTGTGTTACTATGTGTCTTGGATGGGAATAAATTAACCATCCTATGATACTAACACATGATACTATGTATTACGGTTATCATATGATATTATCTATTACAACCAGCCTAGAAAAAATGCGAAACATAGTCGCTGCGCTTCTTTACTCGGTCAAATCAATCAGTGTCCACGGTTGCTCCGATCCAACGGCCCGTATGGCACCGCGCGCGGAAGCAGCAGCGCGCGCGAACGTCCAAGAAAACGTGGCGAACAAAAACACGGCCAGCAACCATCGAGAAGGCCGCGAGTGGGGAAGAGGAGAGGAGAGCTCCGGCCGGCCGCAGACATCGCCGTCGCGTTTTACACCACACCGGATGCCATGCACACTCGCGTCGGCGTCGGACAGCGATCCGCCGAGCCGGCCGCGCTCGTACGCGGAGCACCGAATCCCCGCCTCTGCATCTTTGAACCGAGCAATGTGAGCGGCCCGTCTCCAAAGGCCGGAGCGCGGGGAATTCCACCGATACAGCCATGGCATGAAAGCAACGGCCATCCGGTTCCGCCGGCACGGCGCCCGCCCGGTGCTGCTCATTCGATCACATCACACGATCGACACCGATCGATGCGGCTGTTCCGCATGCAGCGCCATCTTGGCTGGTAAAAAAATATTACCACGGCGAACAGGTAGTAGAAGCCATTGTGCGCATTGACCGTGTGGTGGCGGGTCGAGGGAAGTTTACCCCGGACATGGGGAGCTACGAGCACCACCTGCAGCGTTGACGGGATTCATGGCGACGATAGGGAGGGAGGAGAGGACTGGAGCGGGATGCTCCATGTTATCATGCATTGACCGAGACGGCTCGACCCTGCATGCCAACATCGGCACGCAACGTCCAGAGGCCACGCGATGCGTCAGTCAATCAATCGACCGTGCGGCAGCGAGCGACGTTTGATTTCGCAGTCAGCTCTGCGCGCCAGCGCCAGGAGCCAGGAGGTTGAGGTTGATCCCTGATGTGGCCTTGCCTGCCCAAAGTCTGGCGCCTCCAGGGCCATGGCGCGCGCCGAGCCAAAGCTGGCAAGCTGGTCTCACGGACCGGGCCGTGGCCGTAACAGACAGCAGTTGGCGCCGTACTCGGGGCAAGGAGAGCACCGCCATGGCCAGCAAGCGACAAGCGCGGGCATGTGCGCGCGATCTCATGGCACCAGAGCGGGGCATGTGCGCTCGATCTCGTCTCTCGTGGCCGTGGCCGCGGCCGCCGCATGAGACACGATCACGGTCTCGCTCTCGCGCACGCCCGCCCGGCGATCAGAAGCGGCTAAGGACCAGGAAAGTACAGCGAGGCAGGGCGGGAAAGCCGAAAGCGGCACCCTTTCTGCTGCCCAGGGAGCACAAGAGCAAGCCCACATGCTCGCCACCCCGCCCTAATCCGGCTCTCAGCCGCGGAAAGGGAATAAGATATCGGGTGATCAGGGATCCCTGGCGACGATCATCATGATATCCTCTGATTCTGCAGGCAGCGCTCCGAGCAGGCACATGGGATCGAGCGTGAGAATGAAAAATTAAGCGGAGAATGTCACGCGAGGAGCATGCATAGATTCTGATTCCAAGACCTGGTCGTTAACTGTTCATTGCTCGTAGTACCGATTTGCCGTTTTGCATTGGTAACTACTCCTGGTTTGCTTCTACAAGAAAAGATCAACGCTTATTCAGTGCACGACGGCAGAAACGGATGAATAATAAGACACAACAAAAATACAGTCGTTTTCTAGTCCGTCCTCTGTGTAGAAAATTGAAGGACAGGGCGGCTTATACAGTGCAGGCCCATGATCCAACTCCACGAGCGAGGTAGTGCTTGTACGTATTATTTTTCTCCGAAAGCGTCCGGCTGGAGCCCGCAACGGTTGCCTTGGATACGTGCGCCACAGGGGATCCAAAGAACGTCCAAATATCCAAGCATGGAAAGAAGCCATAAACTAATCTCGCCGTCCCTACACAAGAAACCACAGAAACACTGCCGGCCTAGGGAAAACGTGACTGTTGATTCTGCACCAACTGTCCCTGAAACACGGCCTTCTCATGCGCTAGATATTTTTCCACTGATTAACACGACGTTCTCATGCACAAACAACAGGGAGGGCGCATGCCAAGCAAGCAGAGCATGGAAAGCACAATAGGCTCGAGCAATTTTACCACTGCTACATTATACTGGGATAATACGATTTCACATGCCACGCCATGGCAGACACCAGTGTGAGTATTTCTTCAACCATCTGTCCCTCTTCTTACCATGGAGAAAAGAAAACTAACTCGAGAATTCATCTACTACTAGTACTTGCTACTGCAAACATTTTTTCGAATGGAACAACGGGAGAGGAAAGACTGTTTTTTCTCTTGCATTTCGTTCTCCAGTGAAAAGGGAGAAGAATATTGAGTGACCAAACAAGGAAATTTTGAACGCTTCGCTTTCCCTCTTGCTGTCCCCCTCAGCGCGCCGCTCGATCACAGCTGTTTCTTGGCATCCGCCTCCTCGTCCTGTCCGTCCCCGCAGCTGTCCTTGCCGGCCGGCTCCGGCTCCGGCTCCGGCTCTTTCCCTTCCTTGGGGCTCTCCAGGGCCCTCTTCTCCTCCTCCTCTTCGTCGTTGTCCTTGGGCGGCGCCGCCGCCTTGCCGCCGTCGAGATGCCGCTTCTCGGCGCGCGTCTTCAGGACCTCCAGCAGCTCCTCCATCGCCCTCTCCTTCCCGTTCCTCCGGTTCTTGATCAGCACCTCGCTCACGTCCGCCGGCGTGATCTCCGCCGCCTCGATCCATTCCTCCAGCCCCCGCATGACCTCGGCGCTGTCGTCCTGGAGGCAGAGGTAGTTCTTGAGGAGGATCTTGAGCGCCGGGAACGTGCAGTAGCTCATGAAGACGTGCATGTCCATCCGGCCGGACCGGAGCAGCGCCGGGTCCAGCTTCTCGATGTGGTTCGTGGTGAACACGAAGATGCGCTCCGACCCGCAGCATGACCACAGCCCGTCGGTGAAGTTTAGCAGGCCGGAGAGCGTGATCGACCGGCCCGACGCCGCCCCCGCGTCCTGGTCGACCGCGCCGTCGAGGGTTGGCCGCGGCCTCGGAGCCGGTGCCAGGGCCGCCCGGTTGGTGAGGTCGACGGAGCAGTCGATGTCCTCGATCACGATGATGGACTTGGACGTGGTCTTCATCAGCAGCTTCCGCAGCTCGGCGTTGCTGCTGACCTCGGTGAGCTCGAGGTCGTACACGTCGTAGCCCAGGAAGTTTGCCATGGCCGCGATCATGCTGGACTTGCCTGTCCCCGGCGGGCCGTACAGGAGGTACCCGCGCTTCCAGGCGCGGCCCGTGCGCTCGTAGAAGGAGCTGCCGTCGGCGAAGTCGCGGAGGTCAGCCATGATGGACGCCTTGCGGTCGGGGTCCATGGCGAGCGTGTCGAACGTGCTGGGGTGCTTGAAGGGGACGGGGTCCCACGGGAGGCCGCGCGAGTCCATGGCCCCGCCGCGCGCGTTGGTGTACAGCAGCCGGTCCTGGCTCCGGCGGCGGATCTCCTGCGCCGTGGCGAGGATGTGGTCGAGGTAGGCCGGCAGCAGCTTCTCCCTGTCGCCGCGGCGGATCCGGAGCGTGAACCGGCGCTTCTCCTCGGGGAGCGGGCGCCACGAGAAGCCGGGGGACTGGCGCGGCGCCACCACGTGCTCCCACGTGACGGCAGCGCCGCGGAAGGCGTCCACGACGCGGTCGCTGGCGGCGAGCCCGAAGGTGAAGGAGGTGGCGTTGTGCGGGCGCGTGAGGCTGAGCCGGGCCCCCGACGCCGGCGCGGCCGTGCTGCTGAGGTAGAGCTGCACGGCGTCGTAGATTTCGTTGTTGCTCATGCCGTCCGTCTCCGTGACGTCGAAGTAGCAGTAGGGAGAGAAGGCACGGGTGAGCCGCCCGAGCAGCCGCGCCAGCGCCGCCCGCAGCTCCGCCGGGAACACGGCGTGCAGCATCCCTTGCAGGAACGCCAGCGCGCCCATGAGCGACGCCAGCATCGTCCAGTACTCCTTCATGGTCACTCCCCGCCTCTCTTGCACTCGGCCTGGACTTGGAACTTGGAAGAAGAAGCGCAAGGGAGAATAGGAAACGACTGAAACGGGGCAGGTTGGCCTTGGACAAGTTTTCCTACGAAGGGTCAGGAGGGCGGACGATGCTTTTATAGGAGGAGGGGGAGAAGCTGAGATGAGCTGGAGAAGAAGCGTGGTGTGAGTTCCATGGCCTCAGGCTCGCCATAGCGCGGTATCATGGATATCATGCACTTGGGACAGCAAACATACTGATATGGTAATAATTAATAAAGAAAAAAAGTTAGAATAACACGTGTAAATATCATATCAGGTTAAATACGGAGTGCCGACGTTTAGAGCTTGGCCTTCATGAAGACCGAAATTTTTGAATAATTCGAAATTCAAACCTTTTGGTTTCAACAAATTTTTAGAAAAAATATGCAAGTAAAGAAGAATGTTATGTGTATGTAGATAAAAATTTAGGATGAAATACCTTAAAATACGATCTTTATAAAAAAGACAAATTAATGGCCTGAAACGATGAATATTGTCGTGTGTAAAAAAGCCTCAGATTTGTCTTTTTTACACACCCCTCATTACAATGTATTTTTTTCTAAAAATTTACACGGATGTGTGTTACGCCTTCACTCATCCCTATATTTTTTTCAGAATTTTTTAAATTTAAAAATATAAATTTTCATGAAATTTAAATTTAAAGGTCTTCATGGAGCTCGGCCACCAGAAGCAATTTTCGGTTAAATACGATGCTACATATTTTTTTTGTTATCAAATAATTATAGTTGAAAAAAACTAATACGTATAATATTTGAAAACGGAAAAAAATATAATATTAATTTATAATACTGTGTATTATAAAAATAGCATGGTAATACAATATATGATACGCATAATATACTCCCGCAAGGTCGCCATCGATGGGAGGAGATCTTGTACAATAAATTATTGGCGAGCATTGAAATGCATTGGGAATATAGGCAGGCAATGTGGGCTCGCATGCACATACCAGATATGCACCTGCACAGTGTCATGATCAATGGTATCCTATTGGCTTTGGTATACGGCTGACAACAGGACGGAAATGGAGCCAAAATTTTCCGCTTTTCCAGAAGAAAAAAGAAACGAAAAAAAATATAAAAACAGTATTTGAACTGAAATATTTTTAAAATGGTACCGTGTTTTCTGGTGAAAGGGAGACGAAAACAAAACGTTTCGTTTACAGGAACATGGAATTTCTGTTTTTAGGTGCAAAACTTTTCCCTTTTCGAAAGAAAAAAAGAAAAGGAAAGAAAATACGAAAACGGTAGTAGAAACTGTTTTTTACGCGGAAATAAAAACAGAAACAAAAGCATGTTTTCAGATGTAATGGACATAGAAACGGCACGTCCCGTTTTCATGAATAAGAAATTCTATTTTTACTATGATCGTATATAGGTTGTTTTGTAACCCAACCATCAAACGACACACAATGACAGAGTGAACGGAATGACCCATTTGAGGCGAATTTTTACTAGCCCACAGTTGTCATGTACTACTACAACATTATACTAAGTCCCTAACTTAATCATATTGTTTTTGTACTCATGTTTACCATTGATAAGGTTTTTTGTATTTACTTCATGATTCAAATGATCAATGTATGAAAAATCCTAAGCATTTCATGCCTTTAAAATTCCTATTGAACATCTGGGTAAACTACATATGTTAAATTATCTATTAGAAACACGGACAATGGATGTGGATTGGGTTGTACTAAGATATAATGTGGGAACTAAAACGGCTATTGGGGGCTTATTTGACTCAAAGAATTATCATAAGTATCTTGGAGGATTGACACCTTGGGAATTGTTTGTATGTTTGTCTTTTGGTACGCAAGATTGAATCCTTTAGGATTTTTCTTTCTTTTAAGGAATCATTTATACCACACTAGAAAATCTAGTATCCACTCGAGTCTCTTAGATGATATCCTTTTGAGTTTTCTGCACTACAATCAAACAAACTCAAATTCCGTAGAATTCCAATGGGCATGAAACTCAAATCCTGCTTTTTACCATTCCTTCATTTTTACGAACATGCAAATCAAAGAGGCCTAAGATTTTATAGGGGCATCTCGGTATTTTGACCTTTAGGAATTTTATCCATGTTTGTTGTTTGATCTGTAGAACTGAATCATCCAGGTAAAGCCCACACCTCCAGCTACGCGTCCAAACCCATCTACTCACCCAAATCATCACGTAGGCCCAAGCCCATCAGCGGCGATTGCTTTCCCTAGGCAAATGGCCATTGTTCCTACGATTGTGACTAATCAGCCGGTCAATTCATAGACAGAAACGAGCAACAGAGTAAATGCCCCTCTCCTTTCCATCCGGTAGCCTACCCGGGCAAGAACACCGTCGAACTCCGCCTCTGTGTGTCTCCTAGCAACCATAATCCCATCAAGACACCCCTGCCATCTCCCCCTAATCCCCGAACTTAGCACACACCCTACTGCTATGGCATCATTCCCGTTCGATCCCGTCCCTTTCCTTCCACTAAATCGCCATAGCATTGAGGTGGCGGGTCGACCTGCAAGGATGGGGGTCATCACCGTTGTCACGATTCAGGGACACGAAGAATAGGCGATTGTGACCATAGTGCCAACGCCAAATCGCCAAGTGGATTTCAACACCGTCAGAGAGGTACTGTCAGACTTTTTCACTCATAAGCGAGTGGGGTTTTCTGAGATTGAGAGGTGCCCCTTCGGCCAAGCTTATGTCAAATAAAATAGTGTTTTCGATCAAGCTGCTTTAATGTCCAATATTCCACGTCCTTTCACTAATGTACATGTGATTTTTGAGAGGCATGATAGAGGTTTGAATTGGAGGCGACTTGTTCTTAAGAGAGATGCCTCGATATTACAGTGTAGCTATCCTTTTGGCAGAAGACCTATTCATGATATTAGTAATGCAGTCAGCAAATTTGGTAAGTTCTGCTATGGGATCGAGTGAGAAGTACTAGAGTAAATCTGATGGTCAAGGTTAGAGTGGAGGATCTCAGTGATATTCCAGCCAGCATTGTATTTGGGGAAGGTGATGATTTTCAAACAAGATCTCTCACTGTACGATGGTCATTATTTAACAACAGATTCTAGGTGGAGATGCCCTCACGAAGATCTAGTTGAGCCTCATGGTAATCAACACCTTGTACCCTTCAAGATTTCTTTCACCCCAATCAACACAATCATTTCTTGGTCCCTCTCCAGCAACATGAACTCAATGAGCATCGTGCTCCTAATGCACCTCAACAACCTCCACAACTTAACCTCCAATTAGCACTCAATGCAGATGCTGATCTCAATGAGGTAAATGTTGTAGATGATGAGCAGGACCTACCTGGTTGGGGCATTGTGCAATGCCACAAGATATTGATACAAAACTACAAGCAAGGGAATGCTTGGAGCTCAATGATATTATGGCCCCTATGGAGGAAGAAGTAATGCAAGATATGGTGGACAATAGCAGCATTACCAACTCATTGGTACCATCTGATGACAGTATAAATTCAGCTGCATGTGCAAATGGCCCCTTGGCGCCAAATGCATAAGTTCTCCGAGATTTAAATGTGGAAATTTAGCCCAATGCTCGTGTCTCACCACCAGCCCAACAAGTACAACAAGAGGCTGAATTTATTCCTATCCATCCACATGTTATTCCAGCACAGCTCTTTCCTGATCATAATATGGAGGCTATTATTTCTCAACTTGTTAACCCACGGTCACACACTCACGACGACCCTATGCAATTTGAATTGTTGTCACACCCCTCAAAGTGGTTAAACAGATAGTACATACACTACAAGCTGGGGAAGTAACTGGTTATATCAGGCATATCAATGAGCATGTGAATGATACTCACAAGGATACTCAGATCCCAACGAAGATTATCACTGAAGATGCTAGAATGGACACAAAGATGCAGAAAGATTACATGGAAGATGGTGAGGACCAATTAGACACATCTACTCCTCCTGGTTTTCCCAATCCTATTTTCATTAATCAATCTCATACTATATGCCTAGGGAGGACTGATGCTAGCATTCAAGTGGAACCTGTTAATCATACTAAAAATGATGGATCAAGTGGAACAAGCCATTGGTAATGAAGGAGCCATGATTTGGAAACAACATTTTTCTCCAAAAGATGATGAGAAATACATGATTCAAGTACCTATTGAATGGGTAAATTTCCTCTCAGTTAACTTTCTCTCTCTTGATAAATATGATTGGTCAAGGAAGTTTATTACATCTAGTGTTTGGGAGATTATAAAACAGAGTAACTCCAGCCAAACAACATTGGCTTTTGTTATACCGCATAAATGCCCACTAGATAATCCTCTTGTTTGTGATCTCCTCTAGGGCACATAGGACAAGGAACAATCATCACCACTAAACCATGCATCTACTAAAGAAACGTCACCCTCCTTCACTTCTACACTCCATAAGTTCAAAAAAGAAATGATACTATTTCAATGGTTGAAATAGAGGTAAGGAGGAGTTGCAGATTGCAAAAGATCTGTAAAGGTTTTAAGCAATCATCGTGTAGAAATAAAGGTTGCCTTGCATGCCATGCTCTTCATCCCATCTTACCCACTAAAGTCATTAAAAGTCGGAATACATCTTTTTGGAAGGTATATGAGAGAGCAACTTCAGAGGATATTCTCAGTAGGAGGTTTAAGAAGAGCAAGGGACGAAGTCCTTCCCAAGAGTGAGGCAAAGCAGCTATGGAGCAGGCCAAGAAGTCGATATAGACATTTATGGTGGAGACAGAATTCTTAGCATCTTTTGGTCCAAGTCATTGTCTTCTTATTGTACTGTACTTATGCTAAGAAATAGTTCTTTGTACTTTTGCTACTCATCTAACCCTCCTACTATCTATCCCCAAGAATTATGTATGGTACTTATGGTCTTGTTATTTGGCAAAAGTTTGAAATGGACTTCATGGGTTTTCCCACTTCCTTTAAGTTGCACTTGCCTCCTTGAACAGAGAGTGGATCATTTTAAAGTGGAACATCAGAGGTCTTAATGACCCCAAGAAATGGACATCCATTGCTAATCAAACTGCTCTATCTTATGTCTGCAAGACACTAAAAGAGAGCATTTTGATAGTTCATATATTAAAAACTTCTGCCCAAGGAGATTTACCAAATTTGTATTTCTGCCATCGAGTGGTGCGTGTGGAGGTCTATTGATTGCTTGGAACGAACAATTATTTACACAAAAACTCTTCCATTCAAATGAATTCTCTCTCTCGGTTAAATTCACCTCCAGAACAATGGTGAAAATAAATTCTTACCAATATCTATGCGCCATGCCAATTGGATGATAGGTTGAGATTTCTTAACTAGTCCCAAAACCATTCCATATATGATGATACAGACTGGATTGTCACTGGAGATTTCAATTACATCAGATACCCCATAATAGAAGCAGATAACAAGGAAATGTTAATGATATGCCACTGTTTAATGAGGTCATCAATAAACAAGCACTCGTGGAGGTACCTCTAAAAGGCAGAAAAATTACTTGGAGTAATATGGACAATGCCCCTCTCTTAGAAAAGCTCGATTGGTGTTTCACATCTGACAATTGGACATTGAACTACCCATCTACTTTTTCTATCCCTCTTGCTAAGACTTCTTCTGGTCATACTCCCATTATGATTAAAATTGGGTCTGCAATCCCAAAAGCAAAGATTTTTAGATTTGATAACTTGTGAATGGAACATGATCAATTCAAGGACATTGTCAAGAGTATATGTACTCAAGAGGTACATGAGATGGATAGTGCCAAAATCATAGCAATGAAATTTAAGAGGCTTAGGAAAGGTTTGAAAAAGTGGGCGACATGCATCTCTGATTTGAAGAAAATCATATGAGACACCAACTTCATGATTCTCTATTATGATACCATGGAAGAATTCAGAAATTTGTCTATGGAAGAATACAATGGCCGAGATATCCTTAAAAGGCACCTTGAAACAATCCTTAAACAAGAGAAAACTTATTGGAAACAAAGGGCCACAATTAGGAAAATCAAGATGGGAGAAGCTAACACCAAATACTTCCAAGCTAAAGCCACTATTAAATTCACTAACCATAGCATTGCTATGTTACACGATGAGAATGCTAATGAACATTTTGATCATACTGCTAAAGCTGCCATCTTACTTAGATCTTTCAAAGATAATATGGGCACCTCTAATCACTCTCAGAACCCCCTCCCGATGCGCCATGTTATACAACCATTGGAAGGTCTCGAAGAACTTGAAACACCTTCCGCCAAAGAGGAAATTGACAAGGTTATAAAACATATGCCAGCACACAAGTCACCAGGATCAGATGGTTTTAATGCTGGTCACAGATCATAGTTCCTCATTTCTACAAATTGATTGCAGACTTTCATGCATAAAAAGTCAACATTCAAAGCACAAATATTCATTTACACTCTCATTCCAAAGACAAAATCTGTCACCAAAACAGCTGAGTACATACCTATATCATTATTAAATTGCACCCTCAGGATCATCACAAAGCTTTTAGTAAACAGACTACAAAGAATCATTCTTAAGTTGGTACACAAAATTAGTATGGATTTCTCAACAAGGGATGTTACCAGGACTGCCTTGCTTGGGCATATTGTGACGCTCTCGATTTGACCATACGCTAATCATACACGCAAATGCGTATGACCAAGATCAAGGACTCACGAGAATATATCACAACACAACTCTAGACACAAATAAAAGCATACAAGCTTCATACTACAAGCCAGGGGCCTTGAGGGCTAGAATACAGAAGCTCGAGAAACACATGAGTCAGCAGATGTAACAAATATCTGAGTACAGACATAAAACAAGGAGATGCCTCAGAGAAGGCTAACACAAAAGATACATTGATCGAACGAGGTAAGGCCTCCTGCCTGAGAACCTCCTAAACTACTCCTGGTCGTCAGCGGCCTCCACGCAACGGTAGGTACCATCAGGGTAGCAAACGTCATCAGCGGGATATGCTATCTCGTGGGCTCCATCATCTGGTCGCACCAATCGTATCAAGGGGAAAAAGGGGAAGCAAATCAACTGTGAGTACTTATCCAAACTACTCGCTCCATCATAGAGACAAGGGACTAATCCTATCGAAGACTAGCATCTTCAGCGTCTTGCAGCAGTAGACGACGGTGGGGAAAGTAACACAAATATATAGTCATATTGTTGCAACAATTTTAATGAAGGTCACGCCTAGAGATTCTTCCCCGACCTCCTGCGAGGAAGCAATCCCGGAGCAAACATTCCAGTTATGTAACAGTTGAAGTTGTATAAGATTGGGGCACAACTCCAAGTCACCCTGTAACCGTGGACACGACTATTCAAATAGCTATTTTTCTTCCTTGGAGGGGTGCATCAACTTACGCGTCACGATAAACTCTGGCTGGACACACTTGCGTGGGTCATGCCCGGCCTCGGAACATCAACACGTCGTAGCCCTACTTAGGCTCAACAGAGAGGCCAACCCGTCGGTCTAAATCCTAAGCGCGCAGGGGTCATGGGCCCATCACCCTTTGAGCTCATGCACGATGCGTGGGCGGCCGATGTGAGTCCTCGCACCTCTTATACAAGACGATGCTTACACGGACCACTCGGGCGCGCGCCGCTCCATTGCTGACGTCTGAAGAGCTTTGGCTGATACCACGACGTTGAGTACCCATAACTTCTCCCACGTGAAGGTTAGAACGAAAAGGTCTACGACCAACTCAGACCAAATACCCAAATCTCATTAACATTTTAATTAACACCGCGGCGACGATGAGCAATCCACGATATGTGGTCCTGTCGCCCCATCTCAAGGATGTGTGGTAAGGGCCTAGAATGCGCGACCACACCCCGTCACAACCACGCAGGAATCCACCCGCAACACACCTCATCATGTTTCCAGTATCAAGGTCAAGTAATTATGTGGTTGTAACATCAGAGGGATCCAAGGTATCACCCTCGATGGATTCCAATCGATGTAACTATCAAGGCGGCCAGGGAGGAATCACCCTCGATGGTCCATGCTTGAGGGGTTGTACAAAAGAGCCGTTATCGGAGGTGGTGAAGGAGGAATCACCCTCCATGAACCAACGCGGGTTAATTACACTACAGAGATAACATCAGGAGTATGTAACGAGGTGTCACCCTCGGTACTCGATAGTATCTCTGCAGCGTCGTACAATAAGGGGGGTGTGAGTGATGTGACGGGTCTTGGCTCGCCGATGAGTAGATCGAGACTTGATGAAAAGCGGGGGCAACTGGACTAAGGGGGCCAATGGAGATCACTGCTCCACCTATACTAAATAGTTAAAGTGTGGTATAGTAAAACAATACTTCATCAAACACATGCTATGCATGAGAATAGGAGCTATCTACAACAATAGTAAAATCTAATGCAAGCACGAGGGAGAAAGAATAGGCGATATATGAATGATCAAGGGGGGTTTGCTTGCCTTGTTGCTCTGCGGCAAAGGGCTGGTCGTCAGGAGGGTAGTCGTACCCGGCAGCAACGTCAGCGTTAGTGTCTACCAGAGAGAAGAGGGGGAAGAAACAATAAATATAAACCAGGCAAATGCATCATGATGCATTACATGGCAATAAGCAACGCTAGGCATGAGCTAACACATTATTATACGTCATGGACGGATCGGGAAAATATCTGTCGATATTTCCCGGGTCTCTGGCTACTACCGGACAAGCGAAAACGACGGAAAAGTTTCATGTTTGCTATGCTAGGGACGCGTGACACACGAACGGTCACCGTATCCGGGTTCGTCTCATTTTTCTGATCAACTTTCATGTACAAAATATTTTCATCCAGATAATGGATTATTTTATATTAATTTTCAAAGTTTTATTAATAATTTATGAATTAAACCGATTAATTAAATTCATTAATTACATCAGCATGATGTCATGCAAACATCAACAGTGGGGTTGACTCATCAATTTGACCAGTGGGCCCCACGTGTTATAGTCACATATTAATTTCACGGTTAACTAATTAATAAACAGATTTAATTAAACCAATTAATCTTACTTACACTAATTAGCTAATTGATTGATTAATTTAATTATTTATTTACTTTAGTTATCGTTTTATTTTTTATTTTTTAGTACTTTCTAAAGGGGCTCGACCCTTGCTGTCATACACAGGTAAGGGGGTTAGTGGGGGGGGGGTTAGCCTCACAAACCACAATAGGGCCGACCAAAGACACGGGCAATGGTGTCGCCGGTGGGGCTCGGGCTAGCCGAAGTGGGAGCTTGCGGGGCAGCTGACGGTGCAGCGCCGGCGGACGCCACCGGTGGCGGGGCGAGCAGGAGGCACGGGGGAGGCGGCAGCCGCATTGCGGAAGCAACACAAGTAGCAGGGGCGGGTGTGCATCAACAAGGAGCGGAGGGAGGAGCAGGGGAACACGGTAGGGGGCGGCGAGCCGGAGCTCACAGAGAGTTCCGACGTGAAGGCCAAGGTGATATGGTGCACCCGCGCAGTGGGGAGAGGGAGAGAGAGAAGGTTGGGGCCTCGAGCGTTGCTCAGGGCGGTGACGGGAAGGGGTCTAGGAGGGTCGGAGTTCGCGGGATGGGGAGGCGGATGGCGGCAGAAGGTCGGCACCGTTGGGGCGGCCGGGGCAGCGACGTTGCCCGGGGACGCGGTGGAGGTCGCATGGGGATGGGCGCCGACGAGGTGGCGCCGGTGTGGGAGGCGAACGGTGGGGCGGCGCCGGTGGGGAGGGCCTGCGTCGGGCGCCCGATCTCGGGCCGAGGGGCACGAGCCGTCGCCGGGTGCAGGGGAGTGAGCGGGGGATAGAGTGGGGGGAGGGTTAGTGGGGTGAGGGTTTTATACCCCACGGAGAGAGTGGGAGAGCTGGGTCGGCCGGGGGCGAGGTGGCTCGGCCAGCGGGGAGGCCAGCTCGGCCGAGGCCCACGGGTGGGGGTTGTTTCCCCCTTTTCCTTTATTTTTATTTTTATTTTTTTATTTGTTTTCTGTTTATTTTTAATTACAACAACGTAAGACTTTTATAAAATAATTGACTTGGCCCATAATTAGTGTTGTAATTTTATATACTAACACCAAAAGTTGGGAGGTATTTGTAAAACTTAGGATGCTCCATAATATAAAAGGCATTTAATTAAAAGTTTTTGGCCTCTCTTTTAATTATTTTGATGCACTAAAGTATTTGATAAAATGTTAATTTCAATTTTATAAATACAAGGAGGATATTTGTAACCCAATCATGATTTTTATTTACTGGTTTGCAACACTTTTAATTCCACTTTTCAAATGAATTGGAATTGCAAAGGAATTTGAATTGAGCTTTGATTTTATCAAGTGGAAACTTGGCTTAGTTAACCTTGATGACATGGCATCATTAGCATGTAATTACTGTAGTTTAACTAACGGGGCGTCACACATATGAATATGTTCACCAATGCAGTCAAAGCAAGAAAGAACTCATTCTCCTAAAACTGGACTTTGAAAAAGCTTTTGACATGCTTAATCATGACACCATTATTGAAGTTCTTAAAGCTAAAGGCTTTGGCTATAAATGGATTCAATGGATTAAGATGATATATGGGACTTGTTTCTCGTCAAGCTTACTTAATGGTGTCCCAAGCAGACAATTCCTATGCAAAAGAGGTGTTAGACAAGGAGATCCTCTGTCCCTACTAATATTTGTAATTGTTGCTGATATGTTGCAAACCATGCTCAATGAAGCCATGAACAATGCTCTTGTGGAGTCTCCCCTTTTCATGCCACATGCTGAGATTACCATATCAACCAATATGCAGATGACACAATCCTGGTTCCTAATGCTGACAGCACACAGTTGCTACATATTAAAAACCTGCTGCTCCATTTTGTTGAATACACAGGACTGAAAATCAATTGCTCAAAGTCAACCATGATTCTACTCAACACTTTTGCTGCAAAGATGGCCTTCCTTTCACATATGTTGGGATGTAAGACTGGTAATCTCCCTCATTCATATATGGGTCTACCATTGGGTCTATGCAAACCGAGAGTAGAAGATTATTTTCCCATGCTAAAGAAAATTGAATCCAAACTACTGGGATGCTCCACTCTATTATCCACTGGGGACAAGCTCATTTTCATCAAATCTGTTTTCTAGCGTATGCCCACATTCACAATGCACACTTTTGATGATCCCATTGACTATGGTTAAAAAATCAATACCTACCTTATGAAATGCTTTTTGATAAAGTATGGAACAACATCAAGAGGGGCAACACTAATTTCATGGGGGGTTAGGATTGCTAGATATTCATGACCATAACAGAGCTTTACTAATGAAATTTCTCTATAAGTTCCCCAACAAGGAAAATATACCATGGGTGAATGTTATATGGTGATACGTCTCCAACGTATCTATAATTTTTTATTGTTCCATGCTATATTATCTGTTTTGGATGTTTTATATGCATTATTATGCTATTTTATATTATTTTTGGGACTAACCTATTAATCTAGAGCCTAGTGCTAGTTTCTGTTTTTTTCCATGTTTTTGAGTATTGCAGATAAGGAATATTAAACGGAGTCCAAAGGGAATAAAATCTCCACAAGGATCTTTCTTGGACCAGAAGAAACCCAGAAAACTTGGAGTAGGGGGCAGGATACAAGCCTGCAGGGCGCGCCCTAGGGGGGCGTCCCTGGCTTGTGGGTCCCCTGCATGTCTCCTAACCCTATTCTTCGGCCTATAAATTCCCAAATATCCCCCCATCACTAAAGGGAGCCACGAAAATACTTTTCCACCGCCGAGAGCCTTTGTTCCTGTGAGATCCAATCTGGGAGCCTTTTCTAGTAATCTGGCGGGGAGGGAATTGATCATGGAGGGCATCTACATCAACTCCATTGCCCCTCCGATGATGCGTGAGTAGTTCACCACATACCTACGGGTCCATAGCTAGTAGCTAGATGGCTTATTCTCTCTCTTTGATCTTCAATACCATGTTCTTCATGATCTTCATGGAGATCTATTCGATGTAATACTCTTTTATGGTGTGTTTGTCGAGATCCGATGAATTGTGAGTTTATGTTCAGATTATCTATGAATATTATTTGAATCTCTTCTGAATTCTTATATGCATGATTTCATATCTTAGCAAGTCTCTTCGAGTTATTGGTTTAATTTGGACAACTAGATTAGTAATTATTGCAATGGGAGAAGTGCTTAGTTTTGCGTTCAATCTTGCGGTGTCCTCACCGAGTGACATAGTAGGGGTAGCGAGGCACGTATTGTATTGTTTCCATCGAGGATAAAAAGATGGGGGTTTCATCATATTGCTTGATTTTATCCCTCTACATCATGTCATCTTACTTAATGTGTTACTCTGTTCTTCATGAACTTAATAGTCTAGATGCACGCAAGAGTCGGTCGATGTGTGGAGTAATAGTAGTAGATGCAGAATCATTTCGGTTTACTTGACACGGACGTGATGCCTATATGAATAATCATTTCCTTGGATATCTTCATAATTATTCGCTTTTCTATCAATCGCTCGACAGTAATTTTTTCACACACTGTATTACTTTCCTTTATGAGAGAAGCCTCTATTGAAACCTATGACCCCCGGGTCAATTTTCCATATTATACTTTCAGATCTACAAACCAAAAATATCTTGCTGCAATTTATTTACTTTTGTTTCTGCAATCTTTTATACCTATCTCTATCATATCTCATCCTTGCAAATAACTCTGAAGGGATTGACAACCCCTTTTTAGCGTTGGGTGCAAGTGTTTGATTGTTTGTGTAGGTAATATGCTTGGGGCCTTGCTTGTTCCTCCTACTAGATTGATACCTTGGTTCTCAACAAACTGAGGGACATACTTATCTACTTTGCTGAATCACCCTTTCCTCTTCAAGGGAAAACCAACGCAAACTCAAGAAGTAGCATATGGGAGGCTTACTATAGGATAATTTACTAGATGCGAGGACAATAGGATCTTTTTGGTGGAGGACAATTCTCAAACTGCTCCCAACATTCAAGTAACATGCATTATGCACAACAGGAATGGGCAACACCATATTACTTTGGTCTGATAAACGACAAAACATTCCACTATAAGATAAATACCCGGAGATGCGCTCCTTTGCTATTAAAAAAGTAACAACATTAGCACAGACATAAGTAGAAGAGATGAACAATATCTTCTATAGACCTCTTTCAGTCCATACTTATCAACAATTCAATCATCTCCAAGAACTACTTACCAATAGAGGTATGTCCAATGAGAAAGATGTGTGGTCCTACACATGGAATGGTAACCAATACTCTGCTCGAAATATGTATAAGAGAATCATTGCCCCCAACACAACACACAACCTATTCAAGCTTATATGGGAGACAACATGCAAACCAAGACATATTATTTTCTTCTGGTTATTATTGCATGATAGAGTGAACACAAGAAATATGTTGCAGAGGAAAAATATGTATCTTGAAGATTATAATTTTGCACTTTGCTCAGAAAATACAAATGAAACCATCACACACTTGTTCTAGGACTGCCAATTTGCATTATCTTGTTGGTCTTCTATCACTCCATCCAAAAACATAGGCATATTAGTCTATGATGAGATCGTATTCTCAATGGATCAACTTCCTTCTGATTTTGCAATGGAAATTGTGATTATGGAATGCTGGAGCACTTGGTCAGTCAAAAATGACAAGATATTCACAAGAGCACCACAAGCACTCAACATGTCAAAATACTACTTGAAAGAAGGATTACATATGGCACATATCAGAGAAAAACAAAGTAAAACAGACAAGATTAGAGACTGGATCCAATAGAACCTTTAACATAATCTTAATGTTTGAGAGAACATGCATTGGGTAACCTTATTGTAATATACTTTTGTATTTTTTATTATTAATAGAATATTATCATAGAACAATTATTCTACGATTTTGGCTAAAAAATCAATCCTTCATTTTCTATTTATGTAATTTGAAAATCATGCAAAACACCCTTAGAAGTTACTTACGGGGAATTTGATGGGTACCCCTGTTGTAAAGAATTTCTTCCCTATCAAGGGCAATCAACACATCTTCACTACATGTTGATCAATTATTATATGTTACCTACATATATTTTGCAACAATCTTAATATAGCAATGGTCTTAATTTATTCCCATTGATTGCATAGACTAAACTTGGGTGTGGTGTTTGATACCATATAAACTTCAGGCATTATAAATCTAGTATATTTTAAAACCCAAATCCTTATTGCCCCTTAAGAACAATTTCTATTTGCATTTTGTACATAAAAATGATATACAAGTCAAGTTAGTCTAGGGTTTTGTTCTTGAGTAAATGTGACCTCATGGCATCTTACCATGTAAAATATCTCACCACATTTTATCCCTTAGTTGTTACAATGTGATGGATTTTATCCTTTATCGTTGGGCTGCAATACCACATGACCCGAAATAGGACACAGCCTTTGCGGACCCCCTCCTACCCGTCCCACTCCTCTTCCCCTTGTCACAAGCAAACACAAGTGAGATATCGAACATCGGACAACTCACACACATAGTCATTAAAGTGCATTGGATGATGTAACAAATGATCGAAAATTAATGAAATTATGTATAGAGTTTCAATTCGATTGGACGCATGGAGGTAGAACCACACTGCTTAAGCACTATATTTAGTAATCATGTGATGAATGCTGACTTGAATTGACTATCCTTTTAGCGACAACACCATCCAACAAATTGACCAGCCTTACCATTTTGGTAAATTAGTAAGGTATGATAGAAGTCGTAACAAGATCACTTTTGAGGGTTGAAATGTGCAAAGCATTGTTTACAACGTGACGGTTAAGTAAATGTCATAAGTTAATGTATTCACTCTGTGGTACTCTCCATTTGCAAAATTATAATGTATAATATGTTCTAACGGTTATACTTGTCAATTTTTACCATATTTATATATTATTTTAATAAATTTTGGTCAAAGTTTACAAAGTTAGATTACTGATAAAACATTATATTCACTATAACTTGGTAATTGAGTTATCCTTCTATTGAAAAATACCATGCTTGAAGGGTAATAATATTGATCGACCCTGTTTGTTGTGAGCATCTTCGATAGTTTGTGTTACCTTGATGGTATAAAGGCATCCATAACATTCACTAGCAATCCATGGTACAAGTACCCCGCTAGGATGTGTCTAAGATCATCTCCAATAATTGATCAAAATTTTAGTGACCCAAAAAATGAATTTAGGGGTGGAGAGGGAAGTTTTTTGGTCTCCACAAAATTTTCTTCTTTCCTAGTAGGCCAAAATCTGGTGAGTGCTGACCAAAAATTTAAAAACAAAATGCGACGTGAACACATAGTCCATTTCATAATTTAAGCTTTACTACTAAATATTGCACATGAAACATAAAACAACATAACTTAAACACTACTACGATCATAATTTATAGATCCTTTGCACTAATTGCGATAGACCCGACTCTATTCGAAATCATGATGCCACAAGTACTCCTCGAAGTCCTTGTCGCAAGAGCTGTTCATCACCCCTCCGCCTGATGGGATAGGCCGACAGTCATTGGTACAAGTCCTAGACCACGTCATCTCTTACTCGTCATCGAAGGAGAGCTCGACCTCGAGCTGACTGAACATCTCGTCAATGTCGACATCCCTCTTGCGACCCTGCTCAAGCTCCTTCCCGCTCTTGCACTCATCTGTCCTGGAATCAATGTTCAGGATATCGATAAATGGTGCATATCGGTCGGGTGTTGAGTAGGGATTAATCAACGAATTGTCCATTTAACTGAATTTATCGGTAACTCATTTATCAGGAGGTTAAGTAGGGCCATATCTATATATCGTGGGCTATATAAAAATATGGATTTTACTAAGCGTCTAAATATGCTATCCTTGTCTACCTAGCAACAAGGAAAAATGTTGCCTTGATGTTCTAATGATGTTGCGGGCGATTTGGAAGGCCATAAACCTGAACACTAAAAAGTAGGGACAGAACGGGCCAATTTTGGGCTAAAAGATGCTTAGCGGTGAATGGCCCAACCGATAATTCGGTCTCACAAGTGATAAATCACCTTCTCACACAAATTAAACTCGGCCTACCAACTTGAATAGCACATTCTTGTATCGAGAGGGGCCCGAATAGCACTTAACTAACCATATTGGTAGTTAGCTGACCAATATTTGGAACAATGCTTGGAATAGAAGAATACCCAATCTCAAAGAGGACTTGTGCATCGTCCTCAACAAGCTTTGCCACATAGGCAACATCGTTGTGCTCTGCCTTTATATGAGCCTCGGCCTAGCGGTACTTCTGCTTCTTGTCATGGGAACAACCCTAACTTAGGGTCGAGGAAGGCCGCATAGGGGGTGTCGTCGGGGAAATGGAGCTTCACCTAGTTCCCAAAGTAGCAGAGCGTCGTAGCGTCATACACACGTGGGGCGCCTCATGTTCAGTGTTGACGGTGCCGAAGCGCGCGCGCGCACACACACACACACTCTTGTTCGTGGGTGGCAGATCTACAACTCGTAGTTGCTCGATGGCCGGAGCCTCATGACACGCTACCTCGAGTAGGAGCTCGAGGGTAGCCAACGTGGAGGTGAAGGTGGCTGCGGCATATCTTACGGGCGGACGACGCGGGGAGGGATTGAGCGACAACGGAGGCGGCTGCAATTGACCGACGCGATCAGAATTAAACCCATGGTGGCACATATGGCTGTAGGGAATTGGGCAACGATGGCTCGCGAGGGTTCAAGGCGATTGCAAGGGTCGCCGCAGGGTGGATTAGGTGGCGGCGACGTAGGGTGGCCAAGATCAGGCGTGGCGATAGTGGGAAAAGAGGCGTCTACATCGGAAAGTCTGTGCTCGGGGGTTAGGGTTCTCTGAACAATGGTTTTAACTTTTGTGACAAGCATTATCACTTTGCTAGTTAAACATGTGATCAAATTTTGCATAATGGGACTAATTATCCGATGGGATTTTTGGGCGGGAGAAGATATACTCATTTATTCACATGATTGCAATATCACGCGTAGAAGTAGAATGTTTATGGCAAAGTTTACCAACAATCATCAGAGACAACTAGCATTTGAGATGCCCAAATTATAGACGATCGTTGCACTTGCACACCGTGAGACACAAACGTTACAAAATCGTATGCTAATCTTTTTTCTTTTTTTTTTTGCGAATACTCCTATGTTAACCGTATTCGAGAGTAGATCACGTTCAAATTCGACATGAAACACAGCTCGAGCTCGTAGCAACTAGCAAGAAATAATACATGCGCTTGGCGATGCGAGTACTCCAGTTAATTAAAAGAAGCGATTCCCAAAACAAAAAGGAAATTAAAGAAGCGACGACATTGAAGATGTCTTGGCAAAGATTCCGACGGCGAACCACATGCAAACCACTGCTTGCTGTTTTTTAAACAATCTGGTCTGACGTGTTCGATTTGCTTGCGGCCATGGAAATTAAGCCCGCAGGACATGAGCAACCCATATTAAGCATGTTGTTAGTGGCACACTCACCCAGACCAGACGGCCACTCTACACTGCCTCTGCCCCTGTGCAAGACATTGACAGCACGGCTAGCTTAGCCCAGAGCGGTCGCTCGGATAAGGCGACGGTGATCGCGGCACCGTAGGGCCGATCGACCGGCCGACATGCAAAAGCGGCACGGCAAGGCCAACCTGTATCACACTCATCCACTACGCCAGGGCCACGGTTGTACGGACGGCACACCGGCCGGCCGGCCTCTGCCCACGCGCGCTCCGCAAGTACACGGTGCATCCGTGCACGCGAGGATCGGTTGGACCGATAAACCGTGCCCATCTGGTCCCGGCGTTATGGGTCCGCCGTGTGTCCATGGCTGCCGCTCCTGACAGCGTTTTGACTTGTCAATGGCAGCAATTGCGGTAAACCGAGTGTGCTTGGTCCGGAGTTGATTTCCTTGGACAGCATCTATACGTACCCCACCACAGACCGCAGTGTTGCTTTCTTGCCTTGGTTGCCTTGCCAAGGCAAGGAGTACTTCTCAAACATGGCAATGGTTTGTTGAAAAAGCAGAGCAGAACAGAACAAATAACACCTCGCATTTGACAAGGACTGGCCTGGCGTCTCAACTGGATGCCATTGAAAAATGTAGCTCAATAGGACAAGATCATAGTCGCTTTTTGTTGCTGTTGAAGATCATCTTTGTGGCACGGCAGCTGGCAGCTGCTCTTAACATTATGTATCATGAAAATATGTGTCATCTTCTTACCTTCTGAACATCACGGAGTGGTCCGTGAAAAGCGGATCTCATCTCGCCCCCGTGCGGCTCCAGCAAGCTGCACCGAGGCGCTGAGTCCAACCGTGCGGCCTCCTTCGCCTCCTCCTTTCCCTCGCCGTCGTCGAAGTGCATCGCCGGGCAAAGCCCGTGCGACGTCGACGGCGACGGGTCCTGAGCTGGGTTGAAGTGGTCAGATCCGGGGTGTTTTGGGGCTAGCTTGACGACGGGTTGCAACTTAGGTGTTGTGATGCGCGAACGTAGGCGGTGATGAGCAGAGATGGCGCAAAACGAACACGCATGGTGCGGTTTGTGCCCTCACACCGTCATACCTTTGTCCCGAATAACGTCGGCGGTGACTCCTCGAGCGCTTCAGTCCGACGGCCAGTATCGCGCGGGTGCTCTCATGGATCTCAACGCGGTGGGTGTGGCTGACGTACTTTGATCCATGCGCACGCACCGCGTTGTGATGATGCGGTGGCTCGGCTCGGCTCTGGCGTGGCGTCGGGTAGGCACCGTGGTGGTGCCGATGGTGGCCAGCCAGGCGGCGACACGATGGTTCGGGCGACCGGGGGGGGGGGGGGGCTGCCGTGAATAAAGGTGTCGGTCCTCGTGTTCTGCTTGCATCACGACAACATTCGACTTGATCGACCCTCCTTGATCTAGTCATCGACGGGTTCCGGAACTACCGACGATGATCTTGCCAAGAGATCTAGATCGGAGAGCATCAAGTTGTGCACGTCCAGATCAGCCAACGAGGTTCTGAGGGCGCATCGCGAAACTCTAGAGTTTGTTGATACCATGGGACATGTCGGCCTCTCAATTTCCATGCAGTAGACAACGATGGAGAAGTTCATGGTGTCTGAGATCGAAGGATCGTCTACTCGGATGGGGGCCTTGGCAGTGATGGAGTCAGCGAGGTGTTTGATAACTCTCAGAAGCAACACTGATAAGTGGGGGTGACAACATTGCAGGATTTCATATTTGGTGGTGCTCTTTGGATGCCGAGTCATGACTTTGAGGGTGAAAGCATAATGTCTTACCTTCATTTGTTGTGCGTGGCAATTGCCTTGCTCAACGAATTATTTTGAGAGCTTGGACTCCCTTCAGGATGAAAACCTAAGATCTTGTATCGGGCAACAACGGCGCTTGTGCACTATTTTCTTCTTGAATGGGTTGCTTTTGAAGATCTCTTATGTTTTCTGGGTGTTGCATTTGGTGGTGGTTGGTGTGCTACAGCTGAGAGGAGTTGGTCACTATGACGGTACCTTTGATATTCTTTTCTTTTTTGTTTTTCTCCTTTGGCTGTATGCATCCTAGATGTCTTGTGACATCTTGTAGGTGCAGAGGCTGGGTGTATTTGATATCTTCGTGATATTAATATATTCCTCTTTTCGAAAAAATCTTCTTACCTTGTAATTTGTCTTCCTTTAGGGAGAAGATATGAAAGACGATGACACACATGCATTGTTTTATCAAAGAAAGCTTTGAAATGCCATCTTGAATTCTTGATGGTGTACAACGCTAAACAATACTTCTTTCATTGCAATATATATCTTGTATATTGTTTTCTTGCAAAATTTTAACCATCCTGAAGTTTGACTAAATTTATGGAGGAAAATGTTTACATCTAAGGTACCAAATAAATATCATAAGATGCATCATGAGGAATATTTTATATTGCATTTTCTTGATATTATGTTCACACTTTTCACAATAAACTTGGTAAAATTTTATATATGGACATCATGAAGCATGGATTCCAATGAGCTAGGAGAAATAATAAATGCATATCTTCACAGTGGCAACACATATAGACTCAAACATGGCAGCTTTGGCCACTACCCCATCGTCGGAGGGGTTTGGACTTTTTAATTAAATACATTTGAGCTTATAAGCTCTATATGCCACTATATGTTATGATATGGTAAATGACCTCAACTTATGATTTATGGTTGGATATTGCAAAGTGAGCGTTTTATGCTTTGGTATGGAGTGGATCGTGGTCTCTTTCGATCATGGTTGCTTTGGTATGGAGTGGATCGGGTAGAGAAACATGATACAAATGCTTAATAGGGTAAAATGTCATGTATATGCATGCCTAGATTCACATTTTAGATGGTTTGGAAAACTCAAAAAAATAGCCCATGGCCACTAGTTGTATTGGCAGTTTTCACGTACGGTTCCTCGAGGTTGGAAAGTGAGTTTTCCCTCCCATCTTTAACGATCCTTTCCAATCGTGTCATTTATGTGTAATTATCGTGTTATTTGTACTTCTCGTGTCATAGGAGGGTCTAGTTTGAAAGGTCGGTCCAAGAAGAAAGAGAGGGCAAGGAAAATTATGGTTACTCCTAGGAAAGCATCCATGTATGTTGACCTTGACTATGAAGATGACGAAGAGCCATATCATCCTCCGGTCCATGCAGAGCAAGACTCATGCAAAGAGCAATAAGAAGTATCCAACACGCGCTCCCGCTCCTCCACCTTTGGAGTATAAGGA
The DNA here is from genome assembly GCF_904849725.1 of Hordeum vulgare subsp. vulgare. Lineage (NCBI taxonomy): Eukaryota > Viridiplantae > Streptophyta > Magnoliopsida > Poales > Poaceae > Hordeum > Hordeum vulgare. The sequence goes on along the minus strand of NC_058522.1, from coordinate 437,454,509 downwards.
TGTGCCCCTCCATGCATGGAAGAACATGTGAATGGAGAATCCATACACTAAGGACCATGATGAATATTGTGTTCTAGTTTCGGAACCCTCATCAAGAGAAGCCATATCATGAGGTGTACGAGAAATTTGCGAACAAGGTGGTCATTTAGAAGGCTATCAACTTCAAGTACATCATGGAGCATGAAGAGTACTTTATGGGCATGAGGCCTTGAAAGTACATTCTTGGCATTAATAGTTTTTGACATCTACGACAATTTCATTTGGGTTTCTAACCACATGCTCTAGTGTAAACAACACCGTCAAATCTAAAGTGGAACATGGATGGTTATTATCTCTCAACTCAGAAAAAGTAAAAAAGTGTGTGCCATAGTGTTTTCTTCTTTCTTGATTCCTTAGGGCAACCGCACTATTAAGAGGGGATGCATCATGAAAGCGTGTGGGATTCAACTTCATGTACACATATGATCGGACACAACTAATTCTCAAAGGAGGTTTGAATTGTATACTCATGCAATGTTTCTAATAAAGCCAGATCTTCTCGGACAACCGTAACTTCCGAGGACCGGAAGGTCCGGGATGGTTCAGGGAAGATTTCTGGTCACCCAGAAAAACTGCACTTTTGTACAACCTCTCCATTTTGCGCGGAACCTTACCGGCACCTAACCGAAACTTCCGCACCCCAAAACTTTCGGACTTTCCGAAACTTCCGCCCACAACCTAGCAGCTTTCGGGGTACCCCAGGGAGGAGACAAACTCTCTGGATAGCCCGAAACTTGGACGGAACTTGGCTAGAACTTCTGTTGTCCGAAACTTCCGGGCATCGCCGGAACTTCTGGTCTTCGCAGGAATCTAGCTCCAATGGCTGGATTCTATCCCCACCTATAAGTAGTCTTCTTCTTCCCCACGAAGTATCAGATGACTTCATTTTCTCTCACCACCATTTACATACCTTGATTTCTTGAAATTCTCCGTCCTTAGCCAACCAAAGTTCTAGATCTTTTGAGAAGTGAAGGAGGAGTGCCTGATCTACACATACACCACAGAAATAGTTGAATCCCCCTTGTTTTTGTGTTGCATCTTGCTACTCTTGGAGGTTGGAGACTCCTAGGTCGTAGTAGTAGTCCGGCGAGGAATCGTTCATTGTGATTTCCCCCAGAAAGTTTGTGAGGGTTTGGAGGCCACCTCAAGGCGTACCACTAGCGGTTGAGAAATGCCTTCTTGGTGTTGTCTCAGGGAGAGAATAGGGTGATTCTTCGTTGCGTTGGTGTGTCTTCGTGGTAACATCCACCTCTCTAAATGGGCACGTAGCTTCCCTCCTAGGAAGTGAACATCGGGATACATCCTAGTCTCTCGGAGTTGGTGTTATTCCTAACCCTAGATCCTTACTTGTGGTTACTTGTCTCCTTACGTGTTTAGCCTGTTTTCATATTAAGGTTTGTTTATCTAGTTAGGTGCTTACCTTGTATATCATATTTGTCACCATATCACTTGTGCAATTGTTAGGATAAAGTTAATGTTCCACAATATTGCCTAAAATTGCTAAGTAACAACTAAAATATGTAATTGTACCTATTCACCCCCTCTAGGTCCATATCGGTCCTTTTCAACTGGTATCACAACCTCATGCTCAAATCGTGTGGCTTAACCTCCCTAGAGTGAGATGGATAAGGATGGGAAACCTCTAATTTCACTTCCTCTTGAGAGAGGATCTTCATCCACATATGAAAGGAGATCCTTCACCTCTGAGGATCTTGAATGGACCCTTGCTAACTAGAAAGAGGAGCATGATGCTTCCATTGAGGCCTTGGTAAAAATGAGGTTGGATGCATCGGGTGCAAAAACTCCACCATTGGAGAACCTAATGGGTGTGATAAAACAATCAAATGCATCTCTCCCTAATTTGGGCCAACAACCTCAACTTGATAACAACACTGGTGTTCCATGGCTATATGCCAAACCTAGGGTGGAGAAGCGTAAGTATAATGCCAGGGGAAACCCTCCTTTACTTGATGACACTTCCAATTTTTCTTTGTGGAGAGTTGGTATTGTTGGGGAACGTTGCATGGGAAACAAAAAATTTCCTACGCACACGAAGACCTATCATGGTGATGATCATCTACGAGAGGGAGATCGGATCCACATACCCTTGTAGATCTCTAATTGGAAGCGTTGATAAACGTGGTTGATGTAGTGGTACGTCTTCATGATCCGTCCCACAAACCGTCCCACGATCCGTCCCACGAACCGTCTCACGATCCGTCCCGATCAAGTGTCAAACAAACGACACCTCCGCGTTCTGCACACGTACAGCTCGATGACGGTCTCCGCCTTCTTGATCTAGTAAGAGGGGTGGGGAAGTAGATGAGTTCTCCGGCAGCGTGACGACGCGCCGGTGATGGTGATGATCTATTCCTGCACGGCTCCGCCCGAGCTCCCCAGAAAACCGATCTAGAGGAAGAACTATGATCTAGAGGAGAGGGAAGCACGTGCAAAGTTGTGTCTCAAAAAGCCCTAAACCTCTAGTATATATAGGAGGAGGGAGGAGGCAGCCTTGGCGCGCCAAGGGAGTCTCCCTTGGGTCGGCCGAAGTGGAGGAGGGAGGAGTCCTCCTCCAATCCCACTTGGATTAGGACTCCTTCCTTAATTTCCCACCTCTTTTGGATTTTCCACTTTTTCCTCATGGGTTTTCCTTGGATGACTTTGTAAGCCCATTATACCTTATTGCACATCCAATAAACCCATGTGGACCCCTTGGGGCGTGTTGGGCCCACCCAGTGGGCCCCCGAAACCCATTCGTCACTCTCGGTGCACTGCCGACAATGCCTGAAAACCTTCCGGAATCCAAATACCAACTTCATATATATCAATCTTCATTTCCGGACCATTCCGGAACTCCTCGTGACATCCGAGATCTCATCCAGGTCTCCAAACAAAACTTCGGTCACAACCACATATAACTCAACTATACCGAAACGTCACCAAACCTTAAGTGTGCAGACCCTGCGGGTTCGAGAACTATGCAGACATAAACTGAGACACTCTCCGGTCAATAACCAACAGCGGGATCTGGATGTCCATATTGGCTCCTCCATATTCTACGAAGATCTCTATCGGTTGAACCTCTATGTCAAGGATTCATATAATCCCGTATACTATTCCCTTTGTCCTTCAGAATGTTACTTGTCCGAGATTCGATCGTCGGTATCTCCATACCTAGTTCAATCTTGTTACCGGCAAGTCTCTTTACTCGTACCGTAATACAAGATCCCGTAACTAACTCCTTAGTCACATTGCTTGCAAGGCTTGTTGTGCTGTTGTATTACCGAGTGGGCCCTGAGATACCTCTCCGTTACACGGAGTGACAAATCCCAGTATTGATCCATGCCAACCCAACAGACACCTTTGGAGATACCTGTAGAGCACCTTTAGAGTCACCCAGTTGTGTTGCGACGTTTGATAACCCACAAGGTATTCCTCCGGTGTCCTGGAGTTGCATGATCTCATGGTCATAGAACAGATACATTGACATGCAAAAAACAGTAACAATAAACTGACACGACATTATGCTACGTTTATAGTTTGGGTCTTGTCCATCACATCATTTTCCTAATGATGTGATCCCATTATCAAGTGACAACACTTGTCTGTGGTTAGAAAACCTTGACCATCTTTGATCAACGAGCTAGTCAACTAGAGGCTAACTAGGGACAGTGTGTTGTCTATCTACCCACACATGTATTTGAGTTTCCAATCAATACAATTCTAGCATGGATAATAAACGATTATTAGGAACAAGGAAATATAATAATAACCAATTTATTATTGCCTCTAGGGCATATTTCCAACAGTCTCCCACTTGCACTAGAGTCAATAATCTAGTTCACATCACTATGTGATTTTGATGAATTTAACACCCATGCAGTTCTGGGGTTCGATCATGTCTTGCTTGTGAGAGAGGTTTTAGTCAACGGGTCTGAACCTTTCAGATCTGAGTGGGCTTTATAAATCTCTATGTCATACTCTAGGTGCTACTACCAACGTGCCATTTTGGAACTATTCCAAATGACTGTTCCACTATACAAATCCGGTTTAATAGTGAGAATTTTTCGGATTTAGTTACAAAGCTTGCCTCGGCGTAACCCTTTACGACGAACTCTTTTAACACCTCCATAATCGAGAAAAAATTCCTTAGTCCACTAGTTACAAAGGATAACTTTTGACCGTTGTCCAGTAATCCATTCGTGGATCACTTTCGTACCCCTTGACAAATTGATGGCAAGGCACCCATCAGGTGCGGTACACAACATAGCATACTATAGAGCCTATGGCTAATGCACAGGGGACGACCTTCGTCCTTTCAATTTCTTCGGCCATGGTCGGGCTTTGAGTCTTACTCAAATTCACACCTTACAAACCGCCAAGAACTTCTTGTTTGCCGATTTATTTTGAACTCCTTCAAAAACTTGTCAAGGCATGCATTTCATTGAAAGTTTTATCAAGCGTCTTGATATATTTCTATAGATCTTGATGCTCAATGTTCACGTAGCTCAATCTAGGTTTTCCTCTGAAAACACCTTTTCAAATAACCCTATATGCTTTCCAGAAATTCTACATCATTCCCGATCAAAAATATGTCAACCACATATACTTTAGAAATTCTATAGTGCTCCAACTCACTTCTTTGGAAATACAAGTTTCTCATAAACCTTGTATAAACCCAAAAACTTTGATCATCTCATCAAAGCGTATATTCCAACTCTGAGATGCTTGCACCCGTCCATAGAAGGATCGCTGGAGCTTGCATACTTGTTAGCATCTTTAGGACCGACAAAACCTTCTGGTTGTATCACATACAACCTTTCCTCAAGGAAACTGTCGAGGAAACAATGTTTTGACATCCTATGCGCAATATTTCACAAATAATGCAACAACTGCTAACATAATTCCAATAGACTTTTAGCATCGCTACAAGTGAGAAAGTCTGATCATAGTCAACTCTTTGAACTTGTCGGAAACATCTTTGCGATAAGTCGAGCTTTTCTTAATGGTGACTTTTCACCATTATCGCCTGTCTTCCTTTTAAAGATCCATCTGCACTTAATAGTCTTACGACCATCAAGTAGTTCTTCCAAAGTTCACACTTTGTTTTCATACATGGATCCTCTCTCGGATTTCATGGCCTCCAGCCATTTGTCGGAATCCACACCCACCATCGCTTCTCCATAGCTCGTAGGCTCATTGTTGTTCAACAACATGACCTCCAAGACAGGGTTACCGTACCACTCTGTAGCAGTACGCAACCTTGTCGACCTACGAGGTTTGTAGTAACTTGATCCGAAGCTTAATGATCACTATCATCAGTTTCCACTTCAATTGGCGTAGGCGACACACGAACAACTTCCTGCGCCCTGCTACACACTGGTTGAAGTGACGGTTCAATAACCTCATCAAGTTCCACCACCCTCCCAGTCAATTCTTTCAAGAGAAACTTTTCCTCAAGAAAGGACCCATTTCTAGAAACAAACACTTTGCTTCCTTATCTGAGATAGGAGGTATATCCAACTGTTTTGGGTGTCCTATGAAGATGCATTTATCTGCTTTGGGTTCTAGCTTAACATGCTGAAACTTTTCCACATAAGCATCATAGACCCAAACTTTTAAGAAACGACAGCTTAGGTTTCTCCAAACCATAGTTCATACGGTGTCGTCTCAACCGAAATACATGGTGCCCTATTTAAAGTGAATGCGTTTGTCTCTAATGCATAACCCACAAACGATACTGATAATTCGATAAGAGACATCATAGTATGCACTATATCAAATAGGGCGCGACTATGACGTTCGGACACACAATCACACTATGGTGTTCTAGGTGTCATGAATTGCGAAATAATTTCCACATTGTCTTAACTGTGTACAAAAACTCCCAACTCAGATATTCATCTCTATGATCATATCGTAGACAGTTTATCCTCTTGTCACGACGATCTTCACTCTGAAACGACTTTGAACTTTTCAATATTTCAGACTTGTGATTCATCAAGTAAATACTCCTGTATCTACTGAAATCGTCAGTGAAGTAAGAACATAAAGATATCCACTGCGTGCCTCAGCACTCATTGGACTGCACACATCAAAAATGTATTACTTCCAACAAGTTACTTTCTTGTTCCGTGTGGTATGATTTGCATGTCTCAAGTGATTCAAAATCAAGTGAGTCCAAACGATCCATCTGCATGGACTTTCTTCATGCGTTTATACCAATAGGTATGGTTTGCATGTCTCAAACGTTTCAAAAATGAGTGAGTACAAAGATCCATCAGCATGGAACTTCTTCATGCATTTTACACCAACATGACTCAAGCGGCAGTGCCACAAGTAAGTGGTACCATTACTACTTTATATCTTTTGACATCAATATTATGAACATGTGTATCACTACAATCGAGATTCAATAAACCACTGAAGGTATTTGTTCAAGCAAATAGAATAACAATTATTCTCTTTAAATGAATAATCGTATTGCAATATACACGATCTAATCATGTTCATAATCAACGCAAACACCAAATAACAATTATTTTGGTTTAACATTAATCCCGATGGTAGAGGGAGTGTGCGATGTTTGACCACATCAACCTTGGAAACACTTCCAACACATATCGTCACCTTGCCTTTAGCTAGTCTCCGTTTATTCCGTAGCTTTTATTTCGAGTTACTAAGACTTAGCAACTGAACCGATATCTAATACCCTGGTGCTACTAGGAGTACTAGTAAAGTACACATCAATATAATGTATACCAAATATACTTCTATCGACTTTGCGAGCCTTCTCACCTACCAAGTATCTAGGGTAGCGGTGCCTCAGTGACCGTTCCCTTCATAACAGGAGCACTTAGTCTCGGGTTTGGGTTCAACCTTGGGTTTCTTCATTAGAGCAGCAACTGGTTTGCCATTTCATGAAGTATCCCTTCTATCCCTTGCCCTTCTTGAAACTAGTGGTTTTACTAACCATCAACAATTGATGCTCCTACTTTATTTCTACTTTCGCACCGTCAAACATTGCGAATTGCTCAAGGATCATCATATCTATCCTTGATATGTTATAGTTCATCACAAAGCTCTAGTAGCTTGGTGGCAGTGACTTTGGACCACCATCACTATCACATCCGGAAGATTAACTCCCACTTAATTCAAGCGACTGTTGCACTCAGATAATCTGGGCACATGCTCAATGATTGAGCTTTTCTCCTTTACTTTGCAGACAAAGAATCTTGTCGGAGGTCTCATACCTCTTAACAAGGGCACGAGCATGAAATCCCAATTTCATCTCTTGGAACATCTCATATGTTCCGTGACGTTTCAAAACGTCTTCTGCACCCCAATTCTAAGTTGTTAAGTATTACGCACTTAACTATCACGTAGTCATCAAAAACGTGTATGTCAGATGTTCGCGACATCCACAGACGACGCTCGAGGTGCAGCACACCGAGCGGTGCATTAAGGACATAAGCCTTCTGCGCAGCAATGAGGACAATCCTCAGTTTACTCACTCAGTCTGCAAAATTGCTACTACCATCTTTCAACTAAATTTTCTCTAGGAACATATAAAAGCAGTAGAGCTACAACGCAAGCTACAACGTAATTTGCAAAGACCATTTGACCATGTTCATGATAATTAGTTCAATTGATCATATTACTTAAGAACTCCCACTCAAATAGGCATCCCTCGAGTCAATTGAGTGGCGCATGATCCAAATCCACTAAATCAAGTCCGATCATCACGTGAGTTGAGTTATAGTTTCAGTTGTAAACATCTCTATATTAATCATATCAACCATACGATTCATGCTCTACCTTTCGGTCTCTTGTGTTCCAAGGCCATGTCTGTACATGCTAGGCTCGTCAAGTTTAACCCGAGTGTTCCGCGTGTGCAACTGTTTTGCACCCATTGTATGTGAACGTTGAGTCTATCACACCCGATCATCACATGTTGTCTCGACACGACGAACTCTCGCAACGGTGCACAGTCGAGGAGAGCACAATTTTATCTTGAAATTTTAGTGAGGGATCACCTTATAATGCTACCGTTGTTCTAAGCAAGATAAGGTGCATGAAAGGATTAACATCACATGCAATTCATAAGTGACATGATATGACCATGATCTTGTGCTTCTTGATCTTCATCTCCAAAACACCGGCATGATCTTCATCGTCACCGGTGCCACACCATGATCTCCATCATCATGCCGCCATCGAGGTTGTCGTAATATCTATGCTATTACTAGTAAAGCTACAACCTAGCAATATAGTAAATGCATCTGCAAACACAAACGTTAGTTTAAAGACAACCCTATGTCTCGTGCCGGTTGTCGTAGCATCGACGTGCAAGTCGATATTTAACTATTACAACATGATCATTTCATACATCCAATATATCACATCATGTATTTGGCCATATCACATCACATGCATACCCTGCAAAAACAAGTTAGACGTCCTCGAATTTGTTGTTGCATGTTTTACATGGCTGCTATGGGTATCCAGTATGATCGCATCTTACTTACGCAAAACCACAACGGTGATGTGCAAATTGCTATTTAACCTATCTCCAAGGACCGCCTCGGTCAAATCCGGTTCAACTAAAGTTGAAGAAACACAGCCGCCAGTCATCTTTATGCAACAAGTTGCATGTTAGTCTATGAAACCGGTCTCTCGTAAGCGTACGAGTAAGGTTGGTCCGGGCTGCTTCAATCCAACAATGCCTCCGAATCGAGAAAAAGACTAAGGAGGGCAGAAAATCGAACATCAAAACCCACAAAAACTTTTGTGTTCTACTCGAGATTACATCTACGCATGAACCTAGCTCTGATACCACTCTTGGGGAACGTTGCATGGCTAAGAAACAATTTCCTACACAAACGAAGACCTATCATGGTGATAATCATCTACGAGAGGGAGATCGGATCCACATACCCTTGTACATTGCTAAGCGGAAGCGTTGATAAACGTGGTTGATGTAGTGGTACGTCTTCATGATCCGTCCCACGATCCGTCCCACGAACCGTCTCAAGATCCGTCCCGATCAAGTGCCGAACGGACGACACCTCCGCGTTCCGCACACGCACAACTCCATGACGATCTCCACCTTCTTGATCCAGCAAGAGGGGCGGGGAAGTAGATGAGTTCTCCGGCAGCGTGATGGCGCGCCGGTGATGGTGATGATATATTCCTGCACGGCTCCACCCGAGCTCCGCAGAAAACCGATATAGAGGAAGAACTATGATCTAGAGGAGAGGGCATCACATGGAAAAGTTGTGTCTCAAAAATCCCTAAACCTCTAGTATATATAGGAGGAGGGAGGAGGCAGCCTTGGCGCTCCAAGGGAGTCTCCCTTGGGTCGGCCAAAGTGGAGGAGGGAGGAGTCCTCCTCCAATCCCACTTGGATTAGGACTCCTTCCTTAATTTCCCACCTCTTTTGGATTTTCCACTTTTTCCTCATGGGCTTTCCTTGGATGACTTTGTCAGCCTATTATACCTTATTGCACATCCAATAAACCCATGTGGACCCCTTGGGGCATGGTGGGCCCACCCAGTGCCCCCCGGAACCCATTCGTCACTCCCGGTACACTGCCGGCAATGCCCGAAAACCTTTCGGAATCCAAATACCAACTTCCTATATATCAATCTTCGTTTACAGACCAATCCAGAACTCCTCGTGACGTCCGGGATCTCATCTGGGACTCCGAAAAAACTTTGGTCACCAACACATATAACTCAACTATACCGAAACGTCACTGAACCTTAAGTGTGCAGACCCTGCGGGTTCGAGAACTATGCATACATGACCCGAGTCACTCTCCGGTCAATAACCAACAGCGGGATCTGGATGTCCATATTGGATTCTACATATTCTACGAAGATCTCTATCGGTTGAACCTCTATGTCAAGGATTTATATAATCCCGTATACTATTCCCTTTGTCCTTCGATATGTTACTTGCCCGAGATTCGATAGTCGGTATCTCCATACCTAGTTCAATCTCGTTACCGGAAATCTCTTTACTCGTTCCGTAATACAACATCCCGTAACTAACTCCTGAGTCACATTGCTTACATGGCTTGTTGTGATGTTGTATTACCGAGTGGGCCCCGAGATACCTCTCCATTACACGGAGTGACAAATCCCGATCTTGAACCATGCCAAACCAACAGACACCTTTGGAGATACCTGTAGAGCACCTTTATAGTCACCCAGTTATGTTGCGACGTTTGATAACCCAACAAGGTATTCCTCCGGTGTCCGGGAGTTGCATGATCTCATGGTTATAGGAACAGATACATTGACAAGCAGAAAACAGTAACAATAAACTGACACGATCATATGCTACATTCATTGATTGGGTCTTGTCCATCACATCATTCTCCTAATGATGTGATCCCGTTATCAAGTGACAACACTTGTCTATGGTTAGGAAACCTTGACCATCTTTGATCAACGAGATAGTCAACTAGAGGCTCACTACGGACAGTGTGTTGTCTATGTACCCACACATGTTTTTGAGTTTCCAATCAATAGAATTCTTGCATGGATAATAAATGATTATTATGAACAAGGAAATATAATAATAACCAATTTATTATTGCCTCTAGGACATATTTCCAATAGGTATGCATGATCATCTTAGGTTTTCCAACGAGGAGATGTTGGAGATCTTGGATAAAGGTTAGAACCCTGTGAACCCCAAGGATGTCATACGAGGTGAAGTATATGATAAGCACCTCAATAACACCACGATCATGCTCATGACAAAGGGCATGTCTAACAAGCAGAAAAGGCCCTACATTCACCTACCAAATGCAAAAGAACATTGGGATAGCATTGTGATGACCAAGACGGGAACATCCCCTCTCCGTCTTGCACAATATGAGATTGCAAAGGGGCATCACAATATTTCTGCATGGAGAAAGGTGAGAACCCCAAGCATCTTCCTAAGAGACTAATGAAACTTGCCACCGACATAGAATCATATGAGTGTGACAAGAGCCAAGATGGATTTAACTTCACCAAACGGTTTCTTATGGATAAACTGCTAAATGCTCTTGCTCCATATCACCATCAAATGGTATGTGACATAAGAAGAGAGCATGGTTTTAAGGTCATGTATCTCGAATTCTCGATAATGGCATTTCAACCTTCCAATTATTCGAAGAATCAAAGGACAATGCTACAAGATGTCTTGACATGCATGGCTCCTCGTCACCCAAGACAAATCTTGCCTTAAAGGCCAATCATGTGAGGGATGATGATGTTAGTGAAGAAGAAGAGGAAGATGAAGAAGAAGAGGAAGATGAAGAAGAAGAGGAAGATGAAGAAGAAGGTTATGAAGATGAATCAGATGATGGGCTCTCATATGAATACATGGCCCTCTTTGTGAAGAAGTTTAGTGCAGGAAAATTCAAGGGAAGATTCCAAAAGAAGAAAATAAGGACTTGCTACGATTATGAAGAAACCAACCACTTCTCAAACGAGTGTCCCTATGAGAAGAGAGAAGACAAACCAAGACTTCCGAAGACTTTTTTACAGAAGAAGTTGCCCAACCCATTAAACTCCAAGTTCAGGAAGAGATATGGGAAGGCAGTGGTTTCTCAAGATGAATCTGAGCCCGATGATGTTGGGGGTGTTGCAGGCGTAGCCCAAGACACTGAAACCACATTGAGACTTGTCAACAAAAGTGGTGATGTTGTCACATACAACTACATGAAAGACTACAAGGGTAACACACACAAATGCCTCATGGAAAAGAGAGTGGTAGAAGATGATGAGGCACAAACATCTTCGGACAAAGTGAAGGTGACTCCACGACTTAACCCTCCTCTATTTTCCTCTACCACATCTAGTGATGAATATCTTGATGCAGAGGATCATGATCGTGAATCTCAAATAATTTATGCTATGTTTGCTAAAATGAAGAAAGTCATGTGCTCCCTCCAAGGAAAGAAACTCATTATGTTTCGTATGCTTATGGAGATGGTGAATAAGAACACCACTTCCATTAAGGAACTCGAAACTCTCGTCACCGAGAAAAAGGAGAAAGATGAAATTCTTGAGCAGAAAGTCCTATATGAGGAAGCACGTAATGACGAATTGTGTTTAAAAATAGGTACAAACATTGATAAGCACACTAAAGAACCTTTCTCTTTGACACAGACTAAAAGCGCTTGTAAATTGTTAAAAATGAGAAGTGTAAGATTGAAGAGTCTCATGCCACTCTTTCTAAATATTGTGAGCTCTTACGTTTGTCTCTCAAGACAAAGGAAGACGAGCTCGAGATTCTTACAAAGAAGTTTGACAAACTCAAGCTTACATGTCTTAACACTCTTGGAAAAGTTTACTCCTCTCCTATTATAAATGTTGATGCTTGTGCTACTAAATCAAGTGGTGACATAGCTAGTGTACTTGGGGAGAACCGATTGCTAAATGCTCAAATTAAAAAAGGGTTCATGTCATGTGCCCAAGGACAAAAGAACCTCAGTGAAGTGTTGAGTCAACACAAGGAGGTAGTGGCTAAGGAAGGGCTTGGATTTGATCCAAGCATAAACAAGAATACAATGACGACTCATAAGTTCACAACTCCCCTTAAGGAGATATTTGTGTGAGAAGGGCACAAGAAAAACGGATTGGGAAACGTTGGAAAGGTTGCGAGTAGGAAGGCCACAAGGGGCCATCCTACTCCCAATAAGCCAAAAGAATGTATGCCTCCATCATATGTGCTCGTAAGGTAAAACATGGTGATCTCTATTGATGACACACAAGTATAGGGGGTCAATCATAGACCTTCGGATAAATAAGAGTGTCGAACCCAATGAGGAGTGGAAGGAAATGACAAGCATCTTTCAACAAGGTAGTTTCTGTGAGCACTGAAATAGCGGTAACAAGTTGTTTGATAGCAAGATAACTATAACAAGTGGCAATTAGAAATAGTAACAATAGGTGCAACAAGGTAGACCAATCCTTTTGTGGCAAAGGACACGCCAGAACAATTTCTTATAATAGGCAAAGTGTTCTTGAGGGCACACAGGAATTTCTCTAGTAACTTTCGTCATGTTGGGTTAATTCGCATTCGGTATTTTGATAATTTAATATGTGGGTGATCCAATGCTTGGGTGCTGCTCTTACTTGAACAAGAATCCCACTTATGACCCCCCCCCCCCCCCCCCCGCAAGCATCCGCAACTACGAGAAAAGTATTAAGAATAAATTCTAACCATAGCACTAACACAGGGTCCAAATCAGCCCCTTACACAGTAGTGCATAGACTGGGGTTTAAGTATCTGTCACTGTAGCAACCCACCCTCTAATTAATACTCCACAATGCATTCCCTTAGGCCAAAAAATGGTGAAGTGGTATGTAGTCTATGTTCACATAACACCACTAAGGGAATCACAACATTCGTATCATCAAAATATGGAACGAATATCAACTTCACATGACTACTTGCAACTTGAGTTCTCCCGTGGCCTCAAGAACAAAAGTAACTACTCACAAGTGATAAACATGTTCATGATGAGATAGGTATTAAATAGCATATTCAATGTGAACATATGATCTTCACCAAATAAACCATATAGCATCAACTACAAGATGTAATCAGCACTACTAGACACACCCGAGGTACCAATCAGAGGTTCAGATACAAGATTGAGCACAAGAGATGAACTAGGGTTTTCAGAGGAGATGGTGCTGATGAAGATGTTGATGAAGATTGGCCTCCCCGAGATGAGAGGGTTGTTGGTGACGACGATGACCTTGATTTCCCCCTCCGGGAGGGAAGTTCCTCCGGGAGAATCGCTCCGCTGGAGGTCAAAAGTGCTCCTGCCCAAGTTCCGCCTCAAGATGGAGGCGCTTCATCCCGAAAGTCCTTCTCTGTTATTTTTCAAGGTAAAAAGGAATTTATACCATAAGATGATCGCCAGAGATTGGCCAGGGGCCCCATTAGATATGAGGTCGCGTTAGTGGGACCCGACGCACCCTCGTGTCTAGTGGGCGCGTGGTAGCTCCCCTGTGGTACTTCTTCACTCAACTATTTTTATTTATTTCAAATTAAATCTCTGTAAAGTTTCAGCCCAATTGGAGATGTACAGAATAGGTATCTCTCACATAGCTTTTTCAGGTCCATAATTCCATTTGTCGGCATTCTCCCTCTTGATGTAAACCTTACATACTGTGAGAGAAAAGGCATTAGAATTACTCCACCAAGTGGAAAAATGCATAAAAACAATATAAATAGAAGTAATAAAACATAATGCAAAATGGACATACCATCTATGCTCAGTTTGTTGGACCTCGAAATGCTTTTCGTTTCTATGCAATTTGGGTCCCTAAGACTCTTGTTACTAACATGAGAGGTCCCATTGTAAAATGCGTGCCTCTAACCAAGACTTGAAATGTGTGGTTGTTGCCTTCTATGGTGGAGTCAAATGGTTGATTGATAGAGGATGCACCAATCATATCACTGGAGATGGCACATTGCTCACGGACTTCATATAAGCAATTCGACCATTTATGAGCATTGTCTTTAGTGGTTGGTCTAAAGGACACACACTTGGTTTGGGAAAGGTGGCTATCACAAATGACATTTCACTTGCAAATGTCATGCTTGTCCAATCCCTTAAATATCACTTACTTTTTGTTCATCAATTGGCTTCTGTTGGCTATGATACACTTTTTGGACTAACTTATGTGAAATTCTTTAAGAGAGATACTCTTGAAGTTTCCTTTGTGGGGGAGTTGGATGGAAACCTTTAGACGGTTGATTTCTCGAAAGAGAGCACATTCCATGCAACTTGCCTCATGGCAAAGGTCGACAAGTGATGGATATGACATCGCTAGTTAGCCCATGTAAACATGAGAAATATTCAAGATCTCTTATAGGGTAAACACATCCTTGGACTAACCAATGCATCATTTGAGAAAGATCGTGTGTCCAGTGCACGCATAGCCAGGAAGCAACATCAATCAAAACACCCGCCGAGAATATAGTATCAACTTCAAGACCTTTAGATCTCCTTCATGTGGAATTTTTTGGGTCTCCTTCATGAGTTAGTTTTGGTGGGAAGAAGTATGGGTTCGTCATTGTTGATGATTACTTGAGATACACATGGGTGTTCTTTCTTAAATCCAAGGATGAGACAAAGATCACTTTCATTGATTTTGCCAAGCAAGTTTAGCGCAAGTTTGACAAAGAAATCTTGGCAATAAGAAGTGACAATGGATCCAAATTCAAGAACTACACCCTCAAAGATTTCCTTAGTGATGAAGGAATTGAGCATCAATACTCTACACCATATACCCGTCAACAAAATGGGGTAGCCGAAAGGAAGAACCACACTCTTGTGGAGATAGCAAGATCTATGTTGGATGAGTACAAGTCTCCCCATAGCTTTTGGGCAGAAGCCGTAAACACCGCATGCCATGCATTAAATCACCTCTTCCTCCGCAAAATATTGGAGAATACCGGATATGAGCTCATAACCGGAAACAAGCCAAATGTCAAGTATTTCCGGGTATTTGGGTGCAAATGCTTTATTATGAACAAGAGAGAACAGTTAGGAAAATTTCAATCTAAAACAACCAAAGTAATATTTGTTGGTTATGGAACAAACTCTCATGCCTATAGGATCTACAAAAAATACACCGGATGCGTTGTAGAAACTTGTGACATGGTGTTTGATGAATTTAATGGCTCCCATGGGCAGCAAGTTGATCTAAGTGATGAAGGTTAAGAAGATCCTTCACAAGACATTTTGACCATGGGTGTAAGTGCTCTCCTTCCAATGGAACATGTTCCTTGTGAAGGTGAAGATAAGGATACAAGCACCACTCATGCTCAACCAACTACTACACCTTCATCACCACAAGATCTCATCCCTTAACTGGATTCCATAATTCATGAACAAGAAGATGTTCACCATCAGATACAAGAACAAGAACACGTTCATCGTCAAGTACAAGAACACGAACAAGTCCATCATCAAGTACAAGGAAAATAACATGGACATGTCGATGTTGATAAACCTGCTGATGATGATGAACCTCAACAAATTATGCATTAAGAAGAAGATATTCCTCCACATATTATAGATCCTTATGTTGAAGATGTTGATGATGATGACGAAGTTGAACACCTTAACCTCCATCATGCCTCATGTAGTCGGTCGTGTTGATGTTGACCAAATTCTAACCAAGATATCGGAAGGTAGAGTCACTCGTAAACAATTGACAAACTTGTGTGCTCACTTTTACTTTGTCTCTAGTGTTCTGCCGCTCAAGGCACAAGATTGGTTGACGGACGACGACTATGTTGTTGCTATGCAAGAAGAGTTAAACAACTTCAAGCACAACACAATGTGGTCCTTAGTCAAAAGGCCAGCCAAGGAGCACAATGTCATTGGACCAAAATGGATCTTCAAGAACAAACAAGATGAAAATGGCGTAATAATCATAAACAAGGCAAGGTTAGTGGCACAAGGGTACTCACAAGTTGAAGGTTTGGACTTTGATGAGACCTTTGCCCGTGTTTCCCGTCTTGAATCAATTTGCATTTTACTTGCTTATGCTGCTTTTAATGGTTTCACTTTACACCAAATGGACGTGAAGAGTGCTTTTCTTAATGGTCCTCTACAAGAAGAAGTATATGTAGCACAACCACGTGGTTTCATTGACCCCGATCACAAAGACTATGTGTACAAACTTCACAAGGCCTTATATGGCCTCAAACAAGCACCTTGTGCTTGGTATGATCATCTTAAGAAGTTTCTACTCGATGATGGTTTTGTGAGAGGGGTGATTGACCCTACTCTCTTCACTAACAGGGAAAGAGGTGGTTTGATATTATGCCAAATTTACGTAGATGATATCATTTTTGGTTCCCCTAACATCCTTTTATGCAAGAAGTTTGCGGAATCCATGACAAAGACCTTTGAGATATTACTTAATGTGGATTTGAAGTTCTTTCTCGGTTTTAAAATTCAACAATGTCAAGAACGAATTTTATTATCTCAAACTAAATATCTCAAGGACATTCTTGCAAAGTTCGGAATGACAAACGCCGGTCCATGCAAGGTGCCCATGCCAATCACAACTGCTCTTAATGAAGACACAAACGGTATTCCATTTGACATGTCTCTTTACCACTCTATGATTGGTTCATTGCTTTATCTTTGTGCATCTAGACCAGACATCACGTTAAGTGTAAGCATTTGTGCAAGGTTTCAAGCTTCCCCTAGGGAAAGTCATCATAAGACGGTTAAGCATATTCTCAGATACCTTGTCCACACCCCAAAGTTGTGTCTATGGTAACCCAAGGATGCCAAGTTTGACCTCATTGGGTACACCGATGCGGATTGTGCTGGAGACAAGGTGGGAAGGAAGTCCACCTCTAGGTCATGTTAGTTTCCTCGATGATCCTTGGTAAGTTGGTCCTCGAGGAAGCAATAGTGTGTCTCCCTATCCACCGCTAAAGCCGAATGTATTGGAACCGCAAGTTGTGCAACACAATTTCTATGGATGAGGCAAACTTTGAAGGACTATGGTATAACTTAGACACATGTGCCTCTACTATGCGACAATGAAAGAGCCATCAAGATTGTTGAAAACCCTAGTGATCACTATCGCACCAAGCACATTAACATTCGGTATCACTTCTTAAGAGACCATGTGTGGAAGGGTGACATTGACATTGCTCATGTTGGCACGGATATGCAACTTTCTCACATCTTCGCCAAACCACTGGATGAACGTAGGTTCTGTCAACTTAGGCGTGAACTTGGTATCTTGGAGCTTGATAGCATTATGTGAAAGTTTGCACACATGCATACATTTATTTCAAGTCTTGTCTAGATGCACTACAGGAATCTGAGAATTTGCCGTCTGCCATGGCTGACGGCAAAGCAGGGAACCCCAGACGGCAAAGGCTTTGCCGTCCGTCAGCTGACGGCAAAGTAGACGGCAAAAAAATATCTGGTGAAGAGGTTATTTGCCGTCTGCTTTTGTAAGACGGACGACAAAGAATCTTTTCCATGAGGGGGCAGACGACAAATAAAATGGGACGACAGATCCACAAACTGTCCCGTCAAGTGCTAACGGCAGGCTTCTCCTCTTTGCCGTCTGCCCTACCCTCTTTGCCGTCAGCCGGCCATGTTTGTGGCCGACGGCAAAGGGGGGCACCCAGCCCCTCTCTCCCTCCCCCTTTGCCATCTGCCCTCCTCCCTTTGCCGACAACCCCGTCATGGCAAAGGGGGCACCCACCCCTCTCTCCCTCCCCTCTTTTCCGTCTGCCCTCCTCCCTTTGCCGTCAGGCCCCTCATGGAAAAG
Source organism: Hordeum vulgare subsp. vulgare (assembly GCF_904849725.1). NCBI lineage: Eukaryota > Viridiplantae > Streptophyta > Magnoliopsida > Poales > Poaceae > Hordeum > Hordeum vulgare. The sequence continues at coordinate 437,436,134 of NC_058522.1, read as the reverse complement.
GCGGCACCTAGCCCCTCTCTCTCCACCTTTGCACCTAGCCCCTCTCCCTCCACCTTTGCACCCAGCCCCCTCCCCCTTTGCCGTCTGCCCTAAGTCCTTTGTCGTCTGCCCCTCATGGCAAAGGCTCAAAACATCCCCTTTTTATTTTATTTTTTATATATCCAGGAATTTTCACAATAATCAGGATATATATATATATATATATTTGACAGAATTTTTTTTGTTTCCGTACTCATAACCATATTAAAATAACTTTCATCCATAGTACATACATATTATGCAAGTTGCATCCGTACCAAACCATATATTACACCAGTTTCATCCATGCATAAAAAGTTTCATATATATATCCATATACTAAAGTAGTTTCAATACAAGCTTCCGTGAAGCCATGGTACAAGAAATCATATTCAAGAATTCCATCAATATAATCCAAGCTTCCCGTGAAGTGAATGTAATCTGCAAAATGACAAATAAGAAAGTTAGAAGAAGAATACTAGATGAAGAAGAGAAGTATACATAGGTTATTTCGGAGAGAACTTGGCTAAGTATAGGCCATTTAATAGCTAAGTTAGGTGGAATAGGTCATCTTGGAGCTACATAGCCTTATTATGTCATTTAGGAGAGAACTTAGCTAAGTATAAATAATTCTAGAGCTAACTTGGATAAAATATGTCATTTTGTAGCCAACTATGATTATTAATCCATTTTGACCTTATTATGTCATTTTGGAGCTAAATTAGTCATTTTAATGAGCTAACCAAGGTTCTTATGATGTTCTTACCTAACTATGCTAATTATGTCATTTTGGAGGATAATTAGCTAAGTATGTCTTTGTTGGGGAAAATAACCTACGTAGAAGAAGAAAGCGAAGAAGCAAGAAGAGAAGAAGCAAGAAGAGAAGAAGGAGAAGAAAAAGAAGAAGAAGAAGGAGGAGGAGGAGGAGGAGATGGAGGAGGATAAGGAGAAGGAAGAGGAGAAGAAGAATAAAAGAAGAAGCACAAGAAGAAGGAGAAGAAGGAGAAGGAGCTTCTCTCCTCCTTCTCCTTCTTCTCCTTCTTCCTCCTTCTCCTTCTCCTTCTTCTTCTCTTCTTCTTATTCTTCCTTCTTTTCATTTTTCCTCTTTCTTCTCCTCTTGTCCCCTTCTTCGGGCTAAATTAGCTAATTATGCCTTTTTGGAGCTAATTATGTCATTTTGGAGTATAGTTAGCTAAGTATGTGTCATTTTTTTATTAAATAGGCCATTTTGGAGCTAACTAAGCTAATTATGTCATTTAGGTGGAAGCCAAGCTAAGTATAGGCCATTCTAGAGCTAACTTGGGTAAAATATGTCATTTTGGAGCCAACTATGATTATTAAGGCATTTTGGAGCTAAATTGGCTAACTATGTCATTTAGGTGGAAGCCAAGCTAAGTATATAATATTCATGAGCTAACCAAGGTTCTTATGCCATTTTGAGCTTATTATTTCATTTTGGAGCTAAATTGGTCATTTTAATGAGCTAACCAAGGTTCTTATGATGTTTTCACCTAACTAAGCTAATTATATAATTTTGTAGGATAATTAGCCAATTTAGTCTTTGTTGGATGAGTCTAAGCTACGTAGAAGAAGAGAAAGAGAAGAAGCAAGAAGAAAAGAAGAAGGAGAAGTAAAAGAAGAAGGAGGAGGAGGAGGAGAAGGAGGAGGAGAAGGAGAAGGAAGAGGAGAAGAAGAAGAAAAGAAGAAGGACAAGACGAAGGATAAGAAGGAGGAGAAGAAGGAGAAGGAGCTTCTCTCCTCCTTCTCCTTCTTCTCCTTCTTCCTCCTTCTCCTTCTCCTTCTTCTTCCTCCTTCTCCTTCTCCTTCTTCTTCTGTTCTTCTTCTCTTCTTCTTCTTCTTCCTTCTTTTCATTTTTCCTCTTTCTTCTCCTCTTGTCCCCTTCTTCGGGCTAAATTAGCTAATTATGCCTTTTGGAGCTAATTATGTCATTTTGTAGGATAATTAGCTAAGTATATATCGTTTTTATTAAATAGACCATTTTGGAGCTAACTAAGCTAATTATGTCATTTAGGTGGAAGCCAAGCTAAGTATAGGCCATTCTAGAGCTAACTTGGGTAAAATATGTCATTTTGGAGCCAAATATGATTATTAAGGCGTTTTGGAGCTAAATTGGTTAATTATGTCATTTAGGTGGAAGCCAAGCTAAGTATATATCATTCATGAGCTAATTATGTCATTTAGGTGGAAGAAGGAGAAGGAGCTTCATGTAATTGGAGCTAAGTATGCTTAATAAACCATATTGGACGATTATGCGGTTGTTAAGCAAAACGCTAGAAATAACATACCATTATCGTCATCACGGCGGTGAAGCACGGTGGCTGTGGCTTGTTTCACCGGGAGAAGGCTCCACTGTAGAAGGGTTGTGCGATGCGTTTCGGGAGATATTCTGCACCAAACATCGTTCGCAATGTGTCGTTAGCATGATGACACTCTTAAGATCACTGCATTGAAATGAAACTCACCGTCCCCACCATGTTAATGACTGGCATCGCCGGAGGGACTTCGCCGGTCTTCTCGCACATACTCTGTACATTTGGTTTCGACAAGTCAAACTTTTTAGTTATTAACGAAACGGACATTAAAATGCAAGATTTTAAATAATATGAAGAAGAAACTTACCATGAAGAGCTCGTATATGGCCCTGTTAGACGCATCATTCCGTGCCCTCTCCGCCTCCAGCAATGCAGTCGTCCTTTCCTCCAGCTCCTTCATCTCCTTATCCTTCTCTACCAAAACCTCGTGCATTGCATCTCTCTCTTTTAGAATAGCAGCCTGCAACACAACTCATTGTTAGCATTGTAATCATATTAGTTCCCATGCACAACATAATGCGGAAAGATAGTTGAGTCCATTAAACTTACCTCAATCGCGAGCTCGACTGGCCGTTGACGAGGTGTTATCTCAGGACAGGAGCTCGTTTGGCGTGCCTTTATCTGTCGGAGATTGCTAGGACAACGTATAAGGCCATTGATGTCAGCTGTGCTTCCCTAGCAACGGCGACAGGAATAGTCACGTCGACGGCACCAGGAATCCTTCTGCTACGGCTATGGAGCCTTGCGTTGGTGTTCCCTCAAAGCAGAAAGGGTGATGTAGCACAGCGGTGGTAAGTATTTCCCTCAGTTTGAGAACCAAGGTATCAATCCAGTGGAGGAGTATCACAAGATCCAGCACAAACACAAAGAACCTGCTCCCAACACTATGAAGGGGTTGTCAATCCCTTATAGATTGTTTGCCAAGTGAGAACTGAAAGCAACAAAGTAACAAAGCAAAGTAAAAGCAGAGGTGTAAACGATGGATGTGAATTGACCCGGGGCCCATAGTGTTTACTAGTGGCTTCTCTCATGAAAGCAAGTAGACGGTTGGTGAACAAATTACTGTCGAGCAATTTATAGAACCGCGCAAAGTCGTGATGATATCTATGGAATGCTTATATCTATAGGCATCACGTCCAAAACAAGTAGACCAATACTTTCTGCATCTACTACTATTACTCCACACGTCGACCGCTATCCAGCATGCATCTAGTGTATTAAGTCCAAAAGAACAGAGTAACGCCTTAAGCAAGATGACATGATGTAGATGGACAATCTCATATCAACGACAGAGCCCATCTTGTTACCCATGATGGCAACTACTTAATGTGTGCCTTGCTGCCCCTACTGTCACTGGGAAAGGTCACCACATGGTAGAACCCAAAACCAAGCACTTCTCCCATTACAAGAATCATAGATCTAGTTGGCCAAACAAAACCCAAGACTCGGAGAGACTTACAAGGATATCAAATCATGCATATAAGAAATCAGCAAAGACTCAAATATATATCATAGATAATCTGAGCACAAATCGATAATTCATCGGATCTCGACAAACACACCGCCAAAGAAGATTAGATCGGATAGATCTCCATGAAGATCATGGAGAACCTTGTATTGAAGATCCAAGAGAGAGAAGAAGCTATCTAGCTACTAACTACGGACCCGTAGGTCTGAAGTGAACTACTCACGAGTCATTGGAGGGGCGATGATGATGATGAAGAAGGCCTCCAACTCCAAAGTCCCCTCCGGCAGGGTAACGGGAAGGGTCTCCAGATGAGATCCCGCGGAAATGGAAGCTTGCGGCGGTGGAAAAGTATTTTTGAGGCTCCCCTGATTTTTTGCTGTAGTTTAGGGAATATATAGGCCACAGATCTAGGTCAGGGGGCGGCCAGGGAGGCCACAAGCCCTGCCACCACCGCCTCCCCCTGGTGGCGGAGTGGGGGCTTGTGGGCTCCCAGGAGCCTGTTGGAATTATGCCCTAGAGGCAATAATAAATGTATAGTTATTATTCTAATTCCTGTATCAAGATAATAGTTTATTATCCATGCTATAATTGTATTGAATGAAGACTCATTTACATGTGTGGATACATAGACAAAACACCGTCCCTAGCATGCCTCTAGTTGGCTAGCCAGTTGATCGATGATAATCAGTGTCTTCTGATTATGAACAAGGTGTTGTTGCTTGATAACTGGATCACGTCATTGGGAGAATCACGTGATGGACTAGACCCAAACTAATAGACGTAGCATGTTGATTGTGTCATTTTGTTGCTACTGTTTTCTGCGTGTCAAGTATTTATTCCTATGACCATGAGATCATATAACTCACTGACACCGGAGGAATGCTTTGTGTGTATCAAACGTCGCAACGTAACTGGGTGACTATAAAGATGCTCTACAGGTATCTCCTGTTGGAAATATGCCCTAGAGGCAATAATAAATTAGTTATTATTATATTTCTTAGTTCATGATAATCGTTTATTATCCATGCTATAATTGTATTGATTGGAAACACAATACTTGTGTGGATACATAGACAAAACACTGTCCCTAGTAAGCCTCTAGTTGACTAGCTCATTGATCAAAGATGGTCAAGGTTTCCTGGCCATAGGCAAGTGTTGTCACTTGATAACGGGATCACATCATTAGGAGAATCATGTGATGGACTAGACCCAAACTAATAGACGTAGCATGTTGATCGTGTCATTTTGTTGCTAATGTTTTCTGCGTGTCAAGTATTTGTTCCTATGACCATGAGATCATATAACTCACGGGCACCGGAGGAATGCTTTGTGTGTATCAAACGTCGCAACGTAACTGGGTGACTATAAAGATGCTCTACAGGTATCTCCGAACGTGTTCGTTGAGTTAGTATGGATCAAGACTGGGATTTGTCACTCCGTATGACGGAGAGGTATCTCGGGGCCCACTCGGTAATACAACATCACACACAAGCCTTGCAAGCAAATGTGACTTAGTGTAAGTTGCGGGATCTTGTATTACGGAACGAGTAAAGAGACTTGCCGGTAAACGAGATTGAAATAGGTATGCGGATACTAACGATCGAGTCTCGGGCAAGTAACATACCGAAGGACAAAGGGAATGACATACGGGATTATATGAATCCTTGGCACTGAGGTTCAAACGATAAGATCTTCGTAGAATATGTAGGATCCAATATGGGCATCCAGGTCCCGCTATTGGATATTGACCGAGGAGTCTCTCGGGTCATGTCTACATAGTTCTCGAACCCGCAGGGTCTGCACACTTAAGGTTCGACGTTGTTTTATGCGTATTTGAGTTATATGGTTGGTTAGCGAATGTTGTTCGGAGTCCCGGATGAGATCACGGACGTCACGAGGGTTTCCGGAATGGTCCGGAAACGAAGATTGATATATAGGATGACCTAATTTGGTTACCGGAAGGTTTTCGTGCATTACCGGAAAAGTTTCGGGCTCATCGGTAGTGTATCGGGAGTGCCGGGAGGGGTGCCGGGGACCATCGGGAGGGGTGTCACGCCCCAAGGGGTCTCATGGGCTATGGGAAGATATAAACCAGCCCCTAGTGGGCTGGAATAAGTTCCCACTAAGGCCCATAAGGTTTGAGAAGGAAAAAACACAAGGTGGAAAGAGTTTCCAAGTGGGAAGGTGGAATCCTACTCCAAGTAGGATTGGAGTAGGACTCCTCCACCTCCAATTTCGGCCAAACCTTGAGGGTTTGAGGCTGCCTCTTCCCTCCCCCTCCCTCCTATATATACTGAGGTATTAGGGCTGATTTGAGACAACTTTTGCCACGGCAGCCCGACCACATACCTCCACGGTTTTACCTCTAGATCGCGTTTCTGCGGAGCTCGGGCGGAGCCCTGCTGAGATTAGATCATCACCAACCTCCGGAGCGCCGTCACGCTGCCGGAGAACTCATCTACCTCTCCGTCTCTCTTGCTGGATCAAGAAGGCCGAGATCATCGTCGAGCTGTACGTGTGCTGAACGCGGAGGTGCCGTCCGTTCGGCACTAGATCGTGGGACTGATCGCGGGATTGTTCGCGGGGCGGATCGAGGGACGTGAGGACGTTCCACTACATCAACCGCGTTCTCTAACGCTTCTGCTGTACGATCTACAAGGGTACGTAGATCACTCATCCCCTCTCGTAGATGGACATCACCATGATAGGTCTTCGTGCGCGTAGGAAATTTTTGTTTCCCATGCGACGTTCCCCAACAGTGGCATCATGAGCTAGGTTCATGCGTAGTTGTCTTCTCGAGTAGAACACAAAAGTTTTTGTGGGCGGTGATGTGTGTTTTGCTGCCCTCCTTAGCCTTTTCTTGATTCCGCGGTATTGTTGGATCGAAGCGGCTCGGACCGACATTACTCGTACGCTTACGAGAGACTGGTTTCATCGCTACGAGTAACTCAGTTGCTCAAAGATGACTGGCGGGTGTCAGTTTCTCCAACTTTAGTTGAATCGGAATTGACCGAGGAGGTCCTTGGATGAGGTTAAATAGCAACTCATATATCTCCGTTGTGGTGTTTGCGTAAGTAAGATGCGATCCTACTAGATACCCATGGTCACCACGTAAAACTTGCAACAACAAAATTAGAGGACGTCTAACTTGTTTTTGCAGGGTATGCTTGTGATGTGATATGGCCAACGATGTGATGTGATATATTGGATGTATGAGATGATCATGTTGTAATAGTTAATATCGACTTGCACGTCGATGGTACGGCAACCGGCAGGAGCCATAGGGTTGTCTTTATAACTAACGTTTGTGCTTGCAGATGCGTTTACTATTTTGCTACGATGTAGCTTTAGTAGTAATAGCATGAGTAGCACGACAACCCCGATGGCGACACGTTGATGGAGATCATGATGATGGAGATCATGGTGTGACGCTGGTGACAAGAAGATCGTGCCGGTGCTTTGGTGATGGAGATCAAGAAGCACGTGATGATGGCCATATCATGTCACTTATGAATTGCATGTGATGTTAATCCTTTTAATGCACCTTATTTTGCTTAGAACGACGGTAGCATTATGAGGTGATCTCTCACTAAAATTTCAAGACGAAATTGTGTTCTCCCCGACTGTGCACCGTTGCTACAGTTCGTCGTTTCGAGACACCACGTGATGATCGAGTGTGATAGACTCAACGTTCACATACAACGGGTGCAAAACAGTTGCGCACGCGGAACACTCGGGTTAAACTTGACGAGCCTAGCATGTGCAGACATGGCCTCGGAACACATGAGACCGAAAGGTTGAGCATGAATCGTATAGTTGATATGATTAGCATAGAGATGCTTACCACTGAAACTATTCTCGACTCACGCGATGATCGGACTTGAGATAGCGGATTTGGATCATGTACCACTCAAATGACTAGAGAGATGTACTTTTTGAGTGGGAGTTCTTAAGTAATATGATTAATTGAACTAATTGCCATGAACATAGTCTAATGGTCTTTGCGAATTACGATGTAGCTTGCGCTATAGCTCTACTGTTTTTATATGTTCCTAGAGAAAATTTAGTTGAAAATTGATAGTAGCAAACTTTGCAGACTGAGTCTGTAAAACCGAGGATTGTCCTCGTTGCTACGCAGAAGGCTTATGTCCTTAATGCACCACTCGGTGTGCTGCACCTCGAGCGTCGTCTGTGGATGCTATGAACATCCGACATACACGTTTCTGATGACTACACGATAGTTCAGTGCAAAATACTTAATGGCTTAGAAGCAAGGCGCCGAAAACGTTGTAAAACGTCACGGAACATAAGTGATGTTCTAAAGAGATGAAATTGTGATTTCAAGCTTGTGCCCTTGTTGAGAGGTACGATACCTCCTACAAGATTCTTTGTCCACAAAGTAAAGGAGAAAAGCTCAATCGTTGAGCGTGTGCTGAGATTGTCTGAGTACGACAATCACTTGAATTAAGTGGGAGTTAATCTTCCAGATGAGATAGTGATGGTTCTCCAAAGTCACTGCCACCAAGCTGTGAGAGCTTCGTGATGAACTATAACATATCAAGGATATAGACAATGATCCTTGAGCGATTCGCGATGTTTGACACTGCGAAAGTAGAAATCAAGAAGGAGCATCAATAGTTGATGGTTTGTAAAACCACTGAGTTTCAAGAAAGGCAAGGGCTAGAAGGGATACTTCGTGAAACGGCAAAACAGTTGCTGCACTAATGAAGAGACCCAAGATTAAACCCAAACCCGAGACTAAGTGCTTCTGTAATGAGGGGAACAGTCACTGAGGCGGAGCAACTCTAGATACTTGGTAGATAAGAAGGCTGGCAAAAGTCGAGAGAAGTATATTTGATACACATGATGTTGATGTGTACTTTAACTAGTACTCCTAGTAGCACGAGGGTATTGGATACCGGTTCGGTTGCTAAGTGATTAGTGACGCGAAATGAAAGCTACGGCATAAACGGAGACTAGCTAAAGGCGAGGTGACGATACGTGTTGGAAGTGTTTCCAAGGTTGATATGATCAAACGTCGCACGCTCCCTCTACCATCGGGATTGGTGTTAAACCTAAATAATTGTTATTTGGTGCTTGCGTTAAGCATGAACATGATTGGATCGTGTTTATTGCAATACGATTATTCATTTAAAGAGAATAATGGTTACTCTATTTTCTTGAATAATCACCTTCAATGGTTTATTGAATCTCGATCGTAGTGTTACAAATGTTCATGATATTGGTGCCAAAAGATACGAGTTAATGATGATAGTACCACTTACTTGTGGCACTGCCGCTTGAGTCATGTTAGTATAAATTGCATGAAGAGGCTCCATGCTGATGGATCTTTGTACTCACCTGATTTCGAATCACTAGTGACATGCAAATCATACCACATGAGCAAGGCCTTGTTTTCATTGAGATGAAATAAGATAGTAACTTGTTGGAAGTGATACATTTTGATGTATGCAGTCCAATGGGTGCTGAGGCACGTAGTGGATATCATTATGTTCTTACTTCACTGACGATTTGAGTAGATACAGGAGTATTTACTTAATGAATCACAAGTCTGAAATGTTGAAAAGTTCAATTCCGTTTCAGAGTGAAGTTTGTCGTAACAAGAGGATAAACTGTCTACGATATGATCATGGAAATGAATATCTGAGTTACGAGTTTTGGTACGCAGTTAAGACAATGTGGAAATTGTTTCGCAGTTCATGCCACCTGGAACATCATAGTGTGATGATGTGTCTGAACGTCATAGCCACGCACTATTTGGTATGGTGCATACTATGATGTCTCTTATCGAATTACCACTATCGTTTATGGGTTATGCATTAGAGACAACCACGCTCACTTTAGATAGGGCACCGCGTATTTCCGTTGAGATGACACAGTATAGACTGAGGTTTAGAGAAATCTCAACTGTCGTTTCTTGAAAGTTTGGGGCTTCGACACTTATGTGAAAAAATTTCAGTCTGATAAGCTCGAACCCAAAGCGGATAAATGCATCTTCATAGGATATCCAAAACAGTTGGGTACATCTCCTATCTCAGATCCGAAAGCAAAGTGTTTGTTTCTAGAAACGGATCCTTTCTCGAGGAAAGGTTTCTCTCGAAAGAATTGAGTGGGAGGGTAGTAGAACTTGATGAGGTTATTGAACCATCACTTCAACCAGTGTGTAGCAGGGCACAGGAAGTTGTTCCTGTGGCGCCTACACCAATTGAAGTGGAAGGTGATGATGGTGATCATCAAGCATCGGATCAAGTTACTACAAGCCTCGTAGGTTGACAAGGTCGCATACTACTACAGAGTGGTACGGTAACCCTGTCTTAGAGGTCATGTTGTTGAGAAACAATGAACCTACGAGTTATGGAGAAAGCGATGGTGGGCCCAGATTCCGACAAATGGCTGGAAGCCATGAAATCTGAGAGAGGATCCATGTATGACAACAAAGTGTAGACTTTGAAAGAACTACTTGATGGTCATAAGACTATTGAGTAAAGATGGATCTTTAAAAGAAGACAGACGATGATGGTGATAAGTCACTATTAAGAAAAGCTCGACTTGTCGCAAAGATGTTTTCGACAAGATCAAACAGTTGACTATGATGAGACTTTCTCACTCGTAGCGATGCTAAAGGTCTGTTAGAATTATGTTAGTTGTTGATGCATTATTTATGAAATATTGCACGTAGGATGTCAAAACATTGTTTTCTCGACGGTTTCCTTGAGCAAACATTGTATGTGATACAACCAGAAGGTTTTGTCGATCCTAAAGATACTAGCAAGTATGCAAGCTCCAGTCATCCTTCAATGGACTGGTGCAAGCATCTCGGAGTTGGAATATACACTTTGATGAGATGATCAAAGATTTTGGGTTTGTACAAGGTTTATGAGAAACTTGTATTTCCAAAGAAGTGAGTGGGAGCACTATAGAATTTCTGATAAGTATATGTGGTTGACATATTGTGGATCAGAAGTAATGTAGAATTTCTGTAAAACATACAAGGTTGTTTGAAAGGAGTTTTCAAAGGAATACCTGGATTGAGCTACTTGAACGTTGAGCATCAAAGATCTATGGAGATAGATCGAAAGCGCTTAATGGAAGTTTCAACAAGATGCATGCCTTGACAAGTTTTTGAAGGAGTTCAAAATAGATCAGCAAAGAAGGAGTTCTTGGTTGCGTTGTGAGGTGTGAATTTGAGTAAGACTCAAAACCCGACCCCGGCAGAATAAAGAGAATAGACGAAGGTCGTCTTCTATGCCTTAGCCGTAGAATCTAAAGTATGCCATGCTGTGTACCGCACCTGATGTGTGCCTTGACTCAAAGTATGTTGAGAGGTACAGAGAGTGATCCATGATTGAATCACTAGAAGCGGTCAAAATTTATCCTTAGTAACTAATGGACTAAGGAATTTTTCTCGATTATGGAGGTGGTTAAAGAGTTCGTCGTAAAGGGTTACGTCGATGCAAGCTTTGACACTAATCCGAATAACTATGAGTAGTGAAACGGATTCGTATAGTAGAGTAGATATTTTGAGCATTTCCGAATAGCACGTAGTAGCAGCATCTATAAGATGACATAAATATTTGTAAAGAACGCACGGATCTGAAAGTTTCAGAACCGTTGACTAAAACCTCTCTCACGAGCAAGACGTGATCAGACCCCATAACTATATGGGTGTTGGATTCGTTGGAATCACATGGTGATGTGAACTAGATTATTGACTCTAGTGCAAGTGGGAGACTGTTGGAAATATGCCCTAGAGGCAATAATAAATTAGTTATTATTATATTTCTTAGTTCATGATAATCGTTTATTATCCATGCTATAATTGTATTGATTGGAAACACAATACTTGTGTGGATACATAGACAAAACACTGTCCCTAGTAAGCCTCTAGTTGACTAGCTCGTTGATCAAAGATGGTCAAGGTTTCCTGGCCATAGGCAAGTGTTGTCACTTGATAACGGGATCACATCATTAGGAGAATCATGTGATGGACTAGACCCAAACTAATAGACGTAGCATGTTGATCGTGTCATTTTGTTGCTACTGTTTTCTGCGTGTCAAGTATTTGTTCCTATGACCATGAGATCATATAACTCACGGGCACCGGAGGAATGCTTTGTGTGTATCAAACGTCGCAACGTAACTGGGTGACTATAAAGATGCTCTACAGGTATCTCCGAACGTGTTCGTTGAGTTAGTATGGATCAAGACTGGGATTTGTCACTCCTTATGACGGAGAGGTATCTCGGGGCCCACTCGGTAATACAACATCACACACAAGCCTTGCAAGCAAATGTGACTTAGTGTAAGTTGCGGGATCTTGTATTACGGAACGAGTAAAGAGACTTGCCGGTAAACGAGATTGAAATAGGTATGCGGATACTAACGATCGAGTCTCGGGCAAGTAACATACCGAAGGACAAAGGGAATGACATACGGGATTATATGAATCCTTGGCACTGAGGTTCAAACGATAAGATCTTCGTAGAATATGTAGGATCCAATATGGGCATCCAGGTCCCGCTATTGGATATTGACCGAGGAGTCTCTCGGGTCATGTCTACATAGTTCTCGAACCCGCAGGGTCTGCACACTTAAGGTTCGACGTTGTTTTATGCGTATTTGAGTTATATGGTTGGTTAGCGAATGTTGTTCGGAGTCCCGGATGAGATCACGGACGTCACGAGGGTTTCCGGAATGGTCCGGAAACGAAGATTGATATATAGGATGACCTAATTTGGTTACCGGAAGGTTTTCGTGCATTACCGGAAAAGTTTCGGGCTCATCGGTAGTGTACCGGGAGTGCCGGGAGGGGTGCCGGGGACCATCGGGAGGGGTGTCACGCCCCAAGGGGTCTCATGGGCTATGGGAAGATATAAACCAGCCCCTAGTGGGCTGGAATAAGTTCCCACTAAGGCCCATAAGGTTTGAGAAGGAAAAAACACAAGGTGGAAAGAGTTTCCAAGTGGGAAGGTGGAATCCTACTCCAAGTAGGATTGGAGTAGGACTCCTCCACCTCCAATTTCGGCCAAACCTTGAGGGTTTGAGGCTGCCTCTTCCCTCCCCCTCCCTCCTATATATACTGAGGTATTAGGGCTGATTTGAGACAACTTTTGCCACGGCAGCCCGACCACATACCTCCACGGTTTTACCTCTAGATCGCGTTTCTGCGGAGCTCGGGCGGAGCCCTGCTGAGATTAGATCATCACCAACCTCCGGAGCACCGTCACGCTGCCGGAGAACTCATCTACCTCTCCGTCTCTCTTGCTGGATCAAGAAGGCCGAGATCATCGTCGAGCTGTACGTGTGCTGAACGCGGAGGTGCCGTCCGTTCGGCACTAGATCGTGGGACTGATCGCGGGATTGTTCGCGGGGCGGATCGAGGGACGTGAGGACGTTCCACTACATCAACCGCGTTCTCTAACGCTTCTGCTGTACGATCTACAAGGGTACGTAGATCACTCATCCCCTCTCGTAGATGGACATCACCATGATAGGTCTTCGTGCGCGTAGGAAATTTTTGTTTCCCATGCGACGTTCCCCAACATCTCCGAAGGTGTTAGTTGAGTTAGTATGGATCAAGACTGGGATTTGTTACTCCGTGTGACGGAGAGGTATCTCGGGGCCCACTCGGTAATACAACATCACACACAAGCCTTGCAAGCAATGTAACTTAGTGTAAGTTGCGGGATCTTGTATTACGGAACGAGTAAAGAGACTTGTCGGTAAACGATATTGAAATAGGTATGCGGATACTGACGATCGAATCTCGGGCAAGTAACATACCGAAGGACAAAGGGAATGACATACGGGATTATACGAATCCTTGGCACTGAGGTTCAAACGATAAGATCTTCGTAGAATATGTAGGATCCAATATGGGCATCCAGGTCCCGCTATTGGATATTGACCGAGGAGTCTCTCGGGTCATGTCTACATAGTTCTCGAACCCGCAGGGTCTGCACACTTAAGGTTCGACGTTGTTTTATGCGTATTTGAGTTATATGGTTGGTTACCGAATGTTGATCGGAGTCCCGGATGAGATCACGGACGTCACGAGGGTTTCCGGAATGGTCCGGAAACGAAGATTGATATATAGGATGATCTCATTTGATTACCGGAAGGTTTTCGGAGTTACCGGGAATGTACCGGGAATGACGAATGGGTTCCGGGAGTTCACCGGGGGGGGAACCCACCCCGGGGAAGCCCATAGGCTTTGGGGAGACACACCAGCCCTTAGTGGGCTGGTGGGACAGCCCCAAAGGGGCCTATGCGCCAAGAGAAGGAAATCAAAGGAAAAGAAAAAAAAGAGGGGAGAAGTGGGAAGGGAGGGGGACTCCTCCCACCAAACCAAGTCCAACTCGGTTTGGGGGGGGGAGTCCTCCCCCCCTTGGCTCGGCCGACCCCTTGAGGGTCCCTTGGACCCCAAGGCAAGGTCCCCCTCCCTCCTCCTATATATATGGGGCTTTTAGGGCAGATTTGAGACGACTTTCTCACGGCTGCCCGACCACATACCTCCATAGTTTTTCCTCTAGATCGCGTTTCTGCGGAGCTCGGGCGGAGCCCTGCTGAGACGAGATCATCACCAACCTCCGGAGCGCCGTCACGCTGCCGGAGAACTCTTCTACCTCTCCGTCTCTCTTGCTGGATCAAGAAGGCCGAGATCATCGTCGAGCTGTACGTGTGCTGAACGCGGAGGTGCCGTCCGTTCGGTACTAGATCGTGGGACTGATCGCGGGATTGTTCGCGGGGCGGATCGAGGGACGTGAGGACGTTCCACTACATCAACCGCGTTCTCTAACGCTTCTGCTGTATGATCTACAAGGGTACGTAGATCACTCATCCCCTCTCGTAGATGGACATCACCATGATAGGTCTTCGTGCGCGTAGGAAAATTTTTGTTTCCCATGCGACGTTCCCCAACAGAGCCCTCGTGGCTTGGCCTACAGCCACCCTGATCTTCTTCACTTCGGGAAAAATCATTTTGGGGATTTTATTCCGTTTGGACTCCGTTCCAAAATCAGATCTGAAAAGAGCAAAAAACACAGAAAAATAGGAACTGGCACTTGGCACTGAATTAATAAGTTAGTCCCAAAAAAGATATAAAAGGTACATAAAACATCCAAAGATGACAAGATAACAACGTGAAACCATCAAAAATTATAGATACGTTTGAGACGTATCAACCGTCTCCAATGGCGATCGAGCCATGGGGCCTCCCGTTGCCAACTATCATCACCCGCTCTGGATCAATAGGCCCCTCGCTCGGGTTAAAGTCCTCCACTTTCCTCGCCTTCCCGTGATCTTTGTACTTCACGAGCTTGTGGTGGGAGGAGATGTTGGTGAAGTTTTCTGGATGCTTGAGGTCAGACTCAGAGAATGCCTTGACCTTCTTGTACGAGGTAGTATGGGCCATCGCATACAGGTCGTACATCTGTGGCACCTCCGTCTTATTGTGACGCGGCTAAAAGGGAGAGAGAGGAAATTGTATTAGTAAAGGGCTCAAGATAGCATTAAGAATGAATTGCATGAGTCATGAAGCAAACTACATACCCAGTTCTCGCCAAATTGGATTAAGTTAACGCTCCCTTGATGGTGTGGCACACCAACCATTTTGCCACGCCTCTCCTTGGCATTGTTGTGGCTGGCCTCCCACATTTCGGAGCACCACTGATCCACCAAAGCCTCCCGACAATCCATCTTATCCACACACCATCTCGGGGGCACCTAAGTTAATAAAGAGAAATTTGAGCGTGTAAGAACCAAATCAAGGAAACTAACTACAAAGCCTTAATAATATGTAATTACCTTCATGTAATGCTCCTTCTCCATCTTAGAATCACGTCACTTCGCCTTGTCCTTCCTAATACGCCGTGAGGCATAGTAGTCTCGAACAACCTGCACCCGAGCCTCGTGCCGAAAGTTTTGAGTAGGTGGCGACATTCGGTTTTGATAACCTTTGCCGCGTCCTCCTCGTATCCCTCCTCACACCTGTAGTAGGTCTGCAAACAAGACAACACCGATTAGTACAATAACTAGCTATGGTTGATTTATAATTGTGTAAAGGAGAAATTACCCAGAACTGTCGGATCACCATGTCGGCCCTCGTGTGGCACAAAACACCATCGATCTCCACCTCCGGCGGGGCCGGGGCACCCAAGTAGTTCTCCCAAGTCATTCCCACCTCTCGCTCCCGACCGGGCAACATAACAAACCCCGGGAAGTTTTGACGGCAAAGCACACCAAGGACGTTGTTGGGCTTGCGAACACCCTTGGCAACAATACAACCCGTGCAGTATGACAAATTAAAGCCAAAACATTAGATATTTGAGAAAACGTGAAGGCAAATGGTTAAATAAGAGTAAATTAACTTACTTGTCTCCATTTGGCTTAACCGAATACCTCTGCTCGCGGGTCACCGACATGAGCGGGAGCCCCGAACTACCACGCTGGTAGATGGTAGCCCCCTCACCCAGCTCCTCGTTGCTATCAGCATGGCCACTTGGCTCAGGCTGGGTCTTTGGGGACGTACCCTCATCCCTCCTTTGCTTCGGAGTCGCCTGGAACGAAGCCTCTCGGACACGAGTCTCGTGGATCGAAGGCTCATCGACCTGAGGCTCATGAACCGGAGACCGTGTAGCCTCCACCTGAGACGAATCCACCCTAGAAGTCCTGTGCTCAGGTGAATTAGCTTGGGGTGCTGATGACCCACAAGTATAGGGGATCAAACATAGTCCTTTCGATAAGTAAGAGTGTCGAACCCAACGAGGAGCAGAAGGATCTAACAAGTGGTTTTCAGCAAGGAAATATGTGCAAGCACTGAAATTATCGGTAACAAGTGATTTAGTGGTGAGGTTGTTGCAGAGGTCTTGAGCTTGTTTAATTTCCACTTCGGCATAAAATTCTGCTCCCTCAGATCATCATTTTCCTCTTCAAGCTTCAACACCCTTTGGCATAATTCTTGTTTACTCTCCTGCAAGAAACGAGAAGGGATGAACAAAGTCTTAGGCTTCTTCCTTGAGTCAGGGAGGCTCGACTTCTTGAACTCCACATGGGTGTGTCCAGGTTGAGGTAGAGGAGCCTCCTCTTCATTAGAACTCGTTGGTTCCTTCCCCTTGGGATCATAATCTTCTTCCTCATCAGTGGTCCAGCCATAAGGATCCAAGTCCCCATAGACCTTGGGGTCAGCAAGGTAATCTGCCACATAGCTCTCCTCCTCTGAATCTTAAGAACACATCTTGCCCTAAATGTGCTGCAGAAAAACAGGCTCGAAACGAAAACAAAGAGAATCTGCGTGATACAGGGGTCAGACCTCGCGGGAGAATATATAATGATTTTTTCTAGACCAGAAGGAGTACCACGCACGAAAACGGAGTCCGGGAGGCACACGAGGTGGCCACAAGCCCCCAGGCGCGACCAGGGGGTGGGCCCGCGCCTGGCAGGCTTGTCGCCTCCTCGCGCGCTTTCTGGACTACTTCCAATTTTTGTATTTTTTCAAATATTCCAAAACGGAGAAAAATTCCTACTCGAAAAGTTTTGGAGTCTGTTTTCTTAACGAATCACATACCTCTTCGTTTTCGAAGTCTGAAACAGGGTGATAGATGTCCCTTAGGTATTCTTCCGGAGTTATGGTATTGATAATATTACTTTCAACATTTATGGGAGTATGTGAGATATAGTGCTTCATTCTCTGCCCATTTACCACTCTCGGACAATTACCTTCCGTGTTGTTGATCTTGATAGCATCGGAACAATATACTTCCTCAACAATATAGGGACCTTCCCATTTAGAGAGAAGCTTGCCTGCAAAGAATCTTAAACGAGAGTTATATAGCAAGACATAATCACCTACATTGAACTCACACTTTTGTATCCTCTTATCGTGCCACCTCTTAACCTTTTCTTTGAACAGCTTGGCATTCTCATATGCCTGAGTTCTCCATTCATCAAGCGAGCTAATGTCAAATAACCTCTTCTCACCGGCAAGTTTGAAGTCAAAGTTGAGCTCTTTGATTGCCCAATAAGCTTTATGCTCTAGCTCAAGAGGTAAATGACATCCTTTACCGTACACCATTTTGTGAGGAGACATGCCCATGGGATTCTTATAGGCAGTTCTATAAGCCCACAGTGCATCATCGAGCTTCTTAGACCAATTCTTTCTAGACCTGTTGACAGTCTTTTGCAGAATCAGTTTAATCTCTCTATTGCTTAGCTCTACTTGACCACTGGACTCAGGGTGATAGGGAGACGCAATTCTATGGTTGACATCGTACTTAGCAAGCGTTTTACGGAAAGCACCATGAATGAAATGTGAACCACCGTCGGTCATTAGATATCTAGGGACTCCAAATCTAGGGAAAATAACTTCTTTAAGCTTCCTGATAGAGGTGTTGTGATCAGCACTACTAGTGGGGATAGCTTCTACCCACTTAGTGACGTAATCAACAGCAACTAGGATATGAGTATACCCGTTGGATTTTGGAAAAGGTCCCATATAATCAAAGCCCCAGACATCAAATGCTTCAATGACAAGTGAATAGTTCAAAGGCATTTCGTGACGTTTACCGATATTACCTACTCGTTGACATTCGTCACAAGACAAGACAAACTTACGGGCATCCTTGAAGAGAGTGGGCCAATAGAAACCTGATTGCA
Source organism: Hordeum vulgare subsp. vulgare (assembly GCF_904849725.1). NCBI lineage: Eukaryota > Viridiplantae > Streptophyta > Magnoliopsida > Poales > Poaceae > Hordeum > Hordeum vulgare. Next base: position 437,417,642 of record NC_058522.1, on the reverse strand, counting down.
ATACCTTGTGTGCAGTTCTATCTCCCGCATGGTGTCCTCCGTAGGCCTCGGAGTGACACTTATGTAGGATCTGTCCCTGTTCATGTTCAGGTACACAACGTCTAATAACACCATCTACTCCTTCCTTATAAAGGTGAGGATCATCCCAGAAGTAATGTCTCAAGTCAAAGAAGAATTTCTTCTTTTGCTGGTATGTGAAACTAGGTGGTATATATTTGGCAACGATATAGTTTGCATAATCAGCATACCACAGTGCACTACGCGAAGCATTGATGACATTCAGTTGCTCATCGGGAAAGCTATCATCAATAGGTTGTGGGTCATCAAGAACGTTCTCTAACCTAGACAAGTTATCTGCTACTCGGTTATCAGCACCCTTCCTGTCGACAACGTGCAAATCAAATTCTTGTAGCAAGAGAACCCATCTGATAAGTCTAGGTTTAGCGTCCTTCTTCTCCATGAGGTACATAATAGCAGCATGATCAGTGTGAATATTGACTTTGTAATAAACTATGTCAGACCTGAACGTTTCACATGCAAACACGACTGCTAAAAACTCCTTTTTCATAGTGGCATAGCTTCTTTGGGCACTGTCTCGAGTTTTACTAGCATAGTGAATAACATTCAACTTATTATCAACTCTTTGCCCTAGAACAGCACCAACAGCATAATCACTAACATCACACATGATTTCAAAAGGTAAGTTCCAATCAGGTGGTTGAACAATAGGTGTAGTTATCAAAGCCCTCTTAAGTATTTCGAAGGCTTCCTCGCAATCATCATAAAAAAACAAAGGGAATATCCTTTTGCAAGAGATTGGTAAGAGGCCTAGAAATCTTAGGGAAGTCTTTAATGAACCTTCTATAGAAACCAGCATGACCAAGGAAACTTCTTATACCTTTGATATTTGTGGGGTATGGCATTTTCTCGATTGCATCAACCTTAGCCTTATCGACTTCAATACCTCTTTCAGAAATTTTATGTCCTAAGACGATGCCTTCATTAACCATAAAGTGGCACTTCTCCCAATTCAAGACAAGATTGGTGTCTTTACATCTCTTCAAGACTCGATCAAGGTTGCTGAGGCAATCATCAAAGGAATACCCATAAACGGAGAATTTATCCATGAAAGCCTCAACAATCTTTTCACAAAAGTCAGAGAATATAGCCTTCATACATCTTTGAAAGGTGGCAGGTGCATTACATAAGCCAAAAGGCATACGTCTATAAGCAAAGGTACCAAAAGGGCAGGTGAAAGTGGTTTTCTCTTGATCAGATTGTGCAGCTGGTATTTGGGAGAAACCATAATAACCATCTAGAAAGCAGAAGTGTGTGTGTTTAGACAGTCTTTCTAGCATTTGGTCAATGAAAGGCAAAGGTAATGATCTTTCCTAGTGGCTTTATTCAATTTCCTAAAACCGATCACCATCCTATAACCAGTAATAATCCTGTGTGGGATCAGCTCATCCTTATCATTAGGGACAACGGTAATGCCTCCCTTCTTAGGGACGCAATGCATCGGACTTACCCAATCGCTATGAGCAACAGGATAGATAATACCTGCTTCCAGGAGCTTTAGTATTTCTTTTCTCACTACTTCTTTCATCTTAGGATTTAATCTCCGTTGATGATCAGCAACTGGTTTGGAATCAGGATCAGTTTTAATCTTGTGCTGGCATAGAGTGGGACTAATGCCCTTAAGATCATCAAGAGTATATCCAATAGCAGCACGGTGCTTCCTCAGATTTTTTAGTAACTTCTTTTCTTCATGCTCTGAGAGGCTAGCACTAACTATAACAGGATATATCTCTTTTTCATCAAGATAAGCATACTTAAGAGTATCACGCAACTGTTTAAGCTCGAACATAGGATCACCCTTTGGTGGGGGTCGATCCCCAAGCAGTTCAACAGGAAAGTTATTCTTGAGGATAGGATATTATTCTAAACAACTCTATCTATCTCATCCCTTTCATCCATATGCATATCATTTTCATGCTCAAGCAAGTATTGCTCTAAGGGATCAGTAGGAGGTACGGCAATAGAAGCTAAGGTAATAATTTCATCCCTACTAGGAAAATCCTTTTCATGAGGTTGTCTACCAAACTTAGAGAAATTGAACTCGTGTGACACACCTTCAAAGCTAACAATGACAGTTTGCTTCTCACAATCAATATGAGCATTGACAATATTGAGAAAAGGTGTACCAAATATGATGGGACATAAGCTATCTTGTGCGGTAGCAAGAACGAGGAAATCAGCAGGATACTTGGTTTTACCACACAAGACTTCAACATCCCTAACAATTCCCACAGGGGGCCGATAGCATCTCTATTGGCAAGCTGAATAATGACATCAATGGGTTCTATCTCAACAGGTGCAATCTCGTCTTTAATTTCATCATATAAAGATTGAGGTATTGCACTAACACTAGCACCCATGTCACATAAACCATGATAACAATGATCTCGTATCTTAACAGAAACAACAGGCGTGCCAACAACAGGCCTGTGTTTGTCTCTAGCGTGAGGTTTAGCAATTCTAGCAGCATCTTCACAGAAGTGAATATTATGTCCCTCAACATCGTCGGATAGAAGATCTTTGATAATATCAATGCTAGGTTCAACTCTAATTTTCTTGGGGGGTGTAGGTGTTCTAATGTAGCCTCTACGTATCACAGTTGAAGCTTTAGAATGATCCTTTATCCTAACAGGGAAAGGTGGTTTCTCAATGTAAGCACTGGGAACAATAGGATCATTATAGGCAATGACTCTCTCTTCAACTGGATTGGGTTTAACTACATTGAATTCTAAGGGAGGATGATATTTAAACCACTTCTCTTTGGGGAGATCAATATGAGCAGAAAATGATTCACACAATGAAGCTACTATCTCGGAGTCAAGTCCGTACTTAGCGCTAAAGTCACAAAAATTATATGTTTCAACAAAGGATTTAACGCAATCAAGCTTGAAATTCATACCTGACTCGTTACCTTCTTCAAGCTCCCAATCTTCAGAGTTGCGTTTAATTCTATCCGATAAATTCAATCTGAAGTCAATATCTCCCTTCATAAAATAACTGGTACAAGAAGTGTCAAGCATGGTGCGATCATCATCGTGAGCTCATGGTTGGGGCATGAATATAACATTGATTTAAGCCTCCCCCAAGCTTGAGCGATGCTTTCTCTGTCACGAGGCCAAAAATTATAAATATAATTCCGATCATGATGTACTAAATGCATAGGATAAAACTTTTGATGAAATTCCAGTTTCAACCGATTGTAGTCCCATGATCCAGTATCATCACATAGCCTATACCATGTCAACGCCTTATCCTTCAAAGATAAAGAAAGACCATTTTCTTGACCTCATCCTCAGGCAAACCTGCAAGCTTAAATAAACCACAAACTTCATCTACATAGATTAGATGCAAGTCTGGATGTGATGTTCCATCTCGTGTAAAAGGATTAGCCAGCAGTTTCTCAAGCATACCCGAAGGAAATTCAAAGCAAATATTTTCAGTAGGTGCAGCAGGTTGAGGAGCAACTCTTTGTGCTTTCGTTCGAGGTGAAGATACCCCGAACAAGCCCCTCAAAGGATTAGTATCCATAGTGACAAGTGACAATAAATTTCAGCACACTATAAGAATGTTTTCTTACCAAGTTCCACTTACCAAAGGCGCTTCACTCCCCGGCAACGACGCCAGAAAAGATTCATGATAACCCACAAGTATAGGGGATCAATCGTAGTCCTTTCGATAAGTAAGAGTGTCGAACCCAACGAGGAGCAGAAGGATCTCACAAGTGGTTTTCAGCAAGGTAAAATCTGCAAGCACTGAAATTATCGGTAACAAGTAGTTGTGTGGTGAGATGATTCGTAGCAAGCAACAAGTAACAAAAAGTAGCAACGGTGCAACAAAGTGGCCCAGTCCCTTTTGTAGCAAGGGACAAGCCTGGACAAAGTTTATAGGAGGAAAAACGCTCCCGAGGACACACGGGAATTTCTGTCATGCTAGTTTTCATCATGTTCATATGATTCGCGTTCGTTACTTTGATAGTTTGATATGTGGGTGGACCGGCGCTTGGGTACTGCCCTTACTAGGGCAAGCATCCCACTTATGATTAACCCCTCTCGCAAGCATCCGGAACTACGAAAGAAGAATTAAGACAAAGTCTAACCATAGCATTAAACTAGTGGATCCAAATCAGCCCCTTACGAAGCAACGTATAAACTAGGGTTTAAGCTTCTGTCACTCTAGCAACCCATCATCTACTTACTACTTCCCAATGCCTTCCTCTAGGCCCAAATAATGGTGAAGTGTTATGTAGTCAACGTTCACATAACACCACTAGAGGAAAAACAACATACAACACATCAAAATATCAAACGGATACCAAATTCACATGACTACTATTAGCATGACTTATCCCATGTCCTCAGGAACAAAAGTAACTACTGACAAAGCATAATCATATTCATGACGAGAGAGGTAATGAGTAGCATCAAGGATCTGAACATAAACTCTTCCACAAAGTAATCCAGCTAGCATCAACTACAAAGAGTAATTAACACTACTAGCAACCTTACAAGTACCAATCGGAGTCGCGAGACGGAGATTGGTTACAGGAGATGAACTAGGGTTTGGAGATGAGATGGTGCTGATGAAGATGTTGATGGTGATGAGTCCCCTCCGATGAGAGGAGTGTTGGTGATGACGATGGCGATGATTTCCCCCTCCGGGAGGGAAGTTTCCCCGGCAGGATCGTCCTGCCGGAGCTCTAGATTGGTTCTGCTCAAGTTCCACCTCGTAGCGGTGGCGAATCCACGAAAAAGCCTCCTCTTAATTTTTTTCCCAGATGAAACCCTTCATATAGCAGAAGAGGGGGGCCAGAGGGCCAACTGGGTGCCCACAAGCCCCCTTGGCACGACCAGGGGGGTGGCCGCGCCTAGCAGGCTTGTGGTCACCTGCTGGTGCCCCTGTGGCACTTCTTCAGCCCAGTATTTTTTATAAATCCCGAAAAAAAATCCTCGTTGATTTTTACGGCGTTTGGAGTCGTGCAGAATAGGTATCTCAAACTTGCTCCAATTTCAGGCCAGAATTCCAGCTGTCGACATTCTCCCTCTTCATGTAAACCTTGCAAAATAAGAGAGAAAAGGCATAAGTATTGTACCGTGAAGTGAAATAACAGCCCAAGAAGCGATAAATATCAACATAAAAGCATGATGCAAAATGGATGTATCACGCCTCCTCAGTAATGAATGCCTCGGCCATCGATGCTTCAATTCTACGCTTATTTTTACACTTAGCTCGAAGCGTCTTCTGCATCCTCTCAGTTGAGTAGCACCATCGAATTTGAACTCCCCCCCCCCAATCTTGCCTCGGTCGGGAGATGCAAAATCGAATGCTGCATTGGATTAAAGAAGCCCGATGGAAAGATCTTTTCTAATTTGCAGATCAACTATGGCGCCAACTCTTCCATTTCATCTCGCACGCTAGGCGATAGTTCTTTCGCACAAAGAGAACAAAAGAAATAGCTCAGCTCTTCCAGTACTATCCATTCATCCTCAGGGATAAAGCCACGCAACATCACCGGCATTACCCGCTCAATCCATATGTGCCAATCATGACTCTTGAGACCAAATATTTTCAATTTCTCAAGACTCGCTCCCCTCTTTAGATTCGCAGCATACCCATCGGGGAACATGAACCACATTTTCACCCACAATAGCATTTCCCTCATAGCTGGCCTTGCAAGATTGAACCATGCCTTTGGCTTCGCTATGCTTTGCTTTCCTTTCCGTTGTCGCAAGTTTTGCAACGGTCTATCACACAGAGCCTCCAGGTCGATTCTAGCCTTAGGATTATCTTTTGACTTCCCCTCTATGTCGAACAATGTACCAAAAATGGCCTCCGCAATATTCTTTTCAGTGTGCATCACGTCGATGTTGTGTGGGCAAAGGAGGCCTTTGAAGTAAGGCAGATCCCATAAGCATGACTTGTGAGTCCATGCGTGTTTCGTATTATACCCTTTGAAGTATCCTAGATGCAAAGGATAAGGCTCGAGAGCGTTTAACTGATCAAGGGTCTGTTGGCCTGTCAACGCAGCTAGTGCAGTGTTTTTGACAACTCTAACTTTGATGAAATTCTTCTTGTCTTTTCTGAACTTATGGTCAGGATCTAGGAATTGTCTATGCATGTCGAAGCAAAAAAACTTGCGACCAACCTGCAACCAACGGAACTGAAGAGCTGCCTTGCATGTGGTGCACGGAACCTTCCATGCACACACCAGCCAGCGAATAGCGCAAACGCCGGATAATCATGTGTCGAGTACATGTACCACACATGCATTTCGACAAAAAATTGGTAGCCGCGTCGTAGGTCTTGATCCCATTATCCCAGGCTTCTTACAACTCATCCTTATGCGGCTGCATGTACACATTCATATTCTTCCCCGGATAGTTGGGCCCTGGAATTATCAACATCAGGAAAATGTTCTTTCTTTTCATAATCTCTCCGGGTGGCAAATTGAGTGGAATGATAAATACAGGCCAACAACTATATTGTGCTACCGTCATACCATACACATTGAACCCATCCGTGCTAATGGCAACTCTAGGATGCCTTGGATCTTTCGATTTACCCTCATGTAATGCATCAAAGTGCCTCATGCAAAACCATCTGAAGTGTGTACCAGCATCTTGTTCCCATCCGCATCTAGTTCGGTTCTTTTGCCCAATTTGTGCCATGTCATCTATCTGGCCGTGTCTTCGACCATGAAAAGACGTTGAAGTCTTGGTACGATTGGTAGATACCGAAGAACACTAATGGGGATTTTGGTCTGATTCTTCTCACCCATACCGTTGTCTACCACAATATACCTGGAAGAATTACAAAAGGGGCAATAGTTCAAGGCCGCATACTCATGTCTAAATAAGGCACATCCATTCTTACACGCATGTATCTTCTCATAGGGCATCTTAAGTACACGGAGGATTTTCTATGACTGGTACAGGTTTGCAGGCAGTACATGGCCTTTGGGTAGAAAGTGTCCAAATATCGTCATCATCGCGTCGTAGCATTCTCTGCCTAGGTTGAATTGAGCCTTCAGAGCCATTACTTGCGCGATGGCATCCAACTGACAAAGCTCAGTCTGCTCGTGGAGAGGACGTTTTGAAGACTCCAACATTTCATAGAAGGCCTTTGCAGATTCCTCCATCTCATCGTCCGAATCCCGAGCATCATCAAAGTCTTGCACCATGTCTTCGATTCCGGTACCATGCTCGTCGGTGCGACGACGAATCACCTCAGCTCTGGCACGTTGGTCAAACTCACCATGAAAAGTACACACCGTATAATTAGGCGTAAAACCCCACTTCTGTAGGTGTTTACCCATTTCAAACTTTGTCTGCTTTTTCCAGTTGTCGCAGTTGGGACACGGGCACCATGTTTTTTGCTGGCCATTTGCAAATGCGGCTCTCACAAACTCCCTGGTTTTTGTTAACCATTCATTGGTCATGTCTTTTTCACTAGGGTGACCAGTGTACATCCAAGCACGATCACTCATGTTGCCTAGCTACCTATGGGCGCACAAGAAATAAATATATAAATCATCATCTATATTCATACGCTAATCAAGTTTGTCAGTTTTATTACGTCCATGCAACCTACACGCTAATAGGTAAAGATAGGTCCTAATCCCACCCGAGTATGCGTAGATTGGGTTCGTTTCCCATGCTCTGCTCCAGATGCGACGCAGAATTTTGGCAGCACCTCCCCGCTATTCTCCTGATACACATCTCGGCAATAAGCAGAGAGGATGTGTACCCGGAGAACAACAGGGAGGCACTGACGAAATTCTGCATCGGATCCAGAGCACAGCATACGAGAAAACAAACCCAATCTACACATACTCGGGATGTCCATGGATAACGTTGGACAATTGGAAAGGATGGCGGTTATAAATATGCAAAGACATGCATATTTATAGATGTCGCCCTTTTGAACGGGAGACACATACTGGTCACGCGTACTCATGATTGAAGAAACCTATAGGTAGCAAGTTTAATCGGCACGAAGACCGGAACAGAGCAAATTAAGGGGGTAGGAGGAGAAGTCATTTGTGCTCACCAACAAACGCACGGGCGGAGCTCGTCCAACGCACGTGGAGGTCGTCGAACAACTGCACATTGAAATTCACACGATCACCACAAATATGATGTTTTTATAATTAACATAACTATGTGACCTAACTCATAATTTACAAAACTATGACCCCGTCGGCTTAGTGGCGTCGATGGTCGGTGGTGTCGGGTGTCGGTGGCGTCGATGGTCGGTGGTGTCGGGTATCGGTGGCATCAAATGTCGAGGGTTAGTTGTGTCGGTGGTCGGGGGTCAGTGTCGTCGGGGGTCGAGGGTCACTGGCGTCGGGGGTTGGGGTCTTTTCAGTCAACAAGAGGCCGAAGAGGCGTCGGGGCTCGGGGGTTGGGGGTTAGTGGCGTCGGGGATCGTGGTAGGGGGTCGGGGGTCGAGGGTCAGTGGCGTCAGGAGTCAAGGGTCAGTGGCGTCGGGCGTCGGGGGTCGGGGGTCGAGGGTCAGTGGCGTCTGGAGTCGAGGGTCAGTGGCGTCGGGCGTCGGGGGTTAGTGGAGTCGGGAGTCGTGGTCGAGGGTCGGGGGTCAGTGGTGTCGTGCGTCGGGGGTCGGGAGTCGGGTGTCAGTGGCGTCGGAGGTCGGGGGTCGGGGTCCTCTTCTTTCTTCTTCTCCTCTCTCCTCTTTTTCTTTTTCTTCTTCTTTTTGATCATCTTATTATTATTATTCTTCGCCTTTTTCCTCCTCCTCCTCCTCTTCTTCTTCTTTCTTTTATCTTTCTCCTCCTCTCCTCTTTCTTCTTCTTCTTTTTTTTTCTTCTAGTTTATTATTCTCTTATTTTATTCTAAGTTTTTTCTATCTATTTTTTTATTTTCTATCTACTTTTTCTACCTAACAAACTAACTATCTAATTTAACATAAAAATAGACAAAAAAACTAAACCTAGCACTAAACTACATATTCTTCTTCTACTTTTTCTTTTTATTATTCGGACTTTAACTAAGTTTCTTCATCTAGCTAAATTTAGAGCAAAAAGAAGAAGAAAAAACAGGAACAAAAACAAAAAAATAAGAAAAACACCAACCGGAGGGGAGGGCGCCGGGGTCGCCGGCACATGGGAGGTGTGGTTGGGGCGGCGACCGGGAGGGAGGTGGGAGGGGGCGTCGGACGGGAGGGTGGTGGGAGGGGGGCCCAGAGGGAGGTGGGAGGGGCGGCGGTCGGGAGGGAGGTGGGAGGGGGCGGCGGCGGTCGGGAGGGAGGTGGGAGGGGGCGGCGGCGACCGGGAGGGATGTGGGAGGGGGCTGCGGCCGGGAGGGAGGTGGCACGGGGCGGTGGTCGGCCGGGAGGTGGGAGGGGGCGGCGGCCGGGAGGGCGGCGACACGGGTGGCTGGGGAAGGGAGCTACAGCAGCGGCATGTGTGCAGATCGACGGCGAGAGAGAGAGAGAGGGGGGGGGGTAGGCGGGCAGGGCGTGGGCGGGGGTGGGAGTCGTTAGGGGGGGCGTGGGAGCCGTTAGGGCCATGTCCCCTTTGCCGTCCGCAAAGGGAGGGTGGCGGACGACAAAGGGGCGGGGTGGGTGGGGGTGGGGTTTCGACCGTTTGGTGGGGGGGCTTTGCCATCTGCCCACCCTTTGCCGTCCGCATAGGGCTCCTTTGCTGTTCGCCAGCAGATGGCAAAGAGGTGGCCGACGGCAAATAAAACATTTGCCATCAGCCACCTCTTTGTCGTCTGTATTGTGCCAGCTGACGGCAAAGAGTAGCTTTGCCATGCGTCAGCAGACGGCAAAGGCAAGGCAGACGGCAAAATTCTCAATTCCAATAGTGATGTAGGAATTTATCTAGGGGGAGACACTCAATTCATGAGTTCTCTCACCCTATGTGATGCATATATAAACCAAACATTCTCAAAGTTACTGTGATCACTTTTGTGACTTGGTACTTTAAATGATGGAGTTGTGATGTGACGTTCCTCATAGGTGCATTGGTGTCCATACAAGCTTAAAGGGTGATGTAGCACAGCGACAACAAGTATTTCCCTCAGTTAAGAAACCAAGGTATCAATCCAACAGGAAGATCCACAAGACTATGTAAGCAGGACCTACACACAAATAGTAAATCCTCGCAACCCAACAAGTAAAGGGGTTGTCAATCCCTCGTGGGTAAAGTAAGGATAGATTTATAGATGCAAATAAGAGTGGTAGCAAATAGAACGCAACAAGGTTTTTTTTATTAATATAGATCTGAAAACAAAAGAGCAAATAAAGTAGAAAAGCAATAGCAAGATAGAGATTGCAAATAGATGATGTGAAGTAGAGCCGGGGGCCGTAGGTTTCACTAGTGGCCTCTCTCGAGAAAATAGAAAGTGCTGAGTAGACAAATTACTGTTGAGCAATTGATAGAAATGCAAATAATTATGATGATATTCATGACAATGATCATGTATATAGGTATCACGTCCAAGATAAGTAGACCGACTTCTGCTTGCATCTATTTCTATTACTCCACACATCGACCGCTATCTAGCATGCATCTAGTGTATTGAGTTCATGGAGAAACAAAGTAATGCCTTAAGAATGATGACATGATGTAGACAAGATCTATTCATGTAGGAATATACCACATTGTTTTATCCTTGATATCAATGATACATGTGTGCCGTGTTTCTTTCCGTAACTGAGATTGATCACCGCAAGATCGAACCCATCACAAAGCACCTCTTCCCAGTGCAAGATAAAATATCAAGTTTGCCACACAAAAGCCAAATGTCGGAGAAGAAATACTAGGCTATTATAATCAAGCATGAATATGTTTTCATAGATCTGATCATAAACTCACAATTCATCGGATCCCAACAAACACACCGCAAAAGAAAGAGTTACATCATATGGATCTCCAAGAGACCATTGTATTCATAAACAAAACAAGAGAGAAAGCCATCTAGCTACTACCTACGGGCCCATAGGTCTGATATGAACTACTCACACATCATCGGAGCAACACCAATGAGGATGGTGAACCCCTCCGTGATCGTGTTCCTCTCTGGAACGGGTTCTGGATTGGTTTTCGTGGCTCTCGAACTTGCGACGGATGAAACATTTTTTCGTTGACTCCTCTACGGTTTTCTGAATATTGGGGTATTTATAGATCTGAGAGGCGGTGGAGAAGCTTCCATGGGGGCCCACTAGACACCAGGCCGCGCTAGGGTCCTCTCGCGCGATGTGGTGTCTAGTGCCCCCTAGGCCTTGGCTGCTGCTCATTCTTGGCCTCCAAGTTTCCTTCTGGTCCAAAAAAATCTCCATAATGTTTCGTGGCAATTGGGACTCGTCTGATATGGATTTTGTGTGAAGGAAAAAAAACAGCAAAAAATAGCAAGTGGCACTAGGCACTATGTCAATAGGTTAGTCCCAAAAAATGATATGCAATTGCTATAGAATGATTACAAAACATCCTAGAATGATAACATAACAGCATGGAACAATAAAAAATTATAGATACGTTGGAGACGTACCAGCATCCCCAAGGTTACTTCCTGCTCGTCCTCGAGTAAGTAAATGATAAAAACAGAATTTTTGATTGTGGAATAATGCCTCACATGTTTATCATATTATTTTTCTTTCAGCATGGGCATATGGACTTGTAGATGATGCAAAGCAATATTCTATACCTTGACATGAAGATTTCAATACACAAGCATATCAACAAGCAACTAAGTCTTTTGAAATATCAACGCTAATGAACGTTATCCCTAGCCCATCATGCTCTATCAGTGATCCATTCATGCAACATACTCAAATATTAACTACATCCAATGCTCAAGTGTGATAATGGTGTTCCTTAGTTGGGGATTTATAAGAGAAGATGGAGACTCAAATTCAAAAATAAAAGTTTTATAAAGTATATTTGTAGGCCCTTCGCAGAGGGAAGCAGGGATTTGTAGAGGTGCCATCGCTCAAAGTGAAGAACTTAGAGATATTTTTTTTAGGGTGGCAACATTTTCTTGTCAACGAGAATGACTAAGAGATTCCAGTATCCTCCATGCTAAACAAATTATAGGCGGTTCCCAAACTGAAAATAAAGTTTATTCCGTTTCCACCATTCTTTCACATTCGATGGCTATGTGTATCCATGGGTGCCGTCCATACCAACACTTCCCAATGGTTTATTATTTGACAACATAAAGTATTTTTTTTCTCTTTTTGGGACTCGGCATCCCTATTACCGTCATACTATCGTGCAATGACAAGTTAATAAACACTCATATTGAGAATAACCTATTTAAAATGGAATATATCAGCCAACCCTCGCCGCTTCATGAGCGGTACGGACACATAAAACATAATTTTATTTTGAATATAAGAGTTGGCACTTGCCAATTTACTTGGAACAACGTTGAAATACCGCATATAGGTAGGTATGGTGCACTCATTTGGAACAACTTTGGGTTTAGGATTTGGATGCACAAGGAGCACTCTCGCTTAGTACAAGCGAAGGCTAGCAAGTAGATTGAGAAGCGCCCAACCAAGGAACAAAAATCATCATAGGTGAACATTAAACATAACTAACACCGGATAATGCAACACAAGTAGGATGTAATTTCATAGCATAATTATTGACTTCATGTGCATGCATAGGGAATCACAAACCATACCACCAATATTCTTACTAGAGTTTAATTACTCACCAACATACTCACATATTACTATCTTCATATCGCAAAACTATTGCAAAGAATCAAGCTTAATATCCAATAATCTTCATGAAAGTTTTTATTATATATTTCCTGGATATTCATCACTTTGGAGGTAATTTTCATTTAAAGCAAATTTCCAATGCAAATAACAGCTCTCAAACAAGTATAAGTGAAGCACGAGAGCACAACTTTCTTTAAATTTTCAACTCTCAAAATTATATAAATGAAACAAGAAAGGATTTCTTCAAAATTTCAGAAACTCTCAAAATAATCTAAGTTAAGCATGAGAGTAAATTTCTTCAAAATAACAGCACCACCGTGCTAAAAAAATTATATAAGTGAAGTACTTGAGCAATCCCATGGCTTAAAAAAAATTAAGTGAAGCATAAAGAGCGATTTTAACAAATCATAGCATAATTTAGCTCTCTCAAATGTGTGTGTCTAGCTAGGTTTATTATGATAAACTAACCAGCAAATAAAACGAAGACACAAATTATACAAGACGCTCCAACCAAAACTCACGATATGTGACGAATAAAAATATAGCTCCAAGTAAAATTACTAATGGTTTCTAGAAGAAAGAGGGATGCCTTCTGGGGCATCCGCAAGCTGAGATCCTTGGTACTCCTTAGATATTGCCTTGGAGTGCCATGGGGCATCCCCAAGCTTAGGCTTTTATCATTCCTTATTCCATCATCCATCGTGATCTTATTCAAAATTTGAGAACTTCAATCACATAAACTCAACAAAATTTCGTGAGACCCGTTAGTATAAGAAAAGCAAACTTTTCTATAGTGTCACGCCCAACATGCGACCCTATCCTCAATTTGGCACGAAGGCCTCGTCAGGGATAGAAGCGCATCTCGTCGTGTCGCAAGAATGGATATCGTTACAAGTACATGTACTGAAAAGTATATATATATATATATATATATATATATATATATAGAATTGGCTTACACTCGCCACAAGCTACATCAGAGTCACATCAGTACATTACATATTCATCAAGAGTAAGAGCAGGGTCCGACTACGGACGAAAACAAACGAGAAAAGAAGAACGACTTCCATCCTTGCTATCACAGGCTGCCGGCCTGGAACCCATCCTAGATCGATGATGGTGAAGAAGAAGAAGCAACTCCAAATGAACAATCAACGCGCTCGCGTCAAGTAACCTTTACCTGTACCTGCAACTGATGTTGTAGTAATCTGTGAGCCACGGGGGACTCAGCAATCTCATTTCCAAAGGTATCAAGACTAGCAAAGCTTAATGGGGAGGTATGGTTAAGTGGTGAGGTTGCAGCAGCGGCTAAGCACATATTTGGTGGCTAATCTTACGAGTACAAGAAATAAGAGGGGGAAGATCTACGCATAACGGACGTGAACTACTGTTGATCAAATGAATGATCCTGAACACCTACCTACGTCAAACATAACCCCACCGTGTCCTCGATCGGAGAAGGAACTCACGAAAGAGACAGTCACGGTTACGCACACAGTTGGCAAGTTTTATTTAAGTTAACTTCAAGTTATCTAGAACCAGTGTTAAACAAAGTTTCCACGTTGCCACTTAACCGCGGGCACGACTTTCCGAAAGATTTAATCCTGCAGGGTGCTCCAACTAGTCCATCACAAATTACCACAAGCCGCATAGAAATCCTCAATCACGAAGCTCGCAATCTCGTCGGATTCCCTAGTGGAAAACCTCAACTCTGAGATTACCCAAAGCATCACCGGAATCCCGATGCACAAGATATCTCGTCAAAGGTAAAACTAATCCAGCAAGGCCGCCCGACGTGTCGACGTTCCCGATAGGAGCCGCGTATCTCGTTCTCAGGACACGATGGATAAGCGAAGCGTACGGTGGCCTGATAGAAATCTCCCGAGTTCCCCCGGGTTGGCCCCGCACGATGCTCTGTTTTGGACCAGCACCATCAGCACTGGCCCTCCCTTTATTATGTAGAATTACTCCTCGGGTAGCGCTAACTCCCTATGCATTTCAATTTAACAGAATTATTATGTTGGGCAAATAGTACCAATGTTGGGCCTTGCCAGACCAGCTTTAATCTAAAACAAATTATCAAGGGGGTCCCCATAACAACCCCGATCGTGTTAGGAGCGCCCAAATATGGAACATAACACCGGTAGCCGAAACTAAGGGGGCAAAGGTGGAACAAAACACTAGGCTAGAAAGGCCGAGCCTTCCACCTTTTACCAAGTATATAGGTGCATTAAATTAAATAGCATTTAAAAGGGTGATATAACAAGGAACTCATGTTTTCACATGGAAGCAATGCACCTGCAACTAGCAACGCTAACACAGGGTCAAGCAAGTGGTAACATAGCCAATCAGTGGTTTGCTAGGTTGAACAGGTTGAAGGTTTCATGGCATTGTTGAGAGGCTGATATTTAACATGTGGTAGGCAACGAGACATAACGATAGAAACAGTAAAACTAGCATGGCAATGATAGTAATGGTATCTGGGGAAATGGTCATCTTGCCTGAGATCCCGCTTAGAAGAAGAATGCCTCCGTGAAGCAGACGAACCTACGTAGTCGAACGGGTCCTCACAATCCGGCACACTACGTAACTCTATCGAGACGAAGCAAACCAGAATAACAAATCAACACACGGAATTAACCACGCGATGCACAACACATATGATGCATGAGCAGCTGAACACATGCAAGACACGGCATGACAATTCACAACACTCAAACACTACACATTAAGTGAAGTTCAATATGCAACGAGTTTTGCATATTGACGAAACTCCACGTTTAATTTATTTAGTTCTATCCTGGTTAGATACACGCAATATTAAATGTGGTTAAACATGGCAAGAGGTGAAGCACAATTAATCTACCTATCTAGGCATTTTAAATGAGGTCGGAAATGACATATAACATCTCCGAGATGACCTCACATGTTAATTAACAATTCTACCTAGATCCGAACTAACACATTTAATTAGATGTTAAACAGCAAAACAAATAGGTTTGCGTGATTCTACGCGTCGAGACAAGCAATTTACACATAGAGAACATCTCCAACGGAGCTACGGATCAAAAGATACAAGCACCGCAAGATATGATGGCATGAATGCAATATGTGTGCGACGATGGTCACGAGCACTTCAAAACATACAACCAGCAAGAGAAAATGAAACTACACGAGATTCTAAGCAAGTTTCATATGGGACACGATCAAAACGGAGCTATGGATCAAAAGCTACGAGCAAAACAAGAAATCACTACAATCTGCCAAAATCAGCCATATAGCATGTTCTACACCCCACAACTACGAGCTACACAACTCCGATAAACTCAAGCAAGGCATGACACGATAGAGGGCAAGAATCACTACAACAAACAACTAACAACAACTAGCATGGCATCATGGATCACAAGGAAAAGAAGTCACAAAATGGCTTCTCACACTCTATTTCAGACTTTGTGAAAATTACACTTCATAAAGTGCAGTTTTCGATCTGAAGGCATATTGACAGCAGCAAAATCATAAGCTACAGGACTCCAAATGGCATGAAAATTCACAGAATGCTAGAGAAACATAAATTCAACAACTTACTCCATTGCACCAACCTCAAAAGAGCTACAGATCACAAGATACAAGCAAGACAAGACAACAACAAAATATAACAGATTTCAGACTTAGAAATATTTCAGCACCTCCAAATCAGCACTATTTCTAGCAACTTGAGAGCACGCAAACCACACCTAAACATGCATTTCTATTGCAACCAAAATTACCAAGGGCTATACTAAACATCAAAGATCAACTCTCTAGTTGACACCTCCTTCAAACGAAGCACGGAATAAATCCTACGAAATAAACAAGAGGGCGACACGGCAAAATATCGCGCGAACTAACTTGCTCAAAAGCTAAAACTAATTGCACAAGATTTTTCTACAACGAAAACATATAAAATATGTGGGGTTGCACAACAAAAATAATGCCACACGTAAATGCGAGATAATAATCTCTACACGGAAAAATAAACTAGCGGCAAATCCCTACACGCAAAAAATACAAATGACCGCTCTAAAATGCATGACAAGAGGGTTCCTAAAGCATGAAAATTTCTACTTAGGCATTCGAGCAATCCGGTCTTGCGCGAAAAATAAATACGGGAGGTATCCTATTGGAACAACACGTAAATCTATGCATATGGCACTCTAGAACACGTCGAACAAATATGCAAGTTATGAAATCGTATTGAACGCGCAAAACTACACCAAAACCATATACAACTCATCGTAATCCGACTTGCGGTTTAAAAGTTACGCGCGTTTTATTATACGCCTTTTTCCTGAAAATTAATATATTCTCAGAAAAAAAAACTAAGCTAAATGGGCCTAACAGGGGCGCAAAACAAAAAGGTTCGCTGGGGGCGAGGGATAGATCTCGGCTAACCTTGGGGGAGCCTCGGGCCGGTTGGAAGTTTGGTGGAGTGGGCCTCGGTGGCCTGGTGGTGCAGGGGAGCTCGCGTGGAGCTGGTACTGGGACTCGAAGGGAGGCCGACCCAGCTCGGCGCTGGAGAGGCACACCGCTGGGGGGGGGGGGGTCGTCCACCCGGGCCGCGGGGAGCGAGGTGGGCCTCAGGCGAGGAGGTGGCGACCTGGGCTGCTGCGGGGCCCATGGGAGGAGGCCCAGACGGGGAGGCCCAGACGGGGAGGCTCTCGTCCCTCTCCTCGTCCCCTTGTCCCCAGACCTGGAGCTGCCGGCGGCGCCGGTTGCCGGCGACGGGCATGGCGAGGCTGAGGCCCGGTACTCCTAGGGCGGCCGAATCTGAGCGGCGGGGGCATGCTCCGGCCGGTTCCCGTCGGCCGAAGTAGCTTGGGACGGTGGCGGCTCTCCAAGGCAGCGCCAACCTGCACGGGAGAGACGAGAGAGATGAACGTGGGGAAGAGAAGCTGGAGAAGAAGGGAAGGCAGGAGAGGTTGAGGAGAGGAGGCAAGCGCGGGGCGAGGCTCGCCTCGAAGTCCGGCGAGGTTGCTCCGGCGGCGGCCGGCGAACTCCGACGGGGAGGCGCGGTGAAGGCCCGACAAGGTGGCGACCTCGGGCACCGTGCGCCATGGGCTGCGGCTGCGGGCTGCTGCTCGGGATGGATCGCTGGCACTGCGGACACCCGGACGTGTACGGTTTGACCGTAGACATGTCTGGTAAGTGGGGATTTGGGCGAATCTGAGCCCTAGATCTCAGATCCGAAGGCTGAGAAAGGCTATGGAGCTTAGGGCTGCGGGATTTGAAGGGTGTGGGCTAGGAGGTGGGGTTTTCTAGGGGGTGGCTGCAAAAATGACTTGGGGGAACCCTAGTGAAGTGACAGAGACCTCTCCATGGGGTGGAGCTTATATAGGGTTGGTCTATGGTGGGGTGGACCTCGTCCGTCCGATCGCGATCCGACGACCACGAACGGAGGAAGTGGCTAGGTGGCACTAAAGGGTTGTGTAGATGGGCTATGACGAGAGGGAAAACGGGCGGCCCGGGAACGAGATTTAAAACCCTGAAAGACGTCCGACGATAGACCGACCACGGTGCCGCTACGGTCGACCGTTCGGTTACCAGACGAACTCCGATCGCGACGAAATACGACAGGCGGCCTAGCTATATCTAATGAAGATCGCACGTCAAATCTCAACCCAATCAAAGAAATTTTTACGCACACTTTTAAAACAAAGTTACGACGATGCCGCGGGCGCGTGCGTGTGTGAACGGGTTCGGAACGGACAACGACGAGAACCGGCAAGTAACAACGGATGCATGTTTTGAAAACTGGCGGCAACGGAGATGCCGATGCAATGCTGATGATGCACATGATGCGATGATGATGCGACAAAATAAAATAGACACACGACGAAAACAGAATAAAGGGGGAATCTTCTGAAACGTCGGCATCGGGCTGTCACAACTCTCCTACACTACAAGAGGATCTCGCCCTGAGATCCAAGAATGAAAGGGGGAGAGGATGAGAAAGCAAGAGGTAAAAATTAATTGCTTCTTTGACAAACGAGTGAAACCAACGATCCTTGAATGCAGCAAAGCGATGAGGAATGATATGAGAAAGAACCAAGAATTCACGAAAAATTTCGGCAGCACTTCGGTAGGAAAATGGGACAACAAATTCGATAAGATGGAAGAAATAGACAATATTCATAACAAACAACTAAATAGAGCAAGGGAACACCATGATCTTGATAGAACAACAAGATTGACCCAAAAGAGCAATATCACAATGCCTCCGGAACAATAGAATAGGAACTAGCTCATACGAAAGAAGAGAATGAAGAAAAGAATGACAACTACTATCTCAAATGAACTTGGCAAGCATCCTTGCAAGAAGAATTGAACGGAGTTGTTGGAAAAACAACAATGAAAAGAACAAGACAGTAGTGGGCTTATGGAAACCTTTCAAACTAATGAAGTGACAACCAACCACTAACAGAACAAGGATTGATTGGGAGAAACAAGATATGAACAATTTCTTACACCAAGAGGATACATGGAGAACTTGGATTAATGACAAGCACCATAACAACACTCCATAGGAAAAGCTTTAGGTGAAATCCAAACCAAGATAGCACAACGACGAGAACCGGCACTAACAACGGATGCAAGTTTTGAAAGCTGGCGGCAACGGAGATGCCGATGCAATGCTGATGATGCACATGATGCGATGATGATGCGACAAAATAAAATAGACACACGACGAAAACAGAATGAAGGGGGGAATCTTCTGAAACGTCGGCATCGGGCTGTCACATATAGGTAGTGTTGAAAACCCATTCCAATTTTGTTTTTGCATTATAACTACTATATTCTAACTTTACCATGGATTATGGCCCCCGATATAAACCATAGAATCATTAAAATAAGCACATAACACAAAGAAAATAGAATTTGTTAAAAACACAACAGTTTGTAAATATTCAAAATTTACTCATACTTCTGTAACTCCAAAATTCTGAAAAACTAGGACAACGTAGGGAATTTGTATATCAATCTTGTGTAAAACATTCACACAATTTTTACATTTCTGTGATTTTTAGGATATTTTCTATTGGATGCAAAAGTTTCTGTTTTATAGTAGGATTAAAGCAACTAATACCCCGCATGATCCCAAAGGCTTTGCTTGGTACAAGCACTAAATAAAACAAAAAACACAATTTTAACAACAACATAATTTTGCAAACACTCAAGAACATAAAGTAAAAGTGAATATAAGTTTTATTCATTGGGTTGCCTCCCAACAAGCTCTTTCTTTATAGACATTAAGATATGCTTGAGATTTTATTGATCCTCACATGAAAGATAGTAGTTGAAACACAAAGATAGAATCATGTAGCATAAACACATTTAAGTCTAACATACTTACTATGCATAGGCATCTCATGAGCAAACAAATTATCAAGACAAGAAATATCTAACATATGCATGGAAGAAGCAAGAAACAATAGCAATCTCAGCATGAATAGAGATAATTTAGTAACATGAGTATTTGTATAAGCATATTTCCCTCTCTCATAATAATTACATGTAGGATCATATTCAAATTAAACAATATAGTTATCACATAAAATATTCTCTTCATGATCCACATGCATAAAAGTCTTATAATCTTCCAAGGTAGTGGGATTTACATTAACTAAAGTCATGGCCTCTCCAAACCCACTTTTATTGAAGAATTCACGAGATAGATAATTCTCCAAAATAGTGGGATCATTATTACCTAAAGTTGACACTCTTACCAACCCACTTTCAATACTAATGCAAACATTATTAACAATATCATATTCATTATGAGGATTAAATAAAATTTCAAGATCATAAGAAGCATCACCCAAATCATGATCATTACAATGAGTAGTGGACATGACAAATTGTCATCCCCAAGCTTGTAGTTTTGCATATTATTAGCACAATCGAGTGTAAAAGAATTTATAATAACATCATTGCAATCATGCTTTTCATTCAAGGAGATATCATGAATCACTTTCTTCTTTTAACACTTCATCACAATATTCAGATTCGGGATTTTCAAGCAAAACTTCACAAAAACAATCAAGAGCACTTGAGTCACTAGAAATTGGTTCAAGATAATTAGATCTTTTGAAAAGATTAACAAGTGGATGACGATCCATATGTCTTCACTTTTCCTGTTTTTTTTTTTTGAGTGTTGACATGAAGGCAATAGAAGAAAGCAAGCAAGAAAAAGGCAAACGAAAGAAGGCAAATTAAAAGGCATTTTTTTGTGAAGTGGGGGAGAGGAAAATGAGAGGCAAATGGCAGATAATGTAATTGCAAGGAGATGAGATTTGCATGTAGGAACCTGATAGATCTTTACTTGATCTTCCCCAACAACGGCGCCAGAAATGTTGATGTTCCTCGTAGGTGTGTTGTTTCCATCCAAGCTTAAAGGGTGATGTAGCACAATGCCATCAAGTATTTTCCTCAGTTAAGAAACCAAGGTATCAATCCAGTAGGAAGATCCACAAGACTATGTAAGGAACACCTGCACACACAAGTAGCAAATCCTCGCAACCCAATGCATAGAGGGGTTGTCAATCACTCATGGGTAAAGTAAGGATAGATTGATAGATGCAAATAAGAGTGATAGAAAATAGAATGCAGCAAAGTAAATAAAATAGAAATGAAAATAGCAAAGTAGAGATTGTAAATAGATGATGTGAAGTAGACCCGGGGGCCATAGGTTTCACTAGTGGCTTCTATCGAGAAAATAGAAAGCGGTGGGTAGACAAATTACTGTTAGGCTATTGATAGAAGATCAAATAATTATATCGATATTCATGACAATGATCATGTATATAGGCATCACGTCCAAGATAAGTATACCGACTTCTGCGTGCATCTACTTCTATTACTCCACACATCGACCACTATCCAACATGCATCTAGTGTATTGAGTTCATGGTGAAACAGATTAATGCCTTTAGAATGATGTCATGATGTAGATAAGATCTATTCATGTAGGAATAGACCCCATCGTTTTATCCTTGATACAACGATACATGCGTGTCATGTCTCTTTGTGTCACTGAGACTCAGCATCGCAAGATCGATCCCATCACAAAGCACCTCTTCCCATTGCAAGATAAAAGATCAAGTTGGCAACACAAAAACCAAATATCGAAGAAGAAATACAAGGTTATAATAATCAAGCATGAATATGTTTTCATAGATCTGATCCTAAACTCACAATTCATTGGATACCAACAAACACACCACAAAACAAAGAGTTACATCATATGGATCTCCAAGAGAGCATTGTATTGAGAAACAAAACAAGAGAGAAAGCCATCTAGCTACTACCTACGGATCCATAGGCCTGATATGAACTACTCAGGAATCATCAGAGGAGTACCAATGAGGATGGCGAACCCCTCCGTGATCGTGTTCCTCTCCGGAACGGGCTCTAGATTGGATTTCATGGCTTCTGGAACTTGCGGTGACTGAAATGATTTTTTGTCCACTCCCCTAGGGTTTTCTGAATATTGTGGTACTTATATAGCTCACAGGCGGTGGAGGAGGTGCCTGAGCGCCCCACGAGATACCACGCTGTGCCAGGGTCCCTGGGCATGCCTGGTGTCTAGTGCCCCCCCTAGGCCTCGTCTGTTGCTCATTCTTGGCTCCCAAGTTTCCTTATGGTCCAACAAAATATCCGTTGATATGGATGTTGTGTGAAGGAAAGTTACAGCAAAAAAACAGCAACAAGCACTAGGAACTATGTCAATAGGTTAGTCCTAAAAAATGATATAAAGTTGCTATAAAATGATCATAAAACATTCAAGAATGATAATATAACAGCATGTAACAATAAAAAAATTATAGATAGTTGGAGACGTATCACTCCCAAAGTTGCTTTCCACCCAATCAATCTCTTATACCCAAGCCAAATCTATGAGAGAGTGATTGAGTGTTGAGGAGACTATCTTTTGAAGCAGAAGAGCAGGAAGTTCATCATACTACCGCATATATTACCTTTTGGAGAGTGGTGCCTCCTAGATTGGTTAGGTGTCTCTTGGAAGCCTCCTACTTCGTGTTGTGGAGTTGCACCAAGAAGTTTGTAAGGGAAAGGATATCGCCTACTTCGTGAAGATCTACCCTGAGTGAGGCTAGTCCTTCATGGATGTAAGCCAAGATGGAATAGAAAAGGTTTCTTATCCGTGAACCCTTAGAGGGTTGAGCCGTCCGTGGACTCGCGCGACCGTTACCCTCCGTGGGTTGAAGTCTCCATCAACGTGGATGCACGATGGCACCACCTATCGGAACCACACCAAAAATCGCCATATCAACCTTTGCATTTGTTCTTTCTTTCCCTACCCTCTATTTACGTGTGCATGTCATTACTTTCTGCTGGTATACTCTTAGACTTGCATGTGTTGGGTGTGCTTGAATTACAATAATTGCTAAACTTGCCCACAACTAAAATTGGGAAAAGGATAAGTTTTTATTTGGTCAAGTAGTCTAATCACCCCCTCTAGACATACTTTGTATCCTATACATTTTGCCAATTCAAGTCCAAGTTCAATTATGATGGCAAGGCGGGTGATGAGAACACCTCTTTCTCTCCTTCAGAGCATCGCCATTGATGATATTGAGTCTTAGGAGGATGTTGATGAGGAGGAGGATAGCACAGATCAAGCTGGCAATCAGACATAAGACGAGCGTTTTTAGTCCTTGGTACTTCCATAACACTTTTCGATTTTTGGTGTCTTAGTGCCAAAGGAAGATAAGTAGTTCTATGTAGGTTACATTGGGTTTCCTATGCACAAGCTTTTAGTTCTTCATTTGATGTTTATTATTAGTTTGTGCCCATTAAATTTTTGTTCTCGTATGTACTATTCTACTACCGGTGTCCTATTATGACATGTAGGTGTGAGCACTCCTTAATCCCTATGTTTAATACTATGAGCTATTGGGTATATTGAATCTTTTTATATAAGCTTTTGCAATGTCCACACATCTCTTGTGGTTGGATTTGTTTATATGTGTCATTTCATATGTATACCCGGCATAATCTTATTGCAAGTGTATACTTCATGCTACATAATTGTTCACTTGCCATGTGTTGGTTTATAAGAGCATCTCCAATAGATGATGCAAATTTGGAGATGTAAAACTAGGAGATGTAGAATTTATATCACCAAAAAGTGCATCTTACATGTTCAAAAAAGAGGCAACTCCAACAGATGATGTATACTGGTGATGTAAAAGTGCCACTCCAATAGATGATGCAAAGTGGTGACGTAAAAACTAGAAACTTAGACTACTACTTCGTTTGAAACACAATTCTAATTAAAAACATAAATTAAACAACTAGTACAGCTAATTCAAACTAGTTTTCGTCCGAGGGCAACCAGTACTCCTCCTTGTCCTCATCCAAGCCCCCCTCCTCAAGAACTCCTCCTCTTCCTCTTCCGAGGGCTCAGGGGGATCACTATCGAGGGGTCGGCTCCGTCCTCCTTGTTAACCCCTTCTTCTTGTGCACAACATCGCACTTCTAGAAGTACTCGTGCTTGGCCTGAACATACTCAAGACGCTCCTGCACGAACCTCACCAGGACCGCCTCGTCTCTATTACCGGACCAATGACAATGGCCTACCTTTTCTTTGTTTTCTTCTTTGTTATCTCCTCCATTCGAATGCCCTGTGTCATGAAGAACTCCACGCCCGCCTAGGTCTCGATATCCCGGAAGTTGAGGTCCGTCTTTGGCTTCCTGGTGCGCGACACTACGACGTCCTAGGCATGCGCGATCTTGTCAATGGTGGTGTAAGTGCCGAGCCAGAAGCGACGGCCTGTGTCGCAGAACTCGACTGCAAAGTTGCTCGACGACTTCGCCCGCACATGGAAGAACCGTGTCTTGCTCTTCGTGAGCTTATTCAGTGGCATGGTAACGACGGTGCAATACTAGGACGACAGCGGGGCAGCGTGACTCGTGA
Source organism: Hordeum vulgare subsp. vulgare (assembly GCF_904849725.1). Lineage (NCBI taxonomy): Eukaryota > Viridiplantae > Streptophyta > Magnoliopsida > Poales > Poaceae > Hordeum > Hordeum vulgare. The sequence continues at coordinate 437,392,894 of NC_058522.1, read as the reverse complement.
TGGAGGCATCAGGGGAGCTTTAGGGTGACATGATTCACGATGAAGGCGTCCGAGGAGCATCCAAGAGAGGATGATTGTGCTCGGGGCGGCAGAAGTGGGGGACAACTAGATTTGGCGCGAGTGGGCGATGGCAGGAGTGCTATAGGAAATTTGGGGCGACAATGTCAATGGAGCTTAGAGGTAGGAGAGACTGTGCTTGGGGTGACGGGTGTGGTGAATCGGGGCAGAGGCAGTGGAGCCTCAGGGCGACGATTTGAGGCGGAGCGGCGCCTGGGAGCGGTGGAGGAGAAACGGAGGGGCGGAAGCATCGGGGGACAACCAAATTTGGCACACGTAGTGCCTCGGGAGAATCGGGGCGATGGGGGCTATTCGGCAGGCGAAGGGATGAAGAATGGAATTATACTAAAGAAGGTTGGTGTTTGGCGTGCGGCCACCGGTTTTACATCTTGTGGAGGTGGAGATGTAAAAAAATTGCATCTACATCATGTGTTGGAGGTTGTTTTTTGGGCATCGGAGATGCAAAAGTTAATTATTTTTGCATGTACATTATCTATTGGATATGCTCTAATGCAATAGGCAAAGCGTTTCTCTATATTTGGGCCTTTTTCTCTTCAGATTCAAATTCTAAAACAGGAAACACTCACGAGTGTATTCTCAAATACTCATGTTGTCATCAGTGCCAAAAAGGGACAAACTAAACGTGTATTTATCCTCTTAATTGTTTTTTTTGTGTTAATGGAAACATAACTTGTTGTTCTAATCATACCTTTGATTCTATTTTTGGAAATATGCCCTAAAGGCAATAATAAATTGGTTATTACCATATTTCCTTGTTCAAGAAAAGTGTTTATTATCCATGCTAGAATTGTATTGACCGGAAAGTTAAATACATATCTGAATATATAAAAACACCATGCCCCTACTGATCCTTTACTAGACTAGCTCGTTGATCAAAGATGGTTAAGGTTTCCTAACCATAGACATGAGTCGTTATTTGACAACGTGATCACATCATTAGGACAATGATGTGATGGACAAGACCCTACCGTGAGCTTAGCAAATGCTCGTATCAATTAGTTTATTGCTACAACTTCCTTCATGGTAAGTATATGTTCCTAAGACCATGAGATCGTATAACTACCTCACACCGGAAAAATACCTTGTGTGATATCAAAAGTCACTTCGTAACTCGGTGATCATAAATTTGCTCTATAGGTATCTCCCAGGGTGTCTGTTTGGGTTGGCATGGATCGAGATTGAGATTTATCACTCTGTATGATGGAGAGGTATCTCTGGGCCCTCTCGGTAATACAAGATCACATGAAGCTTTCAAGCAATGTGACTAAGGAGTTGGTCATGGGATTTTGTATTACCGAACGATTAAAGAGACTTGCTAGTAAAGATATTGAACCAGGTATGGAGATATCGATAATCGAATCTCACGCAAGTCATATCGCTAGATAAACAGAATTGCATACATGATTAACTAAATCCTCGACATCGTAGTTCAACCTATAAAGATCTTCGTGGAATATGTACGAACCAATATGGGCATCCAGGTCCCGCTATTGGCTATTGATCTGAGAGGTGTCTCATTCATGTCTACATGATTTTTGAACCCGTAGGGTCGCACGCTTAATGTTCGGTAGCGCTAGGGGTTGAGATATTAACAACGGAAAGTACGAATGTAGTTCGGAGTCCCGGATGGGATCCGAGACATCACGAGGAGCTCGAGAATGATATGTGTGTAAAGATTTATATATGGTAAATCATATTCAGGGTTATGGAAATTTTGGTAATTTTTTGGTAGAGTACCGATAAGGTTATAGAAGGTTCTGAGGATTCCACCATGGGGCCCAACGACTTGGAAAGGGCCCACATGGACCAAGGGGTGGGGCTATATCCCATATGGTTTGGCTGCACCATTCCCCAAGGAAAAATTTGTTTAAATCTAGAGATAAGATCATATCTCTAAATTTATGGGCTTTGATGTTCAGCTTACTTACCTCTATTTGCCTTATTTGGGTTCGACGGTATTGTGGGATGAAGCGACCTGAACTAACCTTACTTGTCCTTGCACACGAGACCGGTTCCACCGAAAAATATACAACTTGTATTGCATAGGGTGGTTGGTGGGTGTTTGCCTCTCCTACTTTTGTTGAACTCAATTTGACAATAATGGTCCTTGTAGAAGGTTAAAAGGCAACTTGAATATCACTATTGTTGCTTTGCGTAGGTAAGAATGGTTCTTGCAAGTTGCCATAGCACCCATGTAAAACTTGTGAAAACAAAGTAGAGGACGCATAACTTGTTTTTGCAGGGCATGTTGTGATGTGATATGGCCAATACATGATTTTATATATGGTTGACGTATGAGATGATCATGTTTTGTAATAATTTTCATGACTTGCATGTTAATGAGTACGGCAACCGGCTGGAGACATATAGGATTGTCTTTAATTTATTGTATGACATGCGTGTCAATCATTAAATGACATGTAATTGCTTTACTTTATCGCTATCCGTTAGCAATAGTTGTAGAAGCAATAGTTGGCGAGACAACCACTTGACGGTACAATGATGGAGATCATGGTGTCATTCCGGTGACGATGGAGATCATGTCGGTGCTTTGGAAATGGAGATCAAAAACACAAGATGGTGATGGCCATATCATGTCACATGTATTGAGTGCATGTGATGTTTATCTTTTATGCATCTTCTTTTGCTTAGGACGAAGGTAGCATTATAAGATGACCCCTTCACTTAATTTCAAGAAAAATGTGTTCTCCCTAAGTATGCGCCGTTGTGAAAGTTCATCGTTTCAATGCACGAGATGATGATCAGGTGTGATAGACTCTTCGTTCGCATACAATGGTTCAAGCCAGATTTGCACATGCAGAATAATTGGGTTAAACTTGACGAGTCTAGCATGTACATACATGACCTTGGAACACAGAAGACCGTAAGGTCGAATATGAGTCATATAGTAGATATGATCAACATGGAGATGTTCATCATTTAAACCACCTTATCTCACGTGATGATCAAACTTGGGTTGGTGAATTTGGATATGTGATACTTAAACAACTTGAGAGATGCTGATTTAAGTGGGAGTTCATTAGTAGTTTGATTAACTGAACTAATTATCATGAACATAGTCAAAATGTCCTTGCAATTATGGTTGTAGATCAATGACTCACACTATAGCTCCCCTGAATTTTGGTATGTTCCTAGAGAAAAGTAAGTTAAAAGATGATGGTAGAAATTATGTGGAGTGAATCCAAAATCTGAGGATTGCCCTCACCACTGCATAGAAGGTTGATATCCTTGATGCACCGCTCGATGCGCCACCCCAATCATATGTGGATGTTCTGAATGTCTCGCAGCCACGTTCTGATGAATACTCGATAGTTCAGTTCGCCTTGCTTTACGACTTAGAACCCTGGCTCCAAAGAAGTTTTGAGCACCATGGAGCATATAAGATGTTCCAGGAGCTGAAATTGGTATTTCAAACTCACGCCCATGTCGATAGGTATGAGACGTCCGGCTGGTTCTTTGGCTGCAAGATGGAGGAGAACTACTCAGTCAGTGAGCGTGTGCTCTAAAATCTGGGTACTACAATCGCCTGAATCAGTTGGGAGTTACTCTTGCAGATAAAGTAGTGATTTACAGAGTTCTTCAGTCAGAGCCACCTAGCTACAAGACCTTCATGATAAACTATAATATCCAAGGGATGGAGAAGGTGGTCCCTGAGCTATTCGCGATGCTTCAGGCCGCGGAGGTAGAAATCAAGAACGAGCATGAGGTGTTGATGGTTGATAAATCATTAGTTTCAAGAAGGGCAAGGACAATAAGGAAACTTCGAGAATGGCAAGCCATTTGCCGCTCGACTGAAGAAATCAAAGGTTGGACATAGACCCGATACTGAGTGTTTCTATTATGAAACGAACGGAATTCGAAACGAAAGTGCCTCAAATACTTGATAAATAACAAGGCTCATAACGTTAATAAAAATATATTTGATATACATGTTATTGATGTGTATCTTACTAGTGCTCATAGTAGTTCATGGGTATTTGATATTGATTGAGTTACGAACATTAGTAACCGGAAACCGGAGCTACGGGATAACGTATACTAGCTAAAGACGAATGATGATGCCCAAACAGTATTGTATACATAACTGTCAAAATAGTGTGGTGCACAGAACAGGTCCACTGCATATAACTAGTTAATTAACGAGGTCCACATTTTAGAGTAGTGAACCTTGACTCTCCTCGATCCAAGACATCGGCGTGATTACCTCCGTTTGCAGTGGAGTGCATTTCTCACTGACTGCATCATCTGCCTGGGGTGCTTACTATCGGCACTCTGAAACACTGCACGATTCGAGTCCTACATGATGATCGATGGCAGCCAAAACAAAGGCATGCAGGCAGGGAGACGCACAGGGCATCTCATGATTCTTCTCGAGGTACTATTGCGTGGGCACATACTACCACATGGTACCCGTACCACGTAGTAATAGCTATTCCATTAGTTGTTTTTATTTTCTCAAAGCTGCTCCATTTCTGTAGCAAGATGCCAGAGAAAGACCTCATGAGATAGCCGTCAAAAGGTCTCATGAGCAGTCTGCCGGCCAGCCAGGCCAGCTATCAACTCCCGCTGGGATCTGTTGGCACATGATCCACTGATCCGATCGGGTAAAAAGGAGGGAAAAAGTCTCATGCTACTACTAGCTCGTCGTAGCAGCGGTAGCCTCAAGTGCCTGAAGACCATGACCAAAGAATCAAAAGCTCACGGGTGTTTGTTTTCACGGACTTTTTGGTGTAGGGACTAAACATGTGAAATAAACAAGAGAAACTTTTAGGAACTAAAAAGGGTATTTGAGACTAAATGAAGAAGTCTCGATGGAAGGGTCTTTTTGGGACTTTTTGGTCACTTTTTCCAAAAATGCTCCTACTTTTAGCATGTCATTTAATAACTTCTATTACATTAGAGCAAGTACAATAGTATAGCCAGCTGCTGGCTATAAGCCATTGCCATGTCATATATAGCCCATTTTATAGCCAACATGTACAATAGTTCATTGCAAAAGTGTACTACTTCTTCATTATATGGTCCACCTTTCATACTCACAAAATGCCTAGGAGCACGTGATAGAGCTGGCTCTTAGCTAAGAGCCCGCTTACCTTCTCTCTCATCTTCTCTTTCCTTAAACTAAATAAAAATATATTAGTTTATTCCTTATAATCAGCTGACTCAGCTCTATTGTACTTGCTTTTATTAGGGATAACATGATTTTTTTGCATGTCATTTAATAACCTCTAATTCATGTTTAGTTCATGAAAACAAATAAATAAGAATTAAAGACTTTTTAGTTAGGACTAAAAAGTCTTGAGACTTGTGAAACAAACAGGCCTTAAACTAGTTTTCACTTTTCTCAGTTGTCACGCACTGCACTAGGCCGGCCGCTAGGTAATGATCGAGCACAGCTACGAAGCAAAACGGCCACCAGGCCAGCAGCCGAGGCTGCATGCATGCAGAGCAGTTTTTTGCTCGAGTGCTGGGTCCAGACTCCAGAGTCTCTCAATTCTCAAGGGACAGCAGTTCAGCTAGGTCGAGAATCGAGAGAGTCGAGACATAGGATCCCTTTACGCATTGACGGGGCTTGCAGCGCAGCCCAGGGCCGTTCACGGCCCGCCTGCCAGCGCGTCACGTACACCAGGTCATGTGGAGCCACTTAGCTGGCCCTCTTTCGAAAGCCTGGCAGCAAGCCTTCGCACGCATCGTCACTTGACGCGTTATCAGCCGTCATCACGCGTTATGTTTTGAGTTTTAAAAAAATATTTTTTTTTCACACGATATTTTTTGTTTTTTAAATAGTTTTTTTGTGTTTTGTTTTTATCGGTTTTTTTGACAAAAAATCTGAATTTTGCATGAATAAACACTTTTTTGTTTTCTCCTTTCACGAGAGACATTGTTTTGCTTCCGCAAGAGACATGATTTCGTTTCTACTAGGAGCATGGTTTTGCCTTCGTGAGAGGCATACACATGCCTTCGGAAACGAAAAAACAAATATTTTTCTGTTTTTTTGCGAGAGACACAGTTTTGCTGAGCCATGGTTTTGCCTTCACGAGAGGCACGGTCGTGTCTCTCGGAAGAGAAAAAACGCGTTTTCTATTTATTCCACGCGAGAGGCGCGGTTTAGCTTCCGCGAGAGGCACAATTTTGCCTTCGTGAGAGGAATGGCTATGTCTTTCGGAAAGAGAAAAAAAATGTGTTTTTCCCCATGAGAGGCAGAATTTTGTTTCCGCAAGAGGCATGGCTGTGCCTCTCGGAAAGAAAAAAAACTGAAAAAAAACATTTTTTTTGTTTTTATTCCTATCGTGAAGGCACAATTTTTTTGGTCCGGTTTTTTTTCTGAAAAAAAAGTTTGTCAAAACATATCAATATGGGATCTAGTTTTGAAAATCTCGACACGAGACACCCCAACGGTGAAAACGGTTTGAGATTTAGACGCACAGTTTAGGAGATAAAACGTTTTTAAAATACTGATCTACGAAAAAAGTGAAAACTCACAAGTTGCGACAAGTGACACGCATGCAGTGCACCACTAGTTGCAACGTGGAGAGGTGGGAGTGATCTTTGAAAGGTGAACACCCTCTTACCTTGAGTTAAGATTTCATACACTTATAGATCTAGTGCATCAGTTGCATGGCAATCCCTACTCTTCCATTGATACCGATTGATTTGCATCTCCATATGCTGTTGATATGTCTAGTTGATGCGAAACTTTATTCTTCACTTTTATCCCTTTGAAACCTACCATCATATTTTATTCCACCTATATGCTATGTCTATGGTTTGCGCTCATATATTGCGACTAATAAAAAGTTGAAGCGCGTTAAGAAGTACGATCCTATTGCCAGAGTTGACACCGTGGTGTTTGACATTTGTATTTATATGGTGAACACGGAGTCATGCCATGCTAATATGATAAAATGAATAGGAGGTGAACATTTTTTTAAAATAATATGTTTTGAAACATGATAATTATGTTGCTTATGTTTATAAATATTACTATGTTGATGTTTATTAATTCATCGTTTCTGAATGATCATACCAGTAATAGATTACATGTTGGGTAGCATGTCACATCAAAAAATCAGTTTTTATCATTTACCTACTCGAGGACGAGCAGGAATTAAGCTTGGGGATGCTGATACGTCTCCAACGTATCAATAATTTTTTATTGTCCATGCTATAATATTATCATTCTAGTATACTTTTTGGGTGTTTAATTACCAATTAATATTATTTTTAAGCACTAACCTATTAACCGAGTGACTAGTGCGAGTTGTTCTTTTCTGCATGTTTTGGAATTTTTAGGTTTAGAGTACCAAACGAAGTCCCATTGCCACGAAATTTTGTTGATGATTTTTTCTGGATCAGAAGAATACGTGGAAGCATCGAGAGGAGACCGAAGGCCACACGAGGGAGCCAGCGCAGAACAGGGCGCGCCTAGGGGGTGGTCGCGCCCTCTTATGTGGTGGCCCCCTCAGGCGCCTCCCAGCGTCCCTCTATGGGCAATAAATTCCTAAATATCCCAAAAAACCCTAGAGAGCCTCCTAAACCACTTTTTCTGATTCCCCAACTTTCTGTTCTGTCAAGTGCCCATGTGCAGCCTTGTTCTGGTGCCCTATCGGAGGGGGATCGATCATGGAGGGCCTCTACATAAACTTTGGTGCTCCCATGGTGATGTGTTAGTAGTTCACCACACACCTACGGGTCCGTAGTTAGTACCTAGATGGCTATCTCTCTTTTTCTTGATCTTCAATACATCGATCAACACATACTCGCTTTGATCCATCTGATGTAATTCTTTTATGTTGTGCATTTGTTGGGATTCGGTGAATTGTGGTATTATGTTCAGATTATTCATGATAAAAGATTTGAGTATTCTCTGAATTCTATATTTGATTCTTATTTGCATGATTTTTATAGCTTCGTAAATCTCTTCGATCTATTGATTTGGTTTGGCCAACTAGATTAATCTTTCTTCGGTGGGAGGTGTGCGTTGTAGTGGGTTGAATCTGGCGGTGCTCTACAACCCAATGGCATAGTAAGGGACAAGACATGTGTTTGTATTGTTGCCAGTAAGGTTAAATTGATGGGGTTACTTCATATTAATTCAGTTCTCTTTGGCTACATCATATCATTGTTTTCCAAGCATTACTCTGTTTTACTTAATAGTCTAGATGCATGATGGATAGCGGTCGATATGTGGAGAAATAGTAATAGGTGCACGCAGGATTTGGCATATTTTCTTATGGACGTGATGCCCTTATATACATGATCATTGCCGTGAATATCACATAACTATGCGCTTTTCTGTCACTTGCCCAACAGTAATATCCTTACCCACCATATGCTTACTACATGAGAGATGCCACTAGGGAAAACTTTGGCCCCCGGGTCTATTCGTTTATATATTTACAAGTGCTACAATTACCTCGCTGCCTTTATGTAGTTTTTATTTATTTTGCAATTATGAACTACCATCTACACACTTCATTTGCTTGCAAATAACGACTCCAAGAGGATTGACAACCCTCGTGCCTGCGTTGGGTGCAAGTGTTTGCTTCTTTGCATGCATTCTCTCAAGACGGGGGCTGATACGTCCATTTTGCATCATGTTTTCATGTTGATATTTATCGCTTCTTGGGCTGTTATTTCACTTCACGGTATAATTCTTATGCCTTTTCTCTCTTGTTTTGCAAGGTTTACATGAAGAGGGAGAATGCCGGCAACTGGAATTCTTGCCTGAAAGTGGAGCAAGTTTGAGATACCTATTCTGCGCAACTCCAAACGCCGTAAAAATCAAAGAGGATTTTTTTCCGGATTTATAAAAAATACTGGGCCGAAGAAGCGCCAGAGGGGCGCCAGGGGTTGGCCACAAGCCTGCACGGCGCGACCCCCCCCTCGGCCGCGCCATGAGGGCTTGTGGGCAACCTGCTGGCCCACTTGCCCCCCTCCTCTGCTATATGAAGGGTTTCGTCTGGAAAAAAAATCAGAGAGGAGATTTTTCGTGGTTTCGCCGCCGCCACGAGGCGGAACTTGAGCAGAACCAATCTAGAGCTCCGGCAGGACGATCCTGCCGGGGAAACTTCCCTCCCGAAGGGGGAAATCGTCGCCATCGTCATCACCAACACTCCTCTCATCGGAGGGGACTCGTCACCATCAACATATTCATCAGCACCATCTCATCTCAACCCTAGTTCATCACTTGTAACTAATCTCTGTCTCGCGACTCCGATTGGTACTTGTAAGGTTGCTAGTAGTGTTGATTACTCTTTGTAGTTGATGCTAGTTGGAGTTTATGTTCAGATCCTTGATGCTACTCATTACCTCTCTGGTCATGAATATGATTATGCTTTGTGAGTAGTTACTTTTGTTCCTGAGGACATGGGATAAGTCATGCTAATAGTAGTCATGTGAATTTGGTATTCGTTCGGTAATTTGATATGTTTTATGTTGTTTTTCCTCTAGTGGTGCTATGTGAACGTCGACTACATAACACTTCACCATTATTTGGGCCTAGAGGAAGGCATTGGGAAGTAGTAAGTAGATGATGGGTTGCTAGAGTGACAGTAGCTTAAACCCTAGTTTATGTGTTGCTTCGTAAGGGGCTGATTTGGATCCACTAGTTTAATGCTATGGTTATACTTTGTCTTAATTCTTCTTTCGTAGTTGCGGATGCTTGTGAGAGGGGTTAATCATAAGTGGGATGCTTGTCCAAGTAAGGGCAGTACCCAAGCGCCGGTCCACGCACATATCAAACTATCAAAGTAACGAACGTGAATCATATGAACATGATGAAAACTAGCATGACAAAAATTCCCGTGTGTCCTTGGGAGCGTTTTTCCTCCTATAAGACTTTGTCCAGGGTTGTCCCTTGCTACAAAAGGGATTGGGACACTTTGCTGCACCGTTGCTACTTTTGTTACTTGTTGCTTGCTACGAATCATCTCACGACATAATCACTTGTTACCGACAATTTCAGTGCCTGCAGATTTTACCTTGCTGAAAACCACTTGTCAGATCCTTATGCTCCTCGTTGGGTTCGACACTCTTACTTGTCGAAAGGACCACGATTGATCCCCTATACTTGTGGCTCATCAAGACTCTTTTATGGCGTCGTTGTAGGGGAGTGAAGCGCCTTTGGTAAGTGGAACCTGGTAAGGAAATATTCTTTGAGGGGATACTATGGATACTTGTCACTATGGATACTAATCCTTTGAGGGGCTTGTTCGGGGTATCTTCACCTCGAACGTAAGCATAAAGAGTTTCTCCTCAACCTTCTGCACCTACTGAAAATATTTTCTTTGAATTTCCTTCGGGTATGCTTGAGAAACTGCTGGCTAATCCTTTTACAGGAGATGGAACATCACATTCAGACTTGCATCTAATCTATGTAGATGAAGTTTGTGGTTTATTTAAGCTTGCAGGTTTGCCCGAGGATGGGGTCAAGAAGAAGGTATTTCCTTTATCTTTGAAGGATAAGGCGTTGACATGGTATAGGCTATGTGATGATACTGGATCATGGCACTACAATCGGTTAAAATTGGAATTTCATCAAAAGTTTTATCCTATGCATTTAGTACATCGTGATCGGAATTATATTTACAATTTTTGGCCTCGTGATAGAGAAAGCATCGCTCAAGCTTGGGGGAGGCTTAAATCAATGCTATATTCATGCCCCAATCATGATCTCTCGAGAGAAATTATTATTTAGAACTTCTATGCTCGGCTTTCTCATAATGATCGCACCATGCTTGACACTTCTGGTACCGGTTCTTTTATGAAGAGAGATATTGACTTCAAATGGAATTTATTGGAGAGAATTAAACGCAACTCTGAATATTGGGAGCTTGAAGAAGGTAAGGAGTCAGGTATGAATTTCACGTTTGATTGCGTCAAATCCTTTGTTGAGACAAATATTTTTTGTGACTTTAGCGCTAAGTATGGACTTGACTCTGAGATATTAGCTTCATTGTGTGAATTCTTTACTGCTCATATTGATCTCCCCAAAGAGAAGTGGTTTAAATATCATCCTCCTTTAGAAGTCAATGTAGTTAAACCCACTCCAGTTGAAGAGAAAGTCATTGCCTATAATGATTTTGTGGTTCCCAGTGCTTACATTGAGAAAACCACCTTTCCCTGTTAGGATAAAGGATCATTCTAAAGCTTCAACTTTTATACGTAGAGGCTATATCAGAACACCTATACCCCCTGAGCAAATTAGAGTTGAACCTAGCATTGCTATTATCAAAGATCTTCTGTCCGACGATGTTGAGGGACATAATATTCACTTCTGTGAAGATGCTGCTAGAACTGCTAAACCTGACGCTAGAGACAAACATAGGCCTGTTGTTGGCATGCGTGTGGTTTTTGTTAAGATAGGAGATCATTGTTATCATGGTTTATGTGACGTGGGTGCTAGTATTAGTGCAATACTTCAATCCTTATACGATGAAATCAAAGATGAGATTGCACCTGTTGAGATAGAACCTAAAGATGTCACTATTCAGCTTGTCAATAGAGATACTATCTGCCGTGTGGGAATTGTTAGGGATGTTGAAGTCTTGTGTGGTAAAATGAAGTATCCTGCTGATTTCCTCGTTCTTGCTACCGCACAAGATAGCTTTTGTCCCATCATATTTGGTAGACCTTTTCTCAATACTGTCAATGCTCATATTGATTGTGAGAAGCAAACTGTCACTGTTGGCTTTGAAGGTGTCTCACACGAGTTCAATTTCTCCAAGTTTGGTAGGAAACCTCATGAAAGGAGTTGCCTAGTAAGGATGAAATTATTGCCTTAGCTTCTATTGTCGTGCCTCCTACTGATCCCTTAGAGCAATACTTGCTTGAGCATGAAAATGATATGCATATGGATGAAAGGGATGAGATAGATAGAGTTGTCTTAGAACAATATCCTGTTCTTAAGAATAAATTGCCTGTTGAACTGCTTGGGGATCCACCCCCACCAAAAGGTGATCCTGTGTTCGAGTTTAAACAGTTGCGTGATACTCTTAAGTATGCCTATGTGGATGAAAAGGAGATATATCCTGTTATTATTAGTGCTAGCCTCTCAGAGCATGAAGAAAAGAAGTTACTAAAAACTCAGAGGAAGCACCATGCTGCTATTGGAGATACTCTTGATGATCTTAAGGGCATTAGTCCCACTCTATGCCAGCACAAGATTAAAACTGATCCTGATTTCAAACCAGTTGCTGATCATCAAAGGAGATTAAATCCTAAGATGAAAGAAGTAGTAAGAAAAGAAATACTAAAGCTCCTGGAAGCGGGTATTATCTATCCTGTTGCTCATATCGATTGAGTGAGTTCGGTGCATTGCGTCCCTAAGAAGGGAGGCATTACCGTTGTCCCTAATGATAAGGATGAGTTGATCCCACAGAGGATAATTACTAGCTATAGGATGGTGATCTATTTTAGGAAATTGAATAAAGCCACTAGGAAAGATCATTACCCTTTGCCTTTTGTCGACCAAATGCTAGAAATGCTGTCCAAACACACACACTTCTCCTTTCTAGACGGTTATTCTGGTTTCTCCCAAATACCAGTTGCAGAATCTGATCAGGAGAAAACCACTTTCACCTGTCCTTTCGGTACCTTTGCTTATAGACGTATGCCTTTTGGCTTATGTAATGCACCTGCCACCTTTCAAAGATGTATGATGGATATATTCTCTGACTTTTGTGAAAAGATTGTCGAGGTTTTCATGGATGACTTTTCCGTTTACGGGTCTTCCTTTGATGATTGCCTCAGCAACCTATATCGAGTCTTACATAGATGTAAATACACCAATCTTGTCTTGAATTGGGAGAAGTGCCACTTTATGGTTAATGAAGGCATCGTCTTAGGACATAAAATTTCTGAAAGAGGTATTGAAGTCGATAAGGCTAAGGTTGATGCAATCGAGAAAATGCCATACCCCACAGATATCAAAGGTATAAGAAGTTTCCTTGGTCATGTTGGTTTCTGTAGAAGGTTCATTAAAGACTTCTCTAAGATTTCTAGGCCTCTTACCAATCTCTTGCAAAAGAATATACCTTTTGTTTTTTATGATGATTGTGAGGAAGCCTTCGAAATACTTAAGAGGGCTTTGATAACTGCACCTATTGTTCAACCACCTGATTGGAACTTACCTTTTGAGACCATGTGTGACGCTAGTGATTATGCTGTTGGTTTTGTTCTAGGGCAAAGAGTTGATAAGAAGTTGAATGTTATTCACTACGCTAGTAAAATTCTAGACAGTGCCTAGAGAAACTATGCTACTACGGAGAAGGAATTTTTAGCAGTCGTGTTTGCATGTGAAAAGTTCAGGTCTTACATAGTTGACTCCAAAGTCACTATCCACACTGATCATGCTGATATTAAGTACCTCATGGAGAATAAGAAGGCTAAACCTGGACTTATCAGATGGGTTCTCTTGCTACAAGAATTTGATGTGCATGTTGTTGACAGGAAGCGTGCGGATAACCCTGTAGCAGATAACTTGTCTAGGTTGGACGTTCTTGATGACCCACAAGTATAGGGGATCAATCGTAGTCCTTTCGATAAGAGTGTCGAACCCAACGAGGAGCAGAAGGCTCTGATAAACGGTTTTCAACAAGGTAATAACTGCAAGCACTGAAAGTAGCGGTAACAAGTGATGGTGTAGTGAGGTGAAACGTAGCAAGCGAAAAGTAACAAGTAACAAGTAGTAGCAACGGTGCAGCAAAGTGGCCAAATCCCTTTTGTAGCAAGGGACAAGCCTGAACAAAGTCTTATAGTAGGAAAAACGCTCCCGAGGACACACCTGAATTTCTGTCATGCTACTTTCAACATGTTCATATGATTCGCGTTCGGTACTTTGATAGTTTGATATGTGGGTGGACCAGCGCTTGAGTACTGCCCTTACTTGGACAAGCATCCCACTTATGATTAACCCCTCTCGCAAGCATCCGCAACTACGAAAGAAGAATTAAGGCAACGTCTAACCATAACATTAAACTAGTGGATCCAAATCAGCCCCTTACGAAGCAATGCATAGACTGGGGTTTAAGCTTCTGTCACTCTAGCAACCCATCATCTACTTACTACTCCCCAATGCCTTCCTCTAGGCCCAAAGATGGTGAAGTGTTATGTAGTAGACGTTCACATAACACCACTAGAGGAAAAGACAACATACAGCATATCAAAATACCGAACGAATACCAAATTCACATGACTATTATTAGCATGACTTATCCCATGTCCTCAGGAACAAAAGTAAGTACTCACAAAGAATAATCATAATCATGATCAGAGGTGTAATGAGTAGCATCAAGGATCTGAACATAAACTCTTCCACCAAGTAATCCAACTAGCATCAACTACAAAGAGTAATCAACACTACTAGCAACCTTACAAGTACCAATCGGAGTCACGAGACGAAGATTGGTTACAAGAGATGAACTAGGGTTTGGAGAGGAGATGGTGCTGATGAAGATGTTGATGGAGATGACTCCCCTCCGACGAGAGGAGTGTTGGTCATGACGATGGCGACGATTTCCCCCTCCGGGAGAGAAGTTTCCCCGGCAGGATCGTCCTGCCGAAGCTCTAGATTGGTTCTGCTCAAGTTCCGCCTCGTGGCAGCGGAGAATCCACGAAAAAGCTCCACCCTGATTTATTTCCGGACGAAAGCCTTCATATAGCAGAAGAGGGGGGCCAGTGGGCCACCAGGGCACCCACAAGCCCTGTAGCCGCCACCAGGGGGGCAGACGACGGCTACCAGGCTTGTGAGCCCCTGGTAGCTCCCCTCTCGCACTTCTTTCGCCCAGTATTTTTTATATATTCCCAAAAAATTCCACGTTGATTTTCAGGGCATTCAGAGTTGCGCAGAATAGAGGACTCAGACTTGCTCCTTTTCCAGTCGAGAATTCCAGCTGCCGGTATTCTCCCTCTTCAAATAAACCTTGAAAAATAAGAGAGAAAATCATAAGTATGGTACCACAACGTATAATAACAGTCCATAAAGCGATAATTATCAACATGAAAGCATGATGCAAAATGGACGTATCAACTCCCCTAAGCTTAGACCTCGCTTGTCCTCAAGCGAAAACCAAGATCCATAAACATGTCCACATGTTTAGGGATGAAGGTGTCGATAAAACATAATACGGACATGAGGGCATCATGATCACACATAGAACAGCAATACATCATAAAGATTCTTATGGGAAAGTAACAATTCCTTCACAAAGCAAAGTATGAAACAAAAACCTTACCGAGAAGTAGCCAACAACAGTCCATAGTCATTGAAGCAATTGCAATTTATCATATCATCGGAAAGAGTCAAATAAGAGCTTGTAAAACAAATCCACATACTCAATCATCTCTTTTGTTTTCCATAATTGTTACAACTCACGTGGTACTCATGGTATCAAAGTTTCAGTTGGACACAGAGAAAGATAGGGGCTTATAATTTTGCCTCCCAACCATTTACCTCAAGGATAAAGTCAACAATAATAAAGCATAAGTACTCATATCCAAGTTGATATATGAATACAGATCTTTCCCTAGCTTGTGAAGGTAGCCAAGACAAAGGCAAAATAAGGAATTGGTGAAGATCACCATGACTCTTTCAAGGGTAAAAAGTAAATGTACAAGATAGGCCCTTCGTAGAGGGAAGCAGAGGTTGTCATGCGCTTTTGAGGTTTGGATGCGTGTCCTCTTAGTGCGGAGGAACGTTACTTTATATTGCCTCCTATGATAAAGAACTTTATTATGCAGTCTGCCGCTTTTATGTCTTCCTCATCACGGGTTCGTACAAAGCTTATTTTCCACACACTAATAGATCATACATATTAGAGAGCAATTTTTATTGCTTGCACCGATGACAAGTTACTTGAGGGATCTTATTCAATCCATAGGTAGGTATGGTGGACACTCATGGCAAAACTGGTTTGAAGGTTTATGGATGCACAAGTAGTATCTCTACTTGGTGCGGGAGTTTTGGCTAATATGAGGTGGAAGCAATCGTCACATGCTAAGGGATCTCTAATCATATAACATTGTTTGGAACTAAGCAAAACAATTCATTATGTTGTCTTCCTTGTCCAACATCTACTTCTAAGCATGTAATACTTTGGTGAGTGCTCACAATTGTAAAAAGATGATATATTTATATGTGAACCTCTCTTTCCTTATTACTTCTTATTAATTGCAACAATGAATGGGGTCTATGTTGGTCTATTCTCAACAAGTTTCAATCATCATACTTATTATATGTGAAGCTATCACTTTCCATAGGATCATCTCATGATCTTTCATGCTATCGTTCTTTTTCATACTTTTGATCACGACACAAAACAAAGCCCTTGACTAAGATACTCTTTATTATATAGCTCGCAAGCTCGAATACATCGGGGGAGACACAAGGCAAAAGACTCAAACTAAACACTAAAGACTTATTCCACTAAGAGAAGAAAGTAAAAACTAAAAAAGAAAGAACTAAAGCAAAGGTAAAAGCAAAAGATATAAAGGTGATACGATACTAGGGCAACTCCCCCAAGCTTGGCATAAGCCAAGGGGATTGTCCATACCAATGCTTAGTTGTCTTCCTTTGGTGGTGATGGTGGTGGTGTTGTTGAAGCAGTGTTGAGCTTGTCTAATTTCCACTTGAGCATAAAGTTCCGCTCCCTGAGATCGTCATTTTCCTCCTCAAGATTCAACACTCTATGGCAAAGTTCCTTCTTACTCTCCTGCAAGAAACGAGAAGGGATAAACAAGGTCTTAGGCTTTTTCCTTTGGTAAGGGAGGCTTGACTTCTTGAACTCCACATCAGTGCGTCCAGGTTGAGGTAGATGAGCCTCCTCTTCCTCGGAACTTGTTTATTCCTTCCCTTGGGATCATAGTCCTCTTCCTCGTCAGTGGTCCAACCATATGGTTCCAAGTCCCCATAGACCTTGGGCTTAGCAAGGTAATCAACCACATAGCTCTCCCCCTCTGAATCCTGAGAAGACATCTTGACCTAGATCTGCGGTAGAAAATAGGCTCGAAATGAAAACAGAGGAAAACTGCGCGATACGGAGATTAAAACCCTCGGGCGTATATATAATGATTTTTTCTGGACCAGAAGGGGTGCTCCGCAAGAAAACGGAGTCTGGGTGGCACACGAGGTGCCCACAAGCCATGTAGCCGCCGCCAGGGGGGCAGGCGGCGACTACCAAGCTTGTGGCCGCCTCGTGCGCTCTCCGGACTGCTTTTTATTTTTCTATTTTCCATAAATTCCAAAACGGAGAAAAATTCCTATTGGAAAAGTTTCGGAGTCCAATTACTTACCGAAACACATACCTCTTCGTTTTCAGGGTCTGAAACAGGGTGATAAACATCCCTTATGTACTCGTGTGGAGTTATGATATTGATGATATTGGTCTCAACATTTATGGGAGTACCACAGATATAATGCTTTATTCTTTGCCCATTTACCACTCTAGGAAAATTACCTTCCGTGTGTCACATCCCTAACCCTTAAGCAAGTTAGTCTTGTGCTCATGTCTTCTTTGCATTTGCATCTAAGATTTCCCAACAAGATCAAGAAAGTGGCAAAGGAAAAAAAACTCAAAACCCTAGCCACTACTTCAAATAAAGAAAATCTCAAACTAGTTAAAATCAATGAACCCAAAATGGCCTCAAGAAATGTTCAAACTTTCTGATAAATCATGAAAGTAAATGAGCATTGGAGAAAACTATTTTCTTGACACTTTAAGCATTTTAATTTAATGCAAAAAGCCACTGGTTTCAAACTTTAAATTTGAAATCAGAAACTATAAATTTTCAAAAATGTTGAAAACTTTGGAAATGGTTGAGAATATTATAACAAATATTCAGGTGTGTTTAAATTAGTTTTTTCAACCTTTTTGGAGCTGAAATAAATAGCAAATCAATGTGACAAATTAAAACAGAAATAAAACAGAAGGAAATGGAAAAAGGGTTACCTGACGCCTAGCCTGGCCCGGCCCATCTCCCCGAGTCGTCCCCTCCCTCGCGCCAGTAGGAGCAGGAGGTGGCCGCCGCCTTCTCCGGCGCGGCCACGCACCTGTGCGCCTGCCTGGCCGCCGCCTCGCGCTGGCAAGGCCGGGGATAAGCTCCCCGAGGCCACCGCTATCCATTCCCATCGTCGGTTCCTTCCCTTCCTCTCGGATCTCTCCTCCCCCTCCTGCCGCCATTGGAGCCGAGCAAAGCTCGAGCTGCCCGTGCCCCTAGCCTTAGCCTCCTCTTGCTGAGCATGCCGTTAGCTCCGCCTCGTCGCGCCGGTCCTCTCTGCAGAAGCCGAAGCTTCTCCGAGCTGTGCATCGCCCCCAACGCCATCGTCTTCCACCTCCGGCCGCCGGACCTCTCCCGTCGATTCGCTCCCTCCGGCGCACCCCCGAGCCCTTCAACAACACCATCGGAACCGCCGTGAGCTCGTCATCGTTTCCCCTCTCGCCCCACGCTCTCCCGTGCATCGTAGCCCCGTTCCCCACCAAGGCCGAGAGCTCCTCGCCGCCGGTCATGTCGTCGCCGTCGCTGTGGTGTCTGATCCACGCGCTCGAGCTAGGGATCGAGCTCCTGGAGCCTCCAGGAGCGTGATGAGCCCTCCAGCTGCCCTCCCCGTGCCTTAGAGCCATCTCTCATAGAAGGCTGAGCTTCGGCCGCCGCTTCGGCTCGTCGCCGGCGTCCCTCCCGGTGACCCTAGCTTCCCCTGATGCCCCCGCTAGATGCGGCGCTGCACCAGCTATCCGTAGCTGCTTTCTACGCCCAAAACCGACGGCCGATGCGCAGTCTAGCTTCCTCCGGCGAGCCCTCCGCCGCGCCCGTGGTCGCCGCCGGCCATGCTCCGGTGGGGGTCGACGTGGCAAAGCTAACCCAGTAGATTAGGAGCTTAATCTCTCGCTGACAGTGGGCCCAAGGCCAAGTCAACTCGGTTTAGGGACTGGTCAGCGCGGGATTAGTCCCAGAGAGGCTGACCAGTGGGTCCCCCCTGTCAGGTTTGACCTGAACAGGTCGGCTGACCTGCTGACATCAGTCTGATGCAATAAAGAGAATTATCAGTATAGAAATAATTCCAGGAAATTGCTAAAACTTGTAAAAATCATAGAAATTAATCTGTAACTCCAATGAAAATAATTTATATATGAAAAAGTATCAGAAAAATTCAAGGATTCTGATTATGCTATTTTCAACCATGTTTGAAAAAGTTAGCAGAACCCTAACATGTATAATAAGGAATAATTCAATTCTTATAATCACTTTATAAATGGAATTTGGAAAATATTCAAATTACAATATGGTTGCCATGATCACACACTGTCCTAATTACAAATCAGTACATTAACATGACTTTTCATGCATGCTAACATCAAGTTGATCTGAGCATCAGGTCGAATCAATTAAACGGGTATCCGAGAATACCCCGTTTGAATTGCTATTCGAATGTGATTCAAATCAACTCTAAACCTAATACATGTTGAAAATAATAACTTATCACTTTGCATTCTCATGCCATGCTCATGCATCATTTTGATTGCATATGATTGTTATTGAATGTTACCATTCTTTTCGGTAGGCTCCGCACCCCCGGATTCCACCGAATATCCGTCTTACGGATATCGTTCCTCCTCTGAGCAACAAGGCAAGCAACCCTTTTGATCATCCCGATAATTCCCATGTTCTTGCTCCTGCACTTATTTATTGCATTAGGATCAAATGCTTTAACTGCTTCTGCCACGTTAGTTGAACCCACTTCCTTTGCATGACCTAACCTTGTCACAGTAAATAGCCGAACCTTGCAACCTAGCATACCTGATAGTTGCTTGAGCTATGATGTGCCTTATTCTGCTATGAATGCTATGCTTAGAGTTGTGTATGGTCTGTCATCTGGGAGATGAACAGAATTGTGAGAATGTGTTCGGTGAGCAAAGGTTGTGTGTTGAACTTGATTTGGTAAAGGTACCGGTGAAAGGCTGTGTAGGAGTACATGGAGGGTTGTTTCATTGGAACCGTCCTTAGGAACTGAGTTCCGTGTATGTAATCCAAGACTAGATACTACCACATGCTGGGCCCTGAAATATGACCCCGCTCGGCCTATTAATCGCGTAGTACTCGGTCCAGGAGTTGCAAGTAGTTTCTGGTGTTTATAGTAATGCTGGAGGCCGTGCATGGTGCTGCCCTGAGAGGTGGGCCGTGATGCGGTAGGCAGTGGCACGGTGTACCAAGTGGCACCCGGATGGTGGGCTTGGGAACCCTGCGCACATCGTTTGAGGCCGTGGCAGAAACCTCGGCCGGACTTCCGTACGGGTTACTCTCAGATAGGCGATAAACCTGGACTAGGTACTAGTGTGGTTAACGGTCTTGGCCGACTCCCTCGCTGGGCTTCCGCTTGAAGGTTGCCGAGGTGCATGATGTGCACATGGCGATAAGTGGCGAGAGCGTGTGTGACGAAGTACACCCCTGCAGGGTTATGATCTATTCGAATAGCCGTGTCCGCGGATATGGACTACTTGGAGACATATGTTGTTCATAGATAACTTCAATGACTACTCATAAAATTGCCAAGATAAGCATGAGTGTCGTGGACGGCATTTCCGTACGGAGACGGAATGATTCCACGATAGAGTATTGTTGTGGTGTTAGTGGACTCGTGTGCGAGAAATCAAGTTGTCAAAATTATTTAAAAATGCAAATTGTCTAGCCACGAGTCAAATGCTGGCTTTCTGCATAAAACCCCACAATACCTTTTGATACCTTGCATGAGTAGTTAGTTATCCTAAAGTCTTGCTGAGTACCTTCGTACTCATGTTTGCTTAATACATGTTGCAGAGGTTGCTAATGACCCTAATGGAGGGTTCTTCATAGACATCGACGACGACGAGTAGCTGGTGTCCCAGCTACGATCTGGCCCTACGTTGGATCTGTAGTATAGTCAGGCCATGTGCCTTCTAGTTGTCTTGTCTGTACTCAGACAGTTTAAACTCTTCCGCTGGCTTGTAATTGAATGACTGCTATTATGGGTCGTGAGACCCTTAATGTGTAATATTATGTGTGTGGCTCTTCCGAGCCTCTTAAATAAAGCTTGTATGTTTATGGTTATGTTGTGATGCCATCGATGTATCTATACATATCGGTATGCCATGCATACGTGTGTCGTACTTGATATGTATGGGGTTTGATTACCTAGTCGTGAACTTTAGTAGCACTCCTTACGAGGAAATGCCCCTTTGTGATCCAATGAGCCTTGGTAGTTCGCTACTGCTCTGGACACATTGGTTGACCGGCATGTGTCCTTCTTAGCTGCTGTGTCTGTCCTCTTTGGGGAAATGTCACGCGATGTAATGGAGTCCTTGTAGCTTGCTACGACTCGTCTACATTCGCTGATGACCGACACCTGCTTTGTTGGGTCATGTATGCCTGTCCTTGTGCGGTACTGCCACTTTGGTTTATGACTAGACATGTCGATCCGGGTTCTTTGACATGGGAATGCTAGCGACACTATTGCATACGTGAGTCAAAAGACGCAAACGGTCCCGGCTAAGGTAAGGCTGCAGCCGAGGAGTTAACCGTGCGTGAGACCGCAAAGGGATGCGATGTGTTACAGGCTAGATTCCTATGGCTTAGGATCGGGGTCCCGACACCGTGTTATTGATTTTGATGGCACCGGAACGATATACTTCCTCGACAACGTAGGGACCTTCCCATTTAGAGAGAAGCTTGCCTGCGAAGAATCTTAAGTGAGAATTGTATAGCAGGACATAATCACCTACATTGAACTCTCGTTTTTGTATTCTTTTATCGTGCCATCTCTTAACCTTTTCCTTGAACAACTTGGCATTCTCATATGCCTGGGCCCTCTATTCATCTAATGAGCTGATATCAATCAACCGCTTCTCACCGGCAAGTTTGAAATCGAAGTTGAGCTCTTTGATTGCCCAGTAAGCTTTGTGTTCCAGCTCAAGAGGTAAATGACAGGCCTTACCGTAAACCATTTTAAACGGCGACATGCCCATGGGATTCTTATAAGCAGTCCTATAAGCCCATAGTGCATTGTCAAGTTTGCTAGACCAATTCTTTCGAGATCTATTGACAGTCTTTTGTAAGATCAATTTGGTCTCCCTATTACTCAACTCCACTTGACCACTAGATAGAGGATGATAAGGAGATGCAAATCTATGGTTAACATCATACTTAGCGAGCATCTTGCGGAAAACACCATGAATGAAGTGTGAACCGCCATTAGTCATCAGATATCTAGGGACTCCAAATCTTGGGAAAATGACCTCTTTAAGCATCTTAATAGAGGTGTGGTGATCAGCATTTCTAGTGGGGATAGCTTCTACCCACTTAATGACGTAATCCACAGCAACTAAGATGTGAGTATACCCATTGGAACTCAGGAAAGGTCCCATATAATCAAAGCGCCACACATCAAATGGTTCAGTGACAAGTGAATAGTTCATAGGCATTTCCTGACGCTTACTGATGTTCCCTATTCTTTGGCATTCGTCACAAGACAAGACAAACTTATGGGCATCCTTGAAGAGAGCGGGCCAATAGAAACCTGATTGCAATACCTTATGAGCAGTTCTGTCTCCAGCATGGTGTCTTCGTAGGCTTCGGAATGACACTTCTGTAGGATCTATCCCTGTTCATGTTCAGGCACACAACGTCTAATAACACCATCTACTCCTTCCTTGTAAAGGTGAGGATCATCCCAAAAGTAGTGTCTCAAATCAAAGAAGAATTTCTTCTTTTGCTGGTAGGTGAAACTGGGTGGTATGTATTTGGCTACGATATAGTTTGCGTAATCAGCATACCACGCTGCACTATGTGAAGTGCGGATGACATTCAATTGCTCATCAGGAATGCTGTCATCAATAGGTCGTGGGTCATCAAGGACATTCTCTAGCCTAGACAAGTTATTTGCTACAGGGTTATCAGCACCCTTTCGGTCAACAACGTGCAAATCAAATTCCTGTAGCAGGAGAACCCATCTGATTAGCCTAGGCTTAGCGTCCTTCTTCTCCATAAGGTACTTAATAGCGGCATGAGCAGAGTGAATAGTGACTTTGGAGTCAACTATATAAGATCTGAACTTTTCACATGCAAACACGAGTGCTAAAAACTCTTTCTCCGTAGTGGCATAGTTTCTTTGGGCAGTGTCTAGAGTTTTACTAGCGTAGTGAATAACATTCAACTTCTTGTCAACTCTTTGTCCTAGAACAGCACCAACAGCATAATCACTAGTATCACACATGATTTCAAAGGGCAAGTTCCAATCAGGTGGTTGAACAATAGGTGCGGTTATCAAGGCCTTCTTAAGTATTTCGAAAGCTTCCTCACAATCCTCGTCAAAAACAAAAGGAACATCCTTCTGCAAGAGGTTGGTAAGAGGCCAAGAAATCTTAGAGAAGTCTTTAATGAACCTTCTATAGAAACCAACATGACCTAGGAAACTTTGTATACCTCTGATATCTGTGGGGCAAGGCATTTTCTCAATTGCATCAACCTTAGCCTTATCAACTTCAATGCCTTTCTCACAGATTGTGTGTCCTAAGACGATGCCTTCATTAACCATGAAGTGGCACTTCTCCCAGTTCAAGACGAGGTTGGTATCTTTGCATCTCTGTAAGACTCGATCAAGGTTGCTGAGGCAATCGTCAAAGGAAGAACCGTAAACGGAGAAATCATCCATGAAAACCTCAACAATCTTTTCACAAAAGTCAGAGAATATTGCCATCATACATCTTTGAAAGGTGGCAGGTGCATTGCACAAGCCAAAAGGCATACGTCTATAAGCAAAGGTACCGAAGGGGCAGGTGAAAGTGGTTTTCTCCTGATCAGATTGTGCAACAGGTATTTGCGAGAAACCTGAATAACCGTCTAGAAAGCAGAAGTGTGTGTGTTTAGATAGCCTTTCTAGCATTTTGTCGATAAACGGCAAAGGATAATGGTCTGTCCTGGTTGCCTTGTTCAGTTTCCGGAAGTCTATCACCATACTATAGCTAGTAATAATCCTGTGTGGGATTAGTTCATTCTTATCATTAGGAACGACGGTGATGCCTCCCTTCTTAGGTACGCAATGTACTCGACTGACCCAATCACTATGAGCAACAGGATAAATGATTCCTGCTTCCAGAAGCTTTAATATTTATTTTCTCACAACCTCTTTCATCCTCGGATTTAATCTCCGTTGATGATCAACAACTGGCTTAGAATCAGGATCGGTTTTAATCTTGTGCTGACATAGAGTGGGACTAATACCCTTAAGATCATCAAGAGTATATCCAATAGCCGCACGGTGCTTCCTCAAAGTTTTTAATAACTTCTTCTCTTCGTGATTCGAGAGGTGAGCACTAATAATAACATGATATATCTCCTTCTCATCAAGATAGGCGTACTTAAGAGTATCTGGTAATTGTTTTAGCTCGAACACAAGATCACCCTTTGGTGGGGGAGGATCCCCAAGCAGTTCAACAAGCAGATTATTCTTAAGGATAGGATATTGTTCTAAAACAATTTTATCTATCTCATCTCTTTCATCCATATGCATATCATTTTCATGCTCAAGGAGATATTGCTCTAAAGGATCCGTAGGAGGTACGACAATAGAGGCAAGAGAAATGATTTCATCCCTACCAGACGACTCTTTTTCATGGGGTTGTTTTCCAAACTTGGAGAAGTTAAATTCATGAGACTGGCGTCAGCTGTGCTTCCCTGGCAATGGTTCCAGAAAAGGGCTGATCCTGCAATCTCTGGCGTTAGCTAGACGAATGCTTATAACAACTAACCTTCTCCTGCAACGGCACCAGAAGAATGCTGATAGCACTCCCCGGTAATGAAACTGGAAGAATGTTGTTGATGGCCCACCAGCGCGTGGGTTCGCAGCAGTTTTCGAGGGTAGAGTATTCGACCCAAATTTGTAGATCGCCAAAAGGAGGTGAGAGGATACTCTCGAGTATTAGCGGCTGAATTTTTCAGATTCAACCACACCTGAATGATTAGTATCTGCAGGCACAGTAGTAACAACAAAGTAACGAGTAACGACAGTGTAACGAGCAATAGCAGCGGCAAGGAACAGCAGTAGTGACAGCAGTAGCAAGTAGCAACAGTAGCAAACGACAGTAGTAGCAACAGTAGTAGCAGCAGCAGCAGAGCAAAACAAGTGACAACAGTAGCAACAATAGTAGCAGCAGAGCAAGACAAGTAACAACAGTAGTAGGACAAACTCGTAGGCAATGGGTCAGTGATTTGTTTGGATGATATTCATCATGCAACAGCTATAACACGGAGAGATGTGTGGCTAGCTCCCGTTTGTCAATGTGATGTAGGCATGCATTCCGTGTGTTGTCATACATGCTTAGGGAAAAGAACTTGCATGACATCTATTGTCCATCCCTCCCGTGGCAGCGGGGTCCAAAAGGAAACTACGGGATATTAAGGTTCTCCTTTTAATAAAGAACCGAACCAACACATTAGCACTTGGTGGACACATGAACTCCTCAAACTATGGTCATCACCGGGAGTGGTTCCGGTTATTGTCACTCCGGGGTTGCGGGATCATAACACATAGTAGGTAACTACAACTTGCAAGATCGGATCTAAAACACACATATATTGGTGACAACATAATAATTTCAGATCTGAAATCATGGCACTCGGGCCCTAGTGACAAGCATTAAGCATGGAAAAGTAGTAGCAACATCAAATCTCAGAACATTTGGATACTAGGGATCAATCGCCATCAAAACTAACTCGTTTACATGATAGATCTCATCCTACTCATCACCGCCCAGCGAGCCTACGAATAGATTACTCACGAACGACGAAGAGCTTCATGGAATTGGAGAGGGAAGAAGGTTGATGATGACGATGGCGACGATTTCCCCTCTCCGAAGCCCAAGACAGACTCCAGATCCGCCCTCCATATGAAGAACAGGTGGTGGCGGCGCCTCCGTATCGAAAACGCGACGAAAACTTCTCTTTTTTATTTTTTCTGGGACGAAATACAACTTATAGAGCTGGAGTTGGGGGCGGCAGGTGCCTGTGGGCCCCACAAGCCTGCCCACCGCCACCAGGGGGTGGTGGCGGAGCAGGGGCTTGTGGCCCACTGGCCCACCCCCTGAGGTGGAACTTGGCGCAGATATTTTTGATATTTTCCAAAACTGCTCCCCGTAAATTTTCAGGACGTTTGGAGAACTTTGATTTCTACACAAAAATAACACCAAGGCAATTATGCTGAAAACATCGTCAGTCCAGGTTAGGTCCATTCAAATCATGCAAATTATAGTCCAAAACAAGGGCAAAAGAGTTTGGAAAAGTAGATACATTGGAGACGTATCAGAGACACACCGTCGAAACTAACAATGACAGTCTGTTTAATGCAATCAATATGAGCATTGACAGTGTTGACAAAGGGTCTACCAAATATGATGGGACAAAAGCTATATTGTGCAGTAGCAAGGACGAGGAAATCAGTAGGGTACTTCGTCTTACCACACAAGACTTCTACATCTCGCACAATTCCCATAGGGCAGATAGTGTCTCTATTAGCTAGCATAATAGTGACATCAATGGGTTCTAACTCAGCAGGTGCAATCTCATCTTTGATTTCATCATATAGGGACCGGGGTATGGCACTAACACTAGCACCCATATCACATAAACCATGATACCAGTGATCTCCTATCTTGACAGAAACAACGGGCAGGTCAACTACAGGTCCGTATCTGTCTTTCGCGTGAGGTTTAGCAATTCTAGCGGAGTCCTCACAGAATTTGATAACATGCCCGTCTATGTCTTCGGCTAAGAGATCTTTGATAACAGCAACACTAGGTTCAACTCTAATTTCCTCAGGAGGTGCAAGTGGTCTAATGTAACCCCTACGTATCACAGTTGGAGCTTTAGAATAATCCTTTTTCCTAGCAGGTTAAGGTGGTTTATCAGCGTAGGCACAAGGAACAATAGGATCACTAAAGGCAATGACTTTCTCTTCAACGAGATTGGGTTTAACTATGTTGACTTCTATATGAGGATGATACTTAAACCACTTCTCTTTGGGAAGATCAACATGAGCAGCAAAAGATTCACATAGAGAAGCTACTATCTCAGAGTCAAGTCCATACTTAGCGTTTCAGGTGTGGTTGAATTGAAAACTCAACTGCTAATACTTGAGAATATCCTTTAGCTTCCCCTTGTGAGCGAATCAATAAATTTGGGTTGAATACTCTACCCTCGAAAACTGCTGTGATCCCATACGCTTGTGGGACATCATGGCCGCATAGTCTGCCCAATTTGGACCAACACTCATGAGGAGCACTGGCCCGGGTTGTTGATTAAATTCCTTGGGGTAGCTATTCCCTATGCAGATTATTATTAAGTGATTAGCAAGTTAACACCAATGTTGGGTTCTGCCGGACAAGTCTTAACACTATACGATTTATCAAGGGGGTCCCCATAACAACCCCGAACGTGTTAGGAGCGATCATTATGGAATCAAACACCGGTAGCCGGTAACTATGGCGGCAATAACGAAACAAAACACCCGGCAAAAGGCTAGGCCTTCTGTTATTTACCAAGTATATAGGTGCATTAATTAAATAACAGATTTAGCACAATGATATCAACTCATGTTATCACATGAGACACTTGCACCTGCAACTAGCACCGCTAACATTAGAAGCTTAGCAAAGCCTACTTAGCCATTCAAGATTTGCTAGGAAGGGGTAACTGTTTGGGTTTCATGGTAATATCAGGAGGCAAATATTTTAGTGGTAGGCAACGAGCATATGACAAAGGAAACATAATCTAGCATAACAAGTCTAGAGATGGAATCAAGGTCATATCATCTTCCCTGTGATATCCTCAGCTTGGAACTGCTCTTGTTCGTCCTGCACGTACTCTCCCGAATCCACGTACTCGTTCTCCGATCCCGGTGCTACCCAACATAAAAATAGCATCCAATGAACAACAACACCTCAAGATGCAACAAGCACATGATGCATGAGATGAATATGAGCATGCATCCCTATTCTACTCACTAGCACAAGCATGAGAAGTAAATACATGTACCTGGACATAACTGCACTCTAAGCTATATTGACATGCATTAGAATGACATGATCAGATGCGTCACATGAAAATGATGCATAAGCATATAAAGAACATTACAAACGGAGCTACGGATCAACGGGAAACAACGAAACAATGAATGAAGTGCTACGTGCCAAATACATCACAACACACTCCAATGGCACAACTCTGGCTTTTCCAGGTTGCCAAGACATAAAACAAACCAACATGGATGGGGTGGTGCAAATAATAACACCACACCATCATCTATGCACTCACAATCATCAAAACTCCAAAACTACACAATCTGCCATAAACAGCATCATAGCCTTTTGAGAGCTACATGCAAGTCACCTACAGCCACCCAAACATGCCAAATAAGATATGTGGCAGAAGCTATCCAAGGGTACTACTAGCACAAGCAAAAAGATCACACAAACGAGTTTCACACAAAAAGTTACACAGCTGCTAACTTGGCCAAAAATATCAGTTTTCAGGGACTTAGTGAAAATTCCAGATTCTCACTAGCAGTTTATGCTCTGAAGCATTTTGACAGCACCCAAAACAATATATACATGACTCCAAATGGAATGAAAATTTACAGGGTGCTAGACAAACATAAATGCTACAACATTCCAGTTGATAGGTAAGGCTGAATCACAACACATGGACCTGCACAAGCTCATCAACACGAGAAGAAAATATAAACAGATTCTCAGACTTAGTGAAAATCTGGAATTTCAGCCACATGCCTACTTTGATTGGGCACAACTTACACATATGAACTACCAAGCATGAAACAAAACCAACATCCCATAGAGGGGGTTACCCTCTAATGCCACAACAAGGAATCAACCTCTTGGGCTCACCACAACTCATGAGACCAAGCTCCAAACATAGAACAAAACCGAAATAAGTCATCTCCAGAAAGTGTTCCAAAGGCAAAACTGACTTCATCAATGGATTACTGGGATGTTTCTAGCCCAAAAACATATATAACACCTATGCACTTGTATAGAACAAATGGGCACAAACTAGGAAAGAAATCTTGCATAGAATCACATCTAGTGTATAGTGCATCATCACATGTGCAAATCACTAGATCACAACTACACAAGATCTTGCACATGACCACAACATCAATGGGGAAGATGAGGGGTAGACCTCATGCCCATGTGCCTTGGCACACCACCACACACATCAAGCACTAGCAAGATAGCACCTACACAAGAGAAACTATATAACACGCAAACAAGGTATGAGGGGGGGGGAACCCACACACACACATACACATCACGTGCACCAACTAGTACTTGAGTTCATCACCCAAGAACATAGACACACACCACATACATCTCTATACTAGAGCAACTACAAGCTAATACACGCTCCAAACATGCATGATATCTAGCTCTCATAATACCTACTCTCATGAAGCTTGCACAAACACTAATGCACCTAAACATACTAGTGCAAAACACCAACTACACACTCACCTACATGGTGTAGCTCATGCCTACACTCATGCACACAAGCCTGCACCATCCACATGTTAAATACACACACACACATACATCATATCAATGCAATCTCACACATACACTAGCTACCAAGTCCACACATGCATGAGCTACTCTACTAAATACTAGGCAACCTGCTGTAAGAGCAAAAAAAATAAACACCACATAGGTGTTGATCTATTACAGCAATAAACTAGCAAGCTATAACAGGAATAGCAAAGGAAGCAAAAAGAAGGGGCAGGTCTGGGTTTTGAACCCAAGACCCCCTGGAACAAACCCAAGTCCAACTCCACCCTGCTACTACACGAGCTCTTGACAGAAGAGGGTCTGCTATCAGGGTGTGTTCTCTGCATGCAGCTATGCTACTGTCCAAAATAGAAAAAAAATCAAAAAAAGGGGGGTGCAATCCCTGGGACTAGAACCAACGATCACGGCCAACATGCACACATCAAGTGCCACTACGATATGCTTCGGAGTCTGACAGAACAGAGGGGTATTACTAGGTGTACTACCACGAGCACCAGTTGATGTGCCCTGCATGGAGAGACGCCGGCGACAAGAACTCTCACCGGAGTCCCTTGCCACTGCTGCTACGCCGCGTGGCCAACTACCAGATGTGTAACGCGCTGCTACTATGAGGGGGAGGCGCTGCTCTGGTCCATCATCTACCGAACACCATACAAGCACACAACAACTAACATACATGGACTCCTCTCGGGACAGAGCTGAAGCGACGAGCATAAGACCGATCTACTCGAGGGGAAGGGAGGAGGAACCTCTAGCTCACCTAGGGAAGGAAGAGGGGGGCGAACGGGAAGAAGGGGCGCCTTGGAGTTGATCTGAAGGGGAAGAAGGCGACGTGCAGAACCAAAGAAGAAGGACGGCGACCACCGGGTGCACGACGTTGGCGAGCTCCTGCCCATCGGTGAGGTCACTCCTCGACCTCAGCACGGCGGGAATGGAGCGCAGGGTGCATCCCCGAGCCCCTGGACATGGCGGCGACGCCAGCCGACGTCGGGAGCAGGGGTAGACAGCGCGGCGATCTTCCTCTCTCTCTCTCTCTCCGCTAGAGGCTGGAGAACCTACCTTGGGGGAGAAAGAGAGATGGGGAAGGAGTGGCGGCGGTGGATGGGGAGAGGAGGAACCCTAGGGAAGAGGGGGCACGGACGTCAACGCATTTATGGGGGCCTCGACGCCTGTGAGGCTCACGGCGGCTCACTCTCTCTCTCTCTCTGAAACAGGACGGAAAGCAGGCGGGGGTTGCAGACAGCGTCAGGAGGAGGAAGAGGGTCGTGCGCCTGGGCTGCCGCGCTGGGAAAGGAGATATGGGCCGCGAGTGGGAAGGGAGCCCACCTGTGGCGCCACATAAGAAGAAATAACTCCTGGGGGTTATTTCATTTACAAAAAATAACCAGAGAAGAAAAGAAATCACAGCCAAATCTAAAGATGCTAAAAATAAAACTAGCACACCCCTGGTCATGATAAATTATGACCTATTTGACTAAATTATAAAAGGAATATTTGGGGCAATTAAATATTTACAAAACAGGAATTGTTTGAACTGTTTTGTGAATATTTGCACCACTTGCACACCTATTCAAAACAGCAATATCACATGTCAAATTCACCACAAAAATATCCTAAACCATGGGTGTTTATAAAACACAGAAGGAGCAAAAGAATATTTGGGCTTGAGGTAAAAGAGAGGGAGATGGTTTTTGAAACTCTAATGCAAAGCAACCTAGATAATTCCTACTACAAGCACACCCACTTCATACCTAGCACCAACACATCAAACCACATGTCATCACATCATCACATAAGATCACAAGGTATCAAACACAAGGTCATGAAATGATATGGCGTGCATGCATGCAAAAGAAGAATAAACAAGGTGACACATGAAATCGCATGCATTGATAGCTCTCATGTCAATGACAAGTTGGACCCACATAGGCCAGGTTCCAAAAAGGGAAAGATACACTCTTGGGGCATTACAAGGATACCATCCTATCATACTACAACACAGTCATCTCAAAATTCATGTGGGCATCCAAGACAAACCATTATAAGCTACTAGCTAAGTAAGCATGGCATAAACAACTATGATCTCTAAGTTGTCATTGCAAACATGTTTCTCTCACAACAAAGCTGAATCAGGCATGATGAGCTAGTCATATTTACAAAAACAAAATAGATCGAGTTCATACCAGCTTTTCCAGGCTCAGTCACTTCATCATATATCGTCATTATTGCCTTTCACTTGCACGACCGAATTATGTGAACAATAATAAGTGTGCTCGTGCATTGGACTACGCTGGAATCTGCAGGCAAACACAAAGGAGAAGACAAAGTAATATGGCTCTTTGACAGCTAAACAGGTATGCATGCGAGAGCCACTAAACATTGTAACCAATATCTTCTACGTTGACCCAAAGAAAAAGAAAACTATTTACACGGGAAAGCTCCCAACAAACAAAAGAAGAACAAGAAAATCTTTTGGGGTTTTCTCAAACTAGACAGACGCATGAAAAGAAAACAAGAAAAAGAAAGAAACTAACATGGATGATACAGCGGCAAAGTGTGAACACCGGCTAACAAAGTGAAAGCATAAGCAAGAATGTAAAGTCGGTGAGAACACGTACTCCCCCAAGCTTAGGCTTTTGTCCTAAGTTGGTCTATGATGTCTACTACGCAACCTTCTCCTTGTAGACATTGTTGGGCCTCCAAGCGCAGAGGTTTGTAGGACAGTAGAAATTTTCCCTCAAGTGGGTGACCTAAGGTTTATCAATCCGCAGGAGGCGTAGGATGAAGATGGTCTCTCTCAAGCAACCCTGCAACCAAATAACAAAGAGTCTCTTGTGTCCCCAACACACCCAATACAATGGTAAGTTGTATAGGTGCACTAGTTCGGCGAAGAGATGGTGATACAAGTGCAATATGGATGGTAGATATAGGTTTTTGTAATCTGAAATTACAAAAACATCAAGGTAACAAATGGTAAAAGTGAGCACGAACGGTAGTGCAATGCATGGAAACAAGGCCTAGGGTTCATACTTTCACTAGTGAAGTTCTCTCAACAATGATAACATAATTGGATCATATAACTAGCCCTCAACATGCAACAAAGAGTCACTCCAAAGTCACTAATAGCGGAGAACAAACGAAGAGATTATTGTCGGGTACGAAACCACCACAAAGTTATTCTTTCTGATCGATCTATTCAAGAGTCCGTAGTAAAATAACACGAAGCTATTCGTTCCGTTCGATCCATCATAGAGTTCGTACTATAATAACACCTTAAGATACATATCAACCAAGACCCTAATATCACCTAGATACTCCATTGTCACCTCAAGTATCCGCGGGTACGGTTATACGATATGCATCACACAATCTCAGAATCTTCTATTCAACCAACACATAGAACTTCAAAGAATGCCCCAAAGTTTCTACCAGAGAGTCAAAACGTGTGCCAACCCCTGTGCATAGGTTCCGAATGTCACGAACCCGCAAGTTGATCACCAAAACATACATCAAGTACTCACATGAATCCACGTGTGCCAACCCATATGCATAGGTTCCCAATTTTCACAAACCCGCAAGTTGATCACAGCAGATAGACACGTGCTAGACATACATCAAGTGTTCTCAAAGACTCAATCGATAAGATAACTCCAAATGGGAAACTCAATTCATTACAAGAGGGAGAGGGGGAAGAACATCATAAGATCCATCTATAGTAGCAAAGCCCATGGTATATCGAGATCAAGACATCTCAAGAACACGAGAGAGAGAGATCAAACACATAGCTACTGGTACATACCCTCAGCCCCGAGGGAGAACTACTCCCTCTTTGTCATGGAGATCGCCGGGATGATGAAGATGGCCACCAGAGATGGATTCCCCCTCCGGCAGGGTGCTGGAACGGGCTCCAGATTGGCTTTTGGTGGCTACAGGGGCTTGCGGCGGCGGAACTCCCGATCTAGGTTTCTTTTGGGGGGTTTCTGAATTTATAGGAATTTATGGCGGTGGAATTACGTCGGTTGGGCCCACGAGGAGGTCACAAGCCTGCCCTACACCACCTAGGGGGTGGTGGCGACGTGAGGGCTTGTGTCTCCCTCGTGGCTCTTCCGGCCTTCTTCCAAAGCTTCTGGGGCCTCTTTTGGTCCAAAAAAATCATCGTAAAGTTTCATTCCATTTGGACTCCGTCTGAAAATGGGCCAAAAACACGGAAAAAACAGAAACTGGCACTTGGCACTGAGTTAATAGGTTAGTCCCAAAAAAGATATAAAATAGCATATTCATGCATATAAAACATCCAAAGTTGACAAGATAATAGCATGGAACCATCAAAAATTATAGATACGTTGGAGACGTATCAAGTATTCCCAAGCTTAACTCCTGCTCGTCCTCGAGGAGGGAAGTGATAAAGAATGAATTTTTGATGTTGCATCCTACCTAGCATAGTTGTCCTTTGTAACTTCTCTCACGTGACATGAATATTCAATTCCGTTAGATTCAAAACAATAGTTCGCTATTAACGTGGAGACAATAATAATTCAAGCAATCTAGCAAGGTAATTGTGAACTTTCAAAATAACAAGGCCAAAAGAAAGTTATCCCTACAAAATCATATAGTCTGGCTATGCTCTATCATCATTGCACAACGAATTTAAATCTTGCACAACCCCGGTATTGGCCAAGTAATTGTTTCACGCCTTTACTTTCTCAATCCTTTTCAACTCTCACGCAATACATGAGCGTGAGCCATGGTTTTAGCACTATAAGTGGTGTGGAGTGTGGTGGAGGTTGCAAGACAAAAAAGGAGAAGATGATCACATTAACTAGGCATATCAATAAGCTCTGGAGATGCTCATCAATAGATATCAATGTGAATGAGTAGGGATTGCCATACAAATGATGCACTAGAGCTAAGAGTATGTGAAAGCTCTTAAAGAAAACTAGTGGGTGTGCATCCAACTTGCTTGCTCACGAAGACCTAAGGCAATTTTGAGGAAGCCTATCATTGGAATATACAAGCCAAGTTATACAATGAAAATTTCCCACTAGCTATATGCTGGTGACAAAACGAGAGACTCTCAATCCTGAAGATCATGATGCTTAATATGCACAAGTGTGGAAAGGTGGTAGCATTGTCCCTTCTCTCTTTTTCTCTCATATTTTTATTGGTGGGCTCTTTGGCCTCTTTTTTTTGGTGGGCATCTTTGTCCTCTTTTATTTACTCACATGGGACAATGCTCCATCAATGATGATCATCACACTTTCAACTCAAAACTTAGAGCAACGATGACTGTATATGGAATGCCTTCGGTAGTGTACCGTGACAATGATCTAGCATGGCATAGACATTAATGGAAACATCATGCTAGCTATCTTACGATCATCCAATGGCAATGTAGACGTGGAGGCAAATGTCATGGTGGTAGTTGCATGGAAATATATCTCGGAATGACTTTGAAAAAGCCATAGTAGGTAGGTATGGTGGCTGTTTTGAGGGAGGCTAATGGTGGGTTTTGTGCACCGGCAAAAGTTGCACGGCACTAAGAAGATAGTGATGGTGGAAGGTGAAAGTGCATCTAAACCATGGACTCAAATTAGTCATGAAGAACTCATATACTTGTTGCAAAAGTTTTATTAGTAATCGAAACAAAGCATTCAACGCATACTCCTAGGCGAAGGGTTGGTAGGTATAAACCATCGCGCGATCCCGACCGCCACACAAAGGATGACAATCAAAAGACTAATCATACTCAGACTTCATCACATAGCGGTTCACCATACGTGCATGCTACGGGAATCACTAACTTCAACACAAGTATTTCTAGATCCACAACACCTTACTAGCATAACTTCAATATTACCACAACCATATCTCAAAACTAATTAAGAGGAATCAAACTTCTCTAACTATTCAATGCACATGAAGGTGGAAGTTTTCGTATCTCTTTGGATAACTACCCCTTTTGAGACTACTTTCAAAGCATAGATCAACTACCAAGCCACGCACCGATGTGCTCTAAAAGATATAAGTGAAGCACATAGAGCAAAAGTATCTAGCTCAAAAGATATAAGTGAAGCACATGTGAGCTGAATTGTCTACCAAAGATATAAGTGAAGCTCGACAAAATCACGGTGAGTGCATGTTTCTCTCTCTAGGTGTGCAGCAAGGATGATTGTGACAAAAAAAGATTCCTACGATACAAGACGCTCCAAGCAAAAACACATAACATGTGGTGAATAAAAATATAGCCCCAAGTAACGTTATCGATGGATTGAAGACGAGAGAGGGGATGCCTTCCCGGGGCATCCCCAAGCTTAGGCTTTGACAACATCCTTGTATCTCTTGGGGTGCCTTGGGCATCCCCAATCTTGAGCTATTGCCACTCTTTATCTCTTTGTCCATAAGAACTTCACCCAAAACTTGAAAACTTCACAACACGAAACTTAAACAGAAACTCGTGATAACATTAGTATGAGAAAGCAAACCACCACTTCCTTAGGTACTGTAGCAAACTTAAATTATACTTATTCTGATGTTGGGTTACTGTATTTTCAATCTTCCATGGCTAATACCCCCCGATACTATCCATAGTTTCATCAAAATAAGCAACCAACACAACAAAAACAGAATATGTTAACAGCAGACGGGTTTGTAGCAATCTGTATATTTCATATACCTCTGGTACTTAAAAATTCTGAAAAATTCCGACAGTCTGAAGAATTTGCGTAGAAATCAGAATCAAAAAGAATCAACTCAAAATCTCTTACAGAAAAAACATGAAAATTCTTTTCGTGAGCATAAAGTTTCTGTCTTTTTCCAGCATGATCAAACAATCATCACCAAGACTAATCATAACGGTTTTGCTTGGCACAAACACAAAAAAGAAACACAAAAGACACAATCATAACATAATTATGATGGTGTGGAGAAAAAAAACAGTAAGCAAAAAGCAAAGAAAAATTTATTCATTGGGTTGCCTCCCAACAAGCGCTATCGTTTAACGCCCTTAGCTAGGCATTGATTTCAATGATGCTCACATAGAAGGTAAGGATTGAAACACAAAGAGAGCATCATGGAGCAAATGGCTAGCACATTTAAGTCTAACCCACTTCCTATGCATAGGGATTTTGTGATCAAACAATTTATTGGAGCAAGAATCAACTAGCATAGGACGGCAAAGCAAGCATAGCTTCAAAAATTTCAACACATGGAGAGGAAGCTTGATACTATTGCAATAAGTTGAAGCATATGATCCTCTCTCATAGTAATTTTCAGTAGCATCATGAATGAATTCAACAATATAACCAGCACCTAAAGCATTCTTTTCATGATTTACAAGCATAGAAATTTTACTACTCTCCACATAAGGAATTCTATTCTCAAGAATAGTAGTGGGAGTATCGTAAAAGACTTGAGCACTACAAATTGTGTCCACAATGAAAAAGCAAGGTTTAGCAAAGGGGTTCTCGAGAGTATGACAAGTTTTATCATCCCTCTTCTTTAAAGCATAAGTATCCTCACAATAATCATCATAGATAGGGGGCATGTTTTCATCAAAATGATTTTGATCATTCAAAGTGGAACAACTAAAAAGATCATCATTATCAAATATAGCATCCCCAAGCTTGTGGCTTTGCATATCATTAGCATCATGGGTATTCAAAGAATTCATGCTAAGAACATTGCAATCATGCTCATCATTCACATATTCTATGCCAAGCATTCTATGTAATTCTTCTTTCAGCACTTGAGCACAATTTTCCTTCCCATCATTCTCACGAAAGACATTGAAAAGATGGAGCATATGAGGCATCCTCAATTCCATATTTTTTTTGTAATTTTCAGCGAAAGAACAAGAAAAAACTAGATTCGATTGCAAGATCTAAAGATATACCTTCAAGCGCTAACCTCCCCGGCAACGGCGCCAGAAAAGAGCTTGATGTCTACTACGCAACCTTCTCCTTGTAGACGTTGTTGGGCCTCCAAGCGCAGAGGTTTGTAGGACAGTAGAAATTTTCCCTCAAGTGGGTGACCTAAGGTTTATCAATCCACAGGAGGCGTAGGATGAAGATGGTCTCTCTCAAGCAACCCTGCAACCAAATAACAAAGAGTCTCTTGTGTCCCCAACACACCCAATAAAATGGTAAGTTGTATAGGTGCACTAGTTCGGCCAAGAGATGGTGATACAAGTGCAATATGGATGGTAGATATAGGTTTTTGTAATATGAAATTACAAAAACAGCAAGGTAACAAATGGTAAAAGTGAGCACGAACGGTACTGCAATGCGTGGAAACAAGGCCTAGGGTTCATACTTTCACTAGTGAAGTTCTCTCAACAATGATAACATAATTGGATCATATAACTAGCCCTCGACATGCAACAAAGAGTCACTCCAAAGTCACTAATAGCGGAGAACAAATGAAGAGAATATTATCGGGTATGAAACCACCACAAAGTTATTCTTTCTGATCGATCTATTCAAGAGTCCGTAGTAAAATAGCACGAAGCTATTCTTTCCGTTCGATCCATCGTAGAGTTCGTACTAGAATAACACCTTAACATACATATCAACCAAGACCCTAATGTCACATAGATACTCCATTGTCACCTCAAGTATCCGCAGGTATGGTTATACGATATGCATCACAGAATCTCAGAATCATCTATTCAACCAACACATTGAACTTCAAAGAGTGCCCCAAAGTTTCTACCAGAGAGTCAAAAGGTGTGCCAACCCCTGTGCATAGGTTCCCAATGTCACGAACCCGCAAGTTGATCACCAAAACATACATCAAGTACTCACATGAATCCACGTGTGCCAACCCATATGCATAATTTCCCAATTGTCACAAACCCGCAAGTTGATCACAACAGATAGACACGTGCAAGACATACATCAAGTGTTCTCAAAGACTCAATCCGATAAGATAACTCCAAAGGGAAAACTCAATTCATTACAAGAGGGAGAGGGGGAAGAACATCATAAGATCCAACTATAGTAGCAAAGCCCATGGTACATCGAGATCAAGACATCTCAAGAACACGAGAGAGAGAGATCAAACACATAGCTACTGGTACATACCCTCAGCCCCGAGGGAGAACTACTCTCTCCTCGTCATGGAGATCGCCGGGATGATGAAGATGGCCACCGGAGATGGATTCCCCCTCCGGCAGGGTGCCGGAATGGCCTCCAGATTGGTTTTTGGTGGCTACAGAGGCTTGCGGCGGCGGAACTCCCGATCTAGGTTTCTTTTGGGGGTTTCTGAATTTATAGGAATTTATGGCGGTGGAATTACGTTGGTTGGGCCCACGAGGAGGTCACAAGCCTACCCTTCGCCACCTAGGGGGTGGTGGCGGCGTCAGGGCTTGTGACTCCCTCGTGGCTCTTCTGGCCTTCTTCCAAAGCTTCGGGGGCCTCTTTTGGTCCAAAAAAATCATCGTAAAGTTTCATTCCATTTGGACTCCATCTGAAAATGGGCCAAAAACACGGAAAAAACAGAAACTGGCACTTGGCACTGAGTTAATAGGTTAGTCCAAAAAAGATATAAGATAGCATATTCATGCATATAAAACATCCAAAGTTGACAAGATAATAGCATGGAACCATCAAAAATTATAGATACGTTGGAGACGTATCAGTCTACTCCCAAGGATGGTCCTAGCAAAACCCAAAATCATAATGGGGGTTATACGGGAGTGGTGCAGCCACTGCCTGAATAGCTGCCTCACGGAGACGAGCAGCCTTTGCTTCCCTCTCATACTCCTCTTCCTCTCCTCTGGTTATGTAATATCTCCATTTTACCAGAAAGTCGAAGAAGGCAGGAGCAGGAAGGGTAATAATGGAAAACACGCTGTCGGTTAAATATCAAACGGTATAGAGGGATTCATCATCCCTCTCAAGGATCTGGTAGCGTGTCAAAGCGACGCGGTCAAGGAAAGCTTTATGGACAGGGGGATCTCCTTCGCGGATGGGTACTCCAAGAAAATTTGCTATGCGGGTGGCATAGATCCCACCAAAGAAATCCCCTTCATTTGCATTATTATTCATCCTCCTTGCTATTATAGCCCCCATGTTGAAACTCTTGTCACCCATCACTGCGCTCTTAAGGATACTAAGGTCGGGTGCGCAGAGGTGACATTGCTCAATCTTGCCATTAATGCATCTGCCTATGAAGAGGGCAAAGTAATGCAAGGGAGGAAAATTAATACTCCCCATGGTAGCTTGCGTAATGTCTCTAGTTTCTCCAACAGTAATACCAGAGAGAAAATCTCTAACCGAAGATTTAGGAGGATCATTGAGGCTACCCCAAATAGGTATTTTGCAAATTCTATTAAAATCCTCTAAATCCATGGTATACGATTTATCATAGAGATCAAACAGTACCGATGTGTCACGGCCAACTGAAAATTTGAATCTACGAACAAAAGAGGCAGTGAGAGCAACATACTGTTCACATTTATCGGAGATGAATTCTTCGAGTCCAACGTTGCGAACAAGTGCATCAAACTCATCTTTGAAACCTGCCTCAATCATAAATTCATCGGAAGGCCATTCACATGGTTGTACCTGCGCGTCCCTTGGTTGGTAAGGATCAGGCTCCCGAATTGCAAGACGGGGACCTCTCTTGCTTGAGGAACCACCATGATAGTTTCTCCTGAACATCTTCCTTCTCTGTAATTTTCAGTGACCCAAAGGAAAAGTGAACAAGGCTCAACGAAACTCGTAGCAACTACTCCCACAACTGCCTAGATGTCATATTACGCATCAAAACTACTTGGGACCAGCTAAAATCAGCATGCAAAGCTCAAGAACATGGTCACCAAGGCAGCAAAATATGCGGAGTATAAGGCACTAGAGCAAAAACTAATTGGACCAATGGAGGAGTCACTTACCAAGGAGTAATTTCCCCAAAACAGTTCGGAGAATGGTGCTTTGAGCAAAGATATCGAAAATCCCAGCAAGAGGAGCAAGAACACGAGTTTGAGCTGCAAAACGATTTTTTCTGGAGGTAGGAGAACCAGATGAGAGCAAGAATGAGTGGGGGGTGCCTGTGGGCCCCACAAGCCTGGGTGGCGTGGCCAGGGGGTAACCGCACCTCAAGGGCTTGTGGCCCGCTGGTGCAGCCCCAAGACAAGCTCTTTGTCTCTGAATTTTTCAAAAATACCAGAAAAAATCATACTTGATTTTCAGGACATTCGGAGAACTTTTATTTTCGGGGTACTTTTCTACCGGACGCTAAAACAGAAAGCAGGTAAAACTAAACTAAATCTATCATTTTTCTTCTAAGCAACCGAAGGTGAAAGCTTGGAACATAGGTTCGTGACTCCTCGATTCATCCATCTCATGGTCATCGAAAGCAAATCCGTCAATGAGGTTGATCAAGTCTCCTCGACAAACCTTTTCGAATCACAAAAGAGAACGGAGAATTTCCGAATAGTCACCAGGTCACCTCAATGGGGATATGTATCTCCCCAGCAAGCAAATCATACTTCATCTTGACACGAGGTATAGGGCATTCAAAGCTCCCAATAAGAATCGATGAAGTTTTTTCGATAGCATTGATGCAATGTACTCGATATTGTTTCTTCAGAAAGTGCACCGTATGCTCATTACCGTTGACATGGAACGTGACATTGCCTTTGTTGCAACAGCCCCTGCAGTGTTTTAAAAGGGTCTTTCGAGGATGACCGCCATGGCATCGTCCTCGGGAATATCCAAGATAACAAAGTCCGTTAAGATGGTAACATTGGCAACCACAACAGGCACATCCTCGCAAATACCGATAGGGAAAGCAGTTGATTTGTCGGCCATTTGCAAAGAGATTTCACTGGGTGTCAATTTATCCAGTTCAAGTCTACGATAAAGAGAGAGAGGCATAACACTAACACCGGCTCCCAGGTCGCATAAAGCAGGTCTAACGTAGTTACCTTTAATAGAGCAAGGTATAGTGGGCACACCGGGATCACCTAGTTTCTTAGGAGTTCCACCCTTGAAGGTATAATTAGCGAGCATGGTGGAAATCTCAACCTCACGTATCCTCCTCTTATTAGTCACAATATCTTTCATGTACTTAGCATACGGAGACATTTTGAGCATATCTGTCAAATGCATTTGCAGAAATACAGGTGTGATCATTTCAACGAATCGCTCAAAATCCTCATCATCCTTTTTCTTGGATGGTTTGGGAGGAAAGGGCATGGGTTTATGAACCCATGGTTCCCTTTCCTTACCATGCTTCCTAGCAGCGAAGTCGTTCTCATCGAATCTTATATTCTTAGGCTGTGGGTTATCAAGATCAACAGGTTCAATCTCCACATCCTTATCATTGCTAGGTTGAGCATCAACATGAACATCACTATTGATATCATCATTAGGCTCATGTTCATCACGAGATTGTGTATCAGCATCAGATACGGAGACATCATTTGGACCCTCAGGTGTAGCAGCAATAGGGTTGCTAGCGTGCAAGTTCCTATCATATTTCTTCTTCTTTCTAGGATGACTAGGTGCATCAGTGCTAACTCCTTGAGAATCCTGTTCAATTCTCCTTGGATGACCCTCAGGATACAAAGGTTCCTGAGTCATTCTACCGCCTCTAGTGACGACTCTGACAGAATTGTCATTCAACTCATTGAGCAAGTCATTCTGAGCTTTAAGTACTTGTTCTACCTGAGTAGTAACCATAGAGGCATGTTTACTCAAGAGCTTAAGATCATTGACGTTTCTGTCCACACAAGCACTTAAATGACTAAGCATACAAGCATTCTGTTCCAATTGTGTGCTAACATAATCATTAAAACTCTGTTGTTTGGCAACAAAGTTATCAAATTCATCCAGGCATAAGCTAGCAGGTTTATCAAAAGGAATATCAGTCTCATCAAACCTACGCAGAGAATTTACTTCTACTACATGTATCGGGTTATCAAGTCCATGGATCTCTTCGATAGGTGGTAGATTTTTGACATCTTCAGATTTAATGCCTTTCTCTCGCATAGATTTCTTGGCTTCTTGCATATCTTCAGGACTGAGGAATAGAATACCTCTTTTCTTCGGAGTTGGCTTAGGAGGTGGTTCGGGAATAGTCCAAGCATTCTCATTGCACAAGATGTTATTCAGTAGAATCTCAGCTTGTTCTATAGTTAGTTCCCTAAAAACACAA
This sequence comes from Hordeum vulgare subsp. vulgare, assembly GCF_904849725.1. NCBI lineage: Eukaryota > Viridiplantae > Streptophyta > Magnoliopsida > Poales > Poaceae > Hordeum > Hordeum vulgare. The sequence continues at coordinate 437,350,034 of NC_058522.1, read as the reverse complement.
CCGATACAACTATCTAGGTGGTCTTCGGAAGCATCGGTAAGTCCATTATAGAAGATATCAAGTATTTCATTCTTCTCAAGAGGGTGATCAGGCAAAGCATTCAGTAGCTGGATGAGCCTCCCCCAAGCTTGTGGGAGACTCTCTTCTTCAGCTTGAGCAAAGTTGTATATTTCCTGCAATGCAGCTTGCTTCTTATGGGCAGAGAAATATTTTTCAGAGAAATAGTAGACCATATCTTGGGGGCTACGCACACAACCAGGAGCAAGAGAACCGAACCAAGTCTTAGCATCATCCTTTAGCGAGAAAGGAAACAGCTTGAGGATCTAGTAGTGGCGGATCTTTTCCTCACTCGTGAATAGGGTGGCTATATCATGCAGTTTGGTAAGATGGGTTACGACCGTTTCAGACTCATAACCGTGAAAAGGATCAGATTCGACCAGAGTGATTAACTCAGCGTCGACAGAGAATTCATAATCCTTATCGGCCGCAAAGATAGGCGAAGTAGCAAACTTCGGGTCGTATTTCATCCTAGCGTTCAGAGATTTTTCTTTCCACTTGAGCAGTAATTTATCAACATCATAGCTATCCTTACACGCAAGAAAATCCTCAGCTATCTCTCCCTCCATAACATAGCGTTCACGCATAACAGGCAATTCAGGCATATCAGGAGAGCTAGTTCTAGCATGCAAAATAGCAGGTTCTACTTCAATAGTATCGGCAGTTTCAGAAGTATCATCACATCTAGCAGCAACTCTAGCAATTAGTGCATCAAGGAATGCACCTAGTGGCAAAGCAGTATCAGGCATAGCATCATCAGGCAAAGCAGTATCATGCATAGCATCATCAGGCAAAGTAGTATCAAGCATAGCATCATCATAAGCATCATGGGCAGCAGAAGTAGCATCATCAAGCACAGGCGACATATCAAGATTTCTAGCAGGAGGTGATGTCGCAAACTTACTCATAACTGAAGGTGAATCAAGTGGAGAGCTAGATGGCAGTTCCTTACCTGTCCTCGTAGTGGAGGGCAAGATTTCAGTTCTTGGATCTTTCGGATTCCTCATAGTGACCAGCAGACGTAAATCCCAAGTGACTCAGAGAATATAGTTGTGCTTCCCCGGCAACGGCGCTAGAAAATAGTCTTGATAACCCACAAGTATGGGGGATCGCAACAATTTTCGAGGGTAGAGTATTCAACCCAATATTATTGATTCAACTCAAGGGGAAGTGAAAGAATATTCTCAAGTATCAGTAGTTGAGTTTTCAATTCAACCACACCTGAAAGATTTAGTGTCTGCAGCAAAGTATCAGTAGCAAGGTAGTATGATAGAAGCAGTAGCAACAGTAACCAGTAGCAGCAAAGTAACCGCAGTAGCAACAGAGTAACAACAGCAGCAGTAACAATAGTAGCGGCAAAGTAACGTAGCAAGGACCAGTAGTAAAATACTCGTAGTCATTGGATTGGTGACGGATGATTATGCCGGATGTGATTCATCATGTAACAGCTATAGCACAGAGAGATAAGTAACTAGCTCCCGTTTGTCAATCTAATGTAGGCATGTATTCCGTATGTAGTCATACGTGCTTAGGAAAAGAACTTGTATGACATCTATTGTCCATCCCTACCGTGACAGCGGGGTCCTAATGGAAACTACGGGATATTAAGGTTCTCCTTTTAATAAAGAACCGGACCAACGCATTAACACTTGGTGAATACATGAAGTCCTCATACTATGGTCATCTCCGGGAGTGGTTCCGGCTATTGTCACTCGGGGTTGCCGGGTCATAACACATAGTAGGTGACTACAACTTGCAAGATATGATCTAAAACACACATATATTGGCGACAACATAATACGTTCAGATATGAAATCATGGCACTCGGGCCCTAGTGACAAGCATTAAGCATGGCAAACTAGTAGCAACATCAATCTTAGAACATAGTGGACACTAGGGATCAATCCCCGTCAAAACTAACTCGATTACATGATAGATCTCATCCAACTCATCACCGTCCAACAAGCCTACGATGAGATTACTCACAAACGGTGAAGAGCATCATGGAATTGGCGATGGAGGAAGGTTGATGACGACGATGGCGACGATTTCCCCTCTCTGGAGCCCAGAACAGACTCCAGATCTGCCCTCCAGATGAAGAACAGGAGGTGGCGGTGCCTCCGTATCGTAAAACGCGATGAATCCTTCTCTCTAATTTTTTTTCCGGGCGAAACGGAATGTATAGAGCTAAGATTGGAGGCGGTGGAGCCTCGTGGGCCTCACAAGCCCTCATGGCTTGGCGAGGGGGGTGGTCGCGCCTCCTGGGCTTGTGGCCCACTGGCTCACCTCCTTTGGTGGATCTTTGCGTAGGTATTTTTCATTAATTCCAGAAAAATTCTCCATAAATTTTTAGGTCATTCCAAGAACTTTTATTTCTGCACAAAAACAACACCATGGCAATTCTGTTGAAAACAGCGTTAGTCCGGGTTAGTTCCATTCAAATCATGCAAATTAGAGTCGAGAACAAGGGCAAAAGAGTTCGAAACAGTAGATACGATGGAGACGTATCAGTATCATGAACATAGTCTAAGTTGACTTTACAAAGTATGTTGTAGAACAATAGCTCGCACTATAGCTCCCCTGTATTTTTGATGCGTTCCTAGACAAAACTAAGTTAAAAGATGATAGTAGCAATTATCCGGATTGGTTCCATAAACTGAGGATTATCCTCATTGTTGCATAGAAGGCTTATGTCCTTAATGCAACGATTGATGTGCTACCCCCCAAGCATCATGTGTGTATGTTCGAACATGTGACATGCATGTTTTGATGACTACATGGTAGTTCAGTGCATCATGCTTTACAGCTTAGAATTGAGGGTCCAAAAATGTTTTGAACGTCACAGAACATATGAGATGTTTCAAGAGCTAAAATTAGGATTTCAGGCTCATTCCCGTGTTGAGAGGTAGGAGACCTCCGACAATATTCTTTGCCTAAAAATATGAAGGAGAATAGCTCATTCGGTGAGCATGTGCGCAGATTGTGTGGGTACTACAATCACTTGAATCAAGTGGGAGTTGATCTTCCATATAAGATAGTGATAGATCTCCAAAGTCACTGCCACCAAGCTACTGGAGCTTCATGATGAACTATACCATATAAGGAATGGAGAAGATGATCCCTCAGCTATTCGCGATGTTTGACACCCCGGAGGTAGAAATCAAGAAGGAGCATCAAGAGTTGATCGTTAGTAAAACCACTAGTTCCAAGAAGTGTAAGGGCAAGAAGGGAAACTTCAAGGATGACAAACTAGTTGTTTCCCAGTGAAGAAACCCAAGGTTGAACCCAAACCCAAGACTGAGTACTTTTGCTATGAGGGGAGTGGTCATCGAAAGTGAAACTGCCACACATACTTGGCAGATAAGAAGGCTAGCAATGTCAACAAAAGGTATATTTGATATACATGTTATTGACGTGTGCCTGATACGTCCATTTTGCATCATGTTTTCATGTTGATATTTATCGCTTCTTGGGCTGTTATTTCACTTCACGGTACAACTCTTATGCCTTTTCTCTCTAATTTTGCAAGGTTTACATGAAGAGGGAGAATACCAGCAGCTGGAATTCTGGCCTGAAAGTGGAGCAAGTTTGAGATACCTATTCTTCGCAACTCCAAACGCCATAAAAATCAACGAGGATTTTTTTCCGGATTTATAAAAAATATTGGGCCGAAGAAGCGCCAGAGGGGCGCCAGGTGTTGGCCACAAGCCTGCACGGCGCGGCCACCCCCAGGCCGCGCCATGAGGGCTTGTGGGCAACCTGCTGGCCCACTTGCCCCCCTCTTTTGCTACATGAAGGGTTTCATCCAGGAAAAAATCAGGCAGGAGCTTTTTCGTGGATTCGCCACCGCCACGAGACGTAACTTGAGCAGAACCAATCTAGAGCTCCGGCAGGACGATCCTGCCGGGGAAACTTCCCTCCCGGAGGGGGAAATCATCACCATCGTCATCACCAACACTCCTCTCATCAGAGGGGGCTCGTCACCATGAACATCTTCATCAGCACCATCTCATGTCCAAACCCTAGTTCATCACTTGTAACCTATCTCCGTCTCGCGACTCCGATTGGTACTTGTAAGGTTGCTAGTAGTGTTGATTACTCCTTGTAGTTGATGCTAGTTGGATTATTTGGTGGAAGAGTTTATGTTCAGATCCTTGATGCTACTCATTACCTCTCTGGTCATGAATATGATTATGCTTTGTGAGTAGTTACTTTTTTTTCCTAAGGACATGGGATAAGTCATGCTAATAGTAGTCATGTGAATTTGGTATTCGTTCGGTAATTTGATGTGTTGTATGTTGTTTTTCCTCTAGTGGTGTTATGTGAACGTCGGCTACATAACACTTCACCATTATTTGGGCCTAGAGGAAGGCATTGGTAAGTAGTAAGTAGATGATGGGTTGCTAGAGTGACAGAAACTTAAACCCTAGTTTATGTGTTGCTTCGTAAGGGGCTGATTTGGATCCACTAGTTTAACGCTATGGTTAGACTTTGTCTTAATTCTTATTTCGTAGTTGCGGATGCTTGCGAGAGGGGTTAATCATAAGTGGGATGCTTGTCCAAGTAAGGGCAGTACCCAAGCGCCGGTCCACCCACATATCAAACTATCAAAGTAACGAACGCGAATCATATGAACATGATGAAAACTAGCATGACAGAAATTCCCGTGTGTCCTCGGGAGCGCTTTTCCTCCTATAAGACATTGTCCAGGCTTGTCCCTTGCTACAAAAGGGATTGGGCCACTTTGCTGCACCGTTGCTACTTTTGTTACTCGTTGCTTGCTACGAATCATCACACCACACAATCACTTGTTACCGACAATTTCAGTGCCTGCAGATTTTACCTTGCTGAAAACCACTTGTCAGATCCTTCTGCTCCTCGTTGGTTTTGACACTCTTACTTATCGAAAGGACTAGGATTGATCCCCTATACTTGTGGGTCATCAAGACTCTTTTCTGGCGCCGTTGCCGGGGAGTGAAGCACCTTTGGTAAGTGGAACTTGGTAAGGAAACATTCATATAGTGTGCTGAAATTTATTGTCACTTGTCACTATGGATACTAATCCTTTGAGGGGCTTGTTCGGGGTATCTTCACCTCGAACGGAAGCACAAATAGTTGCTCCTCAACCTGCTGCACCTACTGAGAATATTTTCTTTGAATTTCCTTCGGGTATGTTTGAGAAACTGTTGGCTAATCCTTTTACACGAGATGGAACATAACATCCAGACTTGCATCTAATCTATGTAGATGAAGTTCATGGTTTATTTAAGCTTGCAGGTTTGCCCGAGGATGAGGTCAAGAAGAAGGTCTTTCCCTTATCTTTGAGGGATAAAGCATTGACATGGTATAGGCTATGTGATGATACTGGATCATGGAACTACAACCGATTGAAATTGGAATTTCATCAGAAGTTTTATCCTATGCATTTGGTACATCGTGATCGGAATTATATTTATAATTTTTGGCCTCGTGATAGAGAAAGTATCCCTCAAGCATGGGGGAGGCTTAAATCAATGCTATATTCATGCCCCAATCATGAGCTCTCGAGAGAAATTATCATTCAGAACTTCTATGCTCGGCTTTCTCATGATGATCGCACCATGCTTGACACTTCTTGTACCGATTCTTTTATGAAAGAGATATTGACTTCAAATGGAATTTATTGGAGAGAATTAAATGCAACTCTGAAGATTGTGAGCTTGAAGAACGTAAGGAGTCAAGTATGAATTTCATGTTTGATTGCGTTAAATCCTTTGTTGAGACAAATACTTTTTGTGACTTTAGCGCTAAGTAAGGACTTGACTCTCAGATAGTAGCTTCATTGTGTGAATAATTTGCTGCTCATATTGATCTCCCCAAAGAGAAGTGGTTTAAATATCATCCTCCTTTAGAAATCAATGTAGTTAAGCCCACTCCAGTTGAAGAGAAAGTCATTGCCTATAATGATCCTGTGGTTCCCAGGGCTTACATTGTGAAACCCCCTTTCCCTCTTAGGATAAAGGATCATTCCAAAGCTTCAACTGTGATATGTAGAGGCTACATTAGAACACCTACACCCCTGAGAAAATTAGAGTTGAACCTATCATTGCTATCATCAAAGATCTTCTGTCCGACGATGTTGAGGGACATAATATTCACTTCTGTGAAGATGCTGCTAGAATTGCTAAACCTCATGCAAGAGACAAACATGGGCCTGTTGTTGGCATGCCTGTGGTTTCTGTTAAGATAGGAGATCATTGTTATCATGGTTTATGTGACGTGGGTGCTAGTGTTAGTGCAATTCCTCAATCCTTATACGATGAAATTAAAGATGAGATTGCACCTATTGAGATAGAGCCTATTGATGTCACTATTCAGCTTGCCAATAGACATACTATTTGCCATGTGGGAATTGTTAGGGATGTTGAAGTCTTGTGTGGTAAAACAAAGTATCCTGCTGATTTCCTCGTTCTTGCTACCGCACAAGATAGCTTTTGTCCCATCATATTTGGCAGACCCTTCCTCAATATCGTCAATGCTCATATTGAGTGTGAGAAGCAAACTGTCACTGTTGGCTTTGAAGGTGTGTCACATGAGTTCAATTTCTCCAAGTTTGGTAGACAACCTCATGAAAAGGAGTTGCCTAGTAAGGATGAAACTATTGCCTGAGCTTCTATTGTCGTGCCTCCTACTGATCCCTTAGAGCAATACTTGCTTGAGCATGAAAATGATATGCATATGGATGAAAGGGATGAGATAGATAGTGTTGTCTTAGAACAATATCCTATCCTTAAGAATAATCTGCCTATTGAACTTCTTGGGGATCCACCTCCACTAAAGGGTGATCCTATGTTCGAGCTTAAATAGTTGCCTGATACTCTTAAGTATGCCTATCTTGATGAAAAGTAGATATATCCTGTCATTATTAGTGCTAGCCTCTCGGAGCATGAAGAAAAGAAGTTACTAAAAACTGTGAGGAAGCACCGTGCTTCTATTGGATATACTCTTGATGATCTTAAGGGAATTGGTCCCACTCTATGCCAGCACAAGATTAAAACCGATCCTGATTTTAAACCAGTTGTTGATCATCAAAGGAGATTGAATCCTAAGATGAAAGAAGTAGTAAGAAAAGAAATACTAAAGCTCCTGGAAGCGGGTATTATCTATCATGTTGCTCATAGCGATTGGGTGAGTTCGGTGCATTGCGTCCCTAAGAAGGGAGGCATTACCGTTGTCCCTAATGATATGGATGAATTGATCCGACAGAGGATTATTACTGGCTATAGGATGGTGATCGATTTTAGGAAACTGAATAAAGCCACTAGGAAAGATCATTACCATTTGCCTTTTATCGACCAAATTCTAGAAAGGTTGTCGGAACACACACACTTCTGCTTTCTAGACGGTTATTCTGGTTTCTCCCAAATACCAGTTGCACAATCTGATCAGGAGAAAGCACTTTCCCCTGCCCTTTCGGTACCTTTGCTTATAGACGTATGCCTTTTGGCTTATGTAATGCACCTGCCGCCTTTCAAAGATGTATGATGGCTATATTCTCTGACTTTTGTGAAAAGATTGTTGCAGTTTTCATTGATGACTTCTCCCTTTATGGGTCTTCTTTTGATGATTTCCTCAGCAACCTTGATCGAGTCTTATAGAGATGTAAAGGCACCAATCTTGTCTTGAATTGGGAGAAGTGCCACTTTATGGTTAATGAAGGCATCGTCTTAGGACATAAAATTTCTGAAAGAGGTATTGAAGTCGATAAGGCTAAGGTTGATGCAATCAAGAAAATGCCATATCCTACAGATATCAAAGGTATAAGAAGTTTCCTTGGTCATGCTGGTTTCTATAGAAGGTTCATTAAAGACTTCTCCAAGAATTCTAGGCCTCTTACCAATCTCTTGCAAAAGGATATTCCTTTTGTCTTTGACGATGATTGTGAAGAAGCCTTCGAAATACTTAAGAGGGCTTTGATAACTGCACCTATTGTTCAACCACCTGACTGGAACTTGCCGTTTGAAATCATGTGTGATGCTAGTGATTATGTTGTTGGTGCTGTTCTAGGGCAGAGAGTTGATAAGAAGTTGAATGTTATTCACTACGCTAGTAAAACTCTAGACAGTGCCCAGAGAAACTATGCTACTACGGAGAAGGAATTCTTAGCAGTCGTGTTTGCATGTGAAAAGTTCAGGTCTTACATAGTTGATTCCAAAGTCACTATTCACACTGATCATGGTGCTATTAAGTACCTCATGGAGAATAAGGATGCTAAACCTAGACTTATTAGATGGGTTCTCTTGCTAGAAGAATTTGATTTGCACGTTGTTGACAGGAAGGGTGTTGATAACCCAGTAGGTTGGAGAATGTTCTTGATGACCCACAACCTATTGATGATAGCTTTCCCGATGAGCAACTGGATGTCATCAATGCTTCACGTAGTGCACCGTGGTATGATGATTATGCAAACTATATCGTTGCCAAATATATACCACCTAGTTTCACATACCAGCAAAAGAGGAAATTCTTCTTTGACTTGAGACACTACTTTTGGGATGATCCTCACCTTTATAAGGAAGGAGTAGATGGTGTTATTAGACGTTCTGTACCTGAACATGAACAGGGACAGATCCTACAGAAGTGTCACTCCGTGGCCTACAGAGGACACCATGCGGGAGATAGAACTGCACACAAGGTATTGCAATCAGGTTTCTATTGGCCCACTCTCTTCAAGGATGCCCGTAAGTTTGTCTTGTCTTGTGACGAATGTCAAAGAATAGGCAATATTAGCAAACGTCGGGAAATGCCTATGAACTATTCACTTGTCATTGAACCATTTGATGTTTGGGGCTTTGATTATATGGTACCTTTTCCAAAATCCAACGGGTATACTCACATCATAGTTGTTGTTGACTACGTCACTAAGTGGGTAGAAGCTATCCCCACTAGTAGTGCTGATCACAACACCTCTATCAGGATGCTGAAATAAGTTATCTTCCCTAGATTTGGAGTCCCTAGATATCTAATGACTGACGGTGGTTCACACTTCATTCATGGTGCTTTCCGTAAAATGCTTGCTAAGTACGATGTCAACCATAGAATTGCGTCTCCCTATCACCCTCAGTCCAGTGGTCAAGTAGAGCTAAGCAACAAAGAGATTAAACTAATTCTGCAAAAGACTGTCAACAGGTCTAGAAAGAATTGGTCTAAGAAGCTCGATGATGCACTGTGGGCTTATAGAACTGCCTATAAGAATCCCATGGGCATGTCTCCGTACAAAATGGTGTACGGTAAAGAATGTCATTTACCTCTTGAGCTAGAGCATAAAGCTTATTGGGCAATCAAAGAGATCAACTTTGATTTCAAACTTGCCGGTGAGAAGAGGTTATTTGATATTAGCTCGCTTGATGTGTGGAGAACTCAGGCATATGAGAATGCCAAGCTGTTCAAAGAGAAGGTTAAGAGGTGGCATGATAAGAGGATACAAAAGCGTGAGTTCAATGTAGGTGATTATGTCTTGCTATATAACTCTCGTTTAAGATTCTTTGCACGCAAGCTTCTCTCTAAATGGGAAGGTCCCTATGTTGTTGAGGAAGTATATCGTTCCGGTGCTATCAAGATCAACAACACAGAAGGTAATTGTCCGAGAGTTGTAAACGGGCAGAGAATCAAGCATTGTATCTCTGTTACTCCCATAAATGTTGAAAGCAATATTATCAATACCATAACTCCGGAAGAATACCTAAGGGATATTTATAAGCCTGTTTCAGACTCTGAAAACGAAGAGGTATGTCATTCGGTAACAAAACAGAGTCCAAAACTTTTCCAATAGGAAATTTTCTCCGTTTTGGAATATTTGAAAAAAATACAAAAATTGGAAGTAGTCCGGAAAGTGCGCGAGGAGGCGACAAGCCTGCACGGCGAGGGCCCACCCCCTGGTCACACCGTGAGGGCTTGTGGCCACCTCGTGCGCCTCCCGGACTCCGTTTTCGTGCGGGGTACTCCTTATGGTCTGAAAAAATCATTATATATACTCTTGTTTGGTCTGACCCGTGCATCACGCAGATTTCCTCTGTTTTTCGTTTCGAGCCTGTTTTCTGCCGCAACTCTAGGTCAAGATATCTTCTTAGGATTCAGCGGGGGAGAGCTATGTGGCTGATTACCTTGCTAACCCCAAGGTCTATGGGGACTTTGATCCTTATGGCTGGACCTCTGATGAGGAAGAAGATTATGATCCCAAGGGGAAGGAACAAACGAGTTCCAATGAAGAGGAGGCTCCTCTACCTCAACCTGGACGCACGCATGTGGAGTTCAAGAAGTCAAGCCTCCCTGGCTCAAGGAAGAAGCCTAAGAACTTGTTTATCCCTTCTAGTTTCTTGCAGGGAGTAAGCAGGAATTATGCCAAAGGGTGTTGAAGCTTGAAGATGAAAATGATGATCTGAGGGAGCATAATTTTATGCTCAAGTGGAAATTAAACAAGCTCAAGACCTCTTCAACAACTCCTCCACCATCACCACCAAAGGAAGACAACTAAACATGGGTATGGGAAATCCCCTTGGCGTGTGCCAAGCTTCGGGGAGTTGCCCCGGTATCGTATCACCATCACATCTTTTGCCTTCACCTTTGTTTTAGTTTTCCTTTTTCAGTTTTCTCTTTTCTCTAGTAGAATAAAAGTCTTAGTGTTTTAGTCTTGAGTTTTGCTTTGTGTCACCCCCGATGTATTCGAGCTCGTGAGCCTTATAATAAAGAGTGTATTAGTTGAAGGGCTTTGCCTCTTGCCATGATCAAAAGAGTGAGAATAGAACAAAAGTATGAAAGATCATGTAATGATCTTATGGGAAGTGATGGCTTCACATATAAAAAGAATGAGGATTGAAACTTGTTGAGGGTAGGCAAACGTAGACCTTGGTCATGGTTGCAATTAATATGAAGTGATAAAGAAGGAGAATTTCACATATAAATATATCATCTCGGACACCATCTATGATTGTGAACACTCACTAAACTATTGCATGCCTAGAACTAGATGTTGGACAAGTAAGACAACATAATGAATTGTGTTTGCTTGGTTCCGAACAATGTTATATGATTAGAGATCCCCTAGCATGTGACGATTGATTCCACCTCATATTAGCCAAAACTCCCGCACCAAGTAGAGATACTACTTGTGCATCCATAAACCTTCAAACCAGTTTTGCCATGAGTGTCCACCATACCTACCTATGGATTGAATAAGATCCCTCAAGTAAGTTGTTATCGGTGCAAGCAATAAAAATTTCTCTCTAATATGTATGGTCTATTAGTGTGTGGGAAATAAGCTTTGTACGAACCTGTGATGAGGAAGACATAAAAGCGACAGACTGCATAATGAAGTTCTTTATCATAGGAGGCAATATAAAGTGACATTCCTCCGCACTAAGAGGACACGCATCCAAACCTCAAAAGCGCATGACAACCTCTGCTTCCCTCTGCGAAGGGCCTATCTTGTACCTTTACTTTTTGCCCTTGCAAGAGTCATGGTGATCTTCACCAATTCCTTATTTCGCCTTTATCTTGGCTAATGTCATATGCTTGGTAAAGATCTATATTCATATGTCAACTTGGAGGTAAGCATTCATAAATTATTATTGTTGACATTACCCTTAAGGTAAGTCGTTGGGAGGCAAAACTGTAACCCCCTATCTTTCTTTGTGTCCAGCTGAAACTTTGATCTCATGAGTACCACGTGAGTTGTAGCAATTGTAGTGAACGAAAGAATGATTGAGTATGTGGATTAGCTTTACAAGCTCTTATTTGACTCTTTCTGATGTTGTGATAAATTGCAATTGCTTCAATGACTAAAGGCTATCGGTTGTTACTTCTCGGTAAGGTTCTGGATCCATGCTTTACTTTCTGAAGGAATTATCACTTTAGCATGAGAAATTATATGTTGGTATTGATGTTCTGATCATGATCATGATGCATGCATGTTCGTATCTTGTTTTGACGACACCTCTCTCTCTAAACATGTGGACATATTTATTGAGCTAGTCTTTCGCTTGAGGACAAGCGAGGTCTAAGCTTGGGGGAGTTGATACGTCCATTTTGCATGATGTTTTCATGTTGATATTTATCGCTTCTTGGGCTGTTATTTCACTTCACGGTACAATACTTATGCCTTTTCTCTCTTATTTTGCAAGGTTTACATGAAGAGGGAGAATACCGGCAGCTGGAATTCTGGCCTCAAAGTGGAGCAAGTTTGAGATACCTATTCTGCGCAACTCCAAACGCCGTAAAAATCAACGAGGATTTCTTTCCGGATTTACAAAAAATACTGGGCCGAAAAAGCGCCAGGGGTTGGCCACAAGCCTGCACGGCGCGACCACCCTCCAGGCCGCGCCATGAGGGCTTGTGGGCAATCTACTCGCACACTTGCCCCCCTCTTTTGCTATATGAAGGTTTTCATCCAGGAAAAAATCAGGGAGGAGCTTTTTCGTGGATTCGCCGCCACCACCAGGCAGAAGTTGAGCAGAACCAATCTAGAGCTCCGGCGGGACGATCCTGCCGGGGAAACTTCCCTCCCGGAGGGGGAAATCGTCGCCATCGTCATCACCAATACTCCTCTCATAGGATGGGACTCGTCACCATCAACATTTTCATCAGCACCATCTCATCTCCAAACCCTAGTTCATCACTTGTAACCAATCTCCGTCTCGCGACTCCGATTGGTACTTGTAAGGTTGCTAGTAGTGTTGATTACTCCTTGTAGTTGATGCTAGTTGGATTATTTCGTGTAAGAGTTTATGTTCAGATCCTTGATGCTACTCATTACCTCTCTGGTCATGAATATCATTATTCTTTGTGAGTAGTTACTTTTGTTCCTGAGGACATGGGATAAGTCATGCTAATAGTAGTCATGTGAATTTGGTATTCGTTCGGTAATTTGATGTATTGTATGTTGTTTTTCCTCTAGTGGTGTTATGTGAACGTCGACTACATAACACTTCACCATTATTTGGGCCTAGAGGAAGGCATTGGGAAGTAGTAAGTAGATGATGGGTTGCTAGAGTGACAAAAGCTTAAACCCTAGTTTATGTGTTGCTTCGTAAGGGGCTGATTTGGATCCACTAGTTTAATGCTATGGTTAGACTTTGTCTTAATTCTTCTTTCGTAGTTGCAGATGCTTGCGAGAGGGGTTAATCATAAGTGCGATGCTTGTCCACGTAAGGGTAGTACCCAAGCGCCGGTCCTCCCACATATCAAACTATCAAAGTAACGAACGCGGATCATATAAACATGATGAAAACTAGCATGACAGAAATTCCCGTATGTCCTCGGGAGCGCTTTTCCTCCTATAAGACTTTGTCCAGACTTATCCCTTGATACAAAAGGGATTGGGCCACTTTGCTGCACCGTTGCTACTTTTGTTACTTACTAATTTGGAGTGGATATCGTTATGTTCTTACTTCACAGGTGACTTGAGTATATACGGGTATATTTACTTGATGAATCACAAGTTTGAAATGTTGAAAAGTTCAAGCAGTTTCAAAGTGAAGTTGAAGATCGTCGTGACAAGAGGACAAAATGTCTATGATGTGATCATAGAGGTGAATATCTGAGTTACGAGTTTGGTATACATTTAAGACAATATGGAAATTGTTTCACAACTCATGCCATGTGGAACACCATAATGTGATGGTGTGTCCGAACGTCGTAGTCGTGCCCTATTGGATATGGTACGTACTATGATGTCTCTTACTGATTTGCCAAATAGTTTTGGGGTTATGCATTAGATGCAACCACATTCACTTTAAATAGGGCACCATATAATTCCGTTCACATGACACCGTATGAACTATGGTTTGGAGAAACCTAAGCTGTCGTTTCTCAAAGTTTCCGGTTGCGGTGCTTATGTCAAAAGGCTTCATGCTGAGAAGATCGAACCCAAAGCGGATAAATGCATCTTCATAGGATACCCAAAGGAAACAGTTGGGTATACCTCCTATCTTAGATCCGAAGGCACAGTGTTTGTTGCTAAGAATGGGTCATTTCTCGAGAAAGAGTTTCTCTCAAAATAATTAAGTGGGAGGGTGGTGGAACTTGATGAGGTTATTGAACCGTCACTTCAACTAGAGAGTAGCAGGGTACAGGAAAGTGTTCGTGTGGTGCCTACACCAGTTGAAGAGGAGGCTAATGATGGTGATCATAAAGCTTCAGATCAAGTTAGTACCAACCTCGTAGGTCAACAAGGACACATACTGCTCCAAAGTGGTATGGTAATCCTGTCTTGGAGGTCATGTTGTTGGCCAACAATGAACCTATGAGCTATGGAGAAGCGATGGTGGGCCTGGATTCCGACAAATGGGTGGAGGCCATGAAATTCGAGAAAGGATCCATGTATGAAAACAAAGTGTAGACTTTGGAAGAACTACTTCATGGTCATAAGGCTATTAAGTACACATGGATTTTTAAAAGGAAGACAGACGATGGTGGTAAATGTCACCATTTAGAAAGCTCAACTTGTCGCAAAGAGGTTTCCGACAAGTTCAAGGAGTTGACTATGATGAGACTTTCTCACCCGTAGCGATGCTAAAGTCTGTTGGAATTTATGTTAGCAGTTGCTACATTTTTTGATTATGAAATCTGGCAGATGGATGTCAAAACATTGTTTCCTTAAAGGTTTCCTTGAGGAAAGGTTGTATGTGATACAACCAGAAGATTTTGTTGATCCTAAGGATGCTAAAAGGCATGCGACCTCCAACGATCCATTTATGGAATCATGCAAGCATCTCAGAGTTGGAATAAGTGCTTTGATGAGTGATCAAAGCTTTTGGTTTATACATAGTTTATGAAGAAACTTGTATTTACAAGAAAGTGAGTGGGAGCACTATAGAATTTCTAATGAGTATGTGGTTCACATATTGTTGATTGGAAATGATATAGAATTTCTCGAAAGCATATAGGGTTGTTTGAAAGGAGTTTTTCAATGAGCTACTTGAACATTGGGCATCAAGATCTATAGAGGTAGATCAAGACGCTTGATAAAACTTTCAATGAATACATACCTTGACAAGATTTTGAAGGAGTACAGAATGGATCGGTCAAAGAAAGAGTTCTTGCCTGTATTGTAAGGTGTGAATTTGAGTAATACTCAAAGCCCGACCACGACAGATGAAAGAGAAAGGACGAAGGCATCTTCTATGCCTTAGTCGTAGGATCTATAGTATGCCATGATGTGTACCGCACGTGGTGTGTGCCTTGCCATGAGTGTGTCAAGGGGTACGAGAGTGATCCAGGAGTGGATCACTAGACATCAGTCGAAGTTATCCTTAGTAACTAGTGGGCTAAGGAAATGTTTCTCGATTATGGAGGTGACAAAAGAGTTTGTCGTAAGGGGTTACATCGATGCAATCTTTGACACTAATCCGGATGACTTTGAGTAGCAAATCAGATTCGTGTAATGGAGCAGACAGTTGGAATTATTCCAAGTGGAGCGTGGTAGCAGCATCTACAGTATGACATAGATATTTTTAAGGTACACACAAATTTGAATGTTTTAGACCCGTTGACTAAAACTTCTTTCACAAGCAAAACATGATCAAACACCAGAACTCATTGAGTGGTATTCACATAGTGAGGTGAACTAGATTATTTACTCTACTGCGAGTGGGAGACTGATGGAAATATGCCCTAGAGGAAATAATAAATTAGTTATTATCATATTTCCTTGTTCATGATAATCGTCTATTATCCATGCTATAGTTGTATTGATCGCAAACTCAAGTACATGTGTGGACACATAGACAACACTGTGTCCCTAGTGAGCCTCTACTTGACTAGCTCATTGATCAAACATGGCTAAGGTTTCCTAGCCATAGACATGAGTTGTCATTTGATCTCGGGATCACATCATTAGGAGAATGATGTGACGGACAAGACCCAAACTGTGAACGTAGCATATGATCGTGTCAGTTTATTGCTATCGTTTTGTGCATGTCAAGTATCTGTTCCTATGACCATGAGATCATGCAACTCACTAACACCGGAGGAGTACTTGTGTGTATCAAACGTCGCAACGTAACTAGGTGACTATAAAGATGCTCTACAAGTATCTCCGGGTGTGTCCGTTGAGTTGGCATGGATCAAGACTGGGATTTGTTACTCCGTGTGACGGAGAGGTATCTTGGGGCCCACTCGGTAATACAACATCACAATGAGCTTGCAAGCAATGTGACTAAAGAGTTATCCACGATATCTTGTATTACCGAACGAGTAAAGGTACTTGCCGATAACGAGATTGAACTAGGTATGGAGATACCGACGATCGAATCTCGGGCAAGTAACATACCGATGAACAAAGGGAACTATGTACGGGGTTAACTAAATCCTTGACATCAAGGTTCGACCAATAAAGATCTTCGTAGAATATGTGGGAATCAATATGGGCATCCACTTCCCGCTATTGTTTATTGAATGTAGAGGTGTCTCTGTCATGTCTGCATAGTTCTCGAACCCGTAGGGTCTGCACACTTAACGTTTGGTGATGCTGGAGCAGTATTGGGATGTGTACATTGGTGAAAGAATGTTGTTCGGAGTCCTGGATGAGATCCTGGATGTCATGAGGAGCTCTAGAATGGTCCAGAGGTAAACATTTTTATATGGAAAGTCATATTTGGCTACTGGAAAAGTTTCAGGTTTTATCGGTATTGTACATGGAAGCTTCTGGAAGGTTCCAGATGGTTCTGGGGGAGTCCGGAAGGGTCCCTCCAGCCCCTAGGACATGCATGTGATGTAAGGGAGTGTCCAAGCCTTGTTGGGCCAGCCCCAAGGGCCCATGCAGTTGGGAGGGAAGAGTCCCTAAAGGGGAAGGCACCTCCAAGGTGCCTTGGTGAGGGAAGAAACCACCCTATGCCCACGCCACTTCCTTGGAGGAGGGGCTAGTGTTGCGACCCAATACTCACCCTTGCCTCCTATATATAGTGGGGGTGAGGGAGGGGCTCAACACACCAATTACCGCGCCCTGGTGGCATCCCTACCTCTCCCATAACTTCGTTTTCTCCTCAGATCGGTTCCGGCATCGCTTGGCGAGGTCGTACTGGCACTGCTCCACCATCATCTCCACCATGCCATCGTGTTGGTTGAGATACCATCTACTTCTCCTTCCTATATTGATGGATCAATAAGGAGGAGACATCATCGAGCCGCACGTGTGCTGAACGCGGAGGTGTCGTCCGTTCGGCGCTAGATCGGGACGAATCGCGATTGGATCATGAAGACGTACGACTACATCAACCGCATTATGTACGCTTCCTTCTTAGTGATCTACAAGGGTATGTAGATGCACTACCCCTCTCATAGATGTTGATATCCATAGATTGATCTTGGTGAGCGTAGGAATTTATTTCTTTCCCATGCGACGTAATCCAACACCCGCGCCATTCGGATTCCCCTCGCCAAGGAAAGCACGCCCATCGCATGTCCATGTGTTGCTCTGCTAGGCCCATGGGCCTGGGAATCCTAGGCACATCTCCTTGCGACCTCGCAACACGTGCCATGGCTTGGGATAAGCCCACCACCAAGTTGTGCGGACAAGGCCCTCGTGAGGGCACCAGCCTCGCGAGGCTCGCACAAGCAACCATCGTCACGTGCTTCGCGGTGCCCCCGCGGGGACGCATCAAGAGGCTGCCCCCGAGGACTTCGTGGGGTAGGATGTCAAAGGGAATGTAAAGTTGTGCATGGAGCTCATGGTTGGCCGGCTGTGAGAAGTGGGTCCTTACCCACAAGCCTGCCCCGGCACGTGACATCTTGCCGAAGCCTTTGGCCGCTTTGCCGAGACCTCCGGTGACGGGCCCCTCGTGCGGTACCCCAGCGCAAACTGAAAAGCATATGAAGTCTAGAGCAGGGCGCCTCATGATAGGGTTCCCCGAGGAAGGCCCGACGCGAAGCAACAACCTAGCCAGGTAAGGGTAAGTACTAAAAAGCGCTCCGGGGTTGTCACCCTGAGGCCCCCGTCGCGCGCCAAGCACGGGAACCTCAGGAGCCGCATGCTACGGGGCCCCGCCGGCCTCGCGAGCCTCTGGCCCTAGCCTGGGAGACCCATGTGAGGGGAGACCCTATCAACGATGCAAGGCCATCTCAGAAGACGGGCCCCCACCGGCTAGAGTGCAGGAAACATACGAAAGAAAACAGAAGACCTCGTGGAAGGAAGGAAGGCACCCCAAGCATAACAGGCAACTACAACTTAAGACGAAAGTATATTACAAAATGTCTATTACCCTCCTAGGGCCAAGTAATTCCACATGTGATGACCCTCAAGTGTAGGGGATCGCAACAGTCTTCGCGGGTAAGTTAACCCAATTTATTGATTCGACATAAGGGTAGCCAAAGAATATTTATAAGCTTTAACAGTTGAGTTGTCAATTCAACCGCACCTTAAAGGTACTTGCTTGGCAACGAAATATTAGTAGCAACGGCGATATGGAAGTTATCGTGATAAAGCAACGAAAGTAAAACATCGAAAGTAAAGTAACTTGTGACTAGCAGGATTAAAACACTGTAGGCTAGGGAGATGGATGGTTGGTCATGGATGAGAGATATCATGTATTTAACTTGGCGCAAGGAACATAGAAAAGTAATGATCATCTAGGCAAATATCAAACATTAAGCATGTATCCCAAGGTAGTAGTGCGTGCTTGCAATAAGAACTTACACAACATCTTTTGTCCTACCATCCCGCTACCAATGGGGCCAAAAGGAACTTATGGAGATTAAGGTGCTCCTATCAAAGAGCACCGGGACAAAGCATTAACAATCAATGGATACATGGAATCCTCAAACTATAGTCTATCCCCTTTGCTGTCCCAATCTATCACCATTGGGATCGCCGGTTCCAGACTATAATAGGTGCATACTACTCACGGATAGGATCAAGAACACAATTATATTCATGAAAACATAAGGTATTCAGATCTGAAATCATGGCACTCGGGCCCAAAGTTACAAGCATTAAGAGTAAAAAATAGTAGCAAAGATGATAAACACCATAGTAGATGATATGCAACATGCCCCCAACAATCCGACGAACTATTACATGATCTATCTCATCCAATATCTACCATCCCCTTCACCTACAACAGGGAATTACTCACACATGATGGGGGAGCCATGGAAGGGTGATGGAGTGATGATGGTGATGATGATGGCGACGATTTCCCCTCTCCGGAGGCCAAGACAGCCTCCAGATTAGCTCTCCCGGAGAAGAACCGAGGGTGGCGGCGGCTACGCATGAGAACTTGCAAAACGACTTCTGTTCTGAGATTTCCCCGCCACGGGTAAAAATAGGAGCCAAACTAGGGCACCAGAGGGAGTGGACCCATCGAGGCGGCCTCCCGGCGCGGCCAAGGGGCAGGCCGCGCCCAAAGGTCGCCTGGAGCCATGGTGGCCCCCTCTGGCCCATTTTTTGGCCCAAGGTTCCTCCCGGTGCATGGATTTTCTTTATTTTTATGGGAATTTTCCGGGACGTCTAAATATCCATTTTCCTGCACACAAGAAAACCATACAGGCAGCTCTGCTGAAAACAGCGTCAATCCGGGTTAGTTTCATTCAAATCATGCAAGAATGAGGCCAAAACAATAGCAAAAGTGTTTGGAAAAGTTGATACGTTTGAGACGTATCAACTCCCCCAAGATTAGCATATTGCTTGTCCTCAAGCAATTCAGTTCGACGAACTGGACACGACAAAGAAAACTTGACAAACTCTTTTGCTTCATCAGATGTATATAAGCATGCACTACGAACAAGTCCAACTAGTATTGAAGCAATGTTACAAAGACAATGCACGAATCAATCCTTCGATTATGTGAAGAATTTCAAACAACTAAGAATGAATAAAATGCAACCGAAAATCATGACGAGATCACAATGTTCATGACTCGAACATAGTAGAGTGGTGTCTCGCTAGCCCCCATGAGTGAAGCAAAACATAAATGCAGACGCTCCTTCGGAATTTTAAAGGAGACTAGAAATAAATACTTCAAAATAAGTAATATCACAATCATACACAAGACAATGTGGTACTTTGGGACAATGCACATTACACTCAGAATGACAATTATGCTCTCTATAGTTGGTGCTTTTTATAAGAAGAGGACGACTCAATAGAAAAGTAAAATAGATAGGCCCTTCACAGAGGGAAGCATTGCTTTGCAGAGGTGCCAGAACTCGAGCTATTAAAACAGAAATGAATCAAAATTTTGGGTGGTATGCTTTCATTGTCAACGTAACAACTAAGAGATCTCAATATCTTCCATATTAAATACATTATAGGCGGTTCCCAAAAAGAAAAGTAAAGTTTTTACTCCCCCTTCACCAATCGATCACACTCCACGGCGGGCCGAATCCACGGGTACTGTCCATACAAACAACAATCCTGGGGGAGCTTTGTTTCATTAAATTTGATTTGACTTCGAGCATGGAACTGGGCATCCTGGTTACCATCCACTTTCTCGTGAATGATAGTGAATCTACACATATCTTGAGAATAACCAACTTAGCATGGAAGATACTGATAGCCCCTAGTCACTACATGAGCGATTCGGGCATACAAAACAAAATATTTATTTGAAAATTTAGAATGCGGCACATGCAAATTTACTTAGGACGGCACATAAATACCGCATATAGGTAGGTATGGTGGACTCATATGGCGCAACTCGTTCAAGGATTTTGGATGCACAAGCAGTCAGTCCGCTTAGTACAGGCGAAGGCTAGCAAAAGACGGGGAAGCGACTAACTAGAGAGCATAATGGTCATAATCATGCAGAGCGACAAAGCAACATTGAATCGGGCACGAAAGCAGTATAACTATGCTGAAATAAAAAGATCATCAAGGCTTGATAGACTTCTAGTCATAGACATGCGTAACCATTTGCCAAGTCAAACCAAAAACTCTCCGAAGGGAAATACCACTCCACTATGCCAAACCATGAACAATGCAATACATGCAAATCATTTCGGTAACACATTATGCACTCCAACTATTTGAGACTAGTCACAAAGAAAGCATGAACTACTAGGAAGGCATTGTAAACATAGCACTATGTCGCTACAAGCTGGTTTCTAGATCATAAGTACACGCATATGTACAAAAGTAGAAACAAAGAGAGTTCATACCGGATTTCCTTGCTGCATACCTTCCGTCGATCTTCGTCATTACTGCGTCATCACTTGCACGAGAGAACGTAGAAAGATGTAATCAAGTGCAATTGCAACCATGGACGTGAGCTGAACTCTGCAAACAAAGAAAAATAAGAGAGAAAATAAATCTTTTTAGGTTTTCCAAAGGTTAAACGAAAGCAAAAGAAAAGAGAAATCTTTTTGTTGTTTTTGCAAAGAAAGAACAAAGAACAACGGGCAAAAACTCCGAAAAGATTTAAAATGGAAGCCACAGATGATACAATGAAAGGGGAGAAGGGTACATACTCCCCCAAGCTTAGGCTTTTGGCCTAAGTTGAGCTTGGCTATTGCGGGCTCCAGGAGCTCCCTCCAGCTCCGGAGTGGTACGGGTGGCTCCAAGAATCATACGAGGTCTCGGGCGCGTACACTGATGCCCGGCTGGCCTCCCAAGCAGAAGGCTCTTCTTCCTCGGGAACAACCCCCTCCATGGGGTTGTGGAACTGCCGCTGGATCACAAACTCGTCTAGCTCAATCGAGGTGAAGGACCATCCGTTCCTGCTAGTGTAATCAAACAAAAGTGGTGTAGGTAGACGGATCTCGTGAGTAGTAAGCTCGCCAAACCTCGTAATATAAACAAGGTTACGAAACTCAGAAGTCCTAGTAACAAACTCATGCCTCTTCATAGCGGTAAGATCAAAGCTTATGAATGAAAAAGGCGTATCATCCGTGTGTACAGTGCGCCCGAGGTGCTCGAGGATAAGCGTGGCATAAATGCCACCAAAGTGAGGCCCTTTTCCGCTGTTAGCGACGAGGCATCGAGCAATCAAAGCACCAATATTATACGTGTTATCTCCTAAGAGGGCAGCTGCCAAGATAGCGAGATCCAGAGCCGAAATGTTGCTCGTGTTGTCACGGGCTAACACCCCTCGAGCAATATAGTATGCGAAATACCTGATGTGGGGAAACAAGATGTTGGAGACCTTTCCCCGGTTAATGTCTCACGGATCTTTGCTGCAAAGGGAAGCGAATAGGGATTTTAGCTTATAGGGCTGAATTTTCATTTTGGTCGTCTTCCCGACATTCCGCACACCTATAACGTCACAAATTCTGTCGAAGACATGGTAAAGACATCCTCATATACTCTTAATTCAATCATGGAAGTTTTATCATTATATCTAAACCAGTTGGCAAAATAATAGGCAAGTTTTTGATATTGTTGTACATGTCGTGTTACGAGACGTGTCAAACCTGCAGCTGCACAAAGGTTATCAAACTCATCCTTAATACATGCCGCCATAAGGAAATCTGAACACGGGTATGCCATGGCACGTGTCATGTCCGTCTCGTGGAGCAACTCTGGTGGCACGATATCATCACTGTAACTTGTCCTCATAGTGGAAGATGAAGCTGCAGTTCTAGTTAGTCTGTCGGTAGGCTTGGGTCTCTTCTTCCCAAGCCATCCTTTTACTTTTCCAAACAAACTCATTTCTGAAGAAAAAAGTGCATCAAAAAACGAAGGTTTAAGAAAAAATGAGTTGGAGCAAACTATTCTACTCCCTTCCCCGATGCATGAGCTTGCATCAAAACTTCATAAATAAATTCCTAAACACGCATGCAAGCTCATATGAACAGCACCAAGAACTCCTAAATACTCACAAATAAGACTACCAATCAAAATTCTAATTGGAGGAGTGGAGGAGTCACATACCAAGGAGCAAATGCTCAAATTCTCAATGCAAATGATGGGTTGTAGAGAGAGATCGAAATTTTCCACCAAGAACAGCAAGAACTCGAGCTCCACGAGAAAAATCGGGATTTTTGGATTGAGAGAGAGAGAGAAGGGAGGAAGAAGTACCTTTAAACGGGCCCAGGTGGGCCCAGGTGACCTGTGGGCGCGGCCAGGGGGTAGGCCGCGCCAGCTGGCCGCTTCGACCAGGGGTGCCCCCCTGGCTGGCCCTAGGTGCCCTTGCGTCTCTTTTTTGATGGAAATTTTGTAACATCCCAATTTTCTTAAATTCGGATGTTAATAGATCATTCATATGCATCTCATATTTTATGCATTATTTTGTCCTTCTGAAAATTTTATTCACTATGTGACTGCGGGCAATTTATTGGAATGGAGATAATATGACTTTTTTCCTGTCGAATTAAAGTGCATAATGTTTCGAATATTATTTTGAGTTATCTCATTTGGTTTTGGAAACTTTATAATCTTTCAAATTATTTTTAGTGGAGTTTTTAAATGCGCGTTGTGTGGCCTATTGCATAAAAGCTATTTTCAAAAGTTTGCATTAGGTGGAACTAGTTTCCTTTAGTATTTATTAGGATATTTATTTTATACTTATATATATGTTTCTATATTCGCATTTTAATATATATATATATATATCTATATTTATATATATATATATATATATATATATATATATATATATATATATATATATAAATTTTAATATATGTATCTATATATACCTATAAATATATATTACTATATGCGTTTGTTTTTAATATACATATGTATGTATTTTTGTACGTATATCATTACTTTTTTCTCTGTTTGTTTTTCTTTAAAAAAATATCTATACTATTTTAGTGTAAACGTATATATTAGTATTTTAATATATATATATCTATATGTATATATATATTTCTAAATGCGTATATTATATATATATATATTTGTATATATATATATATTATTTTCTTTCTGATATTTGTTAAAAAACAATTATTTAGTTATTCTTTTGTTTTTTTTTGTAAAAAAAAACTGCCAGGCCAAGCCGAGGCTCAGCCCAGCGAGCTCGGTAGCTAGTAATGATGGCTAGCCTTCCTGGGAGTAACGAATAGCCCCAGGTTGTGCATCGTCCAGGCCACCAGCCCCATGGCCACGTGAGCGCCCCAAGCCTCCAGCGCTCACGGCTCCCGTGAGTATCTCCCATCGCCCGAGGTGGCAGCTCGCCCCGAGCACCACTTCGTTTTTTTTTCTCTTGCCCGAGCCGGTTTCACCCAGGAAACGAGCTCCTGTTCGACTCGACCAGGACTCCTTTTCTTCTCGCGAGCAGAAAACGAGGGCATATAGTCCCAGGGACCGAAGCCCCAAGAACAGAAGCCCCTGCTCCCGATTCGCCCCGCCTCGCACGCACCGCGCAGTAGCCTCGAGCACCTCGGAGCAACACCGCGCACGTCCGACTTCGTCCGTGTTCGTCGGAGTTCGCGGAGCCGCCGTCACCGGAGTCCGTTCGACCGCCACCGGAGCACCATCGGAGGAGCCACACCGAGACGGTTCCGTTTTTCCCCATGTTCGTGGTGAGAACGCACGCACGAGCGATTCATCAAGTCCTGATGAACAGCTTCATGACGAAATTCAATCTGTTTTTAATCTGTTTTTAGCTGTGTCAGATTCTCGGTATAATTTTGAAACGCGTTTATCTTTTTACTCGTAACTCCGATTCAGGAAATTCTTTTTCCTGTGATCTCGTATTGATGAGTAGAACATGTTAGAACTAGTAGTTTTCAGTTTTACGAAAATTAATTTTTTGTTAAAACAGATTATTTTAAGCCTACGGGAGGCCATATTTTGCAAACCATTCATCCGGTTTAGTTGATTCTTTTTGCGTTGTCATCGTATCAGCATGTAGATGATTTTATACCCGCTGCCATGCTATTTATGCTTTGGTTTTAAACAATTTGTTTTATTGCCGATGATTTTATTTGGTGTTATGTAATTGTGGTGATTGATTGGTGTGATTGTTTGCAACGTGTAGATTGTGCGGAGTGCGACGCAAACTATTGTCAGGAGTGTTACCTTCTCAATCAGAATCAAGGCAAGTTACATGTTGATCATCCTTTACCTATTATTTTTCTATGCATGTAGTATTATATCACCCTATGAAAATTTATGCATGTATAGGATTGTTATTATTATTGCTATGCTATTGAGCTATATCCCTCGTCATTGAAGATCGTGGTATTTGTAGTTTTGCTATGTTATGTAGACGGGGATTGGTTTCTGTATTCATAGAGTTTATGTGAGGATTACTACAAAATAAATTGAGTAGTAATTCAGGATATAATACACCTCTGGGTGGATATGGTATTGCTGGGTGGTTTCAAGAACATCATGGTTTCTACCCTCTGAATGTAAGTGGAATGCCGCCCAGGTTCAAAAAGATCAGACAGACTTAGTGACTAGTAGCTTCCTTGTGCGACCACTCGCTATTATGGGCTCTGGCTTAGTTGATCAGTCGTGGAAACCTTACCCGGATGTGCCAGCTGATGTAGCTATGATAGGTGGGATGGGCCTCCTGTGGGACTAGGTGACTGCTTCTGAAAGACTTCGTCTCAATCTTCGGGTTGGGTCCAGTGGGTATAGCGTACTAACCTCTGCAGAGTGTATAAACTAATCATGATTAGCCGTGTCCCCGGTTATGGACAATTTTGAGCAGCTAGGCCATTACAGTTGTTGGATGATCTTGACAGATGACACACTTAATAAAACTTGATGGGAAACTTAATAATGGTAATAGGTTGGAGTTGGGGATGCCAATTCAACCATATATAAGTTATTGTAGCAAACAAATTTAAAACTTGACTATTACGTAGCTATGAGCATAAAATCAGCTTTCTGCAAAATAACCATCAGCCTTTCTCTTGTTATACTATGCATATACATGTAGGTCTGTTATATTACTTTTCTTGTGTAACTTGCCAATACATTCAAAGTATTGACCTATATGGCTGCAACGTATCATGTTGCAGGATATTCAGACGAGGAGTAAGGTACCGTTAGGGTCGCGAGTCTTCACTCAACATCGCCAGTGGGCTATGATGGGACTCATCGTTATTATTCTGCTACTTTTCCGCTATTTAATAGATTAAAGCTAGCTAAGTGCTATGCAGATTGTTATATTTTATAAATTCTGGATCATACGTTATTATAAATGATGCACTTGCTATATCTGGTTTTCATCTATACTGTGTGTGCTAGCAAGTCGATCCAGGGACTAGCATAGTAAAGCACAGAGACTCAAATCCTTCGACGTTTGGTCGTTACAAATTTTTATTGTAATTTTTCTGGAATTTTTCTGACAACTTCATTTTTGAAAAAAATTCGAAGTACCGAAAGCTGCAAAACTTCGTGAAAGCTCGAAACAATGGTTAAACATATGAAGCTTCAAAGACATAAAACTTTGGTACAGCAAGAAGGATGAAAGATAAAGGAAATTAAAACATTACAAGCTTGTCTTTTTACTCATATAAAACATATTTGTTAGCAAGGTTGATCAAGTCTTACTACCAAACAAGTGTTACATCGAGCAAAAAGTTTCACTTCTTATAAAGCAATCATGGTACCTTTATTTTAGTGGATATTGTCCCCCACCATAATGGTTTTGTATTTGTGGTGCACATGTAGAGGACAATCCCACTCTCCAACCTTCACGATCTCAATATTCTTAATAGAATTAAGGTCATGCCTTTTATCAATCTTCTTCGGAAAATATATCGTGTGCTCCTCCTCATAAACATTCAAAGTCACATTTCCTTTATTGCAATCAATAATAACACATGCGGTGTTAAGAAAAGGTCTACCAAGAATAATAGACATGCTCCCATCCCCGGGCATGTCAAGCACAACAAAGTCAGTAAGGATCAAGCAATTAGCAACTTCAACAGGAACATCCTCACAAATACCAACAGGAACGACCGTTGACTTATCATCCATTTGAAGGGAGATATCTGTAGGGATTAGTTTATCTAAACAAATCCTTTTGTAAAGAGAGAAAGGCATAACACTCACTCCTGCACCGAGATCACATAAAGCAGTTCTGACATAATTATGCTTTATGGAGCAAGGAATGGTGGGTATACCTGGATCACCAAGCTTCCCAGGAATCTTACCACTGATAGAGTACTTAGAAAGCATAGTAGATATTGCCTCATTAGGAACTTTTCTTTTATTAGTAACAATATCTTTCATATACCTCGAGTACGGAGGCAACTTAATAGCTTCAGTCAAAGGAATTTGAAGAAAAAGAGGTTTCATCCATTCACAATTTATTGTAGTGCTCTTCTTCTTTGGTTTTGAAAGACTTACCTCGGAAGGGCATTGATTTTTGTACCCATGGTTCTCTTTCCTTCTCATGTCTTCTTGCAACAAAGTCTTCTCTGGTATATCTCTTGCGCTTGTCGGGTGCTTCTTCTTCTTGTACTTCAGGAGGATCATTCTTCTCATTATCTTTATCAGGTTCAGCACCATCTTCAGTTCAGCATCGGAAATAGATATACTATTAGGAACAATAATAGGTTCTTCATCAATTATGGGATCATTGGAGTTACCAACTTCCTTGTGTTTCTTCTTCTTCTTCGGGGAGCTCACAATGTCTTCCTCCTGCAATTGAGAATCTTGCTCGATCCACTTTGGATGCCCCTCCAGATAGAGGGGGTCTTGGGTGTGTGTACCACCTCAGGTATTTATACCATATGCCTGTGTATCAACTTGTTTGGCATTGTTAGCAAGCAAATATTTTTGCACATTGGAAATTTGTTCAAGCTGGGTTTGAACCATATGAAAATGCTTAACAAGACCTTTAACATCATTAACAGTTCTACTTAAGATATCAAGCAAACTTTAGATAGCAAGGGAATTATGATGCAATTGGCTTTGAATCCTCTCAGTAAAGTGACTGTGCTTGACAATGAAATTATCAAGCTCATCTAAGCATCGATCAGGGGGCTTACCATGAGGTATGTCATTTCCATTGAATTCTAAAATAGAGTGTGCCTCTACCATAGGTGGGTGAGTGGTAAACTCACATAATTCCTCAATAGGAGGTAGATTCTTCACATCTTCAACTTTAATACCTTTCTATTTAATAGACTTCTTGGCTTCTTGCATAACTTCAAGGCTCAAGAAAAGCATACCCCTCTTCTTGGGTAGTGGAGGTGGTTCAGGAACGGTCCAATCATCATGATTCTTAGCTAACTTGCCCATTAGTTCTTCAGCATTGGTCGGTGTTCTTTCCCTAAAAACACAACCAGCACAACTATCCAGATAGGTTCTAGATTCATCGCTTAGACCAGCATGAAATATATCAAGCAATTCATTCTTAGGGACTCCATGTCCCGGTCTAGCCTTGAGTAAAGTGCAATACCTCCTCCAAGCTTTAGGGAGGTGCTCAACCTGCAACTATTTAAAGTTATATATTCTTTTT
Source organism: Hordeum vulgare subsp. vulgare (assembly GCF_904849725.1). Taxonomy (NCBI): domain Eukaryota; kingdom Viridiplantae; phylum Streptophyta; class Magnoliopsida; order Poales; family Poaceae; genus Hordeum; species Hordeum vulgare. The sequence continues at coordinate 437,321,631 of NC_058522.1, read as the reverse complement.
AAAGCAGCATGTTGCTTATGAGCAGGATAGTATTTAGCAACAAAAGATTGAGATAAATCTTGAGGACTCTTAATGGAACCACATGGTAGTGCATCATACCATGCTTTAGAATCTTCCTTCAAAGAGAAAGGAAGTAGCTTAGTAACATAATAATTTCTCTTCTTGTCCTCTATAGTGAATAAACCACCCAACTCAGTAAGTTTGGTAAGGTGTGCAATAGCGTCATCATTTTCTCTGCCATAAAAGGGGTCAGCTTCAACTGCGGATATAAGTGAAAGATCAACAGAGAAATCAAAATCAGCATCCTCAATGCAACTAGGAGATGAAGCAAATTTAGGATCAGGAGTAAATTTGTTCTTCATAGAATGCTTTTCAAGCAGCTTCTTAACAGAAGCAGGGTCAGAGTCAGCACACTCTGTAAGCTCCCTGCATAAATCATCATCAAGTTCAATATAATCATCATCAAGAATTCTTTCCCTAAGACCACTCAAGTGTGGGTAACCAAAGGATATACCAATGGGGTAGCGTGTAACAGGGATTTCAACCCCAGACTGCTTTGCGGCCTTAGCAATCTGAGACTCAATAAAATAACCAAGTAAACCAGTCTCATCAATAGTAGTAGAAGCATCATCAATAGTATCAGACATAGTGATGGACTCGGTAGAAGCAACATGTGGTGGTGGTGAAGCAAACTTACTCATAACAAAAGGTGAATCAAGCATAGCACTAGTGCTAATAACAATACCTTTTCTTGTTGTGGATAGTAAAATCGGAACCTTGGGGTCTCCTTTCTTACCCATAGCGCATAAATCGCAGCAAGCAAAATAACTCCAAGTAGACTTGTAAATAAAGTTATGCTCCCCGGCAACGGCGCCAGAAAATAGTCTTGATGACCCTCAAGTGTAGGGGATCGCAACAGTCTTCACTGGTAAGTTAACCCAATTTGTTGATTCGACACAAGGGGAGCCAAAGAATATTTATAAGCTTTAATAGTTGAGTTGTCAATTCAACCGCACCTAAACATACTTGCTTGGCAACGAAATATTAGTACCAACGGCGATATGGAAGTGATCGTGACAAAGCAACGAAAGTAAAACAACGAAAGTAAAGTAACTTGTGACTAGCAGGACTAAAACACTGTAGGCTAGGGAGATGGATGGTTGGTCATGGATGAGAGTTATCATGTATTTAACTTGGGGCAAGGCACATAGAAAAGTAAAGATCATCTAGGAAAATATCAAACATTAGCCATGTATCCCAAGGTAGTCGTGCGTGCTTGCAATAAGAACTTGCAGAACATCTTTTGTCCTACCATCCCGCTACCAACGGGGCCAAAAGGAACTTATGGAGATTAAGGTGCTTGATGTCTACTACACAACCTTCTCCTTGTAGACGTTGTTGGGCCTCCAAGTGCAGAGGTTTGTAGGACAGTAGCAATTTTCCCTCAAGTGGGTGACCTAAGGTTTATCAATCCGCGAGAGGCGTAGGATGAAGATGGTCTCTCACAAGAAACCCTGCAACCAAATAACAAAGAGTCTCTTGTGTCCCCAACACACCCAATACAATGGTAAGTTGTATAGGTGCACTAGTTCGGCGAAGAGATGGTGAAACAAGTGCAATATGGATGGTAGATATAGGTTTTTGTAATCTGAAATTACAAAAACAGCAAGGTAACAAATGGTAAAAGTGAGCACGAACGGTATTGCAATGCATGGAAACAAGGCCTAGGGTTCATACTTTCACTAGTGAAGTTCTATCAACAATGATAACATAATTGGATCATATAACTAGCCCTCAACATGCAACAAAGAGTCACTCCAAAGTCACTAATAGCGGAGAACAAACGAAGAGATTATTCTCGGGTACGAAACCACCACAAAGTTATTCTTTCTGATCGATCAATTCAAGAGTCCGTTGTAAAATAACACGAAGCTATTCTTTCCGTTCAATCTTACATAGAGTTCGTACTAGAATAACACCTTAAGATACATATCAACAAAGACCCTAATGTCACATAGATACTCCATTGTCACCTCAAGTATCCGTGGGCATGATTATACGATATGCATCACATAATCTCAGAATCATCTATTCAACCAACACACAGAACTTCAAAGAGTGCCCCAAAGTTTCTACCAGAGAGTCAAAACATGTGACCACTCCTGTGCATAGGTTCCCAATGTCACGAACCCGCAAGTTGATCACCAAAACATACATCAAGTACTCACATGAATGCACGTGTGCCAACCCATATGCATAGGTTCCCAATTGTCACAAACCCGCAAGTTGATCACAGCAGATAGACACATGCAAGACATACATCAAGTGTTCTCAAAGACTCAATCCGATAAGATAAATCCAAAGGGGAAACTCAATTCATTACAAGAGGGAGAGGGGGAAGAACATCATAAGATCCAACTATAGTAGCAAAGCCCATGGTACATTGAGATCAAGACATCTCAAGAACACGAGAGAGAGAGAGAGATCAAACACATAGCTACTAGTACATACCCTCGGCCTCGAGGGAGAACTACTCCCTCCTCGTCATGGAGATCGCCGGGATGATGAATATGGCCACCGGAGATGGATTCCCCCTCCAGGAGGGTGCTGGAACGGGCTCCAGATTAGTTTTTGGTGGCTACAGAGGCTTGCGGCGGAGGAACTCCCTATCTAGGTTTCTTTTGGGGGGTTTCTGAATTTATAGGAATTTATGGCGATGGAATTACGTCGGTTGGGCCCACGAGGAGGTCACAAGCCTGGTCGCCACCACCTAGGGGGGTGGTGGCAGCGTAAGGTCTTGTGACTCCCTCGTGGCCCATCTGGCCTTCTTCCAAAGCTTCGGGGGTCTCTTTTCGTCCAAAAAAATCATCGTAAAGTTTCATTCCATTTGGACTCCGTCTGAAAATGGGCCAAAAACACGGAAAAAACAGAAACCGTCACTTGGCACTGAGTTAATAGGTTAGTCCCAAAAAGATATAAAATAGCATATTCATGCATATAAAACATCCAAAGTTGACAATATAATAGAATGGAACCATCAAAAATTATAGATACGTTCGAGACGTATCAAGCATCCCCAAGCTTAACTCCTGCTAGTCCTCGAGTAGGGAAGTGATAAAGAATGAATTTTTTATGTTGCATGCTACCTAGCATAGTTGTCCTTTGTAACTTCTCTCACGTGACATGAATGTTCAGATCCATTAGATTCAAAACGATAGTTTGCTATTGACATGGAAACAATAATAATTCAAGCAAACTAGCAAGGTAATCATGAATTATCAAAATAACAAGGCCAAAAGAAAGTTATGCCTACAAAAGCATATAGTCTGGCTATGCTCTATCATCATTGCACAACGAATTTAAATCATGCACAACCCTGGTATTGGCCAAGTAATTGTTTCACACCTTTACTTTCTCAAACCTTTTCAACTCTCACGCAATACATGAGCGTGAGCCATGGTTTTAGCACTATAAGTGGTGTGGAGTGTGGTGGAGGTTGCAAGACAAAAAAGGAGATGATGATCACATTAATTAGGCATATCAATAAGCTGTGGAGATGCTCATAAATAGATATCAATGTGAATGAGTAGGGATTGCCATACAATGATGCACTAGAGCTAGGAGTATGTGAAAGCTTTTAAAGAAAACTAGTGGGTGTGCATACAACTTGCTTGCTCACGAAGACCTAAGGCAATTTTGAGGAAGCCTATCATTGGAATATACAAGCCAAGTTATATAATGAAAATTTCCCACTAGCTATATGGTGGTGACAAAACGAGAGACTCTCAATCATGAAGATCATGGTGCTTAATATGCACAAGTGTGGAAAAAGTGGTAGCATTGTCCCTTCTCTCTTTTTCTCTCATTTTTTTTATTTGGTGGGCTCTTTGGCCTCTTTTTTTTGTGGGCTTCTTTGGCCTCTTTTATTTCCTCACATGGGACAATGCTCCATTAATGATGATCATCACACTTTCAACTCAAAACTTAGACTAACGATGACTCTATAGGGAATGCCTTCGGTAGTGTACCGTGGCAATGATCTAGCATGGCATAGACATTAATGGAAACGTCATGCTAGATATCTTACGATCATGTAATGGCAATGTAGACGTGGTGGCACATGTCATGGTGGTAGTTGCATGGCAATATATCTCGGAATGACTTTGAAAAAGCCATAGTAGGTAGGTATGGTGGCTGTTTTGAGGGAGGCTAATGGTGGGTTTTGTGCACCGACGAAAGTTGCACGGCACTAAGAAGATAGTTGTTGCAAAAGTTTTATTAGTAATCGAAACAAAGCATTCAACGCATACTCCTAGGGGAAGGGTTGGTAGGTATAAACCATCGCGCGATCCCGACCGCCACGCAAAGGATGACAATCAAAATACTAATCATGCTCAGACTTCATCACATAGCGGTTCACCATACGTGCATGCTACGGGAATCACTAACTTCAACACAAGTATTTCTAGATCCACAACACCTTACTAGCATGACTTCAATATTACCAAAACCACAACTCAAAACTAATTGAGATGAATCAAACTTCTCTAACTATTCAATGCACATGAAGGTGGAAGTTTGTGTATCCCTTTGGATAACTACCCCTTTTGAGACTACTTTCAAAGAATAGATCAACTACCAAGCCACGCACTACTGTGCTCTAAAATATATAAGTGAAGCACATAGAGCAAAGTATCTAGCTCAAAAGATATAAGTGAAGCACATGTGAGCTGAGTTGAATACCAAAGGATATAAGTGAAGCTCGACAAAATCACGGTGAGTGCATGTCTCTCTATCTAGGTGTGCAGCAAGGATTATTGTGACAGAACAAAAATGAAAGACTCCTACGATACAGGACGCTCCAATCAAAAACACATAACATGTGGTGAATAAAAATATAGCCCCAAGTAACGTTACCGATGGATTGAAGACGAAAGAGGGGATGCCTTCCCGGGGCATCCCCAAGCTTAGGCTTTTACGGCATCCTTGAATCTCTTGGGGTGCCTTGGGAATCCCCAAGCTTGAGCTCTTCCCACTCTTTATCTCTTTGTCCATAAGAACTTCACCCAAAACTTGAAAACTTCACAACACGAAACTTCAACAGAAACTCGTGATAACATTAGTATGAGAAAGCAAACCACCACTTCCTTAGGTACTGTAGCAAACTTAAATTCTACTTATGCTGATGTTGGGTTACTGTATTTTCAATCTTCCATGGCTAATACCCTCTGATACTATCCATAGTTTCATCAAAATAAGCAACCAACACAACAAAAACAGAATCTGTTAACAGCAGACCAGTCTGTAGCAATCTGTATATTTCGTATACCTCTGTACTTACAAAATTCTGAACAATTACGACAGTGTGAAGAATTTGCGTAGCAATCAAAATCAAACAGAATCAACTCAAAAGCTCTTACAGAAAAAAAATGAAAATTATTTTCGTGAGCAGAAAGTTTCTGTCTTTTCCAGCATGACCAAACGATCATCCCCAAGACTAATCATAACGGTTTTGCTTGGCACAAACGCAAAAAGAAACACAAAAAACACAATCATAACAGAATTATGAAAGTGTGGAAAACACAAAACATAAAGAAAAAGGATAGATTCGTTGGGTTGCCTCCGAACAAGCGCTATCGTTTAACACCCTTAGCTAGGCATTGATTTCAATGATGCTCACATAAAAGGTAAGGATTGAAACACAATGAGAGCATCATGGAGCAAATGGCTAGCACATTTAAGTCTAACCCACTTCCTATTCATAGGGATTTTGTGATCAAACAATTTATTGGAGCAAGAATCAACTAGCATAGGAAGGCAAAACAAGCATAGCTTCAAAAATTTCAACATATGGAGAGGAAGCGTGATACTATTGCAATAAGTAGAAGCATATGATCCTCTCTCATAGTAATTTTCAGTAGCATCATGAATGAATTCAACAATATAACCAGCACCTAAGGCATTCTTTTCATGATCTACAAGCATAGGAATTTTTCTACTCTCCACATAAGGAAATCTATTCTCAAGAATAGTAGTGGGAGTATCGTAAAAGACTTGAGCACTACAAATTGTGTCCACAATGAAAAAGCAAGGTTTAGCAAAAGGATTCTTGAGAGTATGACAAGTTTTATCATCCCTCTTCTTTAAAGCATAAGTATCCTCACAATAATCATCATAGATAGGGGGCATGCTTTCATCAAAATAATTTTGATCATTCAAAGTGGAAGAACTAAAAAGATCATCTTCATCAAATATAGCATCCCCAAGCTTGTGACTTTGCATATCATTAGCATCATGGGTATTCATAGAATTCATGCTAACAACATTGCAATCATGCTCATCATTCAAATATTCTAGGCCAAGCATTCTATGTAATTCTTCTTTCAGCACTTGAGCACAATTTTCCTTCCCATCATGCTCATGAAAGACATTGAAAAGATGGAGCATATGAGGCATCCTCAATTCCATTTTTTTAGTTTTCTAGAGAAAGAACAAGAAACAAAAAGATTCGATTGCAAGATCTAAAGATATACCTTCAAGCGCTAACCTCCCCGGCAACGGCGCCAGAAAAGAGCTTGATGTCTACTACGCAACCTTCTCCTTGTAGACGTTGTTGGGCCTCCAAGTGCAGAGGTTTGTAGGACAGTAGCAATTTTCCCTCAAGTGGGTGACCTAAGGTTTATCAATCCGCGGGAGGCGTAGGATGAAGATGGTCTCTCTCAAGCAACCCTGCAACCAAATAATAAAGAGTCTCTTGTGTCCCCAACACACCCAATACAATGGTAAGTTGTATAGGTGCACTAGTTCGGCGAAGAGATGGTGAAACAAGTGCAATATGGATGGTAGATATAGGCATCAAGGTAACAAATGGTAAAAGTGAGCACGAACGGTATTGCAATGTGTGGAAACAAGGCCTAGGGTTCATACTTTCACTAGTGAAGTTCTCTCAACAATGATAACATAATTGGATCATATAACTAGCCCTCAACATGCAACAAAGAGTCACTACAAAGTCACTAATAGCGGAGAACAAACGAAGAGATTATTGTCGGGTACGAAACCACCACAAAGTTATTCGTTCTGATCGGCCTATTCAAGAGTCTGTAGTAAAATAACACGAAGCTATTCTTTCCGTTATATCTTTCAGAGAGTTCGTACTAGAATAACACCATAAGATACATATCAACCAAGACCCTAATGTCACCTAGATACTCCATTGTCACCTCAAGTATCCGTGGGCATGATTATGCGATATGCATCACATAATCTCAGAATCATCTATTCAGCCAACACATAGCTTCAAAGAGTCCCCAAAGTTTCTACCAGAGAATCAAAACGTGTGTCAACCCTTGTGCATAGGTTCCCAATGTCACGAACCCGCAAGTTGATCACCAAAACATACATCAAGTACTCACATGAATCCACGTGTGCCAACCCATATGCATAGGTTCCCAATTGTCACAAACCCGCAAGTTGATCACAACAGATAGACACGTGCAAGACATACATCAAGTGTTCTCAAAGACTCAATCCGATAAGACAACTCCAAAGGGGAAACTCAATTCATTACAAGAGGGGGAGGGGGAAGAACATCATAAGATCCAACTATAGTAGCAAAGCCCATGGTACATCGAGATCAAGACATCTCAAGAACACGAGAGAGAGAGAGATCAAACACATAGCTACTAGTACATACCCTCAGCCTCGAGGGAGAATTACTCCCTCCTCGTCATGGAGATCGCCGGGATGATGAAGATGGCCACCGGAGATGGATTGCCCCTCCAGCAGGGTGCTGGAATGGGCTCCAGATTGGTTTTTTGTGGCTACAGAGGCTTGCGGCGGCGGAACTCCCGATCTAGGTTTCTTTTGGGGGGTTTATGAATTTATAGGAATTTATGACGGTGGAATTACGTTGGTTGGGCCCACGAGGAGGTCACAAGCCTGGTCGCCACCACCTAGGGGGGTCGTGGCGGTGTCAGGGCTTGTGAGTCCCTCGCGTCCCATCTGGCCTTCTTCCAAAGCTTCGGGGGTCTCTTTTGGTCCAAAACAAATCATCGTAAAGTTTCATTCCATTTGGACTCCGTCTGAAAATGGGCCAAAAACACGGAAAAAACAGAAAGTGGCACTTGGCACTAAGTTAATAGGTTAGTCCCAAAAAAGATATAAAATAGCATATTCATGCATATAAAACATCCAAAGTTGACAAGATAATAGCATGGAACCATCAAAAATTATAGATACGTTGGAGACGTATCAGTGCTCCTATCAAAGAGCACCGGAACAAAGCATTAACAATCAATGGATACATGGAATCCTCAAAATATAGTCTACCCCCCTTCGTGTCCCAAGCTGTCACCATTGGGATCGCCGGTTCCGGACTATAATAGGTGCACACTACTCATAGATAGGATCAAGAACACAATTATATTCATGAAAACATAAGGTATTCAGATCTGAAATCATGGCACTCAGGCCCAACGTGACAAGCATTAAGAGTAACAAGTAGCAGCAAAGATGATAAACACCATAGTAGATGATAAGCAACATGCCCCCAACAATCCGACGAACTATTACATGATCTAACTCATCCAATCCCTACCATCCCCTTCACCTACAGCAAGGAATTACTCACACATGATGGGGGAAGCCATGGAAGGGTGATGGAGTGACGATGGTGATGACGATGGCGATGATTTCCCCTCTCCGGAGGCCAAGACAGCCTCCAGATTAGCTCTCCCGGAGAAGAACCGAGGGTGGCAGGGGCTCCGTGTCGAGAACTTGCAAAAACTACTTTTGTTCTGAGATTTCCCCGTCACGGGTTAAAATAGGAGCCAAAGTAGGGCACCAGAGGGGGTGGACCCCACCTAGGCGGCCTCCCGGCGCGGCCAGGGGGCAGGCCGCGCCCACAGGTCGCCTAGAGCCCTGGTGGCCCCCTCTGGCCCATCTTCTGGCCCAAGGTTCCTCCCGGTGCGTGGATTTTCTCTATTTTTTATGGGAATTTTCCGGGACGTCTAAATATCCATTTTCGTGCACACAAGAAAAACATACACGCAGCTCTGCTGAAAATAGCGTCAGTCCGAGTTAGTTTCATTCAAATCATGCAAGAATGAGGCCAAAACAATATCAAAAGTGTTTGGAAAAGTCGGTACATTTGAAACGTATCAACATGCAACAGGAAAGAGATAGGAAAGCTTAAGCGGAGGAGGCACTGTCTTCATCATGGCTCTCAGAGGCTTCGGTGCCAAGTCTGTCGCTCTCCTTGGAGGGTGCCGCCCGAACGAACTGCACGACTAGGTAATCCAGATGCTCGCGCACCTCATCTCTAAGGGGGCTTCGGAGCTCCGCGGGCACCGGATCCATCACGCGGGAGAGGTCGAACGCGGGGTCGTGGCAGCGCACATTGGAGAAGACACGCGTCAGGGCGTTATCGAGAAGATCGCGTGCGCTGGCACCGCGCCATCCTTGGCCACGTGCACGACATTGACGGCTTCACCAAATTGGGCCTAATGCAAACTAAATTCCTCCTTAACCTCCCCTCACTCCGAAGGGCGGCCTAGAGTGTGGCTTGGGCACCCTGCAGCTGGGCCTTGAGCGTGCTCACCTCCTCCTAGAGCGCATCGCACCTAAGCTGGAGACGAGCCTCCTGTCGGGCGAGCTCGTCGCGATGCTACTTTAGGGCGGCCTCCCACTCTCGAGCCGCCCCCACATCCGCTTCGGCAAGGGCTTCCCTATGTGCCGCCGTGAGGGCGGCCTCATCGGCAAGAACGCTCCCTTCCAGAGACTCGAGATGTCCGCGGTCCAACACGTGATTGAAGGCGGTCCGGGTGGCCTCCCGCCCGCGGAGTGCCATGTCCGCCTCCCGCTCGATGAAGGTTGCCTCCCTACGGGCCAGATCCGCCACCTACCTGGCTCTTCGGGAGGTGAATGCGGCGGCATGGTCCGCGCCCCCTAGGGCTCCGTAGTTGGCTCTGAGGGGGCCACGGATCCTCCGGGCCTCGTCACGCCAAGTGCGGAGGCAAATGCCTCACCAGCAGGCGACGCACGAGAGGGCGCCCCCGGCGAGGCATCCCTGTGCCTCTTCGGCATGGGTGCCCCAAAGAGTTTGGTTATCAGACTCGTCGGGCCAAACAAGATATGCAAGAAAAAAACAATGGCGAAAGCGCACTCACTCATCGTTGGCAGTCCAGCGCGAGTGCGTCAAAAGCGGCCTCGAGGGATGGCCCCCGTCACCCCAGGGGAATGATGGCGGCGCCGAAGAACCCTCCCACGCTTCAGTGCTCGTGGCACTCCTCCGGGCCGCCATGGAAAGGAGAAGGGGCGGAAGGTAGTGTTACCGCGAGGATGGAGGAGAAGCGCGGGAAGGAAGCAAATGTGAGAAGCTCTGCGATGGAAGCTCCGCCCCATGGGTGTGGCTGCTTTATAGGCGCAACCGTAGTCCTCGAGGCATCATGGGGAGTGAAGGCGACGTACGTTCCATCGAGCGCCACGTGTCGTACCCGGCCCATGGATGGTTAAGTCTCGCGTGGCCTCGTTCCCCCCTCCCCCGTGGCAGGTCATACCGCATGTAACGCGGGCCCGAAGGGAGGGGAGGCGCAAGAAGGCGGCGTTAATTAAGGAAGAAAATGATGGCCGACACTACACGAAGGCTTTACGTAAACTCTCTCGGGGCGGCCACCAAGGCGTTGCACGAAGAGGAAAAGTCCCACGATTTGTTGGGCGCCAAGCGTCGAGCCTGGCCCGCAAGCGGTTGGGGCCCGCGTCACTTCCCCTACCATCGGGCGAAGTCATGCACAATGTGGGCCGAGGGGCTACTGTCAGGCCCTTGAGACCAGGGGTACTGGGGCCCGTCGTCTTGTGTCCCCACACGCAACACCTTATGCAGGCCTGATTCGGCCCGGCGGCAGGCCCAGCAAGCAAGACCCTCGCGGGGAAGGCGCCAGGGAATTGACACAAAGGACCTGAAAGTGCGTTATATGGACTAGAGGGGGGTGAATAGGAGATTTTTAGAATTTCATCACTGAGGAAATTCCTTTTGAGGAAGTTCCTCACTGATGACTAACTTACAGCGAAACAGTAAAGGATCAGAAGTGCAAAGTTTCACAACAGCAGTTTTTCAGAGTGAAGAATGTGAAAACAGATTGCACAGTGAGCACGCACGCAGAATACAGATGAGGATTAACTGACGTGAAGAATTTGGGGTTGAGGAAACTCAGAGAAAGTCTTCAGCAAATTCTTCAAACAGTTGGAGTGAAAGTCATCAACACATAATACGAGGAAAGTAAGGAGTTGAGGAATTAGAACCCGTTTCTCACTGAAGACAATCGTTGATGACCCAGTTCCAACTGTTGTGATAGTCGTACATCTGGTTTGGAGCGGCTTGGTATTGAAACCAAAGGACACACAGTCCCGGGACACACAGTCCCGGGACACACAGTCCCTACCGTATTCTCCTTGAGCTAAGGACACACAGTCCTCGCCCAACACTCGTGGTAAGTCTTCAGGGCAGACTTCCAAACCCTCACAAACTCGGTCACCCGGCGATCCACAATTGACTGCTGGAAAGCTCTAGACCATGATGCCTAACTGTCTGGAGGATGCACACTCCTCAAAGGTAAAAGGCTTCAGTCTCACACAGGAACAACTTCTTCAGTGATGCTCAATCACTAGGTTTGGTTTGTGGTTTTAGTGTATGGTGTATTTCGTCACTGATGAATTACTCTCGAAGGCTCTGAGGAATTGGGTTGCTCTTATGACAAGTGTCAGTTTCTAACGGAGCAGCCAACCAGCTAGTGGTTGTGGGGGGTGGCTATTTATAGCCTCGGAGCATCCCGACATGATTTGACACTAATGCCCTTAAATAATATGACCGTTAGAATGGATAAGACCAATGACTTGGCATGGCTATCGAAACGGTCGGGACCCTCAACTGTGAGAGTCCTCATGTCACTCGTATTCCTCACTTGAGGCTTTTGGTAGGGTTTAGGCTTGGGTTGAGCATCATGAGGAAATTCATTCCATAGTGTAATTTCGACCCCCTTTAACAGTATGGTGTTCCTATTACTCAAATGCGAAGAAAATAAAACAGAAAGTGTAAGTCTTCATGCTTCAAATTCTTCAAAGTGATTTTCTTCAGGACATACCGGACTTCTCAATATCAGTATTCTTCATGTGGAATATCAACTTCATCGCAGATTCCTCGCGATTCATTTCTTCAGCTTGAGACCAATTTCTTCAACTGAAGACATATAATTTTAGGGGTCGATATTCTTCAAATATCTCAAACTCCTCAGTGACTTATAGATCCTGTGTATACTCACAAACACATTAGATACTTAACCTATAAGTCTTCAAACCACCAAAATCACTAAGGGGCACTAGATGCACTTACAATCTCCCCCTTTTTGGTGGTTGATGACAATTAGGTTAAGTCTTCAACAGGGATCAAAAATATGAAGTATAAATACTCATTTGAGGAATTTGAAATCAAGATTCAGAGAGACTCCCCCTGAAGATGTGCATATCTTGAAGATTTTGCTTTTCACAGCAAATGCACATTGATGATTTATATCATGGAGATCTCCCCCTGAGTCTTGTAAATCATGCATACATGTAACATATCATATGAAGAAAATGAAAATGCATGATGACAAATGGTATCTGACGAATTCCAGCATGCGTGCATTAAAACTTGAGGAATAAGTATGCGAAGAAAAACGTTCAAAAGCGTCAGAGTACCATCGGGCTTAAGTTACAACTCATTACATAAAAACTTCAGAAGAGCCAAGAGTTTGTAACTTAAATATAGTTCATAAGCCCCAAACATATCCCGCTTGAAGACTAACTCTCAAGTTTCTCCCCCTTTGTCATCAAGTGACAAAAAGGGACAAACTGAGGACTAACGTCCGTGAAGATTTCACTTCGTGGCAGTTGAGGAAGAGCCGTGATGCTTCTTGGGAGTAGTCTTCTTCCTTGGACCGGTAGCAGTATCGAGCTGTTCTTCATCAGTTTCAGTAGTGCGGAATGAAGAAAATGAGCTGTCTTCAAGGTCTGGCACTGGGATAGGCCTGAACTTCTTCTTGGGAGGCCACGACCATTCAAAGTCTCGCTCAAAGTCCATTTCTTCAAGCTCAGTCTGAGTCTTCAGATGTGCAAGTGTAGCCCAGATGCGATCAAAAACCTCATGCAGATAGTGATGGTTGAGCTTCACAGAGTTCTGTGTTTCAGTGAGGGTTTTCACAATGGCGCCAAACTGGCGTTTGACCCACTTGTGATTGCGATCCACCTTCTCGTGAAGACTGAGGAGGAGCTCTCTTGTATTCATCACGCGAGGAGGAACGGGGCTTGCCGGACGAGTCTCAGTATCATCCCATGAGGAATAAGCTTCTGGCTCTCTGAACTGACCATCAAGGGGCCTACTGCCTTCTTCAATCATAGATTTGCCTTTTCCTTCAATGGACTCGAAAGTCTTCTTGTTGACCCGGATAGGAGGCATATAACCAACATGGTTTTGGAAATCAGCGTGGAAAAGTTGATGCCTGTCCTTGTCCTGATGAATCTCATGATCCATGGGGCATATATCTTGTGATCAAAAGGACACATAGCATTGTCGGCCAAAGTCCTCAAGAAGAAATCATGGATGTTGATAGGAATACCATGGATAATGTTGAAGAGGATATTCTTCATGAGGCCTACAACATCTTCTTCATCATCATGGCCTTTGATCGGTGCGAGCACACTGCAGAGGATTCTGTAAATAGACCTGGGTGTGTACTTGAGCTCGTGGACGAGGAAGGTTGTTCTCGGAGATTTTCATTCAGCCAAAGGTGTCATGAGGACTTCCACCATCCCATTGGGCAGCTCACGCTCACCATAAAGCTTCACAGCCTCTTCTGAGGGAATTGGTACAGGCAGTTCTCTGAGGAGTTCAGTAGCAGGAGCCTTGTAGTGAGTGTTTTGTGACATCCAATCAAACACCCAGGTGTTGATGTCTTCAGGGTTGCCAAATATGTGAAGAGTGGCATAGAACTAAAGAATTAGCTCGATGTTCCAGTCAGAGATGTCGGAGCACATTGGGAGTAAACCGGCATCATGGAGTACACTCAGGACTGGCTCCAGGCAAGGTATTGCTTCAAGTTCAACATGAGGAATATGCCTGTGCTGGAATATCTTGTTTCGTCCACATAGCACAGAGGCATAGTAGTTCATCTGAGTCTAGTCCAAAACTTCATATGCCTCATTTGAGGCTTGTCATATGGGTTCTCTCTAATGAAGTACATGCGTTCTTCAAAGAAGTTTTCCTTTTGAAACTTAGGACGCTTGGAGAATGGCTGACGCTGAACTGGCTTAAGATTTTGCTGAGGAATTGGAGGGGAGACAACAATGGTAGTCGCTGGGTTGAGCACGATGAATGCATTGTCTTGGTCAGGTGCGTTCTCCTCAGCATTTTCCTCAGGGTGAGGAAATTCAGCTGCTGGTTCTTCAGGCTGAGGGGCTTGCTCTGGCTGTGCATCAGCCTGAGGAATAGCTTCTTCTTGCTCAGTTTGAGGAGTTGGGTCAGCATGTTCCTCATCTTGTGGATTCTGCTCAGAGCGTTGAATTTCATCAGCTTGAGGATTTTTAGTTTGTTCTTCCTCAGCTGGCTTGGTGGCAGATGCAGTTTTATCAGCTGGTGCAGCTGATGCTCAGAGCGTTGAAGGTTGAGGACTTTCGTTTATCTGAATCTCCTCATCAGTGTGTTCCTTAGAGGCGGCATCCTTCATTTCCTCATCTGCCTTTTTTGCTGGATCATCAATGATGACCATTTCATAGGAAGGAGCGACATTCATGGGCACAGGGTCCAGAGGAGCAGTTTCTTCAAGTGCTTTGAGGCGCTTGGTCTCTGTTTCTTCTTCTGCACATGAGGCCTTTCTCTTTTTGGCTTCCTTCTCAGCAGCCCTGGTTTTCTTCACGTCTGATGCAGACGGAGTCATCTTCTTCACCGTTGAAGCTTTTGGTCAAGGGGTTTTCTTGACAGATTCTTCAGCTGGTATTGAGGAACCAGCTAGAACAGAGTCATCAGCTTGCTTTGGCGAAGCAACTGGGTCAGGGGCAGTCTCATCAGCTGCAGCAAATTCATCAGCAGGAGTTACCATGATGATTTCTTCAATAGCCGGTTCATCCACACGGCGTTCTTGGTGTACTTCCTCAGCTTGAGGAGTTTCCTCATCATGAGGAGATTCATCTGTTGGCTCCTCAATCAGGGCTGAGAAGTTGGTGCTAGGGGTGCGGCCTTCTTATTGTATTCATCAATAGCACTAGTGGCTAGCTTGATGAAATTGCTCTTGAGACTTTTGCGATCTGCCAGCTTGGAGTACTTGTCAGTCAATTTCTTTAGCTCTACCTGTGTTGACACCAGTGCATCAGGAGTTAATTTGAGGAGATTCTGCTTGAGGAATTTCTCCTTTTTAATCTTTGCAACTTTGGCCTGCCTGGCCTGCTGTTCTTTCCACTTGGCTTCACTGATGAAAGTGGTCACCATGTGACTGATGCCAGGGGGAAGCTTCAAATCATCAAGTGGGGTGTTTGGGTCCTCATACGAGATGTTGATGTAGTCAAGGAGGACCTTGGGGTCCATTGCCAGAGGAATGGCACTTCCTGATGCCTGAGCAACTCTTTCCTGCTTGTTTCTGATGATGGCTTGTAGGATTTCATCATCATATTCATCACTGCCCTCTGATGCAGACGGGACGGTGATGATTTTGCTGGGACTTGGCAGAGTTGCACGTTCAGTAGTTACCAGAGTCTTCGCAGGAGGTGTTGAAGACTTTGTCTCTGAGCTGGTTGCAGCTGGGAGTGAGGAGCTGGAGCTGGCGGTCATAGGCTTCATGACTTGCTTCTATACTGGTTTCTCTTGAGGCTTTGGTTGTGGTGCTGAGGATTTTGGAGCTGAGGAGACTGGTACTGAGGGCTTTGGCGCTGATGGTTTTGGTGTTGAAGGTTTTGGAGCTGAGGGTTTGGTGACTGAGGCCTGAGCAGACTTCTCTTGAGGCTTTGGAGCCCTTGGCTTTGACGGCACAGACTGCATTTGAGGAATTTCTGAGCCAGAGGTTTCTGCGGCACAGGAAGTAGCAGCAGCTGAGGATTCATTGAATTTCCTCACTGCAGTTTCTGCCTGCTTCTTGAGCTTAGCCAGATGCTTTTCCTTCTCATCTAGATAGTTATCAATGGTCATGAGGCTTGAGGGATGTGCTACTTGATGATCCTCAAGTGGGGCCTGTCTGCCAGGAGGCTTCAGAGCGAATTTCTTCGCATACTTGGGAGTCACAAACATGTATTCCTTCCATTCCTTCGCTCATCGGCGTTCTATCTTCTGCAACCGTCTTTCTCTTTGCCATTGTCTCATTTTCATCAGGCGTGCAATAGTCCAAGTAGATATCCTCAGGGATATCCACAACTGTGTTTTGCTCAAGTTTCTTTCCTCCCTTCTGTTTTCTGTCATCCTCCATTTTCTTCAGCTGAGGATTTTGCTGATGAGATTGAACTCTTGAGGATTCTAATGAGACTTGAAGATTTTCTTCCAGAACCGCTGCAAATGAGTTAATGTGATGAGAACCGAGAGATTCATCAGCTGACATGCGTGTACCTATGAACAGAGTATAGTTGCGAGGAATTTGGAGAGGTCATATGCGTTCTCAGATTTGAAGAAAATGAAAAAGTTTGACAGTTTGAGGAATATAACCAGTGGTTGAGGAATTTGCCTAAGCATACTGTTCTTGGGTTCCAGAGTTGTATAGATCAGAAAATTCGCACAATTGAGGAATCTCGTGAAAATCTTAGATGCTTAGCATAGTTCACCAATGATGTGGTGATAGGCAGTGTTTGAGGAATCAAGTGCTTATCGTTTCTTGAGGAAAAACAGATTTCACATAGAAGATGTAAAATTTTAGATCTAACTTGCTGTAAAAATGGGATTTATTTACCCTGGAAGGTGCGCACGAAGAACACAGAAAGATGTGTGTGGAGAAGCTCTTCGGTCGCGTGTCCAATGCACCCTAACCCGGCGACAGAGGACGTCTACAGCGGCGGCGGACGAAGATGGTCCGACTCCGGCGTGGTTCCGGCGACGGAGAAGTCGAGGCAGTGAAGCTCTTCCTCACCGGCGACGAGACTACCAGCGATGGCGCTAGGGTTCGGTGGTGTATGTTGTGGCAGGAGAGAGATGGAGCGAAGAAGAGTATGCAGAGGGGGATAAGGACATATTTATAGCCAAAAGTTACTGTTGGCGCGAAAATTTCGGACCAAACCGCCCCTACCTCTACGTCTCCGCAGGACACGTGTAGCTCCCGAACAGTGCGGTGGAGATAGTGGAGATCGTGGTTATCCGATCGCGGGGAGTGGGGTTCAGTTACTGTGTATTAAAGAAACAATTTTTGAAGATTTGAGGATTTTCGTTACAAAATCATCAGCTGACAAGGACGAAGTGAGGATTTTGAACAAAGTTTCAAGTAGAACGCATACGAAGAATTGAATAGAGTGGATGAGTATAGCATAGAGGGAATGTAGGGTCCGATCACATTCACTTAGCAGAAATATCAACTTGAAGAAATAGCAATAAGTGAATGCTGTTGAGGACTTGAAATCACAGTCTATTAGTCAAATGAAAGTCATCAAGTGTTTTTAAAGATTTTGCGATAAATCATCACAATGAAGAAGAGCTGTTTTGAAGAAAAACACATTTTGAGGAAATAGAACATTTGAAGAAAATCAACTTGAGGAATTTCACATTGGGCGGTGGCGTGACCCACCATATAAGAATGTTGATTACAGACAACGTGTACAATTGTCGTCGGGCCCTGAGAATCAATTTCTTCGTTGATTTCTTCATATTCAGAGTGACATTCTTCATTAGTTGAAGAAAATCGATTCATCATGTGTTGCACATCTAAGTCATCAATTTTGCATAAGTGTTAGGATGTGTGCATGTTTTTACAAAACATTTGAAGATTCTAAGATATTTAGCTCACACCACAACTTGCAAAACCTTTTCTCATCCAAGGGCTTAGTGAAGATATCTGCCAGTTGATCATCAGTCTTCACATGGTCGATGAGGATATTGCCCTTGAGGACATGGTCCCGAAGAAAATGATGACGAATCTGGATGTGCTTGGTCTTTGAGTGATGTACTGGGTTGTATGCAATCTTGATAGCACTCTCATTGTCACAGTAGAGAGGCACATTCTTCATGTTGATGCCGTAGTCCTTGAGGGTTTGCTTCATCCATAGTAATTGAGCACAGCAAGAACTAGCAGCAATGTACTCAGCTTCGGTAGTGGAGAGTGATACGCAGTTCTGCTTCTTTGAGGACCAGCAAACTAGTGATCTTCCGAGGAAATGGCATGTGCCAGACGTTGACTTGTGATCCACACGGTCACCAGCATAGTCAGAATCAGAATACCCTACCAGATGAAGATTTGAGCCCTTGGGATACCATAATCCTAGTGTTGGTGTGTGAGCTAAGTATCGAAGAATATGTTTCACAGCCTTATGGTGTGATTCCTTCGGTTTTGCTTGAAAACGTGCACACATGCAAACACTAAGCATTATATCTGGCCTAGATGCACATAGATACAATGAAGAGCCAATCATAGAACGATATACCTGCTGATCGAAATCTTTACCATTTTCATCAGTGCCGAGGTGGCCGTTGGTAGGCATTGGAGTCTTGGCACCTTTGCATTCATGCATGTCGAATTTCCTCAGAACATCCTTGAGGTATTTCTCCTGTGATATGAAGATTCCATTGCTTTGTTGACGAATTTGAAGACCTAAGAAGAATTTCAGCTCCCCCATCATGGACATCTGATATTCTTCACTCATCATGTAAGCAAATTCATCACTGTATCGTTTGTCAGTACAGCCAAATATGATATCATCGACATATATTTGACACACAAATAGCTCATTATCATAGGATTTAGTGAAAAGAGTTGGATCGAGTGAACCAGGTTTGAAGCCTTTCTTCATGAGGAATTCCTTCAATGTATCATACCATGCCCAAGGGGCTTGCTTGAGACCATAAAGAGCCTTTTTGAGTCTGAAGACTTTGTCTGGATTCTTTGGATCCTCAAAACCTGGGGGCTGAGCAACATATACTTCTTCCTCAAGCTTACCATTGAGGAATGCACTTTTCACATCCATTTGATATAAGATGATGTTATGATGATTAGCATAAGCAAGTAGTATTCGAATAGCTTCAATTCTAGCAACAGGTGCAAAAGTTTCATCGAAATCTATTCCTTCAACCTGGGTGTAGCCTTGGCCTACAAGTCGTGCCTTATTCCTCACCACTTGACCGTTCTCATCTTGCTTGTTTCGGAAAATCCACTTGGTGCCGATGATGTTGTGCTTGCGAGGATCTGGTCGTTTGACGAGCTCCCATACGTCATTCAGCTTGAATTGAAGAAGTTCGTCTTGCATAGCTTGGATCCACTCTGGTTCCAGAAAAGCCTTAGCAACTTTTGAGGGTTCTGTGATGGATACAAAGGAGAAATGCCCACAAAAGTTAACTAAGTGTGAAGATTTTGAGCGAGTGAGAGGACCTGGCGCGTTGATGTCATTGAGGATTTTGTCAAGTTCTACTTCATTTGCAATCCTCGGATGAGCTGGTTGAGGATTTTGTCTGGGTTGAGGAAGTGGTGCTGGTGCAATTTCCTCAGGAGCATCTTCTTGATTTTCATCAGTGATGGGGATCGTTTCTTCACCAATTTCCTCAGTGGGGACAATGTCTTCAGTAGGTTTGAGCTTTATTGCTTCCTCAGGAGACAGTTTATCTGGATCAGAAGGCAATTGCTCTCTTTGCGAGCCATTAGTTTCATCGAACCGCACATCTACAGTCTCAACAACTTTGTTGTGATAGTTGTTGAAGACTTTGTAAGTGTGCGAGTCCTTTCCATAACCGAGCATAAAACCTTCATGTGCCTTAGGTGCAAATTTTGAGCTATGGTGAGGATCTCTAATCCAGCATTTTGCACCGAAGACTTTGAAATAACTTACATTGGGTTTCTTGTCAGTGAGGAGTTCATATGAGGTTTTCTTGAGGAATTTTTGAAGATATACCCTGTTGATGATATGGCATGCAGTGTTGATTGCTTCAGGCCAAAAGCGACGAGGAGTCTGATATTCTTCAAGCATAGTTCTTTCCATTTCAACCAGAGTCCTGTTCTTCCTTTCGACGACACCATTCTGCTGAGGAGTATAAGGAGCAGATAATTCATGAGTAATACCAAGTTCATCAAGATAATCATCAAGACCAGTGTTTTTGAACTCGGTTCCATTATCACTCCTGATATGTTTGATCTTGATGCCAAAGTTCGTCAAGGCCCCTCAAGAAAATCGTTTGAAGATTTCCTGCACTTCAGTTTTATACACTATGATATGCACCCAAGTATATCTGGAATAATCATCAACTATGACGAAGCCATATAAAGATGTTGCATTGGTTAGTGTGGCATAGTGAGTAGGTCCAAATAGATCCATATGAAGCAATTCGAATGGACGTGTAGTGGTCATGATAGTCTTCAAGGGATGCTTGGATCTGGTCATTTTCCCAGATTCACAAGCACCGCAGAGATGATCCTTGAGGAATTTGACTGATTCGATGCCGATGACATGCTTCTTCTTCGCGAGCGTGTGCAAATTCCTCATGCCTGCATGACCTAGTCTTCGGTGCCACAACCATCCTTCTGAGGTTTTTGCTAGCAAGCAAGTGGCTGGTTGAGGACCTGTAGAGAAATCAATAATGTACAAATCCCCTCTTCTTACACCTTCAAAGACTTTGGATCTGTCAGATTCCATAATGACTACACATCTATATCTACCAAAGATAACAATCATGTCAAGGTCACAAAGCATCGAGACTGACATGAGGTTAAAACCAAGGGATTCAACAAGCATCACTTTGTCCATATGTCTATCCTTGGAAATAGCCACTTTGCCAAGTCCCAATACCTTGCTTTTACCTTTGTTAGCATATGTGATTTTCTTCAGAGGTGATGGAGTTAGTGGCATATTCATCAGTAAGCTTTTATCACCAGTCATGTGATGTGTGCAGCCACTATCAAGAACCCACTCAGTATTCTTGGGTTTGTCATCCTGCAGATGAATTAGTACAGCTTACCATCTCATATGCTTCAGATTTGAAGAATATGATACTAATTTCATCAGATCAGTAATTTCATCATAACATAAATGTAAGGACGTGTGAAATATTTCTATTTCATCAATCATTAGCTTGCGTCCTATCAAGCATTTCCTCAGGTCTCCAGCAAATTCTTCAGATGATGATTTTCATCTGGAGACCTGACCTGCAGAAGTGATTAGTTCGATTTCCTCACCACTCACATCTGAAGGGGTGGCAAAGCATTCATCATCCTGCGAGCACCATATGAGAAAGGTGGCATTGAAGCCAATGCACTTCTCTTAACAGTAGAGGGATTAAAGTACTCATATGAATATGAAGAGAACTGGTTTAAGGATTTATGAACATAATGATTTGAGGAGTAACGCTCATATTCATATTCCTTGTAGTTTCCCTGCATGTTAGACGCATTAGCACGGGTACGAGCATAGTTTTGACCAGTTGAGGATTTTGATCCTCTTGAAGACTTTGGTCCTCCTGAGGAATTTGATCTGGGGTTCTGATTCTTTAGTGGTGGTGTCATAAGAACATTCACCTGAAGATTTTCGAGACAGCTTTTGGGAACCCAGATTTTCCTCAAGGGAGGGCCATTCCTGCAATTAGTTCCAACATATCGAGCAAATACTTCACCAGATTGATTTTTGAACAGTTTATAGTTGGAGTCAAATGACTCATCCAAGGAATAGGATAATTCACATGAAAAACGAGTTAGATTAGATGGATCAAAAGGAGGCCCAGTAGCAGCAACCCAAGAGGTTTTGGGATACTTCTCAGGTTTCCAATAAGATCCATCAGCATTTAATTTCCTCTCAAAGGCAATTCCTTCTTTCCCCGGGTTCCTGTTCAAGATCTGCTTTTTGAGCACATCACAAAGGGTTTGATGTCCTTTGAGGCTTTTGTATATGCCTGTCACGTACAATTCCTTCAACCCTGCATTTTCATCAGTAACATTTGTGTTTTCCTCAAGTGAGGAAATAGACACAACATGTGCAGTTGAAGAATTTGTAGCAATAGCAGCATTTGATGATTCTGGTGAGGAATTAGCAGTTTCGCGTTCAATGCATTTAAGACATGGAGGAATAATTCAACTTGACCAGCGCTGATCTGTTGAGCTAGTAATGAATCATTTTCCATACGAAGATCATCATGAGACATCCTCAGCTTCTCAAGATCAAGCTTCCTTTGAAGAAATTCATAGGAAAGCTTCTCATGATCAGTAAGGAGTGTATCATAACGATCCTGAAGATTATCAAATCTAGACTGAAGACTTTTCACATCTTCAGTGAGGATTTGGGTAAGGTTCATTTCATCATTCAACAGATCATCACTTTTATCTAGAAGTTTCTGAAGCTTTTTCCAGGGCAGTTTGTTGTTTAGTGGCAATGATACCAAGTTTACTGTAACTGGGTTTCTTATAATCATCAGGTTCACAGTCACTTGAATCAGAGGAGGAGGCATTATTTGGTACCTTTGAACCTTTTGCCATGAAGCAAAAGGTTGGAGCAAAGTCATCAGCATAGTCATTAGTGCGGATGGTGCTATCATTTTCTTCAAGGTTGAAGATTGACTTGCTGACGAAAGTGGTTGCGAGTGCAAGACTAGCCTGTCCGGATTCTGAGTCTTTATCAAAACCCTGTTCTTCATCACATTCCTTTGATTCTGCCTCGAAGTCCATTTCCTTGCCAATAAGTGCCCGAGCCTTTCTGAAACTAGTCTTCTTGTGCGATGAGGGCTTTGAAGATGAGGATTTTGAAGATTTCTTCTTCTTCTTCGAGTCATCAGAACTGTCATCCTTGTATTTCTTCTTCTTTGATTCCTTTTCCCAACGGGGACAATCAGCAATGTAATGACCTGATTTCTTGCACTTGTGACAGGTTCGTTTCTTGTAGTCCTCAAATGAAGATTCGGATTTCCTCATGTCTCTTCTTGAAGATTTACCGAACTGGCCACGTCGTGTAAATATCTAGAATTTCCTCACGAGCATTGCAAGCTCCTGTCCAAATTCTTCAGGGTCACAAATGCTGTCATCTGTGTCTTCGTCTTCAGATGAGGAAATTGCTCTAGCCTTCAGTGCACGTGGTCTGGAATAGCTTGGTCCATATAGATCTCTCTTTTCTTCTAGCTGGAATTCATGAGTATTTAGCCTTTCTAGTATATCAGCTGGATCAAGCATCTTGTAATCTGGTCTTTCTTGAATCATCAGAACTAAAGTATCAAATGAAGAATCCAAAGATCTCAGCAGTTTCTTCACAACTTCGTGATCAGTGATGTCTCGAGCTCCCAGTGCTTGCAGTTCATTTGATATGTCAGTGAGGCGATCAAAGGTGTCTTGGCAGCTTTTATTGTCATGTCTCTTGAAGCGATTGAAGAGATTGCGAAGAATATCAACACGAGAGTCACGCTGGGTTGATACTCCTTCATTTACCTTGCACAGTCTCTCCCAGATCAGTGTTGCAGAGCCCAAAGCACTTACTCTTCCAAATTGGCCTGGGCTCAGATGGCCACAGATGATGTTCTTCGCTTGAGAATCGAGTTGCTTAAATTTCTTCACATCAGCTGCAGTGACACTGGCAGAGATGATGGGGACGCCATGTTCCACAATATACCAGAGGTCATTATCAATAGCTTGTAGATGCATTTGCATTTTGTTCTTCCAGAAGGGAAAGTTCTTTCCATCGTAGGTAGGACATGCTGCAGTCACCTTAAACATGCCTGCAGTCGACATAACTAAAACTCCAGGTGGTTAAACCAAAATCACATAGAACAAGGGAGTACCTTGCTCTGATACCAATTGAAAGTGCGTTATATCGACTAGAGGGGGGTGAATAGGAGATTTTTAGAATTTCATCACTAAGGAAATTCCTTTAGAGGAAATTCCTCACTGATGACTAACTTACAACAGAAACAGTAAAGGATCAGAAGTGCAAAGTTTCACAACAGCAGTTTTTCAGAGTGAAGAACGTGAAAACAGATTGCATAGTGAGCAGGCATGCAGAATACAGATGAGGATTAACTAACGTGAAGAATTTGGGGTTGAGGAAATTCAGAGAAAGTCTTCAGCAAATTCTTCAAACAGTTGCAGTGAAAGTTATCAACACATAATACGAGGAAAGTAAGGAGTTGAGGAATTGGAACCCGATTCTCAGTGAAGAGAATCGTTGATGACCCAGTTCCAACTGCTGTGACAGTCGTACATCTGGTTTGGAGCGGCTTGGTATTGAAACCAAAGGACACACAGTCCCGGGACACACAGTCCCTACCGTATTCTCCTTGAGCTAAGGACACACAGTCCTCGCCCAACACTCGTGGTAAGTCTTCAGGGCAGACTTCCAAACCCTTACAAACTTGGTCACCCGGCGATCCACAATTGACTGCTGGAAAGCTCTAGACCATGACGCCTAACAGTCTGGAGGATGCACAGTCCTCAAAGGTAAAAGGCTTCAGTCCCACACAGGAACAACTTCTTCAGTGATGCTCAATCACTAGGTTTGGTTTGTGGTTTCGGTGTATGGTGTATTTCCTCACTAATGAATTACTCTCGAAGGCTCTGAGGAATTGGGTTGCTCTTATGACAAGTGTCAGTTTCTAACGGAGCAGCCAACCAGGTAGTGGTTGTGGGGGGTGGCTATTTATAGCCTGGGAGCATCCCGGCATGATTTGACACTAATGCCCTTAAATAATATGACCGTTGGAATGGATAAGACCAATGACTTGGCGTGGCTATCGAAACGGTCGGGACCCTCAACTGTGAGAGTCCTCATGTCACTCGTATTCCTCACTTGAGGCTTTTGGTAGGATTTAGGCTTGGGTTGAGCATCATGAGGAAATTCATTCCATAGTGTAACTTCGACCCTCTTTAACAGTACGGTGTTCCTATTACTCAAATGCGAAGAAAATAAAACACAAAGTGTAAGTCTTCATGCTTCAAATTCTTCAAAGTGATTTTCTTCAGGACACACCGGACTTCTCAATATCAGTATTCTTCATGAGGAATATCAACTTCATCGCAGATTCCTCGCGATTCATTTCTTCAGCTTCAGACCAATTTCTTCAACTAAAGACATATATTTTTAGGGGTCGATATTCTTCAAATATCTCAAACTCCTCAATGACTTATAGATCCTGTGTATACTCACAAACACATTATATACTTAACCTATAAGTCTTCAAACCACCAAAATCACTAAGGGGCACTAGATGCACTTACAGGACCGCATGGAGCAGCACGGTGCCAAGGCACGTCCCGAGGCAGCCCCTAAGGCCCTCGCGGGGCGGACTAGTCACGGGCAACCAGGTGGGGTCTCACGGCTCTGCCCACTCACATGGGCAATGCAAGCCGTGCAGGCCGCACGGGGGGGGGGGGGGGGGGGCAGCAGGCACGGACAGAGAGGCTTTCCTCTTTGGTGCCATGGGAACAAAGCCAGCCCACGGGTTCCCAAAGCAACCCCCAAAGGTTTCCTACTTAGTACAAGAGGACCAAGGCTGGGGGCTCGGCAGGATGGAGGTCACCCCCAAGCCCACGAGTGCATCACGACGAAGAGCTTTGGCAGGCGAACACCACCGTTGTCAAGATGGACTGTAGTCATGTCCCCTTTCAAAATGGCCGTTGTGGCAACCCTTCCTGCCAAGTGTGTGTTTTGGGGGGAAAGAGGACCAAGTCATGTATAAGAGGGAGGTCCGTCCTCCATAGCAAGGGGGGTCCACCAACTCCATTAGGGCAAGAACCCCCTCCATTTGTACTCGTCTTCCACCTCAAGCAATCCAAACAAGCAGGAGTAGGGTTTTACACCGCAAGGTGGCCTGAACCTGGGTAAACTGCGCGAGTGTTCTTGTTCATCTCCCTTAGCTCGAGCCACCGGAGAGTCATCGTGAGATTAACACGCAGAATAGGGTAGGAGAGCAAGCGCACCCTAGTGTTCGAACCTTTTTGGGTCTGCGGTGCCCCAGTTCCGACAAGGCGTGTTTGGTTGCCCGCACCAATTTTGGGGTGTCTGCATAGACTTCTCAGATGGGCCTCGTTGAGGAAAAACATCCTCAAACCACCATGTGTACATTGATTGGTTGCCCGCATATAGGTTAGCTGCATGAGGAAACTAATTTTAATCTGCTATTTGGTTGGTCGCGTTGCATTAGGCACACATAGGACACGTTGTTTGGTTGTAACCTGCATTAGATCCTCTCACCACTTCTCACTAGTGGTGATCTTAGCACACACGATCTTAAGAGTATCACTCCTAGCAACAAAACAAATTACGGTTCATCCTAGCTACTATCAAATAGGAGTACACATTATTAAGAGCCAATTGGCTGAATTGAAAGTTCATCATCAATCATCTTCCTCTTCCTTTTACCTCTTCAGTTGACATTGTTGTTCCTCTTGCTCTGTTGTTGTTGTTTCTTCCTCCTCTTCTGCTGTTGTTGTTGCTTCCTCTTCCTCTGTTGTTGCTGCTGCTCTTCTTCTTCTTCTTCTTCGCATCTTTGTGTGGCCTCCGTTATCGCACATTGCTTGTGCCCACTCCTTCATTTTGGTCTTCCAGGCTTCGTTTTCAATTGCCTCCACACCACACCATGGCCATCGAGGTCAAGATCGTCAAGCGTCACATCTTCCTCCACAGGCACCAGTTCATCAAAACTCCACTGTAGGATTTGGTTATGTAGAATTCAACATGCAAGAACAAGTTTTACGTGGGAGGGGTAAGGGTGGAATGGCTTCTGATCTAGGATCTTGAACATGTTCTTCACATCTCCAAATGCCCTCTCAATGGTTACTCTAAGGCTGGAGTGTGAGAGATTGAACAACTCATGTGGAGTACTAGGGTAGTTCCTACCAGAGAACTCGTTAAGATGGTATCTGGTCTTCCTGAAGGGTGGAAGAACATCTTGGTGACATGCATAGCCAATATCTCCTAGGTAGAACTTGCCATCAGGGATGTTGATGCCATGAGGACAACTCATGTTGTCTCTGAGTATGTTAGCATCATGTGCTGACCCTTCCCAATCAGCCAACACATATGTGAACTTCATATCAAATTCAACAGGAGCAAGCACATTCTGCCTAGTGTAGTGCTTCCTCCCCCTAAATTTTGCATCTTGTGACCTCGGCACTCTCGCAGTGACATGAGTACCATCTATTACCCAAATGCAATCCTGAAATGGCAATACAAGACT
The DNA here is from genome assembly GCF_904849725.1 of Hordeum vulgare subsp. vulgare. Taxonomy (NCBI): domain Eukaryota; kingdom Viridiplantae; phylum Streptophyta; class Magnoliopsida; order Poales; family Poaceae; genus Hordeum; species Hordeum vulgare. The sequence continues at coordinate 437,294,288 of NC_058522.1, read as the reverse complement.
GTGTTAGTGCTCACCTTGAACAATCCTAGCATAAGAAGCAATAAACTACATACTCCATTGCTCACCTTGAAGTACGGATACCATCTTGGGCTAATGCGGATCTTGTTAGGAGTCCAGTCAGTTGGTGACTTGATCATCTCTCCTCTCAACTCCCCAACAACATACAACACTTGCTTAAAGTACCTTGAGATGGTCTCCATTGATCTCCTGAACGTGTTGTGGACAACCCTGAATCTCTGGTTGTGGCCAACAACATGAAGGAACATGGCCACTTGCTCTTCCACACTAGTGTGGATGCTATCTTCTAGCAGCCCCCTCCTCTTGAAGATCTCGACAAGTGTGAAAAATTGTGCTCATTTCATTCTAAGCATCCACGCAGCATGTGTGTCGTTGCAGTTGTATATGTAGTTCAGATTGACAATCCTCTCCTGCTCCCACATAAGCATTGAAGCATATATGATGACATGTCTCTCACCATGACGAACAACTCTCTTGTGCATGAACATGATCCATACCTAAATCACAAATATGAGCGCTCCTCACTGAACTAGCAGTCGCATCCATGCGCCATAACCTAGTCAGCATCGAGGGTGCATTGAGCAATGGAGAAATCGATCCTACATCTTGCCTAGCGGCCTAACAACGGAACCTAACATTGGGGTGAGGGGGTCTTGCTTACTAGCATCGGAGACGAGGACGACGAAGGGGGGCATGGACGAGTCAAGGACGAGCAGACAGTGGCCAAATGGAAGAGCGACAATAGCTTCTACAGTCGGATCTGCCGCCGCCGCTTGCACAAATCTGAGTTATCGCCGCAGGTGGTGGTGAGGCTAGACGAAGAGGTTGTCCTAGAGGTAGGAGTGACCGAGTAAATGGGTCGGGGTGAGCCTAGATTTGGCGCCATGTCGGCGCGCCGGATTTCCTTCTCCTCCCACCCCCACTCGCTTTTGCCCTCCCCTCCCCTCCCCCCTCCCGCATGCGTGCTTGCGCCACCCTTAGCGTGGCTCGCTATAAATGTCGACAGTTTATAGTGAACCACGCTGAGTGCTCCTTTATGCTTCGTGCGAATGCAAGCCAGTCCACTGCATTTTCAATCAAACATACATTACTTGACCCAACTCGGTCTGGTTGGGCCGGATGCGGGCAATCAAACACGTCCTTAGAGCATCTACAACCGGACGCCTCAAACGATCCCTCATACGTCTGCGAACGCGGTCGCTCAATGACCGGACAGGAGAGAGAAGGAAAAAAGGTGACCCAACCAAACCGCTTGTATCATCTGTATAGGTCTAGGTTGTCCGCAAACCCTTACATCCATTTTAAATATAGGGAAAATATAAGGACTTGCGGACATGTTAGTCCGCCACATAGGACGCGACCCACTCCGGACCATTTTTTCTTTTCTTTATTCATTCTTTTTTGGGAATCGTTTCACACCCGCACGCGGACCGAACCGACGCGCCAGTCGTCCCTCGCGCGCGCGGGCCATTGCAACATTTTTCCCACCCACACGTTTCGTTGATAAATGGATGCAACATTTTTCGTCTAAATTTATTACAACCAGCGTTATTTTTGTTGCAAACATTTTTTTATTATTTTTTGTCCCAGTAAAAAAATTGCATATACGTTTGGTTGCAAATTCAGTTCGTCGGATTTTTCGTTACAATCGATGTTTTTTACTTTTGTTACAACCGTGTTATTTTTTGCTACAACCGGCATCATGTTTTGCTGCAATCGTTCATTAAAAAGTTGCATACACGTCACGTAAATATTTGCTACAACCGACGTTTGACTTTTGCTACCACGTACCATCAGCTCCGTTTTTTTGCTACGATCACGTAGATATTTTTTTGCTACAAATTTTGTTTTTTGTTGCAACCGTTGAAAAAATTGCTGCATCGCATCGAAATTTTACTGCATAGGAGGAAAAATGTTGCATGCGGATCCAATGGTGCAGACGCACGGGGTTGATGGATCACACGGTCCGCGCGTGGCCGTGCGAAAGTTTGGGCCAGCGCGCCGGCGTAGATCACTCCCCTTCTTTTTTCTCTCTTTCTCTTCAGTAATCACGTGCAAGTAATTGGACATATGTGAAAGGAAATAAAAAGTATGGTTATAGAGATGGACGAATAGGAAACATATCTGGTCACGGACACGTGTACAAACCTTTAAGGGGTCATATTTGTTGTGTTTGGGTGTAGATGCTCTTAAAAGTTTCGAACAAAGATGAGAACGGTGTTTTTGGCCTGAGCGGGTGATGCGCCTTCAGCCGCAAGGTCGAGCAGGTCTTGCTCATCATGGAAATCTCTGAAGCTGCCAGGCACACATGGATGGTCCATGCATCAACCTGCATCGCTCCAGCCAAGAATCATCATCCTGAGCCGACTGTGACTCCGTCCAAAAAGGAAAGGCAAAGAATCATCACCCTAGAACCAACTCAGACAGGCAGGACCACAGTGCATCGCCGTCCCCGGCCGCCACGGCGCCACCCTCGCTCTCGTTCAAAAGGCGCAGCAGCAGCATCCCTCATCACAATGACCTCTTTTTCTTTGGGTGGGGTATCTCGCACAATGGATGATTGGCGACTCTGTTGGCCCGGTCCTTTCCCTCTGCGCCGTTTTTGTTCGCATCTGCACAGTGCAGAATCCAAGAAAAAGCCCACGCCACTGCATCAAGCAGCATCGATGACCCTTTGCTCAATCGATTCATTGATCGACTGGGTGCAGTGCCGCCGGCTAGTCGATCCCACTGGATAATTTGCTTGATGATTGATCGTCTCGCCCCTGCGCCGGCCGCACGATCGAGGCAGAGACGAGGGAATTTTCGGCAGCGGGATTGTGCGGCCTGAGTCGCAATGATTCACCTGCCTGCTCGGTCAGGCTAGAGAGACGAGCCGCAGCGAGCAGCGGAGTACTAGGCTGCACGACAATGAAAGCTGCCGAGCGCCAAGGCATTATCACTATCACCTGGCTTGCAATGCGGCTCTGCCAATTTTCTGATCGTGTGTGTGTATCCGTGAATATTCGGTCATGTGCTCATGGCTGCTCTTGTCAGAAAGAACGATAAGCTCTCACTGTGGTCTGTAAGCTGCAACACAAGGTGCTCAGTCCTCTTTTTCTCATTCGGCTCGGTACAAACTATGAAAATTAGAAAGGGCTAGAACAATGCGGGAGGTCCAGTGTAACGATTTTAGCAAGGTTTTACACACTGGTGGCGACTAGTTTTTTCAACAACAAAAAAACAGCAGATCAATTATAAAAGTTCATCGAAAATACAAAGCATCTTAAACATAATAAAAATTACATCAAAATTTCGAGACTATCGAACAACCAGTATTGCTGTCAGAACAAGTTGCTAACTCGTCGTTGTCGCGGTCCTTTACCGGAGTCGGCTTAATTTTGTCGAGGACATCCGAAAAGTCTTCGGACCTGTTTGGTTCCCAGCCACACTTTGCCAAGCCAAAATTCGGCAGCCACAACTTAGTTGGCATGTGTTTGGTTTTTGCAACACTTTGGCTTGCCATACTTTAGTGTCTCTATGGCCCATTTGTCATAGAGTCAAATTTTTTGTCAACTTTTGCCAAAGTTTGGCGTTCGTTTTTTCAGCCACACTTTGTGGCTTGCCACACTTTAATGGCTTGCCATACTTTGGCTTGCCATACTTTATTGTCTCTATGGTCCATTTGTCATAGAGTCAAAAATTTTGCCAACTTTTGCCAAAGTTTGGCGTTCGTTTTTTCAGCCACACTTTGTGGCTTGCCACACTTTAGTGGCTTGCCACACTTTGGCTTGGCAAAATTAGGGCCTGTTTGACTAATTTTGCCAAGCCAAAGTGCCCTAATTTTGCCAAGCCAAAGTGTGGCTGAAAAAACGAACGCCAAACTTTGGCAAAAGTTGGCAAATTTTTTGACTCTATGACAAATGGGTCATAGAGACAATAAAGTATGACAAGCCAAAGTGTGGCAAGCCATTAAAGTGTGGCTGAAAAAACGAACGCCAAACTTTGGCAAAAGTTGACAAAAAAATTGACTCTATGACAAATGGGCCATAGAGACAATAAAGTATGGCAAGCCAAAGTGTGGCAAAAACCAAACACATGCCAACTAAGTTGTGGCTGCCGAATTTTGGCTTTGCAAAGTGTGGCTGGGAACCAAACAGGTCCTTAGTCTCCAACCAAACAGGCCCTTCTCCAACCAAACAGGCCCTTCATCAACGTATCCCTAATGACCAATGCTCTCGAGTCGTAGTCACCGTTATTAAACCCTTCAATAGATTCGAAGCACCTAACATCGAATCTGGTCGCAAGACGAGAAAGCCAAACCTCACTGTCCCAAGGAAACGGCGAAAATTTACGGTAGAGCTCATCGACTATGTCCACACAGACGAACTCAAGAAGAATCGAAGTCAGGAGCACAAACTCGAAGAAAAAGGCCATCAGGGTTCCCCCTCCCCGCTACCGTCGCTGGAGCAACGGACAAATGGAAGGTTAATCCACGGGCTTATCGATGAAGTGTGGACGGAAAAAGTTTACCCTAGCCATCTAGGGTTAGGGAGGAAAGCGAGAGTCGTATGTATCAATTTTAACACCTTCCATATGTTTTCTATATTTTCTATACTAATTTTATTTTTATTTTCTATGGAGTATAAGTGTTTCTCTAATGTTTTTCATTGGTTTTCATTTGTTTTTCCTACAATTTTTCCATCATTTTTTTAATGCATGTCGACCTTCATTTAAATACAAGTTGCAAAACTTATATATACATGTATAACATTTTCCAGGTATACATTGAACAATTACTTTTGAACACACTAAACATTTTTTCAATACACGTCAACCTTTTTTCTGTTACAGGTCCAAGATTTTCGCACACATGTTGAGTATATTTTTTAACACCAGTGATTGTTTTTCAACACACATGGAATAATTTTCATAAAATTCATTAACATTGTTTTAAACTTGCAGAACAATTGTTTAATGTAAGATTTTTTTTCTTTCTGAAATGTTATGAGCATTTTTTTAATAGTATGAACCAATTTTCATAATTAACCGACATTTTTTACTTTTTATAAATTTTATTTAAGAGCCACCAACATATTTTAGAAACATGAACATGTTTTTTAATGTGAGGATATTTTTGAATGAAACGAAATGTTTTCTAAATTATGTGATTAACTTTTACAATGAATAAACATTTCTTATAATTCTGTGAACACATTTTTGAATACGAGAATATTTTCAAATAGCATGAACATTTATTTAAAAATAGCAAACAAATTCGAAAGTTGCTTGAACCTTTTATATTACATGTGCGAATATTTTTCAATGTGTGCTAAAAGCTTTCAAAAAGGAATAAAATAATATTTGGTACGTATCAATTTATAACACTTCCAATATGTAAAAAAACAATACAAGACACTAAGGTCGAAAGCCTCCATAAATCATCTGGCCCAGCGCGCGGCTGGCCAGAGGCCACTGCCTCAATTTTTTCTATCCTTAGTTTTCTAACGTCTTTTTTAATTCCTTTATGTTTTTTTAACTTTCAAATATTTCGAATATATACATAAAACATTTGAACGAATGTATGCTAAGCATTTAAAAATGTTAAAATGTGTATGAGGCAAGTGTTTCTCGTGTATACATAAACTGTATAGAAAGATATACAATGTGTTTCAAAAAAATTGATCATGTAGTTGAAAAAATATTTATCAAGCTTTTCAAAAAATATTAATCAAGTATTTGACAATAAATTAATTGAGCACTCAAGAAATGTTACAGTGTATAGTTAGAAAGTGTCTGATGTATATGAAACAAAATATGTACGAAAAAATGTTTCTCATGTATTTTCAAAAAATTAAACAAGTATAAAAAATATTCCTGTTGTATATGAAAACGTATGAAGTGTACATAAAAAAGCTTATTGTTACAAAAGAAATGATCGCCATGTAATTTAAAATGTTGTCCATGTATTCCAAAAAGAACCTTGCATTTTAAAAGTATTCAATTGTATATATAAAATGCATTATATATATGAAAAAAATATTGAAAATATGTCCTAGATGCAATAATAAATTAGTTATTAATTTATTTATTTGTTCATTATAATTATTTATTATTCATGCTATATTGTATTGATTAGAAACTAAAATACATGTGTGGATACATAGACAAAACACTATCCCTAGTGAGCCTCTCGTTGAGTAGCTCGTTGATCAAAGATGGTCAAGGTTTCTTGTCCATAGACATACTAGTAGAAAATGATCCATTTGTCCCGGTTCGAGAGGCCCATTAGCCCCGGTTCTGGAACCGGGACTAAAGGGTCGGGACTAAAGCCCATAACCTTTAGTCCCGGTTCCCTAACTAACCGGGGCCGAAGGGTCTCCACGTGGCCTGTGCGGTTAGCCCGGGCAGGAGGTTATTTAGTCCCGGTTGATCATACTAAACGGACAACATGGCATCCACGCGTCAGCATCTGACCGGAGCTGGTTTTCTTTGAATAGGGGGGTGGGGTGGGTTTGGGGGGGGGGGGGTGGAGCGTTAATTTAGTGGTTTCATATTGTGTTAGCTAGCTAATAGAGAGAAGTGTCGTCTCTTTCTCCATGCTTGGTCGAACAACAAGTTTTCGTATATCTATCCGACGATATTACATATATACAATATAACATCTTTTACAATTAATCCAAAATATCATCTAATTAAAATCCAATGACAAATCCACATGGCATTCTCTGTCTTCAGGTATGACGTGGTCAACAAAGAATCCCGCCAATTCCTCTTGAATTGCTCGTATGCGATCATATGGTAGGGGTTCATCCCGCATCTGCGAGATCTAATTTCAAGAAGGGGGTCAATACATGCATATATATGAATAAAACTCAACACAATTGTGAATATTATTTACTTAGTTGCAATTGTTTCTCGGAGAAGACCCGCTCAGAGGTCGAGTGGCGAATGAACTAGCATACGTAGTATGCACATAAAACAATGTCTTCTTTCTGGTACATATACTTTACGAGAATAGAGTTCAATCAAACTGATAAGCAAGCATGGTAATGATATATTGATAAAAATTTGAATCAATTAGAGATGCACAGATCTAGCTAGTACTACTTACTTTGGGGTGCGTAAATCGCAACTCTTTGTTTAGACCGGAAACCGTATTGGCGAACTTCGTCCAAACCCTGCCAGGCCAACAAAATGATTACTTGATATCAGGAAATTAACAAAAGTTGCATGCCAATATGGTCTCGGTATATTGACTGAACTTACTTCTTGAGCATTGCAGTAATGTCCTCATAATCCTCTTCGGCTTTACGTCTCGAGTCTAAGACATTTACTAGTGCCCTGCCAACGTCAATGGATAGCATAATAAAGTGGTCTCTGCGAACGCATATATAACTCATCAATTACATTACTTATTTAACCTCGAGTAAGCGAAACCGAGTTTACAGAGAAGACAACAACACTCACTTGAAGTTGTAAGAAAAGATAATTTCCCTTTTTTTATGTATAAGGAACGAGTTTAGCAAGTTCTCCTCGGTCTCTTTGATTGAGTTTCGGACCCTCAATTCATTTACGACATCTGGGCTAATGAACCAAATGTCGATGATTCCTGCTTTTTTTAATTCGACGATCTTCAATCTGCATAATATATATAGTGAGGATAATTATATATACATGCAATGAACGAGCTGAGCTAGAGACTTAACTATAGAAGTAATACTTACAGATAGTAGGAAGCCATGAGTTGTTTGTCGAGGGACAGTTGATTGTATAACTGAAATAACTCCTCAAATTGAATAGTAATCATGGGAAGTCCAATGAATTCTTGCTCTGGTTTCACTGCCACATACATAGCGTTTTCCGAGACTCCCTGCAGGTTTTCATGTACCACTCATGCAATCTGTGCATCATCGTTGTTAGAGCAGAATGACCAGGTTTGACGAGAGGCTTCCCGTGCACGTATTTATATTATTCTTTTGTTACATCATCCCCCAATCAATAATTAGGATTGGTACCGGGCACCATCTCCGGATGATTAGCGACGACGATATCGAGCTCGGGAATTGTTTTCCCACTTGTTCGTTCTGCTAACGTTGCATCACTAGAAGTAGTTTCCGACCGCACCGCTTGTGCATATGTCTTTTTAAGAATGCGGTCATAGTTGGAATCCAGCGGAGGTGCTCGTGGACGCTGCAGTTGATTGATAGTGCGCTCCACTTTCACCGGATCTAGATTCTCCTTCGGAGGTGGAGTTTTCTTTGCAAAATGGGCCCTCAATTCGGCACGACATATCTCCTCGTTTTTCTCCTTGGTCCTCTCATATGGTAAATTTTCCAGAGGCTTTAGAGATGGATCGAATCTGATTTGCCTCCCTCCTCTGCTTGTACTGCTAGCCGCCAGAGAGAAGGAGGCATCTCTCTTCCGCTTGAGAGAAGGAGGCGGACTGCTCTAATGCGCCGGATGAGCCGGAGCGGCGGCGTTTGTCTTCCGACGTTGCCGACGAGGCGGAGGAGGAGGCGAACTGCTCTGACGCGTCGGAGTAGGTGAAGGAGGAGGCGAAGTGCCCTCACGCGTCAGAGGAGCTGGAGAAGGAGGCCGAGTGCCCTGATCACTCGTCGTCGGAGGAGGAGGAGCAGGAGGGGTAGGAGGCAGAGTGCCCTGATCACTCGTCGTCGGAGGAGGAGGGGTAGGAGGCGGAGTGCCCTGACTCATCGTCGTCGGAGGAGGAGGCGGAGGCGTCCAGTTTGGAAGCTTGATGAACTCCTTCTGCCATAGACATGTACTCCCCATAGCACGAACCAGCTGAATCTCCCCTTCACCTGTAGGGTGGTCAAGCTCGAGCTGCTCAAATTCCTCCATTACTTGATCCACCATCACAACAGCATAGCCATGTGGAATCGGAAGGCAGTGAAAAGTTTCGTTGGGTTGAGGAGGTTCAATAGAGCCGACAGGCGCCTTGAAAGTGAGGTTTCGACATTTCATCATAAGCTCGCAACATTGAGCCTCCGTGATAGTATCCACGGGGTAGCTAGGAGCCGTGAAGTCATGATGAACAGGCTCTGTGGAAGCCACGCTGCTTCTCCACTCAGATGGTGGGGTACGTTCTAGGGTAGCTTCGTGCCGCTGAGATGGTTGGTCGGCAGCTCGCTGGCTCTCAAGTTCCTTTAGCTATTGCAGTCTTGCCTTGATCTGCTGCATGTCGCTCAGCTCCGCTTTCCTATTTCTCTCCCGGCTTTTGTAACCGCTTGTGTTAGGAATGCTGGGGAACGTCGCATGGGAAACAAAAATTTTCCTACGCGCACGAAGACCTATCACGGTGATGTCCATCTACGAGAGGGGATGAGTGATCTGCGTACCCTTGTAGATCATACAGCAGAAGCGTTACCAAACGGACGGCACCTCCGCGTTCAGCACACGTACAGCTCGACGATGATCTCGGCCTTCTTGATCCAGCAAGAGAGACGGAGAGGTAGAAGAGTTCTCCGGCAGCGTGACGGCGCTCCGGAGGTTGGTGATGACCTTGTCTCAGCAGGGCTCCGCCCGAGCTCCGCAGAAACGCGATCTAGAGGAAAAACCGTGGAGGTATGTGGTCGGGCTGCCGTGGAAAAGTCGTCTCAAATGAGCCCTAAAACCTCCGTATATATAGGTGGGAGGGAGGGGATCTTGCCTTGGGGCTCAAGGAGCCCCAAGGGGGTCAGCCGAGTCTAAGGGGGGAGGACTCCCCCCCCCAAACCGAGTTGGACTTGGTTTGGTGGGAGGGAGTCCCCCTTCCTTCCCACCTCCTCCTTTTTTTTTTCTTTCATCTTGATTTTTTCTTCTTGGCGCATAGAGCCCTTTTGGGCTGTCCCACCAGCCCACTAAGGGCTGGTGTGCCACCCTCAAGGCCTATGGGCTTCCCCGGGGTGGGTTGCCCTCCCCCCGGTTAACTCCCGGAACCCATTCGTCATTCCCGGTACATTCCCGGTAACTCCGAAAACCTTCCGGTAATCAAATGAGGTCATCCTATATATCAATCTTCGTTTCCGGACCATTCTGGAAACCCTCGTGACGTCTGTGATCTCATCCGGGACTCCGAACAACATTCGGTAACCAACCATATAACTCAAATACGCATAAAACAACGTCGAACCTTAAGTGTGCAGACCCTGCGGGTTCGAGAACTATGTAGACATGACCCGAGAGACTCCTCGGTCAATATCCAATAGCGGGACCTGGATGCCCATATTGGATCCTACATATTCTACGAAGATCTTATCGTTTGAACCTCAGTACCAAGGATTCATATAATCCCGTATGTCATTCCCTTTGTCCTTCGGTACGTTACTTGCCCGAGATTCGATCGTCAGTATCCGTATACCTATTTCAATCTCGTTTACCGGCAAGTCTCTTTACTCGTTCCGTAATACAAGATCCCGCCACTTACACTAAGTTACATTGCTTGCAAGGCTTGTGCGTGATGTTGTATTACCGAGTGGGCCCCGAGATACCTCTCCGTCACACGGAGTGACAAATCCCAGTCTTGATCCATACTAACTCAACTAACACCTTCGGAGATACCTGTAGAGCATCTTTATAGTCACCCAGTTACGTTGCGACGTTTGATACACACAAAGCATTCCTCCGGTGTCAGTGAGTTATATGATCTCATGGTCATAGGAATAAATACTTGACACGCAGAAAACAGTAGCAACAAAATGACACGATCAACATGCTACGTCTATTAGTTTGGGTCTAGTCCATCACGTGATTCTCCTAATGACGTGATCCAGTTATCAAGCAACAACACCCTGTTCATAATCAGAAGACACTGACTATCTTTGATCAACTGGCTAGCCAACTAGGGGCTTGCTAGGGACGGTGTTTTGTCTATGTATCCACACATGTAAATGAGTCTTCATTCAATACAATTATAGCATGGATAATAAACGATTATCTTGATACATGAATTATAATAATAACTATATTTATTATTGCCTCTAGCGCATAATTCCAACAGTCTCCCACTTGCACTAGAGTCAATAATCTAGCCCTCACATCACCATGTGAATTACATTGTAATAAATCTAACACCCATACAGTTCTGGTGTTGATCATGTTTTGGCCGTGGAAGAGGTTTAGTCAGCGGGTCTGCTACATTCAGATCCGTGTGCACTTTGCATATATTCACGTCCGCTCCCTCGACGTAGTCGCGGATGAGGTTGAAGCGTCGTTTGATGTGTCTGGTCTTCTTGTGAAAACGCGGTTCCTTTGCTAAGGCAATGGCACCAGTATTGTCACAGAACAAGGTTATTGGATTCAGTGCGCTTGGCTGAAGCTTTTTGACATAAGCATCACATCCCCAAACTTTAAGAAACGACAACTTTGGCCTTTTGCCATACCACAGTTCGTATGGTGTCGTCTCAATGGATTTTGATGGTGCCCTATTTAAAGTGAATGCAGCTGTTTCTAATGCATAGCCCCAAAATGATGACGGCAAATCAGTAAGACACATCATAGATCGCACCATCTCTAATAGAGTACGATTACGACGTTCGGACACACCATTACGTTGTGGTGTTCCAGGCAGTGTTAACTGTGAAACAATTCCACATTGTCTTAAGTGAGCACCAAACTCGAAACTCAGATATTCACCCCCACGATCAGACCGCAGGAACTTGATCTTCTTGTTACGATGATTTTCCACTTCACTCTGAAATTGCTTGAACTTTTCAAATGTTTCAGACTTGTGCTTCATCAAGTAGACATAACCATATCTACTTAAATCGTCAGTGAAGGTGAGAAAATAACGATATCCGCCGCGTGCCTCCACGCTCATCGGACCACACACATCGGTATGTATGATTTCCAACAAGTCACTTGCACGCTCCATTGTTCCTGAGAACGGAGTCTTAGTCATCTTGCCCATGAGGCATGGTTCGCACGTGTCAAGTGAATCAAAGTCAAGTGACTCCAAAAGTCCATCAGCATGGAGTTTCTTCATGCGCTTTACACCAATATGACCCAAGAGGCAGTGCCACAAAAATATGGCGCTATCATTGTTAACTCTAACTCTTTTGGTCTCAATGTTATGTATATGCGTATCGCTATCAAGATTCAATATGAACAATCCTCTCACATTCGGTGCATGACCATAAAAGATGTTACTCATAGAAATAGAACAACCATTATTCTCTGACTTAAAAGAGTAACCGCCTCGCAATAAACAAGATCCAGATATAATGTTCATGCTCAACGCAGGCACTAAATAACAATGATTTAAGTTCATCACTAATCCTGACGGTAACTGAAGTGACACTGTGCCGACGGCGATTGCATCAACCTTGGAACCATTTCCTACGCGCATCGTCACTTCATCTTTCGCCAGCCTTCGCCTATTCCGCAGTTCCTGTTTCGAGTTGCAAATATGAGCAACAGAACCGGTATCGAATACCCAGGCACTACTACGAGAGCCGGTTAAGTACACATCAATAACATGTATATCAAATATACATGATTTTTCTTCGCCCGCCTTCTTATCTGCCACATACTTGGGGCAATTGCGCTTCCAGTGACCCATACCCTTGCAATAGTAACACTCCGTTTCCGGCTTAGGTCCAGCTTTGGGTTTCTTCGTCGGATTGGCAACAGGCTTGCCGCTCTTCTTCGAATTGCCCTTCTTGCCTTTGCCATTTCTCTTGAAACTAGTGGTCTTATTCACCATCAACACTTGATTCTCTTTACGGAGTTCAGACTCTGCGACTTTCAGCATCGCAAACAACTCGCCGGGAGACTTGTTCATCCCTTGCATGTTGTAGTTCAACACAAAGCCTTTATAGCTTGGCGGCAGTGATTGAAGGATTCTGTCAGTGATACCTTCTTGCGGGAGTTCAATCCCCAGCTCAGCTAGACGGTTTGAGTACCCAGACATTTTGAGAACATGTTCACTGACAGATGAGTTTTCCTCCATCTTGCAAGCATAGAATTTATCGGAGGTCTCATACCTCTCGATCCGGGCGTTCTTCTGAAAGATAAACTCCAACTCCTGGAACATCTCAAATGCTCCATGACGCTCAAAGCGACGTTGAAGTCCCGGTTCTAAGCCATACAAGACTGCACATTGAACTATTGAGTAGTCCTCCTTACATGCTAACCAAGCGTTCTTAACATCCTGATCAGCCGTAGCGGGTGGTTCATCTCCTAACGCAGCATTAAGGACATAATCCTTCTTCCCAGCTTGTAATATTAGCTTAAGATTACGAGCCCAGTCTACAAAGTTGCTTCCATCATCTTTCAACTTAGCTTTCTCTAGGAACGTATTAAAATTCAGGATGACTGTCGCGTGAGCCATGATCTACAACACAAATATATTCAAAGTGGACTTAGACTATGTTCAAGATAATTAGAGTTTAACTTAATCAAATTATTCGCTAAACTCTCACTCAAAAAGTACATCTCTCTAGTCATTTGAGTGGTTCATGATCCACTTACACTAGCTCAAGTCCGATCATCACGTGAGTTGAGTATAGTTTCAGTGGTAAGCATCCCTATGCTAATCATATCATCTATATGATTCATGATCGACCTTTCGGTCTCATGTGTTCCGAGGCCATGTCTGCACATGCTAGGCTCGTCAAGCTTAACCCGAGTGTTCCGCGTGCGCAACTGTTTTGCACCCGTTGTATGTGAACGTTGAGTCTATCACACCCGATCATCACGTGGTGTCTCGAAACGACGAACTGTAGCAACGGTGCACAGTCGGGGAGAACACAATTTCGTCTTGAAATTTTAGTGAGAGATCACCTCATAATGCTACCGTCGTTCTAAGCAAAATAAGGTGCATAAAAGGATTAACATCACATGCAATTCATAAGTGACATGATATGGCCATCATCACGTGCTTCTTGATCTCCATCACCAAATCACCGGCACGATCTTCTTGTCACCGGCGCCACGCCATGATCTCCATCAACGTGTTGCCATCGAGGTTGTCGTGCTACTCATGCTATTACTACTAAAGCTACATCCTAGCAAAATAGTAAACGCATCTGCAATCACAACCGTTAGTATAAAGACAACCCTATGGCTCCTGCCGGTTGTCGTACCATCGACGTGCAAGTCGATATTTCTATTACAACATGATCATCTCATACATCCAATATATCACATCACATCGTTGGCCATATCACATCACAAGCATACCCTGCAAAAACAAGTTAGACGTCCTCTAATATTGTTGTTGCATGTTTTACGTGGTGACCATGGGTATCTAGTAGGATCACATCTTACTTACGCAAACACCACAACGGAGATATATGAGTTGCTATTTAACCTCATCCAAGGACCTCCTCGGTCAAATCCGATTCAACTAAAGTTGGAGAAACCGACACTTGCCAGTCATCTTTGAGCAACGGGGTTACTCGTAGCGATGAAACCAGTCTCTCGTAAGCGTACGAGTAATGTCGGTCCAAGCCGCTTCAATCCAACAATACCGCGGAATCAAGAAAAGACTAAGGAGGGCAGCAAAACGCACATCACCGCCCACAAAAACTTTTGTGTTCTACTCGAGAAGACATCTACGCATGAACCTAGCTAATGATGCCACTGCTGGGGAACGTCGCATGGGAAACAAAAAATTTCCTACGCGCACGAAGACCTATCATGGTGATGTCCATCTACGAGAGGGGATGAGTGATCTACGTACCCTTGTAGATCGTACAGCAGAAGCGTTAGTGAACGCGGTTGATGTAGTGGAACGTCCTCACGTCCCTCGATCCACCCCGCGAACAATCCCGCGATCAGTCCCACGATCTAGTACCGAACGGCGGCACCTCCGCGTTCAACACACGTACAGCTCGACGATGATCTCGGCCTTCTTGATCCAGCAAGAGAGACGGAGAGGTAGAAAAGTTCTCCGGCAGCGTGACGGCGCTCCGGAGGTTGGTGATGACCTTGTCTCAGCAGGGCTCCGCCCGAGCTCCGCAGAAACGCGATCTAGAGGAAAAACCGTGGAGGTATGTGGTCCGGCTGCCGTGGAAAAGTCGTCTCAAATCAGCCCTAAAACCTCCGTATATATAGGTGGGAGGGAGGGGACCTTGCCTTGGGGCTCAAGGAGCCCCAAGGGGGTCGGCCGAGTCCAAGGGGGGAGGACTGCCCCCCCCAAACCGAGTTGGACTTGGTTTGGTGGGAGGGAGTCCCCCTTCCTTCCCGCCTCCTCCTCTTTTTTTTGTTTTCTCTTGATTTTTTCTTCTTGGCGCATAGAGCCCTTTTGGGCTGTCCCACCAGCCCACTAAGGGCTGGTGTGCCACCCTCAAGGCTTATGGGCTTCCCCGGGGTGGGTTGCCCCCCCCCCCCCCGGTGAACTCCCGGAACCCATTCGTCATTCCCGGTACATTCCCGGTAACTCCGAAAACCTTCCGGTAATCAAATGAGGTCATCCTATATATCAATCTTCGTTTCCGGACCATTCCGGAAACCCTCGTGACGTCTGTGATCTCATCCGGGACTCTGAACAACATTCGGTAACCAACCATATAACTCAAATACGCATAAAACAACGTCGAACCTTAAGTGTGCAGACCCTGCGGGTTCGAGAACTATGTAGACATGACCCGAGAGACTCCTCGGTCAATATCCAATAGCGGGACCTGGATGCCCATATTGGATCCTACATATTCTACGAAGATCTTATCGTTTGAACCTCAGTACCAAGGATTCATATAATCCCGTATGTCATTCCCTTTGTCCTTCGGTACGTTACTTGCCCGAGATTCGATCGTCAGTATCCGTATACCTATTTCAATCTCGTTTATCGGCAAGTCTCTTTACTCGTTCCGTAATACAAGATCCCGCAACTTACACTAAGTTACATTGCTTGCAAGGCTTGTGTGTGATGTTGTATTACCGAGTGGGCCCCGAGATACCTCTCCGTCACACGGAGTGACAAATCCCAGTCTTGATCCATACTAACTCAACTAACACCTTCGGAGATACCTGTAGAGCATCTTTATAGTCACCCAGTTACGTTGCGACGTTTGATACACACAAAGCATTCCTCCGGTGTCAGTGAGTTATATGATCTCATGGTCATAGGAATAAATACTTGACACGCAGAAAACAGTAGCAACAAAATGACACGATCAACATGCTACGTCTATTAGTTTGGGTCTAGTCCATCACGTGATTCTCCTAATGACGTGATCCAGTTATCAAGCAACAACACCTTGTTCATAATCATAAGACACTGACTATCTTTGATCAACTGGCTAGCCAACTAGGGGCTTGCTAGGGACGGTGTTTTGTCTATGTATCCACACATGTAAATGAGTCTTCATTCAATACAATTATAGCATGGATAATAAACGATTATCATGATACAGGAATTATAATAATAACTATATTTATTATTGCCTCTAGGGCATAATTCCAACAAGGAAACCCAAACTTCCACAGAACGGAGCCTGGTGTGTCTCGTGTTCGTCCAGGGTGCTCAGCATTCCCTAGGGCCTCGGTCAGCTCGTCATTCTCTCTGTTTGGAATGAACGTCCCTTCGTGCGCTACGGCGATACACTTCTGAAGCTTGATCATGGGTATTGCAAGTTTCTCATCCGTCCAACAACACTTCCGTGTTTCAAGGTCCAAAGTTCAACCAACCTCGAAGAACCAAGTCCTTGAACGCTCTGGCCAGTTCAATGTCTGCGGTTGGACCCTTTAGCAATCAGGTCATTCTCAGCTTTGTCCCAGAACGGCCGGGCTTTGAGGTAGCCACCTGACCCCGTGTGATGGTGATACTGCTTCTTTGCGGCATTGTTCTTGTTTGTCTCTGACATTTTCTTACTCTTCTCCGATGACTTGTAGGCCACAAATGCGGGCCAGTAATCTCTTATCTTCTCAAATCGGCCGACGAATTCTGGAGTCTTCCCTTTGTCGACAAACATTGATTTCAAATCATTCTTCCACTTCCCGAATAGATGTGTCATCTTCCTAAGAGCACACGCCTTGACAAGTGGCTCTATAACTGGCTTATTCGGATCTTCCTCTGGCGGTAGGGTGAAATTTTCGTTCAGCGCGGTCCAAAGATCATCTTTCTGCCTATCGGTGACATAATAACCTTCAGGGACGTTGTCGCCCTTAGGCTTTTTCCATTGCTTGACGCTGATCGGGATGTTGTCCCTAACAATAGCTCTGCACTGAGCAGAAAATGCGTCCTTGGTTAGCTTGGGTTCAATCGGTAGGCCATCGGCCGCGATTGCTGTGATTGTGAACTTTTCATCCATGCACAACCTTCTCTTCGGGCCTCGTCTCTTTACCGAAGTTTGGCTCGATCCGGAGGGCTATAAAAGAAGAAAGAAGAGTTAATATATGTACATACCTTCGGCCTAATTAATATATATACCTCGCCGGACTTTGCAACATATCCCTCCTCCGTTCGGTCACCGGAGCCGTCATCATGGTCTCCTTCTTCCTCTGGCATTCGGTCACTGGAGCCATCATGATCATGTCCTTCCTCCTCCATTGTTCGATCATCCAAGTCGTTATCCTCTCCTTCCAGACCATCGGTGTCGTTGAGATATGACAAATAATCACCGAGCATTATCTCCCCCAACAACTGTTCTCTTTGATCCATACAGTTTTTGCAAATATTTCAGCTCCTCGTATGAATAATCGAATTACACAAACTTCTATGTGTTAAATATGTACAAACTTTTTTATATCTCATTTCCAAATGTTGAATAGTTCATAGATGTACGTTATGCTATATAATGCAATAGATCTCAAGAGGCAAAAGGTTTTCTTTCAGTTAGAACCAATAATCAACTTAATACATCTCGAATTTAATATCGAATACATCTCTAGTATAATCTATATAGAACAAAATTTGTATGAACAGCAATATGCAGGGGCGGCGGCGGCGACAAGCAGAGCACGTAGAGGAGGAGCTCACCCGATCCAACGGGCTCGAGGCGACAACGATGGGCTAGGGGCGGCGACGACGACGGGCTCGGGGTGACGGCAATGGGCTCGGTGGCGGCAACGGCGACGTGCTCGGGGGCGGCAACGGCGACGTGCTCGGGGCGTCGATGGCGGCGAGGATGACTGAATCGAGGGCGGCGACGACGACGACGGGCTCGGGGACACCGGCGACGACGAGAAGGACTGGATCGGGGGCGGCGACGACGAGGACTGGCTCGGGGGGCGGCGGCGAGCAATGGGAGAGTTTTGGGGGAAATTTCGACAACTGCCGCCTATATGCGAAAACCTTGTGTCTCGGTTGGTGGCCCTAACCGGCACCAATATCACCCTTTCGTCCCGGTTGACTCAGCAAACTGGGACTAAAGGTCAATTTTCAGCAGCCCAAATGGCGGGGAAGAAGTTACCTGTACTCCCGGTTTGCGGAACCAATCGGGACGAAAGGGGGCCATTTGTCCCGGTTTGTGCCACCAACCGACACTAAAGTCTGTCTCTGGTCCCGGTTTGTACCACAAACCGACACAAAAGGCATGTGCGTGGCACAGCCGCGGTGCGGTTAGATGTTTAGTCCCACCTCACTAGCCGAGGGAGAAGTGTAGTGGTTTATAAGCGCTTGTGCGCATACAGTCTCGAGCTCCTCTCATATGCACGCTTCCGGGCCTAAAGTGTCACTAGCTGTTGGGCCTTCCGCGGGCCTGAATCCTAGCTCAATTATCTAGTTGGGTTTCTAGTCGTATTCACGTCGTGGTGGCCCATTGGTTGAGATTTCTGTTTAAAGAATATAGGCTTTTGTTCCTACTTACTGTTTTTCAGTGATTCTTTATATTTTTTTGTTTCGTTTGTTACTTTATTTATTTTATTTTGTTACGACTTACCGTTTTTAGTGATTCTTTTTTGCTTTTAGGTCACAAAAATTATTATTAGTGTTTCATACGAAAACTCATCTGTTACAAAGGGATTTCATTTTTTTGGAATTATTTGAACTCCAGACTTTTTATGTGTTCAAAATGCACCATTCAAGGCCACATCATCAATTTTCAACTATTTCTAACTTCATTTGCTATTTTTCATGCATTTATTTATTTTTTGAGCTAATGACCGAGAAATTGAAAAGCACTACAAATGAACTCTGAATATGTTGAAAGTTGGCATGGTATCATAATTTCACCCACATAGCATGTGCTAAAAAGTTGAGAGGGTTGCGGCAAAAACTGGATGCACTTCGCGTACAAATCGGACAATCTCTTTCGAAATATTATGATTTCATATGAAAACTCATCTGTTGCAAAGAGATTTCATTTTTTGAACTTATTTGAACTCGAGACCTTTTGTGTGTTCAAAATGCACCATTCAAGGACACATCATCAATTTTCAACTATTTCTGACTTCATTTGGTATTTTTTTCATCCATTTACTGAATTTTTTGAGCTAAATGACCCTTAAATTGAAAATCACTATAAATAAACTCTGAATAAGTTGAAAGTTGGCATGTTATCATAATTTCACCCACATAGCATGTGCTAAAAAGTTGAGACGGTTGCGACAAAAATTGTACGCACTTCGTGTACAAATCGGACAATCTCTTTCGAAGTATGAGGGTTTCATACGAAAACTCATCAATTACAAAAGGGATTTCATTTTTTCAGAATTATTTGAATTCCAAACATTTTGTGTGTTCAAAATGCACCATTCAAAGCCACATCATCAATTTTCATCTATTTCTGACTTCATTTGGTATTTTTCATGCATTTATTGATTTTTTTGAGCTAAATGACCCAGAAATTGAAAAGCACTACAAATAAACTCTGAATAGGTTGAAAGTTGGCATGGTATCATCATTTCACCCACATAGCATGTCCTAAAAAGTTGAGAGGGTTGCGGCAAAAACTGGACGCACTTCGTGTATAAACCGGACAATCACTTTCGAAGTATCATGGTTTTATACGAAAACTGATCTGTTACAAAAGGGATTTTATTTTTTTGGAATTATTTGACCTCTAGACATTTTGTGTGTTCAAAATGCACCATTCAAAGCCACGTCATCAATTTTGAACTATTTCTGACTTCATTTGGTATTTTTCATGCATTTATTAATTTTTTTGATCTAAATGATCCAGAAATTGAAAAGCACTAAAAATGAACTGTGAATAGGTTGAAAGTTGGCATGGTATCATCATTTCACCCAGATAGCATGTGCTAAAAAGTTGATAGGGTTGCGGCAAAAACTGGACGCACTTCGTGTACAAATCGGACAATCTCTTTCGAAATATCATGGTTTCATACGAAAACTCATCTGTTATAAAGGGATTTCATTTTTTAAACTTATTTGAACTCCAGACCTTTTGTGTGTTCAAAATGGACCATTCAAAGCCACATCATCAATTTTTAACTATTTCGGATTTCATTTGATATTTTTCATGCATTTATTGATTTTTTTGAGCTAAATGACCCAGAAATTGAAAAGCACTACAAATGAACTGTGAATAGGTTGAAAGTTGGCATGGTATCATCATTTCACCCACATAGCATGTGCTAAAAAGTTGAGAGGTTTGCGGCAAAAACTGAACGCACTTTGTGTACAAATCGGACAATCTCTTTCGAAGTATCATGGTTTCATACGAAAACTCATGTGTTACAAAAGGGATTTCAATTTTTTGGAATTATTTGAACTCCAAACCTTTTGTGTGTTCAAAATGCACCATTCAAAGCAACATAATAAATTTTCAACTATTTCTGACTTCATTTGGTATTTTCATGCATTTATTGATTTTTGAGCTAAATGACCCAGAAATTGAAAAGCACTACAAATGAACTCTAAATAGGTTGAAAGTTGGCATGGTATCATCATTTCACCCACATAGCATGTGCTAAAAAGTTGAGAGGGTTGCTACAAAAACTGGACGCACTTCGTGTACAAATGGAACAATCTTTTTCGAAGTATCATGGTTTCATACGAAAACTCATCTCTTACAAAAGGGATTTCATTTTTTTGAACTTATTTGAACTCCGGACCTTTTGTGTGTTCAAAATGCACCATTCAAGGCCACATCATCAATTTTCAACTATTTATGACTTCATTTTGTATTTTTCATTCATTTACTGATTTTTTTGAGCTAAATGATCGAGAAATAGAAAAGCACTACAAATAAACTCTAAATAGGTTGAAAGTTGGCATGGCATCATTATTTCACCCACATAGCATTTTGTGTTTGCGCCAAGTAAGACCTTTGGGATGGTCTACGGTGTTTGCAATTTAATTTGCTGAAAAAACAGAAACTTTCGACCTGAGTCCAGGAATTTTTTAAATTCACTGGAACGTGCTTTTGATCTCAATTTTTTACACAAGATTCATATACAATTTACCCAGATTGTCTTAATTTTTCATAATTTCTGGAGTTACATAAGTATTCGAATTATACAGATTACTTCCGATTATTCTGTTTTTGACAGATTCTTTTTTCTTTGTGTTGCTTGCTTATACCGATATATCTATGGGTTGTATCGGGGGGTATGAACCATGGAGAAGTTTGAATATAGTAAATATTACACCAATATGAATAAAGAATTAGTTCACAACAATACCTAAAGTGGTGATGAATAAAGAAAGGGCTAAATAACCATTCAAATTTGGAAACTATATAATGGCACAAACAAAAACTAGATATATATAAATCGGTCCAAGCAGTACATAATAATACATGCAAGCAGTACATAATAATAGCTTGCATACATATATGTACAAGTGTTCGCCGTTGTGAACACTACTCGTCTGAATCTGAATCTGAATGAGAATATCCCAAAGCTGGTGCTGCGAGGTGACGCTGGCCATAGTTCACGATACTAATCTTGCGGTACAACTCGTATGCAACGTATGCATCTTTTGCTGCATACTGAACGTTAATAGGGTCAAGTGGAGTCTTCCCCCACTTCTTGTGCTGAGACTTCTGGAATGAAGTCTTCATATCATGGTACTCCTTGTCGATCAAGGCGACTGCCATATCAGCCATCGAAGTCCTCTCATATTCAAGCTGGAATAGGCCTGGGATATCAATGTGGCACTCAGCTGGTATCTCAATACCAAAGCTACGCCTCATATTCGGCCTTTCGTTCGTTATGTCAACGCTAGCGAAACGTATGCCGCTGCGAAGGAAGTCCAGGAGTTCTGGACAATGCTTGTCACTACTTCAACATCAACAAATTAAAATGGAACAAATGTTACATACTGCTGCAACAAGGAAAAAAATGTTTCAATACAACTAAAGAGAAATTTATCATAACAATTCAAATGGAACATATTGCTATTCTATGCAATTTTCATATCCTATGAATTGATCTTTATAGGATACCAATATTGTAACATATTGCTATCCGATGCAATTTTCATATCCTATGAATTGATCAAGAAACCCTCAATTAACTATCCAATGGAACATATAAAGAAACTGCATACTGCTATCCAATGGAACTTAGAGAGATCAGTATATGCAATTTTCATAACCTTTGGATCAAAGAAAGCCTCAAAACTTACTAATGAAAAATAGTTTCACTACAATTAAAAAGAAATTAATCTTTATAGGATTCCAATGTTGTAACATATTGCTATCCTATGCAATTTTCATATCCTATGAATTGATCAAAAACCCTCAATTAACTATATATCCAATGGAACATATATAGAAACTGCATATTGCTATCCAATGGAACCTATGGAGATCAATATATGCAATTTTCATAACCTTGGATCAAAGAAAGCCTATGCTGTAATATATCCAATGGAACCTAGGGAGATCAATATATGATGTCCAATGGAACCTAGGGAGATCAATATATCCAATGTTGTAACACATATTGCTATCCTATGCAATTTTCATATCCTATGAATTAATTAGGAAACCCTCAATTAACTATCCAATGGAACGTATATAGAAACTCCATATTGCTATCAAATGGAACCTAGAGAAGATCAATACATGCAATTTTCTTAACCTTGGATCAAAAAAAGACTCAAAACTTACCTCGCCCATTGGAAGATCAAGACATACTGTTTGAAACACAACTCGATGACGGCAACACCTTGATGGTTGGCCGTGTACTCCAGATCAAGCCCCAAGAACGCCTCATGCTTTGGCGTGGCGTCAACCCACTCCTGGAACCGTGACAGAAAATTTGGCACCACTGTGCTCTCGTTCGTTTACGCGACCCTGAGTTGGGTCGTGCCATGTGCGTGCACCACTCCGATTTCATATGTTATGGTGGAAGAAGAATGGAAGAAGAGAGGGGAAGAAGAGAGGAAGAAGAAGAACAGAGGAGAGCGCTGGAGGAGAAGAACAGAGAATGGCGATAGACTTTGCTTCAGTTGCAGTTTTCATCGCTGGAAACGACGCGGGAGGGCGAACCGTTTGGGCCTTTAATCCCGAGTTGGACGACAAACCGGCACTAAAGGGTGATTCGAAGGGCTGCCACCCCGATTTGATCCACCAACCGGGACTAAAGGAGGATACGAACGGTTGTACGAACGCCCGCCACCACACCTTAGTCCTGGTTTGATCCACCAACCGGGACTAAAGAGGATACGAACGGTTGCCGGCCTATTAGTTCCGGTTCTTGAGTGGAACCGAGCCAAAAGGGGTGAGACGAACCGGGACCAATGGCCCATGATGCCCGGCCGGCGCCCTGGCCTCACGAACCGGGACCAATGTCACCATAGGTCCCGATTCGTATGTGAACCGGGACTAATAGGATTTCAGGACCTGGACCAAAGCCCTCTTTTCTACTAGTGACAAGTGTTATCACTTGATAACGGGATCACATCATTAGGAGAATGATGTGATGGACAAGACCCAAACTATGAATGTAGCATATGATCGTGTCAGTTTATTGCTACTCTTTTCTGCATGTCAATGTATGTGTTCCTATGACCATGAGATCATGCAACTACCGGACACCGGAGGAATACCTTGTGTGTTATAAAACGTCGCAACATAAATGGGTGACTATAAAGGTGCTCTACAGGTATCTCCAAAGGTGTCTTTTGGGTTGGCATGGATCAAGACTGGAATTTGTCACTCCGTGTGACAGAGAGGTATCTCGGGGCCCACTCGGTAATACAACATCACAATAAGCATTGCAAGCAATGTGACTAAGAAGTTAGTCACGTGATCTTGTATTACGGAACGAGTAAAGAGACTTGCCGGTAACGAGATTGAACTAGGTATGGAGATACCGACGATCGAATATCGGGCAAGTAACTTACCGACGGACAAAGGGAACAACATACGGGATTAACTGAATCCTTGACATAGAGGTTCAACCGATAGAGATCTTCATAGAATATGTAGGAGCCAATATGGACATCCAGGTCCCGCTATTGGTTATTTACCGGAGAGTGTCTCAGGTCATGTCTGCATAGTTCTCGAACCCGCAGGGTGTGCACACTTAAGGTTCGATGACATTTCAGTATAGTTGAGTTATGTATGTTGGTAACCGAAGGTTATTTGGAGTCCCGGATGAGATCCTGGACGCCACGAGGAGCTCCGGAATGGTCCGGAGGTAAAGATTGATATATAGGAAGTCATGTTTTGGTCACCGAAAAAGTTTCGGGCTCATCGGTAGTGTACTAGGAGTGCCGGGAGGGTACCGGGGGCCATCGGGAGGGGTGTTTCGACCCAAAAGGCCTCATGAGCTGTGGGAGGAGTCAACCCAACCCCTAATGGGCTGGCTGAACCAACCACTAAGGCCCATGCGGCTAGAGGTGGGAAAACCCAAAGAAAAGGAAGGGAAGGAGTCCAAGTAGGAAAGGAATCCTACTTGGAGTAGGATTGGAGGTGGACTCTTCCACCTCCTCCTAGTTCGGCCGAACCCCTAGAGGGTTTTTTGGCTGCCTCCTCCCCTCCCTCCCTCCTATATATACTAGAGGATTTAGAGGAAAAAGCTAACCCTAATTGTCACGTGCTCCCTCTACTTCATCTAGATTGGTTTCTCCTACTCTATTTCGGCGGTGTTTAGGCGAAGCTCGACTAGATTAGTTCACCACCACTACCATCACGGCGCCGTGCTGGAGAACTCATCTACCTCTTCGCCCCTCTTGCTGTATCAAGAAGGAGGGCGTCGTCATCGAGCTATACGTGTGCTGAACGCGGAGGTGTCGTCCGTTCGGCACTAGACCGGGATGGATCGTGATGGAATCGCGGGACGGATCGTGATGAGATCGCGGGACGGGTTGCGATTTGGATCGCGAAGATGTTCCACTACATCAACCGCGTTATATATGCTTCCGCTTAGCGATCTACAAGGGTATGTAGATTCACTCTGTCCTCTTATAGATGATCATCATCATGGATAGGTATTACGTGTGCGTAGCAATTTTTTTGTTTTTCATGTAACGTTCCTCAACAAAAATGTGCAAAAATCAACAAAAAATAGTTTTTCAAACAATTTGAAGCATGTATTTAGAATATGTTAAGTGTGTATACAATATATGTTATTATGTAAACGAAAAGTGTTTATTAGTACTAAAAATGATATATGTTGAACAAAAAGAGAAACAACGAAAATAAAAAAACAAATAAAACAGAAATACCTACTAAAACATAAATGGCCAAACAAAAGAAAACTAAAAAAGGAAAGAAAACCAATGCAAAAGGGTGAAAACAGGGAAAGAAAACAAAAAAAAAACAGATAAAGCACTTAAAAACCAAGGAAAAAAGAAGCTAAAAAACTAGAGACAAAAAAATAGATAAAAACAAGGCAAAAAGATAATAACTGAGGAAGAAAAAAGAAAACCCACAGAATAAGAAAAAGTAAACAGAAGAAAAACCGCTAAGAAGCAAGAAATCCTGAAAACCCCATAAAGAAACAAAGAAAAACACACACATAAAAAAGAAGAAACCAGACTACTCGCAGTTGGCGAGAAGAGAACGTTTACATTAACCAACCAGATATCTCATTACTAACATCTTTGATCTTTTCTTTTTTACTATCCACTACTCTTTTCTTGTTCGCCCGTTTCTTTTTCTTTTTTGCTTTTCTTCAAATGCGTGAAATTTTTTGATGTGATTTTTTCTTCTCCAACATCCATGAATTTATTTGCAATTCTTTCTTAACAAAATTGATGAATATTTTTCAAAATCGATTTAGAGAAAACATTGATGCACATTTTTCAAAATTGATGTGTATCTTTTACAATAATTGACGTTCCTTTTTATAAATCTATGATTTTTTTACAAAATCAATGAGATTTTTTAAAATTCCTAAACTTGTTTTTGAAATCGATGAACTTTCATCGATAACTTCGGCCCTTGTTGCGCCAGGCCCAGGCAGGCAGCTCCAGGTTTTACTACATGTCGCTAAATTGTCTTCCTTGGGTGGCGATCCCTATTTGACACCCTTGTGCGTCAGAATGGCGTGGCTTCGTAAAGGTTCCCATCGCGCCGCAGCAGAGCCCATGGTTATTTCGCTATTGCTTTGCTGTTTTCTTCTTCTTCTTTTTTTCCTTTTTCCTGTTCCCGTTCCCGTTTCTATTTCTTCTCTTCTCCTTTTTATTTTTCGTTTTTATCATTTTAAATATTTTTTCTATATTTTAAAAAGTTCATTCCGTGTCACAAAAAAATTTCATTTTATATTAAGGAAATGTTCACATTTTTTAAACAAAACTTCAACATGCATTATAGAAATGGTCATCGTATATTGGAAAATTTTCAGTTAATATATAGTCACTGTGTTTTAAAAATTCGTGAAGTGTAAAAAAATTCAAAGTATATCACAACATGTTCAGTGTGAATTAAAAAGTGTCCAATGCTTATATTTATATATTTTTTAGAAATATTTATCATATATACGTCCAACCTATAATAACAAAAATCATCATGGATTATCAAACATATTCATCGTATTTCAAGAAAATGTTCAACATTTGTTCAAAAAATTCAATATTTATTTTTCCATAGTTTTCGCAGAAGTATCATATTAAACAGTCGCACCGTGAATCTATTACTAGTACACATTCGCCCGTGTTGTGCTGTTAGCAACACTCTCTCCGGAGAGGGAGCTCGCCAGTTCAAGCTATAGCTCATGTGTTACTTTTTGGAAATTTTCTACCTAGCTGGAGCTCGTTCCATACAAATGCGCCGGCCCATTCTTGGCTTGCTCAGCAAAATGTTGGCAATTAGCCGCATGTGGGCGTTCGAGCAGGAGGTCGCCCGACGAGAAGCATTCAATACTACTATTTGGCCGATCCTACTCGGCGCGCAAATAGCTGGTTAGCAACCTGGCGGTTATAAAAAGACCTATTTGACGCGCTTGCGGCAAATAGTCGGGGCATCGCAAAGAACCCAGCCATGGTTCGGGAGTGGGCTGGCCGTTTAACTATTACAAGGCTTCCGATTTTGGGGAACTTCTAGATGTTCGCAGTCGGTTTTTTCTGATTTTAGAAAACTTTTAGAAGGTTCCCGAACCATTTTTTTGTTTTCTTTTTTACTATTTTCTGTTTCTGCTTCAAAAAATGTTTTGATTTTGAAATATTGTTCCTGATTTTGAAAGCATGTTTAGCATTTTCGAATATTGTTCTTCAAATTCTAAAAATGTTTTTGCTTTTTAGAAAAATATTCTGAATTTTGAAAAATGTTCTTGATTTTCAAAAAATGTTATTAAAATTCGGAAAATCGTTAACAAACATCTGGATTTTCCGAAAATGTTTTTGTACTTCAACAAATGTTCTGGTCTTTCAAAAACTCTTGGTTTTAAAAAATTGTTCACGCTTCGAAATTTGTTCGGGGTTTTCAAAATTGTTCTCTGTTTCAAAATTTTATTCTCAAGTTTCAAAAAATGTTTATGCTTTAAAAAATTGTTTGCGGTCCAATTTTTTTTAGGATTTTTCTAAATTGCTCATGGTTTTCAATCTGTTCTCAAGATTTAAAAAATACTTGCGCTTTAAAAAAATGGTGCGCGCTTTCAAATTTGTTCTTTGATTTAAAAAACATTCATGTTTCCCCGTGTGCATGGAATTGACCCCTTGCCGCAGCGAGCGGCGGGTAGGAGTTTCCGGCGATTACCTTGATGCTCCCGCTTGTACACTTTATGAGCGGCCCTACTAGTCCTTTCCGGTTATCCAAACCTTTTTTTCTTACCCTTTCTATTCTTTCTGGTTTTTTTTGACTTCCTTTATTTTTCCATTTTCGTTATGTCTTTTATTTCTTACTCCCCTGTTCCATAAGTATAAATATGTTCTACAGGTATCTCCAAAGGTGTCCATTAAATTAGCATGGATCAAGACTCGGGTTTGTCACTCTGTGTGACGGAGAGGTATCTCAGGGCCCACTCGGTAATACAACATCAGAAACAAGCCTTGCAAGCAATGTGACTAAAGAGTTAGTCACTGGATCTTGTATTACGGAACAAGTAAAGAAACTTGCGAGTAACGAAATTGAAATAGGTATTGGGATACCGACGATCGAATCTCGGGTAAGTAACATACCAAAGGACAAAGGAAATGATATACGGGATTAACTGAATCCTTGTCATAGAGGTTCAACTGATAAGATCTTCGTAGAATATGTGGGATCCAATATGGACATCTAGGTCACGCTATTGGATATTGACCGGAGAGTGTCTCAGGTCATGTCTACATAGTTCTCGAACCCGGAGGGTCTACACACTTAAGGTTCGGTGACGTTTTCGGTATAGTTGTATTATTGATATTGGTTACCGAATGTTGTTCGGAGTCCCGGATGAGATCCCGACGTCATGAGTGTATCTGGAATGGTCCGGAAACGAAGATTGATATATAGGAATGTTGCATTTGGCTTCCGAAAAGATTTCGGGCATTACACGTAAAGTACGTGGAGTGACGAATGGGTTCCGGGGTTTTACCGGGAGGGGCCACCCACCTGGGAGAGGACCTAATAGGCCCATGGGTGGCACACCAGTCCTTTGTGGGATGGTGAGGCTAGACCAATAAGCCTATTTCGGCTGAAGCAAAAACAAAAAGGAAAAAGGAAAAAAAGAAGGAGGTGGACAAGATGGGAAGGACTCCTCCACGAAACCGAATTGGAGGAGGAATCCTCCCTCCTGGGCTCGGACGAACCCTCCTACTTGGAGTAGGAGGCAAGCCAACCCTCCCTCTTGTTCCTCCTATATATAGTGAAGATTTGAGAGGGTTTTTGCACTCCAAGCCTTTGTGCAACCCTCTCTCCCTTCACTACTCGTGACACCCCGTAGCTAGTTCGGTATGGCACGACGAAGCCCTGCCGGAGTAGCTCCACCATCATCACCGCGATGTCGTCGTGCTGCCGGAGAATTCAGCTACCTCTTCGTCTCTCTTGTTGGATCAAGAAGGCGGAGATCGTCATCGAGTTGCACGTGTGCTGAACGCGGAGGTGTCGTCCGTTCGGCGCTAGATCAGGATGAATCATGGGACGGCGGCGATTTGGATCGTGAAGATGTTCCACTACATCAAACGCGGAGGTGAGTCCAAACGATCCATCTCCATGGAGTTTCTTCATGCGTTTACACCAATAGGCATGGTTCACATGTCTCAAACAATTGAAAAACGAGTGAGTCGGAAGATCCATCACTACGGAGCTGCTTCATGCGTTTTATACCAATATGACTCAAGCGCTAGTGCCACAAGTAAGTGGTACTATCATTACTACTTTGTATCTTTTGGCATCAGTATCATGAACATGTGTATCACTACGATCAAGATTCAATAAACCATTAAAGGTATTTATTCAAGCAAATAGAATAACCATTATTCTATTTAAATGAATAATCGTATTGCAATAAACACGATCTAATCATGTTCATGCTTAACTCAAACACCAAATAATATTTATTAATGTTCACACTAATCCCGATGGTAGAGGGAGCGTGTGATGTTTCATCACATCAACATTGAAATTTCTTCCAACACACATCATCACCTCACCCTTGTTAGTATATCCGTTTATTCCATAGCTTTTATATCGAGTTACTAACACTTAGCAACCGAACCGATATCTAATACCCTAGTGCTACTAGGAGTAGTAGTAAAGTACACATCAATATCATGTATAACCAATATACTATTGTCGACTTTGCCAACCTCCTCATCTACCAAGTAACTAGGGTAGTTCCGCTCGAGTGACCGTTCGCCTCATAATAGAAGCACTTAGTCTCGGTTTTTGGGTTTAACCTTCGGTTTATTCACTAGAGCGGCAACTGGTTTGCCTTTAATGAAGTATCCCTTCTTACCCTTGCCCTTCTCGAAACTAGTGGTTGTACTAACCATCAACACTTGATGATCCTACTTGATTTCTACCTTCGCCGTGTCAAACATCCTGAATAGCTCAAGGATCATTGATAACCCACAAGTATAGGGGATTGCAACAGTTTTCAAGGGTAGAATATTCAACCCAAATTTATTGATTCGACACAAGGGGAGCCAAAGAGTACTCTCGAGTATTAGCAGTTGAAATGTCAATTCAACCACACCTGAAAGACTTAGTATCTGCAGAAAAGTTTTAGTAGCAAAGTAGTATGACACTAACGGTAGCGGCGGTAAGAGTAGCAGTAGTAATTTGTATAGCAAGTGTGACAGCAGTAGCGGTAAAGTAACTTAGCAAGGACCAGTATAGGAAAAGTTCGTAGGCATTGGATCGGTGGTGGATAATTATGTCGGATGGCATTCATCATGTAACAGTTATAACATGGGGTGATGTGCAACTAGCTCCAGTTCGTCAATATAATGTAGGCATGTATTCTGTATTTAGTCATACGTGCTTATGGAAAAGAACTTGCATGACATCTTTTGTCCATCCCTCCCGTGGCAGCGGGGTCCTAATGGAAACTAAGGGATATTAAGATCTCCTTTTAATAGAGAACCAGAACAAAGCACTAGCACATAGTGAATACATGAACTCCTCATATTATGGTCATCTCCGGGAGTGGTTCCGGCTATTGTCACTCCGGGGTTGCCGGGTCATAACACATAGTAGGTGACTGCAACTTGCAAGATAGGATCAAGAACACACATATATTGATGAAAACATAATAGGTTCAGATCTGAAATCATGGCACTCGGGCCCTAGTGACAAGCATTAAGCATAGCAAAGTAGTAGCAACATCAATCTTAGAACATAGTGGATACTAGGGATCAAACCCCATCAAAACTAACTCGATTACATGATAGATCTCATCCAACCCATCACCATCCAGCAAGCCTAAGATGAGATTACTCACGAACGATGGAGAGCATCATGGAATTGGCGATGGAGGATGGTTGATGATGACGACGGCGTCGATTTCCCCTCTCCGGAGCCCAAAACGGACTCCAGATCAGCCCTCCCGAGGAAGAACAGGAGGTGGCGGCGGCTCCGTATCGTGAAACGCGATGAACTCTTCCCTCCTAATTTTTCCTAGGCGAGAGAGACTTTATAGAGTTGGAGTTGGAGGCTGCGGGGCTACGTGGGCCCCATGAGCCTGCCAGGCGCGCCCTAGGGGGGCGCCTCCTGGGCTCGTGGGCTCCTGGCTCCGTGTCTTTGGTAATTCTTGCGCCAGTATTTTTTATATATTCCACAATAAATCCTGTAAATTTCCAGGTCATGCCGAGAACTTTTATTTCTACACAAAAACAACACTATGGCAATTGTGCGGAAAACAACGTCAGTCCGGGTTAGTTCCATTCAAATCATGCAAATTAGAGTCCAAAACAAGGGCAAAAGTGTTTGGAAAAGTAGATACGATGGAGACGTATCAATCATCTATCCCCAATATGTTATAGTTCATCACAAAGCTATGTAGCTTGGTGGCAATGACTTTGGAGAGCTATGTCAATCACTATCTTATGTGGAAAATCAACTCCCACTCGATTGAAGCGATTGCAGTACTCACACAATCTGAGCACATGCTCAACAATTGAGCTTTTCTCCCTTACTTTGTAGACAAACAATCTTGTCGGAGGTCTCATACCTCTCAACACGGGCACGAGCCTGAAATCCCAATTTCATTTCTTGGAACATCTCGTATGTCCCATGACGTTCGAAACGTCTTCAGCGCCTCAATTCTAAGTCGTTTAAACATTATGCACTGAACTATCATGTAGTCATAAAAAACGTGTATGCCAGATGTTTTGAACATCCACACACGAAGCTCGGGGTTCAGCACACCGAGCGGTGCATTAAGGACATAAGCCTTCTACGCAACAATAAGGACAATCCCCAGTTTACGGACCCAGTTTGCATGATTGCTACTATCATCTTTCAACTAAATTTTCTCTAGGAACATATCAAAAACAGTAGAGCTACAACATAATTTGCAAAGATCTTTTGACTATGTTCATGATAATTCAGTTTAGCTAATCATATTACTAATAAACTCCCACTCAAATTGACATCCTCTAGTTATTCGAGTGTTGCATGATCCAAGTTCACTAACTCAAGTCCAATCATCACCTGAGTTGAGTATAGTTTCAATGGTGAACATCTCCATGTTGATCATATCAACTATATGATTCATGCTCGACCTTTCGGTCTCTTGTGTTCCGAGGCCATGTATGTACATGCTAGGCTCGTCAAGTTTAACCCGAATGTTCTGCGTGTGCAACTGTTTTGCACCCATTGTATGTGAACGTTGATTCTATCAGACCCGATCATTATGTGGTGTCTTGAAACGATGAACTGTCGCAACGGTGCAAAGTCGGGGAGAACACAATTTTATCTTGAAATTTTAGTGAGGTATCACCTTATAATGCTACCGTCGTACTAAGAAAAATAAGGTGCATAAAAGGATTAACATCACATGCAAATCATAAGTGACATGATATGGCCATGAACTTGTGCTTCTTGATCTCCATCATCAAAGCATCGGCACGATCTCCATCGTCACCGATGCTACACCATGATATCCATCATCATGATCGCCATCATTGTGCTGCCATCGAGGTTGTCGGGCTAACTATGTTGTTACTACTAAAGCTATTACCTAGCGATATAGCAAGAGCATCTGCAAGCACAAAATAAATTTAAAGACAATCCTATGGCTCCTGCCGGTTGCCGTAGCATCGACGTGCAAGTCGATATTTAACTATTACAACATGATCATCTCATACATCCAGTATATCATATCATGTCATTGGCCATATCACATCACAAGCATACCCTGCAAAAACAAGTTAGATGTCCTCTAATTTGTTGTTGCATGTTCTACATGGCGGCTATGGGTATCTAGTATGATCACATCTTACTTATGCAACGCCACAATGGTGATATGCAAATTGCTATTTAACCTTCTCCAAGGATCGCCTCGGTCAAATCCGATTCAACTAAAGTTGAAGAAACAGACACCCGCGAGTCATCTTTATGCAACAAGTTGCATGTTAGTCGATGAAACCAGTCTCTTGTAAGCGTACGAGTAAAGTTGGTGTGGCCCGCTTCAATCCAACAATGTCGCTGAATCAAGAAAAGAAAGGAGGGCATCAAATTGAACATCAATTCCCACAAACTCTTTTGTGTTCCACTCGAGATACCATCTACGCATCAAACTAGCTCTGATACCACTGTTGGGAAACGTTGCATGGAAAACAAAAAAATTCCTACGCACACGCAATACCTATCCATGGTGATGATCATCTACGAGAGGGGAGAGTGAATCTACATACCCTTGCAGATCGCTAAGCGGAAGCCTATATAACACGGTTGATGTAGTGGAACATCTTCGCGATCCAAATCACAGCCTGTCCCGCGATCTGAGCATGATCCGTCCCGCGATCCCATCATGGTCCATCCCAATTTAGTATGCCAAACGAACGACACCTCCGCGTTCAGCACACGTACAACTCGATGACGATCACCGCCTTCTTGATCCAGCAAGAGGGGCGGAGATATAGATGAGTTCTCCAGCACGGTGGTGTGGTGGTGGTGGTGGTGAACTAATCTAGCAGGGCTTTGCCTAAGCACCGCCGAATTAGACTATAGGAGAAACAGATCTAGAGGGAGAGAGAGGCAGCTGTGGCTGATTTCCGTGTGTCCAAAAACCCTCAAAGCCTCTAGTATATATATGAGGAGGGAGGGAGGAGGCTGTGCCCCTTTGGGTCGGCCGAAGTGGGGAGGAGAGGAGGAGTCCTCCTCCAATCCTAGTAGGATTAGGATTCCTTCCTTCCCACTTGGAAACTATTTCCACCTTTGGCTTTTTGCCTTATTCCTCCACTCCTAGCCGCATGAGCCTTTAGGGCAGGCTTAGGACAGCCCACTAGGGGCTGGTCTACCTCCTCTCACAGCCCATGAGGCCTTTGGGTTGTCACACCCCTCCAGGTGGTCCCCCGGCACCCTTCGGGCACTCCCGGTACACTACGGATGAGCCCGAAACTTTTTCGGTGACCAAAACAGGACTTCCTAGATATCAATATTTACCTGCGAACCATTTTGGAGCTTCTCTGACGTCCAGGATCTCATCCGGGACTCCGAACAACCTTCGGTCACCAACACCTATAACTCAACTATACCAAAACGTCACCGAACCTTAAGTGTGCACACCTTGCGGGTTCGAGAACTATGTAGACATGACCTGAGACATTCTCCGGTCAGTAACCAATAGTGGGACCTGGATGCCCATATTCACTCCTACATATTCGACAAAGATCTTTATCAGTTGAACCTCTATGTCAAGGATTCAGTTAATCCCATATGATGTTCCCTTTGTCCTTCGGTATGTTACTTGCCCGAGATTCGATCGTCGGTATTTCTATACCTAGTTTAATCTTGTTACCGACAAGTCTCTTTACTCGTTTTGTAATATAAGATCACGTGACTAACTCCTTAGTCACATTTCTCGCAAGGCTTGTTGTGACGTTGTATTACCGAGTGGGCCCCGAGATACCTCTCCGTCACACGGAGTGACAAATCCCAGTCTTGATCCATGCCAACCCAGCAGACACCTTTGGAGATACATGTAGAGCACCTTTATAGTCAACAAGTTACATTGCGATGTTTGATACACACAAGGTATTCCTTCGGTGTCCGGGAGTTGCATGATCTCATGGTCATAGGAACAGATACATTGACATGCAGAAAACAGTAGCAATAAACTGACACGATCATATGCTACGTTCATAGTTTGGGTTTGGTCCATCACATGATTCTCCTAATGATTTGATCCCGTTATCAAGTGACAACACTTGTCTATGTCTAGGAAACCTTAACCATCTTTGATCAACGAGCTAGTCAACTAGAGGCTTACTAGGGACAGTGTTTTGTCTATGTATCCACACATGTATTTGAGTTTCCAATCAATACAATTATAGCATGGATAATAAACAATTATCATGCATAAGGAAATATAATAATAACCAATTCATTATTGTCTCTAGGGCATATTTCCAACACTACTTCCAATGGCACATTGAGCGAGCTCCAACTCGTAAGAAGGTAAACTTTGTTGAAGAAGTCTCTACTTTGAGTGATAAAATGGATGCTCGTATAAAAATGCTATGTAGAAAAATAGCTCATATTGATCCTAATGATATCCCATTATCTACTACGATTGAGAAAAATAAGGGTGTTATTTATGTGAACTTTGTTGCGCGGAATAATTTCAACAACAATGCTTATAGAGGGAACTTCGATCCTAGACCGTATCCCTGTACTCCCTCGAATAATTAAGGTAATTCCTATGGTAACTCATATAATAATAGGATACCTAGTGAAATTGATAACAATATTAAATATTTTATTAGTTCTCAAAAGATTTGTAATGCCATGATATAAGAAAAACTATAAAAGATGGGTGATATGGCTAGGAACATGTATATAATTGCTCATGATGTGGAAAAGCTAAAAATTAAAACTTTGCCACATAAAAATGACAAAATAGATTTATCTCTAAAATCTATCCAAGTCACCATGGATGAGCTTAGAAAACGAATTGAGAGGACAAGATCTAAACAACAATTTCTAGATAAAGCACTCGCACCGGATTTTA
This sequence comes from Hordeum vulgare subsp. vulgare, assembly GCF_904849725.1. NCBI lineage: Eukaryota > Viridiplantae > Streptophyta > Magnoliopsida > Poales > Poaceae > Hordeum > Hordeum vulgare. The sequence continues at coordinate 437,258,393 of NC_058522.1, read as the reverse complement.
TCATAATGATGATGAAGATGTTAAAATGATTGGTGATGGGGTTATAGTCCCAGGGTAGGGTCATAGATCTGCCCTATAGGTCCTACCCAAGGACTACCCTTCATAGAAGACAAGGCCCTTAGACAGTTCCAACTGAACTAAGGACGCCCCCATCATCTAGTCGGCGACGATCCACTTGGAGCATATCTAACGTACCGACTGGAATCCACTCTATACATCGTAACCTCCCAGGAGGGCAACGGTCATACATTTTCATACACCATTATTAGCATTTAAAGCTTACGTTACCTGTAACGTAGGCATTTATTCGCCACTATTCCACCCTTGTCCACCGGGCCATTATGAAGGGCAGCGCACTCTATATAAGCCGCCCTTCCCCACTGGTGCAAGGGTTGGCACTTGCTGTAATCCTATAATCCACTCGACACAAAGCTCCCGAGAGCATTGAGACGTAGGGATTTTACCTCCACCGTAGAGGGGCCTGAACTCATACATCCTCGCCGTAGCTAAGGCTCTGCCCATCTACTTTCGTACCCCATACTTGTACTGTCAGACTTATACCCACGACAGTTGGCGCCCACCGTGGGGCAGGCATCTAAGCGACTTCCGGCGAGTTTGCGATTTCATCTTTTCGTCATGTCGTCCGGCGGAGATCTGTGCATGGGTCATGAGATCCTCTTCGATGCCCTCTCCTTCATTGCCGACGATTCGGCATGGCTTCGGGATGCACCCCTCGACGTCGAGGCGCTTCCCAGTCGTGGGGCTACGCACTTCTGTGCTAGTTCCCGCGGTGTTCTTCTTCTCCAGCCATCGACCCCGGTGTCGATCTTCGCCCCGTCACGCGCCGCAACAAGCGATCCCGTCGTCCACGGCTCCAGCGTTGGGTGCGACATGCCCAGGCGCGACAGAGCGCGTCCTCTCAAGTGGCGGTGCTCGAGTCGGTTGTGGTCCCGCCGCCGTCCCAGTGCTTGGAGTCAGTTCCGACTGAGCTACCTCCCGAGTATCCGGGTCGCGGGCCTGCAGCCGAAGTTCTCATGGAAGATTCCCATGAAAGTCCCCTCGGGACTGGTCGAAACGAGCGTGAGTTCGGAGAATCATCCGGCGCTCGTCGTCAGCACCATCGTTCTTCCAGTCGACGCACTCGCCAGAGCAACGTCGAGGTGTTCCGCACACCCATCCTCAACTTGGCTGCGGCCGCCAGGATAGCCGATTCTCTCCAGCCGACTGATTCAGAGGCTGGTAGAGGAATCGAGCAGATCCCTGCATTGTTGCATACGGCGCAGCAGCAAAATTCGGCGGTCTCCTAGTCGCACAACAGGATCCACAACAGTTCTGTTCAAGCGAACACGCATCGGTCGGTTTTTAGTCCCGACTCTCACCAGCGACGCAGACGGGGCAGCCGTTCCACGGACCCGAGTCGGAATCCGCTTCCCATTCGGTCTCATCCTGAAGATCATCGTCGTTCGCGTACTCCTCCGCGGAGTGGGCCTTATGGGCCCCGGCATTACGATGATCGTCGTTCGGGCAGTGGCGCACATGATCCAAGGCCTGATGCAAGAGGGTACATCGCCGAGAAGAAGGTCGACAGAAGTCGAGCCCACCGTGATGGTCACGATAGAGACCGTCCGAGTGGAAGCAGGACCGTCGTTTCTGGCCCCGAGTGGTTCAATCGGGCCATCCGCTCAGCTGACATCCTTCCCAACTTCTGATTGGCAACGGGAATCAGCAAATTCACGGGAGAGTCCAAACCAGAAACTTGGTTGGACGACTACAGAGTGGCGGTCCAGATCGGTGGCGGAGATGACCATGTCGCCATGAAACATCTCCCCCTCATGCTCGACGGTTCGGCGCGAGCTTGGCTAAACCAGTTAGCTCCGTCAAGCATCTACAGCCGGGCAGATCTGTCCCGAGTCTTCATCAGGACCTTCGAGGGTACGTGCAAACGCCCCGCTGGTCTCGTAGAGCTCCAACACTGTGTCCAAAAGCAGAACAAGCCCTTGCGCGATTTCATCCAGCGCTGCACGACCCTCTACCACATGGTGGAGAACGTCACAGAGCACCAAGCAGTCCGCGCCTTCAAGGCAGGCGTGCGGTACAGAGACCTGTACCTGAAGTTCGGTCGGATAGGCGACATCTCCATGAGCAAGATGATGGAGATAGCCGCGCGCTATGCAAACGGCGAAGAGGAGGACCGCATACGTAGCGGCAAGCATAAGTCAGTCGCCGATGGAGATGGGAACAGCAATCGGAAGCAGAAGCAAAAAGCTCAATCCACTCCGCAGGCAGAGGCAGCAACCGTTACAAATGCCAAGTTCAAAGGCAAGGGGAAAGCACAGTACACCCCCAAGAAGAGGCAATCAGGAAACTCCATCCTAGATCAACTGTGTCCAATCCACACGAAGACAGATGAAGAAGGCAATGTCATATTGCCGAAGCATACCACTCGGCAGTGTCACCTCCTGATCCAAGGATTCGGCGAAGGACAGCCAAGTGAGAAGGACACCGAGCAGGATGATGAGGACAAGGAGGATCCGTTCGCCCAAGTCCATGCAACATTGATGTTTTTTGCTGATGTGGAAAGCAAAAGTCGTCTGAAGCTGGTCAACAGGGAGGTAAACATGGCAACCCATCCAATCCCACGTTCCTCAAGTGGTCACAGACTGCGATCACCTTTGATCAGTCAGACCACCCAGCACACGTACCAACCCTAGGAAGGCAAGCTCTGGTCGTCGACCCGGTGGTGGAAGGAGTTAGGCTGCACAAAGTCCTCATGGACGGCGGTAGAGGCTTGAATATCATGTACGCCGACACTCTCAAGGGAATGGGCATTCCGATGTCCAAATTCAGCGAGAGCAGTATGCAGTTCCATGGAGTCGTCCCAGGAAGAAAGGCCAAATCGCTTGGCCAGATTGCGTTGGATGTCGTCTTCGGCTCTCACAAGAACTTCCGCAAGGAGAAGCTGACATTCGAGGTGGTAGACTTCCAGAGTGCATACCATGCGATTCTGGGCCATCCAACATATGCGCGTTTCATGGCCCGTCCATGTTACGTCTATTTGAAGCTGAAGATGCCCGGTCCCAAAGGTGTGATTACTGTCACAGGCAATCGGCAGCGGGCCAAGGAGTGTCTGCAGCAGGGGTCGAGAATTGCCGATCAGCAGATGGCTACACTCGAGCTGGATGAGTACAAGAAGACCGCCGACCCCGCTGACCTGATGTGTTCAAAGAAGCCAGCTTCCGAGTCCGCATTCCAGTCGGCGGGAGACACGAAGAAAGTCAGCATCAACCCGACGGACGACGCCGCCGCCCCGACAAACATCTCCACCACCCTTGATCCAAAATAGGAAGCCGAGCTCATCCAATTCCTCTGTGAGAACTGGGACATTTTTGCATGGAAGCCTGCTGACATGCCAGGTGTACCCACGGAGTTGGCTGAGCACCGACTGCATGTGGATCCTGCTGCTCGGCCCGTCCGAGAACGCCTGTGTCGGTCCGCCGTGCACAAGAGGAAAGCAATCGGAGAGGAGGTGGCTAAACTTTTGGCAGCCAACTTCATTCGTGAGGTACACCACTCCGAGTGGCTCGCTAATGTTGTCATGGTGCCCAAGAAGGACAAGTCTCTCCGTATGTGCATCGATTTCAAGCATCTCAATAAGGTATGTCTGAAAGACCACTTCCCGCTCCCCCGCATTGATCAAATCGTTGATTCGACTGCGGGTTGCGAGCGTTTATCCTTCCTTGATGCCTATTCGGGCTATCATCAGATCCGTCTGTATGGTCCAGATGAATTAAAAACAGCCTTCATCACCCCATTCGGGTGTTTCTGTTACTTCACTATGCCATTCGGTTTGAATAATGGAGGAGCAACTTTTATGCGCATGATCCAAAAATGCATCCTAGACCAGATCGGTCGAAATGTGGAGGCAAATATGGATGATATCGTCGTCAAGTCACGCAAAGGTTCTGACCTGCTGACTGACTTGGCAGAAACATTCGCCAACCTACGTAGGTACGATATCAAGCTCAACCCAGCCAAGTGTTCATTCGGCGTTCCCAGTGGGAAGTTACTCGGTTTCTTCATTTCTGAACGAGGGATCGATGTCAACCCCGAAAAGATCGGGACCATTGTTCGAATGGAGCGGCCGGTAAGAGTACATGATGTTCAAAGGCTCACAGGTTGCCTAGCGGCTTTGAGCAGGTTTATCGCTCGACTCGGCGAGAAGGCGTTGCCTCTGTACTGACTCATGAAGAAATCAGATACCTTCGAGTGGACAGACGAAGCCCAAATCGCATTCGACGATCTCAAAGCCCTGCTTTCCACCCAGCCGGTTCTTACTGCCCCGCTCAGTAAAGAACCCCTTCTTCTGTACATCGCAGCTACAAATCAAGTCGTCAGCACCGTTCTGACAGTCGAACGCAAAGAAGAAGGGAAGGCGTAAAAGGTTCAGCGGCCAGTATATTATGTTTCCGAAGTCCTGACTCCTTCCAAGCAGAGGTATCCCCATTATCAGAAGCTTATTTATGGGATCTACATGACTGCAAATAAGGTGGCTCATTATTTCCAAGACCACTCGGTATCTGTCATATCTGATGCCCCGTTGTCGGAAATTCTCCACAATCGGGACGCATCAGGCCGAGTGGCAAAGTGGGCAATGGAGATGCTATACTGCGACATCAAGTTCGAAGCCAAGAAAGCTATAAAGTCTCAAGCTCTTGCTGACTTCATAGCAGAATGGGTAGAACAACAGCAACCGACTCACATCTACTCGGCTCATTGGACCATGTTCTTCGATGGGTCCAAGATGTTGAATGGCTCCGGCGCCGGCGTAGTGCTCATATCCCCGAAAGGTGATAAACTCAAGTATGTGTTGCAGATCCATTTTGATTCCTCCAACAATGAAGCAGAGTACGAAGCTCACCTTTATGGGTTGCGCATGGCCATCTCACTCGGTGTCCGTCGCCTGATGGTCTATGGTGACTCAGATCTAGTGGTTAATCAAGTAATGAAGGAGTGGGATGTAAGGAACCCCACCATGACTGCATACTGCAACACAATAAGGAAGCTCGAGAAGAAGTTCGAAGGTCTGGAACTTCACCATGTTCCCCGACTGAAAAACCAAGCAGCAGATGAATTGGCAAAACTTGGATCCACTCGGAGACCGGTCCCGAGTGATGTCTACCTCGAGCACCTACACCTCCCCTCGGTAAAAGAAGATCCTTTTACAGAGGAACTAGTACAACCGAAGAGCTCAACAGATCAGACTGAAGTCGAGGTCCCCGCTGTGGTTGATTTGATCATGGAGATTCTAGCTGTCATTCCCGAATGGACTGTCCCGTTCATTGCGTACATCATGAGGCAAGAGTTACGAGAAGATGAAGTCCAAGCTAGGCAGATCATTCGCAGGTCAAAGTCCTTCACTGTCATTGATGACCAGTTATACAGGGAAAGTGTTTCAGACGTCCTTCAGCGGTGTATCTCTCCTGAGGAGGGACAGTTAATCTTGGAAGAAATTCACTCGGGAACCTGTGGTCATCATGCCTCCTCAAGGGCAATCGTCGCCAAAGCATTCAGAGTTGGTTTCTTCTGGTTGCAGGCGAATGAAATGGCAAAAGATATGGTCGACCGTTGCGAAGGTTGTCAGTTCTATTCAAACAAGTCCCACAAGCCAACGTCTGCGCTGAAGACAATTCCTCTTGCTTGGCCATTCGCCGTGTGGGGATTAGATACAGTCGGACCATTCAGAATAGGCCAAGGAGGATTCACTCATCTGCTGGTAGCAGTCGACAAGTTTACCAAGTGGATTGAAGCCAAGCCTATCAAGAAGCTTGACGCCCTTACGACCATCAAATTTATCAGAGACATCATTGCCAGATACGGGGTTCCGCACAACATAATCACCGACAATGGCACAAACTTTGACTCGGACATGTTCAAAGGTTTTTGCATAGGCCAAGGTATCCGAGTGGATTTTGCATCCGTCGCGCACCCCCAAACAAACGGACAAGCGGAGCGGGCGAATGGACTCATTCTTCAAGGGTTGAAGCCTCGACTCCTGCGATAAGTTGGACATGCCGCCGACGCATGGGTCACCGAGCTGCCTCCGGTGCTGTGGGGCCTCCGTACGACTTCGAATAGATCGACAGGGCGATCCCCGTTTTTCCTCGTTTATGGAGCATAAGCAGTCCTTCCGAGTGACTTGCTTCACAACTCTCCGCGAGTCGAACTCTTCTCCGAAGCCGAAGCAGAGCAAGCGAGGCAAAATGGAGTGGACCTTTTAGAAGAGGAGCACGAGATGACACTGATCCGTTCAACAATTTATCAACAAGATCTACGGCGATTTCACGCGCGGCACGTCAGGAGCCGCACGTTCCAAGCAGGCGACCTGGTGCTCCGAGTGGATCAACATAGACCACACAAGTTGGCTCCCACCTGGGAAGGACCGTTCATCATCTCTAAGGTGCCGAACAACGGAGCATATCTACTCTACAACCTCGATAGGGAAACGGACGAGCCGCGAGCATGGAATGGAGATCTACTGAAGCGCTTCTACACATAACCGCCGACGAAGACAATGTAAAGAACAAGTATCATCGAAGTAATACAAAGCAGATTGATTTCTTGCTGATTCAAAATTCTTCCGCGTTTGCAGACTCCGGTCTAAAAAACTAACTCTGAGTGTGCACTAAAAGTCACACTCGGGGACTTAGCTACGACCCAGAGTCGCCTAAGTACCAACTCGCTCCGAGTGTGCACTAAAAGTCACACTCGGAGACTTAGCTGCGACCCTGAGTCGCCTAAGTACAAACACGCTCCGAGGTTGCACTAAAAGTCACACTCGGGGACTTAGCTGCGACCCAGAGTCGCCTAAGTAACAACTCGCTCCGAGTGTGCACTAAAAGTCACTCAGAGACTTAGCTGCGATCCAGAGTCGCCTAAGTAACAACTCGCTCCGTGTGCGCACGAAAAGTCACACTCGGGGACTTAGCTGCGACCCAGAGTCGCCTAAGTACAAACTCGCTCCGAGTGTGCACTAAAAGTCACACTCGGAGACTTAGCTGCAACCCAGAGTCGCCTAAGTACAAACTCGCTCCGAGTGTGCACTAAAAGTCACACTCGGAGCCTTAGCTGCGACCTAGAGTCGCCTAAGTACAAACTCGCTCCGAGTGTGCATTAAAAGTCACACTCTGAGACTTAGCTGCGACCCAGAGTCGCCTAAGTAACAACTCGCTCCGAGTGCGCACGAAAAGTCACACTCGGAGACTTAGCTGCGACCCAGAGTCGCCTAAGTACAAACTCGCTCCGAGTGCGCACTAAAAGTCACACTCGGAGACTTAGCTGCGACCCAGAGTCGCCTAAGTACAAACTCGCTCCGAGTGTGCACTAAAAGTCACACTCGGAGACTTAGCTGCGACCCAGAGTCGCCTAAGTACAAACTCGCTCCGAGTGTGCACTAAAAGTCACACTCGGAGACTTAGCTGCGACCCAGAGTCGCCTAAGTACAAACTCGCTCCGAGTGTGCATTAAAAGTCACACTCGGAGACTTAGCTGCGACCCAGAATCGCCTAAGTAAACAAATCACTCCGAGTGTGCACGAAAAGTCACACTCGGGGACTTAGCCGCGACTCAGAGTCGCCTAAGTAAAAAGCTTCCTCCGAGTGTATACTCGAGATACACTCGGAGGCTTAGCAGACCCTCATTGAGGCTCATGTGGATGTGAAGACAACTGACAACTACATGAGTAACAACTCACTCCGAGTGTGCACGAAAAGTCACACTCAGGGACTTAGCCGCGACTTAGAGTCGCCTAAGTAAAAAGCTTCCTCCGAGTGTATACTCGAGATACACTCGGGGGCTTAGCAGACCCTCATTGAGGCTCATGTGGATGTGAAGACAACTGACAACTACAAGGGTAACAACTCGCTCCAAGTGTGCACCAAAAGTCACACTCGGGGACTTAGCCGCGACCCAGAGTCGCCTAAGTAAAAACTCGCTCCGAGTGTATGCCAAAAGTCACACTCGGAGACTTAGCTGTGAACCAGAGTCGCCTAAGTAAAGAGCTTCCTCCGAGTGGGCACTCGAGATACACTCGGAGGCTTAGCAGACACTCGTTGAGGCTCATGTGGATGTGAAGACAACTGACAATTACATGCTCTGCATGCTTTGCCATTGGCTTCACCAAGAGACGGCCAAACAAAAACCACGAGCCAAAATCGTGTCAAAAAAAAACTCAGCGAAAGAAGAGCAAAAGATCCGATTCGAATTCAAGTTGGATCTATGATCAGTCGGCTCGGTGTGAATCAAGTTTATCCAACCGAACCACGAATATACCGGCCAACAACAGTGGCCAAATTTTAATACAGATTCCACTCGACATACCGAGGTAAATGTGCGTTCAGCATACAGTTTATCAAGCGTCGCCGGGACTGGCAGGCTCCACAAAGGTGTCGAGGTCGATGCCATCTGCAATCCGAGTGGCTGTGTCGAGGAAGGTCTCCATGAAATCTTCAAATCGAAGCTTCTTGGCGTTGGCGACCGGCAACGTCTTCAGCTTTTCTTCACGGGCTTCCTTGCAGTGTACTTGGACCAGAGACAGCGCCACGTCCGCACCACACCGAGCGGCAGACTTCTTCCATGCCTGCACTCTGCTTGGAACATCCTCCAGCCGAGTCATCAACCCATCTATTTCGTTCCAGGAGTCGTCTTCAGGCCACAGCTCCTTGTCGATTCGGCCGACAACTCTTCTCAGGCGACCAATGAAAGGGCCCACCCTGTTAAGGCGAGAATGCGCTCGGAGCATGTCCCGGTTAGCTTCATCGCCGAGTGGAACATTCGGAACAAGCGACCGTTCAATTTCGGCTGCTTCAGCCTCAACGTCCCAACAGAAATCTGCAAATAAAAGACAAGCAGAAAATCAGCGCGGAGTGAACTCCAAAGTCAAAAAAGCACTCGGCAAGAACTTACCACCAAGCAGAGCGACCATCTTCTTCGCCCAGTCGCTGACGTAGTTCTCCTGCGCTCTGCACCGAGTGTTCATCACCTTCAGCTGGCCCATCCATTCGAATCTCTCCCTCTTCATTTTTTCTACCTCGGCTAGCAGTGCCTTGTTAGCCTCCCGAGATTCCTCCAAAGATTTCTCTCGGACAGCGAGAGCCTTCTTCACGCCAGCCAGGTCATTCACAGCCACCTCCAAGTCCACAGCGAGTTGAATCTTCTCAGCCTTCAGAGCATTGTACGCTGATCCCATCTCACAAGTCTTCTGTCAAAGAGACACAAAGGGAGGATTGGACACATTCAACAAGGAAAAAGTCTCGACAGATATGACAAAACAATCAAAGCTCAAAATTCTTCAGACCCCTGCCGATGCAAGCAATCGACAGCGGTCACGGGGACTACACCGAATGGGTTCACTGAGAGTGACCCCACTGGCATGAAGCTCGAACATGTCGGCCCTATTGAGCTCCATAGCAAACCAACAACACTATGAGATTCCTATCTCTCGACCCGAGTAACACTACTCTCGGGGACTACACCTAGTGGGTGCACTCGGCATGCCCCCACTGGTACCATTCGGGCAGATCAGCTCTGATCTATTCAGATTACGGAAAATACATATAAAGACAACTGCCGGTGCAAGCACTCGGCAGAAGTCTCGGGGACTACACCCACTGGGTTCACTCGGAGTGAACCCACTGCAAAACCAACCTATTGCATCCGAGTACCTCGCTGAAACCCCCAGTGGATACCAAGAGGAATGTAAACACTTACTAGCGCACTTACTCGGATATCGTCCCAAAGCTCCAAGCTCTTCTTGTACAGGGACGTGATAGAGTCATACGCTCCCTTGGCGTCGCCCACCATCAGCTCCACCTGCACCATGGCGTCCTTGGCGGCTCCTACCTGGTCTTCCGGGAGGCGTCGGGCGTCATATTGAACAGCCGATGGACCCGGCGGGGCAGAAGACTCCATGGGCATCCCGAGCTCCGCTCCAGTCGGTTCCGCCGTGAGGGCCACCGTATGAGTCGGCGGCACCGTCTCAGTCGGCGGCACGTTCATGGCGGGATTGGCTGCAGGTTGGATAACCCGAGGGACAGGCGCCAAAGCTGGCTCCGACCTCCTTTGGTCGTCGTCGTCTAGATGGATCACCTCCGAAGGAAGCCCGACTCAACAAAATAAAATTATAGAAAAAGGTCAAGATCAAAGACAGCACTCGCGAAACAGTAATACAACTCTCGGAGTCGTGACAATGTACCTTGCTGGGACGTGCCGACGTTATCCGTGTCCATGGGATCATCGTCCTGTCGCGGCAGAGAGGTGGCGGAGGTAGCAACTCTGTTGAGTGAAATCCACTCGACGGATAAACATGAGTTCCCAAAAAGAGGAGTTCAATCAGATACTGAAGGAAGATGAAAGAGTAAAGATACTTACGCTGAGGCGACCGGAACAGCGATCCTCATCCGGGGCAAGGCTTTCCGAGGTTTACGCCCACTAGGTTTGGCCACCTTGGACGGCTGGTTCACGGGCTCGGCAGAAGCACCCTTGGTTCTCTTCACACTTCGAGCACTCGGAGCCACGGGAGGAGCTGGCGGAGCACTCGGGGCCGCAGGCGGAGTCGGCGGAGCAACGGGGTCATGACGACACTTGGTTCGGTGCTCTGGTGGTGAGGGCGACGAGCTCTCCTCTTTCTTCTCCTCCTCCGTCTCCCCACTGTCACAGACGTACTCGACGCTATTCGCGCTGCCCTCCTGGCCGCCCTCCTCTTCCTCGGCTGGATTCCCGTTCGAGACTGCAGAATGCCAGTTTGTCCACTCCTGCACAAAACACAGTCGGCAACGTCAGTCGACGAGACAAGAAAATCAATAAAACTGAGAAGGTTAAAAGCACTTGACAACATGTACTCACCTCATTCGGAGGAGGATTTTCGGCGCGGAAGGGCTTCACCCGCTGGGCTCCCACGGGGTTATCACACGTGCCTGTGATGTTGCGGACCCACGCACTCACAGTCTCCCCGCTCACGTCCTCTGGATGAGACCGAGTGGAATCCGAAGGTCCCGCGTAATGCGACATGGCGTGGTCTCGGGCCTGCAGCGGTTGGATGCGTCGACCCAGAAAAGTCTCCAGCAGGTCCATGCCGGTGACTCCCCTCCGGACGACGGTTATCAGCGCGTCGACCAAAGGCTAGATCTGGGTTCTTTCTCCCTTAGAGAGCGCAGGCTTCCTGGGAGGGCCCGGACGGTCTAAATTGAAAGGTGGCAACCCACTCGAAGCATTTGGACAAGCAATGTCCTGGCAATAGAACCAAGACGATTGCCAGTTCCTAAATGACTCGGATAGCTGGAGGGAGGGATAGCTACTCTTTGTTTTCTTTTGGAAGCCTAAACCCCCGCAGAGCTGGAGGATGTGTGTCTTATCGTCTGACTGGCTAAGGTATTTAACAGTTTGGGATCTATCGGAGAAGACATATTTAAAGATCCCCCAGTGGGGAGGACATCCTATGAAGCACTCGCAGAGGGTGACGAATGCAGAAAAGTGAGCTATTGCGTTCGGAGGAAAATGATGGAGCTGCGCCCCGAAGTAATTCATGATACCTCGGAAGAAAGGATGGGGAGGCAAGGAGAAACCTCGGGCCACGTGGCTGAGCAGCAGAACGCGCTCCCTCTCCTTTGGCGCCAGCTCCGTCTCGCCCTCCGGCAGCCTCCAGGACTTGTTGGCGACCATGCCGTGCACCACCAGCTCCAGCACGTCATTCTCCGTCACTGAGGAGGGGAGGAAGTCCCCCTGGATCCAGCCCGCCGGCAACGCCCGCTGCCGCCGCTGAGTGGAGGCCGCCCCCTTCTTCTTCTTCTGCGCCTCGAGCTTGCTGGTCTGCCCCTTCGTCATGGCGAGGACGAGGATCCGCGGAGGAGGAGAGGCAGTAGATGGCTTGGGGTGAGCAAAGAGCTACGGGAGAAGCAAGATTAATGGGGGGAAGGATGAGCAACGCAACAGGAAATCCCGCCGGGGAGGCTTTAATAGGCCTCCGACTAGGTCGCTTACAGGCGGGCCCAGGATCTTATCCCCCCAACCGGCCGCTGCAAGGTTAGTGGAGAAGATAACGGCGCGGTAATCGAGGAGGCAAAACCTACTCGATGGCGATGTCGTCATCCCCGCTGAGCGCGCGACAACCGAAATTTGAGGATACCGGAAAATCCGGCGCTGTCAGTTTGACCCGTTACGTCGAAAGATTCCGCAGAAGCACTCGGTCCCTGACGGCTCATTTCACTGGTATATTCACTCGGATCACTGGCTGAAAGGATAAAATGGATCGAGGCAAACAACGCTAAAGTCACCTTAATACCAGTCGGTTCCAAACTCCAGACGTCACTTCATCGTTCCAACCCCGATCCATTCGGGGACTAATGATGGGGTTATAGTCCCAGGGTAGGGTCATAGGTCTGCCCTATAGGTCCTACCCAAGGACTACCCTTCATAGAAGACAAGGCCCTTAGACAGTTCCGACTGAACTAAGGACACCCGCATCATCCAGTCGGCGACGATCCACTCAGAGCATATCTAACGTACCGACTGGAGTCCACTCTGTACATCGTAACCTCCCAGGAGGGCAACGGTCATACGTTTTCATACACCATTATTAGCATTTAAAGCTTATGTTACTTGTAACGTAGGCATTTATTCGCCACTATTCCACCCTTGTCCACCGGGCCATTATGAAGGGCAACGCACTCTATATAAGCCGCCCTTCCCCACTGGTGCAAGGGTTGGCACTTGCTGTAATCCTATAATCCACTCGACACAAAGCTCCCCAGAGCATTGAGACGTAGGGCTTTTACCTCCACCATAGAGGGGCCTGAACTCATACATCCTTGCCGTAGCTAAGGCTCTGCCCATATACTTTCGTACCCCATACTTCTACTTCAGACTTATACCCACGACAATTGGTGTGCCCATTGTCTTGTAGTATAATACTTGGTAGACCTTTCCTACAAACCATAGGTGCAGTTATTAATATGAAACACACAAATATAAGGTTCCAATTTTCACAAAAAAAAGGATGGAACACTTTCCAAGGAAGATAATTAAAACACCACATGAACCCGTTATTAGAGCCACTTATGGAATTAGTTTGAAGAATGACAACATGTGAAAGTTTGCATTATGCCTAGCTAGGGGCGTAAAACAATAGCGCTTGTTCGTAGGCAACCCAATATTTATCTTATTTGCAACTTTTATTTTATGTTCTTGTGTGATAACATGATTGTTTCTACTGTAATAATTGTGTATTTTCTATTTTAATCAGTGTTTGTGCTAAGTAAAGCCTTTGGGATGATTTGGGATGATAGTTGATACGATGGAGAAATAGAAACTTTTATGCCTAGTATTTGAATTTACGTTTTCACTGGAATGTGATAAATTGCTAAATTTTTTAAACAACATTGAGATACAAATTTCCAACTTTTTCCTTTTTTTTGGAATTTTTGGAGTTACACAAGCATAGTCATTACACACTATTCTATTTTAGACATTTTTTACTTGCATAGCGTTCTTATTTTGATAATTCTATGGATTTTATCGGGGGTATAAGTCATGAAAGAGTTAGAATACAATAGATATTATGCAAGAACAATCATGAATCTATTTATGACAATATTTAAGATGTTTGATCTTATTATTATACTAACGGATCTCATGAGGTTTCTGTTGAGTTTCGTGTGCTGAAGTTTTCAAGCTTTGGGTGAGGTCACGATGTATGAAGGAATAAGGACCAGTAAGACCTAAGCTTGGGGATCCGTAGGGTACCCCCAAGGTTATATTCAAGTAATACCTAAGAGTTTAATCTTGGGGATTCACTGGATGTCATCTCCTCTTTCGTCTACAATTCATTGATATGTTACTCGGAGCTATATTCATCACATGATATGAGTTCTTCTTGCAGCGTCGAGGATTATAGTTTTATTTTGTTTTCTTGTTAGTTTTTCACAATCATTATTTGTTGGACAAACCTTTTGAGAGAGACACTCATTTCACCATGATTTATTAGAATGCTCATTATGCTTCACCTATATATTTTGAGTTACGACAATTGTGCTCATGTACTTCACTTATATCTTTATAGCACTATGGAAATTATATTTTATAGAAATGATTAGCATTCTCATGCTTCACTTAAATCTGTTTGAGTGTGTGTGAAATAAGAAGTGGAAATTTTCACTACTTATATGTTTCGTCGGAAAATGATAGGTATAAAAGAGGGATATAATAAAAACTTGCATGTAGCTCATTAAATGTGAAACGTAAGACCAACGGTATGTTGGGGGATGAAGCATGGAAAACAATGTTTTTGCCTATGAACAACCAAGTTCTATCTATGGAGATGCATAGAAATGGGAGGGGAGAGTGTTTCTATGTACCCTCGTAGACCATTAAGCAGAAGCGTATATTACGCGGTTGATGTAGTCGTACACTTCACGATCAAATCACGATTGAGTGCCGAACGGACGACACCTTCGTGTTCAGCACACGCGCGCCTCTGTGATGTCTCCACCTCCTTGACCATCAAGCGAGGGCGGATAAATAGATGGGATCTTGACCAGCATGATGGCATGGTGGTGGAGCAGTGCGAGTAGGGCTTCGCTAAGCACCTCCAAAACAACGAACGAGGAAGAACTCGGGAAGACGGGAGAGGAGCTGCCCAAGGGAGGGGGAAGGGCTTGGTGTGTTTCTACCCTCCCCACCCATCCTCTACCTATAAGAGCAAGGGGGAGGGGCTTAGCCCCCTTTGACCCTCCTCCAAGGAGGGGATGGTGGCCAATGGGGGGAGGAGTGCCCTCCAAGCCAAGTGGAGGTCCTTCCCCTTAGGGTTTCCCCTCCCCTAGGCGTATCGGCCTTAGGGGTTTGGTGCTCCTAGCCCAATAAGGCCAGTGCACCCCACCTACAGTCCATGCACGCTCTAGGTGCTGGAGAGACCCTTTTGGACCGGAACCCTCCGGAAGCTTCCCGGTACAATACCACCAAAACCTGGAACTTTTCTTGTAGCCAAAATATGACTTCCCATATATAATTTTTTATCTCTGACCCATTGCGGAGCTCCTCATGGCATCCAGGATCTCATCTGGGACTCCGGACAACATTTGGTCACTAATGCACATTAGCCACATTGCTTGCAAGCTCTTGTGATGTTGTATTATCGAGAGGGCCTAGAGACACCTCTCTGTTATATGGAGTGACAAATCCCAGAATCGATTCACGCTAACCCAACATACCCCCTTAGAGATACCTGTAGAGCACCTTTATGATCACCTAGTTACCAAGTGATGTCTGATAGCACACGAGGCATTCCCACGGTGTCAGGGAGTTGCATGATATCATAGTCTTATGAATAGATACTTTGAAATGAAGAAATCAAGAGCAATAAACTTAAGTGATACGATCATATGCTAAGCTTACGGTTGGGTCCTCTCCATTACATCATTCTCCTAATGACATGATCCTGTTGTCAAATGACAACTCATGTCCATGGTTAGGGAAACCATAACCATGTTTGATCAACGAGATAGTCTAGCATAGGCTCGCTAGGGACATAGTGTTGTTTATATCCACACATGTATCTGAGTTTCCAATCAATACAATTCTAGCATGTATACTATACGATTATAATGAACAAGGAAGTATGACAATAACCAATTTATTATTGCCTCTATGGCATATTTCAAACATTCTCCCACTTACACTAGAGTCAATAATCTAGCTCACATCGTCATGTGATTAACACCCAATGAGTTATCGGATTTGAACATGTTTTGTTTGTGGGAGACGTTTTAGTAAACAAGTCTGCAACATTTAGATCCGTGTGTACTTTGCAAATCTATATATCATACTGTAGATGCTGCTACCATGCTCCACTAGGAGCTATTACAAATGACTGCTCCAGTATATGTATCTAGTTTGCAACTGAGAGTCATTCGGATCGATGTCAAAGCTTGCATCGATGTAACCCTTTACAACGTACTCTTGATCAACTCCATAGCCGAGAAACATTTCCTTAGTCCTATATAGGTACCTAAGGATACTTTTTGACCGTTTTCCAGTGATTCACTCCTGGAAGACTCTAGTACCCCCTTGCAAGACTCATGGCAAGGCACACATCAGGTATGGTACACACCATGGCATACATTATAGAGAATGAAGAACACGCCATGTCTGGCAGCGAAGACATGGGCGAGTGGGAATATGGTGACGGGGATACGTGTGCACACGAGATAAGGTGGGATTTAATAGAAGTGTATAGCAGATATCCTACAAGGCACAAATCATGAGCATGACTGAGCGAACAAGTTGTTATACTATCCCGGTTCAGGAAAAATCCTCATGGACAAGTCCGTAGAGGACAAGAGGGGGTCCGCGCCATAATGGAGTACCGACACGCGACATGGATACTGTTGAATATTGAATTTGGATTTGCAATACCCCGCTATATACATCTACAGGCATTGATCCCAAGGTGGACCAATGGCTCAGACAATACTACCATATGGTAGTATGAGCCACATTGAATTTTTGGATGTCAAACTACTATCAAAACTATCTTACACCACTTGAAGTGAAGTCTTTACTGAAAACGGCCTATCAATTTATTTTACTTCTCGTTAGGTTCAACACTGTTACTTATCAAAAGGATTACGATTGTTTCCCTATACGTACTTGTGTGTCATCGAGTCACGCCATTGAGGTGCATCCGTGCATGCACCTTGTCCCGCTGTGCAACCGTTTGTCGTATGAATTGGGTAATTATCCTTGCACCATGCATGCCAACAGCTTGAACCCGCATAGACCCAATCACTTGAATCAGGGCCCTATATTAGTTTTTTGTCCCTGGCTTGCTCGTTCAGTTGCGTCACCCGAGTGTGTCTGGCATGTAGGTTGTCTCGCTGAGTGACCGTCTACCCTACGACTCGGTTGTTGGGCTTGCATCATGCATCCCTTCCGACCGTACCGGGTGCGTCCACTGAAACAACCGGAAATAGGCTGACACGAAGCAAATGACCCTGAATGGCTGCCAAATGTAGGAGCTGGTGCCTCGGAGGAGATACACGGACTCACTGGAGAGAGCAAATCAGACAAACACACGCGAACGTTCCTGACATGGCAGACCCACGTGAGGCAGATCATGCGGCATAAACAGTACCTATCGCGATCAAACCAACCCGACACAAGGTGAATACACGAACATGCATGCCTGGCTGGGCCGTCGTGTGTGGGTAAGCACACAAAACACACAACATGGACGTGACACAAGCTATCGCACGACGGTATCCCCACGCATGCCTTGTTGGGGGAACGTTGCATGGGAAATAAAAATTTTCCTACGCACACGAAGACCTATCATGGTGATGTCCATCTACGAGTGGAGATTAGATCTACGTACCCTTGTAGATCGCACAGCGGGAAGCGTTAAGAAACGCGGTTGATGTAGTGGAACGTCTTCACGTCTCTCGAACCGTCCCACAAACCGTCCCGCAATCTGTTCCACGAACCGTCCCACGATCCGTTCCGATCTAGTGCCGAACGGACGGCACCTCCGCGTTTAGCACACGTATAGCTCGACGATGATCTCGGCCTTCTTGATCTAGCAAGCAAGACAGAGAAGTAAATGAGTTCTCCGGCAGCGTGATGGCGTGCCGGTGGTGCTGATGATCTACTCCTGCAGGGCTCCGCCCGAGCTTCGCAGAAATCCGATCTAGAGGTAAAACTACGTGGTATAGGTTTTAGTTGCACGTGGCAAAGTTATGTCTCAAATCAGCCCTAAACCACGAATATATATAGGGGAGAGGGGGAGGGCTAGCCTTGAGGGGCATGACCTCAAGGGTGCGCTGGCCAAGGGAGGAGGAGGACTCCTCCTCCAATTCGGTTTGGGAAGGAGGAGTCCTCCTCTTCCTTCCCACCTCCCTCTTTTCCTTTTTCTTTTATTTTCCTTTGGTATTTTCTTATGTGGTGCCATGGGCCCCTTGGGCTGACTCCACCAGCCCACTAAGGACTTGTGGCGCCACCCTAGTTCCTTGGGCTCACTCCCGGGTGGGTGGGCCCCTCTTAGTGAACTCGCGGAACCCATTCGTCACTCCCGGTACACTGCCGGAATTGCCTGAAACTTTCTAGTGACCAAATGAAACCATCCTATATATCAATCTTCGTTTCCGGACCATTTTGGAAACCCTCGTGACGTCCGTGATCCCATCCGGGACTCCGAACAACATTCGGTAACCACACATATAACTAAACTATACTAAAACATCATCGAACCTTAAGTGTACAGACCCTGCGGGTTCGAGAACTATGTAGACATACCCAAGGCACTCCTCGGTCAATATCCAATAGCGGGACCTGGATGCCCATATTGGATCCTACATATTCTCCGAAGATCTTATCGGTTGAATCTCAGTGTCAAGGATTCATATAATCCAGTATGTCATTCCCTTTGTCCTTCAGTATGTTACTTGCCCGAGATTTGATCGTCGGTATCTGCATACCGATTTCAATCTCGTTACCGGCAATTCTCTTTACTCATTCTGTAATATAAGATCCTGTGACTTACACTTAGTCACATTCCTTGCAAGGCTTGTGTGTGATGTTGTATTACCGAGTGGGCCCCGAGATACCTCTCCGTCACACGGAGTGACAAATCCCAGTCTTGATCCATACTAACTCAACGAACAGCTTCGGAGATACCTGTAGAGCACCTTTATAGTCACCCAGTTACGTTGCGACGTTTGATGCACACAAGGTATTCCTACAGTGCCAGTGAGTTATATGATCTCATGGTCATAGGAACAAATACTTGACACGCAGAAAAACAATAGCAATAAAACGACACGATCAATATGCTACTTTCATAGTTCGGGTCTTGTCCATCACATGATTCTCCTAATGATGTGACCCCGTTATCAAGTGACAACACTTGTCTATGGTTAGGAAACCTTGACTATCTTTGATCAACGAGCTAGTCAACTAGAGGCTTATTAGGGACAATGTTTTGTCTATGTATCCACACATGTATTTGAGTTTCCAATCAATACAATTATAGCATGGATAATAAACGATTATCATGAACAAAGAAATATAATAATAACTAATTTATTATTATCTCTAGGGCATATTTCCAACAGTCTCCCACTTGCACTAGAGTCAATAATCTAGTTCACATCACCATGTGATTTTAACGAATCCAACATCCATATAGTTACGAGGTTTGATCACGTATTGCTCGTGAGAGAGGTTTTAGTCAACGGTTCTGAATCTTTCAGATCCATGTGTACTTTACAAATCTTTATGTCATCTTATAGATGATGCTACTACGTGCTATTCGAAAATACTCCAAATATCTACTCTACTATACGAATCCATTTTACTACTCATAGTTATTTGGATTAGTGTCAAAGCTTGCATCGACGTAACCCTTTACGACGAACTCTTTAAACACCTCCATAATCGAGAAAAAATTCCTTAGTCCGTTAGTTACTAAGGATAACTTTGACCGCTGTTCAGTGATTCAATCCTGTATCACTCTCTGTACCTCTTAACAGACTTGTGGCAAGGCACACATGAGGTGCGACACACAACATGGCATACTTTAGAGTCTATGGCTTTTGAGTCTTACTCAAATTCACACCTTACAACACAGCCAAGAACTCCTTCGTTGCTGATCTATTTTGAACTCCTTCAAAAACTTGTCAAGGCATGCATTTCATTTGAAAGTTCTGTTTAGCATTTTGATCTATCTCCATAGATCTTGATGCTCATTGTTCAAATAGCTCTTTCCATGTCTTCCTTTGAAAACCCCCTTTCAAATAACCTTTATGCTTTACAGAAATTCTACATTACTTCCGATCAACAATATGTCAACCACATATACTTATCAGAAATTTTATAGTGCTCCCACTCACTTCTTTGGATATACAAGTTTCTCATAAACCTTGTACAAACTCAAAATCTTTGATCATCTCATCAAAGTGTATATTCCAACTCTGAGATGCTTGCACCAGTCCATTGAAGGATCGCTGGAGCTTGCATACTTGTTAGCATCCTTAGGATAGAAAAAAACCTTCTGGTTGTATCACATACAACCTTTCCTCAAGGAAACCGTCGAGGAAACAATGTTTTGACATCCTATGTGCAATATTTCATAAATAATGCAGAAAATACTAACATAATTCCAAGAGACTTTTAGCATCGCTACGAGTGAGAAAGTCTCATCATAGTCAACTCTTTGAACTTGTAGAAAACATCCTTGCGACAAGTCGAGCTTTTCTTAATGGTGACTTTTCACCATCATCGTGTGTCTTCCTTTTAAAGATCCATCTTTACTTAATAGTCCTTTTACCATCAAGTAGTTCTTCCAAAGTCTACACTTTGTTTTCATACATGGATCCTCTCTCGGGTTTCATGGCCTCCAGCCATTTGTCGGAATCCGGGCCTACCATCGCTTCTCCATAGCTCGTAGGTTCATTGTTGTTCAACAACATGACCTCCAAGATAGGGTTGTCGTACCACTCTATAGTAGTACGCGACCTTGTCTACATACGAGGTTTGTAGTAACTTGATCCGAAGCTCAATGATCACCATCATCAGTTTCCACTTCAATTGGTGTAGGCGCCACAGGAACATCTTCGTGCGCCCTCCTACACACTAGTTGAAGTGACGGTTCACTAACCTCATCAAGTTCCACCACCCTCCCACTCAATTCTTTCGAGAGAAACTTTTCCTCGAGAAAGAACCCATTTCTTGAAACAAACACTTTGCTTCCGGATCTGAGATAGGATATGTATCCAACTGTTTTGGATATCCTATGAAGATGCATTTATCCGCTTTGAGTTCGAGCTTATCAGACTGAAACTTTTTCACATAAGCCTCGCAGCCCCAAACTTTTAAGAAACGACAGCTTAGGTTTCTCCAAACCATAGTCTATACTGTGTCATCTCATCGGAAATACGCGGTGCCCTATTTAAAGTGAATGCGGTTGTCTCTAATGCATAACCCATAAACGATAGTGGCAATTTGATAAGAGACATCATAGTATGCACTATATCAAATAGTGTGCGACTATGACGTTTAGACTTATCATCACACTATGGTGTTCTAGGTGGCGTGAATTGCGAAACAATTTCCACTTTGTCTTAACTGTGTACCAAAACTCGCAACTCAGATATTCATCTCTACGATCATATCGTAGACAGTTTATCCTCTTGTCAGGATGATCTTCACCCTGAAATAGCTTTGAACTTTTCAACATTTCAGAGTTGTGAATCATCAAGTAAATACTCCTGTATCTACTCAAATCGTCAGTGAAGTAAGAACATAACGATATCCACTGCGTGCCTCAGCACTCATTGGACTGCACACATCAAAAATGTATTACTTCCAATAAGTTACTCTCTTGTTCCATGTGGTATGATTTTGCATGTCTCAAGTGATTCAAAATCAAGTGAATCCAAACGTTCCATCCGCATGGAGTTTCTTCATGTGTTTTAAACCAACAGGTATGGTTTGCATGTCTCAAACGTTTCAAAAATGAGTGAGTACAAAGATCCATCAGCATGGAGCTTCTTCATGCATTTTATACCAACATGACTCAAGTGGCAGTGCCACAAGTAAGTGGTACTATCATTACTACTTTGTATCTTTTGGCACCAATATTATCAACTTGTGTAACACTACGATCGAGATTCAATAAACCATTGAAGGTAATCATTCAAGCAAATAGAATAACTACTATTCTCTTTAAATGAATAATATATTGCAATAAACACAACCTAATCATGTTCATGCTCAATGCAAACACCAAATAACAATTATTTAGGATTAACACCAATCCCGATGGTAGAGGGAGCGTGCGATGTTTTGATCACATCAATATCATGTATATCAAATATACTTCTGTCTACTTTGCCAACCTTCTTATCTACCAAGTATCTAGGGTAGCTCCGCCTCAGTGACCGTGCCCCTCATAACAAAAGCACTTAGTCTCGGGTTTGGGTTCAATCTTGGGTTTCTTCATTAGAGCAGCAACTGGTTTGCCGTTTCATGAAGTATCCCTTCTAGCCCTTGACCTTCTTGAAACTAGTGGTTTTACTAACCATCAACAATTGATGCTCCTTCTTGATTTCTACTTTCGTAGTGTCAAACATTGTGAATCGCTCATGGATCATCATATCTATCCTTGATATGTTATAGTTCATCACAAAGCTCTAGTAGCTTAGTGGCAGTGACTTTGGAGAACCATCACTATCTCATCTGGAAGATTAACTCCCACTTGATTCAAGTGATTGTTGTACTCAGACAATCTGAGCACATGCTCAACGATTAATCTTTTCTCCTTTGCTTTGTAGACAAAGAATCTTGTCGGTGGTCACATACCTCTCAACAAGGGCACGAGCATGAAATCTCAATTTCATCTCTTAGAACATCTCTTATGTTCCGTGACGTTTCAAAACGACTTCGGCGCCTTGCTTCTAAGCCATTAAGTATTACACACTGAACTATCACGTAGTCATAAAAAAACGTGTTATGTCAGATGTCCGCAACATCCGCAGACGACGCTCGAGGTGCAGCACACCGAGTGGTGCATTAAGGGCATAAGCCTTCTGCGCAGCAATGAGGACAATCCTCAGTTTTACGAACTCAGTCCGCAAAGTTGCTACTATCATCTTTCAACTAAATTTTCTCTAGGAACATATAAAAACAGTAGAGCTATAGCGCAAGCTACATCATAATTCGCAAAGACCTTTTGACTATGTTCATCATAATTAGTTCAATTAATCATATTACTTAAGAACTCCCACTCAAAAAGTACATCTCTCTAGTCATTTGAGTGGTACCTGATCCAAATTCACTAACTCAAGTCCGATCATCACGTGAGTTGAGAATAGTTTCAGTGGTAAGCATCCCTATGCTAATCATATCAACTATATGGTTCATGCTCGACCTTTCGGTCTGATGTGTTCCGAGGCCATGTCTGCACATGCTAGGCTCGTCAAGTTTAACCCGAGTGTTCCGCGTGTGCAACTGTTTTGCACCCGTTGTATGTGAACGTTGAGTCTATCACACCCGATCATGACGTGGTGTCTCGAAACGACGAACGGTCGCAACGGTGCACAGTCGGGGAGAACACAATTTCATCTTGAATTTTTAGCGAGAGATCACCTTATAATGCTACCGTCTGATACGCCTCCGTCGTATCTATAATTTTTGATTGTTTCATGCCAATATTCTACAACTTTCATATACTTTTGGCAAATTTTTATATTATTTTTGGGACTAACATATTGATCCAGTGCCCACTGCGAGTTCCTGTTTGTTGCATGTTTTTTTCATAGATTATCCATACCAAACGAAGTCCAAACGCAATAAAAACCTACAGGGATTTTTTGGAATATTTATGATTTTTGGGAAGAAGAATCTACGTGAAACGATGCCCGAGGAGGTCACAAGCCCAGGAGGCGCGCCCCCCCTAGGGCGCGGTTGTCAGGCTTGTGATCAATCCCTAAGGCGGTTGGGCCCTTCTTTCGCCACAAGAAAGATAATATCCGGGAGAAAATCGTGTTAAAATTTCAGCCCAATCGGAGTTACGGATCTCCAGGAATTTAAGAAACGGTGAAAGCCAGAATCTGGGAGCGCAAAAACAGGAGGACACAGAGAGAGAGATCCAATCTCAGAGGGGCTCTCGCCCCTCCGCCGCCATGGAGACCATGGACCAGAGGGGAAACCCTTCTCCCATCTAGGGAGGAGGTCAAGGAAGAAGAAGAAGAAGGGGGGCTCTCTCCCCCTCTCCGCCGGGAACGCCGCCCGGGACATCATCGTGTGACGGCTATCTACACCAACACCTCCTTCATCTTCACCAACACCTCCATCACCTTCCCCCATCCATATTCAGCGGTTCACTCTCCCCCAACCCGTTGTACCCTCTACTTGAACATGGTGCTTTATGCTTCATATTATTATCCAATGATGTGTTGCCATCCTAAGATGTCTGAGTAGATTTTCGTTGTCCTATCGGTGATTGATGAATTGCTATGATTGGTTTAATTTGCTTGTGGTTATGTTGCTGTCCTTTGGTGCCCATCATATGAGCGCGTGCATGGATCACACCATAGGGTTAGTAGTATGTTAATATGACTATGTATTGGAGGGCAAGGGTGACAGAAGCTTCAGCCTAGCATAGAAATTGATGCATACGGGATTGAAGGGGGACCAATATATCTTATTGCTATGGTTGGGTTTTACCTTAATGAACATTAGTAGTTGCGGATGCCTTCTAATAGTTCCAATCATAAGTGCATAGAATTCCAAGTAAGGGATGACATGCTAGGAGTGGCCTCTCCCACATAAAACTTGATATCGGTCTAGTAACATAGTCAATTGCTTAGGGACAATTCCGCAACTCCTACCACCACTTTTACACACTCGTTAAACTAACGTAATTGTTTCTTACCAGCCCCTAGTTTTTATTTTCGTGTTCTTTCTTCTCTTGCACACCTATCCTATCACTCCTACAAAGTACTTCTAGTTTCATACTTGTTCTAGGTAAAGCGAACGTAAAGTGTGCGTAGAGTTGTATCGGTGGTCGATAGAACTTGAGGGAATATTTGTCCTACCTTTAGCTCCTCGTTGGGTTCGACACTCTTACTTATCGAGAAAGGCTACAATTGATCCCCTATACTTGTGGGTTATCAAAACCTTTTTCTGGCGCCGTTGCCGGGGAGAGATAGAGTGGGGTGAATATTCTCGTGTGTGATTGTTTGCTTTATCACTAAGTAGATTTATTTGATGTTCTAAGTTGTTCTCTATCTTTAGTTATGGATATGGAACACGAAATACCAAAAACATTAGGTGTACTTGCTACTCATGGAGATGAGGAACCTCCTAAAACCCTCGATGCTCGCTATGTGGAAAATATTATGCACTTCTTTAATAATCCTGAGAAAACCCCATTAAATTATATAATGGGATACACATTGTATAAACGTGAATACTTTAGGGATTATCGCTTGACTCAAAAAGGGAAACTATTATGGGATCAAATTCATATGTTGAAATGGTATGCTTGGGAGCTATGCTCGAGATATGATATTACTTGTTGCTCTAGGATGAAGGCTCAACACCTTCCCTTTTCTTGTAAATTTAATGCTAATGAAACCTTGGCTTATTATGCTAATGGTATATATGATTACTATGATATGGAGCAAATAAAAGAGTTTGTTGCTTTTATGGGTGCTTATGAAATTGAAGCTCTGTTTAAAGGGTGTGATGATAATGACGATGCTGCTTACTGATCTGAAAATTTGGTTATGCTTCGTTATTGTTATACTCATTATGAATATAATGCCCATATTTATCGATTTATGGAGAAATTATATGCTTCCCAAGAAGAGACTAATATTTTGAAGGAAACTATGGAAGAAGAAAATGTTGAAACTGTGAGCTCATTAGATGAAAAAGATGACGAGGAGAGCGAAGAACAAAAGGAGGAAGAGCAGACTAGCTACCCGTGCCCACCTTCTAATGAGAGTAACTCCTCAACTCATACATTGTTTAATTCCCCTTCATTCTTACCGAAGGATGAATGCTATGTTGATTGCTATGATCCCTTGGATTTGTTTGAAATATCCTTTTTTGATGAACTTGATGCTTGCTATGCTTGTGGCCATGATGCCAATATGAATGATGCTTATGAAGATGAACTTGCTATAGTTCCTTATGTTAAACATGAAATTTTTGCTATCGCACCCACTTATGATAGTCCTATTATCTTTTTGAACTCTCCCAACTACACTATATCGGAGAAGTTTGCTCTTATTAGGGATTACATAGCTGGGTTGACTTCTACTATTACACATGATGATTTTGATGAATATAATATGCATGTGATTGCTGCTCCTACTTGCAATTATTATGAGAGAGGAACTACATCTTCACCTCTCTATGTTTCGAATACGATAAAATTGCAAGAAACTGCTTATGCTATGTATTGGCCTTTACTTGATGTGCATGAATTGTTCTTTTATGACATGCCAACATATAAGAATAGAGTTAGACTTCGTCATTGCATGATATATGTTACCTTGTGCTCAATACTAAATTACAAATCATTGTTAATTAAAAATGACTTTGATATACCTTGGGATCCGGGTGGATCCATTACTTGAGCACTTTATGCCTAGCTTAATGGCTTTAAAGAAAGCGCTGCCTGGGAGACAACCCGGCAGTAATAGGGAGTCATCTATTTCTATTGAGTGCTTTTATTTAGTCTAAAAACAAAAAAATATAGATGGGAACTTAAAACTTTTTCAAAAAGAGAAGCGATTGAAAGGTGATGCATTGCGGAAGTGAGGGTCGACCTTGAACACTTGTGTTCATGCTCATGGAAACAATGTAGAATTTTTCATGAAAGTTTCTTGCAAAAATAATTATACCCTTGTACAATTCCATTGTATTATAAAAATAATGTGCCAAGTAAAGCCTTTATGAATAGTTTGGGTGATAGTTGTTTGATCATGCTGAAAAAGACAGAAACGTTATGCTCACGAAATTATTTTTAATTCCTATCCAGAAAGAGATTTTGGGTTTGTTCCTTTTGCTGCTGATTGATATGCCAAATTCCCTAATTTTAATAACTGTTCAGAATTTTTGGAGTATCAGAAGTATGGTATAAGTTCATATTACTATAGACTGTTCTGTTTTTGACAGATTCTGTTTTCTATGCATTGTTCTCTTATTTTGATGAATCTATGGGTAGTATCGGGGGGTATGAACCATGGTGAAGTTGGATTACAGTATATATAATGCTAATATGAATTTGGAATGATTTCACAATAGTACTTAAAGTGGTGATTTACTTTATTATATAACGAATCTCACGAAGGTTTTGTTGAGTTTTGTGTGATTGAAGTTTTCAAGTTTTGGGTGAGACCACGATGGATGAAGGAATAATGAGAGGCAAGAGCCTAAGCTTGGGGATTCCCAAGGCACCCCAAGGTAATATTAAAGGAATACTCAAGCGTATAAGCTTGGGGATGCCCCAGAAGGCATCCCCTCTTTCGTCTACAATCTATCGGTAATTTTACTCGGAGCTATATTTTTATTCGTCACATGTTATGTGCAAATGCTTGGAGCGTCTTTTGTGTTTATTTTTCATTTTTCTTTTTATGCACCATGCTGGTATGAGATAGTCCTTGCTTGATTTATAGAATGCTCTTTGCACTTCACTTATATCTTTTGAGTATGGCTTTATAGAATGCTTCATGTGCTTCACTTATAACATTTGAAGTTTGGATTGCCTGTTTCCCTACACATAGAAAACCGCTATTTGTAGAATGATCTTTTGCTTCACTTATATTTGTTAGAGCGGGGCATATCTTTTGTAGTAAGAATTAAACTCTCATGCTTCACTTATACCTATTTAGAGAGTTAACAGGAGTTGGTCATTCACATGGTTAGTCATAAAATCCTACATAAAACTTGTAGATCACTGAATATGATATGTTTGATTCCTTGCAATAGTTTTGCGACATGAAGATGTGATATTAGAGTCATGCTAGTGAGTAATTGTGTATTCGTAGAAATACTTGTGTTAAGGTTTGTGATTCCTGTAGCATGCACGTATGTTGAACCGTTATGTGACGAAGTCGGAGCATGATTTATTTATTGATTGTCATCCTTTGTGTGGAAGTCGGGATCGCACGATGGTTAACTCCTACCAACCCTTCCCCTAGGAGCATGCGTGTAGTACCTTGTTTCGATGACTAATATACTTTTGCAATAAGTATGTGAGTTCTTTATGACTAATGTTGAGTCCATGGATTATACACACTCTCACCCTTCCACCATTGCTGGCCTCTCTAGTACCGCGCAACTTTCGTCGGTGCATTACACCCACCATATACCCTTCCTCAAAACAGCCACCATACCTACTTATTATGGCATTTCCATAGCCATTCCGAGATATATTGCCATGCAACTTCCATCGTTACGTTTATTATGACATGCACCATCATTGTCATATTGCTTTGCATGATCGTAAGATAGCTAGCATGATGTTTTCATGGCTTGTCTGTTTTTTGATGTCATTGCTACGCTAGGTCATTGCACATCCCGGTACACCGCCGGAGGCATTCATATAGAGTCGTATTTTGTTCTAACTATCGAGTTGTAAGTAAATAAAAGTGTGATGATCATCATTATTAGAGCATTGTCCCATGTGAGGAAGTAATAAAAGAGGCCAATGAAGCCCAAATAAAAAAAAAGAGGCCAAAGAAGCCCACCAAAAAAGGGGAAAATAAAAAAAAGAGAGAAAAGAGAGAAGGGACAATGCTACTATCCTTTAACACACTTGTGCTTCAAAGTAGCACCATGATCTTCATGATAGAGAGTCTCCTATGTTGCCACTTTCATATACTAGTGGGAAATTTTAATTATATAACTTGGCTTGTATATTCCAATGATGGGCTTCCTCAAATTGCCATAGGTCTCCGTGAGCAAGCGAGTTGGATGCACACCCACTAGTTTCTTTTTGAGCTTTCATACACTTATAGCTCTTGTGAATTTGTTGCATGGCAATCCCTACTCACTCACATTGATATCTATTGATGGGCATCTCCATAGCCCGTTGATATGCCTAGTTGATGTGAGACTATATCCTCCTTTTTGTCTTCTCCACAACCAACATATTCTATTCCACCTATAGTGCTATGTCCATGGGTCACGCTCATGTATTGAGTGAAAGTTGAAAAAGTTTGAGAATACAAAAGTATGAAACAATTGCTTGGCTAAAACCGGGGTTGTGCATTATTTAAATACGTTGTGTGGGGAAGATGGAGCATAGCCAGACTATATGATTTTGTAGGGATAACTTTCTTTGGCCATGATATTTTGAGAAGACATCATTGCATTGTTAGTATGCATGAAATATTATTGTCTTTATGTCAAATGATAGACTATTGCTTCGAATCACTCGTGTTTTAGTATTCATGCCATGATTAGATTATATGATCAAGATTTTGCAAGGTAGCATTCCACATAAAAAATTATCTTTTTTATCATTTACCTACTCGAGGACGAGCAGGAATTAAGCTTGGGGATGGTGATATGTCTCCGTCGTATCTATATTTTTTGATTGTTTCATGCCAATATTCTACAACTTTCATATACTTTTGGCAACTTTTTATACTATTTTGGGGACTAACATATTGATCCAGTGCCCAGTGCCAGTTCCTGTTTGTTGCATGTTTTTTGTTTCGCAGATTATCCATACCAAACGAAGTCCAAACCCAATAATAAACCTACAGTGATTTTTTGGAATATTTATGATTTTTGGAAGAAGAATCTACGCGAAACGATGCCCGAGGAGGTCACAAGCCGAGGAGGCGTGCACCCCCCTAGGGCGCGGATGGCAGACTTGTGACCAATCCCTAAGGAGGTTGGGGCCCTTCTTTTGCCGCAAGAAAGATAATATCCGGAAGAAAATCGTGTAAAAATTTCAGCCCAATCGGAGTTACGGATCTCCGGGAATTTAAGAAACGATGAAAGCCAGAATCCGGGAGCGCAAAAACAGGAGGACACAGAGAGAGAGATCCAATCTCAGAGGGGCTCTCGCCCCTCCGCCGCCATGGAGACCATGGACCAGAAGGGAAACCCTTCTCCCATCTAGGGAGGAGGTCAAGGAAGAAGAAGAAGAAGGGGGGCTCTCTCCCCCTCTCTCCCGGCGGCGCTGAAACGCCGCCCGGGACATCATCGTGTGACGGCGATCTACACCAACACCTCCGTCATCTTCACCAACACCTCCATCAACTTCCCCATCTATATTCAGCGGTCCACTCTCCCGCAACCCGCTGTACCCTCTACTTGAACATGGTGCTTTATGCTTCATATTATTATCCAATGATGTGTTGCCATCCTATGATGTCTAAGTAGATTTTCGTTGTCCTATCGGTGATTGATGAATTGCTATGATTGGTTTAATTTGCTTGTGGTTATGTTGCTGTCCTTTGGTGCCCATCATATGAGCGCGCGCGTAGATCGCACCATAGGGTTAGTAGTATGTTAATAGAACTATGTATTGGAGGGCAAGGGTGAGAGAAGCTTCAGCCTAGCATAGAAATTGATGCATACGGGATTGAAGGAGGACCAATATATTTTATTGCTATGGTTGGGTTTTACCTTAATGAACGTTAGTAGTTGCGGATGCTTGCTAATAGTTCCAATCATAAGTGCATAGAATTCCAAGTAATGGATGACATGCTAGCAGTGGCCTCTCCCACATAAAACTTGCTATCGGTCTAGTAACATAGTCAATTGCTTAGGGACAATTCCGTAACTCCTACCACCACTTTTCCACACTCGTTAAACTAACGTAATTGTTTCTTACGATCCCCTAGTTTCTATTTTCATGTTCTTTATTTTCTTGCAAACCTATCCTATCACTCCTACAAAGTACTTCTAGTTTCATACTTGTTCTAGGTAAAGCGAGCGTAAAGTGTGCGTAGAGTTGTATCAGTGGTCGATACAACTTGAGGGAATATTTGTCCTACCTTTAGCTCATCGTTGGGTTCGACACTCTTACTTATCGAGAAAGGCTACAATTGATCCCCTATACTTGTGGGTTATCACCATCGTTCTAAGAAAAATAAGGTGCATAAAAGGATTAACATCACATGTAATTCATAAGTGACATGATATGGCCATTGCTACGGCACATGAGCAGTAAGTATTTCCCTTAGTTTGAGAACCAAGGTATCAATCCAGTAGGAGAATCTCGTCAAGTCCAGAGTACCTGCACAAACACAAAAGAGCTTGCACCCAACGCTATAAAAGGGTTGTCAATCCCTTCAAGTTTGATTGCAAAGTGAGATCTGAAGGCGAAAAGAGCAACGAAGAAAAGTGTAAGGCTGAAAATATGATGTGAAGTAGAGCCGGGGGGCATAGTGTTCACTAGAGGCTTCTCTGAAAATAGCAAATATCACGGTGGGTGAACAAATTACTGTCGAGCAATTGATAGAACCACGCAAAGTCATGACGATATCTAAGGCAATGATCATACATATAGGCATCACGGCCGAGACAAGTAGACCGATACTTTCTGCATCTACTACTATTACTCCACACATCGACCGCTATCCAACATGCATCTAGTGTATTGAGTTCATGACGAACAAAGTAACGCCTTAAGCAAGATGACATGATGTAGAGGGATAAACTCAAACCAATGATGAAAACCCCATATTTTTACCCTTGATGGCAACAACACGATGCGTGCCTCGCTACCCCTTCTTTCACTAGGTGAGGTCACCGCACGGTATGAACCCAAAACCAAGCACTTCTCCCATTGCAAGAATCATAGATCAAGCTGGCGAGACAAAACCCACAACTCGAAGAAAATTACAAGGATATGAAATCATGCATAAGACAGATCAGAAGAAACTCAAATAGGATTCATAGATAATCTGATCATAAATCCACAATTCATCGGATCTCGACAAACACACCGCAAAAGAAGATTACATCGGATAGATCTTGATGAAGATCATGGAGAACTTTGTATTTAAGATCCAAGAGAGAGAAGAAGCCATCTAGCTACTGGCTATGGACCCGTAGGTCTGTGGTCAACTACTCACGCATCATCGGAGAGGTCATGGTGTTGATGAAGAAGCCCTCCGTATCCGAATCCCCCCTCCGGCAGGGCACCAGAACGTGCCTCAGATGGGATCTTGCGGAGACAGAAGCTTGCGGCGACGAAAAAGTACTTTCGATGATCTCCTGATTTTTTCTGGTATTTTAGGGAATATATAGGCGAAATACCTAGGGCAGAGGTGGCCCAGGGAGCCCACAAGCCAGGGAGGCGCGGGCCCCCTGGCTGCGGCTAGGGGGCTTGTGGGTCCCTGGTGACCCCCTGCCTTGGTTCTCAAGCTTCCCGATCTTCTTCTGTTTTGGGAAATTTTATTTGGAGGTTTCGTTCCGTGTGGACTCCGTTTAAAATCCTCCTCTGAAAGGGGTCAAAAACACGAAAAAAAATAGGAATTGGCACTTGGCACTGAGTTAATAAGTTAGTCCCAAAAAAGATATAAAAGGCATACAAAACATCCAAAGTTTGACAGGATAATAGCATGAAACCATCAAAAATTATAGATACGTTGGAGACGTATCAAGCATCCCCAAGCTTATTTGATGTGGAATGCTACCTAGCATAGTTGTCCTTTGCAACTTATTTCGTGTGACATGAATGTTCAGATCCGTAAGATTCAAAACAATAGTTTGCTATTTACATGAAAACAATAATACTTCAAGCAAACTAGCAAGGTAATCATGAACTTTCGAAATAACAAGGCCAAAGAAAGTTATCCCTACAAAATCATATAGTCTGGCTATGCTCCATCATCCCCACACAACTAATTTAAATCATACACAACCCGGTATTGGCCAAGTAATTGTTTTCGCACTCTTACTTTCTCAAACCTTTTATAACTATCACGCAATACATGAGCGTGAGCCATGGATATAGCACTATAGGTGGAATAGAGTGTGGTGGTGGTTGTGAGACAAAAAAGGGAGGAGATGGTCACATTGAATCGGCATATCAAAGGGCTATGGATATGCCCATTAATAGATACAATGTGAATGAGTAGGGATTTCCATACAAAGGATATACTTAGAGCTATAAGTATGTGAAAGCTCAAAAGGAGAACTAGTGGGTGTGCATCCAACTTGCTTGCTCACGAAGACCTAGGGCAATTTTGAGAAAGCCCATCATTGGAATATACAAGCCAAGTTATAAATTGAAGATTCCCACTAGCATATGGTGGTGACAAAACGAGAGGATCTCAATCATGAAGAACATGGTGCTATTATGAAGCACACAAGTGTGGAAAAGATAGTAGCATTGTCCCTTCTCTCTTTTTTTCTCTCTCTCTTTTTATTTGGGCTCTTGGGCCTCTTTTTCTCCCTCTTTTTTATTTGGGCTCTTTGTCCTCTTGTATTTTTTTTATTTCCTCACATGGTACAATGCTCTAATAATGATGATCATCACACTTTTAGTTACTCACAGCTCAAAGCTCAGAACGATGATGACTCTATAGGAAATGCCTCCGACAGTGTACCGGGATGTGCAACGATCTAGCTTGGCGTATGACGTTGAAACATCTCGCTAGCTATCTTACGATCATGCAATTGCAATATGAGAGTGACGGCACAAGTCATGAGATGGAACGGTGGGAGTTGAATGGCAATATATCTCGGAATGGCTATGAAAATGCCATAGTAGGTAGGTATGGTGGCTATTTTGAGGAAGGCATATGGTGGGTTTGTGCACCGGCGAGAATTGCGCGGCACTAGAGAGGCTAGCAATGGTGGAAGGTGAAAGTGCATCTATACCATGGACTCACATTAGTCATGAAGAACTCATATACTTACTGCGAAAGTTTTTATTAGTAATCAAAACAAAGTGCTAAACGCATACTCCTAGGGGAAGGGTTGGTAGGTGTTAACCATCGCGCGATCCCGACCGCAACACAAAGGAGGACAATCAATAGATCAATTATGCTCCGATTTCCTAACATAGTGGTTCACCATACGTGCATGCTACGGGAATCACTAACTTCAACACAAGTATTTCTAGATTCACAACACCCTACTAACATAACTCTTAATATTACCAAATCCACATCTCAAAACTAATTGAGAGGAATCAAAACTTCTCTTTCTACTCAATGCACATGAGGATGGAGGTTTTTGTATCCTCTTTGGGTACCTATCACCTTTGGGACTACTTTCATAGCACAAGCCAACTACCAAGTCACGCACCGCCGTGCTCTAAAAGATCTAAGTGAAGCACATAAAGCAAAATTATCTAGCTCAAAAGATATAAGTGAAGCACGATGAGCATTCTAGCAAAATCACGATGAGTGTGTGTCTCTCTCAAAAGGTGTGCAGCAAGGATGATTGTGACACAACGAAATAAAAAGACTCCTACGATACAAGACGCTCCAAGCAAAACACATATCATCTGGTGAATACAAATATAGCTCCAAGTAATGTTACCGATGGATTGGAGACGAAAGAGGGGATGCCTTCCCGGGGCATCCCCAAGCTTAGGCTTTTTGGTGTCCTTGAATTTGGCTTGGGATGCCTTGGGAATCCCCAAGCTTGAGATCTTTCCACTCCTTATCTCTTTGTCCATGAGAACATCACCCAAAACTTAAAAACTTCACAACACAAAACTTAAACAGAAACTCGTGATAACATTAGTACAAGAAAACAAACTACCACCTCTTTAGGTACTGTAGCAATCTTGATTTCTATTTATATTGGTGTTAGATTACTGTATTCTCACTTTTCCATGGCTAGTACCCCCTGATACTATCCATAGTTTCATCAACACAAGCAACCAACTCAACAAAAACATAATCTGTCAAAAACAGACCAGTCTGTAGCAATCTGTATACTTCGTATACTTCTGGTACCTCAAAAATTCTGAACAATTACGAATGTCTGGGAAAAAGCATATAAACCAGCAGCAAAAACAATCAACTCAAAATATGTTTCTGAATAAAATGAAAAATAATCTCGTGAGCGAAAAGTTTTTGTCTTTTTCCAGCAGGATTAAACAACCTTCACCAAGACTAGTCATAAAGGTTTTGCTTGGCTCAAACACAAAAAGGAACACAAAAGACACAACCACAATATAATTGTGATGGTGTGGACGCAACAAAACAGAAAGAAGAAGATAAATTCATTGGGTTGCCTCCCAACAAGCGCTATTGTTTAACACCCTTAGCTAGGCATTGATAATTCAATGATGCTCACACAAAAGACAAGAATTGAAGCACAACGAGAGCATCATAAAGCATGTGAAAATCACATCTAAGTCTAACATACTTCCTATGCATAGGCATTTTATAGGAGAACAAATTGGCGAGACAACCAATAGTTACCAGATGCAAGGAAGAAGAAAGAGACAATAGCAATCTCAACATAACGAGAGGTAATTTGGTAACATGAAAGTTTCTACCACAATATTTCCCTCTCTCATCGCAATTACATGTGGGATCATAATCAGATTCAAAAATATAGCTATCACAAAGGATATTCTTTTCATGATCCACATGCATGCAAAGTTTACGCTCTTCAAGAATAGTGGGATTATCATCAACTAAAGTCATGACTTCTCCGAACCCACTTTCAATCTTATTGCAAACATCATATTCATCATGAGGCTTACACAAATTTTCAAGATCATAAGAAAAATCATCACCCCAATCACGATCATTGCAACAAGTAGTGGACATAGCAAAACTAGCATCCCCAAGCTTAGGGTTTTGCATATTTTTAGCATTATTGTCATTAATAGAATTTATAATGAAATCATTGCAATCATGCTTTTCATTCAAGGAGCCCTCGTGAATCATTTCATAAATTTCTTCATCACGATTTTCATATTCACGCATCTCAAGCAAAACTCCATAGAGAAAGTCAAGTGCACTCAAGTCACTAATAATTGGATCAACATAATTGGATCTCTTAAAGAGATTAGCAAATGGATGAGGATCCATAGCAATAGATTTTCAGCAAGCGAAGATGCAAGCATATTGAAGGCACATAGCACCCAAGCGAACAGAAAGCAAGCGAAAGAAAAGGGCGAACGAAAAAGGCAAACGAAGAAAAAGGCAAACGAAGAAAAAGGCAAACGAAGAAAAAGGCAAATATTTTTGTAAATTTTTGTTTTTTAGAAGTGGGGGAGAGGAAAATGAGAGGCAAAAAAGTAAATGCAAGAGATGAGTTTGCGACACGTACTTGGATGAGTTCTTGACTTGATCCTCCCCGGCAACACACAACAACGCCAGAAATTGGCATGTTGACGAAGACTTGTCTTGCGCTGGTTTTTCCCTTGAAGAGGAAAGGGTGATGCAGCACAGGAGCAGTAAGTATTTCCCTCAGTTTGAGAACCAAGGTATCAATCCAGTAGGAGAATCTCGTCAAGTCCAGAGTACCTGCACAAACACAAAAGAGCTTGCACCCGACGCTATAAAGGGGTTGTCAATCCCATCAAGTTTGATTGCAAAGTGAGATCTGAAGGTGAAAAGAACAATGAAGTAAAAGTGTAAGGCTGAAAATATGATGTGAAGTAGATCCGGGGGCCATAGTGTTCACTATAGGCTTCTCTCAAAATAGCAAATATCACGGTGGGTGAACAAATTACTGTCGAGCAATTGATAGAACCGCGCGAAGTCATGACGATATCTAAGGCAATGATCATACATATAGGCATCACGTCCGAGACAAATAGACCGATACTTTCTGCATCTACTACTATAACTCCACACATCGACCGCTATCCAACATGCATCTAGTGTATTGAGTTCATGACGAACAGAGTAATGCCTTAAGCAAGATGACATGATGTAGAGGGATAAACTCAAACCAATGATGAAAACCCCATCTTTTTTCCCTTGATGGCAACAACATGATGCGTGCCTCGCTACCCCTTCTGTCACTGGGTGAGGTCACCGTACGGTACGAACCCAAAACCAAGCACTTCTCCCATTGCAAGGATCATAGATCAAGCTGACCAGACAAAATCCACATCTCAAAGAGAATTACAAGGATATGAAATGATGCATAACAGAGATCAGAAGAAACTCAAATAAGATTCATAGATAATCTGATCATAAATCCACAATTCATCGGATCTCGACAAACACACCGCAAAAGAAGATTGCATCGGATAGATCTCCATGAAGATCATGGAGAACTTTGTATTGAAGATCCAAGAGAGAGAAGAAGCCATCTAGCTACTAGCTATGGACCCATAGGTCTATGGTGAACTACTCACGCATCATCGGAGAGGTCATGGTGTTGATGAAGAAGCCCTCCGTATCCGAATCCCCCTCCGGCAGGGCACGAGAACGTGCCCCAGATGGGATCTTGCGGAGATAGAAGCTTGCGGCGGCGGAAAAGTACTTTCGAAGATCTCCTGATTTTTTCTGGGATTTTAGGGAATATATAGGCGAAAGACCTAGGGCAGAGGTGGCCCAGGGAGCCCACAAGCCTGGGAGGCACGGCCCCCCTGGCCGCGGCTAGGGGGCTTGTGGTGTCCCTGGTGACCTCCTGCCTTGGTTCTCAAGCTTCCCGATCTTCTTATGTTTCGGAAAAAATCTTTTTGGAGGTTTCGTTCCGTTTGGACTCCGTTTAAAATCCTCCTCTGAAAGGGGTCAAAACACGGAAAAAACAGGAAGTGACACTTGGCACTCAGTTCATAAGTTAGTCCCAAAAAAGATATAAAAGGCATACAAAACATCCAAAGTTTGATAGGATAATAGAATGAAACCATCAAAAGTTATAGATACGTTGGAGACGTATCAGCCATCATCTTGTGCTTATTGATCTCCATCACCAAAGCACCGGCATGATCTTCTTGTCACCGGCGCCACACCATGATCTCCATCAACGTGTCGCCGTAGAGGTTGTCGTGCTATCTATGCTATTACTACTAAAGCTACGACCTAGCAATATTGTAAACGCATCTGCAAACAGAAACGTTAGTTTAAAGACAACCCTATGGCTCTTGCCGGTTGCCGTAGCATCGACGTGCAAGTCGATATTTAACTATTACAACATGATCATCTCATTTAGGACAGTAAAACTGGACCTAAACCGAGCCCTCTCACGCCATCATCGTTCTGAGCCGTTCGATTGTGTAATCAGGCAGTTCCTGGTCGTCCGATCAACCTCAGCATGTTGTCCTAAGGGGCAGCTACTCCGGTAGAAAAATCGCACGACGCTGGTTCATTCGGGTTCCGGGTCCGTGGAAAACGCGGTAGCTGCAATTGGTTCCCCTCCAGTCGTGATAGTTCGCTTGCCCTCCGCCACCTTTTTCTCTCTCAGGTGGCACTCGTGACGACGGCGGCGGCGGAGATTGCGACAAGTCAGTGAAAGACCCTTCCTCCTCGCCGCAGAGCTCCCAAATCCCGCACCCCAGAAGGCCACCCTACCGCGCGCGAGAGAGCGGGTCACGAGCCTGTAGTGACGGCGGCTGCGGTCACCGGCCGTAGAGGCAGCGGGCGAGATGATGGACGGCCACCTCTTCAACAACATCTCCCTCGGCGGCCGCATCGGCAACGTGAGTGCGCCGCCCTCCCCCCGCCCCCCGTCCTGGTCGAGTTCGTTCGCCGTGATTCGATTCGTTGTTTCGTTAGGGTTTTCCGCTCGACTGTTCGATTCCACACTAGCGAGTTTGCTAGACGGGCTCGTCTAGCGGAATTTGTTCTGCGGTATTCTGCGAATGGCGTCTGTTTTTTCTAGGGTTTACGCGCTAGGGTTTGTTTCCTCTTTACGGCACGGAACCTGCCCCAGAGGGTAACTTTGGGATCCGTCGTTGGTTGTTGGATTTGGACACCAATGTTGGTCAGGCAAAATGAATATCCCATATCCAATTAGTTTGTGATGGAACAAATTGGAAGCTCCACTACAAACATGCGCTAATCTAGGGATTCGAGGAACATGTTCATGCAACAGATACATAATGTCTTGTGCAATTGCTACCATCACCCAGGCGCCATCCATTTTGGTATTCATGTGTGCCCATTGGTGCTATGTCTGCACTATGTTGGAAGATCACAACAAATGGCCTTCATAATCGCTTTCTATTTACACTTCACACATGTGCTTTAAGGATTATCCTCCTTATCATTGTTCAGCGTACCTAGATGTGATTGAAACACTTGTTGGTTCATTTTGACGAATTGGAATTGTGCATTTGTGTTCATTCGTGGTTCATATTTTCTTGAAACTTAGTGAAGACCCTATTCCAATTATTATTTTTGGTAAAAGTACATAGATCAATTCCAACAGAACCCCTATTTTCTATGACTGTTGTTGAATTGGTCACTGTTAGTGGCATCATCATGATGCTGAAATTTTCGTCGTGCTGTTATGGACTGATGTTTTGTGCACTTGTAGAACCCTGGCCAGTTTAGGCTTTATTCAGGAGGGGTTGCATGGAAGAAGCAAGGTGGAGGAAAGACAATTGAGGTTGATAAAGCTGATATAGTTTATGTGACGTGGATGAAAATCCCCAGATCTTATCAGCTTAGTGTTGGGACCAAAGAGGGCATCCGGTACGTGTTCAAAGGCTTCCGTGAACAGGTAATAGTCTACCCCCTCCCCACGAAGAAATTAGTTGATTGTTCACGTGACAATGAAGAGATGCAGTTATACAATCACAGTTACACCTGCTTTCTGCACATGCCCCCATATTCTAGATCTCTGCGATGCGGCTGTGGCCTTCCCCGTGCTTTAGGGGTTGTTTCGATTGTGACTATCTTTTCCATATCTTACCACATTATTTTTGCCACACTTGCCACACTTTCCTTACTTGAGTTGCTCAAATTGTTAGCCACACATTGGCTTGCCTAAGGGAATCTTGCCACACTTTTTGTGCCTATGACATGTGGGGTTTAGTACTCATTAAAAAAATGCTTGCCTTAGGTGTGGCTAGAACCAAACACCCACCTAACTTGGTCAAACTTGCCTAAGGTAAGTTGTGGCAAAGTGTGGCAAGGTGTGGCTAGGAACCAAACAGCCCCTTAATGTCCTAACATGAACAAGCATCGTCGCCACTGCCACCACCCCCCCCCCCCCGCCTGCCGCTGATTCCGTCCAGGGTCTGGAGCAACAAGAAACAACACATGCTATTGTTGTGGCCGTTGAATTCGCCCAGGGGTTGCGGCAACAAGAAACGACACATGCCGTCGTTCTGGTTGCTCCTCTCGCTCCTGCTGAATGATCGCCTCGTCGTCGCGTCGTCTTTGTGGGGCTCTTCCCGGAGCGGCCTCCACCTCATGTGGTCACTTCCGCGGGACTGTATTTTAGTTCTGCATTACCACTCACAGGATCCCTTCACTTCTCTGCTTGGCTCATCCATGATAGTAGTTCTGATGGTAAACTGTTCTTGTGAATTCAGTTCTGTCGTACTGTTATTGTTACTGTTGAAACTGCACGTGTTTGCTGCCATGATCATTCTAACAAAATGCATGATTATTTGCATCGGGTCCGGTGATTGTCAGTTGAATTATGAAGGTTCCACATATGGCGCTATACTTATTGTGCAAGCAGATCTGATATCTGCATATGCGCCCTCTCCTTTTAAATTTAATGAGATAAATATCATATGTGGTATCATGGCTATCCCAATTCCAGTCTCATTACAGTATTTTTTCTTGGCATGAGCAACGACTATGTATTGGTTTTTTTATAGCTTTCTTCTACTTTTGTTGAACATCCTTTCTTTCATTGAACACCCTTGTATCCTGAAGTTTGTCGACTAGTTTTTTATGCTATGGGATTCACACAAATTTGCTCTTAACTGAAAGTAATTTTTCAATTAGTTTGTTTTTGTAGATATGCACTTTTCAGTATAAAAGTAGACCATGTTTTTGATTTATTTTCCAATGCAACCAAATTTTGTGTCCCTGAGAAACCAACTTTGTGTTTTTGGCAAACCTACCATTTGCTCCTCTCAAGCTGTGCTTGAATATTTTTTTACGAGGGGAATAACCCATCGGCATTTCTTTAGCCATTTCATTTGTATAATATCTTAAGCTCACTTCTTCTGGCATATTTTCAGAAAACAAAGGTACTGGATGGGATTCAGGATTCTTGAATCATCCGAAGCCGAACAAGCAAAAAACTCAAGTGTTGAGAAAGTATTTGCTTCGATATTCGAATCATGTCGATGTTAGATTCGTCTATTGAAGTTATATTCTTATTTACTTTTTTCTTAACTCTTACGTCTATTATATCAGAATCTGTTTTACTCCCCCCCGGCGTGCGTATCTTGGGATCGACACGGTTTATTTCTAACTTGAGAATGAAGTTCTATAGCTGCTGATGATGCTTTAAGATCTTAGTATTACCGACTCTTTTTTGAGAACCTGGAAAAAGGTGCATTAAATGTCTTAGTTGGCTGGTGAATTAGGTGGTTCTTGTGAGCTATATGGTTTCTTCGGTCTGTTTATTTTTAATTACCATGTGTGAAATAAGCATTTCAGTGTAAGGATTAGCTATTTACATACCAATGGATTTATTGTCCTTTTAAGTCATTTTCCTGCTATGAATTTACATGGTTCTTGTGAGCTATGTGGTTTCTTTGGTCTTATTTACTTTTAGTTAACATCTATGAAGTAAGTTTTTTTGTGTAAGATTAGGTATTTACGTGGCTATTGATTTAGTGTCTTTTGCAATACTTTCCCTATTGTATTAAGGTTTTATGAATCTTACATTTTTAACAGGAGGCTAACAGGAGCAATGGTGTGAAAGTGCAACTTACTGCGTGCTAGCATTGTGATGT
Source organism: Hordeum vulgare subsp. vulgare (assembly GCF_904849725.1). Classification (NCBI taxonomy): domain Eukaryota; kingdom Viridiplantae; phylum Streptophyta; class Magnoliopsida; order Poales; family Poaceae; genus Hordeum; species Hordeum vulgare. The sequence goes on along the minus strand of NC_058522.1, from coordinate 437,217,016 downwards.
CTTCATTGGATATTTCTGGTTACTTATCCCAACCAATTGCATTTGTATTGTTTTCACTTAAATTGTTTGCTTTATTGTATCTTACTTTATTTTGTTATCCCTAACATTACAATGCCAAAGTGGACGAGTGCAGCAATCCACGTCACCAATGATTTTGCACCGGATTCTATGGTCTCTGACCTCAGCTTGGTACGTGTAATTCTATCCGATTAATCTGCTGCTACTTTAGACTTGTGCAACCTTAATGCAACATGTACAATTAGAAGAGCAGAAGATATAATTTAAATTCCAGATGACAATACAACAAATGCTAACATTTGTTTTAAATTCGTAACCTTATAAAAACAGGCAGTGGTTGTTCATTTCTTCTAGGTCCATCTAATCTCGTCAAGCAAAAATTTTGTAAGGTATTGTCAAACAAAGTAGTTGTTATATTCTACAATAAGGTGTTTGATAGCTTGTTTCGATGATGTTGTCACCTTGTGTCTGTTGTATAATTTCAGTGTTCGACAATATAGTATTTTGCAGGACCTAACACTGCATATGAATGGGACTTGTTATTCATAAACCACAAATGTCCAAGGTGGTGCAAAAGGTGCTCGTTTGTCATACCATTGAAATTATATGACATGGTTTGATGTAGACAACGTTTTGGCTATCTGATACCATTCAACATTTGTTCCATGTGCAAATTCTTTTTTTGTGGCTCTTTCGGAACAATAATCGACCCGGATTAACGTCTTGGTTCCATCCTTATGAATAGCTTATTACTCCTTTGTTATACTTTATGCAAGAGTTAATGTATGGCCTGGGAACTAAATTGTACATGACTCTTGGAAAGGTCTGTCCATGTTGCTACTGTCATTTTCGGTACTACCACTTAATGTTGCTATGCACTATACTGCCTTGAAATTCAAGCCTGATACAAACATGGCTTAACTGGGTCCTAAATTTGTTGGTTTTCGTCCAGGTTCTACGCATTACTTTTTTTTACATGTATGATTGAAGAGAGAAATCATGTTGGTTTCGAGTAGTAAAATACTACACTATTTGCACTGTAAAAATATAAGCAAAAAAATTTGTTCAACATTCGTCACTTCATTTGTGAAAAATCATATTATTCCATCGCAACAATGGACGGGCGCAGCAACGCGCGCCATCAGTGATCTAGTACATCCAATATATCACATCATGTCATTGGCCATATCATATCACAAGCATACCCTGCAAAAACAAGTTAGACATCCTTGATAACCCACACGTATAGGGGATCGCAACAGTTTTCGAGGGTAGAGTATTCAAGCCAAATTTGTTGATTCGACACAAGGGGAAGCCAAAGAATATTCTCGAGTATTAGCAGTTGAGTTGTCAATTCAACGACACCTGAAAGCCTTAGTATCTGCAGCAAAGTATCAGTAGCAAGTGGTGTGATAGCAACAGTACCAATGGTAATAGTAGCAGTGACAGCAGTAGCGGCAGAGTAACAGTAGCAGCAGCGACAACAATAGTGACAGAGTAACAGTAGCAGCAGTGACAGAAGTAGCAACAAAGTAACGTAGCAAGGACCAGTAGGAAAAACTCGTCGGCATTGAATCAGTGATGGATAATTATGCTGGATGACATTCATCATGCAACAGATATAACAAGGAGAGATATGTAACTAGCTCCAGTTTGTCAATGTAATGTAGGCATGTATTCCGTATGTAGTCATACGTGCTTAGGGAAAAGAACTTGCATGACATCTATTGTCCATCCCTCCCGTGGCAGCGGGGTCCTAAGGGAAACTACGAGATATCAAGGTTCTCCTTTTAATAGAGAACCGGGACAATGCATTAGCACTTAGTGAATACATGAACTCCTCATACTATGGTCATCTCCGGGAGTGGTTCCGGCTATTGTGACTCCGGGGTTGTCGGGTCATAACACATAGTAGGTGACTACAACTTGCAAGATAGGATCAAGAACACATATATATTGACGAGAACATAATAGGTTCAGATCTTAAATCATGGCACTCGGGCCCTAGTGACAAGCATTAAGCGTGGCAAAGTAGTAGCAACATCAATCTCAGAACATAGTGGATACTAGGGACCAATCCCCGTCAAAACTAACTCGATTACATGATAGATGTCATCCAACCCATCACCGTCCAGCAAGCCTACGATGAGATTACTCACGAACGGTGAAGAGCATCATGGAATTGGCGATGAAGGAAGGTTGGTGATGACGATGGCGACGATCTCCCCTCTCCGGAGCCCACAACAGACTCCAGATCTGCCCTCCAGAGGAAGAACAGGTGGTGGCGGCGCCTCCGTATCGTAAAACGCGATGAACTCTGTTCCTTGATTTTTTTTGGATGAAAGGGTCTAAATAGAGCTAGGGTTGGAGGCGGCAGAGCCCTGAGGGCCCCACAAGCCTGCTAGGCGCCAGGGGGGCCCGCACCTGGTGGGCTTGTGGGCTCCTTGCTCCACTCCTCCGGTTGATTCTTGCGCCAGTATTTTTTATATATTCCACAAAAAATCCTCGTAAATTTCCAGGTCATTCCGAGAACTTTTATTTCTGCACAAAAACAACACCATGGCAATTCTGCCGAAAACAGCGTTAGTCCGGGTTAGTTCCATTCAAATCATGCAAATTAGAGTCCAAAACAAGGGCAAAAGAGTTTGGAAAAGTAGATACGACGGAGACGTATCAACTCCCCAAGCTTAAAGCCTTGCTTGTCCTCAAGCAATTCAGTTGACAAACTGAAAGAGAAAAAAGAAAAACTTTTACGAACTTTGTTTGATCTTGTTGTTGCAATTATGTCTAACTCATATTCAGATTTTCAGCAAGATCACAAGCTAACCACATAAGCAATGACATTTAGGTCTCAAGAGTAACTCATATCAATGGCATAATCAACTAGCGAGCAATAAAAATAAGTTTCAAACGTCAACACTTCAATCAAGACAATCATGAAGCAATATGAACAAATGGTATCTCGCTAGCTCTTTCTGAGACCGCAAAACATAAATGCAGAGCACCTTTGAAGACCAAGGGCTGACTGAACATTGTAATTCATAGCAAAGAAGATCCAGTCACAGTCATACTCAATAACAATTAAAAGCAAAGCATAGAAATGATAGAGGTGCTCTCTAATTGGTGCTTTTATAAGAAGAGGATGACTCAACAGAAACATAAATAGATAGGCCTTTCGCAGAGGGAAGCATTAATTTGCAAAGGTGCCAGAGCTCAAGCTTTGAAGATAGAGATAAATAATTTTGGGTGGCATGCTTTCATTGCCAACGCGATGACCAAGAGTTTTCACCATCTTCCATGGTACACATACTATAGGCGGTTCCCAAACAGAAAAGTAAAGTTTTGACTCCCCTACCACCGATCAATCACACTCCATGACTAGCCGAATACTCGGGTGCCGTCCATACCAACAACAGTCCATGGGGAGTTTTGTTTGCAATTATCTTTTCGATTTGAGCATGGAACTGGGCATTCCAATTACCGACCCCTTTCTCGTGAGTGATAGTGAATAAACATGTATCGAGGATAACACGCCTAGCATGGAAGATACTGATCACCCCTTGTCACCACATGAGCGGTTCGGGCATGCAAAACTTATTATTTCTTGAAGGTTTAGAGAGTGGCACATGCAAATTTACTTGGAACGACAGGTAGATACCGCATATAGGTAGGTATGGTGGACTCATATGGAACAACTTGTGTTTATGGAAGTGGATGCACAAGCAATATTCCCGCTTAGTGGAAGTGAAGGCTAGAAAAAGACTGGGAAGCGACCAACTAGAGAGCGACAACAGTCATCAAAATGCATTGATATTAACCAACATTGAGTGCGAGCATGAATAGGACATAAATCACCATGAACATGAATATCATAGAGGCTATGTTGATTTTGTTTCAACTACATGCGTAAACATGCACCAAGTCAAGCCACTTGAATCATTCAAAGGAGGATACCATCCTATCATACTACATCATAATCATCTCAAAATTCATGTTGGCATCCAAGACAAACCATTATAAGCTCCTAGCTAATTAAGCATGGCATCAGAAACTATGATCTCTAAGTTGTCATTGCAAACATGTTTCTCTCACAACAAAGCTGAATTAGGAACGATGAGCTAGTCATATTTACAAAAACAAAATAGATCGAGTTCATACCAGCTTTTCCACGCTCGGTCACTTCATCATATATCATCATTATTGCCTTTCACTTGCACGACCGAATGATGTGAACAATAATAAGAGTGCTCGTGCGTTGGACTAAGCTGGAATCTGCAAGCAAACACAAAGGAGAAGACAAAGTAATATGGCTCTTTGACAGATAAACAGATATGCATGCAAGAGCCACTAAACATTGTAACCATGGTCTTCTACCTTGACCCAAAGAAAAAGAAAACTATTTACACGGGAAAGCTCCCAACAAGCAAAAGAAGAACAAGAAATCTTTTTTGTTTTCTCAAACTAGACAAACACACGAGAAGAAAACGAGAAAAATATGTGAGCATGAATATAAAGTCGGCGAGAAACACGTACTCCCCCAAGCTTAGGCTTTTGGCCTAAGTTGGTCTACTCCCATGGAGGGAAATAACCGTCCCCGGGGTACTCCGGAGTGTACTGAGGGTGCCACTGCCGTGTGAGCTCCTCTGGCTCCCACTGATAAACTGGCGTCTGGTACTCGACTGGTAGCTCGGGCATGGGCGCCTGTGATGGTGCTATGCCCCAATATGCGTAGATGTCTGAGGGCATAATAATGTACCTGCCTAGATGAAGATTGAACAAAGAAGGAGCAGGAAAAGTAATAGTCTCACGAGTACCCTGAATAAATACCAGGTTATAAATCATCCTCTTATTTATATCTTTATCAAGAAAGTCATGGCGAACCATGCTATCATAATCTAGATATCTCTCAGGAAGAAGAATCTCTTCTTCCTCGTGCAGTCTAATGGGTATCTCAAAATGTCTAGCAAGACGGGTAGCATAGATACCTCCATAAACAACGCCTTTAGAACGGTTCGTGTTTAACCATTGAGCTACTATAGCGCCCAAGCTATAAGTTTTATCATTATAAAGGGCTTCGCGCAAAACCGCAAGATCTGGGGAGCTAAGGGCCCCACCTTTCCCACGGCCAATCAAACATTTTCCCACGAATAATGAGAAGTACCGAAGCATGGGAAAATGTATGCTAGCAGCTCTTGCGCAAGACACTCCTCTCTCCTCTCCTACAACAATAGTATCTATGAAAGACTCCAAATCCCGTGGACGAGGTTCATGAATATCCCAAACATAAGGTAATTTGCAAACATTGCAAAAATCCTGAAGTGACATGCGCTGGGGGATATCATATAACTTGAACTCAACCATATGAGGACTCTTCCTTGGATAGAAATTAAAGCTTTGCATGAAAATATTAGTGAGGAGGAGGTATTGCGGACACTTATCTTCAACGAAGCCGGTAAGGCCTGCGTTCTCCACCAAGTAGTAAAAGTCCTCATAAAGTCCGGCGACGCGTAAGAACACATCGCTTGGCCATTCGCACGCTCGAACTTCTGCAACTCGAGGGACCGGATACTTGGGTTTCTTCTTCTCATTTTCATCATCCTTGGGGTCACGGCTTGAAGAGCCTCTTAGGAACCTCCTCATCTTTTCCTTTTTCTTTCTCTGAAAATTTCTGAAACTTTAGTGACTCTAAGGAAAAGTGAAGAAGGCCCAACGAAACTCGTAGCAACTACTCCTACAAGTGCCTAGAGGCCATATCACGCATCAAAACTACCTGGGACCAGCTAAAATTAGCATGCAAAGCTCAAGAACAGGGTCACCAAGGCAGCGGAAATACGCAATGAATAAGGCACTAGAGCAAAAACTAATTGGACCAATGGAGGAGTCACATACCAAGGAACAATTTCGCCAAAACATTTTGGTGAATGGGGCTTTGCACAAGGAGATCGAAAATCGCAGCAAGAAGAGCAAGAACACGGGTTTGAGCTGTAGAATGATTTTTTCTGGAGGTAGGAGAAGGAGATGGGAGCTGGAATAAGTGGAGGGGGACATGTGGGCCCCACAAGCCTGGTAGGCGCGGCCAGGGGGTGCCCGCGCCTCCTGGGCTTGTGGCCCACTGGTGCATCCCCTGACTAGCTCTCCGTCTCAGAATTTTTCAAAAATTCCAGAAAAAATCATACTTGATTTTTAGGGCATTCGGAGAACTTTTATTTTCGGGACACTTTTCTACGGGACGCAAAAAGCAGAAAACAGGAGAAACTAAAGCTAAATCTATCATTTTTCTTCTAAGCAACCAAAGGTAAAGGTTTGGAACACAAGGTTGTGACTCTCAGATTCATCCATCATGGTCATCAAAAGAAATCCGTCAATGAGGTTGATCAAGTCTCCTTGACAAACTTTTTTTGAATCGCGTAAAAATGGAGAATTTTCGAATAGTCACTAGGTTACCTCAATGTGGATGTGCATATCCCCAACAAGCAAATCATACTTCATCTTAACAGTAGGTATAGGGCATTCAAAGCTCCCAATAAGAATCGATGAAGTTTTTTAATAGTATTGATGCAATGTACTTGATATTGTTTCTTTGGAAAGTGCACCGTATGCTCATTACCATTGACGTGGAAAGTGACATTGCCTTTGTTGCAAGCAATAACAACCCCTGCAGTGTTGAAAAAGGGTCTTCCAAGGATGACCGCCATGGCATCATCCTCGGGAATATCCAGAATAACAAAGTTTGTTAAGATAGTGACGTTAGGAACCACAACAGGCACATCCTTGCAAATGCCGATAGGGAAAGCAGTTGATTTGTCGGCCATTTGCAGAGAGATTTCAGTGGGTGTCAACTTATCCAGTTCAAGCCTACGATAAATAGAGAGAGGCATAACACTAACACTGGCTCCAAGGTGGCATAAAGCAGTTCTAACGTAGTTTCCTTTAATGGAGCAAGGTATAGTGGGCACTCTAGGATCACCTAGTTTCTTAGGAGTTCCACCCTTGAAGGTATAATTAGAGAGCATGCTGGAAATCTTAACCTCAGGTATCCTCCTCTTATTAGTCACAATATCCTTCCTGTACTTGGCATAGGGAGACATTTTGAGCATAACTGTCAAACGCATTTGCAGAAAGATAGGTCTAATCATTTCAACAAATCGCTCAAAATCCTCATCATCCTTTTTCTTGGATGGTTTGGGAGGAAAGGGCATGGGTTTCTGAACCCATGGTTCCCTTTCTTTACCATGCTTCCTAGCAATGAAGTCGTTCTTATCGTATCTCTTATTCTTAGGTTGTGGGTTATCAAGATCAACTGGTTCAATCTCCACATCCTTATCATTGCTAGGTTGAGCATCACTATTGATATTATCACTAGGCTCATGTTCATCACCAAATTGTGTTTCGGCATCAGAAACAGAGACATCGTTTGGATTCTCAGGCGTAACAGCAACATGGTTGCTAGCATGCAAGTTCCTATCATTTTTCTTTTTCTTTCTAGGATGACTAGGTGCCTCGGTGCTAACTCCTTGAGAATCTTGTTCAATTCTCTTAGGATGACCCTCAGGATACAAAGGTTCATGGGTCATTCTACCGCCTCTAGTGATAACTCTGATAGAATTGTCATTCAAATCATTGAGCAAGTCATTTTGAGCCTTAAGTACTTGTTCTACTTGAGTAGTAACCATAGAGGCATGTTTACTCAAAAGCTTAAGATCATTGACATTTCTGTCCACACAAGCACTTAAATGACTAAGCATGCGAGCATTCTGTTCCAATTGTCTGCTAACATAATCATTGAAACTTTGTTGTTTGGCAACAAAGTTATCAAATTCATCCAGGCATAAACTAGCAGGTTTATCAAAAGGAATATCACTCTCATTGAACCTACGAAGAGAATTTACCTCTACTACCTGTGTCGGGTTATCAAGTCCATGGATCTCTTCGATAGGTGGTAGATTTTTGACATCTTCAGATTTAATGCCTTTCTCTTTCATAGATTTCTTAGCTTCTTGCATATCTTCAGGACTGAGAAATAGAATACCTCTTTTCTTAGGAGTTGGCTTCAGAGGTGGTTCGGGAATAGTCCAAGCATTCTCATTGCACAAGATATTACTCAATAGGATCTCAGCTTGTTCTACGGTTTGTTCCCTAAAAACACAACCAACACAACTATCTAGGTGGTACTTAGAAGCATCGGTTAGTCCATTATAAAAGATATCAAGTATTTCATTCTTCTCAAGAGGGTGATCAGGCAAAGCATTCAGTAGCTGGACGAGCCTCCCCAAGCTTGTGGGAGACTCTCTTCTTCAACTTGCGCAAAGTTGTATATTTCCTGCAAGGTAGCTTGCTTCTTATGGGCAGGAAAATATTTCTCAGAGAAGTAGTAGATCATATCCTAGGGACTACGCACACAACCAAGAGCAAGAGAAGTGAACCAAGTCTTAGCATCATCCTTTAGCGAGAAAGGAAACAACTTAAGGATATAGTAGTGGCGGATCATTTCCTCACTCATGAATAGGGTGGTTATATCGTGCAGTTTGGTAAGATGTGCTACAACCGTTTCAGACTCATAACCGTGAAAAGGATCAGATTCAACCAGAGTGATTAACTCAGGGTCAATAGAGAATTCATAATCCCTATCGGTCACAAAGATAGGCGAAGTAGCAAACTTCGGGTCGTATTTCATCCTAGCGTTCAAAGATTTTTCTTTCCACTTGCGCAGTAATTTCTCAAGATCATAGCTATCCTTACAAGCAAGAAAGTCCTCAGCTATCTCTCCCTCCATAACATAACCCTCAGGCATATCAGGCAATTCATATCTAGGAGAGCTAGTTCTAACAGGTGAAATAGGAGGTTCTACTTCAATAATCTCAGCAGTTTCAGAAGTATCATCACATCTAGCAGCAACTCTAGCAATTTGTGCATCAAGGAATGCACCTAGTGGCAAAGCAGTATCAAACAAAGCATCATCACAAGCATCATGGATAGCAGAAGTACCATCATCAAGCACAGGCGACATATCAAAATTTCTAGCAGGAAGTGGTGTCGCAAACTTACTCATAACTGAAGGTGAATCAAGTGCACAACTAGATGGCAATTCCTTACGTGTCCCCGTAGTTGAGGGAAGACTTTAGTTTTTGGATCTCTCGGATTTGTCTTAGTGATCAGTAGACATAAATCCCAAGTGACTCAGAGAATAGAGCTATGCTTCCCCGGCAACGGCGCTAGAAAATAGTCTTGATAACCCACAAGTATAGGGGATCGCAACAATTTTCGAGGGTAGAGTATTAAACCCAAATTTGTTGATTCGACACAAGGGGAAGCCAAAGAATATTCTCGAGTATTAGCAGTTGAGTTGTCAATTCAACCACACCTGAAAGACTTAGTATCTGCAGCAAAGTATCAGTAGCGAGTGGTGTGATAGCAACAGTAGCAACGGTAATAGTAGAAGTGACAGCAGTAGCGGCAGAGTAACAGTAGCAGCAGCGCCAACAATAGTGACAGAGTAACAGTAGCAGCAGTGACAACAGTAACAAAAAAGTAACATAGCAAGGACCAGTAGGAAAAACTCGTAGGCATTGGATCGGTGATGGATAATTATGCCGGATGACATTCAACATGCAACAGTTATAACACGGAGAGATATGTAACTAGCTCCAGTTCGTCAATGTAATGTAGGCATGTATTCCGTATGTAGTCATACGTGCTTAGGGAAAATAACTTGCATGACATCTATTGTCCATCCCTCTCGTGGCAGTGGGGTCCTAATGAAAACTATGAGATATGAAGGTTCTCCTTTTAATAGAGAACCGGAACAACGCATTAGCACTTAGTGAATACATGAACTCCTCATACTATGGTCATCTCCGGGAGTGGTTCCGGCTATTTTCACTCCGGGGTTGCCGGGTCATAACACATAGTAGGTGACTACAACTTGCAAGATAGGATCAAGAACACACATATATTGACGAGAACATAATAGGTTCAGATCTTAAATCATGGCACTCGGGCCCTAGTGACAAGCATTAAGCGTGGCAAAGTAGTAGCAACATCAATCTCAGAACATAGTGGATACTAGGGATCAATCCCCGTCAAAACTAACTCGATTACATGATAGATCTCATCCAACCCATCACCGTCCAGCAAGCCTACGATGAGATTACTCACGAACGGTGAAGAGCATCATGGAATTGGCGATGAAGGAAGGTTGGTGATGACGACGGCGATGATCTCCCCTCTCCGGAGCCCAGAACGGATTCCACATTTGCCCTCCAGAGGAAGAACAGGTGGTGGCGGCGCCTCTGTAACGTAAAACGCGATGAACTCTCTTCCTTGATTTTTTTTTTGGACGAAAGGGACTAAATAGAGCTGGAGTTGGAGGCGGCGGAGCCCTGAGGGCCCCACAATCCTGCTAGGCGCGGCCAGGGGGGCCCGCGCCTGGTGGGCTTGTGGTCTCCTCACTCCACTCCTCTGGTTGATTCTTGCGCCAGTATTTTTTATATATTCCACAAAAAATCCACGTAAATTTCTAGGTCATTCCGAGAACTTTTATTTCTGCGCAAAAACAACACCATGGCAATTCTGCTCAAAACAGCGTTAGTCCGGGTTAGTTCCATTCAAATCATGCAAATTAGAGTCCAAAACAAGGGCAAAAGAGTTTGGAAAAGTAGATACGACAGAGACGTATCAGTCCCCTATATTTTGTTGCATGTTTTACGTGGTTTTTATGGGTATCTAGTAGATCGCATCTTACTTACGCAAAAACCACAACGGAGATGTGCAAAATTCTATTTAACCTCTCCAAGGACCGCCTCGGTCAAAACCAATTCAACTAAAGTTGGAGAAACGGACACCCGCAAGTCATCTTTATGCAACGAGGTTGCATGTCAATGGATGAAACCAGTCTTTCGTAAACGTACGAATAATGTCGGCCCGGGCCGCTTCAATCCAACAATACCGTCCAATCGAGAAAAGACTAAGGAAGGCAGCAAATCGAACATCACCGTCCACAAAACCCTTTGTGTTCTACTCGAGATAACATCTACGCATGAACCTAGCTCATGATGCCACTGTTGGGGAACGTTGCATGGGAAACAAAAAATTTCCTACGCACACGAAGACCTATCATGGTGATGTCCATCTACGAGTGGAGATTAGATCTATGTACCCTTGTAGATCGCAGAGCGGGAAGCGTTAAGAAACGTGGTTGATGCAGTGGAACGTCTTCACGTCCCTTGAACCGTCCAACGAATCGTCCCACGATCCGTCCCACGAACCGTCCCGCGGTCCGTCCCACGATCCGTTCCGATCTAGTGCCGAACGGACGACACCTCCGCGTTCAGCACACGTACAGCTCGACGATGATCTCGGCCTTCTTGATCGAGCAAGCAAGATGGAGAAGTAGATGAGTTCTCCGTAGCGTGACGGCGCGCCGGTGGTGGTGATGATATACTCATGCACGGCTCCGCCCGAGCTCCGCAGAGATCCGATCTAGAGGTAAAACTACGTGGTATAGGTTTGAGTTGCACGTGGAAAAGTTGTGTCTCAAATCAGCCCTAAGCCACCAATATATAGGAGGGAGGGGGAGGGATAGCCTTGAGGGACAAGCCCTCAAGGGTGCGCCGGCCAAGGGAGGAGGAGGACTCCTCCTCCAATTCGGTTTGGGAAGGAGGAGTCCTCCTCTTCCTTCCCACCTCCCTCTTTCCCTTTTTCTTTTATTTTCCTTTGGTATTTTCTTATGTGGCGCCATGGGCCCCTTGGGCTGACTCCACCAGCCCACTAAGGACTTGTGGCGCCACCCTAGTGCCTTGGGCTCACTCCCGGGTGGGTGGGCCCCTCCCGGTGAATTCCCGGAACGCATTCGGTACTCCGAGTACACTGCCGGAATTGCCTGAAATTTCCGGTGACCAAATGAAACCATCCTATATATCAATCTTCGTTTCCGGACCATTCCGGAAACCCTCATGACGTCTATGATTTCATCCGTGACTCCGAACAACATTCAGTAACCACACATATAACTCAACTATACTAAAACATCATCGAACCTTAAGTGTGCAGACCCTGCGGGTTCAAGAACTATGTAGACATGCCCCGAGGCACTCCTCGGTCAATATCCAATAGCGGGACCTGGATGCCCATATTGGATCCAACATATTCTCCGAAGATCTTATCGGTTGAACCTCAGTGTCAAGGATTCATATAATCCTGTATGTCATTCCCTTTGTCCTTCGGTATGTTACTTGCCCAAGATTTGATCGTCGGTATCCGCATACCTATTTCAATCTCGTTACCGACAAGTCTCTTTACTCGTTTTGTAATACAAGATCCCGTGACTTACACTTAGTCACATTGCTTGCAAGGCTTGTGTGTGGTATTGTATTACAGAGTGGGCCCTGAGATACCTCTCCGTCACACAGAGTGACAAATCCAAGTCTTGATCCATACTAACTCAACGAACAGCTCCGGAGATATCTGTAGAGCACCTTTATAGTCAACCAGTTACGTTGCCACGTTTGATGCACACAATGTATTCCTCCGGTGCCAGTGAGTTATATCATCTCATGGTCATAGGAACAAATACTTGACACGCAGAAAAACAATAGCAATAAAAGGACACGATCAATATGCTACATTCATAGTTTGGGTCTTGTCCATCACATGATTCTCCTAATGATGTGATCCCGTTATCAAGTGACAACACTTGTCTATGGTTAGGAAACATTGACCATCTTTGATCAACGAGCTAGTCAACTAGAGGCTTACTAGGGACAGTGTTTTGTCTATGTATCCACACATATATTTGAGTTTCCAATCAATACAATTATAGCATGGATAATAAATGATTATCACAAACAAAGAAATATAATAATAACTAATTTATTATTGCCTCTAGGGCATATTTCCAACATGCCTATGGTCCATCCATCTTGGACCGCCGAGGGAGGTCGACTGAGTGCATGCTATCTATACAAATTGGATGATGCTAAGATCCCCCAAGAAGCTCCACATCACGCAAATAAAAACATATGCCCCTGAAGTCACTCTCACCCTCGGAACCCTCCGGAAGACGGGTACTAAGAGCATATTTTATCCACACGCACCCACGGCCGGCAGCTCAGCGGCAGAGGTGACCACGCGACACCGTGGCTCCATTGGACGCCGGAGGGAGGAGGCTCGAGGGGCTTGAGCAGAGGTGAGCACACGATGCCGAAGATGGCCGGAGGGAGGTTGCTCCAGGGGCTCGGGAATGGTGTTGCTGCGCTCGCGGGAGGCAGGCGCGACTCGTCAATGGCTGGGGCTCTGCTGGTGGGGTAGAGGCAGAAGGGAGCCGGTGAGGTGGCCGGAGGCAGCGAGCTCCAAGGCGGGGTGGGTGTGTTTGTTGTGACATGAATATTCCTCGAGTAAACGTGCGGGAGAGATTAGAGAGAGAGGTAGGAGAAGGAAAATACTGAGAGAGAGGAGGAGACAGTCGACAACTTGCTGAACTGCTTGACGCGGCTCGGCACAACGGAGCTCCTCTCTCGGCGAAGACTAAAAAAACTGAAGGAGGCGGCGAGAGACATGAAAGAACAATGGGAGGGGGATCTGGGAAGACGACTAGGAGAGAGGATAAGGCCATGTGAAGACAGCGGTGCATGCCCCTCTCAACACGTTGTCCATATTTAAAAGTGGGGTTGATTTTTTTCTCTAAGATACAAAACGGCGGACGCTTCCTAAAGGTTGTCATATGCCATAGGGGCAGCTGAACGTTTTAATTTGTTTTTTCAATTTAATACGTAACTATGCACCGGTGGCCACGCTAGCCCATCGATCCAGCCCCAAAAAAGCATGGGCCTTCCTTTATGGCTGAGGGGGTTTCGTACCGTAGGTCTTAGGGATAGGAAAAATATGCTACAATTCAGAATCTAACTTCGATTCTCCTCTAATTCTTTCGGCCTAGACAACCAACTGAGATAAACATATTACATGAAAAATAGTCCCACCTCGCAATTTTAAACGCAGTAAGACCTATTAATATACCAGCCTCCACAAACAGCCGTGAAAAGAGGTGAGCTAATTAAGAGGATGGGATAATAATTGTGGCTAAATAGATGCGGCTAATTCAAAGGAAGGATTGTGTGTGCTCGGCAGAATATTTGAATGGATGGGATCATTAATAAGGCAAGGAAATATTATGGTGGGCTTGGCAGAATATTTAAATGGATGACATCCTTAATAAGGTAAGAAAGGATTCTTAATCTAATCCCCTGATTGGGTGCTTCCACTATAATGAGAATGTCGAATGCTCGTTCAGTGAGGGAGCTCTATTGGAGAATACACATCAATTATATCTCCCGTTGCAACGCACGGGCATTTTTGCTAGTATCTATAGAAATGCACTAAAATAAATGTGTGCTTTGTCTCTTAAAATAGGCTTGCGCCCCATTATATTAATATATAGCAACCACACATAACAACTGCTGGGGCAAGCAACACATCATGCCCAAAGGTAAAACAAGAAGAACAAAAGAGAAACAAATGCCAACGACGGCAGCTCGATGACATGCACATGACCTACCCTCGCTGCACCCTCTCGAGTTGTCGCACCACATACCCAACAATCGGGAATGCCACATACCAAGCAGCAACTTTAGGAAGGAATCCGGCGAAGCCAACATCGTTGCCCGGACATGTCCTAGGGTTTTCCCTCGCACGCAGAGGAAGGAGGTGAATGGGATCACCCGATGCCCTCTAGGAAAGGATGGTAGGACCCGCAGGCATCACCGCATTGGAGTCACACGAGCAGATAGGGATTTCTCCCACTCCTAGAGCACCACTACCCAACCGCTCCAAAGCCTTCCACCTCGCTCGCTGATGTTAGCTGTGTATCCCTGGCAATGGCGCCAGAAATACTTCTGCTACTGCAACAAAAGTCCTTGCAACGGCGCTAGAAATAGGCACGTCGACGGGAGAATACTTGGCTTGATCTTTCTGCTGCGGCTACGCCTTAAGGGACTTCCTAGGCAAGTATGCAAAGGATTTCCCCCGTGACCTTGGAGCCTTGCATTGGTGTTCCCTCGAAGCGGAAAGGGTGATGTAGCGTAGCGGTGGTAAGTATTTCCCTCAGTTTGAGAACCAAGGTATCAATCTAGTGGAGGAGTACCTCAAGATCCTGCACAAACACAAAAGCTTGCTCCCAATGCTATGAAGGGGTTGTTAATCCCTTATAGATTGTTTGCCAAGTGAGAACTGAAAGCAACAAAGTAACAAAGCAAAGTAAAATCGGAGGTGTAAACGATGGATGTGAATAGACCCGGGGGCCGTAGTGTTTACTACTGGCTTCTCTCATGAAAGCAAGTAGACGGTGGGTGAACAAATTACTGTCGAGCAATTGATAGAACCGCACAAAGTTGTGACAATATCTATGCAATGATTATATCTATAGGCATCACGTCCAAAACAAGTAGACCGATACTGTCTGCATCTACTACTATTACTCCACACGTCGACTGCTATACAGCATGCACCTAGTGTATTAAGTCCATAAGAACAGAGTAACGCCTTAAGCAAGATGACATGATGTAGAGGGATAATCTCAAACCAATGATAAAAAAACCCATCTTTTTACCCTTGATGGCAACTACTTGATGTGTGCCTTGCTGCCCCTACTGTCATTGGGAAAGGTCACCACATAGTAGAACCCAAAACCAAGCACTTCTCCCATTGGAAGAATCATAGATCTAGTTGGCCAAACAAAACCCAAGACTCGGAGAGACTTTACAAGGATATAAAATCATGCATATAAGAAATCAGCAAAGACTCAAATATATATCATAGATAATCTGATCACAAATCCACAATTCATCGGATCTCGACAAACACACCGCCAAAGAAGATTACATCAGATAGATCTCCATGAAGATCATGGAGAACTTTGTATTGAAGATCCAAGAGAGAGAAGAAGCCATCTAGCTACTAACTACGGACCCGTAGGTCCGAAGTGAACTACTCACGAGTCATTGGAGGGGCGATGATGATGATGAAGAAGAAGCCCTCCAACTCCAAAGTTCCCTCCGGCAGGGTGCCGGGAAGGGTCTCCAGATGAGATCTCACGGAAACGGAAGCTTGTGGCGGCGGAAAAGTACTTTCGTGGCTCCCCTGATTTTTTGTGGAATATTTGGGAATTTATAGGCCAAAGATCTAGGTCAGGGGCGGCCAGGGAGGCCACAAGCCTGCCCATCGCCGCCTCCCCCTGGTGGCGGAGTGGGGGCTTGTGGGCTCCCTGGAGCCCACCTGGCTTGGCCCAAAGGCCCCCTGATCTTCTTCCGTTCGAAAAAAAATCATTTCGGGGTTTTTCTTCCGTTTGGACTCCGTTCTGAAAAGAGTCAAAAACACGGAAAAACAGGAACTGGCACTTGGCACTGAATTAATAAGTTAGTCCCAAAAAAGATATGAAAGGTACATAAAACAACCAAAGAAGACAAGATAACAGCATGAAACCATCAAAAATTATAGATACGTTTGAGACGTATCACTCGCCACTCACCAAAATACACCACCACGATCTTGAAGCCACCCATGTCGTCTCACTGTGGTCACCATCGCGAGTCCTAGAGGATGTAAAATGGAAATGCAGAGAACCGGAGGCGGCAACACGGGAGGGAACAACCTCCACCATCGTTGTGCGAGAGTTTAGTGCATCCAGCGCCATCTCGGTAGCTGGCTGGACGCAGCAACGGGAGGCACACCAGGCCACCCGGGCACGACCATGCCCAGATCGGGCCTCGCAAAGCCTCAGCTATCAAGCTGCAGCAAGCTGACGATGGCTACCTCCAGGAGACTACGCCCCACGACCACCTCTAGGAGACTACGTCGCAGCCACACGAGCCACCATCCCGCCCAGCCCAGATCTGGGTCGAGCGGGCGCTGCCAGTCCATGCCGCTGTCAAGCCCTGCCACCAATGGCCGCGCCGTCACGCCACCGACCACAGGCCAGCGTCAAGTCACCTTGCCGCCACGCTGGACAGCTCTAAAGTCATCCCACCGTGTGCTTTGTCTCACCTTGACTGGTAGAAAAAGGCCACCCCTTTGATATATGCAAACTGATACATCTCTAACATATCTATAATTTTTGATGCTTTCATGCTATTATCTTGTCAAACTTTGCATGTTTTGTATGCCTTTTATATGTTTTTTGGGACTAACTTATTGACTCAGTGCAAAGTGCCAGTTCCCGTTTTTTTCATGTTTTTGACCCCTTTCAGAGGAGATTTTGAAGCGGAGTCCAAACGGAAGAAAATCCCCGGAAAGATTTTTTCTGGAACGGAAGAAGATCGGGAAGCTTGGGAGCCAAGGCAGGGGAGCCTCAGGGGCCCCACAAGCCCCCACCCCGCGGTCAGGGGGGAGGCCGCACCATCCAGGCTTGTGGGCCCCCTGGACGCCCTTTGTCCTACGTCTTTCGCCTATATATTCCTATAAATTCCAGAAAAAATCAGGAGATCATCGAAAGTACTTTTCCACCACCGCAAGCTTCTGTCTCCAAAAGATCCCATCTGGGGCACGTTCTGGTGCCCTGCCGGAGGGGGGATTCGGATATGCAGGGCTTCTTCATTAATACCATGACCTCTCCGATGATGCGTGAGTAGTTCACCATAGACCTATGGGTCCATAGCTAGTAACTAGATGGCTTCTTCTCTCTCTTGGATCTTCAATACAAAGTTCTCCATGATCTTCATGGAGATCTATCCGATGTAATGTTCTTTTGCAGTGTGTTTGTCGAGATCCGATGAATTGTGGATTTATGATAAGATTATCCATGAATCTTATTTGAGTTTCTTCTGATCTATCTTATGCATGATTTCATATCCTTGTAAATCTCTTCGAGTTGTGGGTTTTGTCTAGCCAACTAGATCTATGATTCTTGCAATGGGAGAACTGCTTGGTTTTGGGTTCATACCGTGCGGTGACCTCACCGAGTGACAGAAGGGGTAGCGAGGCACGTATCGTGTTGTTGCCATCAAGGGTAAAAAGATGGGGTTTTCATCATTGGTTTGAGATTATCCCTCTACATCATGTCATCTTGCTTAAAGCGTTACTCTATTCGTCATGAACTCAATACACTAGATGCATGTTGGATAGCGGTCGATGTGTGCAGTAATAGTAGTAGATGCAGAAAGTATCAGTCTACTTGTCTCAGACGTGATGCCTATATGTATGATCATTGCCTTAGATATCGTCATGACTTTGCGGGGTTCGATCAATTGCTCGGCGGTAATTTGTTCACCCACCGTGATATTTGCTATTATGAGAGAAGCCTCGAGTGAACACTATGGCCCCCAGGGTCTACTCCACACCATATTTTCAGCCTTACACTTTTTACTTCATTGCATTTTCTGCCTTCAGATCTCACTTTGCAAACAATCTTGAAGGGATTGACAACCCCTTTGAAGCGTTGGGTGCAAGCTTGTTTGTGTTTGCGCAGGTACTCTGGACTTGACGAGACCCTCCTTATGAATCGATACCTTGGTTCTCAAACTGAGGGAAATACTTACTGCTCCTGTGCTGCATCACCCTTTCCTCTTCAAGGGAAAAACCAACGCAAGCCCAGCCTCTGTCAACGTGTCAATTTCTGGCGCTGTTGTATGTGGGATAGCAGAATAATTGCTGGCGGGGAGGAGGATCAAGTCAAGAATTCATCCAAGTAGGTGTCGCAAACTCATCTCTTGCATTTACTTTGTTTGCCAGTTGCCTCTCGTTTTCCTCTCGCCCACTTCACAATTTGCCTTTTCATTCCCTTTTTCTCGCTTGCTTTCTGTTCGCTTGTGTGCCATGTGCCTTCAATATGCTTGCATCTTCGCTTGCTGAAAATCTAGTGATATGGATCCTCATCCACTTGCTAATCTCTTTAAGAGATCCAATTATGTTGATCCAATTGCTAGTGAGTTGAGTGCACGTGACTATATTTATGGAGTTTTGCTTGAGATGCATGAATCTAAAAATTGTGAGGAAGAAATTTATGAAGTCATTCACGAGGGCTCCTTCGATGAAAAGCATGATTGCAATGGTTTCACTATAAATTCTATTAGTCTAAGAATATGCAAAACCCTAAGCTTGGGGGTGCTAGTTTTGCTATGTCCACTACTTGTTGCAATGATCACGAGTGGGGCGATGATTTTTCTTATGATCTTGAAATTTTGTTTAAGCCTCATGATGAATATGATGTTTGCAATAAGATTGAAAGTGGGTTTGGAGAAGTCATGACTTTAGTTGATGATAAGCCCACTATTTTTGAAAAGCGTCAACTTTGCATGCATGTGGATCATGAAAAGAATATCCTTTAGGATAGCTATATTGTTGAATTTGAATATGATCCCACATCTAATTGCTATGAGAGAGGAAATATTGTGGTAGAAACTTTCATGTTACCAAATTACTTCTCGTTATGTTAAGTTTGCTATTGTCTCTTTCTTCGTCCTTGCATTTGGTAACTATTGGTTTTCTTGCCAATTTGTTTTCCTATAAAATGCCTATGCATAGGAAGTATGTTAGACTTAGATGTGATTTTCACATGCTTTATGACGCTCTTGTTGTGCTTCCATTCTTGTCTTTTGTGTGAGCATCATTGAGTTATCAATGCCTAGCTAAGGGCGTTAAACAATAGCGCTTGTTGGGAGGCAACCCAATGAATTTATTTATTTTCTTTCTGTTTTGTTGCGTCCACACTTTCATAATTCTGTTGTGATTGTGTTTTTTCTATTTCTTTTTGTGTTTGAGCCAAGAAAAGACTTTATGACTAGTCTTAGTAATGGTTGTTTGATCCTGCTGGAAAAAGACAGAAAATTTTCGCTCACGAGATAATTTTTTATTTTTATTCAGAAAGATCTTTTGAGTTGATTCTTTTTTCTTCTGGTTGATATGCTTTTTGCCCAGGCCTTCGTAATTTTTCAGATTTTTTGAGGTACCAGAAGTATACGAAGCATACAGATTGCTATAGACTGGCCTGTTTTTGACAGATTCTATTTTTGTTGAGTTGGTTGCTTGTTTTGATAAAACTATGGTTAGTATCGGGGGTACTAGCCATGGAAAAGTGATAATACAGTAGCCCATCATCAATATAGATAGAATTAAAGTTTGCTACAGTACCAAAAGAAGTGGTAGTTTGTTTTCTTGTACTAATGTTATCACAAGTTTCTGTTTAAGTTTTGTGTTGTGAAGTTTTCAAGTTTTGGGTGATGTTCTCATGGACAAAGAGATAAGGAGTGGAAAGAGCTCAAGATTGGGGATGCCCAAGGCATCCCAAGCCAAATTCAAGGACAGCAAAAATCCTAAGCTTGGGGATGCCCCGGAAGGCATCCCCTCTTTCGTCTTCAATCCATTGGTAACATTACTTGGAGCTATATTTTTATTCACCACATGATATGTGTTTTGCTTGGAATGTCTTGTATCTTAGGAGTCTTTTCTTTTTGTTTGGTCACAATCATCCTTGCTGCACACCTTTTTGAGAGAGAGAGACATGCACTCATTGTGATTTTGCTAGAATGCTCATAGTGCTTCACTTATATCTTTTGAGCTAGATACTTTTTCTCTTGTGCTTCACTTATATCTTTAGAGCACAGCGGTGCATGATTTGGTAGTTGGCTTATGCTATGAAAGTAGTCCCAAATATGATAGGTACCCAAAGAGGATACAAAAACCTCCTGATGGGGTTATAGTCCCAGGGTAGGGTCATAGGCCTGCCCTATAGGTCCTACGCAAGGACTACCCTTCATAGAGGGCAAGGCCCTTAGACAGTTCTGACTGAACTAAGGACCCCCCATCATCCAGTCGGTGACGAGCATTCGGAGCATATTTATCGTACCGACTGAATTCCACTCTGTACATCGTAACCTCCGAGGAGGGCAACGGTCATACGTTTTCATACACCATTATTAGCATTTAAGGCATACGTTACCTGTAACGTAGGCATTTATTCGCCACTATTCCACCCCTGTCCACCGGGCCGTTGTGGAGGGTAGCACACTCTATATAAGCCGCCCTTCCCCACTGGTGCAGGGGTTGGCATTTACTGTAATCCTATATTCCACTCGACACTAAGCTCCCAAGAGCACTGAGGCGTAGGGCTTTTACCTCCACCGTAGAGGGGCCTGAACTCATACAACCACGCCGTAGCTAAGGCTCTACCCATCCTTTCGTACCCTACACATCTACTGCCAGACTTATACCCACGACAGTTGGCGCCCACCGTGGGGCAGGCGTCTAAGCGACTTCCGGCGAGTTTGCAACTTCACCTTTTCATCATGTCGTCCGGTGGAGATTTATGCATGGGTTGTGAGATCCTCTTCGGCGCACTCTCCTTCATCATCGACGATTCGGCATGGCTTCGGGATGCGTCTCTCGACATCGAGGCGCTCCCCAGTCGCGGGGCTACGCACTTCCGTGCCGGTGCCCGCGGTGTCCTTCTTCTCCAGCAATCGGCCCCGGTGTCGATCTTCGCCCCCGTCACGCGCCGCAACAAGCGGTCCTGCCGTCCGCGGCTTCAGCGTTGGGTGCGACACGCCCAGGCACGACAGTTGGCGGCGTCTTCTCAAGTGGCGGTCCTCGAGTCGGTTGTGGTCGCGCCGCCGCCCCAGTGCTTGGACTCAGTTCCGACTGAGTTACCTTCCGAGTACTTGGGTCACGGGCCTGCAGCTGAAGTTTTCATGGCCAATTCCTATGAAAGTCCCCACCGTACTGGTCGGAACGAGCACGAGGTCGGCGAATCGTCCGGCGCTCGCCGTCAACACCACCGTTCTGCCAGTCGACGCACTCGTCAGAGCAACGTCGAGGTGTTCCACACACCCGTTCTCAACCTGGCTGTCGCCGCCAAGATAGCCAATTCCCTCCAACCGACTGATTCAGAGGCTGGTAGAGGGATCGAGCAGATCCATGCCCTGTTGCACACCGCGCAGCAGCAGAATTCGGCAGTCTCCCAGTCGCACAACAGGATCCACAACAGTTCTGTTCACGCGAACACGCATCGGTCGGTTTTCAGCCCCGACTCTCATCAGCGACGCAGAGGGGGGCAGCCGTTCCATGGATACCGAAGATCGTCGCCGTTCACGCACCCCTCCGCGGGGTGGGCCTTACGGGCCCCGACATCACGATGATCGGCGTTCAGTCGGTGACACGTATGATCCAAGGCCCGACGCAAGAGGGTACATCACCCAGAGGAAGATCGACAGGAGTCGAGCCCACCGTGATGGTCACGATAGAGACCGTCCGAGTGGAAGCAGGACCATCGTCTCTGGCCCCGAGTGCTTCAGTCGGGCCATCCGTTTAGCTAACATCCCTCCCAACTTCCGATTGGTGACCGGAATCAGCAAGTTGACACGAGAATCCAAGCCAGAAACGTGGCTGGACGACTACCAAGTGGCGGTCCAGATCGGTGGCGGAGATGACCAGGTCTCCATGAAACATCTCCCCCTGACGCTCGACGGCTCGGCACGAGCGTGGCTGAACCAGTTGGCTCCATCAAGCATCTACAGCTGGGCAGATGTGTCCCGAGTGTTCATCAGGACCTTCGAGGGCACGTGCAAACGCCCTGCTGGTCTCGTGGAGCTCCAGCACTGCGTCCAGAAGCAGAATGAGCCCCTGTGCGATTTCATCCAGCGTTGGACGACCCTCTACCACACGGTGGAGAACGTCACAGAGCATCAAGCAGTCTGCGCCTTCAAGGCAGGCGTGCGGTACAGAGATCTGTACCTGAAGTTCGGTCGGACAGGCGACATCTCCATGAGCAAGATGGTGGAGATAGCCGTACGCTATGCAAATGGCGAAGAAGAGGACCGCATACGTAGCGGCAAGCACAAGGCAGTCGCTGATGGAGATGGGAAGAGCAATCGGAAGCAAAAGCAGAAAGCTCCGTCCACTCCGCAGGCAGAGGCAGCTGCCGTTACGAATGCCGAGTTCAAGGGCAAGGGGAAAGCTCAGTACACCCCCGAGAAGAAGCAGTTCGGGAACTCCATCCTGGATCAGCCATGTCCAATCCACACGAAGATGGATGAAGAAGGCAACGCCATATTCCCGAAGCACACCACTCGACAATGTCGCCTCCTGATCCAAGGGTTCGGCGAAGGGCAGCCGAGTGAAAAGGACAACGAGCATGATGATGAGGACAAGGAGGATCTGTTCCCCCAAGTCCATGCGACATTGGTGATTTTTGCTGATGTGGAAAGCAAGAGTCGATTGAAGCTGGTGAACAGGGAGGTGAACATGGCAATACCAACCAACCCCACGTTCCTCAAAGGGTCTCAGACTGCGATCACCTTTGACCAGTCGGACCATCCAGCGCATGTGCCCACCCCAGGGAGGCAGGCTCTGGTCGTCGACCCGGTGGTGGAAGGAGTCCGACTGCGCAAAGTCCTCATGGACGGCGGCAGCGGCTTAAACATCATGTACGCCGACACACTCAAGGGGATGGGCATTCCGATGTCCAAACTTAGCGAGAGGAGCATGCAGTTCCATGGAGTCGTCCCAGGACGAAAGGCCAAGTCACTCGGCCAAATCGCGTTGGATGTCGTTTTCGGCTCCGACAAGAACTTCCGCAAGGAAAAGCTGACATTCGAGGTGGTGGACTTCCAGAGTGCATACCATGCAATTCTGGGTCGTCCGGCGTATGCACGTTTCATGGCCCGTCCATGCTACGTGTATTTGAAGCTGAAGATGCCGGGTCCCAAAGGTGTGATCACGATCACAGGCAATCGGCAGCGGGCCGAAGAGTGTCTACAACATGGGCCGCGGATTGCCGATCAGCAAATGGCTATCCTCGAGCTGGATGAGTACAAGAAGACAGCCGACCCCGCTGACTTGATGCGTTCGAAGAAGCCAGCTTCGGAGTCCGCATTCCAGTCGGTGGGCGACACGAAGAAAGTCAACATCCACCCGACGGACGACACCGCCGCCCCGACGAACATCTCCACCACCCTTGATCCAAAATAGGAAGCCGAGCTCATCCAATTCCTCCGTGAGAACTGGGACATTTTCGCATGGAAGCCCACTGACATGCCAGGTGTACCCAGGGAGTTGGCTGAGCACCGACTGCATGTGGATCCTACCGCTCGGCCCGTCCGAGAACGCCTGCGTCGGTCCGCCACGCACAAAAGGAAGGAAATCGGAGAGGAGGTGGCTAAACTTTTGGCAGCCAACTTCACTCTCGAGGTACACCACTCCGATTGGCTCGCCAATGTTGTCATGGTGCCCAAGAAGGACAAGTCCCTCCATATGTGCTTCGACTTCAAGCATCTCAATAAGGTCTGCCCAAAAGATCATTTCCCGCTCCCCCGAATTGATCAAATTGTCGATTCGACTGCGGGTTGCGAGCGTTTATCATACCTTGATGCCTATTCGGGCTATCATCAGATCCGTCTGTATGGTCCGAATGAATTAAAAACAGCCTTCATCACCCCATTCCGGTGTTTCTGCTACATCACTATGCCATTCGGTTTGAAGAATGCAGGAGCAACTTTTATGCGCATGATCCAGAAATGCCTCCTTGACCAGATCGGTCAAAATGTGGAGGCATATATGGACGATATCATAGTCAAGTCACGCAAAGGTTCCGACCTGCTGACTGACTTGGCAGAAACATTCACCAACCTTCATAGGTACGATATCAAGCTCAACCCTGCCAAGTGTTCATTCGGTGTTCCCAGCGGAAAGTTACTCGGTTTCTTCGTTTCCGCATGAGGAATGGATGTCAACCCCGAAAAGATCGGGACCATCGTCCGAATGGAGCGGCCGGTCAGAATACATGATGTTCAAAGGCTCACAGGTTGCCTAGCGGCTTTGAGCAGGTTTATCGCTCGACTCGGCGAGAAGGCGTTACCTCTGTACCGACTCGTGAAGAAATCATATACTTTCGAGTGGACAGACGAAGCCCAGATTGCATTCGACGACCTCAAAGCCCTGCTTTCCACCCAGCCGGTTCTTACTGCCCCGCTCAGTAAAGAACCCCTTCTTCTGTACATCGCGGCTACAAATCAAGTCGTCCGCACTGT
The DNA here is from genome assembly GCF_904849725.1 of Hordeum vulgare subsp. vulgare. NCBI lineage: Eukaryota > Viridiplantae > Streptophyta > Magnoliopsida > Poales > Poaceae > Hordeum > Hordeum vulgare. The sequence goes on along the minus strand of NC_058522.1, from coordinate 437,191,994 downwards.
TCTCACAGTCGAACGTGAAGAAGAAGGCAAAGCGTACAAGGTTCAGCGGCCAGTATATTATGTCTCTGAAGTCCTGACTCCTTCCAAGCAGAGGTATCCCCATTATCAAAAGCTTATTTATGGGATCTACATGACTGCAAAGAAGGTGGCTCACTATTTCCAAGACCACTCGGTGTCTGTCATTTCTGATGCTCCGTTGTCGGAAATCCTCCACAATCGAGACGCATCAGGCCGAGTGGCGAAGTGGGCTATGGAGATGTTATACTACGACATCAAGTTCGAAGCCAAGAAGGCTATAAAGTCTCAAGCTCTGGCTGAATTCATAGCAGAATGGGTAGAACAACAGCAATCGACTCACATCTACTCGGCTCATTGGACTATGTTCTTCGATGGGTCCAAGATGCTGAATGGCTCCGACGCTGGCGTAGTGATCATATCGCCAAAAGGTGATAAGCTTAAGTATGTGTTGCAGATACATTTCGATTCTTCCAACAATGAGGCAGAGTATGAAGCTCTCCTTTGGATTGTGCATGGCCATCACACTCGGCGTCCGTCGCCTGATGGTCTATGGCGATTCAGATTTGGTGGTTAATCAAGTGATGAAGGAGTGGGATGTTAGGAACCCCACCATGACTGCATACTGCAACGCAGTAAGGAAGCTCGAGAAGAAGTTTGAAGGTCTGGAACTTCACCACGTTCCGCGACTGAAAAACCAAGCAGCTGATGAGTTGGCAAAACTCGGATCCACTCGGAGACCAGTCCCGAGTGATGTCTGCCTCGAGCACCTACATCTCCCTTCTATGAAAGAAGATCCTTTTACAGAGGAACCGGTACAACCAAAGAGCTCAACAAACCTGACTGAAGTCGAGGTCCCCGCTGTGGTGGATTTGATCATGGAGATTTTTGCTCTCATCCCCGATTGGACTGTGCCGTTCATTGCATACATCCTGAGGCAAGAATTATGAGGGGACGAAGTCCAAGCGAGCAGATCGTCCGCAGGTCGAAGTCCTTCACCGTCATTGATGGCCAGTTGTACAAGGAAAGTGTTTCAGGAGTCCCTCAGCGATGCATCTCCCCTGGGGAGGGACAGTTAATCCTGGAAGAAATTCACTCGGGAACGTGCGGCCATCATGCCTCCTCAAGAGCAATCATCGCCAAAGCATTCAGAGCTGGCTTCTTCTGGTTGCAGGCGAATGAAATGGCAAAGGATATGGTCGACCGATGCGAGGGCTGTCAGTTCTATTCGAACAAGCCCCACAAGCCAACGTCTGTGCTGAAGACAATCCCTCTTGTTTGGCCGTTCGCAGTGTGGGGATTAGATACAGTCGGTCCATTCAGAACAGGCCAAGGGGGATTCACTCATCTGTTGGTAGAAGTCGACAAGTTCACCAAGTGGATTGAAGCCAAGCCCATCAAGAAGCTCGACGCCCTTACGGCCATCAAGTTTGTCACAGACATCATCGCCAGATTCGGAGTCCCGCACAGCATAATCACTGACAACGGCACAAACTTTGACTCGGACAGATTCAAAGGTTTTTGCACAGGCCAAGGTATCCGAGTAGATTTTCCATCTGTGGCGCACCCCCAAAAAAAAGGGCAAGCAGAGCGGGCGAATGGACTTATTCTTCAAGGATTGAAGCCTCGACTCCTCCAAGAAGTTGGACATGCCGCCGGCGCATGGGTCACCGGGCTGCCTTCGATGCTATGGGGCCTCTGCACAACTCCGAATAGATCTACAGGGTGATCCCCGTTCTTCCTCGTTTAAGGAGCCATGGCAGTCCTTCCGAGTGACTTGCTTCACAACTCTCCATGAGTCAAACTCTTCTCCGAAGCCGAAGCAGAGAAAGCCAGGCAAGACAGAGTGGATCTACTAGAAGAAGAGCACGAGATGGCACTGACTCGCTCAACAATTTATCAACAAGATCTGCAGCGATTTCACGTGCGGCACGTCAGGAGTCGCACATTCCAAGCAGGCGACCTGGTGCTCCGAGTGGACCAGCAGAGGCCTCACAAGTTGGCTCCCGCCTGGGAAGGACCCTTCATCATCTCTAAGGTGCTGAACAACGGAGCATATCGACTCTACAACCTTGACAGGGAAACGGACGAGCCGCGAGCATGGAGCGGACATCTCATGAAGCGCTTCTACACGTGACAGCCGACGGAGGCAATGTAAAGAACAAGTATCATTGAAGTACTACAAAGCAGAGTGATTTTTTGCAGGTCCAAAATTCTTCCGCGTTTGCAGACTCCGGTCTAAAAAACTCTCTCCGAGTGTGCACTAAAAGTCGCACTCGGGAACTTAGCTGCGACCCCGAGTCGCCTAAGTAAAAAACTCTCTCTGAGTGTGCACTAAAAGTCGCACTCGGGGACTTAGCTGCGACCGAGAGTCGCCTAAGTAAAAAACTCTCTCCGAGTGTGCACTAAAAGTCGCACTAGGGGACTTACCTCCGACCCAAAGTCGCCTAAGTAAAAAACTCTCTCCGGGTGTGCACTAAAAGTCGCACTCGGGGACTTAGCTGCAACCCAGAGTCGCCTAAGTAAAAACTCTCTCCGGGTGTGCACTAAAGGTCGCACTCGGGGACTTAGCTGCAACCCAGAGTCGTCTAAGTAAAAAACTCTCTCCGAGTGTGCACTAAAAGCCGCACTCGGAGGCTTAGCTGCGACCCAGAATCGCCTAAGTACAAACTCTCTCTCTCCGTGTGTGCAATAAAAGTCTCACTCGGGGACTTAGCTGCGACCCAGAGTGGCCTAAGTAAAAAACTCGCTCCGAGTGCGCACTAAAAGCCGCACTCGGGGACTTAGCTGCGATCCAGAATCGCCTAAGTAAATTTTTTTGCTCCGAGTGCGCACTAATAGCCGCACTCGAGGACTTAGCTACGACCCAGAATCGCCTAAGTACAAACTCACTCCGAGTGCGCACTAACAGTCACACTCGAGGACTTAGCTGTGACCCAGAATCGCCTAAGTACAAACTCGCTCCGAGTGCGCACCAAAAGCCGCACTCGGGGACTTAGCTGCGACCCAGAATCGCCTAAGTACAAACTCGCTCTGAGTGCGCGCCAAAAGCCGCACTCGGGGTCTTAGCTGCGACCCAGAATCGCCTAATTACAAAACTCGCTCCGAGTGCGCACGAAAAGCCACACTCAGAGACTTAGCTGCGATCCAGAATCGCCTAAGTAAAAAAGCTTCCTTCGAGTGTATCCCCGAGATCCACTCGGAGGCTTAGCAGACCCTCATTGAGGCTCATGTGGCTGTGAAGACAACTGACAACTACATGAGTTCAAACTTGCTCCGAGTGCGCACTAAAAGCCGCACTTGGGGACTTAGTTGCGATCCAGAATCGCCTAAGTAAAAAGCTTCCTTCGAGTGTATCCTTGAGATCCACTCGGAGGCTTAGCAGACCCTCATTGAGGCTCATGTGGATGTGAAGACAACTGACAACTACATGAGTATCAACTCCCTCCGAGTGCGCACGAGATGCTGCACTCCGGGACTTAGCTGCGATCCAGAATCGCATAAGTAAAAAGCTTCCTTCGAGTGTATCCTCGAGATCCACTCGGAGGCTTAGCAGACCCTCATTGAGGCTCATGTGGATGAGAAGACAACTGACAATTACATGCTCCGCATGTTTGCCATTGGCTTCACCAAGAAACGCCAAACAAAAACCACGAGCCAAAATCGTGTCAAAAAAAACTTAGCGAAAGAAGAGCAAAATATTCGATTCGAATTCAAAGTTGGATCGGCTCGGTGTGGATCAAGCTTATCCACACCGAACCACAAATGTGACGGCCAAAAGCAGGCCAAAGTTTGATACAGATAACACTCGGCATTCTGAGGCAATAGTGCATTCACCATAAAGTTTTTCAAGCGTCACCAGGACTGGCAGGCTCCACAAAGGTGTCAAGGTCGATCCCGTCTGTGATGCGAGTGGCTGTGTCGAGGAAGGTCTCCATCAAATCTTCGAATGGCAGCTTCTTGGTGTTGGCGACCTGCAACGCCTTCAGCTTTTCTTCGCGAGCTTCTTTGCAATGCACTCGGACCAGAGATAGCGCCACGTCCACACCACAACGAGCGACAGACTTATTCCATGCCTGCACTCGGTTCGGGACGTCCTCCAGCCGAGTCATCAACCCTTCTATTTCCTGTCGGGAATCGTCTTCGGGCCACAGCTCCTTGTCGATCCGGCCGATGACTTCTCTCAGGCGGCCGATGAAAGGTCCCACTCTGCCAAGGCGAATATGTGCTCGGAGCATGTCCCGATTGGCTTCATCACTGAGTGGAACATTCGGAACAACCGATCGTTCAATGTCGGCTGCTTCAGCCTCAGCATCCAGACAAAAATCTACCAAGAAAAGACGAGCAGAAAGTAAGCACAGAATGAACTACAAAGTCCAGAGGCACTCGGCAAAAAGCTTACCACCGAGCAGTGCAATCATCTTCCTTGCCCAGTCGCTGACGTACTTCTCTTGCGAAATGCACCGATTGTTCATCAACTTCATCTGACCCATCAGTTCAGTTCTTTGCTTGCCCATTTTCTCAATTTCGGCCACCAATGCCTTGTTGGTCTCCCGGGACTCCTCCAAAGACTTCTCTCGGTCAGCAAGAGCCCCCTTCACACCAGCCAAGTCATTCACAGTCGTCTCCAATTCCGCAGCAAGCTGAACCTTTTCAGCCTTCAGAGCATTGTACGCGGATCCCATTTCGCAAGTCTTCTGCCAAATCAGCGCAAAGGGAAGCTCAGACACATTCAACAAGGAAAACAAAGAAAGCTCAAAGTTCTTCAGACCCCTGTCGATGCAAGCACTCGACAACGGTCTCGGGGACTATACCCAGTGGGTTCACTAATAGTGACCCCACTAGCATGAAGCTCGAACATGCCGGCCCTATTGAGCTACATGACAAACAGACAAATCTATGACACTACTATCACCCGACCTGAGTAACACTACTCTCGGGGACTACACCCAGCGGGTGCACTCGGAGTGCCCCCACTGGAACCATTCGGGCGGATCAGCTCTGATCCGCTCAGGTAACAGAAAATACATATAAAGACAACTGTCGGTGCAAGCACTCGACAGAAGTCTCGGGGACTACACCCACTGGGTTCACTTGGAGTGAACCCACTGCTAAAACATCCTACTGTATCTGAATCTATCACCGAAACCTCCACTGGGTAACAAGAGGAAAGTAAACACTTACTAGCGCACTTACTCAGATATCGTCCCGGAGCTCCAAGCTTCTCTTGTACAAAGACGCGATGGAGTCGTACGCTCCCTTGGCATCACCCACCATCAACTCCACCTGCACCATGGCCTCCTTGGCGGCTCCCACTTGGTCTTCCAGGAGGTGTCGGGCGTCGTACTGGAGGGCCGATGGACCTGGCACGAGAGAAGACTCCTTGGGCATCCCAAGTCCCGCTCTAGTCGGTTCTGCCGCGAGGGGCACCGCCTCAGTCGACGGCATCGTCTCGGTCGGCGACGCGTCCATGGCGGGAGCAGCAGCAGATGGAACAACCTCAAGGATAGGCGCCAAAGTTGGCCCTGATCCCCTTTGGTCGTCTTCCTCCAGATGAATCACCTTCGAAGGAAGCCCGACTGAACAACACGAGATTACAGAAAAAGGGCAAGATTAAAGACAACACTCGGCGAAACAATAATGCAAACTCTTGGATTCATCACAACGTACCTTGTTGGGATGTGGCAGCATTATCCGTATACATGGGATCATCGTCCTGGCGCGGCAGAGAGGTGGCGGAGGTAGCAGTTGTGTCGAGTAAAATCCACTCGACCGATAAGCATGAGTTCAATCAAATACCAAAAGAAGATGGGAGAACAAGACACTTACGCTGAGGCAACTGGAACAGCGATCCTCATCTGAGGCTTGGACCCACTCGGTTTGGACACCTTGGATGGTTGGTCCGTGGGCCCGACAGCAGCGTCCCTGGTCCTCTTCACGCTCCGAACACTCAGAGCCACGGGAGGAGCTGGCGGGGCACTCGGAGCCACGGGAGGAGCTGGCGGGGCACTCGGGGCCGCTGGAGGTGCCGGTGGAGTCGCGGGTTCGTGACGGCGCTTAGTTCGAGGCTCTAATGGTGGAGGTGGCGAGCTCTGCTCCCCAACCTCTCCCTCCTCCTCTTTAGACTCCTCCTCCGTCTCCCCACTGTCGGAGACGTACTCGGCGCTATCCACGCTGCCCTCCTCTTCCTCAGCGGGATTCCCGTTCGAGACGGTAGAGTGCCAGTTGGTCCACTCCTGCACAAAATACAGTCGACAACGTCAGACACCAGGCGGCGACACAAGAAAAGCGATAAATCTAAGAAGATTGAAAGCACTCCACAAGAGGTGCTCACCTCATTCGGAGGAGGATTATCGGCGCGGAAGGGCTTCACCCGACGGGCTCCTCTGGGGTTGTCGCATGCGCCTGTGATGCCGCGGACCCACGTTGTCACAACCTCCCCGGTCACGCATTCTGGATGGGTTCGAGTGGAATCCTGAGGCCCCGCGTAGTGCCACATGGCGTGGTGTCGGGCTTGGAGTGGCTGGATGCGCCGACCCAGAAAAGTCTCCAGCAAATCGGTGTCGGTGACTCCCTTGCGGACGACAGCTATCAGCGCGTCGAACAGAGGTTGGATCTGGATCTTTTCCAACTTTGAGAGCACAAGCTGCCTGGGAGGGGCCGAACGGTCTAGGCTAAAGGGTGGCAACCCAGTCGCGGCATTCGGACAAGCTATGTCCTGGCAGTAGAACCAGGTCGACTGCCAGTTCCTAACTGACTCGGACAACTGGAGAGGAGGGTAGCTACTCTTCGTTTTCTTTTGGAAGCCTAAGCCCCCGCAGAGCTGGAGGAGATGGGTTTTATCGTCCGACTGGCTAAGCTTTTTGACAGTCTGAGACCTAGCGGAGAAGATGTACTTAAAGAGCCCCCAATGGGGGGGCGTCCAATAAAGCACTCGCAGAGAGTGATGAATGCGGCAAGATGGGCTATCGCGTTGGGAGGAAAATGATGGAGCTGCGCCCCGAAGTGATTCATAATACCTCTAAAGAAGGGGTGGGGAGGCAAGGAGAAGCCCCTGTACACGTGGCTGAGCAGCAAGACGCGCTTTCCCTCCTGCGGCGCCGGCTCCGTCTCGCCCTCCGCCGGCAGCCTCCGCGACTTGTTGGCAATCATGCCTTGCTCCAGCATGTCGTCCGCCGTCACCGTGGAGGGGAGGAAATTCCCCTGGATCCAACCCGCCGGCAGTGCCCGCTGTCGCCGCTGAGCAGGGGCCGCCGCCTTCTTCTTCTTCTTCTGCGACTCGAGCTTGCTTATCTGCCCCTTCGTCATGGTGAAGGCAGCGGATCCGCGGAGGAGGAGAGGAAGGAGGAGGCTTGGAACGCGCAGGGAGCTACCGGAGAAGCGAGGCGAGTGCGGGTAACAAGGGCAGCGCAACAAGAAACCCCTGCCGGAGAGGCTTAAATAAGGTTCCGACTGGGTCACTAACAGGTGGCCCTGAAATCTTATCCCCCGACCGGCTGCTGCGATGTTAGTGGAGAAGATAACGATGCGGTAATCGAGGCGGCAGAAACTACTCGATGGCGATGTCGACATCCCCGCTGAGCGCGCGGCAACCGAAATTTGAGGATCTGAGAAAATCCGCCGCTGTCAGTTTGACCGGTCACATCGAAAGATTCCGCGGAAGCACTCGGTCCCTGACGGTTCGTTTCACTGGTATATTCATTCAGATCACTGGTCGAAAGGATAAAATGGATCGAGGCAAACAACACCAAAGTCACAGCCATACCAGTCGGATCCGTACTCCACGCACCACTTCGTCATTCCAACCCCGATCCATTCGGGGACTAATGATGGGGTTATAGTCCCAGGGTAGGGTCATAGGCCTGCCCTATAGGTCCTACCCAAGGACTACCCTTCATAGAGGGCAAGGCCCTTAGACAGTTCCGACTGAACTAAGGACCCCCCATCATCCAGTCGGTGATGAGCATTCGGAGCATATTTATCGTACCGACTGAATTCCACTCTGTACATCGTAACCTCCCAGGAGGGCAACGGTCATACGTTTTCATACACCATTATTAGCATTTAAGGCATACGTTACCTGTAACGTAGGCATTTATTCGCCACTATTCCACCCCTGTCCACCGGGCCGTTGTGGAGGGCAGCGCACTCTATATAAGCCGCCCTTCCCCACTGGTGCAGGGGTTGGCATTTACTGTAATCCTATATTCCACTCGACACTAAGCTCCCAAGAGCACTGAGACTTAGGGCTTTTACCTCGACCGTAGAGGGGCCTGAACTCATGCAACCTCGCCGTAGCTAAGGCTCTGCCCATCCTTTCGTACCCTACACATCTACTGTCAGACTTATACCCACGACACCTCCATCTTCATGTACATTGAATAGAAAGAGAAGTTTTGATTCTTCTCAATTAGTTTTGACACGTGGATTCGGTAATATTAAGAGTTATGTTAGTAGGGTGTTGTGAATCTAGAAATACTTGTGTTGAAGTTAGTGATTCCCGTAGCATGCACGAATGGTGAACCGCTATGTTAGGAAGTCGGAGAATAATTGATCTACTGATTGTCATCCTTTGTGTTGAGGTCGGGATCGCGCGATGGTTAACACCTACCAACCCTTCCCCTCGGAGTATGCGTTTAGCACTTTGTTTCGATTACTAATAAAAACTTTCGCAACAAGTATGTGAGTTCTTCATGACTAATGTGAGCCTATTGTATAGATGCACTTTCACCTTCCACCATTGCTAGCCTCTCTAGTGCCGCGCAATTCTCACCGGTGCACAAACCCAACAAATTCCTTCCTCAAAACAGCCACCATATCTACCTACTATGGCATTTTCATAGCCATTCCGAGATATATTGCCATGCAACTCCCACCGTTCCGTCTCATGACTTGTGCTGTCACTCTCATATTGCCATTGCATGATCGTAAGATAGCTAGCGAGATGTTTCGCCATGCTCGATCGTTGCACATCCCGGTACACTGTCGGAGGCATTTCCTATGGAGTCATCATCATTTTGATCTTTGAGCTGTGAGTAAATAAAAGTGCGATGATCATCATTATTAGAGCATTGTCCCATGTGAGGAAATAAAAAAAAGAGGCCAAAGAGCCCAAAAACAAAAAAAAAGAGAAAAGAAAAGAAAAGAAAAAAAAAAGAGGCCCAAGATCCCAAATGAAAAAAAGAGAGAAAAAGAGAGAAGGGACAATGCTACTATCTATTTCCACACTTGTGCTTCATGTTAGCACCATGTTCTTCATGATTGAGAGCTTCTTGCTTTGTCACTACCATATGCCAGTGGGAATCTTCATTATATAACTTGGCTTGCATATTCCAATGATGGGCTTCCTCAAAATTGCCCCAGGTCTTCATGAGCAAGCAAGTTGGATGCACACCCACTAGTTTTACTTTTGAGCTTTCGCATACTTATAGCTCTAGTGCATCTCTTGTATGGCAATCCCTACTCATTCACACAGATATCTATTAATGGGCATCTCAATAGCCTATTGATACGCCGAGTCAGTGTGACCATCTCCTCCTTTTTGTCTCACAACCACCACCACACTCTATTCCACCTATAGTGATATATCCATGGCTCGCGCTCATGTATTGCGTGATAGTTATAAAAAAGTTTGAGAAAGTAAGAGTGCGAAAACAATTACTTGGCCAATTCCGGGGTTGGGCACGATTTACATTAGTTGTGTGAGGATGATGGAGCATAGCGAGACTATATGATTTTGTAGGGATAACTTTCATTGGCCTTGTTATTTTGAAAGTTCATGATTACTTTGCTAGTTTGCTTGAAGTATTACTGTTTTCATATCAATAGCAAACTATTGTTTTGAATCTTACGGATCTGAACATTCATGTCACGTGAAAGAAATTGCAAAGGATAACTATGCTAGGTAGCATTCCACATCAAAAATTCATTCTTTATCACTTCCCTACTCGAGGATGAGCATGAGTTAAGCTTGGGGATGCTTGATACGTCTCCAACGTATCTATAATTTTTGATGGTTTCATGCTATTATCTTGTCAAACTTTGTATGTTTTTGTTAGAATTATGCCCTAGAGGCAATGATAAATGTAGTTATTATTATAATTCCCGTATCAAGATAATCGTTTATTATCCATGCTATAATTGTATTGAATGAAGACTCATTTACATGTGTGGATACATAGACAAAACACCGTCCCTAGCAAGCCTCTAGTTGGCTGGCCAGTTGATCAAAGATAGTCAGTGTCTTCTGATTATGAACAAAGGTGTTGTTGCTTGATAACTGGATCACGTCATTAGGAGAATCACGTGATGGACTAGACCCAAACTAATAGACGTAGCATGTTGATCGTGTCATTTTGTTGCTACTGTTTTCTGCGTGTCAAGTATTTATTCCTGTGACCATGAGATCATATAACTCACTGACACCGGAGGAATGCTTTGTGTGTATCAAACGTCGCAACGTAACTGGGTGACTATAAAGATGCTCTACAGGTATCTCCGAAGGTGTTAGTTGAGTTAGTATGGATCAAGACTGGGATTTGTCACTCCGTGTGAACGGAGAGGTATCTCGGGGCCCACTCGGTAATACAACATCACACACAAGCCTTGCAAGCAATGTAACTTAGTGTAAGTTGCGGGATCTTGTATTACGGAACGAGTAAAGAGACTCGCCGGTAAACGAGATTGAAATAGGTATACGGATACTGACGATCGAATCTCGGGCAAGTAACATACCGAAGGACAAAGGGAATGACATACGGGATTATATGAATCCTTGGCACTGAGGTTCAAACGATAAGATCTTCGTAGAATATGTAGGATCCAATATGGGCATTCAGGTCCTGCTATTGGATATTGACCGAGGAGTCTCTCGGGTCATGTCTACATAGTTCTCGAACCCGCAGGGTCTGCACACTTAAGGTTCGACGTTGTTTTATGCGTATTTGAGTTATATGGTTGGTTACCGAATGTTGTTCGGAGTCCCACATGAGATCACGGACGTCACGAGGGTTTCCGGAATAGTCCGGAAACGAAGATTGATATATAGGATGACCTCATTTGATTACCGGAAGGTTTTCGGAGTTACCGGGAATGTACCGGGAATGACGAATGGGTTCCGGGAGTTCACCGGGGGGGGCAACCCACCCCGGGGAAGCCCATAGGCCTTGAGGGTGGCACACCAGCCCTTAGTGGGCTGGTGGGACAGCCCAAAAAGGGCTCTATGCGCCAAGAAGAGAAAATCAAGAGAAAAGGAAAAAAAGGAGGAGGTGGGAAGGAAGGGGGACTCCCTCCCACCAAACCAAGTCCAACTCGGTTTGGGGGGGAGTCCTCCCCCCTTGGACTCGGCCGACCCCCTTGGGGCTCCTTGAGCCCCAAGGCAAGGTCCCCCCTCTCCCACCTATATATACGGAGGTTTTAGGGCTGATTTGAGACGACTTTTCCACGGCAGCCCGACCACATACCTCCACGGTTTTTCCTCTAGATCGCGTTTCTGCGGAGCTCGGGCGGAGCCCTGCTGAGACAAGGTCATCACCAACCTCCGGAGCGCCGTCACGCTGCCGGAGAAATCTTCTACCTCTCCGTCTCTCTTGCTGGATCAAGAAGGCCGAGATCATCGTCGAGCTGTACGTGTGCTGAACGCGGAGGTGCCGTCCGTTCGGTACTAGATCGTGGGACTGATCGCGGGATTGTTCGCGGGACGGATCGAGGGACGTGAGGACGTTCCACTACATAGACCGCGTTCACTAACGCTTATGCTGTACGATCTACAAGGGTACATAGATCACTCATCCCCTCTCGTAGATGGACATCACCATGATAGGTCTTCGTGCGCGTAGGAAAATTTTTGTTTCCCATGCGACGTTCCCCAACAGTGGCATCATGAGCTAGGTTCATGCGTAGATGTCTTCTCGAGTAGAACACAAAAGTTTTTGTGGGCGGTGATGTGCATTTTGCTGCCCTCCTTAGTCTTTTCTTGATTCCGCGGTATTGTTGGATTGAAGCGGCTTGGACCGACATTACTCGTACGCTTACGAGAGACTGGTTTCATCGTTACGAGTAACTCCGTTGCTCAAAGATGACTGGCAAGTGTCGGTTTCTCCAACTTTAGTTGAATCGGATTTGACCGAGGAGGTCCTTGGATGAGGTTAAATAGCAACTCATATATCTCCGTTGTGGTGTTTGCGTAAGTAAGATGTGATCCTACTAGATACCCATGGTCACCACGTAAAACATGCAACAACAAAATTAGAGGACGTCTAACTTGTTTTTGCAGGGTATGCTTGTGATGTGATATGGCCAATGATGTGATGTGATATATTGGATGTATGAGATGATCATGTTGTAATAGAAATATCGACTTGCACGTTGATGGTACGGCAACCGGCAGGAGCCATAGGGTTGTCTTTATACTAACGTGTGTGCTTGCAGATGCGTTTACTATTTTGCTAGGATGTAGCTTTAGTAGTAATAGCATGAGTAGCACGACAACCCCAATGGCAACACGTTGATGGAGATCATGGTGTGGCGCCGGTGACAAGAAGATCGTGCCGGTGCTTTGGTGATGGAGATCAAGAAGCACGTGATGATGGCCATATCATGTCACTTATGAATTGCATGTGATGTTAATCCTTTTATGCACCTTATTTTGCTTAGAACGACGGTAGCATTATGAGGTGATCTCTCACTAAAATGTCAAGACGAAATTGTGTTCTCCCCGACTGTGCACCGTTGCTACAGTTCATCGTTTCGAGACACCACGTGATGATCGGGTGTGATAGACTCAACGTTCACATACAACGGGTGCAAAACAGTTGCGCACGCGGAACACTCGGGTTAAGCTTGACGAGCCTAGCATGTGCAGACATGGCCTCGGAACACATGAGACCGAAAGGTCGATCATGAATCATATAGATGATATGATTAGCATAGGGATGCTTACCACTGAAACTATACTCAACTCACGTGATGATCGGACTTGAGCTAGTGTAAGTGGATCATGAACCACTCAAATGACTAGAGAGATGTACTTTTTGAGTGGGAGTTTAGCGTATAATTTGATTAAAGTTAAACTCTAATTATCTTGAACATAGTCTAAGTCCACTTTGAATATATTTGTGTTGTAGATCATGGCTCACGCGACAGTCATCCTGAATTTTAATACGTTCCTAGAGAAAGCTAAGTTGAAAGATGATGGAAGCAACTTTGTAGACTGGGCTCGTAATCTTAAGCTAATCTTACAAGCTGGGAAGAAGGATTATGTCCTTAATGCTGCGTTAGGAGATGAACCACCCGCTACGGCTGATCAGGATGTTAAGAACGCTTGGTTAGCACGTAAGGAGGACTACTCAATAGTTCAATGTGCAGTCTTGTATGGCTTAGAACCGGGACTTCAACGTTGCTTTGAGCGTCATGGAGCATTTGAGATGTTCCAGGAGTTGGAGTTTATCTTTCAGAAGAACGCCCGGATCGAGAGGTATGAGACCTCCGATAAATTCTATGCTTGCAAGATGGAGGAAAACTCATCTGTCAGTGAACATGTGCTCAGAATGTCTGGGTACTCAAACCGTCTAACTGAGCTGGGGATTGAACTCCCGCAAGAAGCTATCACTGACAGAATCCTTCAATCACTGCCGCCAAGCTATGAAGGCTTTGTGTTGAACTACAACATGCAAGGGATGAACAAGTCTCCCGGCGAGTTGTTTGCGATGCTGAAAGTCGCAGAGTTTGAACTCCGTAAAGAGCATCAAGTGTTGATGGTGAATAAGACCACTAGTTTCAAGAGAAACGGAAAAGGCAAGAAGGGAAATTCGAAGAAGAGCGGCAAGCCTGTTGCCAATCCGACGAAGAAACCCAAAGCTGGACCTAAGCCGGAAACGGAGTGTTACTATGGCAAGGGTATGGGTCACTGGAAGCGCAATTGCCCCAAGTATCTGGCAGATAAGAAGGCGGGCAAAGAAAAATCTGGTATATTTGATATACATGTTATTGATGTGTACTTAACAGGCTCTCGTGGTAGTGCCTGGGTATTCGATACCGGTTCTGTTGCTCATATTTGCAACTCGAAACAGGAACTGCGGAATAGGCGAAGGCTGGCGAAAGATGAAGTGATGATGCGCGTAGGAAATGGTTCCAAGGTTGATGCAATCGCCGTCGGCACAGTGTCACTTCAGTTACCGTCAGGATTAGTGATGAACTTAAATCATTGTTATTTAGTGCCTGCGTTGAGCATGAACGTTATATCTGGATCTTGTTTATTGCGAGACGGTTACTCTTTTAAGTCAGAGAATAATGGTTGTTCTATTTCTATGAGTAACATCTTTTATGGTCATGCACCGAATGTGAGAGGATTGTTCATATTGAATCTTGATAGCGATACGCATATACATAACATTGAGACCAAAAGAGTTAGAGTTAACAATGATAGCGCCATATTTTGTGGCACTGCCGCTTAGGTCATATTGGTGTAAAGCGCATGAAGAAACTCCATGCTGATGGACTTTTGGAGTCACTTGACTTTGATTCACTTGACACGTGCGAACCATGCCTCATGGGCAAGATGACTAAGACTCCGTTCTCAGGAACAATGGAGCGTGCAAGTGACTTGTTGGAAATCATACATACCGATGTGTGTGGTCCGATGAGCGTGGAGGCACGCGGCGGATATCGTTATTTTCTCACCTTCACTAACGATTTAAGTAGATATGGTTATGTCTACTTGATGAAGCGCAAGTCTGAAACATTTGAAAAGTTCAAGCAATTTTAGAGTGAAGTGGAAAATCATCGTAACAAGAAGATCAAGTTCCTACGGTCTGATCGTGGGGGTGAATATCTGAGTTTCGAGTTTGGTGCTCGCTTGAGACAATGTGGAATTGTTTCACAGTTAACACCGCCTGGAACACCACAGCGTAATGGTGTGTCCGAACGTCGTAATCGTACTCTATTAGAGATGGTGCGATCTATGATGTCTCTTACTGATTTACCGTTATCATTTTGGGGCTATGCATTAGAAACAGCTGCATCCACTTTAAATAGGGCACCATCAAAATCCATTGAGACGACACCATACGAAATGTGGTATGGCAAAAGGCCAAAGTTGTCGTTTCTTAAAGTTTGGGGATGTGATGCTTATGTCAAAAAGCTTCAGCCTGAAAAGCTGGAACCCAAAGCGGAAAAATGCGTCTTCATAGGTTACCCAAAAGAGACAGTTGGGTACACCTTCTATCTCAAATCCGAGGGCAAAGTGTTTGTTGCTAAAAACGGAGCTTTTCTCGAGAAGGAGTTTCTCTCGAGAGAATTGAGTGGGAGGAAGATAGAACTTGACGAGGTTGTCGAACCTCTCATCCCTCTGGATGGTGGCGCAGGGCAAGGGGAAACCTCTGTCATTGCGACGCTGGTTGAGGAGGAAGTTAATGATGATGATCATGAAACTCCAGTTCAAGTTTCTGTCGAACCACGCAGGTCGACGAGACCACGTGCTGCTCCAGAGTGGTACGGTAATCCCGTCTTATCAATCATGTTGTTAGACAACAATGAACCTGCGAATTATGAAGAAGCAATGGTGGGCCCAGATTCCAACAAATGGCTGGAAGCCATGAAGTCCGAGATAGGATCCATGTATGAGAACAAAGTGTGGACTTTGGAGGTACTGCCTGAGGGCCGCAAGGCCATTCAGAACAAATGGATCTTTAAGAGGAAGACGGACGCTGACGGTAATGTGACCGTTTGTAAAGCTCGACTTGTGGCAAAGGGTTTTTCACAAGTTCAAGGAGTTGACAACGATGAGACTTTCTCACCCGTAGCGATGCTTAAGTCCGTCAGAATCATGTTAGCAATAGCTGCATTTTTCGATTATGAAATCTGGCAGATGGATGTCAAAACGGCGTTCCTTAACGGTTTCCTTAAGGAAGAGTTGTATATGATACAACCCGAAAGTTTTTTCGATCCTAAGAATGCTAACAAGGTGTGCAAGCTCCAGCGATCGATTTATGGACTGGTGCAAGCATCTCGGAGTTGGAAAAACGCTTTGATGATGTGATCAAAGCATTTGGGTTTATACAAGTGGTTGGAGAATCTTCTATTTACAAGAAAGCGAGTGGGAGCTCTGTGGCGTTTCTAATATTATATGTGGATGACATATTACTGATTGGAAACAACGTAGAGTTTTTAGAGAGCATAAAGGATTACTTGAATAAAAGTTTCTCTATGAAGGACCTAGGAGAAGCTGCTTACATTCTAGGCATTAAGATCTATAGGGATAGATCAAAACGCCTGATAGGACTTTCACAAAGCACATACCTTGATAAAGTTTTGAAGAGGTTCAAAATGGAACAGTCCAAGAAAGGGTTCTTGCTAGTTCTACAAGGTACGAGATTGAGTAAGACTCAGTGCCCAGCAACTGATGAAGATAGAGAGCATATGCGCTCCGTCCCCTATGCTTCAGCCATAGGTTCTATCATGTATGCGATGTTGTGCACTAGACCGGATGTTAGCCTGGCCATAAGTATGGCAGGTAGGTTCCAGAGTAATCCAGGAGTGAATCACTGGACAGCGGTCAAGAATATCCTGAAGTACCTGAAAAGGACTAAGGAGATGTTTCTCGTGTATGGAGGTGACGAAGAGCTCGCCGTAAAAGGTTACGTCGATGCAAGCTTTGACACAGATCCAGACGACTCTAAGTCGCAAACTGGATACGTATTTATTCTTAATGGGGGTGCAGTAAGCTGGTGCAGTTCCAAGCAAAGCGTCGTAGCAGATTCTACATGTGAAGCAGAGTACATGGCTGCCTCGGAGGCGGCTAAGGAGGGTGTGTGGATGAAGCAGTTCATGACGGATCTTGGAGTGGTGCCAAGCGCACTGAATCCAATAACCTTGTTCTGTGACAACACTGGTGCCATTGCCTTAGCAAAGGAACCACGGTTTCACAAGAAGACCAGACACATCAAACGACGCTTCAACCTCATCCGCGACTACGTCGAGGGAGAGGACGTGAATATATGTAAAGTGCACACGGATCTGAATGTTGCGGACCCGCTGACTAAACCTCTTCCACGGCCAAAGCATGATCAACACCAGAACTGTATGGGTGTTAGATTTATTACAATGTAATTCACATGGTGATGTGAGGGCTAGATTATTGACTCTAGTGCAAGTGGGAGAATGTTGGAATTATGCCCTAGAGGCAATGATAAATGTAGTTATTATTATAATTCCTGTATCAAGATAATCTTTTATTATCCATGCTATAATTGTATTGAATGAAGACTCATTTACATGTGTGGATACATAGACAAAACACCGTCCCTGGCAAGCCTCTAGTTGGCTGGCCAGTTGATCAAAGATAGTCAGTGTCTTCTGATTATGAACAAAGGTGTTGTTGCTTGATAACTGGATCACGTCATTAGGAGAATCACGTGATGGACTAGACCCAAACTAATAGACGTAGCATGTTGATCGTGTCATTTTGTTGCTACTGTTTTCTGCGTGTCAAGTATTTATTCCTGTGACCATGAGATCATATAACTCACTGACACCGGAGGAATGCTTTGTGTGTATCAAACGTCGCAACGTAACTGGGTGACTATAAAGATGCTCTACAGGTATCTCCGAAGGTGTTAGTTGAGTTAGTATGGATCAAGACTGGGATTTGTCACTCCGTGTGAACGGAGAGGTATCTCGGGGCCCACTCGGTAATACAACATCACACACAAGCCTTGCAAGCAATGTAACTTAGTGTAAGTTGTGGGATCTTGTATTACGGAACGAGTAAAGAGACTTGCCGGTAAACGAGATTGAAATAGGTATACGGATACTGACGATCGAATCTCGGCCAAGTAACATACCGAAGGACAAAGGGAATGACATACGGGATTATATGAATCCTTGGCACTGAGGTTCAAACGATAAGATCTTCGTAGAATATGTAGGATCCAATATGGGCATCCAGGTCCCGCTATTGGATATTGACCGAGGAGTCTCTCGGGTCATGTCTACATAGTTCTCGAACCCGCAGGGTCTGCACACTTAAGGTTCGACGTTGTTTTATGCGTATTTGAGTTATATGGTTGGTTACCGAATGTTGTTCGGAGTTCCGGATGAGATCACGGACGTCACGAGGGTTTCCGGAATAGTCCGGAAACGAAGATTGATATATAGGATGACCTCATTTGATTACCGGAAGGTTTTCGGAGTTACCGGGAATGTACCGGGAATGACGAATGGGTTCCGGGAGTTCACCGGGGGGGCAACCCACCCCGGGGAAGCCCATAGGCCTTGGGGCTGGCACACCAGCCCTTAGTGGGCTGCTGGGACAGCCCAAAAAGGGCTCTATGCGCCAAGAAGAGAAAATCAAGAGAAAAGGAAAAAAAAGGAGGAGGTGGGAAGGAAGGGGGACTCCCTCCCACCAAACCAAGTCCAACTCGGTTTGGGGGGGGGGGTCCTCCCCCCTTGGACTCGGCCGACCCCCTTGGGGCTCCTTGAGCCCCAAGGCAAGGTCCCCCCTCTCCCACCTATATATACAGAGGTTTTAGGACTGATTTGAGACGACTTTTCCACGGCAGCCCGACCACATACCTCCACGGTTTTTCCTCTAGATCGCGTTTCTGCGGAGCTCGGGCGAAGCCCTGCTGAGACAAGGTCATCACCAACCTCTGGAGCGCCGTCACGCTGCCGGAGAACTCTTCTACCTCTCCGTCTCTCTTGCTGGATCAAGAAGGCCGAGATCATCGTCGAGCTGTACGTGTGCTGAACGCGGAGGTGCCGTCCGTTCGGTACTAGATCGTGGGACTGATCGCGGGATTGTTCGTGGGGCGGATCGAGGGACGTGAGGATGTTCCACTACATCAACCGCGTTCACTAACGCTTCTGCTGTACGATCTACAAGGGTACGTAGATCACTCATCCCCTCTCGTAGATGGACATCACCATGATAGGTCTTCGTGCGCGTAGGAAATTTTTTGTTTCCCATGCGACGTTCCCCAACAGTTTTGTATGCCTTTTATATATTTTTTGGGACTAACTTATTGACTCGGTGCCAAGTGCCAGTTCCTGTTTTTTTCCATTTTTTGACCCCTTTCACAGGAGATTTTGAAACGGAGTCGAAACGGAAGAAAATCCCAGGAAAGATTTTTTCTCGAACGGAAGAAGATCGGGAAGCTTGGGAGCCAAGGCAGGGGAGCCTCAGGGGCCCCACAAGCCCCCACCCCACGGCCAAGGGGAGGCCGCGCCATCCAGGCTTGTAGGCCCCCTGGACGCCCTTTGCCCTAGGTCTTTCGCCTATATATTCCCATAAATTCCAGAAAAAATCAGGAGATCATCGAAAGTACTTTTCCGCCGTCGGAAGCTTCTGTCTCCGCAAGATCCCATCTGGGGCACATTCTGGTGCCCTGCCGGAGGGGGGATTCGGATACGGAGGGCTTCTTCATCAACACCATGACCTCTCCGATGATGCGTGAGTAGTTCACTATAGACCTACGGGTCCATAGCTAGTAACTAGATGGCTTCTTCTCTCTCTTGGATCTTCAATACAAAGTTCTCCATGATCTTCATGGAGATCTATCCGATGTAATCTTCTTTTGCGGTGTGTTTGTCGAGATCCGATGAATTGTGGATTTATGATCAGATTATCTATGAATCTTATTTGAGTTTCTTCTGATCTCTCTTATGCATGATTTCATATCCTTATAATTCTCTTCGAGTTGTGGGTTTTGTCTGGCCAACTAGATCTATGATTCTTGCAATGGGAGAAGTGCTTGGTTTTGGGTTCATACCGTGCGGTGACCTCACCCACTGACAGAAGGGGTAGCGAGGCACGCATCATGTTGTTGCCATCAAGGGTAAAAAAATGGGGTTTTCATCATTGGTTTGAGATTATCCCTCTACATCATGTCATATTGCTTAAAGCGTTACTCTGTTCGTCATGAACTCATTACACTAGATGCATGTTGGATAGCGGTCGATGTGTGGAGTAATATTAGTAGATGCAGAAAGTATCGGTCTACTTGTCTCGGACGTGATGCCTATATGTATGATCATTGCCTTAGATATCGTCAGGACTTTGCGCGGTTCTATCAATTGCTCGGCGGTAATTTGTTCACCCACCGTGATATTTGCTATTATGAGAGAAGCCTCTAGTGAACACTATGGCCCCCAGGGTCTACTGCACACCACATTTTCAGCCTTAAACTTTTTACTTCGTTGCACTTTCCGCCTTCAGATCTCACTTTGCAAACAATCTTGAAGGGATTGACAACTCCTTTGAAGCGTTGGGTGCAAGCTTGTTTGTGTTTGCGCAGGTACTCTGGACTTGACGAGACCCTCCTTCTGGATCGATACCTTGGTTCTCAAACTGAGGAAAATACTTACTGCTCCTGTGCTGCATCACCCTTTCCTCTTCAAGGGAAAAACCAACGCAAGCCCAGCCTCTGTCAACGTTTCAATTTGTGACGTTGTTGTCTATGGGATAGCACAAACATGTGGAAATGCACCAGCATAAACGTATGCTCTCCCTCACCTAGTCACCTTTCCTCAAAGGAAAGGCCACCCCTTGATATGTGCAAACCTACGGAAATGCACTAAAATAAACATGTGATATGTCTCATGTTTGTTCCTCTCTCAACTAATCAAATACCTGCATGTGGTGGAGGAAATTGCCCAATCAATTGGCCTTAAGAAAATGACGAGGAGTTGATTCAAGGCTCCGGGGGAGACCCCCTCCCCTCCCTTCCCTTGCGTCGCCCCCTCGGGCGACTCGGGGCGACTAGGGTGCTGTCGCCACCGCCACTCTTCCACCCCCTCCCTCCTCCCACCGCCATCGGAGACGGCCGCCGGTTCGCCAACACGGGCGCCGGTGAAGGTGGCGGCGGGGATCACGGCGCTCCGTTCCTCATTGGAGGCTAGTGGTGTCTAGGGCGGCGACCCTACCCGGTGAGGCGGCACCGTCGGACTGTCGGCGGCGCTCACATGTGGATGCTGCCCTGCATGCTCGGCCTTGTGGGCGGCGGGTCGTAGGACGCATCTGGCGAGGCATGGTGTCCCTCTGCGTCAGATCTGGAGGTGCGCATCCCCTCTCCCATGTTCCCTCCCCCTCGCCTTGCCTATGGTCACGACTCGGTCGCTTGATCTAGCTCTGGTGCCGTTTGGTGGAGCTGCTTCAGGTCCGGGGGATACCCTATCTCGTCTGGCCGGCCCGATGGTGGCGACACCGTAGGGCGCTGCTTTCCTTCATGGGGGCGCAGGCGAGGCTCGCCAACTCTTCACCCCATCCCTTGCCCGAGTGAAAAGCCTCAATTCGCTTGGATTTGGTGACAACGGCGCCGTGTGCGATGTGACCTCCCTGGGGCGTCGCAAGTGGGCAGGTGATGTGATGGGAGGATTTGTACGTGAGGGGATGTGGTTGCTTGTGTCCCGTGCTTGTGCATCACTGTTGGGCTGCACGCACTGGCGTCTCTTCAGGCTGGGTCTCTCGAGTGGCCGTATGAGTCACTTAGTTCCGACGGTGCGCCATCTCGATCCTGACGGAAGGGGCTAGGACCCCCATTCCCGACGGCGGTGACACGACGCTCATTGGAGACACCCGAGCTTCACTACAATGGTGCTTTGCTTCCCTTGCCTCTTGCACCAGTACGGTTCGTGTTGCCTCCTCTTCGGCGTTCGATTCTTGAAGCTCTCCGTCTCCAACTAGCTGAGCGGGAATCGTGGCGGTGCTGCGGGTATGGCATTTCCCAATTCGAGGTGGTCGCCCTAGGTTCACCTGTCGTTGCGAGGGGCGCACTCTTCTTGCGTGTGGGGAGCTTCTTGGAATCTCGACAGTACGACGCCTATGAGCCATGGCGAGGGGGTATGAGTCCCTCTTCGGTGACACACAAGGAAGATTGTGTTGTCCCCTCGACCCATATGTGTTTCTAGAGTAAGGTTCATTTTGATGGTGGCAATTGCCTCCTCTGCTTCTTCGTACTTTATTATGATGATCCTAGTGTGGAGTGATCGGCCTCTAGCAAGGTGTAATTTTTATTTCTTTAGATGCTTTTGGAGGCTCGTGTTCAGGTTACTTTTTCAGCGTGCACCATTGTACGAATTTGACGATTGTAATCTGGATGTGTGTTGTAATTCCTGGTCGATTGACAACTTTGTTAATTCAAAGCCAGGCTCATCATGAGACTACGTTCCAAAAATCTTCTATCTTCTGTTTACTAATTAGAGGCACCTTTTAAGTCATATCCTTAATTCATATTATCAAAATTAATTACACCATTGGATTGTAGAATTTATGTCCAGGATAAGACGAAAATTTGCGTAACATAGATTGTCCCATCCCAGAAAAAAGACATGTGACACGTCCAATATTATTGGTATGCAAAACAAATAAATATTTAATTCGTTCCTTCAAAACAAAAAAGAAATACGCATGAAAAAGAATGGAAAGCATTGATCCTTTCCCACCAGAAAGGAAAGCTCGGTTTAAAAAATACCTAAAAAAAGAAAAGCCTCGCCTCTGTCTATCAAAACTCCAACACAGAAAGGAAAGAAATCAACGACCCGGCTGATTGTCCATAAAAGACTCCATCAAATAAATATTCTGTCAACTAAAATCACGGTGTACTTCTCCACATGGCCGCTTTCTCCTCCCATTGAATCCTGTTCAATGTGTTCCCTAAAAAAATACACGCAGCAAAAAAGGAAAGCATTAATCCGTTCCCTCAAAAAAGGAAAGGTCATATAAAAAAGATTTAAAAAGAAGGGAGACGCTACGCGTCCGCCGACGGATACGTAAGAAGTATCCACCATCGGTATAACCGTCCGATATAAACGCTGTCGTCCGTCCGATCCGAGATCTTCCGACCAAATAGAACCTGAAATTGCTGCTCAGTTTCAGAAACTGATAGCCTGCTGCGGTTCCGACAGACTGCGCCCACCGCAGCCACCGCGTCCAACCACCGCGAAGCCGGCCACCGCCACCGCCTCCAACCACCGTGGCACCGACCCGGTAGCAACTGCTCCAACCACCGCGGCGCTGCCCGCAAACCACCGCGGCCACCGACAAACCTACGCCGCCCCGCAACCTCACGACGCCGCCAGCGCCGGCGTGCCTGAACTCCATGGCGCACCACATCGCGCGCGAGATGGTCGGATCGGATGCCAACCTAGCTGACCGAGCCCGACCATCTTTCTCAGCTCCAAGCGCCTTCGGGGAGCTTCCGCCGCGAGCTGGATCTTCGAGTTGTTTCACAAATCCTTCGGTGGTGTTTCCTGAACCCACATCGAGCAGATCCCGTCAACGAAATTCGGTGAGACCTCCTGTTTCTGAAACTGTAGCTCTGATCCAAAGTGAAAGAATGAACACATGTGTCTTTCTGAACCTGTTCCTGAACCTGCCTAATTTCTGAACTTGTTCCTGAACCTGCCTAGTTTCTGAACCTGTTCTTACTTTTTTTACTAGTGAAAGAATGACACTATTGCTGAACTTAGTTGCAGAAACAAATGCCTAGTTTCTGAAATTAGTTGGAATGAACCTATTCCTCTGAATAACAGAGCAAAAATGAGCCTCTATAGCTTCTGAACAATTGCCTAGTTTCAGAAACTGAACCTGAAAAATTTGTCTGTTTAGTTGTCCCCCTGCTCCCAATTTCAGTTACTATTGATTTGATTTTGTTGCAACACTATCATATGTGATTTTTGAGGTATGAAATGATTGTTGCACAATAATTGTGTTGCAGGTACATGTAACTGAAGGTGAAGGAAGCTATGTCCATGGAAATTTTTCTGCTCCTGATGATGAAGATTCAGAAGGTTTGTTGTTTGCTGAAGATGCTGAAGATGCAAGCCAATATGATTCAGATGATGGAGATGTTTCTTCCCAGCCGTTGCCGCCCTATGTTGGGATGGTGTTTGACACAGTTGACGATGCTCGCAAATTCTACAACGACTATGCATTCAAGTTGGGTTTTGGAACGCATATATCTACTTCAAAATTCACCCAGAAGAGAGGCCAAAAGAAAGAGGATGCAACCCTGATAAAGAGGGTCTTTGGATGTGTGCACGCTAGAAAACCCGTTAAAACGGAAACCAACAGCACGTCAGAGAGCATTGCAACTGGAACCAGCAACTCTTGTAGGCAGCCTAGTGAGGGGATGGATGTCACAAGAAAACGTCAAAAAAACAGAATGCTCCGTCATGATTGTAAGGCGCATATGATTGTTGGGCTAAGGGAGGGGAGGTGGACAGTGACTTGTTTTGTTGCGGAGCATACACATCCGATGATGGATCAGCCGGAGCGTGTTAGGTACTACCGCTCGCATCGCAACATACCCAGCGAGGATTACCAACTGTTGTTGACGATGCATGATGTGAACCTCTCCAATTCAGAATGCATGAGTGTCCTTGGTAGGATCCATGGAGGTGACACTAGGATACTCCCGTATGTGAAGAGAGATGTTACAAATGAACGTGCAAAGCTCCGTAGAGGGTTAACATTCCGAGACATGGATATGACAGTGAAGTATTTTGAGAGGAGGAAGGGTGAGAATCAAGAGTTTTTCTTTGCGAAACAACAAGATCCTGCAACAAACTCTGTGACTGCCTTGTTTTGGGTTGATGGGAGAACAAGGGCGTTGTACCCGAAATACAAAGATTGTGTATTCTTCGATACAACATTCTGCACAAACAGATACAACATGCCATTTGCTCCTATAGTTGGTGTAAACAACCACCTCCAGACAATTGCACTAGGATGTGCCCTGTTGCCGGATGAAACTATTGACACATTTAAGTGGGTGTTCCAGCAGTGGATGGTTGCGATGGATAACGAGCATCCTGCGAGCATCATGACTGACCAGGACCAAGCCATGGCAACAGCCATTGATCAAGTGTTCCCGAACACTTGCCATAGGTGTTGCAAGTTTCATGTGCTTAGCAATGCATGGTCCAAGTTGGGGAGGTTGTTGAGCACGAACGAGGCTTTTGCAGATGTGTTCTACACTTGTATCAACCAATCTGAAACTGTTTTAGAATTTGAGGAAACATGGCAGCACATGTTGCATGGTTTTGAAGTTGCAGAAAACAAACACCTCAAGAATATGTGGCGAACAAGGCACACGTGGGCACCAGCATATTTGAAGAACAAATTCTTCCCGTTCACAAGCACAACAGGCAGGTCTGAGGGGCTCAACTCATATTTCAAGACCCTGATTCGACCAGCTGACTCCGTTTGGAGGATTGTGCAGCAATATGAAATGTGTGAGGAAACTATGCTTGATCGTGAGGACAATGCTGGATTCACTGGTGAAACAACAGCTCCACCAGTATACTCTCGGTAGACATACTTCTCATGATTTGCCAAAAAATCAAAAAACAAACAAAAAACTTGTTGTTGTTGACTTATTTTTTCTTATGTTGTTGCAGCTACAACATTGAGCGCCAAGCTACTGCGTACTACACCCGCAGTGTCTTTGGTAAGTTTCAGAAACAGGTGACAGCTTCTACTGGCTTCATTATCAACCAAGACATTGACTATCAAGGACACGGTGCCATGTTTGAGCTGAAAGCAACCTCCTATGAGAATCCGAAGGCATATTCTATGCGTGTTGTGATGGATGAAGGGCTGTTTGAGTGCAGCTGCCACTACTTTGAGATGAATGGGCTGATTTGTGCACACATAATAAGGGCAATGGTTCATCTCAATGTGCAAGTAATTCCGCAACAATACTTATTGGAGAGATGGTCTGAAGCAGCCACAACAAGCATGGGTAGGACTGGCAGGTTGCTGGACTTTGGGCACCCCTCGACAAACACTCTGAAATACAATTCGCTGTGTCGAAGGTTGACATGGCTTGCCTCTAATGCATGTTGCAATGATGATGCCTACAGAATATTGGATGATGCAATTAAAGCCCTTGAGCCTGCCATAGCAGCGGCCAAGAGAGGAGCCATGCATGTTCAACAAGCTGCACAGCAGAGTGAACCTCCAATAGCAGCCGCTGCGGCAACGGTACCACTAAATGGTGACATGCGACAATACCAAAGCTCCGATATGCTGCAAAACCCAGCTCGTGTGCCTAAGAAAGGGCGACCAACTGATAGAGAGAAGAGAAAGAAGACGCTTGTAGAGCAGCGAGATGATGAACAAAAGAAGAAGATGAAAAATCAAGAGAAAAAAGCAACAACGTCAGGCAAGACAACAGCTCCAAAAAGGACTGTTCGTTGCAAGCACTGCAACAAATTAGGACACAACATTCTGTTGGAAATATGCCCTAGAGGCAATAATAAAATGGTTGTTATCATATTTCTTGTTCATGATAATCGTCTATCGTTCATGCTATAATTTTATTAACAGGAAACAATAATACATGTGTGAATGAATAGATCACAATGTGTCCCTAGCAAGCCTCTAGTTGGCTAGCTCGTTAGTCAATAGATGATCATGGTTTCCTGATCATGGACATTGGATGTCATTGATAACGGGATCACATCATTGGGAGAATGATGTGGTGGACAAGACCCAATCCTAAGCCTAGCACTAGATCGTATTGTTCGTATGCTAATGCTTTTCTAATGTCAAGTATCTTTTCCTTCGACCGTGAGATTGTGCAACTCCCGGATACCGTAGGAGTGCTTTGGGTGTATCAAACATCACAACGTAACTGGGTGACTATAAAGGTGCACTACGGGTACCTCCGAAAGTGTCTGTTGGGTTGGCACGAATCGAGATCGGGATTTGTCACTCCGTGTGACGAAGAGGTATCTCTGGGCCCACTCGGTAGAACATCATCATGAGCTCAATGTGACTAAGGAGTTAGTCACACGATGACGTGCTACGGAACGAGTAAAGAGACTTACCGGTAACGAGATTGAACAAGGTATAGGTATACCGACGATCGAATCTCGGGCAAGTTCTATACCAACAGACAAAGGGAATCGTATACGGGATTGATTGAATCCTTGACATCGTGGTTCATCAGATGAGATCATTGTGGAGCTAGTGGGAGCCACCATGGGTATCCAGACCCCGCTGATGGTTATTAGCCAGAGAGGTGTCTCGGTCATGTCTGCCTGTCTTCCGAACCCGTAGGGTCTACACACTTAAGGTTCGATGACGCTAGGGTTATAGGGAATTGTTGTACGAGGTTATCGAAAGTTGTTCGGAGTCCCGGATGAGATCCCGGACGCCACGAGGAGCTCCGTAATGGTCCGGAGGTAAAGATTGATATATAGGACGGATGGTTTCGGACACCGGAAGTGTTTCGGGCATTACCGGTAACGTACCGGGACCACCGGGACCACTGGAGGTGGTCCCGGGGGACCACCGAAGGGGAGTGACGACCCCGGGAGGATATATGGGCTAAGTGGGGAAGGGAACCAGCCCCTAAGTGGGCTGGTGCGCCCCCCACCCAGCCCATGTGCACCAGAAAAAAGGGGAAGGGGGGAACCCTAACTAAGGTGGGCCTTAGGCCCACCAGAGGGGTGCGCCACCCCTCCTCCTTGCCCTGGCCGCCACTCCCCCCATCTGGGAGGGCTACCGCACCCCCTAGGGTGGGAACCCTAGGGGTGGCACCCCCTCTCCCCTTCCCCTATATATAGTGGGCACTTTTGGCCTTTGGAGGACACAGTTTTCCCTCTCCCTCGGCGCAGCCCTGCACTTCTTCCTCCTCCTCTCTGCCGGCGCTTGGCGAAGCCCTGCCGGGAGACCTCGTCTCTCCACCAACACCACGCCGTCATGTTGCTGGTCTTCTTCCCCAACCTCTCCCTCCTCCTTGCTGGATCAAGGTGCGGGAGACGTCACCGGGCTGCACGTGTGTTGAACGCGGAGGTGCCGTTGTTCGGCACTAGATCGGAATCGCTGCGAGTACGACTCCATCAACCGCGTTCTAGCAACGCTTCCGCTTAGCGATCTTCAAAGGTACGAAGATGCTCTTACCCCTCTCTCGTTGCTGGTCTCTCCATAGGAAGATCTGAACATGCGTAGGAAATTTTTGAATTTATGCTACGTAACCCAACAGTGGTATCAGAGCCAGGTTTTCTATGCGTAGATTCTATGCACGAGTAGAACACAAAAGTTGTGGGCGATGGTTTGTCAATTTGCTTGCCGTTACTAGTCTTATTCTTTTCCGGCGGTATTGTGGGATGAAGCGGCCCAGACCGACCTTACACGTACGCTTACGTGAGACTGGTTCCACCGACAGACATGCACATCGTGCATAAAGGTGGCTAGCGGGTGTCTGTCTCTCCTACTCTAGTCGGATTGGATTTGATGAAAAGGGTCCTTATGAAGGGTAAATAGCTTTGGCATATCATCGTTGTGGCTGTCACGTAGGTAAGAAGGCGTTCTTGCTAGAAACCCAAATCAGCCACGTAAAACTTGCAACAACAATTAGAGGACGTCTAACTTGTTTTTGCAGGGTTTGACATGTGATGTGATATGGCCAAAGTTGTGATGTTGCATGTATGATGTATGAGATGATCATGTTATTGTAATAGGTTTCACGACTTGCATGTTGATGAGTATGACAACCGGCAGGAGCCATAGGAGTTGTCTTAATTTATTGTATGAGATGCAACGCCATGTGCTTACTGCTTTTACTTCATTGCTAACGGTTAGCCATAGTAGTAGTGATAGTAGTAGTTGGCGTGACGACTTCACGAAGACACGATGATGGAGATCATGATGATGGAGATCATGGTGTCACGCCGGTGACGATGATGATCATGCGATGCCTGAAGATGGAGATCGAAAGAGCAAAGATGATAATGGCCATATCATGTCACTATATGATTGCATTGTGATGTTTATCATGTTTTACATCTTATTGCTTAAAACGACGGTAGCATAATAAGATGATCCCTCCTAAAATTTCAAGAACGTATTCCCCTAAGTGTGCACCGTTGCGAAGGTTCGTTGTCTCGAAGCACCACGTGATGATCGGGTGTGATAGATTCTAACGTTCGCATACAACGGGTGTAAGCCAGATTTACACACGCGAAACACTTAGGTTGACTCGACGAGCTTAGCATGTACAGACATGACCTCGAATACAAGAGACCGAAAGGTCGAACATGAGTCGTATGGTTGAATACGATCAGCATGAAGTTGCTCACCATGGTGACTAGTCCGTCTCACGTGATGATCGGACACGGGTTAGTCAACGTGGATCATGTATCACTTAGATGACTAGAGGGATGTCGATTTAAGTGGGAGTTCATACTTAATTTGATTAAATGAACTTAATTGTCATGAACTTAGTCTAAAAGTTGTCTTTATAAATATTGTAGATGTCCAACGTCAACCTCAACTTCAACGCATTCCTAGAGAAAAACAAGCTGAAAGATGATGGTAGCAACTATGCGGACTGGGTTCGCAACCTGAAGCTCATCCTTGAAGCAAGTAAAAAGGCTTATGTCCTTAATGCGCCGCTAGGTGACCCTCCCGCTCCCGCAGCAGCCCAGGACATTCTAAACGTCTGGCAAGCGCGGAGTGATGACTACTCTCTGGTCAGGTGTGGCATGTTATACAGTTTAGAAACGGGGCTCCAAAGACGTTTTGAGCAACACGGGGCATATGAGATGTTCCAAGAGCTGAAGCTAGTTTTTCAAGCTCATGCCCGTGTCGAGAGATATGAAGTCTCCGACAAGTTCTTCAGCTGTAAGATGGAGGAGAACAGTTCTGTCAGTGAGCACATACTCAAAATGTCTGGGTTACACGGTCGTCTGACTTCACTTGGAGTCGAACTTCCGGATGATGCTATCATTGACAGAAATCCTCCAGTCTCTCCCACCAAGCTACAAAGGCTTTGTGCTTAACTACAACATGCAAGGGATGGAGAAAACCATTCCCGAGTTGTACTCGATGCTCAAGTCTGCAGAAGTAGAAATCAAGAAGGAGCATCAAGTGTTGATGGTCAACAAGACCACTAGTTTGAAGAAAGGCAAGGGTAAGAAGAACTTCAAGAAAGACGGCAAAGCTGTTGCCGCGCCCGGTAATACAGATGCCGGGAAGAAGAAAAAGAACGGACCCAAGCCTGAGACTGAGTGCTTCTACTGCAAGGGAAAAGGTCACTGGAAGCGGAACTGCCCCAAATACTTAGCGGACAAGAAGGCCGGCAACGTTAAAGGTATATGTGATATACATGTTATTGATGTGTACCTTACCAGCGCTCGTAGTAGCTCCTGGGTATTTGATACCGGTGTTGTTGCTCACATTTGCAACTCAAAGCAGGAACTGCGGAATAAGCGGAGACTGGCCAAGGACGAGGTGACGATGCGCGTCGGGAATGGTTCAAAGGTCGATGTGATCGCCGTCGGCACGCTACCTCTACATCTACCGTCGGGATTAGTTTTAAACCTTAATAATTGTTATTTAGTACCAGCTTTAAGCATGAACATTGTATCAGGGTCTTGCTTAATGCGAGACGGCTACTCATTTAAGTCAGAGAATAATGGTTGTTCTATTTATATGAGTGATATGTTTTATGGTCATGCTCCGCTGGTGAATGGCTTATTCTTGATGAATCTCGATCGTGATGTTACACATATTCATAGTGTGAGTACCAAAAGATGCAAAGTTGATAATGATAGTCCCACGTACTTGTGGCACTGCCGCCTTGGTCATATCGGCGTTAAGCGCATGAAGAAGCTCCATACTGATGGACTGCTAGAGTCTCTTGACTTTGAATCATTTGACACATGCGAACCGTGCCTCATGGGCAAGATGACTAAGACTCCATTCTCAGGAATAATGGAGAGAGCAACCGACTTATTGGAAATAATACATACTGATGTGTGTGGTCCAATGAACGTTGAAGCTCGCGGTGGTTATCGTTATGTTCTCACTCTCACCGATGATTTGAGTAGGTATGGGTATATTTACTTGATGAAGCACAAATCTGAGACGTTTGAAAAGTTCAAGGAATTTCAGAGTGAGGTTGAAAATCAACGTGACAGAAAAATTAAGTGTCTACGATCTGATCGTGGAGGAGAATATTTGAGTCACGAATTTGGCACACGCCTAAGGAAGTGTGGAATCGTTTCACAACTGACGCCGCCTGGCACACCGCAGCGCAACGGAGTGTCTGAACGTCGTAATCGTACTTTATTAGATATGGTACGATCTATGATGTCTCTTACCGACTTACCGCTATCATTTTGGGGATACGCATTAGAAACTGCAGCATTCACTTTAAATAGGGCACCGTCTAAATCCATTGAGACGACACCATATGAACTATGGTTTGGCAAGAAACCTAAGTTGTCGTTTCTTAAAGTTTGGGGCTGCGATGCTTATGTGAAGAAACTTCAACCAGAAAAGCTCGAACCCAAAGCGGAGAAATGCATATTCATAGGATACCCTAAGGAAACTATTGGGTATACCTTCTATCTTAGATCCGAAGGTAAAACCTTTGTTGCCAAGAACGGATCCTTTCTAGAGAAAGAGTTTCTCTCGAAAGAAGTAAGTGGGAGGAAGGTAGAACTTGATGAGGTAATTACACCCCCTCTCGAACAGGAAAGTAGCGCAGCGCAAGAAGTTGTTCCTGTGGTGCCTACACCGACTGAAGAGGAAGTTAATGATGATGATCATGAAGCTTCGGATCAAGTTACTACTGAACCGCGAAGGTCCACAAGGGTACGCTCCGCACCAGAGTGGTACGGCAACCCTGTGATGGAAATCATGTTGTTAGACAACGGTGAACCTTCGAACTATGAAGAAGCAATGGCGGGCCCAGATTCCAACAAATGGCTTGAAGCCATGAAATCCGAGATAGGATCCATGTATGAGAACAAAGTATGGACTTTGGTGGACTTGCCCGATGACCGGCGAGCCATGGAAAATAAATGGATCTTCAAGAAGAAGACTGATGCAAATGGTAATGTAACCGTTTACAAAGCTCGACTTGTCGCAAAGGGTTTTCGACAAATTCAAGGAATTGACTACGAAGAGACTTTCTCTCCCATAGCGAAGCTGAAATCAGTCCGAATCATGTTAGCAATTGCCGCCTTTTATGATTATGAAATTTGGCAAATGGACGTCAAAACAGCGTTCCTTAACGGGAATCTTAAGGAAGAGTTGTATATGATGCAACCAGAAGGTTTTGTCGATCCTAAAGGTGCTAACAAAGTATGCAAGCTCCAGCGCTCCATCTATGGGCTGGTGCAAGCATCTCGGAGTTGGAACATTCGCTTTAATGAGGTGATTAAAGCGTTTGGGTTCATACAGGTTTACGGAGAAGCCTGTCTGTACAAGAAAGTGAGTGGGAGCTCTGTAGCTTTCCTCGTACTATATGTGGATGACATATTATTGATGGGGAATGATATAGAGATGTTGGAGAGCATAAAGGCCTATTTGAATAAGAGTTTTTCAATGAAGGACCTTGGAGAAGCTGCATACATATTAGGCATCAAGATCTATAGAGATAGATCGAGACGCCTCATAGGTCTTTCGCAAAGTACATACCTTGACAAGATACTGAAGAAGTTCAATATGGAAAACTCAAAGAAAGGGTTCTTGCCAGTTTTGCAAGGTATGAAATTGAGTAAGACTCAGTCGCCGACCACGGCAGCAGATAGAGAGAAGATGAGTTCTGTCCCCTACGCTTCAGCCGTGGGCTCTCTAATGTATGCCATGCTGTGTACCAGACCTGATATAAACCTTGCGATAAGCTTGGTAGGGAGGTACCAAAGTAATCCCGGTGCAGAACACTGGACAGCGGTCAAGAATATCCTTAAGTACCTGAAAAGGACTAAGGAAATGTTTCTCGTTTATGGAGGTGACGAAGAGCTCGTCGTAGAGGGTTACGTCGATGCTAGCTTCGACACAGATCCGGATGACTCTAAGTCACAAACCGGATACGTATATGTGTTGAATGGTGGGGCAGTGAGCTGGTGCAGCAGCAAGCAAGAAGTCGTGGCAGCATCTACATGTGAAGCGGAGTACATAGCTGCTTCAGAAGCGGCTCATGAAGGAATTTGGATGAAGGAGCTCATCACCGACCTTGGAGTGGTTCCAAGCGCGTCGGGTCCTATGACACTCTTCTGTGATAACACTGGAGCCATTGCCATAGCCAAGGATCCCAGGTTTCACCGGAAGACGAAGCACATCAAGCGCCGCTACAACTCCATCCAGGACCATGTCCAAAGTGGAGTGATAGATATTTGTAAAGTACACACGGATCTGAATATTGCAGACCCGTTGACTAAACCTCTTCCACGAGCAAAACATGATCAGCACCATAATGCTATGGGTGTTCGATACATCACAATGTAACTAGATTATTGACTCTAGTGCAAGTGGGAGACTGTTGGAAATATGCCCTAGAGGCAATAATAAAATGGTTGTTATCATATTTCTTGTTCATGATAATCGTCTATCGTTCATGCTATAATTGTATTAACAGGAAACAGTAATACATGTGTGAATGAATAGATCACAATGTGTCCCTAGCAAGCCTCTAGTTGGCTAGCTCATTAGTCAATAGATGATCATGGTTTCCTGATCATGGACATTGGATGTCATTGATAACGGGATCACATCATTGGGAGAATGATGTGGTGGACAAGACCCAATCCTAAGCCTAGCACTAGATCGTATTGTTCGTATGCTAATGCTTTTCTAATGTCAAGTATCTTTTCCTTCGACCGTGAGATTGTGCAACTCCCGGATACCGTAGGAGTGCTTTGGGTGTATCAAACATCACAACGTAACTGGGTGACTATAAAGGTGCACTACGGGTACCTCCGAAAGTGTCTGTTGGGTTGGCACGAATCGAGATTGGGATTTGTCACTCCGTGTGACGAAGAGGTATCTCTGGGCCCACTCGGTAGAACATCATCATGAGCTCAATGTGACTAAGGAGTTAGTCACACGATGACGTGCTACGGAACGAGTAAAGAGACTTACCGGTAACGAGATTGAACAAGGTATAGGTATACCGACGATCGAATCTCGGGCAAGTTCTATACCGACAGACAAAGGGAATCTTATACGGGATTGATTGAATCCTTGACATCGTGGTTCATCCGATGAGATCATCGTGGAGCTAGTGGGAGCCACCATGGGTATCCAGACCCCGCTGATGGTTATTGGCCAGAGAGGTGTCTCGGTCATGTCTGCCTGTCTTCCGAACCCGTAGGGTCTACACACTTAAGGTTCGATGACGCTAGGGTTATAGGGAATTGTTGTACGAGGTTATAGAAAGTTGTTCGGAGTCCCGGATGAGATCCCGGACGTCACGAGGAGCTCCGGAATGGTCCGGAGGTAAAGATTGATATATAGGACGGATGGTTTCGGACACCGGAAGTGTTTCGGGCATTACCGGTAACGTACCGGGACCACCGGAGGTGGTCCCGGGGGACCACCGAAGGGGGGTGACGACCCTGGGAGGCTATATGGGCTAAGTGGGGAAGGGAACCAGCCCTAAGTGGGCTGGTGCGCCCCCCACCCAGCCCATGTGCACCAGAAAAAAGGGGAAGGGGGGAACCCTAACTAAGGTGGGCCTTAGGCCCACCAGAGGGGTGCGCCACCCCTCCTCCTTGCCCTGGCCGCCACTCCCCCCATCTGGGAGGGCTGCCGCACCCCCTAGGGTGGGAACCCTAGGGGTGGTACCCCCTCTCCCCTTCCCCTATATATAGTGGGCACTTTTGGCCTTTGGAGGACACAGTTTTCCCTCTCCCTCGGCGCAGCCCTGCACTTCTTCCTCCTCCTCTCTGCCGGCGCTTGGCGAAGCCCTGCCGGGAGACCTCGTCTCTCCACCAACACCACGCCGTCGTGTTGCTGGTCTTCTTCCCCAACCTTTCCCTCCTCCTTGCTGGATCAAGGTGCGGGAGACGTCACCGGGCTGCACGTGTGTTGAACGCGGAGGTGCCGTTGTTCGGCACTAGATCGAAATCGCTGCGAGTACGACTCCATCAACCGCGTTCTAGCAATGCTTCCGCTTAGCGATCTTCAAATGTACGAAGATGCTCTTACCCCTCTCTCGTTGCTGGTCTCTCCATAGGAAGATCTGAACATGCGTAGGAAATTTTTGAATTTATGCTACGTAACCCAACACATTCAAACATGTGGCACCCTAAGAGCTGCAATGGAGGCAGCAACTGTACCCCAAAAATGCCAATTCTGCTCTGTGGTTGGACATGCAGTTCCACAATGTCAGTATTTGAGAGCTGTGCTTGCAAATGATCAAAGAGTTGGCCAAATGACGCAACTGAACCTGTAGGAAAAAAGATTGACAAAAAAATGGAGGCGACCAAACAGTAGACAATTTTTTTGTTTTATTTTCATCTTGATAAACAATAGATAGTGTTTGGAAAACAGGGTGTGATTCTTGTAGCTTCAGTTATTGTTGATCATATATTTTGTAACTGTACTATTTCATCTCGTTATACAAAGTTTGTTATATACTATTTCCTGCAACGAATGTCATGCTGCATAAAATGTGTTGCAGAAATGATTTACAAATAGAAACCCTGTTTCAGAAATGTGGCTGGAAGTAATGAAAGCGAGAAAATAAGGAAGCAAAAAATACAGCGTGTCCCCTGTTCATGATCTTGTTACGGAAAAAATCTTGTTTATGTTGATTTTCATTTTTGCAGGGCGTGCATATCTTGCAGAGATGTATCCATGAGAAAAATTACTAATGTACCAAAATGTTACATAAAAAAACATGTTACACAGACTTAAAAAAGGTTTCTTTGTTGCATCATCAGGATCATCATCAGGAAAAACACATCATCAGGAAACACATCATCAGGATCAGGAAACTACCCGTTTGTATTTGGGATTTTGTCATGTGTACAAATGAGGATCAGGTAACTGCAAACTAGATAATGTACCAGCTAGATAATGTACCACATCTACTAGAGAACTCCGTTGCAAAAACATGTCGCGTACACATGCACTGAAAAAAAAGAAACCTAAACTACTACTAGCTACGTCTTGTTGCGGTCGACCATCCACTTGAATCTAAGACTTTTTCAGCAACTTCTGGAGCTCCTCCTCCGAGCTGAGGGTGTTTTGCGGGTGTTTGAAAAGCTTTGCTGCGATGTCGTGTTTGAATGGCTTTAACCCTTTTGCAGTTAAATTCTCCATGTATAGAATAGCAAACAAGCCGCAATCAAATCTGCCAGGGGAAAAAAGTTGGAGAAAAATGAGATCACATATATGAAATAAAAAGTTGCCATAAATAATGTATAATCGCGGAAAACACTACGTTGTTGACTGTTGTGGGTAGCCTGATGGATTGAAGCGCTCAAACTTGTCTAGATCATGCTTCCATGGGTTTCTTTCCCTGACCGGAGTTTTGAAGTTATCTATCTGCAAAAATGGAGGTTGGTTGCTTCCGAAACATTGATTTGAAAAAAAATCATGGCGAAAAAAGAAGAAAAAAAATGCTAACCCATACCAAATTGCAACAAGGCTTCTCGAGGATGCTGACATAGTCAGAGTCTTGACTGTTGGAGTCGAAAACGTTGAACTGTTTATGCATCAAGTTTACAACGACAAGCGCCCAATGGTCTTGTTTCACAATGGTGAAGAACAACTGCAAAATGAATTATACAGGGTCGGTTGGTGTTGTCATGGGGGACGCTGGCCAATCTGTGGTGGCCTGGTGCTATCATGCATATCGTGGAGTTGCAGAAAAGCATATGCAACTTCGGAATACTACTGCCCTGACTCCACACACTGGATGCTATCTACTGGTTTCAATGCAGAAGCAAAAAGTTTTAAAAAAAGTCGCAGCATGTCAAGGCAGAAGCATATTTTAAACATTTTTAGTTGGAGAATTAGTTGCAGCATTTTTTATTGCATAATTGGTGTTGTTGTAGTTATTTCTGCAACGGTGGAAGAATTATTTCGCAACGGTGGTCTAGTTGTAGAAAGTTTCTGCAACATATGTCATGGTTCTGAAATTTTTAGAACTTTATTTTCTGCCCAGCAAGGTGGAAAAAATTATTGCAATGTAGACAAAACATCGGAAAGCAATGAACAAAAAGCCTTACTTGATCAGATTTGGCAATGTCGTTCTTCTCACAGGCCCTTTTGAAATCTTTGGTGCATGAATTTGGATTGAATGAACTTGGGTCCACATTGAGTTTTGTCTGTATACATAAGCAAAAACATCGCAACAAACAGAAAGTGAAAAAGGAGTGTGGCTATCATCTTAAACATACTATGTTGCGTTGCAAATTGTCAAGTGACAACAATATGGAACAAGATGGATAGTTAACTCACAGCAACATGTGGTGAGAATGCAAACTTCCTAGGCTTGCTTGAGTTGTACATGTGCTCAATGTTGAAACTTTCAATATAGAGTGACATCACCTCGTTGTTCACATGAGCCCGCTTTTTGAGCCCGATGCTGAAATGTTTGAATGAAATATCGAAACCACCTACCCTTATGAATGAAGGGCTAATTTGTTACAAGAGAGGACAGAAACTTGGTTAGTAGTTGTGAAACTATTGTTCTGGTTTATTTTATCTCAGCACACAAAAAAGGAAAAATGCATGAAAAGAAACTTACAGTGGCTCGCCTCGAGGTGGGTCCTTTATCTTGTAATTGGTACAACAGTACCTCTGGTATATCGCATCATCCATTGCATCAATTTTTTTCTTCTTCATTTTCGACAACTTTGCTGCGGTTGGTTCGGTAGGTGCAGCTCGCTTAAGTGTAGGATGCTTCTGATCATGGCCTCGCCCACTGCTGACTTCAACCTGTGCCTCCTCTGTTATATCATCAATACAAGCTTCTGCCCAAAAAAATGAAAAAAGAAAGCGGAAAGAAATAGTGAGTAACAGTTTTGAATCATACATGTGCTGAGTTTCAAAAATAAAGAAAAGTGGAGTGACATGTTGCGTAAACAAAAAAATGCAGGAATGACTTATAGAAACCTGCAGGGCCAGTTGATATTGGCGGGATCCTCGCAAGTGGAGTGACATCATAAACAAGACCGGGTGAAGTGGCAGCAGCAAAAAGGTTGTCAAACTTCGGGCTCCCCTCTCGAATCTCCATGAATGACTCAATATCAACAGCAGGTGACCTAGGAGGTGATTCAACTTGTGGCACATCCTGAAACAGCAAAGCATCGGGCCTACCAGGTTCAAACAATCCAAAAGAAGGCCCATCTTCAAGAGTTCCTAGCCTCCTAATCAAATTCACGCATGGGTAGGATGTGCTGCGAGGCGACATTCGTTCAAATTTGTTTGCTTCGCTGCATATATCTTCTCCCTTTGCATTGCTGAAATCAATTCCAGAGTTGTGCTTACTCTTACTCTTGTGGGGTTGATGGGCAAAATCTGTTTTACCGACTACAACTTTTGTTTCAACGCTATTTGTGTCATTCAGTTGAGAGGCTTGCTGCACAGTTGAGGCTGTGAACGTGCATTGAGCAGTTGCTGTAGTAACTTGTACCCTGATTTCATGCTGCTTAGGCTGCTGCGGAGATGAAATATTCACAGTTGCATTTGCAGTTCCTGTAGCACTATCAAGTTGCTTCTGCTGTTGCGGAGACGAGTCGCTAGCAGTTGCATTGCATGTGGCAGGAGCAGGAGCTGCTGGTACATCAAAAGTGACATCTGGGCATTCATGTTTTGCTTCGTCACTCCTAAATCCAGCTTTCGATGCCTCACACAACATCAGTCCCATTCGTTTGCGGTAGATGCCCTCCAACAAACTCCCAAAAGAGCTCAATGCACCTTTAAGTTCTGCAGCATGGATACCTTTGTGCTTGTTGAATATAGCACGCATGTGTGGGGGCAGCTGGAATGCATAAAAACCAAAAAACATTAGCTACAAAAGTTTTCATATTTCCCATCAAGCAAAAAAGAAAAAAGAATGCAAGAAAAAGCACAGAGTTGCAAAACAGAAAAAAATGCAACATGGCTCACCTCTGAATCCTCAAATGTGGGTAGAGGGTGCAGCCACTCCTCCAAAGAGCCGCAAACATCATCACCACCCTCCATGTTTTTCGGAGGTGGCTCATGCACATTCCGCGCTCTGCCATCAGCTTCGTTTGTACCACCTTCTGTTGGTTGTTCGGCGCCATCAGCATCTCTGTTAACGGGATTCTCTGTTGCGGACACACTAGCTATGTTGGGTAACTGGGCAACCTGCTCTATGTATGACAGAAACTTGGTTGTTGCGTAAGGTGTAGTGGAGCTGAACTGCATTCCAGACAAGTAAACATATTGAAAAACACTTGGAATAATATACAAAGTTGCAATTCCAAAAAAAATAAAGACGAAGGTATTGTTTCAACAGTTTCAAAAAAAACAATACTTACACGGCGCTTCCCGAAACCATCTTCCATGGTATCAACTGCAATGACAGCGGTGAAATCCAACTCCTTCACAAAACAAGCCCGTGGCAGAGAATAGTCGATGCTATGATCAACTATGCATCCTCTTGGGATGTCAATGTGGTCCATGTAAATTACCTACAAAAAAAGAAGAGAAGCAGAAGCAACTGTAAAAACCAAATATGCTCCGGAAAACATAAAAGGGGTAAGTTGCGGGAATGAAGGGAAGTACCGGAAGCATTGGTAGACAACCACCAATATGGAATTTTAGTTTGCCTTCATTCCTCTTATCCTGGTATTTCTTAACTTCCCTCATCGCATCTAACAAAATATGCTCATCCCACTCAAACTCGTGGACAACACTCATGTCTTGCAAACTGTGCAGATATTCAAGAGGCACCATGTTTCCTGTACCAGGAGCTAGGACCAACGAAAGGCAAAGTAGAATCCATGTCCTATCAATGGTATCCTCATCGTCATCATCAGCGTTTGATAAGACAGAAACTGTGGTTGGTATTGGAGCCCTTTCGCCTTCCAAGTAAATTTCACGAAAATCTGATTTCCCCCTTTTCCCAAATTCGAGTGGCCTGCTTCCAGATGGTACATTAAAGATCTTCTTAACCAAATCCCTAGTGAGAGAGATTTTCTTGCGATCAGTTAACCTATGAGACATAATAAAATCAGCACTTGTTTCGGAAAATAAAATTAAAAAAATGAAAAGAAGCAAAAAAACAGCAAACACATACTTGAGCAGCCGCTTCTTGGTATCAATCCTCATGACTATGAAATCAACAAGCGCCTCTGGAGGAGGAGGCAAAGGAGAGATATGAAGCAAATCCCCGAAAGAGGACTTGCTTACGACATCCCTCTTTTTCCCTTTGACGGTGTTGGCTATCTCGCGTAGCCGCTTTGCTGACCATCGGGTTATATAGATACCCATGCTGCAAAAACAAAAACAAAATGGGAAAACATGAGCTACATAGAGCAGGCATAACTGGATTTTCAGAAAAAACACTGCCTAATTACCATATCCTCATAAGATTCAGGAAAAATACAATAAAAAAATTCAGAAAACATGAAACAAGGTCGATCAAAAAATTCAGAAACACAAGCAACAAGGTAAATTCAGAAAGCATGAGATTACATAAGTTACAAATGGATGATAGATTTCAGTAGCATAAACTGAAATTGAGTAGCATTAATAAAATTCAGTAGCATTCATACAAAAATCAGTAGCATACACTTGAGGTGATGTAGAAACTAAAAAAAACTATCATGTACAAAAAGTTATTAGGTACAGAACCTATGAGCTACGGAAATTCATAAGTTTTCTGATAGGATGCTGCACCACAGAAACATTCAGATTATAAGGTGCTACGCGTCAGCCGGCGGATTCTTTAAAAAATATCTGCCACTTCCTAAGTAGTCGGTTCTCATGAATCGAGTGGCAAAGAATCATCATGTACTACTGCAAACATAGGTTGTGTTGCGGAAACACAGATCATGTTGCAACATAGATTAAGTCATCGGAGGAGAAGGAGAGCAAGATAACAGAGCTCTCATGATATGTGGTTGCGTCGCCTATGTTTTACCTAGCTTCTAAACACTTGTCATTCGGGGGGAGTGTTATTTTTGTTTTCTATGCTGCAGGAATTGTAGTTGTCAGCTACCAAGACAGGCGACCCAACCTTCAACTAAAACCAGACTGAACGAGAAACTAGAGTTAGTATTCATGTGCCTGTAATTACCAGCACTAACCATGTCCTGTTCTGGGAGTATAGGACTAGTATATTATATATTTGCAACATGACATTTGTTGCAAAAGATTTTTACGACACGACCTCCGATGCAAAGATTTTTGCGGGGCAACGAGCTCGTTTCTGTAACTGAACCATTGCTTCAGGAATTAATTGGTCAGAGGAGGCAACCAAACCGCATGCCAGCAAAATAAATCTAACAGCTGCGAACGCGTACATCGAACGTGATATCGTTTTTTCGTAGCTCGCGTGTTAGAAGGTAATCTTGCACTACCTAGATCTTTGCTCTGCTACTAGACTGATTGTTAGATAATCCTACACCACAACCAAGCTGCATGTTAGATGCCCTACTACTAGACTGACTGCTACCCAGAACAACACCCAGAACAACAGAGCTCAACACTTTGTTCATATGACTGATTGGGAAAAACATGATAAATCATTTTAAACTGGAACATGATAAATCATTTTAAACTAGAGACAAAGAGAGCTCTCTGTTCTACAATCTAGAACGCTACCTAGATCCTAAACTGCAGTGATTCACCATCTGAGGATTCGCAAAAAATAGGGCTCGGCAGCAAGGTGGAGGGGCTCAGGGTCGTCTCTGCCGTCAAAGCCATGTCTGAAACAGAAACATGGCGCTGGTCAGATCCCTCACAGCCACCAAGGAGCTGCTCTAGGCCGACGGCGACGTGGTCGACTAGCTCGACTGCTACACGCTACAACACAAGCACCAGCTCCCGCAGCTCGTCAGGGGGCCGAGGTGCGGCGCCTGATTCCATTCCTACTCAAGCTCATGGTGGACGCGCGAGGGGAAAAGGGGACGGGCGTACCTGCTTGGGGTGGTACTGGTCGGCGCCGCTACCGAAGGAGTAGTCGTCGTCACGGTGAACCCCGGCCGCGCCGCTAGCGAAGGCGTAGCCGTCGTCACGGCGAGCCCCGGCCGCGCCGTCGCCTAGAGAGAGCCGCCACCCTCCCCCAGATCCAGTAGTCGCCCGCTCCTCTGAACAGATCGTGCAGCTTCGGACATATTCCTAAAACTACGCTTCAGTTTCAGGAAAACGGTCAGCTAGCTCGGGCACGATCTGGTCCGTTTCTCCGATGGGTGCGGGCACGATCTGGTCCGTCAGATGGATGACAGATCGACGGATGAGGACACGGATGATAGATCCACCGGATCCGCCGGTGGGACGTAAGACTTTTCCAAAAAAGAAACTACTGGATGCGGTGATTAAACCAAAATCATCATTCACATGGCAGAGCATCATGGCAGGTGTAGATACACTAAAACGGGGATGTATTTGGAGGATTGGTGATGGCCAAAAAGTTAAGATATGGGAGGATCCCTGGATTCCGAATTCGCCGAACAAAAGAGTGTTGACAAGAAAAGGAAACAATTTACTCTCCAGAGTATCTGATCTGATAGATCCGATGACAGGGGACTGGGATACTCAGCTGGTGAATCAAACATTCTGGCCAGTGGATGTGCAAAGGATCCTAGCGATCCCTCTGCCCTTACATGAAATGACGGACTTTGTTGCATGGAGCCCTGCGAAGAATGGTCTCTTTTCAGTTCCATCAGCTTACCAAACTGAATGGAACTTTCACTTTGGAGCACTAACACGTGTCACCATAGGATCTTCATCTCTAGATGACAAATGGAAGCTGATATGAAGCTTGGAATGCCCAGCAAAAATTAGAATTTTTATCTGGAGGGTTATGCACGCAGCCGTTCCATGTCGGGCGGTTTTAGCTTCTAAGCATATGAAGGTCAAAGAGCAGTGCCCAGAATGCAAGCTGGGGCCGGACAGTATCCGACACTTTTTGTTTGAATGTCAAAGATCGTGTGAGGTATGGAGACAGCTGGGATTGTATGACATAATCAAGAAGAAGTGTGCTAAATACAAATCGGGAGAGGAAGTAGTTCTAGAGCTGCTACATATGGATGCATCAGAAATTAATATTCTTGGATGTCCTAATCTGAGAGAGATGGTTGCTACCACTGCTTGGTACTTATGGTTTGAGCACAGAAAGATTTACCATGGGGAAGAAATACAGTCAGTCTCTAGAATCGCTCTAGCCATACGTGGACTTTCGGCCAACTTTACTATTGCTTGTGCTCACAACGCCAAGATTCATTCAGGCGGATGGGAGAAGCCACCGAAGGGATATGTGAAACTAAATGTCGACACGGGGTTTGATCAAGATCTCCTCCAAGGTTCGGTTGGGGCCATAGTCAGGGATCAAAATGGTCAGTTCATAGCGGCGGCGAATGTGAAGATTGAAATCTGCTATGATCCGAACATGGCGGAAGCGCTGGCGGTCAGATTTGGTATGAATCTTGCTAAAACCCTAGGGTGCAGTAAGGTTGTGATCAACTCTGATAATCTGGAGGTCGTGGAGGCCCTTAAGACTGGATATTCATCATCAAGTGCATCAGCTATCATTGAAGATTGTTACTTCATGGGTTCGGACTTTACCCATGTTATATTTAAACACTGTTTTAGAGAGAGTAATATGGTAGCACATGAATTGGCTAAGTTAGCTAAATTTTCTCCTCCAAGTTGCTGGATGGACTCAGCTACTACAGAGATTATACCAGCAATTGTAAACGATATGATAAACCTTGTTTCAGAATAAAGTGGGAGTATTTGTCAAAAAAGACTAAAAAAGAAAAGCCTCCGTCTATCCAAAAAGAAAAAAAAGGAAACAAACAACCGGGTGATTATCCAGAAAAGACTCCATCGATTAAATATTCTACGAACTAAAACCACCATGGACTCCTGTACATGGTCGCTGCCTCCTCCTCCCATTTAATCATGTTAGAGCAACTCTAGCAGGTCCCGCATCCGTCTGGCCCGCAAAATGTGTATGCAGTTCGCGGAAAAACGTTTTTGCGGGCCGGTGGCACGGCCGCGGATGCAGACCCCACATAACGGGACCGTAAAAAAACATATCCGTGGAATGTGTTTTTTCGAACCCCGCGCGGGCTGAAATGTCCCTCCCACCAACCGCTTCCGCTTATATACAGAGCACCGCAGCAGCGAGGGGGAAACCTGTAAATACACGGGTTGGGGCCGAGATTTTACCGCGCCCCGTAAAAATATTTGCGAGCCTGTGGGGTCTGATCGGGCAGGTTTTTTAGCCCTGGCTCGCATTTTGATGATTATCTTCCCGATTGAGGCGGGATGCGGGGTCTGCTAGAGTTGCTTTTATTCATATCTATGGCCGCTGGCTGTTAATTCTTTCTGCCAAAGACTTCCAACCTACCGCCTGTGGGTTCCCAGAATGGTGTTACTCTCGAACCATTTGATCTCACTTCTCCGACTACAGCAATTCGTCATGTATATTCCGTCTCACACCTTGAATCCAACTTTTGAAGTGCAGCAATACATTGTGTATAAGTACATGATTTTATCTCACTTTTCGCTGCTTTTATTAATACACCTAATAAACGATCTTAACAAGTGAGAATCTGCCATTGATATGCAAAGAAAGATGAATCACTTTTGATGGAGCGACTCA
Source organism: Hordeum vulgare subsp. vulgare (assembly GCF_904849725.1). Classification (NCBI taxonomy): domain Eukaryota; kingdom Viridiplantae; phylum Streptophyta; class Magnoliopsida; order Poales; family Poaceae; genus Hordeum; species Hordeum vulgare. The sequence goes on along the minus strand of NC_058522.1, from coordinate 437,147,427 downwards.
TATCATGTACCGACCGGCTTGACGCTCTCCTCCTGTACACTGCTGCGTTTAGTCTACAATGCGAGTGTAGTCTGCATGATAAATCAGCTCTAGGATTGAGTACTATTGTTATGCATGCACACAGTACTATTATATATTAAATATTCTACTTTGCATGGCATGCTTTCGACTGATGAATTACATAGTTTTACATGATATTCTTCACAAGTGCAGATTTCATATACTCCCTTCGTCCGGAAATACTTATCCTAGAAATAAGTCTAGATACATTCATTTCTAGGACAAGTATTTCCGGACGGATGAAGTACTTATTACATGCCGACACAAAGATCTTATATGAACTGATGGTCATGTATGCGATATATATGTGTGTCATATGAGAGCATGGTTAATAGTATAGCCAACTGCTGGCTATAGCTCATCTTATAGCTATCTTGTACAATAGTTAGCTATAAAAAAGGTACTACTTTTATTATATATGACACATTTTTCATTCTCACAAAACGCCTAGGAGCACGTGCTAGAGCTAACTCTTCACGAAGAGCCCGCTTCCCATCTTTCTCCTCTTCTCTCTCATCCAACTCAGCAAAAATATAATATTTTAATCCTTACAGCCTGCTGACTGTATTTTATTGTATTTGCTCTGAATAGAGAGTAGTAAGAAAAATCAGGCACAATCATAAAAGAATTTATTTAAGATTTTATTGGTAGACGCAACTTAAATCTGAACAATCTATCACATGGTTCCCACATTCACTATAAAATCTAATCCATGAAGCAAATGGTTTTAAGACCAAAGCATTTCTGTGGCAAAAACGAGGATGCATGTCTTTTTAGGTAGTGAGAAGACAGGAACATATATAATTTTTTTTGCAGGGTGGCAGAAACATATATTCTAATCATCTACCTTTTAGGACCTCATATTTCATGAATAAATGATACATGAAATAAATGTTGAATTTATAACCACGTTTTCTACCAATATTACTGTCCAATATTACTTATTGCTACTAACTTTGCATTTAATGCTAGCCCGTGAAAATGCACGGGTTGATGACTAATAAAATAAAATTCAAGGCCCCGTCTGCAATCTTTTGGAGGTAACTCTGAGGTATGGTTCCATCCAGCGATCACTCCTTCGCATCTTCGTGTTTTTCCCAAGAAAGAAGCCGACACTAGGGTTGCTGCATGCCAACTGACTACTGACTTCTGCCATTGTACCCATTCCATTTGTCCATCAGTGGAGGACCCGTATCCACTCCATAAACACCCCCACTCCATGCACGTAGAGCGCCCGTCCCGTGACTTAGCAGATGCCAGCTTCCTTGGCTCCCTCTCATGTTACGCGGGCCCCAGCACCGCCCCGAGGACCCTTCCACGCTACTCCACCATTGCTTGCAGCTGCCGTGACACGCGTCCACCAACCCACCCCACCTTCCTTATAAAAGCCCAAAAAAGTCCGTCGCTTAGCTTCTACTCCTCTCCTCGCCGTCCCAAGCCTCACGTTCTCTCCTTCTTCTCTGTCACCTCGGCGTGAACTCCGAGGGACGCCAATGGCGCAGGCGGCGGAGGCCGAGAGGCCACGGGAGGAGGAGGAGGAGGAGGTGATCATCGTCGGCGCGGGCCCGTCGGGCCTGGCGGCCGCCGCGTGCCTGTCCCTGCGCGGGGTCCGGAGCCTCGTCCTGGAGCGCGACGGCTGCGTGGGGTCGCTGTGGCGGAACCGCACCTACGACCGCATCCGCCTCCACCTCGCCAAGCAGTACTCGGCGCTGCCGCACGCGCCGCACGGCCCCGCCGCCCCGACCTACCTCCCGCGCGACGACTTCGTGCGCTACCTCGAGGACTACGCGGCCCGCTTCGGCGTCCGCGTGCGGCTCCGCCGCGAGGTCCGCGAGGCCCGCTTCGACGGGGCGCGCGGTGCGTGGCTCGTCGACGCCGTCGACCACGCCACGGGGCTGGTGGAGCGCTACGCCGCGAGGCACCTGGTGGCCGCCGCCGGGGAGAACGACGAGAAGGTGCTGCCGGAGGTGCCGGGGCTCGACGGGTTCCCCGGGAAGGTGATGCACGCGTGTGAGTACAAGGCGGGCAAGGGGATGGAGGGGAAGGCGGTGCTCGTCGTCGGGTCCGGCAACTCCGGCATGGAGATCGCCTACGACCTCGCCGAGGCCGGCGCCGCCACCTCCATCATCGTCCGCAGCGAGGTCAGTTACTTGCCAAGTATAGCAATATGTTTAATGCTTATTACTAAATGTTATTTACGTACTTAAGGTACGTTCAGTGTTTGTTTCTTACTTACCGTTTGTTTGGCTGTTATCAAAGTCAAACTTTCTGAAGTTTGACTAACTTTATTGAAAAATATATCATTATTTACAATATGAAATTAATATTATTAGATGCACAATCAAATTAACTTTCATACTATATTACTTTAGCATTGTAGATGTTGATAATTGTTTTATAAATTTGGTTAAATTTTGTTCAGCTTGACTTTGATCAAACTTTATATGTAAAAAAAACCCAGAGGAAATACTATAATTTCTTTTTACGAAGTTTGGGTTGCAAACCACGTGGGACGGCTGCTACCATAATTTCTGTAACAACATTTGGCGATGGTAGAACTTATCAAAAAATTAACCCAAATGACAAATGCCGGTTGTCGGATGCGTGATATTCCGGTTTAAGGGGTTTTCTTTCAATGACACATGATAAGTTTCTGTCAAAAATAAACTGAAACACGAAAGTTATCATCTTTGGTCACTAAGCTTGATATGAAAAATATAGTAATGATTTAACTTTACATTAGCTTTAATACAAAGTTAAGTCATTTTTCAGTCACTGAGACGGAGGGGTACTTATCAGGTCTTAGGAGGTTAGCAAAAGGATTTGAATCAATTACTAGGCAGTATTTTACTCCCTTCGTTCTTAAATATAAGACCTTTTAAAGTTTGCAATATAAACTACATACGGATGTATATAGACATATTTTAGAGTGTACATTCATTTATTTTGTTTCGTATGTAGTCTTCTAGTGAAATTTTTAAAAGGTCTTTTATTTTGGAACGGAGGGAGTACATCAAACCATGTCAACTGTTTCACGTGTGCCAGCGTGCACGAGCATGCATGCCTGGCGGCTCCAGTACACGACAAGTTGGCGCTCCCGGTGTGCATGGCTACGGCCGCAACCGTGGCTCGCTTTTGCATGTAGGAGTTGAGCTGTACCACGTTCTCTACGAGCATTGCCACACCTGCTGCGGCGACGAACCATTTGGTTGTTCTCAAATCATAAATGTATTCAGTTGACATTGCAACAGCTTCATCGATCAGTCTGTCCAAAAATCTTCAGGTTTTCCCTAAGAAAGAAGGTGACGAACCATTTGGTCGTTCTCAAATCATAGCTGCATTCAATTAACATTGCAACAGCCTGGTCAGTTTGTCCAAGAATCCTCAGGTTTTCTGTGAAAGAAGGCGACAGTAGGACTGCATGCCGCCACCGTACCCATTCGAATATTCGATCGACACTGCACGCACGTAGAGCCCATATAGCTAGCTAAGCCCTCCACTAGATTATCGGTGCTAAATTGCTGAAAAAAGTGCCATGTCATTATGGATGCCAAATAAAAAAAATTATGGCACTGGCCTCACAGCTTAGGGGGCACGGCTCGATCTAAGAGAAGGCGACCTCACCGAAAAATAAAAATAAAAATTACACGAGAGTGCCTTGACCGAGTTCTTCCTTTCCTCCAAAAAATTCTCCTTCGTTTATCCAATCCATTGTGCAGCCCGGGCAGAGGAAGACGGCGGGCGGGAGAGGGTGAAGGTCGCGAGCAGCACGACCTTGCGGTGGAGGAGATCAAATGGATTGGAGCAGGACGACCTCACGATGGAGGTTGCCGGTGTTGGGCTGTGCGTAGGTGATGTGCAGATTGGCCGGTCTCGCGTCCAAGGGCGGAGGTCGGAGGTGGCCGGAGTTGACGACGTTGGGCCACGCGGGCTGACGGAGCTCGCATCCAAAGGCGGAGGTGGTGGTCAAAGGCCTTTGGAGTCGAGCATTGGAGGTACGCAGCGGAGAAGAACGAGGGATATATCGTGGAAGCATTTGTTATTGCCTTGGTGAATTTGGCATCGAAACATGTAGATGTTTTGATGCCTTGATTTTTTTCACAACATCGTATGAACAACATAGGACATTGATGCCAAATACCTGGAAATTAAATTTGACATCATTTTTGACCTACATAGTGAAATGCCTAATATACCATACTGCCCCATGTAGTTTTTGATGTTTCATCCTTGGACGGGGCTGACCTACGTTGAGATCAGGTCCCCACTCGAAATTTGAAGCCGCGGTAATATTTGCTTGTGTTTTTAAAAATTATGTTTAAATTCCTTGACATTTTAAAGAGCATGCCCAGTCAAAATACTTTCTAGGTCCACCTCTTTAATTTGGATCCATGTACTTGTATTGTTCCCACGTACAGCCTGGTCGATTGGATCGATGCCAAATCGTTGCACGCTACACAACACGATTATTTACTGCCCCGACGGAGCCGGTCGATCCGCAGTAGTATAATTTAACCTCAGATCTCATGCTCACACACACACACGGGTTGACGGCAGGTAGGTAACCCGATGTACGCATGGACAGCCTGCTGTATTTGCAGCGATGAACCATATCCGGCAACCAGTGAGACTATCCACAATGGCAAATAATATAAAATAGTAATATGCATATGTTATTAGTTTAAGTTATTATCTTCATAATGAGTAGTAACATAAAATGGTAACACTAAAAATTTTATTTATTAATTTATAGACTTATTTTGTCTTGGTATATGTTATATTACTTATAGCATGAGACTACTCATAATGAAGAGTAACATAGAGTAGTACTGTACCATGTATATGTTACTAGTCTAATAGCATAGGGACAATAACACTGAATCTTTCATTTATTAGCTTATAGACTCATCTTACCTTGGTATGTGTTATATTACTCACATAATGAGTAACTAGCTAACCCAATTTCTTTTTCTTCTCATTAATTAATTGTCACATCATATTTTTTGCTTAGAGCATGATTAATAGTATAGCCAACTGCCGGCTATAAGGAGTTGCCATGTCATATATAGCCGACCTAATAGTCAACACGTATAGTAACAAGTTGTTAAGAAGTATTAGTTTATTACTACATGATTCACCTTACATCATCACAATGTTTTTTGGAGCTCGTGTTACAACCGACTGTTAATCTACAACCCTCTTCCTTTCTCTCTCCTCTTCTCTTTCATCCAACTCAATAAAAATATAATATTTTAGTTCTTACAACCTGTTGACTGTACCTTGTTATCTTTGCTCTTAGGTGACATCTATGTTACTATCTATGTTATTTTTATTGTGGATGGTCTGAGTAACTTGCTATGTTATTCAATTTTTTATTTCATAAATTAGCTGTCACGTTATGTTTTTGTTTAAGTAGTGTTTATATTACTATCTATATTATTCAGTAGTTTGAAGACTATTACGGTTTCGTCCACAGCCAGCTATATAAATGTACCGCAATCTTTTTTTTTTGCGGGAAAAATGTACTGCAATCTGCCGCAGTTGTTGCATACTTAATGTGTGGTGTAAATTAATTATCTGTTGTTACTCCTGTGGCTGCATGCAGCTTCACCTTGTGACCAAGGAGATCTGGAACGTGGCGATGACGCTGTACAGGTACCTGCCCTTGTGGCTGATCGACAGGATCGTGCTCTTCATGTGCAGCGTCGTTTTCGGGGACACCTCCCGCTACGGCCTCCGCCGGCCCGCCATTGGGCCTTTCTCCATGAAGATCCTGACCCCCGCCTACCCTGTCGTTGACGTCGGCACCTACGCCAAGATCAAGACCGGCGAGATCCAGGTCAGTGAAAATTAATGGATGTTGGATTTTATTTTTTTGTTTGAAAATCAGGTTGAAACACTTGTGGTGATACATACAATCATGTATTAAAGTTGATGGAAGCAATGAACTCAGGGTCACCAACAATGAAATTACATAAGACTAGTTATAGGCCCTGTTTGTTCATAAATCCTAGGACTTTTTAAAGTCTCAACTTATAAGTCATAAGTTCCTACCTGTTTGTTTACAGGGACTTATAAGTCCCGAGTCTCTACCTGTTTGTTTACAGGGACTTATAAGTCCATGTTGCACCTAATAAAATACACTTGTTCACATAACCCTTGTTCATACAAATGAATTGCAGAATAGTGACAACCGAAATAATAATTGTTCATAACACTTGTTCATACAAACGAATTAACACTTGTTCATAAGAACCAAAATAAGACAGAGTACATAACAACCGAGATAACATAAATTACATAAGCGAAGAACACTTCTTCATATCATTGTTGTTTCAAGGACCACAACCCATCAGCGACCCAAGCTCTGAATTGATTCATAGCAGCATGGTACGGTCACCTGGGACGCGGGGATCGTCATCAGCCATGGCGCGGTAACCTGCAGTCAATATGGATCATCATCAGCCTAATTGTCAACAGGAAACTGGTCATCAGCCAGCAGAAAAGATGAACCAGCAGAAAAGAAAAGATGAACCAGCAGGACCAACGAACCGAGGGAGACGAGGCGGCGGCCGGGGGCGACGGGGCGGGCGGCCGGCAAGGCGGCGACGGGGCGGGCGGCCGGCGGCCGGGTGGCGACGGGGCGGGCGGGGACGGGGCGGGCGGCCGGCGGCGATTGGGGCGGTGCGAGCGTTAATCGGGGCAAGGCGGCGGCCACTGCATCGGGAGACTACCGCGGGCCTAACCAGAATAAGTCCCAATAAGCTCCTATTAGAGAGTCTTATTTGATAAGTCCCAAATAACCATAATAAGTCCCAATAAGTTTCTTGTGTTTGGTTTAGGTGGGACTTATAAAAAAGTCCCAAAATCAGTAAGTCACTCAAAACAAACACCCTCATAGTGCGGAGTAACTTCGACGGGTAGCATGCATAGTGAGGAGTAACATATATGTGGTATCACGTAACACATTATGATACTGCCGAAGTTACTCTCACTATGTATAGTCTACAGAAGTTTAAAACCATGCGCACTCACATGAATAGTGAAATTTTAAAAAAATACTATTCCCTTTTATTCTTTTATGTAAGGTGTATTACAACACACGTAACACATTATGTTACCGCTGAAGTTACTCCCACTATGTATAGTCTACAGAAGTTTAAAACCATGCGCACTCACATGAATAGTGAAATTTTTAAAAAATACTATTCCCTCTGATTCTTTTATGTAAGGTTTATTACTACAACACAGTGACCTGGACGTAGCTGCCTTCTAGGCATTGGAATCAATTGATCGAATGGATCATTCATTAATTTACCACTAAATACGAGTATTTATTTATTGAAGATGACCCTAGTACAATACAATGACCCCAGCAAATATTTTTTCTAGCTTCGTCCTGATTCCGGTGGAACCATATTCCAGAAATTAGTGTCCGCTACCATAGAACTATTGCAAGATAACACACGCGAGCAAGGTGACCTTTTCCACGGTAACACATTCAAGAAGGGATAAAGGCTTCCGGTCAGAGATGTCTATGAAAAAAATTCTTTTATATGTCTAGGGATGTGAAATAGTTATTGTACATTTAAATGATTAACTCAAGCATAAAAAGGAAAAGAAAATAACATTCACACGAATCTTCATGTAAGATCAATGATATAGGACCTAAATGTGTAATACTTATCTCACATCTAGATGTATTTTAACAAAATCAAGAATTTTTATATTGGTTTTCAAGATCAACCAATGAAAGTGGTCACATCACTAAGGAGGCATTACCTTCAACAAGGTAATAACCAAAGCTTGTACTAAGTAAGTCCAGAACCAAAGTTTCCACCCATATATGAATGGGTTAATTGGATTCATGCCACTACAACTTTCATAACTTGAAAATATGTCATTACAAAAACCAAACTTAGAAAAATGCCATTACAAAAACCAAACTTGGAAATATGCCATTACAACTTTCCTATACCTCTACATATGCCATTCTCCTTCAATACGTGACCAAATACTGCCCTTATACTAACTGTATCGCGTCTTCTCAGCCGGTCCACCATGAAACTACCCAGCTCAGCCTTGCGGAGGCACAACGGGGAGCCGAACACGCCGTTGACTGTGTCTGGTAGCCAGTCCAGCCGCACCGCCAGCTCATCCGTCCACTTCTCCACTTCCTGTGCGGGACATGCAGATCGACCTTTTCGTCTGGGGCGCCCTCGCCGCCGATGAGCTTACCAACGGCCTTCCACCTCGTCGATGGCGGCAACGGCTAGGCCGGAGAGCTAGTTGGGGACCGCCTTGAAGGTTTCGAACCATGGGAGGTTGCCGGAGGCCAGGGCAAATATGCCACGGTGTCACGGCGAGGACGACGCGCGGCGGCGGTCAGGCATTGGCGGTCACCGTGCAGCGGATCGACGAATGGGAGGGAAGGGAGCATCGGGGGAGGCGTGGAGGTAGCCATGTCGTGGTCGGCGAGCGTGGCGCCCGCGGCGGACCGATGATGAGGACGGCGATGAGGGGAGGTGAGTGGATTACGAGGCGGGGGAGGAAGCGCCGGTGGTCAATACGGGCGATGATGGCGTTGCAATGGTGTAGAACACAACGCTAGTGTTGACGTGGCCAGCGACGGCGGCCGCGTATTTTCCCTCCTCAGGCCCAGCAACGAGCGCAGGCATGCCGTCCCCAAGCGCCATGAGCAGAGAGGCCGACAGGGGCAGCAGGCTCCCGAGGCGTGCGACGAGCGAGCGAGTGGTGCGTGAGCATCTAGGTTGAGCGGAGTTCGCGGCGACGCTGGGTAGGTGAGGCCGAGGAGAGAGAGAGAGTAGGCAGCAGAGGAGGAAATAGTTTGGGCTAGGGCATCAGTTCGGTATAAGGGTACCTTAACGCGAACTGATACGGGTAGTATAAGGACAATATTTGATCATGTATTGAAGAAAATGGCATATGCAGAGGTATAGAAAAGTTGTAGTAGCATATTTCCAAGTTTGATTTTTGTAATGGCATATTTTCAAGTCGTGAAAGTTATAGTGACATGAATCCAATTAACCTTATATGAATATGTGTTCAAGTCACCATCTTGATAACGACCTTCCAACAGTTGCGTCATCCTATACCTCGATGGAGTGACACTAGCGAATGAGTGAGACGTTGTCCCACCTTAAATGAGTGCCACAACCATCGACAGGATGCCTATGTCACGCACGGATTTGACCATTGCCACTTCACACCAATGTGGGTCGGTTTGTAGCATCCACCACGACTTCAGGTCCTTGCCCCGACGTCCTTCTTGTGTACTAGCTTGACGAGGAATAGCCTCACAGGACATGTGTGACCTCGACATCCTCATTGGGAAGCCGAAGCACGTGTAGGATATTGTCAGCAGTGAAGTACTCCTTCCGTTCTTAAATATAAGTCTTTAAAAAGGTTTTATTTATGGACTACATACAAATGTATATAGACATATTTTAAAGTGTAGATTCATTCATTTTGTTTCGTATGTAGACTTCTAGTAAAATATCTTAAAAGACTTATATTTAGGAACGGAGGAGTAACAAACAAGCACGAGCTAGCACATCCAACCTTGTCGGCTATGATGTACTAGCTCCGTTCAGGTTTATTAGGCCCCTCACATTCTGTGTTAAAATTTGACACTACAATTGCATAATAAAATATATACGAGTTATATGTTTTGAAAATGCAACCATTGAAAAACTTCATTTGAACTTGAGGCCAATAAAAAAAACTAATGCCATTTTTTTTAGAAAAGGAGGAAGACCTTCGGCCTCTGCATTTGGGCGATGCATGCAGTCATTTTATTAATTATTCACAAAAGACCATACAAATTAATACATCAGTAAGACTGAAGCCACCGTCTAGGCAACATATGTCGCTACTTCTATGGAGTTGATGAAGGGATGCCGATAGTCTGGGCCTAATACAAAACAAACCTCGCGGCTAAACCTAACATCTAAGACCTCAGGCCCCAACCAAAGCCACATGCCGGGTATGAGGCACCCACTGGTCCGGCGCACACTGAGAGTTCACCGCCGCCAACTGCCATCAATCCATCTTCAGAACTGTACTAACACATCCACCTTGCCCGGCCTAGCTGCCGTCGACACCACCACGACGCCAGACAGCGTCGCCCTCCTGCGCGAGTCCATCTTGACACATCAGACGCCTAATCACCAGGGCGCCACGCCATCGAGATCCGTCGCCTTCAATGTGCAGGATGAAGCACCGCTCCACCGAAGAAAACATCCACTGGTCCCCCGAGCCCGCGTACACCTCCAAGAATGACGCCCCCAAGGGGGAGACGACACAAGCGCGCCGCCGTCTTCTGATCTATCGATCTAGGTTTTCCCCCCGGATGTAGCAGATAGTGGTCTAGAACTTCTCCTCGACGATGCCTTCAAGAAGGAAACAACGCCATAGAGCGTCGCCATAGCCGGCCTTGACATCTAGACAAGGACAGGTTTTCACCCAGATCTGTTCGAAGAACTTCATCCAGCTTCTTGTGCGCGGGTTGCCGTCTTCTCTGTCGGAGACTAGATCAAAAGATCCAGCCGCCGCCGCCTGACCGGCCGCGGCACCACCACGGTGCCAAAGCAGCCCGACACTGACTGAACTGTGAGTGGGAAAACATGAACTTCAAAGGTGACGCCTTGAAGAAGGTAACGGCGCGTAGGCGTCGTAGTCACCCATCACGACCGAAGTCGGATCACGGCTTTCACCGGCAGCCGCCCGTCCCCACTCCATGCACAGACAGCTGGCCGACCAGCTCCGACGAAGAAGAAGGCCACCACCACCAAGCCTAGGGTCGGTGCCCAGACATCCTCGTGTTGCAGATCATATACAGGAGTAGTGCACCGCCGATGACAATTGAGATCGGTAGCACAACGATTCAGCCTGACTGAGTCAAAGCCAGATCCGCCGCTGCTGGTGCCGTCCTCCACCGCCGCCGCTGCACCACAGCCATGTCGCCGCCGATCTGCGTCACCGCCGCCGATCTGGCCGGAAAGGAGCGCCACCTCCCAACCAGATCGAGATCCGAGGAGAAAACCGCCACCGCCACGCCACAAGGGCTTTGCCCCTGTGACGCCCCGGGCGACGGCGGCGAAAGGGAGAGAAGGTGGCGGCGGCTGTAGGAGGAGGGCGGGGGCTCCCCGGTGCGGGGCGCCGCCGGCGCACGGGGGAGGTTGGGGAAGGGTTGGGGGAGGAGGGCAGGTGCGTCGTGGATCTTTCGCCTCCAATAAACTAATGACATATCACTTATATTTTGCAAATCAAATATGTGGTCAAATTTAATTTAAAATATAAAGGGACTAATAAACTCGGATGGAAGCAGTAGTGTACTACACCACAACACAGATAAAAAGATACGAAAACCTACTAGGAAAAGGCACTTGATAGGCCAAGTATACTGCCAGGAAAAGAGTACCAACAAAAGGCTGCTGATAGGGTAGTTAGCCAGGAAAGAGGTTTTCCCGTCGCGCGGTAAGAAGTGTCGCAGAATTCTGCCTCTATCCTCGTATTTTCTCCGCCAATTAACTGTTAATTGCCATTGATCAAGAGTTATGGTGTAGCGTAGTGTGTCGAGGTCCAGAGTGTTTTTTCATCCTAGCTTTGTCTTCCTGGTGAGCCGCATTAATGTTATCTTTTTGTAGGTAATGTTAGATATCCAACGTCAGATTTTTGAGCATGGCAAATCGAACATTTTTATGTCAATTTATGTTGGCGTAAGGATGCAAATTTATTTCGCAAGCACGAAAAATTTCTAGAAAAAATTAAAGTAAGGTGGATTTGCCATGCTTGCCAACTAAAAAGAGGCGGCACACCTGAGCCTGGGCCTAGGGCATGGTTGGTCCCTCCTTTTTTATTCATCACTACAGCTCAGCTTTTGGCCTTGGACACAGCTAAATACTAGCTCCACTACTGCTCTCCATCATCAACAAACATAAATTGCCATAAAAATGTCCGATTTACCATTGCAAAAAGACTAACATCAGATTTGTAGTTGAGTCCTTTTTTATGGGGTGGACCGCATTAATGTTAAATCTTCCATACTTAATTTTCGGGAACGTTGTGTCACAAACCCATGGCAGCACACACTATCCATGTCATTCATTTAAGCGCTGCAGTTCGTGTGTAAATGCTGGGGATGATACCATGTGCGTTGCTATGAGAATTGTATGTAGTTATTTCTATGAGAATTGGGAGTATGTAACTTTAGTGTTTGTTATTAGCAATATGAGAACTGCAAATTACATATAATTTATTATATTTGATTATTGCATAGTTGTAAAATATTTATTCAATATGAGTAGAATGCATGATGCATATTAAGGTGGTTCTTTTCCCATGCACAATGTCATGGTGACTTTGCATAGAGGGTGCTTGGATCCAAGGGACTAAAGCTAGTCTGACTAAAACTAGTCTCTTTAAAAGGCTAAAGTTCCAAGCATCCCTGACTAAGGAGAGGCTAAAACTAGTCTTGAGGTCAAAATCTTTAGTCAGGAGTGCCCCTACTAAAATATGCATTAGTCCTCTCTCTCCTCGTTTAACTTCTCAGACGAGTTCTGGATTGAAGGGTTTGCAGGATAATAAATGCTCATTAACTTGATTTTAGTCTATTTAGTATTTGGATCCAAGCATAGGTGAGGCTAGCAAGTTTTAGTCTCACTATTTTTAGTCATATGACTAAAATGTATCCAAGCACCCTCATAGTTGTATATTGAGATAATCGAATTTAATGGCCTGCATGGTAGCGTGATGAGTTGACATAGTTGCATGTTAAGAGAGTAATTAAGTTAGCGAGGATAAATTATTTAGGTATATATAAATTATTTATATTAGCGTACATGATGCATAAAAGCGTTTAGATCACTAAAGTAATCACTACTTTAGCGATCTAAGCGCTCTTATATTTCTCTACGGAGGGTACGGTGTATTACATAGTTGTAAAATATTTATTGAATATGAGTAGCATAAATGATGCATATTAAGGTGGATCTTTTTCATGCATAATACCATGGTGACTTGGCATAGTTGCATGTTGAGAGAATCAAATTTAGTGGGGCATGCATGGTAGCATGATGAGTTGCTATAGTTGCATATTAAGATAATTGAGTTAGTGGAGATAAACAATTCAGGTATATAGGACTCTCTATTTTTTCAACTAAAACAATTTATAAACTTAAAACTCGATCTGCTTGTCAACTCGCAATGTGTAGAAAAATATTAGGGACTGTTGGTGCAATTTAAATGCTAAAAATGATATAATTTATTCAACATAAAATCTTATTCTATATGGGTAGCTCCACAGAAAATTAAAAAATCTTTCCTATTCACTGAAGTTCTATTGATTTTACGGGGCTTTTTTTGCGAGGAGTTCTATATTTTTTTGTTGATTTGAAAAAGTTTCAAGTTTATATATTGCTTTATTTGGAAACAACAAGAAAGGAATATCTGTAGTGAGGATAGTGAGGTAGCACAAATCTTGATGAAAAAAATGGATGGCCCGGGTGTTGGGACAAATAAGCCACGGCTGGCACGAGGCGTTCGCGCGCCGGAGAGTGCGTCGAGGGTGCGCGTGCGTGCGCGCGCCGGGAGGCGTGACAGAGCCCAGCCAGGCGGACTAGGGCGTGTGCGTGCACGTCGTAGGGGGTGCGTGTGTGCGTGGGTCTGTTAGCTAGTAACCAGGGAGACCGCGTCTGGCGCTGGAGTGACCGTGGCGATCGCGTTAGAGCGCGTCGTGTGCACGAGCCATAGCGCACGGATCGTGAGGGAGTGGGAGGTGGGCGCGTCAGTGCGCGACCCAGCGTGTCCGAGCGCGCGGGTATAAGACCCTCTTCATGCCTGTGTACTCGTTGAGGAGTTTGAGTTCGTGCTCAAGAAAATACAGAGCGTGCCGTAGCTGGCGGTGAAGGTGTTTGTGCGCCTGCAAAACCTCTGTGTTCATCTTCCTCCCCTCCGTGCGTGTCTCCGGCGATGATCGTCGGCTAGAGGTTCCATTTTGGCTGCCATTTGGTATTAGAGCGTCAGTTCGAGAGCTCGCCGGCAGCGATGGCGATGGTGCCGCACGGTGGAGGCGGGGGCGGGTCGGTGTCGTTGTCGATGCCGATGCTCACGTCGGATAACTACACAGTGTGGGCCATCAGGGCGCAGGCGGTCCTCGACGTCCACACTGTGTGGGAGGCGGTGGCGCCGGGCGATGCGGCGGTGAACGCACGGAAGGACAAGGCGGCGCGGGCACTGCTGCTTGGGGTGCTGCCGGAGGATGTACTGCTGTAGGTGGCGACGAAGCTCACCGCCAGGGAGGTATGGGACTCCCTGAAGGTGAGGTTCGTCGGCGCCGATCGGGTGCGCGCGGCGAGGCTGGCGACGCTGCGGGGAGAGTTCGACCGCCTAAAGATGGCGGACGGCAAAGCTCTGGAGGTATACGCCGGAAGGCTGGCCGGGATGGCGGCGCGCTACGCGAGTCTCGGGGAGACGCTGGGCGACGAGGCGCTGGTGAAAAAACTACTGGACACCGTGCCTGATCGCCTCTTCCCCGTTGTCGCCGGCATCGAGCAGTTCTACGACACGGAGACCATGACGTTCGACGAGGCGCTCGGGCGGCTGCGTGCGTTCGAGGAGCGAGTCCAGCGTCGGGGACAGGAAGGCGGCGAACAACTGATGCTCACCATGGAGCAGTGGCGTGCACGGGAGCGAGGGCGACGCGGTGTTCGCGACGACGACGACGACCAGCGGAGCGACGCCGCGGCGAAAGAGGACGGCGTGGACGCTGCTACAACAGCGGACAGAGGGGCATTTCAAACGCGACTGCACCAGGCCAAGGAAGGAGGCAGCAGCCGCAGAGCAGGCTCTGCTGGCGCACGCTGGCGACGACCTCGACAGTCGTGCATTCCTCTGAGCCATGGCTTAGGGGGTGAATGTTGGGACAAATAAGCCTCGGCTAGCACGAGGCGTTCGCGCGCCGGAGAGTGCGTCGAGGGTGCGCGTGCGTGCGCGCGCCGGGAGGCGTGACAGAGCCCAGCCGGGCGGACTAGGACGTGTGTGCGCACGTCGTAGGGGGTGCGTGTGTGCGTGGGTCTGTTAGCTAGTAACCAGGGAGACCGCGTCTGGCGCTGGAGTGGCCGTGGCGATCGCGTTAGAGCGCGTCGTGTGCACGAGCCGTAGCGCACGGATCGTGAGGGAGTGGTAGGTGGGCGCGTCAGTGCGCGACCCAGCGTGTCCTAGCGTGCGGGTATAAGACCCTCTCCATGCCTGTGTACTCGTTGAGGAGTTTGAGTTCGTGCTCAAGAAAATACAGAGCGTGCCGTAGCTGGCGGTGAAGGAGTTTGTGCGTCTGCAAAGCCTATGTATTTATCTTCTTCTTTATCTTCTTCCCATCCGTGCGTGTCTCCGGCGATCATCGTCGGCTAGAGGTTGCATTTTGGCTGTCACTGGGGCCTGGATAGAGGCGTACCTGCTGTTGATAAGAAAGTTCACTCTCTTAGCTTGAAGCTGAACGGGTAAAGGATTATAAATTGCATGCTTAATTCAAACGGATGTGAACACGTGCAGGTCTTGCCGGCGATGAAGACTGTGTGCGGGAACGTCGTGGAGTTCGCGGACGGCAAGCGGCACCCGTTCGATGCCATCGTCTTCGCCACCGGTTACCGGAGCACAACCAAGAAGTGGCTCAAGGTAAGTTTTTTACTTCGTCTATTACAAACGCATCCGTCCACGCACATGTATTATAGAACATCAGTGCACGCATGTCGCACAGGGATGGCTACATCGATCATGATCCATAATTTGTACATTTTGTTGATAAAAAATAAGTGATGAGGTTCGTACATGCATGCCCCTTTGGAGACGAAGACTTTGGCAAGAAGCAAAACTCAGTTCCGTTCCAGGTCTCGTCTTTCCGGAACATGCACGCGTGCGTTCACGTACCGTTCCTGCTACGCATCCTGAAAGTGCATGCCTAAAATATACATGCGCACCATGGGGATTCGAGCTCACTGACAATCCGTCCGGCCTGATCATCTATATGTTTTCCTTCTGTTCTCTCAGAGTGACGATGGGCTGATCGGCGAGGACGGCATGGCGCGGCGGAGCTACCCGGAGCACTGGAAGGGGGAGAAAGGCCTCTACTGTGCGGGGATGGTGAGGAGGGGCCTCTACGGGAGCTGTGAGGACGCCGAGTCCATAGCCGAGGACATCAGCAAGAAGAAGCACCATCAAGCCTGACCAAGTGACCATGATCATGCATGATCGGAAGAGGAATATACCCTTTAGAGTCGCAGATCGATCGTTGGACGAGAAACAATGGCTGCGTTGTGATTATCAGTCTTAAATAATCTGGAAAACTAGCCGTAGCTTATCTGTGAAACTATTGTCTGCTCGTTGCCTTGTCTGTGCACCGCTAGGGGCCAGTTTAGTTGGTTAATAATTTTCACGTGCTATCTGCAGATCGATCCATATGCGTGACTCGCACTGTCTGCACTCTGACTATATAGCAGTCAACGTTCGGTCTGTAGTCCATATCTTTTGAACCATGCTATACGGACTACAAAACTCGAACGATTCCTGCACGACTGTGAAAACCTAGTCCCACATGCATACATGCATGCGAGTTAAAGGGCAACGGCCGCTCGACTCATTGGTCGTACGAAAATAAGGCATCAAATTGCCGAGCAGTTTTGGTCGGACGAAATGAACCCTTAAATTAAAATTCCGGTCGATCGCATCCTAAACTATGCAATCCCGGTCTAAATAAAATCCTGACACCGTATTAAATGGAATTCGTTTGGTCGACCGGCCCGTTTTAATTTTTTTGTTTATATTTTTTATAAAGGACACACATCCTTCCCCCGCTGTATCGACTCACTTAAGTTTTATTTCATTAAAAAATAAAATAAAAATGTATTGTTGGCACAGGTCCTGTACGTAGTGACTCGATCGAGTACTTTTCGGTCGTACAAGACTGCACGTACTTAAACTTGGTTTCACCGGAACACACAACATACGAGCAAAGCTAATTAATTCAGACAAGCTGATGCGTACGTATACAACAAGTACCTGATCGATCTTAGCCTTGCTAGCTCGTGCACGCGCTGCACAATGCACGGCATTTGATCCTTATGTGTGTAATTTTAAATAGCAGTACATGGCATTTTAAAATATAGTACGTGGCATTTTAAAATATATTTTAATATTGTAAAAATATAAATGTGTGTAATTTTATAATGTACGTTGCATTTGAAAAATGTTCACACATTTCTAAAAATGTTTGAAACATTTAAAAAAATTATACGATGTATTAAAAAAATACAGGTGTTCTAAAAAATAATGTTAATCATATGTTAAAAACCAAAACCAGTGGATGTGTATGACAAAACAGACATAAATATATATTGAGGGAACATTATTTTCTGGTCATGTAATTTCGTCTCTATTTTTTTCCGGTCCGTACTGTACAAAGAATTAGTTTTTCCTTTTTATTTGAGGTGCTTCCTAGGTATAAAATACCAAAGCGGACTTCACATGTTTTCGAAAATCCATGAATTTTAATTTCGAAAATATTTTGGCAACAATTAGTTTTTCCTTTTTATTTGAGGTGCTTCCTACGTATAAAATAACCAGCAGACTTCACATGTTTTCGAAAATCCGTGAATTTTAATTTCGAACATATTTTGGCAACAGACAATAAAACATTTATAACATAAAAGGAAATAAATAGTAACAAGAAAAGAATGTATGTTGCATTTGAAAAATATTCACACATTTCAAAATAATGTTTGGGACATTAAGAAAATGTATACAATGTATTGAAAAAATTAAGTACATGTAAGGCATGATTTTTTTTCAATTCGTTTTTTAAGGCGTGAAATTTTTTCAATTCGTTTTTCAAGACGTCAATTTTTTTCAATTCGTTTTTAAAGGCATGATATTTTTCAATTCGTTTCTTTTC
Organism: Hordeum vulgare subsp. vulgare; assembly: GCF_904849725.1. Classification (NCBI taxonomy): domain Eukaryota; kingdom Viridiplantae; phylum Streptophyta; class Magnoliopsida; order Poales; family Poaceae; genus Hordeum; species Hordeum vulgare. The sequence goes on along the minus strand of NC_058522.1, from coordinate 437,129,402 downwards.
TTATTTCTTTTGTACATTTTTTATTTATAAGGCGTTTTTTTTTTCAATTCAAGTTTTAATCCGTACGTACAATGGTGTGCGTACGATGTACGGTTGCTATTTGGAAAATGAAAAACAGAAATAAAAAATAAAAAAAGGAAAAGAAGAAAATGGGAGCAAGTCAATGCAACCGATGTGTTGTCACGGTGGTTGCTTAAGTCGGCCAACAACAAAAGGTTTCAGATTCAGGTCGTCGCGCGTGCTTGTTTTTTACAATTTTAAACAAGAAAAAAACATGCGCGTTTAAAAGAAGGAAAAAATGAAAGTGGGCCGGCCTAACGAGAAATAGTAGAAATGGCATCAATCTCGGTCATCCTTTGGCAATCCTTGTTTGCCAAATGACGTCACGGTTCAATTTAGAACTGAATTGCATAGTTGAGGGTGCAATCGATCGGGATTTCGACTTGAGGGTTCGTTTTGGCGGATCCCTACGAATTTAGGGTTTAAAATGGACTTTCCCCATTTTTGTGTTTGAAAATAAGACTTTCTAGGCTTGGACAAATATTTGCGCATACATTTTGGTGGAGAATGGAGGAAATGGAGTGGTACACGGGAATTGTGAGAGGTGACTCGGGGAGGTGCGTACTCCGAGGTCTTTCTCGTATCTTGATCGTGGTTGTTCCACTTTCACACCTTGCCCCCTCTTCTTGGCTTTTACGGAGGTTCCTGCAATAGGGTGTACTGCTTCGTCCATCCGGATTGCGATGGTGAAGCTCACATGTGGGGATCCGATGAAGTCGTTGAGGCTCCATGTGATTATTTCGTGTTTTGCGAACTCGCAGGAGATGTGGAAGAAGGTGCAAGATATCTCAAGGGAGGTGAACGCACATGAGGAGGAGAACCCTCCGTGCAGAAGAGCGTGGATCCCTATCAAACTCATCCTTTGGGCCATAGAGGAGGGCGTTGCTCCTCATCGAGCTCATCCTCTAGGCCACGGAGGAGGTTGAATTAATAGATCTAGCTCAAAGGGTGAGGTGGGCGGGCTTCTGCTCATGGACCCAACACCCGATCGGAGGAGGAAGCGGCTGCGGTGGTGATGGCGTTGCTTCGCTCGGAACCCAGACGACACCGATCCTGGTCGAAGACGACGTTGTCAAGGTGAGACAACAGAGGGCAGTCATGTAGGTTGTGCATATTCAATGAGGCTTCCTATGGTTTCCTCGCTGACCTGCAAGGCATGTCGTACACTCTCGCTCGCAGCGGTAGAGTAGGGGTCTCATGTTCGATAACCGCTTCCGGTTGCTGGCGGGGGAGGATTCCGAAAAGGAGGCCAAGAACTCGTTGTTGATCCTAAGTCATGTTTTCCTTAAAAAATACTTGCATTTTCCTTCGCGATTTAGTGGAGTGAAAATTGTGGTTAATAATTCTTGGTCGTGGAAGAGTAAATCTCAAGCTAGGAAATTTTTTAGACCGGATTCTCATGTTGTTGAGGATTGTAGTAAATGTTTCATACCAAATGAGGGGCGAAGTGGGATTGGTACTCATGCTTCCTCCGATGACATGAATCAGATTAATTCAATTATTATTGATGATCTTTTTTTGTGAATTAGTTTCTGATGGCCTGATGGTTCAAGATTTGTTTGCAAGAAGGAAAGTACCCGGCTACTCAGTAGGTGAGATGCATGCGTCTATTGATGGGTCCTAATAGAGGCAAAGTTTTGTTCGGGTTGAAGTTGGTTTTCTGTTGGTGGCGTGGGCAATGTTGGGGAGCTACCAGTTCTGATGGAGGCAACTAGAGAGGAAGAACTTTGACTCTGGAAGAAGGGTCGTATGGATGATGTAGGAGAGTAGTAGAAGAGGAAATTCAGTAGGAAGCTTTGCAACAAGTGCAAGGATACTGGACATACCACTAAACAGTACAAGTTGGGGCATTGTGTGGTTTGTAAAAAAGATTCATATTATTGATAACTGTGCTTGGCTTAAGAAGATGAAACATGTGCCTAGATATGTTGGTTATGCTGCTAAAGGATTGTGTGTGCTTCTGTTGCAGAACTATAAAGATATGCTGGTTTTGAAGCATGCCAATCCAATGATTATTACTCCCTCCGTCTCGGTGTATAAGTCATCTTACAAAAATCAAATAGTCCTAAAACACTTAGGCGCCGTGCATTAACTTTCACCTAGTTTTTTGTTTTTTTGTCATGAATAATGGAATCAACCAATAAGAAATATGAGGCGTGTATGTTTTTAATGACTTGAGACTAACTAGCACAACATGCAATGCTATTAATTAGCAAATTAACATTTATTTCTCTCTTTTTCTCACCGTCTTGGTCACGACGCACAACCTAAGATGACTTATACACCGAGACGGAGGGAGTATTAGTATTAAGTCTAAAAACATAAGTGAGGCCTAGTTTCTTCAAGGTCTTAATGAGATGTTCAATTGGAGCTAATAGTGGAAAGCCAACAGCCATGTAAAGGAGTGTTTTTTAGGGGTAAACCAAACTTTCTTGATCATAAGCCACAGTCTGTGGGATACAAATTGCATGGCGATGAACAAGCCATAGGTGGCGCCCTGCTGTATGGAAAGCGAAAATTTAGCAATATTGTGGGCATCACCGTTCGCAGAGCGCCCCTCAAAAGTAAATTTACAATTGAATCCAGTTGTTGTTTGGTTAATCTCATGGGTGATCGAACCATACTCCCCCTTGTTGCCAAGATTGATGTCATTGACAACTTGCTTTGAGTCCGAGGCTATGATGAAGTAATGCAAGCAGATCTTTTGCCAAGGATAATGCCTCACGGCACGTGATTGCTTCTAGTGTTGCTACATCATGAACTCCCGAGATAAATAGGGATGAGCTACCCAAATAGTTACCGTTCACATCTCTGCATATAGCTGCTGCGGTACCTCCCCTATTTTGCCTTGCTACACCAGCATCAACATGAATCTTGGCAAAACCTTCTGGTGGCACCCTGGATCTTGAAGTAGGGACAACACGCTGATTTGTTGTAGTGATTCAATCGCTCCTCGGCTTGATCTCCCGCACCATTTCCAGTTCTTTTAAGTACCTCTCACCAAAGCCGTGGTGGCATGTGGACTCTAAAAGATACCTTCATGGATCGCTTGTCTTCACACCCAACATACCACCCACAAAGTCACAGTGGCATCAACAAAAGACGGATGTGGTAATGCCTCCATGAAAGTGCGTTATATCGACTAGAGGGGGGTGAATAGGAGATTTTTAGAATTTCATCACTCATGAACTCCCTTTTGAGGAAATTACTCACTGATGACTAACTTGCAGCGGAAAAAGCAAAGGATCAAGAGTGCAAAGTATCACTTCAGCAGTTTTCAAGGTGAAGAATGTGAAAAGCAGTTTGCACAGTATGCAGGCACAGAGAAAACTTGTGAGGATTAACTCTCATGAAGAATTTGGGGTTGAGGAATTTCAGAGAAAGTCTTCAGCAAATTCTTCAAAAAGTGATAATGAAAATCTTCAACATACAATATGAGGAATTGAAAGAGTTGAAGAAATAGAACCCGTTTCACAGTGAAGACAGTGGTTGATGACCCAGTTCCAACTGCTATGATAGTTGTACATCTGGTTTGGAGCGGCTTGGTATTGAAACCAAAAGACACACAGTCCAGGGACACATAGTCCCTACCGTATTCTCCTTGAGCTAAGAACACACAGTCCTCGCCCAACACTCATGGTAAGTCTTCAGGGCAGACTTCCAAACCCTCACAAACTTGGTCACCCGACGATCCACAATTGACTGCTGAATTGCTCTAGACCATGACGCCTAAACGTTTGGAGGATGCACAATCCTCAAAGGTGAAAAGGCTTCAGTCCCACACAGGAACAACTTCTTCAGTGATGCTCAATCACTTGGTTTTGGTTTGTGGTTTGGTGTTTGGGGTATTTCCTCAGGAATGATTTACTCTCGAAGACTCTGAGGAATTTGGGTTGCTCTTATGACAAGTGTCAGTTTCCAACGGAGCAGCCAACCAGCTAATGGTTGTGGGGGGCAGCTATTTATAGCCTGGGAGCATCCCAACATGATTTAACATTAATGCCCTTAAATAATATGACCGTTGGTGTGGATAAGATCAGTGATGTGGCGCGAAGTGCGGTAACGGTCGGGACCCTCAAATGTGAGAGTCCTCATGTCTCTCATATTCCTCACATGAGGCTTTTGGTAGGATTAGGCTTGGGTTAAGCATCATGAGGAAATTCATTCCAAAGTGTTACCTCGACCCCATTTAACAGTACAGCGTTCCTATGACTCAAGAGTGAAGAAAATAAAACAAAAATAATAAATCTTCATGCTTCAAAGTCTTCAGATTGATTTTCTTTAGGACACACCGAATTCCTCATCTTCAATATCTTCATGAGGAATATCAATTTCATCGCAATTTCTGCGCGATTCAATTCTTCAACAGAAGGCCAATTTCTTCAGCCGAAGATATAAATTTTAGGGGTCGATTTTCATCGAATATTTCAAAGTCCTGAGCGACTTATAGATCATGTGTGCACTTATGAACACATTAGATACTTAACCTATAAGTCTTCAAACCACCAAAATCACTAACGGGCACTAGATGCACTTACAATCTCCCCCTTTTTGGTGGTTGATGACAATTAGGTTAAGTCTTCAACGGGGATAAAAATATGAAGTTTAAATACTCATTTTGAGGAATTTGAAATCAAGATACACAGAGACTCCCCCTGAAGATGTGCATATCTTGAGGATTTTGCTTTTCACAGCAAATGCACATTGATGATTTATATCATGGAGATCTCCCCTGAGTCTTGTAATTCATGCATACATATGACATATAGTATGAAGAAATTGAGAATGCATGATGAGAAATAGTATCTGACGAATTCCAGCATGCGTGCATTAATATTTTGAGGAATAAGCATGCGAATAAAAACGTTCAAAAGCGTCAGAGTACCATGGGGCTTAAGTTACAACTCATTACATAAAACACTTCACAAGAGCCAAGAGTTTGTAACTTAATAAAGTTCATAAGCCCCAAAACATATCACGCGTGAAGACTAACTCTCAGATTTCTCCCCTTTGTCATCAAGTGACAAAAAGGGACAAAACTGAGGACTAACGCCCCATGAAGACTTTCACTTCTTGGCAGTTCAGGAAGACGCGTGAGGATTCTTGGGAGCAGGCTTCCTCCTTGGACCAGTGGCAGTGTCTTCTTGGTCTTCATCAGATTCTGCAGTGCGGAATGAAGAAAAAGAACTGTCCTCAAGGTCTGGAACTAGAATTGGCCTGAATTCTTTCTTTGGTGGCCATGACCAGTCGAAGTCCTGTGTAAACTCCAATTCTTCAAGTTCTGCTGGAGTCTTCAAATGAGCTAGTGTGGCCCAGGTGCGATCAAAAACCTCATGAAGATAGTGATGATTAATATTCACTGCATTCTGAGTCTCATTGAGGGTTTTCACAATGGCGCCGAATTGGCGTTTGACCCACTTGTGATTGCGATCGACCTTTTGATGAAGAATGAGGAGTAGCTCTGTGTTATTCATCACCCTTGGGGCAATTGGGCTGGGCGGCTGTGTTTGAGTATCATCCCATGAAGAATATGCATCTGGTTCACGAAACTGGCCATCAAGGGGCCAACTGCCTTCATCTATCACAGACTTGCCTTTTCCTTCAACTGGCTCAAAAGACTTCTTGTTGACTCTGATTGGAGGCATATATCCAAGGTGATTATTGAAATCGGCATGATAGTTGATGCCTGACCTGCGTGTGATGAATCTCATGATCCATGCAGCATAAATCTTCAGGTCAAAAGGTGATATAGCATTGTCAGCCAGAGTCCTCAAGAAGAAATCGTGAAGGTTTATGGGGATGCCATGGATGATGTTGAAGAGGATATTCTTCATGATGCCTACAACATCTTCTTCATCATCATGGCCCTTGATTGGCGCAAGAACACTGCATAGAATCCGTTAGACTGTCCTGGGTTCATACTTCAGATCTTGGACCAGGAACGTCGTTCTTGGTGGTTGGTCCTTGGCCAAAGGCTTCATGAGGACTTCCATCAGCTTGTTTGGCAGCTCCCGTTCATCATACATCTCCACGAGATTTTCTAAAGGAATTGACACAGGAAGTACTCGCAGCAGCTCATTTGCAGGGGCTTTGAAGTGTGTGTGTTGCGTCATCCAATCCAGCACCCAAGTGTTGATATTTGTTGGATCTCTAGAGATGTGCAAAGTTGCATAGAATTGAAGAACGATGTCGCTGTTCCAATCGCATATATCAGTGCAAAGTGGTAGCATTCCTGCTTCATGAAGAACGTTGATGACTGGAGCAAAGCAAGGAATTTCTTCAAGCTCAACATGAGGAATATGCCTGTGCTAAAATATTTTGTTTCTTCCACAAAGCACATATGCATAATAGTTGAGCTGAGTCCTTGTCCAAAACTTCATGTGCTCGATGCGAGGCTTTTCATAAGGATTTTCTCCGATGAAATACATGCGTTCTTCATAGAACGATTCCTTCTGAAACTTTGGCCGCTTGGAGAAGGGCTGATGCTGCATAGGCTGAAGATTTTGCTGCTTCCCTTGAGGACAGACAATCATGGCAATCTCAGGATTGACAACCACAATAGAGGTTTCTGTATTTGGCGCAGGGGCATTTTCTTCAGCATGTTCCTCGGGATGAGGAATTTCATCACCCTGTGCTTTAGGTTGAGGATTTTGCTCCGGGTGAGGATTTTCTTCTGCGTGAGCTTTTGGTTGAGGATTTTTCTCGGGAGGAGGAATCTCTTCATGCCGAGCCTCAGGTTGAGGGTTTTTCTCAGGATTTGGATTTTCTTCAGGGTGAGGATTTTCTCCTTGGTTTTCCTCAGCTTGTAGGAGGAGCCAAATTCTTCAGCTGGTGCAGTTGATCCTTGAGCAGGTTCTTCAGGAGGAATGAAGGTCTGAGGACTTTCATCAATTTGAATTTCCTCATCTGTGTGTTCCTCAGACTGAGCCGTCTTCATTTCCTCATCAGTCAGATGCTCCTTGTCTTCGCTCTCGAAGAGAATCATTTCATAGGATGGAGCAATCTTGAAGGCATAGGATCCAAAGGAGCATTTTCATCAAGAGATTTGAGGCGCTTAGCCTTCGTTGATTCTGGTGTTGAGGAAGCTTTTCTTTTCTTAGCTTCCTTTTCTACAGCCCTGGTTTTATTCACGTATGATGCAGACGGAGTCATTTTCTTCATATTTGAAGATTTTGGTGAAGGCATTTTCTCTTCAGGAGGCGGAGTCGTATCCGTCCTAGCAGTTTCCTCGGCTGAAGCATTTTCTTCAACTGGAGCAGATTCATCAACTGGCTTAGATGCATCATATGGAATTTCCCTGGGTATTTCCTCAATAGCCGGTGCATCAGCACGACTTTCTTGAGGCATTTCCTCAGCAGGGATGGGATGTTCTTCCTCTATCTCAGGCTGCTATGATGTTGCTGGAGGGGCAGCCTTTTTGTTGTAATCAGCAACTGCGCTGGTCACAAAGTTGATGAAATTGTTTTTGAGACTTTGACAATCAGATAGCTTGGTATACTTGTCTGTCAAAGTCTTCAATTCTGCCTGGGTTGACACAAGAGCATCAGGCTTCACGCTGAGGAGATTTTGTCTGAGGAATTTCTCCTTCTTCAGCTTCGCAGCCTTTGCTTGTTTGGCTTGCGTCTCCTTCCACTTGGCCTCATTGATGAATGTGGCCACCATGTGGCTTATGCCTGGGGGAAGCTTCAAGTTATCAATGGGTGTGTTAGGGTCATCATACCACACAATGATGTAGTCCAACAGGACTTTTGGGTCCATGGACAGAGGAATGGCGCTGTCAGAAGCTTGAGCGACCCGCTCCTGCTTGTTTCTGATGATTGCTTGGAGTGTCTCATCATCATATTCATCACTGCCTTCTGATGCAGAAGGGACTTTGATGACATTGCTTGGGCTGGGTCCGTTTCCTCTTCCAACAGTCACCTTAGTCCTCAATGGAGTTGGTGAGGACTTTGTCTCTCAGCTCGTTGCAGAAGGAACAGAGGAACTGGAGACAGTAGTCAGTTGTTTCACAATCTGCTTGTGTTCAGGCTTTGAGGCCTGTTTGGTTGTTGAGGGTTTTGGTGCTGACGCTGGCGCAACCTTCTGAAGCAATTTCTCCTGAGGCTTTGAAGCCTTTGATTTTTGTGGCACAGGCTTCACTTGAGGAATGGCCGTGCCAGAAGTTTCAGCGGCTGAGGAGGTGGCTGCGGCAACAACAGCAACATATTCTTCATTAAATTTCCTCACAACGGCTTCTGCTTGGTTCTGAAGCTTTGACAAGTGCTTTGTCTTTTCCTCGGGATAGTCATCAATCATCTTGAGGCTTGAAGGATGGGCATCCAGATAATCCTCGAGAGGAGGCCTTTTGCCAGGTGGCTTAAGAGCGAATTTATTCGCGTACTTTGGAGTGACGAATCTGTATTCCTTCCACTCCTTAACCCACCGGTGTTCTATCTTTTGGAGCCTTATTTTCCTCTTGGGCATTGTTTCTTGCTCATCTGGTATGCAGTATTCCAAGTAAATATCCTCAGGGATATCAATGGATGTGTTCTGTTCGAGCTTCTTGCCACCCTTTTGCTTCCTTTCATCTTCCATTTTCTTCTGCCGAGGCTTTTGCTGACGAAATTGAACTCTGGAGGATTCTGATGACACTTGCAGATTTTCTTCAAGAAACGCTGCAAATGAGTTAAGTTGATGAGAACCTAGAGATTCATCAGCTGACATTTTTGTACTTGTGAACAAAGTATAGTTGCGAGGAATTTGGAGAGGTCATATGCGTTCTCAGATTTGAAGAAATTGAATTTTTTTAAAGTTGAGGAATTTGACGAGTGGGTTGAGGAATTTGGCTAAGCACTTTGATCTTGGGTTCCAGAGTTGTACAGATTCAAAAATTTGCACAATTGAGGAATCACGTGAAGAATTTTAGTTGCTTACTGAAATTCATCAAGTGTTTGAGGAATAAGCAGTGTTTGAGGAATAGAGACTGATAGACACTGAGGAAAAACAGATTCCACGAATCTAAGGTAAAATAGTAGATTGAAAAGGACTGTGAAAATAGGGTTTTATTTACCCTATATAGCACGTACGAAGAACAGAGGAAGAAGTAGCAGCAGATGCTCTTCGGTGCGAGTCCAATGCACCCTAACTTGGCAACAGAGGACAGCTACGGCGGTGACGGACGAAGACGTTCAGGTTCCGGCGTGATTTCGGCAACGGAGAGGTCGAGGCAGTGAAGCTTTTCCTTGTCGGCGATGAAACTTCTAGCGGTGGTGCTAGGTCTTTGCTGTAGCGGAGAGGAGGTCGAGAGGGAACGAAGAGTTTTGACCGGAGGGGGTAAGGACATATTTATAGCTCAGGTGAAAACTGTCCGGCCGATTCTTTCAGACCGAACTACCCCTGCCCTTTCGTCTCTCCAGGACACGTGTAACAACCGTTTAACGCGGTGGATATTGTGCTTATCTGATCGTGGGAAGTGGAGTTCAGTTACTGTGTAACAACATAAAAATCATTTTTGAGGATTTGAGGATTTTGTTACAAAATCATCAGCTGGCAAGGACGCAGTGAGGATTTTGAACAAAGTTTCAAGTAGAACGCATATGAAGAATTGAATAGACTGGTGAGTTTAGCATAGAGGGGAAGTAGGGTCTGATCACATTCATTTAGATGAAATATCAAGTTGAAGAAATAGATATAAGTGAATGTTGTTGAGGACTTTGAAATCACAGTCTATATATATATATATATATATAACTAGACAAATGAAAATCATCAAGCGTTTTGAAGATTTTGAATAACTTGAGGATTTTGTGACAAAGCGTCATTTTGATGAATTCCGGCTTTGAAGAAAAACAAGTTTGAAGAACAACAACTTTGAAAAAAATTAACTTTGAGGAAAAACAACTTTGAAGAAACTCAACTTTGAAGAAATTCGACTTGAGGAATTTCGAAGTTGGGTGGTGTCGTGGTAACGATTCCGACAATAGAAAGAGGGTAGGATAACGGAGCATGATCTATCAAGATGCACATGGGTGACACGTTGGTTTTAGCGAGTTCGGGCCTCTTGCAGTGGAGATAACAACCCTACGTCTCGTGCTCCGGAGAGGCTTCGTTTTATCTGTCATGGACAGGAGTTACATGGATAGAGAGAGAGCCAGAGCTCCAGGGAAAGAATGAGCCCGAAGGAGGAGAAGAAGAAGATGTCCCTAGCTATGTGGAGGGGGTGGTTTATATAGAGTGCGCCACCTCCTCACCTCTTATGTTACAAGATGGGGCATTGATGCCATAATGTCAGCCCACTACAGATGTCTTGCCGACTGTTGGTATTTGCATGACCGAGTGAGTCATACGACCGAGTGGTTGACTGTGAAACTGAAGATATTTACTCCATGCATGTGAAACTGAAGATATTTACTCCATGCATGACTAAGGTAAGGCTAGTTACTCTATGCATGCGAAACTGAAAACGTTTAATCCATGCATGCGAAACTGATCGCATTCAGTCCATGCATGAAGTCTCGCATAGATAATTACTGTATGCATACAAGGCAGAAAATATTGTGTCGAATGCACGGACCTGATCACTGAGATGCCGCTCCATGGGTTGCAGGCAGAGCCGATGCCACGAAACGGGGCTGTCATGTGTGGAAGCTCGACAGTGGTGTCCTAGAGGCCGAAAACGACGGGATGGATCGCGTCGTGGACGTTTGCAGGGGCTCGGCGATTATGTCGCAAATGACTATGATGCATCGACGCGTCGGTGGCCGTTTGCGTGGCAATGATGAAGCAGCCGGCGCCGGAGGCCGCGCGTGGCAACGACGAAGCGGGAGGCACAGGAGCCGTGTGTGCGACAATGAGGCAGAGGACACTCGTGGCCGCGCGTGACGACCATGATCGGGACGATGCCGGTGGCCGCACACGATGACCGAGGCGAAGGACGCCGGTGGCCGCGCACGACAACGATCAGGCAACGGACGTCGGTGGCTGCGCACGACGACCATAAGGCGAAGGACGCTGGTGGCCGTGCATGACAACCATGAGGCGGACGACGCCGGTGGTTGAAGGAATAACCATATGCATCATGGCTCGATAGACGCCATGCCCCAAGGTGGGCGCCAACTATCGTGGTAACGATTCCGACAACAGAAAGAGGGTAGGATAACGGAGCATGATCTATCAAGATGCACATGGGTGACACGTTGGTTTTAGCGAGTTCAGGACTCTCGCAGTGGAGATAACAACCCTACGTCTCGTGCTACGGAGAGGCTTCGTTTTATCTGTCATGAACATGAGTTACATGGTATGAGAGAGAGCCAGAGCTCTAGGGAAAGAATGAGCCCGAAGGAGGAGAAGAAGAAGATGTCCCTAGCTATGTGGAGGGGGGTGGCTTATATAGAGTGCGCCACCTCCTCACCTCTTATGTTACAAGATGGGGCATTGATGCCATAATGTCAGCCCACTACAGATGTCTTGCCGACTGTTGGTATTTGCATGACCGAGTGAGTCATACGACCGAGTGGTTGACTGTCATCCGAGTGGATGGAATGTACTTGTCTGAGTGGATCCGTACCGAGTGGATTAGATGTTGTCAAGATCCAGTAGGAATTTCCCTTGTAGTACTTAAACTAATAATGAGGTGCCCTTGGGTAAGACGTATTGGTCAGACCTATGACCCTACCCTAGGGCTATATCCCCGTCATTAGCCCCCGAATGGATCAGGGTCCGAGTGGTGAAGGTGTCGATGTAAATCTTGTAGCAGCAGACCGAACTTGAACGTGCTTCAGGGCCTTGCAAAATTATGCGTTGATTGAAGTCTTCATCATTCGCCCTGATCGATTTCGCTGAGTAGTACGTCCGAGTGAACTTAAGAATTGAAGTAGATCCGAGTGACCAACAGGATCTTGAGACTCTGACTGACTGTTGGTAGTCGGTTGGAATCTGTTGAATCTGTTGAACTTGGATGTTGTTGGTGGACCTGACCAAGCAGAATGTTTCTTTTTTGTTTTTCTCTTCTAGTGGGGGCACGCTGAGTGCACCCACTGGGTGTAGTCCCCGAGCCTCTGTTGGACTAGATGAGTCCGACAGAGGGTTTAAGACATCCAATGCTCGTCATGTTGAATGTTTGTTGTATCTGCATTATATGATTTCTAGATCAAAGTCAAGTCTCTAAGAGTTGTTTTTAACTTAGGCGATACGGGGTCGCAGCTAAGTTCCCGAGTGTGGAGTGTGTCTGTACTTGGGTTAGTTTTTAACTTAGACGATATGGAGCCGCAACTAAGCCCCCGAGTGTGGAGCGTGTCCGTACTCGGAGTTGTTTTAACTTAGGCGATACAGAGTCGCAGCTAAGCCTCCGAGTGCGGAGCATGTCCGCACTCAGAGTTTTTCTTAACTTAGGCGATACAGATTCGCAACTAAGTCCTCAAGTGTGGAGCATGTCCGCACTCGGAGTTGTTTTTAACTTAGGCGATACGGAGTCGCAGCTAAGTCCCCGAGTGTGGAGCATGTCCGCACTCGGAGTTGTTTTTAACTTAGGCGATACGGAGTCGCAGCTAAGTCCCCGAGTGTGGAGCATGTCCGCACTCAGAGTTGTTTTTAACTTAGGCGATACGGAGTCGCAGCTAAGTCTCCGAGTGTGGAGCATGTCCGCACTCGGAGTTGTTTTTAACTTAGGCGATATGGAGTCGCAGCTAAGCCTCCGAGTGTGGAGCATGTCCGCACTCAGAGTTGTTTTTAACTTAGGCGATACGGAGTCGCAGCTAAGTCCCCGAGCGTGGAGCATGTCCGCACTCGGAGTTGTTTTTAACTTAGGCGATACGGAGTCGCAGCTAAGTCCCCGAGTGTGGAGCATGTCCGCACTCGGAGTTGTTTTTAACTTAGGCAATACGGAGTCGCAGCTAATCCTCCGAGTGTGGAGCATGTCTGCACTTAGAGTTGTTTTTAACTTAGCCGATACGGAGTCGCAGCTAAGTTCCCGAGTGTGGAGCATGTCCGCACTCGGAGTTGTTTTTAACTTAGGCGATACGGAGTCGCAGCTAAGCCCCCGAGTGTAGAGCATGTCCGCACTCAGAGTTGTTTTTAACTTAGGCGATACGGAGTCGCAGCTAAGTCCCCGAGCGTGGAGCATGTCCGCACTCGGAGTTGTTTTTAACTTAGGCGATACGGAGTCGCAGCTAAGTCCCCGAGTGTGGAGCATGTCCGCACTGGGAGTTGTTTTTAACTTAGGCGATACGGAGTCGCAGCTAAGCCCCCGAGTGTGGAGCATGTCCGCACTCAGAGTTTTTTTTAACTTAGGCGATACGGAGTCGCAGCTAAGCCCCCGAGTGTGGAGCATGTACGCATTCGGAGTTGTTTTTAACTTAGGCGATACGGAGTCGCAGGTAAGCCCCCCGAGTGTGGAGCATGTCCGCACTCGGAGTTGTTTTTAACTTAGGCAATACGGAGTCGCAGCTAAGCCCCCGACTGTGGAGCATGTCCGCACTCAGAGTTGTTTTTAACTTTGGCGATACATAGTCGCAGCTAAGTTCCCGAGTGTGGAGCATGTCCGCACTCAGAGTTGTTTTAACTTAGGCGATACAGAATCACAGCTAAGCTGAGCGGTAGCGCGCGGGGCAGCCGAATGATGAAGACGTGCCACACGGAGTGGCGATGCGCATGGCATCTGAGTGAGGTAGAAGATTCTGGCTGAGTGGCAACGCACGGGGCGGCCAAGTGATGTATGTCAAGGAGGCGTCCGACCCACTGACGGCTCGCGGGGCGGCCGTGTCCACCACGTCATTGAAGGGGCTTCCGAACACGTGAAAACACATGAATGATCGTTCCGGCGACTGAGGCTAAGCAGCGACAAGGATGGCGCACGGATGCGTCGAGTGACCTGTGTATGAAAAATAGAACAAGCCAGCATAAAAAATTATCAAAGTAATATGATCTTTTATGAAATAGTTCGTGTAAACTGCACCCAAAGACACCCGCTGGGTGTGCCACGTGATTGCTGGTTCGGAACCAGCAAGAGTCTAAAAGAGTGAAGGATCCGGCTTAACTCGTTTGAGTACTGGACCCAAACGAAGCGGAAGTGAAGTGTTCCCACATAAAAATAAACAACTGAGTGCAGAGGTACACTCAGTGGCGTGGCCTCCGAGTGAACGTCATGTGCGACTTCCTCGACACTCGGTAATGATTTATTTAATAGAATGCAGTCTGTGAAAAAATGACTTAGCTGCCTGACAACGCGCGGGGCGGTCGAGCGAAGTAGACACGTCCGGCTGAGTGGCAACGTGTTGGGCGGTCAAGCGATGAAGACGCGTCTAGCTGAGTGGCGACACGCGGGGCGGCCGAGTGACGACGCGCAGAGCAACTAGGTGACGAAGGAGCCTCCAGCCGAGTGACGACAAGCGAAGCTGTCGAGTTACGAAAGAGCGTCCAATCGAGTGGCGGCACGCGGAGCTACCGAGTGTCGAAGGAGTCTCCAGCCGAGTGAGGATGGCTTGTCTTGCTGACTGGCGATGCGCGAAGCTACCGAGTGCTGACGACGGATCCGAGTGAGGGATGGCGCGCAGGGTGGCTGAGCGCTGACGACGCGTCCGACTGAGTGACAGCATGCAGGGCGGCCGAGTGATGACGAGACATCTGACTAAGTGGCGGCGCACGGGGCGACCGAGTGCTCACGACGCGTCCGACTGCGTGACGGCATGCACGGCGGCCGAGTGATGACGACGCGGACGATGCGTGTCCGACTGAGCGACAGTGCGCAGAGCGGCCGAGTGACGACGACGCGTCCGACCGAGCGACAGCATGTAGGGCGATCGAGTCACTGCATGTTGGTCATCTGTATGCAAAATTCATCTCAGCCAAAATGGTTAGTCCACGTCTACTGCATGGAGTTGATCCTCCAGCCAATTAACCCGGCGTTGAAGGCCACCACGTCCTTCCGTTTTCGTTTTTCCTGCATGTAGTTAATTGATCGACCAAGTGGTCATGTAACGCATGCACTTACCATCGACATTGAATGACCGGCTAGTTAGTCTCAACGTGACGTTTTGTCCAGCATGCATGACGTGAGGTAATGTTATTTAGTCCATGCATGTGAAACTGAAGATATTTACTCCATGCATGACTAAGGTAAGGCTAGTTACTCTATGCATGCGAAACTGAAAACGTTTAATCCATGCATGCGAAACTGATCGCATTCAGTCCATGCATGAAGTCTCGCATAGATAATTACTGTATGCATACAAGGCAGAAAATATTGTGTCGAATGCACGGACCTGATCACTGAGATGCCGCTCCATGGGTTGCAGGCAGAGCCGATGCCACGAAACGGGGCTGTCATGTGTGGAAGCTCGACAGTGGTGTCCTAGAGGCCGAAAACGACGGGATGGATCGCGTCGTGGACGTTTGCAGGGGCTCGGCGATTATGTCGCAAATGAGTATGATGCATCGACGCGTCGGTGGCCGTTTGCGTGGCAATGATGAAGCAGCCGGCGCCGGAGGCCGCGCGTGGCAACGACGAAGCGGGAGGCACAGGAGCCGTGTGTGCGACAATGAGGCAGAGGACGCTCGTGGCCGCGCGTGACGACCATGATCGGGAAGATGCCGGTGGCCGCACACGATGACCGAGGCGAAGGACGCCGGTGGCCGCGCACGACAACGATCAGGCAACGGACGTCGGTGGCTGCCCACGACGACCATAAGGCGAAGGACGCTGGTGGCCGTGCATGACAACCATGAGGCGGACGACGCCGGTGGTTGAAGGAATAACCATATGCATCATGGCTCGATAGACGCCATGCCCCAAGGTGGGCGCCAACTATCGTGGTAACGATTCCGACAACAGAAAGAGGGTAGGATAACGGAGCATGATCTATCAAGATGCACATGGGTGACACGTTGGTTTTAGCGAGTTCAGGACTCTCGCAGTGGAGATAACAACCCTACGTCTCGTGCTACGGAGAGGCTTCGTTTTATCTGTCATGAACATGAGTTACATGGTATAGAGAGAGAGCCAGAGCTCTAGGGAAAGAATGAGCCCGAAGGAGGAGAAGAAGAAGATGTCCCTAGCTATGTGGAGGGGGGTGGCTTATATAGAGTGCGCCACCTCCTCACCTCTTATGTTACAAGATGGGGCATTGATGCCATAATGTCAGCCCACTACAGATGTCTTGCCGACTGTTGGTATTTGCATGACCGAGTGAGTCATACAGCCGAGTGGTTTACTGTCATCCAAGTGGATGGAATGTACTTGTCTGAGTGGATCCGTACCGAGTGGATTAGATGTTGTCACGATCCAGTAGGAATTTCCCTTGTAGTCCTTAAACTAATAATGAGGTCCCCTTGGGTAGGACGTATTGGTCAGACCTATGACCCTACCCTAGGGCTATATCCCCGTCAGGTGGTGGCGTGACCCATCGTATAAGAATGATGATTTCAGGCGCCGCGTACAATTCTCGTAGGGCCGTGAGAATCAATTTCTTCATTAATTTCCTCACACTAAGAGTGATATTCTTCATTGGTTGAAGAAAATCGGTTCTTCATGTGTTGCACATCTAAGTCATCAGTTTTGCATAAGTGTTAGGATGTGTGCATGTTTTTACAAAACATTTGAAGATTCTAAGATATTTAGCTCACACCGCAACTTGCAAAACCTTTTCTCATCCAAGGGCTTAGTGAAGATATCTGCTAGTTGATCGTCAGTCTTCACATGGTCGATGAGGATATTGCCCTTGAGGACATGGTCCCGAAGAAAATGATGACGAATCTAGATGTGCTTAGTCTTCGAGTGCTGCACTGGGTTGTATGCAATCTTGATTGCACTCTCATTGTCGCAGTAGAGAGGCACATTCTTCATGTTGATGCCGTAGTCCTTGAGGGTTTGCTTCATCCATAGCAATTGAGCACAACATGAACCAGCATCAATCTACTCAGCTTCGGTAGTGGAGAGAGAAACACAGTTCTGCTTCTTTGAGGACCAGCAGACTAATGATCTTCCGAGGATATGACATGTGCCATAGGTTGACTTGCGATCCACACGGTCACCAGCATAGTCAGAATCAGAATATCCCACAAGATGAAGATTTGAGCCCTTGGGGTACCACAATCCTAGTGTTGGTGTGTGAGCTAAGTATCGAAGAATATGCTTCACAGCCTTATGGTGCGATTCCTTCGGTTTTGCTTGAAAACATGCACACATGCAAACACTAAGCATTATATCTGGCCTAGATGCACACAAATATAGTAAAGAGCCAATCATGGAGCGATATACGTGCTGATCGAATTCTTTACCATTTTCATCAGTGCAGAGGTGGTCATTGGCAGGCATGTGATTCTTGGCACCTTTGCATTCATGCATGTCGAATTTCCTCAGAACATCCTTGAGGTATTTCTCCTGTGATATGAAGATGCCATTGTGTTGTTGACGAATTTGAAGACCTAAGAAGAATTTGAGCTCCCCCATCATAGACATCTGATATTCTTCACTCATCATGTAAGCAAATTCATCACTTTAAAGTTTGTCAGTACATCCAAATATGATGTCATCGACATATATCTGGCACACAAATAGTTCATTATCATAGGATTTTGTGAAAAGAGTTGGATCGAGTGAACCAGGTTTGAAGCCTTTCTTCATGAGGAATTCCTTCAATGTATCGTACCACGCCCGAGGGGCTTGCTTGAGACCATAGAGTGCCTTTTTGAGTCTGAAGACTTTGTCTGGATTCTTTGGATCCTCAAAACCTGGGGGTTGAGCAACATATACTTCTTCCTCAAGCTTACCATTGGGGAATGCACTTTTCACATCCATTTGATTTAAGATAATGTTATGATGATTAGCATAAGCAAGTAGTATTCGAATAGCTTCAAGTCTAGCAACAGGTGCAAAAGTTTCATCGAAATCAATTCCTTCAACCTGTGTGTAGCCTTGGGCTACAAGTCGTGCCTTATTCCTCACCACTTGACCATCCTCATATTGATTGTTTCGGAAAATCCACTTGGTGCCGATGATATTGTGCTTGCGAGGATCTGGTCGTTTGACGAGCTCCCATACGTCATTAAGCTTGAATTGAAGAATTTTGTCTTGCATGGCTTGAATCCACTCCGGTTCCATGAAAGCCTCAACAACTTTTGAAGGTTCTGTGATAGACACAAAGGAAGAATGCCCACAAAAGTTAACTAAGTGTGAAGCTTTTGAGCGAGTGAGAGGACCTGGCGCATGTTGGAATTATGCCCTAGAGGCAATAATAAATGTATAGTTATTATTATAATTCCTGTATCAAGATAATAGTTTATTATCCATGCTATAATTGTATTGAATGAAGACTCATTTACATGTGTGGATACATAGACAAAACACCGTCCCTAGCATGCCTCTAGTTGGCTAGCCAGTTGATCGATGATAGTCAGTGTCTTCTGATTATGAACAAGGTGTTGTTGCTTGATAACTGGATCACGTCATTGGGAGAATCACGTGATGGACTAGACCCAAACTTATAGACGTAGCATGTTGATCGTGTCATTTTGTTGCTACTGTTTTCTGCGTGTCAAGTATTTATTCCTATGACCATGAGATCATATAACTCACTGACACCGGAGGAATGCTTTGTGTGTATCAAACGTCGCAACGTAACTGGGTGACTATAAAGATGCTCTACAGGTATCTCCGAAGGTGTTAGTTGAGTTAGTATGGATCAAGACTGGGATTTGTCACTCCGTATGACGGAGAGGTATCTCGGGGCCCACTCGGTAATACAACATCACACACAAGCCTTGCAAGCAATGTAACTTAGTGTAAGTTGCGGGATCTTGTATTACGGAACGAGTAAAGAGACTTGCCGGTAAACGAGATTGAAATAGGTATGCGGATACCGACGATCGAATCTCGGGCAAGTAACATACCGAAGGACAAAGGGAATGACATACGGGATTATACGAATCCTTGGCACTGAGGTTCAAACGATAAGATCTTCGTAGAATATGTAGGATCCAATATGGGCATCCAGGTCCCGCTATTGGATATTGACCGAGGAGTCTCTCGGGTCATGTCTACATAGTTCTCGAACCCGCAGGGTCTGCACACTTAAGGTTCGACGTTGTTTTATGCGTATTTGAGTTATATGGTTGGTTACCGAATGTTGTTCGGAGTCCCGGATGAGATCACGGACGTCACGAGGGTTTCCGGAATGGTCCGGAAACGAAGATTGATATATAGGATGACCTCATTTGATTACCGGAAGGTTTTCGGAGTTACCGGGAATGTACCGGGAATGACGAATGGGTTCCGGGAGTTCACCGGGGGGGGGGGGCAGCCCACCCCGGGGAAGCCCATAGGCTTTGGGGAGACACACCAGCCCTTAGTGGGCTGGTGGGACAGCCCCAAAGGGGCCTATGCGCCAAGAGAAAGAAAATAAAGGAAAAGAAAAAAAAAGAGGGAAGAAGTGGGAAGGGAGGGGGACTCCTCCCACCAAACCAAGTCCAACTCGGTTTGGGGGGGAGTCCTCCCCCCCTTGGCTCGGCCGACCCCTTGGGAGTCCCTTGGACCCCAAGGCAAGGCCCCCCTCCCTCCTCCTATATATATGGGGCTTTTAGGGCAGATTTGAGACGACTTTCTCATGGCTGCCCGACCACATACCTCCATAGTTTTTCCTCTAGATCGCGTTTCTGCGGAGCTCGGGCGGAGCCCTGCTGAGACGAGATCATCACCAACCTCCAGAGCGCCGTCACGCTGCCGGAGAACTCTTCTACCTCTCCGTTTCTCTTGCTGGATCAAGAAGGCCGAGATCATCGTCGAGCTGTACGTGTGCTGAACGCGGAGGCGCCGTCCGTTCGGTACTAGATCGTGGGACTGATCGCGGGATTGTTCGCGGGGCGGATCGAGGGACGTGAGGACGTTCCACTACATCAACCGCGTTCTCTAACGCTTCTGCTGTACGATCTACAAGGGTACGTAGATCACTCATCCCCTCTCGTAGATGGACATCACCATGATAGGTCTTCGTGCGCGTAGGAAAATTTTTGTTTCCCATGCGACGTTCCCCAACAGCGGCATCATGAGCTAGGTTCATGCGTAGATGTCTTCTCGAGTAGAACACAAAAGGTTTTGTGGGCGGTGATGTGCGTTTTGCTGCCCTCCTTAGTCTTTTCTTGATTCCGCGGTATTGTTGGATTGAAGCGGCTTGGACCGACATTACTCGTACGCTTACGAGAGACTGGTTTCATCGTTACGAGTAACCCCCTTTGCTCAAAGATGACTGGCAAGTGACGGTTTCTCCAACTTTAGTTGAATCGGATTTGACCGAGGAGGTCCTTGGATGAGGTTAAATAGCAACTCATATATCTCCATTGTGGTGTTTACGTAAGTAAAGATGCGATCCTACTAGATACCCTTGGTCACCACGTAAAACTTGCAACAACAAAATTAGAGGACGTCTAACTTGTTTTTGCAGGGTATGACTGTGATGTGATATGGCCAATGATGTGATGTGATATATTGGATGTATGAGATGATCATGTTGTAATAGAAATATCGACTTGCACGTCGATGGTACGGCAACCGGCAGGAGCCATAGGGTTGTCTTTATACTAACATATGTGCTTGCAGATGCGTTTACTATTTTGCTAGGATGTAGCTTTAGTAGTAATAGCATAAGTAGCACGACAACCACGATGGAAACACATTGATGGATGATCATGGTGTGGCGCCGGTGACAAGAAGATCGTGCCGGTGCTTTGGTGATGGAGATCAAGAAGCACGAGATGATGGCCATATCATGTCACTTATGAATTGCATGTGATGTTAATCCTTTTATGCACCTTATTTTGCTTAGAACGACGGTAGCATTATGAGGTGATCTCTCACTAAAATTTCAAGACGAAATTGTGTTCTCCCCGAC
This sequence comes from Hordeum vulgare subsp. vulgare, assembly GCF_904849725.1. Taxonomy (NCBI): domain Eukaryota; kingdom Viridiplantae; phylum Streptophyta; class Magnoliopsida; order Poales; family Poaceae; genus Hordeum; species Hordeum vulgare. Next base: position 437,108,487 of record NC_058522.1, on the reverse strand, counting down.
TGTGCACCGTTGCTACAGTTCGTCGTTTCGAGACACCACGTGATGATCGGGTGTGATAGACTCAACGTTCACATACAACGGGTGCAAAACAGTTGCGCACGCGGAACACTCGGGTTAAGCTTGACGAGCCTAGCATGTGCAGACATGGCCTCGGAACACATGAGACCGAAAGGTCGATCATGAATCATATAGTTGATATGATTAGCATAGGGATGCTTACCACTGAAACTATTCTCAACTCACGTGATGATCGGACTTGGGATAGTGTAAGTGGATCATGAACCACTCAAATGACTAGAGAGATGTACTTTTTGAGTGGGAGTTTAACATATAATTTGATTAAGTTGAACTCTAATTACCTTGAACATAGTCTAAGTCCACTTTGAATATATTTGTGTTGTAGATCATGGCTCACGCAAGTGTCATCCTGAATTTTAATACGTTCCTAGAGAAAGCTAAGTTGAAAGATGATGGAAGCAACTTTGTAGACTGGGCTCGTAATCTTAAGCTAATCTTACAAGCTGGAAAGAAGGATTATGTCCTTAATGCTGCGCTAGGAGATGAACCACCCGCTACGGCTGATCAGGATGTTAAGAACGCTTGGTTAGCGCGTAAGGAGGACTACTCAATAGTTCAATGTGCAGTCTTGTATGGCTTAGAACCGGGACTTCAACGTCGCTTTGAGCGTCATGGAGCATTTGAGATGTTCCAGGAGTTCAAGTTTATCTTTCAGAAGAACGCCCGGATTGAGAGGTATGAGACCTCCGATAAATTCTATGCTTGCAAGATGGAGGAAAACTCGTCTGTCAGTGAACATGTGCTCAAAATGTCTGGGTACTCAAACCGTCTAGCTGAACTGGGGATTGAACTCCCGCAAGAAGCTATCACTGACAGAATCCTTCAATCACTGCCGCCAAGCTACAAAGGCTTTGTGTTGAACTACAACATGCAGGGGATGAACAAGTCTCCCGGCGAGTTGTTTGCGATGCTGAAAGTCGCAGAGTCTGAACTCCGTAAAGAGCATCAAGTGTTGATGGTGAGCAAGACCACTAGTTTCAAGAGAAACGGCAAAGGCAAGAAGGGCAATTCGAAGAAGAGCGGCAAGCCTGTTGCCAATCCGCCGAAGAAACCCAAGGCTGGACCTAAGCCTGAAACAGAGTGCTTCTATTGCAAGGGTATGGGTCACTGGAAGCGCAATTGCCCCAAGTATCTGGCAGATAAGAAGGCGGGCAAAGAAAAATCAGGTATATTTGATATACATGTTATTGATGTGTACTTAACTGGCTCTCGTAGTTGTGCCTGGGTATTTGATACCGCTTCTGTTGCTCACATTTGCAACTCGAAGCAGGAACTGCGGAATAGACGAAGGCTGGCGAAAGACGAAGTGACGATGCGCGTAGGAAACGGTTCCAAGGTTGATGCGATCGCCGTCGGCACAGTGTCACTTCAACTACCATCGGGATTAGTGATGAACTTAAATCATTGTTATTTAGTGCCTGCGTTGAGCATGAACATTATATCTGGATCTTGTTTATTGCGAGACGGTTACTCTTTTAAGTCTGAGAATAATGGTTGTTCTATTTCTATGAGTAACATCTTTTATGGTCATGCACCGAATGTGAGAGGATTGTTCATATTGAATCTCGATAGCGATACGCATATACATAACATTGAGACCAAAAGAGTTAGAGTAAACAATGAAAGCGCCATATTTTTGTGGCACTGCCGTTTGGGTCATATTGGTGTAAAGCGCATGAAGAAACTCCATGCTGATGGACTTTTGGAGTCACTTGACTTTGATTCACTTGACACGTGCGAACCATGCCTCATGGGCAAGATGACTAAGACTCCGTTCTCCGGAACAATGGAGCGTGCAAGTGACTTGTTGGAAATCATACATACCGATGTTTGTGGTCCAATGAGCGTGGAGGCACGCGGCGGATATCGTTATTTTCTCACCGTCACTGACGATTTAAGTAGATATGGTTATGTCTACTTAATGAAGCACAAGTCTGAAACATTTGAAAAGTTCAAGCAATTTCAGAGTGAAGTGGAAAATCATCGTAACAAGAAGATCAAGTTCCTACGGTCTGATCGTGGGGGTGAATATCTGAGTTTCGAGTTTGGTGCTCACTTAAGACAATGTGGAATTGTTTCGCAGTTAACACCGCCTGGAACACCCACAGCGTAATGGTGTGTCCGAACGTCGTAATCGTACTTTGTTAGAGATGGTGCAATCTATGATGTCTCTTACTGATTTGCCGTTATCATTTTGGGGTTATGCATTAGAAACAGCTGCATTCACTTTAAATAGGGCACCATCGAAATCCGTTGAGACGACACCATACGAACTGTGGTATGGCAAAAGGCCAAAGTTGTCGTTTCTTAAAGTTTGGGGATGTGATGCTTATGTCAAAAAGCTTCAGCCTGAAAAGCTGGAACCCAAAGCGGAAAAATGCGTCTTCATAGGTTACCCAAAGGAGACAGTTGGGTACACCTTCTATCTCAAATCCGAGGGCAAAGTGTTTGTTGCTAAGAACGGAACTTTTCTCGAGAAGGAGTTTCTCTCGAGAGAATTGAGTGGGAGGAAGATAGAACTTGACGAGGTTGTCGAACCTCTCATCCCTCTGGATGGTGGCGCAGGGCAAGGGGAAACCTGTGTCATTGCGACGCCGGTTGAGGAGGATATTAATGATGATGATCATGAAACTCCAGTTCAAGTTTCTGTTGAACCACGCTGGTCGATGAGATCATGTGCTGCTCCAGAGTGGTACGGTAATCCCGTTTTATCGATCATGTTGTTAGACAACAATGAACCTGCGAATTATGAAGAGGCAATGGTGGGCCCAGATTCCAACAAATGGCTAGAGGCCATGAAATCCGAGATAGGATCCATGTATGAGAACAAAGTGTGGACTTTGGAGATACTACCTGAGGGCCGCAAGGCTATTCAGAACAAATGGATCTTTAAGAAGAAGACGGACGCTGACGGTAATGTGACCGTTTATAAAGCTCGACTTGTGGCAAAGGGTTTTTCACAAGTTCCAGGAGTTGACTACGATGAGACTTTCTCACCCGTAGCAATGCTTAAGTCCGTCAGAATCATGTTAGCAATAGCTGCATTTTTCGATTATGAAATCTGGCAGATGGATGTCAAAACGGCGTTCCTTAACGGTTTCCTTAAGGAAGAGTTGTATATGATGCAACCCGAAGGTTTTGTCGATCCTAAGAATGCTGACAAGGTGTGCAAGCTCCAGCGATCCATTTATGGGCTGGTGCAAGCATCTCGGAGTTGGAACAAACGCTTTGATGAGGTGATCAAAGCATTTGGGTTTATACAAGTGGTTGGAGAATCTTGTATTTACAAGAAAGTGAGTGGGAGCTCCGTGGCGTTTCTAATATTATATGTGGATGACATATTACTGATTGGAAACAACGTAGAGCTTTTGGAGAGCATAAAAGGTTACTTGAATAAAAGTTTCTCTATGAAGGACCTAGGAGAAGCTGCTTACATACTAGGCATTAAGATCTATAGGGATAGATCAAAACGCCTGATAGGACTTTCACAAAGCACATACCTTGATAAAGTTTTGAAGAGGTTCAAAATGGAACAGTCCAAGAAAGGGTTCTTGCCAGTGTTACAAGGTACGAGATTGAGTAAGACTCAGTGCCCAGCAACTGATGAAGATAGAGAGCATATGCGCTCCGTCCCCTATGCTTCAGCCATAGGCTCTATCATGTATGCAATGCTGTGCACTAGACCGGATGTTAGCCTGGCCATAAGTATGGCAGGTAGGTTCCAGAGTAATCCAGGAGTGGATCACTGGACGGCGGTCAAGAATATCCTGAAGTACCTGAAAAGGACTAAGGAAATGTTTCTCATGTATGGAGGTGACGAAGAGCTCGCCGTAAAAGGTTACGTCGATGCAAGCTTTGACACAGATCCGGACGACTCTAAGTCGCAAACCGGATACGTATTTATTCTTAATGGGGGTGCAGTAAGCTGGTGCAGTTCCAAGCAAAGCGTCGTAGCAGATTCTACATGTGAAGCAGAGTACATGGCTGCCTCAGAGGCGGCTAAGGAGGGTGTCTAGATGAAGCAGTTCATGACGGATCTTGGAGTGGTGCCAAGTGCACTGGATCCAATAACCTTGTTCTGTGACAACACTGGTGCCATTGCTTTAGCAAAGGAACCAAGGTTTCACAAGAAGACCAGACACATCAAACGACGCTTCAACCTCATCCGCAACTACGTCGAGGAGGAGGACGTAAATATATGCAAAGTGCACACGGATCTGAATGTAGCAGACCCGCTGACTAAACCTCTTCCACGGCCAAAACATGATCACCAGAACTGTATGGGTGTTAGATTTATTACAATGTAATTCACATGGTGATGTGAGGGCTAGATTATTGACTCTAGTGCAAGTGGGAGACTGTTGGAATTATGCCCTAGAGGCAATAATAAATGTATAGTTATTATTATAATTCCTGTATCAAGATAATAGTTTATTATCCATGCTATAATTGTATTGAATGAAGACTCATTTACATGTGTGGATACATAGACAAAACACCGTCCCTAGCATGCCTCTAGTTGACTAGCCAGTTGATCGATGATAGTCAGTGTCTTCTGATTATGAACAAGGTGTTGTTGCTTGATAACTGGATCACGTCATTGGGAGAATCACGTGATGGACTAGACCCAAACTTATAGACGTAGCATGTTGATCGTGTCATTTTGTTGCTACTGTTTTCTGCGTGTCAAGTATTTATTCCTATGACCATGAGATCATATAACTCACTGACACCGGAGGAATGCTTTGTGTGTATCAAACGTCGCAACGTAACTGGGTGACTATAAAGATGCTCTACAGGTATCTCCGAAGGTGTTAGTTGAGTTAATATGGATCAAGACTGGGATTTGTCACTCCGTATGACGGAGAGGTATCTCGGGGCCCACTCGGTAATACAACATCACACACAAGCCTTGCAAGCAATGTAACTTAGTGTAAGTTGCGGGATCTTGTATTACGGAACGAGTAAAGAGACTTGCCGGTAAACGAGATTGAAATAGGTATGCGGATACCGACGATCGAATCTCGAGCAAGTAACATACCGAAGGACAAAGGGAATGACATACGGGATTATACGAATCCTTGGCACTGAGGTTCAAACGATAAGATCTTCGTAGAATATGTAGGATCCAATATGGGCATCCAGGTCCCGCTATTGGATATTGACCGAGGAGTCTCTCGGGTCATGTCTACATAGTTCTCGAACCCGCAGGGTCTGCACACTTAAGGTTCGACGTTGTTTTATGCGTATTTGAGTTATATGGTTGGTTACCGAATGTTGTTCGGAGTCCCGGATGAGATCACGGACGTCACGAGGGTTTCCGGAATGGTCCGGAAACGAAGATTGATATATAGGATGACCTCATTTGATTACCGGAAGGTTTTCGGAGTTACCGGGAATGTACCGGGAATGACGAATGGGTTCCGGGAGTTCACCGGGGGGGGGGGGGGGGCAACCCACCCCGGGGAAGCCCATAGGCTTTGGGGAGACACACCAGCCCTTAGTGGGCTGGTGGGACAGCCCCAAAGGGGCCTATGCGCCAAGAGAAAGAAAATCAAAGGAAAAGAAAAAAAAAGAGGGAAGAAGTGGGAAGGGAGGGGGACTCCTCCCACCAAACCAAGTCCAACTCGGTTTGGGGGGGGAGTCCTCCCCCCCTTGGCTCGGCCGACCCCTTGGGAGTCCCTTGGACCCCAAGGCAAGGTCCCCCTCCCTCCTCCTATATATATGGGGCTTTTAGGGCAGATTTGAGACGATTTTCTCACGGCTGCCCGACCACATACCTCCATAGTTTTTCCTCTAGATCGCGTTTCTGCGGAGCTCGGGCGGAGCCCTGCTGAGACGAGATTATCACCAACCTCCGGAGCGCCGTCACGCTGCCGGAGAACTCTTCTACCTCTCCGTCTCTCTTGCTGGATCAAGAAGGCCGAGATCATCGTCGAGCTGTACGTGTGCTGAACGCGGAGGTGCCGTCCGTTCGGTACTAGATCGTGGGACTGATCGCGGGATTGTTCGCGGGGCGGATCGAGGGACGTGAGGACGTTCCACTACGTCAACCGCGTTCTCTAACGCTTCTGCTGTACGATCTACAAGGGTACGTAGAACACTCATCCCCTCTCGTAGATGGACATCACCATGATAGGTCTTCGTGCGCGTAGGAAAATTTTTGTTTCCCATGCGACGTTCCCCAACAGCGCATTGATGTCATCGAGGATTTTGTCAAGTTCTACTTCATTTGCAATCCTCGTATGAGCTGGTTGAGGATTTCGTCTGGGCTGAGGAATTGGTTCTGGAGCAATTTCCTCAGGGGCATCTTCTTGATTTTCATTAGTGCTGGGAATGATTTCTTCAGCAATTTCCTCAGAAGGAACAATGTCTTCAGTAGCTTTGAGCTTTATTGCTTCCTCAGGAGACAACTTATCCGGATCAGGAGGCAATTGCTTTCTTTGCGAGCCATTAGTTTCATCGAACCACACATCTACAGTTTCAACAACCTTGTTGTGATAGGTGTTGAAGACTGTGTAGATGTGCGAGTCCTTTACGTAACCAAGCATAAAACCCTCATGTGCCTTAGGTGCAAAGTTTGAGCTATGGTGAGGATCTCTAATCTAGCATTTTGCACCAAAGACTTTGAAATAACTTACATTGGGTTTCTTGTGAGTGAGGAGTTCATATGAGGTTTTCTTGAGGAATTTGTGAAGATATACCTTGTTGATGATATGGCAAGCAGTGTTGATTGCTTCAGGCCAGAAACGACATGGAGTCTCATATTCTTCAAGCATGGTTCATGCCATCTAAGCCAGAGTCCCGTTCTTTCTTTCGACGACGCCATTCTGTTGAGGAGTATAAGGAGCAGACAATTTGTGAGTAATACCAAGTTCATCAAGATAATTATCAAGACCAGTGTTTTTGAATTCTGTTCCATTATCACTCCTGATGTGTTTGATCTTGATGCCAAAGTTCGTCGAGGCCCTTGAGGAAAATCGTTTGAAGACTTTCCGCACTTCAGTTTTATATAGAATGATATGCACCCAAGTGTATCTGGAATAATCATCAACTATGACAAAGCCATATAAAGATGCAACATTTGTTAGAGTGGCATAATGAGTGGGTCCAAATAGATCCATGTGAAGCAATTTAAATGGACGAGTAGTGGTCATGATAGTCTTTGAGGGGTGCTTGGATCTGGTCATTTTCCCAGACTCGCAAGCACCGCAGAGGTGGTCCTTGAGGAATTTGACTGATTCGATGCCGATGACATGCTTCTTCTTCGCAAGCATGTGCAAGTTCCTCATGCCTGCATGACCAAGTCTTCGATGCCATAGCCACCCTTCTGAGGTTTTTGCTAGTAAGCAAGTGGCTGGTTGAGGACCTGTAGAGAAATCAACAATGTACAAATCCCCTTTTCTAACACCTTCGAAGACTTTGGAGCTGTCATATTCCATGATGACAACACGTCTATATCTTTCAAAGATAACAACCATATAAAGATCACAAAGCATTGAGACTGGCATGAGGTTAAACCCAAGGGATTCAACAAGCATCACTTTGTCCATGTGCCTGTCCTTGGAAATAGCCACTTTGCCCAGTCCCAATACCTTGCTTTTACCTTTGTCAACATAAGTGATTTGCTTCAGGGGTGATGGAGTTAGTGGCATATTCATCAACAAGCATTTGTCACCAGTCATGTGATGTGTGCAGCCACTATCAAGAACCCACTCAATACTCTTGGGTTTGTCATCCTGCAGATATATTAGTACAGTTTACCATCTCACATGCTTCAGACATGAAGAATATGATATCAATTTCATCAGATAGGAATTTCATCACAAACATTAACTTTGAGGACGTGTGAAATATTTTCATTTCATAAATATTAGCTTGCGTCCTATCAAGCATTTTCCTCAGGTCTCCAGCAAATTCTTCAGATGATGATTTTCATCTGGAGACCTGACCTGCGGAAGTGATTAGTTCAATTTCTTCACCACCCACATCTGAAGGGGTGGTAAAGCATTCATCATCCTGCGAGCACCATATGAGAAAGAGGGCATTGAAGCTAATGCACTTCTCTTAACAGTAGGGGGGTTAAAGTACTCAAATGAATATGCAGAGAATTTCTTTGAGGATTTATGAACATAATGATTTGAAGAATAACACTCATATTCATATTCCTTGTAATTTCCCTGCATGTTAGAAGCATTAGCACGGGCACGAGCATAGTTTTGACCAGTTGAGGCTTTTGGTCCTCTTGAAGACTTTGGTCTTCCTCAGGAATTTGATCTGGGGTTCAAATTCTTAATAGGTGGTGTCATGAGGACATTCACCTGAAGATTTTCAAGGCAACTTTTGGGGACCCAGATTTTCCTCAGGGCTGGTCCATTCCTGCAGTTAGTTCCAACATATCGAGCAAATACTACACGAGATTGATTTTTGAACAGTTTATAGTTGGAGTCAAATGACTCATGTGAGGAATAGGATAATTCACATCCAAAGCCTGTTAGATTGGCTGGATCAACAGGAGGCCCTTTAGCAGCAACCCATGAGGTTTTGGGATACTGCTCAGGTTTCCAGTATGATCCATCAGCATTCAATTTCCTCTCAAAGGCAATTCCTTCTTTCCTCGGGTTCCTGTTCAAAATCTTCTTTTTGAGCACATCGCAAAGGGTTCGGTGCCCTTTGAGACTTTTGTACATGCCTGTCACATATAATTCCTTCAGCCCTGCATTTTCATCAATGATGTTTGTGGTTTCCTCAAGTGAGGAATTTGATACTACAGGAGCAGTTGAAGAATTTGTAGAAATAGAAGCATTTGATGATTCTGGTGAAGAATTAGCAGTTTCACGTTCGATGCATTTAAGACATGGAGGAATGAATTCAACCTGAGCAACACTGATCTGTTGAGCGAGTAATGAATGAATTTCAACACGAAGATCATCATGAGAAATCCTCAGCTTCTCAAGGTCAAGTTTCCTTTGAAGAAATTCATAGGAAAGTTTCTCATGATCAGCGAGGAGTGTAACATGACGATCCTGAAGATTATCAAATCTGGACTGAAGACTTTTCATATCTTCAGTGAGGATTTGGGTAAGATTTATTTCATCATTCAACAGATCATCGCTTCTGTCTAGTAGTTTCTGAAGCTTTTCTAAGGCAGTTTGTTGTTTGGTAGCAATGATAGCAAGTTTACTGTAACTGTTTTTTTATAATCATCAGGTTCACAGTCACTTGAAATAGAGGAGGAAGCATCATTCGGTGCCTTTGAACCTTTTGCCATGAAGCAATAGGTTGGAGCGAAGTCATCAGCATAGTCATCAGTGTGGATGGTGTTATCATTTTCTTCAAGGTTGAAGATTGACTTGCTGACGAATGTGGTTGCAAGTGCAAGACTAGCCTGTCCAGATTCTGAGTCTTCATCAGAACCCTCCTCTTCATCACATTCCTGAGATTCTGCCTCAGAATCCATTTCCTTGCCAATAAGTGCCCGAGCCTTTCTGAAACTAGTCTTCTTGTGCGACGAGGACTTTGAGGATGAGGATTTTGAAGATTTCTTATTTTTCTTCGAGTCATCAGAACTTTCATACTTCCATTTCTTCTTCTTTGATTCCTTCACCCAACGAGGACAATCAGCAATGTAGTGACCTGATTTCTTGCATTTGTGGCAGGTTCTTTTCTTGTAGTCCTCAGATGAAGATTCTGATTTCCTCATATCTCTTCCCGAGGATTTACCAAACTAGCCACGTCTTGTAAACTTCTGGAATTTCCTCACGAGCATTGCAAGCTCCTGTCCAAATTCTTGAGGATCACCAATGCTGCCGTCCGAGTCTTCTTCTACGGATGAGGAAATTGCTTTGGCCTTCAGTGCACGAGGTCTAGAATAGATTGGTCCATATAGATCTCTCTTTTCTTCTTGTTGGAATTCATGAGTATTGAGTCTTTCGAGTATATCAGCAGGATCAAGCATATTGTAGTCTGGTCTTTCTTGAATCATCAGAACTAAAGTATCAAATGAAGAATCCAAATATCTTAGCAGTTTATTCACAACTTCATGGTCAATAATGTCTCGAGCTCCGAGTGCTTCCAGTTCATTTGATATGTCAGTGAGGCGATCAAAGGTATCTTGGAAGCTTTCATTATCAAACCTCTTGAAGTGATTGAAGAGATTGCGAAGAACGTCAACACGAGAATCACGCTGGGTTGATACTCCTTCATTTACTTTGGACAACCTTTCCCAGATTAGTTTTGTTGATCCCAAAGCACTCACTCTGCCATACTGACCTTTGCTCAGATGGCCACAAATGATATTCTTCGCTTGAGAATCAAGTTGCTTGAATTTCTTCACATCAGCGGCAGAGACAGTAAAAGTGATGATAGGGACGCCATGTTCCACAATATACCATAGATCATTGTCAATGGCTTGTAGATGCACCTGCATCTTGGTCTTCGAGAAGGGAAAGTCCTTTTCTTCGAAAGTAGGACATCCTGCAGTAACCTTGATCATGTCTGCAATCGACATAACTAAAACTCCAGGTGGTTAAACCAAAATCATACAGAACAAGGGAGTACCTTGCTCTGATACCAATTGAAAGTGCGTATATCGACTAGAGGGGGGGGTGAATAGGAGATTTTTATAATTTCATCACTAAGGAACTTCCTTTTGAGGAAATTCCTCACTAATGACTAACTTGCAGCGGAAACAGCAAAGGATCAGGAGTGCAAAGTATCACTTCAGCAGTTTTCAAGGTGAAGAATGTGAAAAGCAGTTTGCACAGTATGCAGGCACAGAGAAAACTTGTGAGGATTAACTCTCGTGAAGAATTTGGGGTTGAGGAATTTCAGAGAAAGTCTTCAACAAATTTTTCAAATAGTGACAATGAAAATCTACAACATACAATATGAGGAATTGAAAGAGTTGAAGAAATATAACCCGTTTCACAGTGAAGACAGTGGTTGATGACCCAGTTCCAACTGTTGTGATAGTTGTACATCTGGTTTGGAGTGGCTTGGTATTGAAACAAAAAGACACACAGTCCCGGGACACACAGTCCCTACTGTATTCTCCTTGAAGTAAGAACACACAGTCCTCGCCCAACACTCGTGGTAAGTCTTCAGGGTAGACTTTCAAACCCTCACAAACTTGGTCACCCAGCGATCCACAATTGACTGCTGGATTGCTCTAGACCATGATGCCTAACCGTCTGGAGGATGCACAGTCCTCGAAGGTAAAAAGGCTTCAGTCCCACACACTGTACAACTTCTTTAGTGATGCTCAATCACTTGGTTTTGGTTTGTGGTTTGGTGTTTGGGGTATTTCCTCAGGAATGATTTACTCTCGAAGACTCTGAGGAATTTGGGTTGCTCTTATGACAAGTGTCAGTTTCTAATGGAGTAGCCAACCAGCTAATGGTTGTGGGGGGCGGCGATTTATAGCCTGGGAGCATCCCGACATGATTTGAAATTAGTGCGCTTAAATAATATGACCCTTGGTGTGGATAAGATCAGTGATGTGGCGCGAAGTGCGGTAACGGTCGGGACCCTCAACTGTGAGAGTCCTCATGTCTCTCATATTCCTCACATGAGGCTTTTGGTAGGATTAGGCTTGGGTTGAGCATCATGAGGAAATTCATTCCAAAGTGTTACCTCGACCCCCTTTAATAGTACGGTGTTCCTATGACTCAAGAGTGAAGAAAATAAAACAGATAGAATAAATCTTCATGCTTCAAAGTCTTCAGATTGATTTTCTTCAGGACCCACCGAATTCCTCATCTTCAATATCTTCATGAGGAATATCAATTTCATCGCAATTTCTACGCGATTCAATTCTTCAGCAGAAGGCCAATTTCTTCAGCCAAAGATATACATTTTAGGGGTCGATTTTCATCGAATATTTCAAACTCCTCAGCGACTTATAGATCTTGTGTACACTTATGGATACATTAGATACTTAACCTATAAGTCTTCAAACCACAAAAATCACTAAGGGGCACTAGATGCACTTACACTCCATCATTGTGAACAACCAATTTCTAGGGCTCGTCTCCATAGTAGTGCTCATTTTCTCGATCAGAACTTCATCAGTGAGACCCCAAACACATTTAGACATTGTACACTCTAGCAGCGAGTGCCGCCAGGAATTCGACGCTTTGCATAAACAACAAGAACTCAAGGTTGACATGTTTATGTGTGATCTTACATCCTCAGCGGTTAAGGATTGTCTCAAGAGTCTGCATAAAAACATCAGTATCGTATGTTCCTCTTCGTTTATGCTCGACAAACCTGTGGTTCCCTCAAGCCGCGCATCCCTTCTCCTTCTCGTAGATACGTGATACGTCTCCAACGTATCTATAATTTTTGATTATTCCATGTTGTTATATTATCATTCTTTGATGTTTTATAATAATTTTATTGCAATTTTATATTATTTTTTGGGACTAACCTATTAACATAGTGCCAGTTGTTGTTTTTTCCTTCACGGAAAATCCATATCAGATGAGGACCAATTGCCACGAAACTTTATGGATATTTTTTTGGACCAGAGGGAAACATGGGAACCAAGAATGAGCAGCAGACAAGGCCCGGGGGGGGCACTAGACATGAGGGTGCACCAGAGGCCCCTGGCAAAGCCTAATGTCTAGTGGGACCCTCGGGAAGCTTCTCAACCGCCTCTCAGCTCTATAAATACCCCAATATTTTGAAAACACTAGAGGAGTCGATGAAAAATCGTTTCAGCCGCCACAAGTTCCAGAACCACGAAGTCCAACCTAGAGCTCGTTCCGGAGTGGAACACGATCACGGAGGGGTTCATCATCCTCATTGGTGCTCCTCCGATGATGCGTGAGTAGTTCATATCAGACCTACGGGTCCGTAGGTAGTAGCTAGATGGCTTTCTCTCTTGTTTTGTTTCTTAATACAATGGTCTCTTGGAGATCCATATGATGTAACACTTTATTTTGTGGTGTGTTTGTTGGGATCCGATGAATTGTGAGTTTATGATCATATCTATGAAAACATATGCATGCTTGATTATTATAGCCTCGTATTTTTTCTCTGGTATTTGGTTTTTGTCTTGCCAACTTGATCTTTTATCTTGCAATGGGAAGAGGTGCTTTGTGATGGGTTCGATCTTGCGTGCTCAACCTCGGTGACATAAAGAGACATGACACGCATGTATCGTTGCTATCAAGGATAAAATGATGGGGTATGTTCCTACATGAATAGATCTTGTCTACACCATGTCATCGCTCTTAAGGCATTACTCCGTTTCTCCATGAACTCAATCACTAGATGCCTACTGGATAGCGGTCAATGTGCTTAGTAATAGAAGTAGATGCATGCAGAAATCGGTCTACTTGCCTTGGACGTGATGCTTATATACATGATCATTGTCTTGAGTATCGTCATAATAATTTTCTCTTCTATTAATTGCCCAACAGTAATTTGACTACCCACCGCTTGATATTTTCTTGAGATAAGCCACTAGTAAAACCTACGACCCTCGGGTCTACTTCACATCATCTATTTGCAATCTCTACTTAGCTATTTGCATTTCTACTTTATTTTCTCTTTTGTTTTCAGATCTATATTATAAAAAAAACTTGAAAACACCTTGTTGCATTCTATTTGCTATCACTTTTATTGGCATATATTAATCTATCATTACTTTACCCACGAGGGATTGACAACCCCTCTACGCATTGGGTTGCAAGGATATGTTATTTGTGTGCAGGTGCTGCTTACATAGTCTTGTGGATCTTCCTACTGGATTGATAACTTGGTTTTTTAAATGAGGGAAATACTTGCCGCCGCTGTGCGACATCACCCTTTAAGCTTGGAGGGAGAACCAGCGCACCTGCGAGGATGCAAAATTTCTGGCACCGTTGCAGGGGAAGATCGAGTCAAGATCTACCAGGTTCCTACACACAAATCCCATCTCCTTGCAATTACATTATTTGCCATCCGCCTCTTGTTTTCCTTTCCCCCACTTCACAAAAAATGCCTTTTAATTGGTCTTCTTTCCATTTTCCTTTTTCTTGCTTGCTTGCTTCTATTGCCTTCATGACAACACTCGAAAACAAGAAAATAAACAGGAAAAGTAAAGAGATATGGACCCTCATCCACTTGCTCATCTTTTCAAAGGATCTAATTATGTTGAACCAATTGCTAGTGACTCGAGTACTCTCGATTATTTTTGGGAAGTTTTGCTTGAAAATCGTGAATCTGAATATTGTGATGAAGTGTTAAAAGAAGAAATTTATAAAGTGATTCATGATATCTCCTTGAATGAAAAGCATGATTGCAATGATTATATTATAAGTTCTCTTAATATCAATTGTGCTAATAATATGCAAAACTACAAGCTTGGGGATGTCAATTTTGTCATGTCCACTACTCATTGTAATGATCATGATTGGGGTAATGCTTCTTATGATCTTGCAAATTTATTTAATCCTCATGATGAATGTGATATTTATAATAATGTTGGCAATAGTATTAAAAGTGGGATTGGAAGTGTGTCAACTTTAGGTAATAATGATCCCACTATTTTGGATAATTATCTATCTCATGAATTTTTTGACAAAAGTGGGTTTGGAGAGGTCAGGACTTTGGTTAATGTTAATCCCACTACCTTGGAAGATTATAAGACTTTTATGCATGTGGATCATGAAGATAATATTTTATGTGATGGATATATTGTTGAATTTGAATATGATCCTACATGTAATTATTATGAAAGACGGAAATATGGTTATATAAATATTCATGTTACTAAATCATCTCTTTTCATGTTGAGATTGCTATTGTTTCTTTCTTCTTCCATGCACAAGTTAGATATTTCTTGTCATGATAATTTGTGTTTCTTATGAGATGCCTATGAATAGGAATTATGTTAGACTTAAATGTGTTTGTCTTATGCTACATGTTGCTCTCTTTGTGTTTGAAGTACTATCTGTCATGTGAGCACAAATAAAATCTCAAGCCTATCATAATGGCTATAAAGAAAGAACTTGTTAGGATGCAACCCAATCAATAAAATTTATTTTCACTTTTAATTTCTATTATCGAGTGTTTGCACAATTATTATACTGTTATAATTGTGTTTTTTGTGTTTTATTTAGTGTTTGTGCCAAGAAAAGCCTTTTGGATCATGTGGAGTATTAGTTGCTTTAATCCTGCTATAAAACAGAAACTTTTGCGTCCAGTAGAGAAATCCTATAAATCACAGAAACGTCAAGGTTAATACACAAATTATCTATGTGTTCCTAATGTTTCAGAATTTTTGAAGTTACATAAGTATGAATAAATTTTGAATATTTACAAATTGTTCTGTTTTTAACACATTCTGTTTTCCTTGCGTTATGTGCTTGTTATAATGACTCTATGGTTTAAATTGGGGGGCATAAGCCATGGTAAAGTTAGAATACAATAGTTATAATGCAAAAACAAAATTGTAATAGGTTTTCAACAGTACCTATAATAAAGTTTTTTTTTTTGTATACTAATGGATCTCATAAAGTTTTGTTGAGTTTTATGTGATTGAAGTTTTCAAGTTTTGAGTGAGATCACGATGGATGATGGAATAAGGAGTGATAAAAGCCTAAGCTTGGGGATGCCCCATGGCATCCCAAGGCAATATCTTAGGAGTACCAAGCAACTAAGCTTGGGGATGCCCCGGAAGGCATCCCCTCTTTCTTCTAAAAAATCATCGATAATTTTACTTGGAGCTATATTTTTATACGTCACATATCATGAGTTTTGCTTGGAGCGTCTTGTATCATTTGTGTCTTTGCTTTATTTTCTGGTTAGTTTATCATAATAAACCTTGTTGGACACACCCATTTGAGAGATCTAAATTATGCTATGATTTGTTAGAATCGCTCTTTATGCTTCACTTAAATTTTTTAAGCCATGGCATTGCTCAAGTACTTCACTTATATATTTTTAAGCACGGTGGTGCTGTTATTTTGAAGAAATTTTCTCTCATGCTTCACTTAGATTATTTTGAGTGTTGCTGAAATTTTGAAGAAATCCTCTGATGCTTCACTTATAATTTTTGAGAGTTGAAAATTTTAAAGAAAGTTGTGCTCTCGTACTTCACTTATATTTGTTTGAGAGCTTGTTATTTGCATTAGCAATTTTATTTAAATCAATATTAGTTCCAAAGTGATGAATGTCCAAGAAATATATAATAAAAACTTTCATGAAGATCATTGGACAATAAGCTTGATTCTTTGCGATAGTTTTGCGATATGAAGATAGTAATATGTGAGTTATGTTGATGAGTAATTATGGTGTAGTAAGAATATTGGTGTTAACTTTTGGGATTCCCCATGCATGCACATGAAGTCAACAATTATGCTATGAAATTACATCCTACTTGTGTTGCATTATTCGGTGTATGTTTCATGTTCATTTATGATGATTTTTGTTCTTTCATTGGGCGCTTCTCAATCTATTTTCTAGCCTCCACTTGCACTAAGCAGGAATACTATTTGTGCATCCAAATCCTAAACCCAAAGTTTCTCCAAATGAGTCCACCATACCTACATGTATGTGGTATTTGAATGTCGTTCCAAGTACAAATAACGCAAAACGCTATCTAGAGCTTTCCAAAGCACATCTCTTGGTTTTGAGACAAACCAACTCAGTTTGCTAACATCATAAGAGATGTGAGGTCTTGTAGCACTAGCTAAGTACATAAGCAAGCCAATAATCTGAGAATATTTCAATTGATCTCTAGCAATTCTTTGATTCTTTCTAAGCAACACGATGGCATCATATGGTGTTGGAGAGGGCTTGCACTCACTACAGTCAAAGCGACTCAAGATCTTTTCCACATAGTGAGATTGAAGCAATGTAATCCCACCATCATCGTCTCTCAATAACTTGATGTTCAGAATCACATCAACCACTCCTAAATCCTTCATATCAAAACAGTGAGATAGGAAATCCTTGACCTCCTTAATAACATTCAGATTTGTTCCAAAAATCAGTATGTCATCAACAGACAAGCAAACAATAACTCCCTCGGCCCTACCATGGTGATAGCACACACATTTACCATCTTCGTTTACAACAAAGCATGTAGCTGTTAAAGTTCTTTCAAACTTCTCATCCCACTGCTTGGGTGCTTGCTTAAGTTCATATAAAGACTTCAACAACTTGCACACTTTTCCTTCCTGACCATCTACTACAAACCCGTCTAGTTGTTCCATGTAAATTTGCTCATCCAACTCTCCATTTAGGAAAGCAGTCTTAACATGCATTTGATGAGAGAGAAGACCATGTGAGGTCGCTAGTGAAAGTAGTACTCGAATAGTGGTCAGTCGAGCCACACGTGAGTAAGTATCAAAGACGTCTTCACCTTTCTTTTGGCTATAACCTTTAGCCACGATCTATGCCTTGTACTTCTCGATAGTACCATCAGGCCTAAGATTCTTCTTGAATACCCATTTGCATCCTATAGGTTTGCACCCATAAGGATGATCACTGATCTCCCAAGTTTCATTTGCCAAGATGGAATCCATCTCACTACGGACCGCTTCCTTCCAGTAGTCAGCAGATGCATAGACCTCTGAAATAGAACCAAATGACTTTGCATTCCTCTCTCTCTTGCACCTGGTAGGAACTTCATTGTTCTCCTGCATAGAATTTTCAAAGTGTTCCATCGAAATGGTAGGTTCGATAATTGTAACTAATTCATGATTCGATGAACTAGGCATCTCCTGATTAGATGAGGTGGCGAGATCCTTCATGGGAAAGATATCTTTGAAGAAATTCGCATCATTCGACTCCATGATTGTACCGACATGCATGTAAGATACCTGAGATTTTACAAGAAAGAATCTATAGCCAATGCTATGGGAAGCATATTCCAGGAAAACACAATCCACAGTTTTTGGTCCCAGCTTGCGCTTCTTCAGAATTGGCACACTGACTTTCGCCAAACAACCCCAGGTTCGTTGATAAGAGAGTTTTAACCTTTTCTTCTCCCATTCCTCGAATGGAGTTATCTCTTTGTTCTTCGTGGGAACTTGGTTTAGGACATGACATGCAGTCAATATCGCCTCCCCCCACCATACCTTGGAGAGACCCGATGTGTCTAACATGGTGTTAACCAAATCAGTTAGAGTATGGTTCTTTCTTCCGGCTACCCCATTGGACTGAGGTGAATAGAGAGGCATCCTCTCACGGATTATACGATGTTTTGCATAGAAGGAATCAAATTAATTTCAGAAATACTCTCCATCACGATCGAACCTAAGCCTCTTGATGTTTCGATCTAGTTGGTTTTCCGCTTCAACTTTATAGATCTTGAAATAGTTCAAAGCCTCATCCTTCGATTTCAGAAGATACACATGGCAGTATCTAGTGGAGTCATCAATTAACGTCATGAAATATTTCTTTCCACCTTTTGTCAAAATACCATTCATTTCACATAGATCTAAATGTATGAGCTCTAGTGGTGCAAGATTAGCGGTCTTGCCGCCTTTCCCAAGATGACGCTTGTCATAACGATTAGGGCAACTAGGAGCCCAATGGTCAGGATCTCCACACATATGACAAACACCTTTCTTCTTGTCATTCTTCTTCTTGAAGTTGGTGTGTTGTACAGCCTTGTTCTTCCCATCAAACTTTTCTTTACCATCAACCTTGCCCTTGTTCTTGAACTTGTGGGACTGGAAGTTTTTCTTCATTACCAGATTGGCACTAGATCCTCCCTCAATACCTTGAGCATGTGTGTCTTTTGCTCTCGCCTTTTCTTCCACATCAAGAGTACCAATGAGATCCGGAACGGAAAACTCCTGTCTCTTATGCTTGAGTAAGGTATCAAAGTTCCTTCACGAAGGAGGAAGCTTAGTTATGATGTCTCCCACAACAAACTTGTCCGGTAGCATACAATTGAATTTCTCAAGTTCTCTAGCAAATGACTGTATCTCGTGAGCTTGCTCAACCACGGAGCACTCTTAGTCATCTTGTAGTCATAGAATTGTTCCATGATGTACAACTCAGTGCCAGCATCCGAGACCCCAAACTTGGACTCGAGTGCATCCCACATATATTTTCCATTATCAATTGACGCATAAGCGTCAACTATGTTCTCACCAAGAACACTCAAGAGAGCAGCCTTAAACAGGGTATCCATTATCTGAAAAGATTGTTCTTGTTGAGCATCATAATCTCCTTTAGGTTTGCCAAGAGTAGCGTCGTAGCAGCTCATGGGTTGAAATAATAGAATGGCTCTCACGCACCACCCCTTATAATGGATACCCTGAAACATAGGAGGTCTCATGGAAGTAGAAAAATCAGTCGGGGTAAATTGCCTATAATAAGGTTTTTGGATTGTTGGAAATATGATCAATTTACAATAGTATTTTATTAACAAAATTGGTAGATAAAACATGACTATCATAATAGAGATGAAAGAAGTCATGTAATATAAAGATGAGACAGCAAATGGCATGTGCACATATGAACTAGAAGAAAACATATGTAGAACAGAGGCTAGAACCAGAAAAGATAGAGCAAGAAACTAAGGTAAGATATTAAACAAAGAGAACACGAAGACATACGGAACAACGACGGAAGAAGTGGTCTTGGTGTTGGTGTTCTCGCAACTCATGTCGTCGAAGAGGTTGTCGATGTCGGGGAAGAAGTTGTCGTCGGAATCCATAGCGTCGATGATGAAGAAGTCAGTGGTCGCACAAAACTCGCCCCAAAAACCATATCACCCTTCTCCCGTAGAGGACTCAAAGAGTCCGAGTTAAATAGCCCTACTGTCCCGACCTGCGGTGCACGCCTCAAGGCGCGATGAGGAAGACAACAGCAGCACAGAGATTGGAACCGGTGGCGAGAGGAAGAAGAAGTTCTGATACGTATCTCTAGAGAGGAGTGACCTCCCTTTTATAGGCGCAAGAGAAGGAGGCGAGAGACCAGTGCGGGAGCTGAAGGGAACGAGGGAGACGAAACAAACAGGCAACAGTCGAAGGGTGAATCATCCGTATTCAATGTCCACTACAACAAAAACTTTCATCTTCCGAGTGACCTTTCGTATACCAATCGTACGTGGCAAAAATTTAGTCATCGGTTGGTTCCCGCAACGTATGGCGAGGCTGGTGGAGGAGGAGCGCGTGAATGTCCCTCTTGTTCTCATGCTCATACATGTGGGGAAACAACCTTCATTATGAGGAGGTCCAACTCCCACCAAACTAGCAATGTGGTACTAAACTTTGGTTCCACCTTTTGCCTTGCACGAATGGGATGCGTGGGCCTCTAGGATTTCTTAGGAATTTCAGAAATTGTTATTGGGCTGTGTTGGAAATATGTCCTAGAGGCAATAACAAATTAGTTATTATTATATTTATTTGTTCATGATAATCGTTTATTATCCATGCTATAATTGTATTGATTGGAAACATAAATACTTGTGTGGATACATAGACAAAACACTGTCCCTAGTAAGCCTCTAGTTGACTAGTTCGTTGACCAAAGATGGTCAAGGTTTCCTGGCCATAGACAAGTGTTGTCACTTGATAACGGGATCACATCATTAGGAGAATCATGTGATGGACAAGACCCAAACTATGAAAGTAGCATGTGATCATGTCATTTTATTGCTATTGTTTTCCACGTGTCAAGTTTTCATTCCTATGACCATGACATCATGTAACTCACTGACACCGGAGGAATACGTTGTGTGTATCAAACGTCACAACGTAACTGGGTGACTATAAAGGTGCTCTACAGGTATCTTCGAAGGTGTCCGTTGAGTTAGCATGGATCAAGACTCGAATTTGTCACTCCGTGTGATGGAGAGGTATCTCGGGGCCCACTCGGTAATACAACATGACACACAAGCCTTGCAAGCAATGTGACTCAAGTGTGAGTCACGGGATCTTGTATTACAGAATGAGTAAAGAGACTTGCCGGTAACGAGATTGAAATAGGTATAGGGATACCGACGATCAAATCTCGGGCAAGTAACATACCGAAGCACAAAGGGAATAATATACGGAATTATATGAATCCTTGGCACAGAGGTTCAACCGATAAGATCTTCGTAGAATATGTAGGATCCAATATGGGCATCCAGGTCCCGCTATTGGATATTGACCGAGGAGTGTCTCGGGTCATGTCTACATAGTTCTCGAACCCGCAGGGTCCGCACACTTAACGTTCAGTGACGTTTTAGTTTAGTTGAGTTATATGTGTTGGTGACCGAAGGTTGTTCCGAGTCCCAGATAAGATCGCGGACATCATGAGGGTTTCTGGAATGGTCCGGAAACGAAGATTGATATATAGGAAGTTGGTGTTTGGATTCCGGAAGGTTTTCGGGCATTGTCGGCAGTGTATCGGGAGTGACGAATGGGTTCCGGGGACCCACTGGGTGGGCCCGCCACGCCCCAAGGTGTCCACATGGGTTTATTGGATGCGCAATAAGGTATAATGGGCTGACAAAGTCATGCAAGGAAAGCCCATGAGGAAAAAGTGGAAAATCCAAAAGAGGTAGGAAAATAAGGAAGGAGTTCTAATCCAAGTGGGATTGGAGAAGGACTCTTCCCTTCCCACTTCGGCCGACCCAAGGAGGACCTCTTTGGCCGGCGCCCTAAGGGATTCCCCCACCCCTTGTCTCCTCCTATATATACTTGAGGTTTAGGGTTGTTTGAGACACAACTTTTCCACGTGCAACTCAAACCTACACCTCGTAGTTCTTCCTCTAGATTAGATTTCTGCGGAGCTCAGGCGGAGCCATACATGAATAGATCATCACCAACACCGGCACGCCGTCATGCTTCCGGAGAACTCATCTACTTCTCCATCTCTCTTGCTGGATCAAGAAGGTCGAGATCGTCATCGAGCTGTACGTGTGCTGAATGCGGAGGTGTCGTCCGTTCTGTGCTAGATCGGAACGGATCGTGGGACGGATCATGGGACGACGGTGATTTGAATCACGAAGCTATACCACTACATCAACCGCGTTTCTTAACGCTTCCCGCTGAGCGATCTACAAGGGTATGTGGATCAAATCTCCCTCTCGTAGATGAACATCACCATGATAGGTCTTCCTATGCGTAGGAAATTTTTTGTTTCCCATGGAACGTTCCCCAACAGGCTGGCCCAAGAATAGACAAAATTCTAGCATTTCATACACGAGAGTATTGGTGTAGCAAGAAGATTCCTGCTCCCTTCGCCACACTGATAATTCAGAGGACAACACAACCCACGTCACAGGACAGTGTCTATATTCAAGCTAGCACAGTGCACTTGCTGCTCCTAGATAGATACTTGTACATATGTAGACGTAGGTACACAAGCACATCACACGTTCACACACCAGCCTCTCGAGTTATAGAAGAAGTATAGTACGCATCCAGGGAAGCTAAAACTTTTCCCTATGCTTAGGCTAGGGTTTCTCTCCTCCCTGGCGATTTTATCGCGAGCGAGTCCCTGTCGGCACGAAAGCCTTCCCGTCTGGATTGCTTGCTAGTGGTGTGTTCTCTGCGCGTACACGCCTCTACTACCAACATTGGTGGCAGGTCTCGATGGCAGCTGCCCAGTCCGGTACCAGCAGCGGCGGCGATGTTGCGGGGAAGGCCGATCTAGGAGATTTTGTAGAGCACCTCAATCTAGAGGATGGAGTGTTCGATGACCTGGTTATTGAGGAGGAGGATCCAGAGATTAACGAAGGAGTTCGCTGGCTAGCCCTAGCTATTGTTCACACAGAGAAAACATTCAGTCCGAGTGCGTTCTACAAGGATATGCGGGACGCTTGGAATCCGACGAAGTATGTGAGGTTCCGTCCTGTTGGACCGAACCTCTTTGTCATCTAGGTGGATTGTCTTGGTGACTGGGAGCGCATGGTGGAACAAGGGCCATGGCTCTTCAGGAATTGGTTGGTTCTTATCATCCCGTATGATGGTTTTACCAAGGTTGAAGAGGCTCCTATGCTTTCCATGCCAATCTGGCTGCAAGTTCACAAGCTACCAGATGGTTTTTGTAAGAGACACATAGTGGAATCGCTGTTAAGAAACTCCGGAGAAATCCTGGAGTTAAGGTTGGATGGGAATACAAGGGGTGATTATGTGAGAGTTAGGGTTCGCCATGATTCCATAAACCCCTCACCAAATTCGTTAGTATTGCCAGAGGAAAGGAAAGGCAAGTTTACACGGTTCGATATGAGAAGTTGGCTCAATTTTGTAGTGTTTGTGGATTGATTGGGCATGATTATAAGGAGTGTGGCTCCAAGTTCATGAGGTGAAGGATATGAAGTTTGGACCGTGGTTGTATGCTGATGGTCCGAACAGATCAAGAGTCGAGGAGTTTGGTCACGCTCAAGACAAGCAGAAGCAAGGACGCCCCCGGCGGAGAATAGGTGAGCGGAGCCTACAAAGGTCCCGGACTTGGTTGATTCAGCGACGAGCTGGTCGGAGCATCACCCCAGGGACATGGAAGTTGATCCCTTGGCTCGGAAAAGATTGGCCATGAATGTGGAATCGACAAACAAGGTAAATAGTATCTTACCTGATGCTCAATTAGCCCTGACTCAAGGATTAGGTGAACATGATTGGAAGCAGCATCACCTCCTGGCAGCTTGAATAGCAAGAGAGCTAAGATTGGGTCCCAGGATGCGTCAAACAGATCGGCGGTCCTCCTTGATGTGGAACTGTCGGGGGGGGCAGTTCATGAGGTGTTGGCCCGCTCAAAAGCCAATTCCCCGAGGCTGATATTTCTGTCCAAAACACATCAAGCCTCAAATACGATGGAGAAGCTTAAATGGATATTTCATATGAAGGGTTTTGCTGGTGTATCAAGTGATGGCCTAAGTGGGGGGCTTGCCTTATTTTGGGATGAAAATTTACAAGTTACTGTATTAAGTTCTTCTGCTCGGTAAATTGATGTCAGAATTGTTGAAAGTGATACTGATAAAACTTGGTGGACTACGTTTGTGTACGGTGAATCACGTTTGGAGCTTCGTCATCGCATGGGGACTACACTGTCTACTCTCAGGACAGTTACCTCGGACCCATGGCTGGTCTGTGGTGATTTCAATGAAGCAATGTGGCAACATGAACACTTTTCTTGGACCCAACATTTTGAAAATTAGATGATACAATTATGTGATTGCTTGGAAGCTTTTGAACTTATGGACTTGGGGTTCTCGGGGTCCCCTTTTACTTATGATAATGGACAGCGGATTGATAAGAATGTTCGACTTAGGCTGGACCGAGCATGCGCGGATGAGGAGTTCAAGGAAATCTTTGCGTTTGCTCAAGTATTGCATTTGGCGTCCTCGTGTTCACATCATGTTCCCATTCTTGTTCGTTTAGCTACTGATGAGACGAGACGTAACACCTATACTCC
Organism: Hordeum vulgare subsp. vulgare; assembly: GCF_904849725.1. Lineage (NCBI taxonomy): Eukaryota > Viridiplantae > Streptophyta > Magnoliopsida > Poales > Poaceae > Hordeum > Hordeum vulgare. The sequence goes on along the minus strand of NC_058522.1, from coordinate 437,084,055 downwards.
CAGGTATGAAATTATGTGGGAATGTCATCCGAGTTTGGGGGCGGTGATAGCTGAAAATTGGGAAAGGAGGAGAAGAGGTGGTCATCTTGGGGAGGTTTGAAATGCCCTCAAAGAAATGATGAAGAAGCTGCGGACATGGAGTAAGGAGAACTTTGGCCATGTTTCCTCTATGATTGAAAAACTTCAGTCCGAGCTTGCGGGATTGCAGCAACATGATGCACACAGAGGGACCATATGGCAAAAGATTTATCAACTTGATGAGCTGTTATATCGGGAGGAGATGCTCTGGTTACAACGATCACACATTACGTAGCTTAAGGAGGGAGAGAGAAATACGGCTTACCTCCATCGCCGTGTTGTATGGCGTGTGCGTCATAACTATATCCAACGTTTGCGGAAGACTGACGGGACATGGTGCTCAGTTCCCACAGAGATGGAGTTGATGGCCACATCTTACTTCAAGGAGGTATTCACCAAATATCCTACTCTCAACCCGGAATCGGTTCTGGGGAATATTGCTTCCAAAGTGACACATGACATGAATGATATTCTATGTGCACCGTTCACTAGGAGGAGGTATCTAATGCTCTTTTCCAAATCGGGTCATTAAAATCACCAGGTACGGATGCTTTTCCTGCTAGGTTTTACCAACGCAATTGGGCGGTTATGAAGGGTGAGATAAGTGCGACAGTATTGGAATTTTTTAGTTTTGGTGTGATGCCGGAGGGCATGAACGATACCTCTATTGTGCAGATTCCGAAGGTGCCTTTTCCAAAAGAACTTAAGGAGTTCCGGTCAATAAGCTTGTGTAATGTGATCTACAAAATAGTGTCCAAGTGTTTGGTGAACCCCCTACAGCCTTTGTTGACAGATCTGATCTCTGAAAATCAAACTGCCTTTATTCCCGGTCGGCTGATTTCTGACAACTCCATCATCGCGTTTGAGTGCATTCATCATATTCAATCCTTGAAGAAGAATAAATCTGCGGCTTGTGCTTACAAGCTTGACTTATCAAACGCGTATGATCGGGTGGATTGAGATTTCCTCGAGAGGGCTCTTGTCAGGTGGGGTTTTTCGGCACAATGGATTGCTTGGATTAGGGCATGCGTGAAGTCTATCACATATTCGGTAGAGTTTGATGGGAAGTTACTCGAGGTGTCCTCCCTGTCAAGGGGGTTGCGACAAAGTGACCCATTGTATCCGTCCTTATTTTTGTTTGTTGTTGACGCCCTGTCTGCTCTTATATCCAAATCAGTTGCGGATGGTGAACTAAGAGGAATTAGTATATGCCGAGGTGATCCAGTCATATCTCATTTGTTGTTTGCTGATGACACAATCTTGCTATTTGAGGCATCGGGCGAACAGGCCAGCGTTGTCACAGGTTTGTTGAACACTTATACTTCGACAACGGGTCAACTTATTAACCCAGAGAAGTGTTCTAGCCTGTTTTCTGACAATTGTGATGCAATGGTGGCGGATGATGTGAATGGCATGTTGGGTATATCACAACAGGTATTTTAACCTAAGTACTTGGGCCTACCGGTACGAGAAGGTAGAATGCATAAAGGCATGTTTGAATCTCTACAGGAAAGGTTGAGGAAAGGACTGATAGATTGGAGTGAACAGTTTGTGTTAGTGTGTAACAAAGAGATCTTGATCAAAGCTGTGGCGCAAGCCGTTCCCACCTATGTTATGAGTATGTTCAGGCTACCTGCATCCGTGTGTGATGATCTGACTAGAATGATAAGGCAATACTGGTGGGGGTGGAGAAGGGGAAGAGGAATATGGCATGGCTCAATTGGGAAAAGATGGTGCTACGTAAGTCGATGGGTGGGATGGGATTCAGGGATATGAGAGCCTTCAATCAGGCTCTCTTGGCTAAGCAGGCATGGCGGCTCTTGGACAGTCCCGGATAGCATGTGTGCTAGGCTGCTCAGAGAAAAATACTCTCATGGTAACCTGTTGGATACGGTTTTCCCTGCTAGCTCGTTAGCTATGTGGAAGGGTATTGTTCATGGTCTAGAGTTGGTGAAGAAAGGTATTATTCGGCGTGTGGGCGATGGTACATTGATAAAAACTTGGAGGGATGCTTGGATCCCTAGAGGCCATAGCCTTCGGCCAGTGACACCGAAGCGGAGCTGCAGATATAATTGGGTGGCTGATTTTCTCGATGATCATGGAGCGTGGAATTTGCAAAGATTGCGCGGATATTTTTGGGAGATGGATGTCCAGGAGATTATTAAGATCCGCACATCACCTCAAAATGGCCAAGACTTTCTTGCGTGGTTCCCAGAGAAGAGTGGGCAATTCACGGTTAGGAGTGCATATCATTTGGGTACTTCGGGAGCTATTATGGGGATTGCTACAATAAGTGCCACTCCTAATGGTGAGCGACCGATCTGGTAATGTATATGGGGAGCTCAAGTTCCTCTTAAGATGAGGATTATGGCATGGGAGGTGGTCTCGGGAGCCCTCGCAACAAATTTCTGTAAGAAATACCGCCATCTTTCAACAAGGGATTCTTGTCCGTTATGTGCCAAGGAGCACGATACTAGCTTTCATGCACTTGTTGCATGTGCTCATGCGCGCGAGATCTGGCTGCAAATGAGGAAGGTTTGGCGTCTGCCTCCTCCGGAGTTGTTGCAAGATACTGGTGTGACAGCCCGAGACCGACGTTCCAGAAGATTCCCCTTTTCCTTCCCGTTTTCGTCGTGTGGTTATTTTTTTCCTTCGTTCGTTGCATCGTCATTTAGTCTGCATCATCGCATCATGCATGGCATCATGTCAACCGTGTTTTGTCGGTGTTGCGTGTTGCTCCGTGTTGTTGGGTGATAGTGCTTCGTGAGTGGCGTCGTTTTGTTGGAGTGACGAGAGAGGGTGCGTGAGAACCGCCGCTAAACCCCGTTGCACCGCAGACCTAAGACCCTCCTCTCCCCTCCTAAGTTGTTTTGCAGTTTTGCTAAAGATTTCCAACTTTACCCCTCTTTTAAAATATTCGTCTTCTTTTAAAAATGTCCTTTTTATTAAATGTGGGGGCAACCCTTGGGTTTTAATCTTATTTTTCCTTTTGATTTATTGTTAAACCGTCTCTTTTTTCTTTTCTCTTTTAAAAGATTTTATTTTATTCTCTAAATTAAAAGAGGTTTTATTGTATTCTTTAAAAGGGGTTTGGGTTTTAATCTTTGTTAAAAGGTTTAATTTTATTCTTTTGTAAAAAGGGTTTAATTTTATTCTTAAAAGATTTTAGTTTTATTTGTTAAAAGGGGCCCAATCTATTTTATATTTGGGGCATAATTTTTGGTTTTAAGAAGTAAAAGGACTTTATTTTTTTCTATTTACTTTAAACATTTTTTTTCTTTTGTTTGTTGAGTTTCTGTTTTTAAAAAAAATAGCAGGGGGAGGGAGCCCAGCCGAGCCGGCCCAGGCCCAGCCGGCTCCTCCCCTGCTGACCTAGCCCAACTCCCCCTGCGCCTCCCGATCCCATCTCCTCCCTCGTCTCCCTCTTCCCCGTTCCCCTTTGCCTCGAGTTGCGCCACCGCCTACAGCTCGCCAGCCCCGAGCGCCGCTCCTCCCTCGCCGTGCCGCGGCTCCCCGCGCCGACAGCGCGTCCTCCCTTCTTCCTCCCTTCGACCTCGCCCCTCTTCCCCGCGCTCCACCCCCAGCGCCATGCCGCGCCGCCCGCCGTGGCCGCCCTCGCTCCTTCCGCCCGCCATGGCCATCCCTGCGCGCTAGCAGCTGGCCGCCTCGCCCGGCTCCCCGCACGACCCGCCGTCGCCACCTCCCTGTTCCCCGAGCCGCCGCCGCCATTCCCGTGCTCGCCGTGCACGGCCTCGCCTCCCCGTGTGCCCCGTGCTCGCCGAGCAGTCCCTCCGTCGCGCTGCTCGCCCCGCCGGCCTCCGTCCTGCAGCGGGCCGCCCTCCTACAGCAAGTGTGGTCGCCGTCAGCCCGTGTACGAGCGGGAGTTCGCCGGGCAGTAGCTTCCCCGCCGCGCCATGGAGATTCCCCTGCTGCACTTGCTGCTGTGCTGCTGTGATCTGCTAGCCTGCTGCTCTTGCCAGTGCTTGCCTGCCGCTGCCGTTTATTGTTGTTGCTTGCGTGCTGAGTTGGTGCTGTTTTGTGCTGCTGCTTGCCCAGGTTGCTGTTGTTTTGCATGCTGCTGCCTTGCTGTTGTCGTAGAGTGTTGCATGCTGCTGTAGATGCTAGGTTGTTGGTGTGGTCAGGTGTAGTTGTTTTGCTCGGTTGCTACCTTGCTGTAGATGATGTTGCTGCCAGCTTGCCTTGCCTGGCTGACGCTAGGTGCCGCTGCTTATTGCTGTGGCTGCCAGATAGGTTTAGTTGCTTGCTTGCCCTGCTTGCCGTGGTGTTTGCTTGTGTTGCCGCCTGCGTCACCGCATGCACCATCCCCGCCTATCGTGAGTCGTCGACGAGATCGGCGAGACCCACGACGACTTCGACTTCCTCGAACATCGACGGAGACGTGATCGACTACCGTCGACGAGACCGTGTACCACTACTTCAACTACCGACGCGTGTACGACTACTTCCACGACGACCACGACGATCTTGTACCCCTTCACCGATCGAAGGTATACCAAGGGGACATGTCGTGTACCATGTGCTAGTGATGTACGAATGTATGAGTTGATTGAGTTGAATGCATGTATGCACCGTTGTTTGCCCGTGCACGTTGTCTTCCTTTTCGTCGTGCCCTCGACACGTGGGAACCCGAGATACGGGATCACCCCATTCTTTAATTACCGTTCCGGCACACGCTCCCTAATCGTTGGCACTGAATCTCGACGAGATGTCGTGATAGGAACGCTGCCGTGGCATCGTTTCCGATTTGCCGCCATGGTTTCCTCTCGCTCGCCGTGGTGACACCTTGCTTCTTTCCCTTCTTGGCATGGTGTGATGACTTGCATGCATGACGCATTCATGGCATATATATCGTGTGTTGCCCGTCTCTTGTTCCCGTAGCTACGTTCTATGCTCCGCGTGATAACCGACTAGGACTTGTAGGATCACCGCTTCACCCTTGCCATGATAACCACAATGTAATATTGCTATGATAATTAATGGGAGTGAATTAAATAATTAAATGTGGAGTTTCGTCGATATGCAACCCGTTGCATATCGAGCTTCACTTAATGTGTAGAGTTTGCGTGGGGTGAATTGCCATGCCATCCCTTGCATCATTGAACTGATCATGCATCATATTAGGTGGTGCATCATGTTGCGCATTTGCCGTGGTGAATATTTGTGTTGATGTTTGTTTCCGGTTTGCCCGTCTCGATAGAGTTCCGCAAGCGTGTCGGAAGTGAGGACCTGTTCGACTATGTTGGTTCACCGACTTCTCCGAGTTGTTCTTCTTCCAAGCGGGATCTCAGGCAAGATGATCATTTCCCCAGATACCATTACTATCATTGCCATGCTAGTTTACCGCTTCTGTCGATTATGTCTCGTTACCTACCACTTGTTAAATGTCAGCCTCTCAACAATGCCATGATAATCTTCAACCTGTTCGACCTAGCATACCACTGATTGGCTAGGTTACTGCTTGCTTACCATGTTGTTAGCGTTGCTAGTTGCAGGTGCAGATGCTTCCATGTGAAAACATGGGTTCCTTGTCATATCACCATATTTAATGCTATTTAATTTAATGCACCTATATACTTGGTAAAAGGTGGAAGGCTCGGCCTTTCTAGCCTGGTGATTTGTTCCACCTTTGCCCCTTTAGTTTTGGCTACCGGTGTTATGTTCCATAAACGAGCGCTCCTAACACGATCGGGGTTGTTATGGGGACCCCCTTGATAATTCGTTTTTGGATTAAAGTTGGTCCGGCAAGGCCCAACATTGGTTCTACATTTGCCCAAGATAATAACTTTGTTAATATTGAAATGCATAGGGAGTCATGAACCCGAGGAGTAATTTTACATAAACAGGGGGGGCAGTGCTGATGGTGTTGGTCCCAAACGGTCTGCCTGCGGGGCCACCACGGGGAAACTCGAGGTTTGGCACCCATAGCTAGTTCCATCCGTCGTGTCCTGAGAACGAGATACGCGGCTCCTATCGTGATCGTCGACACGTCGGGCGGCCTTGCTGGATTAGTTTTACCTTTGACGAGATAGCTTGTGCATCGGGATTCCGGTGATGCTTTGGGTAATCTCAGAGTTGAGGTTTTCCACTAGGGAATCCGACGAGATCGCGAGCTTTGTGGTTGAGGATTTCTATGCGGCTTGTGGTAATTTGTAATGGACTAGTTGGAGCACCCCTGCAGGGTTAAATCTTTCGGAAAGCCGTGCCCGCGGTTATGTGGCAACGTGGAAGTTTTGTTTAACACTGTTTCTAGATAACTCGAAGTTAATTTAATTAAAATATTCCAACTGTGTGTGTAACCGTGACTGTCTCTTTCGTGAGTTCCTTCTCCGATCGAGGACACGGTGGGGTTATGTCTGGCGTAGGTAGGTGTTCAGGATCATTCACTTGATCATCTGTAGATCACGGCCGTTATGCGTAGATCTTCCCCCTCTCATTTCTTGTACTCGTAAGTTAGCCACCACATATATGCTTAGCCGCTGCTGCAACCTCACCACTTAACCATACCTCACCCATTAAGCTTTGCTAGTCTTGGTACCTTTGGAAATGAGATTGCTGAGTCCCCTGTGGCTCATAGATTAGTACAACACCAGTTGTAGGTACAGGTAAAGGTTACTCGACGTAAGCGCGTTGATTGTCCATTTGGAGTTGCTTCTTCTTCTTCTTCTTCTTCATCGATCTAGGATGGGTTCCAGGCCGGCAGCCTGGGATAGCAAGGATGGACGTCGTTCTTCTTTTGTCGTTTGTTTTCATCCGTAGTCGGACCCTGCTCTTACTCTTGATGATTATGTAATGTACTGATGTGACTCTGATGTAGCTTGTGGCGAGTGTAAGCCAATTCTATATATCTCTTCTTTTCAGTACATGTACTTGTAACAATATCCATTCTTGCGACACGACGAGATGCGCTTCTATCCCTGACGATGCCCTCGTGCCAAATTGAGGATAGGGTCGCATCTTGGGCGTGACAAGTTGGTATCAGAGCAAGGACCGACCTAGGAGCCCCCTTGATTGATAGAACTTGGCCGAGTCGAGTCTAGTGAAAAACTACTTTGAGTCTAGTTATATATCGGAGGGTAGGATTCTTTTTTCTCCTCTTCTATGCTCTTGTGAGGAATATAGACGTAATAAATTACTCTACTCCTCTTCCCACTCAAATTTTTTTAAGGATCACATGGATATTGTTGGGATCTATATGATGCCGATGTGACGGAGTTCTGTCTTGGTGCCTCCTGTCTGACTTGATCTTCTTCCGGGGAGTTGAGCTCCAGGTTATTCTCGAGCACATCGTTATTATTCAGATTTCTTAGCATCTCAGAACGAAGTATATTCGTAATTGCTTCAATACTAGTAGTGGTGAGATAACCCCGATGTCCACAGTACTGGTGCAGATTGTTCGGGAGTACTGCCATACTTTGTATCGTTGTGATCACGAGGGTCTGTTGTAGATGAAGGTCCGAGATTCTGGTCGTGTGTTGACGGATGTGATACAAGTGACGGGTTAGTATAGGAGTTGTGTGTTATTACTCCTTGTATCCGTGTACCAGATTGCATGACCAGATATTTCGGGAATTCATAGGTGGGAATTCAAGTAGTTGCTTATAGGACAATCTTCCAACAAATGCATGATGTTAGGTTGGGGTTCGACATTTAGCGGATTCGTTTGTTCACGGTCGACTTACAGCGGTACACGTTGTGTCTTAAAGAGTCCTTGTAGCTTGCTACGACTCGGGGACGCTTCGTATGTCAGGTGCACTGCCTTGGACTTGATGGCTTCTATAAATCGTGCCCGTGCGATCCTGTCCACGAAAATATCGAACGGAAATCTTTCTGATGAGTTTGTTCTGGCTTGTTTCATAAGCCTCATCCTTGGTTTTTTTGAATATGGTAATTCGTGTTGCTTCGATGTCAAGTGGTGAATTCATATCCTTCCTAAGTGGTGTTCTCATATTTTTTATGTGAATGCTAATCCTTTTGCTCAATCAATCGTCTTATCAATTTTTGTCAACCGGAGTCATCGTATCAATTCCATTCAACCGGTGTGTTTTTCTCCAAGGGGATTCAATCCTCTCCAATTTTGCAAGATTATTCTCTCATTTTATTCCGGAGTTCATCTCATCTAGCCCAAGTTGTCTTTGTTTTTCCCCACCCTCCCGCCCTTTTCTCAGTGATTCAATTTCCATCCAAGAGTTTCTTTTCATTGTGCTTCCACTATGTGTTCTTTTCTCTCTTATCCGGTGATTCGTTGTGAAGATTCTCAGGAGCTTCGTGTTCATCTTTGTTCATTCTTGTCATCCTTACCGGTGAATTTAATTCGGCTATCCGTGTTCATCATATCCTAATTATCCCTGTAATTCTTTTTCATGTTGGAGATTCTTTCAGGCTATCTTGGTTATTCATTCCTCTCTGTTCATCCGGAGTGTTGAAGATATCTCGGAAGTTTCGTGTTTTCAATTATTTTAATTCTTTCGAGGTGTTCAACCTCATCTAGTTTTCTTTTTACCGGTGCAATATCTCCCGTTCTAGTAATCTCTTCAACGGTGGTTTCTTGAGTGGGCCCATAACCCACAGGTTCTTTCCCAGGATCTTTCCTGGCTCTTTTAATTTCTTTCCGGAGATCTTTAATTCTTTTCAACTATGACGTAAGTATGAATTTCATCAGTCATATTCCTTCCTCAAGGCCGATTTGAGTTAACTCTCATATTTGGCTCAACCTTTCATTCTTCTTTATTCCGGAGTGTCTCAGCTATTCTTGGTGTTTTTCTCATCATCATCCTCAGCTTGCAATTCGAAGGAGTGTTTCTCTCGAATCTTGGTTAATTCTCTTGGATATTCGTCATTTCAGCTTGTGCCATCATCTTAATTGTTTCTATCATGAGTATCCATTCTTGTTATGCGGTGCATTTCTGAGTTGTTTTCATTCTCGATCCTCCGAAGGCCATCATTTTAGAAGATTCTTCGTTCTCAGCTTTCAGCTTTCGTTCTCTAATTCTTCTCCATTGTTGTCTCTTCGTTCGTCTCTTGTTTATCCGGTGCCTTGTTCTAGTTTTATCTCAGATGGGTCATGGTTCCTTCATTCTCATGTATCTCCATTAATTCGTGGTGTTCCCATTCAATTGTGAATTCTTATCGGTGCTTCCTTCAATTATGCCTCAAGTGGTGCTTATCTCTCTATCTCTTCAAGAGCATTTTAAAAAGAATAAGTGGTATGCTAAATCCGTTGATTGTCGTCAATTTAACTTGATGAAGGATTAGCTTAACATAATTCTTATTCTTGTTCATAGTAATCTGAATTCTTCATCCGGAGTGGCTCATGGTATCAATTCTTTTCTCAAGTGCCTATATTTCTTTTCCGGAGTTCCAAGTTTTCTCAAGTATCTCTTTGTGAGGCTTCATCTAAATCTTGGCAAGGTCTTAATCTTATTCTTTTCTACCTTCATATGTTTGCATCATTCATTTGTATACGGAGGTCCTTCTTGGTGGTTCATCAAGGTTTCAATCCATTCTCAATTGTTCTGCCTTTATCCTTTGAGGTGGTATTATAGCATTCTTGTGAGTGTAGGAGCCTCGAAGAGTTTTTCCTTTCAAGAATGAGATAATTAAAACCACCAATTCTATGATCATGAGATATTTCAACCCATGATTTCTTCATTGAGCTATCTTGGTTTGGATTTCACCTAAAGCTTTCCCTATGGATTATGCTATCATGAGGCTTGTCTTTAATCCCAGTTCTCAATGCACCCTCTTGGTGTAAGAAGCTTTCATATCTTGCTTTCAACCAATCTTGTTTCTATTAGTGGCTGGTTATCAACTCGTTGTTCGAAAAGGTCCCCATAAGCCCACTACTATCTTGTTCTTTTCGTTGTTGTTTTTCCAACAACTCCGTCCAATTCTTCTTGCAAGGATGCTTGCCTAGTTCATTGGAGTTAGTAGTTGTCATTCTCTTCTTCCGTATGAGCTAGTTCCTATTCTATTGTTCCGGAGGCTTTGTGATGTTGCTCATTTGGGTCAATCTTGTTGTTCTATCAAGATCGTGGTGTTCCCTTGTTCTATTTACTTGTTTGTTGTGAATATTGTCTAATTCTCCTACCTTCTCAAAAAATTTGTCCCATTTTCCTACCGAAGTGCTGCCGAAATTTTCCGTAAATTCTGGCTTCCTTCTCATGTCATTTCTCATCTCCTTGCAACCTTGAAAGATCGTTGGGTTCACTCGTTTGTCAAGAAGCGACTAAGTTTTACCTTTTGCTTTTCTCATCCTCTCCCCCTTTCATTCTTGGATCTCGGGGCGAGATCCTCTTGTAGTGTAGGAGAGTTGTGACAGCCCGAGACCGACGTTCCAGAAGATTCCCCTTTTCCTTCCCGTTTCCGTCGTGTGGTTTTTTTTCCTTCGTTCGTTGCATCGTCATTTAGTCTGCATCATCGCATCATGCATGGCATCATGTCAACCGTGTTTTGTCGGTGTTGCCTGTTGCTCCGTGTTGTTGGGTGATAGTGCTCCGTGAGTGGCGTCGTTTTGTTGGAGTGACGAGAGAGGGTGCGTGAGAACCGCCGCTAAACCCCGTTGCACCGTAGACCTAAAACCCTCCTCTCCCCTCCTAAGTTGTTTTGTGGTTTTGCTAAAGATTTCTAACTTTACCCCTCTTTTAAAATATTCGTCTTCTTTTAAAAATGTCCTTTTTATTAAATGTCGGGGCAACCCTTGGGTTTTAATCTTATTTTTCCTTTTGATTTATTGTTAATCCGTCTCTTTTTCTTTTCTCTTATAAAAGCTTTTATTTTATTCTCTAAATTAAAAGAGGTTTTATTGTATTCTTTAAAAGGGGTTTGGGTTTTAATCTTTATTAAAAGGTTTAATTTTATTCTTTTGTAAAAACGGTTTAATTTTATTCTTAAAACATTTTAGTTTTATTTGTTAAAAGGGGCCCAATCTAGTTTATAGTTGGGGCATAATTTTTGGTTTTAAGAAGTCCAAGGCCTTTATTTTTTTCTATTTACTTTAAACATTTTTTTCTTTTGTTTGTTGAGTTTCTATTTAAAAAAAATAAAAAAAATAGCAGGGGGAGGGAGCCCAGCCGAGCCGGCCCAGGCCCAGCCGGCTCCTCCCCTGCTGACCTAGCCCAACTCCCCGTGCGCCTCCCGATCCCATCTCCTCCCTCGTCTCCCTCTTCCACGTTCCCCTCTACCTCGAGTTGCGCCGTCGCCTACAGCTCGCCAGCCCCGAGCGCCGCTCCTCCCAGGCCGTGCCGCGGCTCCCCGCGCCGGCAGCGCCTCCTCCCTTCTTCCTCCCCTCGACCTCGCCCCTCTTCCCCGTGCTCCACCCCCCAGCGCCATGCCGCGTCGCCCGCCGTGGCCGCCCTCGCTCCTTCCGCCCGCCATGGCCGTCCCTGCACGCTAGCAGCTGGCCGCCGTGCCCGCCTCCCCGCACGACCCGCCGTCGCCACCTCCCTGTTCCCCGAGCCGCCGCCGCCATTCCCGTGCTCGCCGTGCGCGGCCTCGCCTCCCCGTGTGCACCGTGCTCGCCGAGCAGTCCCTCCGTCGCGTTGCTCGCCCCGCCGGCCTCCGTCCTGCACCGGGCCGCCCTCCTACAGCAGGCGTGGTCGCCGTCAGCCCGTGCACGAGCGGGAGTTCGCCGGGCAGTAGCTTCCCCGCCGCGCCATGGGGATTCCCCTGCTGCACTTGCTGCTGTGCTGCTGTGATCTGCTAGCCTGCTGCTCTTGCTAGTGCTTGCCTGCCGCTGCCGTTTACTGCTGTTGCTTGTGTGCTGTGCCGGTGCTGTTTTGTGCTGCTGCTTACCTAGGTTGCTGTTGTTTTGCATGCTGCTGCCTTGCTGTTGTCGTAGAGTGTTGCATGCTGCTGTAGATGCTAGGTTGTTGGTGTGGTCAGGTGTAGTTGTTTTGCTCGGTTGCTACCTTGCTGTAGATGCTGTTGATGCCAGCTTGCCTTGCCTGGCTGACGCTAGGTGCCGCTGCTTATTGCTGTGGCTGCCAGATAGGTTTAGTTGCTTTCTTGCCCTGCTTGCCGTGTTGTTTGCTTGTGTTGCCGCCTGCGTCGCCGCGTGCACCATCCCCGCCTATCGTGAGTCCTCGACGAGATCGGCGAGACCCACGACGACTTCGACTTCCCCGAACATCGACGGAGACGTGATCGACTACCATTGACGAGACCGTGTACCACTACTTCAACTACCGACGTGTGTACGACTACTTCCACGACGACCACGACGATCTTGTACCCCTTCACCGATCGAAGGTATACTGAGGGGACATGTCGTGTACCATGTGCTAGTGATATACGAATGTATGAGTTGATTGAGTTGAATGCATGTATGCACCGTTGTTTGCCCGTGCACGTTGTCTTCCTTTTCGCCGTGCCCTCGACACGTGGGAACTCGAGATACGGGATCACCCCATTCTTTAATTACCGTTCCCGCACACGCTCCCTAATCGTTGGCACTGAATCTCGACGAGATGTCGTGATAGGAACGCTGCCGTGGCATCGTTTCCGATTTGCCGCCATGGTTTCCTCTCGCTCGCCGTGGCGACACCTTGCTTCTTTCCCTTCTTGGCGTGGTGTGATGACTTGCATGCATGACGCATTCATGGCATATATATCGTGTGTTGCCCGTCTCTTGTTCCCGTAGCTACGTTCTATGCTCCGCGTGATAACCGACTAGGACTTGTAGGATCACCGCTTCACCCTTGCCATGATAACCACAATGTAATATTGCCGTGATAATTAACGGGAGTGAATTAAATAATTAAATGTGGAGTTTCGTCGATATGCAACCCGTTGCATATCGAGCTTCACTTAATGTGTAGAGTTTGCGTGGGGTGAATTGCCATGCCATCCCTTGCATCATTGAACTGATCATGCATCATATTAGGTGGTGCATCATGTTGTGCATTTGCCGTGGTGAATATTTGTGTTGATGTTTGTTTCCGGTTTGCCCGTCTCGATAGAGTTCCACAAGCGTGTCGGAAGTGAGGACCCGTTCGACTATGTTGGTTCGCCGACTTCTCCGAGTTGTTCTTCTTCCAAGCGGGATCTCAGGCAAGATGATCATTTCCCCAGATACCATTACTATCATTGCCATGCTAGTTTACCGCTTCTGTCGATTATGTCTCGTTACCTACCACTTGTTAAACGTCAGCCTCTCAACAATGCCATGATAATCTTCAACCTGTTCGACCTAGCAAACCACTGATTGGCTAGGTTACTGCTTGCTTACCATGTTGTTAGCGTTGCTAGTTGCAGGTGCAGATGCTTCCATGTGAAAACATGGGTTCCTTGTCATATCACCATATTTAATGCTATTTAATTTAATGCACCTATATACTTGGTAAAAGGTGGAAGGCTCGGCCTTTCTAGCCTGGTGATTTGTTCCACCTTTGCCCCTTTAGTTTCGGCTACCGGTGTTATGTTCCATAAACGAGCGCTCCTAACACGATCGGGGTTGTTATGGGGACCCCCTTGATAATTCATTTTAGATTAAAGCTGGTCCGGCAAGGCCCAACATTGGTTCTACATTTGCCCAAGATAATAACTTTGTTAATATTGAAATGCATAGGGCGTCATGAACCCGAGGAGTAATTTTACATAAACACGGGGGGCCAGTGTTGATGGTGTTGGTCCCAAACGGTCTGCCTGCGGGGCCACCACGGGGAAACTCGAGGTTTGGCACCCGTAGCTAGTTCCATCCGTCGTGTCCTGAGAACGAGATACGCGGCTCCTATCGGGATCGTCGACACGTCGGGCGGCCTTGCTGGATTAGTTTTACCTTTGACGAGATATCTTGTGCATCGGGATTCCGGTGATGCTTTGGGTAATCTCAGAGTTGAGGTTTTCCACTAGGGAATCCGACGAGATCGCGAGCTTCGTGGTTGAGGATTTCTATGCGGCTTGTGGTAATTTGTAATGGACTAGTTGGAGCATCCCTGCAGGGTTAAATCTTTCGGAAAGCCGTGCCCGCCGTTATGTGGCAACGTGGAAGTTTTGTTTAACACTGGTTCTAGATAACTCGAAGTTAATTTAATTAAAATATGCCAACTGTGTGTGTAACCGTGACTGTCTCTTTCGTGAGTTCCTTCTCCGATCGAGGACACGGTGGGGTTATGTCTGGCGTAGGTAGGTGTTCAGGATCATTCACTTGATCATCTGTAGATCAGGGCCGTTATGCATAGATCTTCCCCCTCTCATTTCTTGTACTCGTAAGTTAGCCACCACATATATGCTTAGCCGCTGCTACAACCTCACCACTTAACCATACCTCATCCATTAAGCTTTGCTAGTCTTGGTACCTTTGGAAATGAGATTGCTGAGTCCCCTGTGGCTCACAGATTACTACAACACCAGTTGCAGGTACAGGTAAAGGTTACTTGACGTAAGCGCGTTGATTGTCCATTTGGAGTTGCTTCTTCTTCTTCCTCTTCATCGATCTAGGATGGGTTCCAGGCCGGCAGCCTGGGATAGCAAGGATGGACGTCGTTCTTCTTTTGTCGTTTGTTTTCGTCCGTAGTCGGACCCTGCTCTTACTCTTGATGATTATGTAATGTACTGATGTGACTCTGATGTAGCTTGTGGCGAGTGTAAGCCAATTCTATATATCTCTTCTTTTCAGTACATGTACTTGTAACGATATCCATTCTTGCGACACGACGAGATGCGCTTCTATCCCTGACGATGCCCTCGTGCCAAATTGAGGATAGGGTCGCATCTTGGGCGTGAAAACTGGGCAGGATTGGTTGTTGAATTTGTTGGCTAATTGTGATACCTCAATGAGGGATTGTGTGATCATGTTGATGTGGCGTATTTGGTCTCTCCGGTCTGATTTGGTGCATGCAAAGGAAGTGCCAACGGTGGCTGCAACCGTAATATATTTGCAGAGTTATATGCAGTCCTTACATCTAACTAGGAGATATTCCACAGAAGAGATCATCAAGGGCAAAATGCCTATGTTGCAGGAGGTGTCGGTGGTGGCCCCAAAGGTTGTTATAAACCATCCATGGCCTAGACCACCGCCCGATCGTGTCGCCCTATCTGGTGATGGTGCTTATGATCAGCCAGATGGGTCTGGAGCTGCTGGGATGATTCTGAGGAGGCATGACCGGAGTGTGATCTTTGCGGCATACTGTTGCATCTTCAATTGTAATGATGCCTTGAAAGCAGAGTTACACGCGATAATGCAAGGAATGGCCCTCGCTATCCAGCACTCTGAGTTACCCATCATTGTCGAGTCACACTCTTCAATGGCAATCCAATCCATGTTGGGAGAGAGTTTATCTCGTTCTGCCTATGGTCACATTGTTGCCGAGATTCGTCGTATTATGGAAGATAGAGATTCTATTCCTTGCAAGATTAATTGTGTGCAAAATAGGGTAGCTGGCTCTGTATAGTCGTACACAGAGTAATATTGTTGTATGATTTGGTCAAGGTCCTCCGTATACACAGATGAGCTCTTGTCTCTTGATTGTAATCCTTTGAATTTGGAATAAAACTCTATTACCGGTGCAAAAAAAGGGAATCTAGTTTGGCACCAGGTCAGCACACGAGAAGCTTCCTCACGTAGCTAGGGGCGCTCGTTGACGTTTCTTTTTTTCTTTTGTTTTTTCACCTTCCTTATTTTATTGTGCTAACGAAATTAACAAAAGTTTCAACATAAATGAAAAAATGCTCATGAATTATAAAAAATCTTTGCGCTTTTGTGGTAATGTACAAGATTTTAAAGAATATAATTAATTTGAAAAAAATTGAAACTCATAAAATCTCGCAACTAACCCATGGTTCTCGCACATAGATAACAAGTTTTTCTTTATCCCAAACCATAGCTAGTTTTTTGGCGATACTTTTCTTATGTCAAATTCGGTCTACAGTGATTTCCCTTGGCATTATTTGTGCACTTAAGTTGTTGGCTATGTACCGGAGCTTCTTGAAGGTTGCCCTGAATATGCTTAAACTATCTCATACAATGTTAGACAAGATTCTTTTCAATTGGTGATATCACAATTCAATCCCGTATATCATTATTCCGGACCCGTTTCTTCCTTATGTGGCCAGACATCCATCTCAATATGTACATTTACTTGACACATAGATGTTAAAGATGTAACATTTTTATCGGCCAACATTCAACATCATACAACATTACGGGTCGAATTATCGTCCTATAAAATATGTCTTTCAGCTTTTCTGGCATTTTTTGTAATGAAAAATGCCAGAAGTTTGACGCCACTTCATCCGTCCGGTTTTGATGGTCACAATTTTTTAAAAAATCACCCATTCAAAAACACATATTTTTGGAAAATGTACTAACTTTACAAATAAAATCCTAATTTCAAAACATATTCACGAATTCAACAAAAAAAATGGTTGTATTTAGAAACCAAAGTTCATAAATGTTTGTTAATTCAAACAATTTGCTAATTTCAAGAAATGTTACCAAATATTAAACAATGTTCAATGTTTCAAAAAATGTTCATGAATTTTTAATGTATTATCATAATTCATAAAATATTCATGTATCTTAAAAAAATCATGAATTTTAAAAAATTCATGTATTTAGAAAAATGCCTTGTATTTTAAAAGAAGTTGACAGGTTAGAAAAATATTTGTGATATAAAAAATAATAGATTTTATTTTATTTCCACAAGTTCGAAAAAATATTTGTGGATTTCAAGATATTCTTGCGAATTTGTTTTTTTGTTGAATTCTGAAAGCACCGTGCCATCGCCGGGGGTATGTGATTGGTGGCTACCTAGCAACGTGCGCGGTAAATAGGACGTGCCTTACCAAACCAACAGTGATAATCCCCTAAAAAGTCCTACCGTGGGAAACTCCGTCTTATTTCCGAGAAACTCCATTGAAATATTTGGTCCGAACAAAGGTTGCATACCGGAGCCTCTCTTTTTTCAAAAAAATCTAACCTACACAGGTCGCATAGCGGTTTTCCGGTGCGGCGGCTTACACCACGTGCAAAGTGACAGCAAGAAGAAATCAAAGTAGCATTAAAAAAACCAACCTGCGCTTACACCCTTTTCTCTTTGTTATGCATGCATGTAATGATGTCATCACATTCACTCTAAATGGTCAAAATTCAAAAAGTTTTATCTTTCAAACCATTAATTCGACCGATGATCTGTTTTCGTCGTTGACTTTATTTCGACGAAAGCTTTAAAACTAGATCCTATGTCGGCATTTTTTGACAACTTTTTCTTTTACTCATACTTACCACATTTGTTGCACTTACTTGTCATATTAGTAAGTACTTATTTGTCTGATAAAAATAACTTAATCGTCATATTTTTTAGAAATTACTTATAAATATGACATCTCAATATAATCGAACGGGCAAGCACAAACAACTTTTTTGAAACAATAACATGCAAAAATATGACAACTCAGCATATTTAAAACCGACGACCACAATAAATCTTATTTGTTTTTGGTAATTGTTAGTAAATGTGACAAGTCGGCATAGTTAAACTAGCAATCACACAAAATATTTTTCTGACAAAGTTGTATGTAAATATGACAAGTTGACATATTTACATTGATAAACAAACCTATGACATGCGTTTATATCATGTATAATGAAAAATGCTACAAGACAACAATCAGTTGTCAAACATGGTCGCGGGGTTTTAGCAAGCGTAGTTGCCAAAAAATCTATACACATGGTTACTAAGTTGACAACTAAGTTAAATAAATATGGCTACTAAGTGTTTCATAATCTAGCAACTAAATAGTATTAATCTCGCAACTATCGAAGAAAAAAAAAGTTGTCGAAACATGTCGACATGGGATCTAGTTTTGAAGATCTCGTTGCGAGAAAGCTAACGGTGAAAACGGATTGTCAATTGGATTTATAGTTTAAGAGATAAAACTTTTTAAAATTCAACATTAAGAAAATCTTTGCTGATATCATGTTGGTGTATTAGTTTGCATGTATGGAGGAAAGCCGCCGCATGGGAAGACGCTAGTGCGGCGCTGCTATGTAGTGGTGCCCCTCTTTTTTTGCATAATGGTATTGCCTAAAAAAACCTTACTAAATTGCACAAACATGAACAAAAAATATTACAAGTCTTTCATGTTTGAAATATGAGCAATTTACCAGAGGATTTTATTAACACAAACGGTAGATAAAACATGACTATCATAATAGAGATGAAACAAGTCATCTAATATAAAGATGAGACACCAAATGGCATGTGCACATATTAAATAGAAGAGAACATATGTAGAAAAGAGGCTAGAACCAGAAACCGTAGAGCAAGAAAGTGAGGTAAGATATTAAACAAAGAGAACACGAAGACATACGGAACAACGGCGGAAGCACTCGTCTTGGGGTCGGTGTTCTCGCAGCCATGTCGTCGAAGAGGTTGCCGACGGCGGGGAAGAAATTGTTGTTGGGGAAGTAGTTGTCGAGATTCGTGGTGTCCGTGATGAAGAAGTCAGTAGTCATGCGGAGCGCTCGCCAAAAACCTTATCACCCTTCTCCCGTACAAGACTCAAAGAGGTGGAGTTTCGGAGGCCTACTGTCCCAACCGGTGGTGCACACGGCAAGCCGGGACGAGGCAGACAACAACATCACAGAGATTGGAACCGGTGGCGAGAGGAAGAAGAAGTTTTGATACATCTCTCTGGAGAGGAGCGGCCTCCCTTTTATAGGCGCAAGAGAAGGAGGCGAGAGGCCAACGACGGGAGCTGAAGGGAACGAGGGAGATGGAACGAAGAGGCAGCAGCCGAAGGGTGCAACGTTCATATTCAATGTCCACTACATAAAAAACTTTCAGCTTTCGAGTAACCTTTCATATACCAATTGTGCGTGAAAAAAATTTAGACATCGGCTCGGCTCATTCCTGCAACCCGTGGCGCGTCTTGGGGAGGCGTGGCGTGGCTAGGCGAGCGACGGAGGAGGAGCGCGTGTGAATATCCCTTTTGTTCTCATGCTCATACTTGTGGGGAAACAACCTCCCTTATAAGGAGGTCCAACTCCCACCAAACTAGCAATGTGGGATTAAAAATTGGTTACACCTCTTGCCTTGCACGAATGGGCTGCGTGGGCCTCTAGGATTTATTAGGAATTTATGAAATTGTTATTAGGTTGGCCCAAAAATAGACAAAATTCAAGCAATCCCCCACCAGATCTGAGACGCACACAAAATTTGCCTTTGGTTCCAAAACAATTTTTATATACCGGTACTGCAGTGGAGACTATTAAGTTGAACTTCCACCTAGAACTCTACGCTACACAAGTAAGCAACTTGAATAGTGGACCAGACCTTGAACTGCAAGTTTTCTCCGAATCTAGCTTCACATAAAGCCTTGATCGATACTTGGCTATCGTGGGTCTTCCCCGCAGGTGGAGCTTATGTGTCATACTCCATGACCTTTCATGAGTTCACTTGAGAGAACCCTACTCTCGTAGATTGGGACATTTGGCAATCACACTCATATAGGTGTGTTCTCCAAAATATGTTTCAAACACAACATCTCAACTTTAAATGAGACACTTAGAACACATTAAGATATACATCAACATGCCATGCAGATTAGGAGAGTATTGCATCTTCATGGAGTGGTATTGTTAATAGTAAGGATACTCTCCTCTTAGATGATCAACAACTTGTCTTCCACATCTAATTCATGGGATCTCCGATCAAATAGACTAGGTTACCATTGTGAACAACTCGTCTTGTGGGTCTCATACCCATCTCCTTTGATGCATTATCTATCACATTATGTGATAGACCCTTAGTAAAAGGATCTGCCAAATTTTTAGACGTTGGAATATAATCAATGCAATATCTCCGGAGTTTTTCATTTTTCTGACAGACTTTAACCTTCTCTGAACGTGTCTTGATGACTTCATGTTATCCTTTGAGATGCTCACTTTCATGATCACAGTTTGATTGTCACAGTTCATAAGGATACCCGATACAGGTTTCTCAACAACCAACAAGTCATTCAAGAGCTGGTGAAGCCAATCTGCTTCAACCGTAGTTGAATCTGGTGGTGTGAGTTCTGCTTCCATTGTTGACCTAGTTAAGATGGTCTGCTTGCAAGACTTCCAAGAAACAACGCCACCTCCATGAGTGCCTACATATCCTCTCGTGGCCTTTATCTCATCAGCATCTGAGATCCAGTTTGAGTCACTATACCCTTCAAGCACCTTTGGGTGTCCAGTGTAGTGAATTCTGTAATTCGCAGTGCCTTTCAAATAACGCAAAACTCTCTCTAGTGATTTCCAATGCACATCTCCTCGTTTTGAGACAAACCCGACTCAGTTTGCTAAGAGAAAAAGAGATGCCAGGTCTTTTAGCACTGGCTAAGTACATAAGTGAGCCAATAATCTGAGAATATTTCAATTGATCTCTAGCAATTCTTCGATTCTTTCGAAGCAACACGCTGGCATCATATAGTGTTGGAGAGGGCCTGCAGTCACTACAGCCAAAGCGACTTGAGATGTTTTCCACATAGTGAGATTGAAGCAATGTAATATCACCATCATCGTCTCTCAATAACTTGATGTTCAGAATGACATCAGCCACTTCTAAATCCTTTATCTCAAAAAGTAAGATAGGAAATTTTTGACCTCCTTAGTAACATTCAGATTTGTTCTGAAAATAAGTATGTCATCAACATACAAGCAAAGAATAACTCCCTTGTCCCCACCATTGCGATAGGACACACATTTATTATCTTCGTTTACAACAAAGCATGCAGCTATTAAAGTTCTTTCAAACTTTTCATGCCACTACTTGGGTGCTTGCTTAAGTCCATACAAAGACTTCAGCAATTTGCACACTTTTCCTTCCTGGCCATCTACTACAAACCCATCTGGTTGTTCCATGTAAATTTTATCATCCAACTCTCCATCTAGGAAATCAGTCTTAACATCCATTCGATGAACGAGAAGACCATGTGAGGCCGCTAGTGAAAGTAGTACTAGAATAGTGGTCAGTCGAGCCAGAAGTGAGTAAGTATAAAAGAAGTGTTCGCCTATGGATATAACCTTTAGCCTCGAGTCGTGCCTTGTACTTCTCGATAGTACCATGAGGCCTAAGCTTCTTCTTGAATACCCATTTTCATCCTATAGGTTTGCACCCATAAGGAGGATCAGTGATCTGCCAAGATGGATTCCATCTCACTACGGACCGCTTCCTTCCAGTAGTCATCATCTTCAGATGCATAGCCTCCGAAATAGAAGTGGGAGTGTCATGTAGTTGATACACAAGAAAATCATCACCAAAGAACTTTGCAGTCCTCTCTCTATTGGTTTTGGTAGGAACTTCATTGTTCTCCTCCACATAATTTTCAACGTGTTCCATCAAAATGGTAGGTTCAGTAATTGTAATTAATTCATGATTCAATGAACTAGGCATCTCCTGATTAGCTGAGGTAGCCAGATCCTTCATGGGAAAGATATCTTCAAAGAAAGTCGCATGATTCGACTCCATGATTGTACCGACATGCATGTCAGATACGTGAGATTTTACAACCAAGAATCTATAGCGAATGCTATGAAAAGCATATCCCAGGAAAACACAATCCACAGTTTTTGGTCCCAGCTTGCGCTTCTTCGGAATTGGCACATTGACTTTCGCCAAACAACCCCAGGTTCGTAGATAAGAGAGTTTTAACCTTTTCTTCTCCCATTCTTCGAATGGAGTTATCTCTTTGTTCTTTGTGGGAACTCGGTTTAGGACATGACATGCAGCCAATATCACCTCCCCCCACCATGCCTTGGAGAGACCTGATGTGTCTAACATGGCGTTAACCAAATCCGTTAGAGTTTGGTCCTTTCTTTCGGGTATACCATTTGACTGAGGTGAATAGGGAGGCATCCTCAAATGGATTATACCATGTTCCGCACAGAAGGAATCAAATTCAGTTGAGAAATACTCTCCACCACGATCGGACCTAAGCCTCTTGATCTTTCAATCAAGTTGGTTTTTCCGTTCAGCTTTATAGATCTTGAAATACTTCAAAGCCTCATCCTTAGATTTGAGAAGATACACATGGCAGTATCTAGTGGAGTCATCAATTAACATCATGAAATATTTCTTTCCACCTTTTGTGAAAATACCATTCATTTCACATAGATCTGAATGTATGAACTCTAGTAGTGCAATATTAGCGGTCTTTCCGCCTTTCCCAAGATGACACTTGTCATAACGATTAGGTCAACTAGGAGCCCAATGGTCAGGATCTCCACACACATGACAAACACCTTTCTTCTTGTCATTCTTCTTCTTGAAGTTGGTGTGCTGTACAACCTTGTTCTTCCCATCAAACTTTGCTTTACCATCAAACTTGCCCTTGTTCTTGAACTTGTGGGACTCGAAGTTTTTCTTCTGTACGAGATTGGCACTAGATCCTCCCTCAATACCTCGGGCACATGTGTCTTTTGCTCTCGCCTTTTCTTCCACATCAAGAGTACCAATGAGATCCGGGATGGAAAACTCCTGCCTCTTATGCTTCATGAAAGTGCGTTATATCGACTAGAGGGGGGTGAATAGGAGATTTTTAGAATTTCATCACTGAGGAAATTCCTTTTGAGGAAATTCCTCACTGATGACTAACTTACAGCGGAAACAGTAAAGGATCAGAAGTGCAAAGTTTCACAACAACAATTTTTCGGAGTGAGGAATGTGAAAACAGATTGCACTGTGAGCAGGCACGCAGAATACAGATGAGGATTAACTGACGTGAAGAATTTGGGGTTGAGGAAATTCAGAGAAAGTCTTCAGCAAATTCTTCAAACAGCAGCAGTGAAAGTCATCAACACATAATACGAGGAAAGTAAGGAGTTGAGGAATTAGAACCCGTTTCTCAGTGAAGACAATCGTTGATGACCCAGTTCCAACTGTTGTGACAGTCGTACATCTGGTTTGGAGCGGCTTGGTATTGAAACCAAAGGACACACAGTCCCGGGACACACAGTCCCTACCGTGTTCTCCTTGAGCTAAGGACACACAGTCCTCGCCCAACACTCGTGGTAAGTCTTCACGGGAGACTTCCAAACCCTCACAAACTTGGTCACCCGGCGATCCACAATTGACTGCTGGAAAGCTCTAGACCACGACGCCTAACCGTCTGGAGGATGCACAGTCCTCAAAGGTAAAAGGCTTCAGTCTCACACAGGAACAACTTCTTCACTGATGCTCAATCACTAGGTTTGGTTTGTGGTTTCGGTGTATGGGGTATTTCCTCACTGATGAATTACTCTCGAAGACTCTGAGGAATTGGGTTGCTCTTATGACAAGTGTTAGTTTTTAACGGAGCAGCCAACCAGCTAATGGTTGTGGGGGTGGCTATTTATAGCGTGGGAGCATCCCGACATGATTTGACACTAATGCCCTTAAATAATATGACCGTTGGACTCGATAAGACCAATGACTTGGCGTGGCTATCGAAACGGTCGGAACCCTCAACTTTGAGAGTCCTCATGTCACTCGTATTCCTCACTTGAGGCTTTTGGTAGGATTAGGCTTGGGTTGAGCATCATGAGGAAATTCATTCCGAAGTGTAACTTCTACCCCCTTTAACAGTACGGTGTTCCTATTACTCAAATGCGAAGAAAATAAAACAAAAAGTGTAAATCTTCATGCTTCAAATTCTTCAGAGTGATTTTCTTCAGGACACACCGGATTCCTCAATATCAGTATCTTCATGAGGAATATCAATTTCATCGTAGATTCCTCGCGATTCATTTCTTCAGCTTCAGACCAATTTCTTCAACTGAAGACATACATTTTTAGGGGTCGATATTCTTCAAATATCTCAAACTCGTCAATGACTTATAGATCCTGTGTACACTCACAAACACATTAGATACTTAAACTATAAGTCTTCAAACCACCAAAATCACTAAGGGGCACTAGATGCACTTACACTTCAGTAAGGTAGAAAAGTTCCTCCATGAAGGAGGAAGCTTAGTGATGATGCCTTCGGCAACAAACTTGTCCCGTAGCATACAATTGAATTGCTCAAGTTCTCTAACAAATGATTGTATCTCGTGAGCTAGCTCAACCATGGAGCACTCTTCAGTCATCCTGTAGTCATAGAATTGTTCCATTATGTACAGGTCAGTGCCAACATCTAAGACCCTAAACTTGGCCTCGAGTGCATCCCACATATCTTTTACATTATCAATTTACACATAAGCATCAACTATGTTCTCACCAAGAACACTCAAGAGAGCAGCCTGAAACAGGGTATCCATTTTCTGAAAAGCTTTTTCCCATTAAGCATCATCATCTCCTTCAGGTTTGCCAAGAGTGGCGTCGTAGCAGCTCATGGTTTGAAACCATAGAACGGCTCTCACGCGCCACCCCTTATAGTGGATACCCTCAAACATAAGAGGTCTCATGGAAGCAGCAAAACCACTCGGGGTAAATTACCTATAATAAGGTTTTTGGATTGTTGGAAATATGTGCAATTTACAATAGGATTTTGTTAACAGAAAAGGTAGGTAAAACATGATTATCGTAATAGAGATGAAACAAGTCATGTAATATAAAGATGAGACAGCAAATGGCATGTGCACATATGAACTAGAAGAGAACATATGTAGAACACATGCTAGAACCAGAAACGGTTGGGCAATAAACTGAGGTAAGATATTAAACGGAGAGAACACGAAGACATACGAAATGATAGTGGAAGCACTAGTCTTGGGGTCGGTGTTCTCGCTAGCCATGGCCTCGAAGAGGTTGTCGTCGTCGGGGAAGTAGTCGTCGGAATCCGTGGCATCCGTGATGAAGAAGTTAGTAGTCACACGGAGCGCTCCCCAAAAAACTTATCTCCCTTATCCCATATAGGACTCAAAGAGGTGGAGTTTCGGAGGCATACTGTCCCGACCTATGGTGCATGCCGGGATGAGGAAGACAACATCAACACACAGATTGGAACCTGTGGCGAGAGGAAGAAGAAGTTCTGATACGTCTCTCTGGAGAGGAGCGACCTCCCTTTTATAGGCGCAAGAGAAGGAGGCGAGAGGCGAGCGACGGGAGATGAAGGGAACGAGGGAGACGAAACAGAGAGGCAGTAGCCGAAGGGTGCAGCGTTCGTATTCAATCTCAAGTACAACAAAAACTTTCAGCTTTCGAGTGACCTTTCGTATACCAGTGGTGCATGGCAAAAATTTAGACATCGGCTTGGCTCATTCCCGCAACCCGCGGCACGTCGCGTTGCATCGTGACGAGGCGTGGTGTGGCGAGGCGGGCGGCGGAGGAGGAGCGCATGTGAATGCCCCTCTTGTTCTCATGCTTATACATGTGGGGAAACAACCTCCCTTATAAGGAGTCCAACTCCCACCAAACTAGCAATGTGGTACTAAACTTTGGTTCCACCTCTTGCCTTGTATGCATGGGTTGCGTGGGCCTCTAGGATTTATTATGAATTTCTGAAATTGTTATTGGGCTGGCCCAAAAATAAACACAATTGTAGCAATCCTCCACCAGATCCGAGAGGCACACAAAATTTGCCTTTGGTTCCAAAACAGTTTTTATATACCGGTACTGCTGTGGAGACTATTAAGTTAAAATTCCACCTAGAACTCTATGCTACACTAGTAAGCAACTTGAACGGTGGACTAGGCCTTGAACTACAAGTTTTCAGCGAATCTAGCTTCACATAAAGCCTTGACCGATACTTGGCTACCGTGGGTCTACCCCGCGGGTGGAGCTTATACGTCATACTCCGTGACCTTTCATGAGTTTACTTGAGAGAACCCTACTCTCATAGATCGCGACGTTTGACAATCAGACTCATATAGGTGTGTTCTTGAAAAGATGTTCTGCAGGACAACATCTCTGCTTTAAATGAGCCACTTAGAACACATTAAGATATACATCAACCTGCCATGTAGATTAGGAGATTATTGCCTCTTCATGGAGTGGTATTGTTAATAGTAATGATACTCTCCTCTCACTTGATCAACAACTTATCTTCCAAATCCAATTCACAGGATCTCCGATCACATAGACTAGATTACCACTGTGAACAACTCATGTTGTGCGTCTCATACCCATTTCCTTTGATGCATTCTCTATCAGATTATGTGATAGACCCTTAGTAAAAGGATCTGCCAATTTTTTAGACGTTTGGATATGATCCAATGCAATAACTCGAGAGTTTTTCATTTTTCCTGACAGACTTTAATCTTCTCTGATCGTGTCTTGATGACTTCATATTATCCCTTGAGTTGCTCACTTTCGTGATCACAGTTTGATTATCACAGTTCGTAAGGATACCCGGTACAGGTTTCTCAACAACCGGCATGTCATTCAAGAGCCGGCGAAGCCAATCTTCTTCGACCGTAGTTGTATCTAGTGTTGTGAGTTCTGCTTCCATTGTTGACCTCGTTAAGATGGTCTGCTTGCAAGTCTTCCAAGAAACAACGCCACCTCCATGAGTGAATACATATCTGCTCGTGGCCTTTATCTCATCGGCATCTGAGATCCACTTTGAGTCACTCTACCCTTCAAGCACCTTTGGGTGTACACTGTAGTGAATTCCATAATTTGCAGTGCCTTTCAAATAACACAAAATTCTCTCTAGAGCTTTCAAATGCACATCTCCTGGTTTTGAGACAAACCGACTCCGTTTGCTAACAGCAAAAGAGATATCAGGTCTTGTAGCACTGGCTAAGTACATAAGCGAGCCAATAATATGAGAATATTTCAATTGATCTCTAGCAATTCTTTCGAAGCAACACGCTGGCATCATATGGTGTTGGAGAGGGGTTGCAGACACTACAGTCAAAGCGACTCAAGATGTTTTCCACATAGTGAGATTGAAGCAATGTAATCCCACCATCACCGTCTCTAAATAACTTGATGTTCACAATGACATCACTCACTCCTAAATCCTTCATCTCAAAACAGTGAGATAGGAAATCCTTGACCTCCTTAATAACATTCAGATTTGTTCCGAAAATCAATATGTCATCAATAAAGAAGCAATGGATAACTCCCTCGTCGCCACCATTGCGATAGGACACACATTTATCAACTTCATTTACAACAAAGCATGCATCTATTAAAGTTATTTCAAACTTTTCATGACGCTACTTGGGTGCTTGCTTAAGTCCATACAAAGACTTCAGCAACTTGCATACTTTTCCTTCCTAACCATCTACTACAAACCCATCTGGTTGTTCCATGTAAAATCCCTCATCCAACTCTCCATTTAGGAAAGCGGTCTTAACATCCATTTGATGAACGAGAAGACCATGTGAGGCGGCTAGTGAAAGTAGTACTCGAATAGTGGTCAGTCGAGCCACATGTGAGTAAGTATCAAAGAAGTCTTCACCTTTCTTTTGGGTATAACCTTTAGCCACGAGTTGTGCCTTGTACTTCTCGATAGTAGCATCAGGCCTAAGCTTCTTCTTGAATACCCATTTGCATCCTATAGGTTTGCACCCATAAGGACGATCAGTGATGTCCCAAGTTTCATTTGCCAAGATGGAATCCATCTCACTATGGACCGCTTCCTTCCAGTAGTCAGCATCTTCAGATGCATAGGCGTGTGTAATCATCACCAAAGGACTTTGCAGTCCTCTCTCTCTTGCTCCTAGTGGGAACTTCATTGTTCTCCTGCACAGAATTTTGAAAGAGTTCCATCGAAATGGTAGGTTCGCTAATTGTAACTAATTCATGATTCAATGAACTAGGCATCTCCTGATTAGATGAGGTAGCCATATCCTTCATGGGAAAGATATCTTCAAAGAAAGTCGCATCATTCGACTCCATGATTGTACCGACATGCAATACAACCTTGTTCTTCCCATCAAAATTTGCTTTACCCTCAAACTTGCCCTTGTTCTTGAACTTGTGGGACTAGAAGTTTTTCTTGTGTACCAGATTGGCACTAGATCCTCTCTCAATACCTCGAGCACGTGTGTATTTTGCTCTCGCCTTTTATTCCACATCAAGAGTACCAATGAGATCCGCAATGGAAAACTCCTGCCTCTTATACTTCAGTAAGGTAGCAAAGTTCCTCCATGAAGGAGGAAGCTTAGTGATGATGCCTCCGACAACAAACTTGTCCGGTAGCATACAATTGAATTGCTCAAGTTCTCTAGCAAATGACTGTATCTCGTGAGCTTGCTCAACCACGGAGCGCTCTTCAGTCATCCTGTAGTCATAGAATTGTTCCATGATGTACAACTCAGTGCCAGCATCCAAGACCCCAAACTTGACCTCGAGTGCATCGCACATATCTTTTCCATTATCAATTGACGCATAAGCATCAACTACGTTCTCATCGAGAACACTCAAGAGAGCAGCCTTAAACATGGTATCCATTTTCTGAAAAGCTTGTTCTTGATGAGCATCATAATCTCCTTCAGGTTTGCGAAGAGTGACGTCATAGCAGCTCATAGTTTGAAACCATAGAACGGCTCTCACGCGCCATCCCTTATAGTGGATATCCTTAAACATAGGAGGTCTCATGGAAGCAACAAAACCACTCGGGGTAAATTGCCTATAATAAGGTTTTTAAATTGTTGGAAATATGAGCAATTTACAATAGGATTTTATTAACAGAAAAGGTAGATAAAATATGACTATCATAATAGAAATGAAACAAGTCATGTAATATAAAGATGAGACAATAAATGGCATGTGCACATATAAACTAGAAGAGAACATATGTAGAACAGAGGATAATATCAGCTCGTTCCCGCAACGCTGGCGAGGCTAGCGGAGGAGGAGCGCGTGAATGTCCCTCTTGTTATCATGGTCATACATGTGGGGTAACAGGTCCAACTTTCATCAAATTAGCAATGTGAGACTAAACTTTGATTTCATCTTTTGCCTTGAACGAATGGGTTGCGTGGGTCTTTAGAATTTATTAAGAATTTTTAAAATTGTTATTGAGCTGATCCAAAAATACACAAAACTCTAGCATTTCATACACGAGAGTATTGGTGTAGCATGAAGATTCCTGCTCCCTTCGCCACACCGATAATTCAAAGCACAGCACAACCCACGTCATGGGACAGTGTCTGTATTCAAGCTAGCACAGTGCACTTGCTGCTCCTAGATAGATACTTCTACTTATCAAGACGTGGGTACACAAGCACATCACACATTCAAACACCAGCCCCTCGAGTTAGAAAAGAAGAAAAGTACGCAGCCAGGGGCAGGGGGGCCTCACACGACTCGCTGATTGTCACAAGCCCAACTCGCAGTAGATGACAAGTCTGCATTCTGCAAGGACCCTACTGATTCGACGACGTCTTAACAACATATGTAGTGGAAGAGGGCTCTCAACTGGACGAGACATAGACGCAGAGGACTCCGTCCGTGCACAGATGCATTGGTGGTGCACACCTCGCCTACCTCGCATGATTCATTGATACTGATAGCGATAGGTACCGGTCTCTGTACTACGAGTCGATCATACCAGTCATTGCCGAGCTCTTTTCGGGCTGTCTTCAGGATGGACGCGTACTGGACTTTGCTCGATCCGTCGAGCCGGGCGATTTCGTTTAGGTAGGACCAGCAAAAGGGCCATGCGTTGTAATGGAAGAAAGAAATATCACACGCTCTTAATTTATAAAAAATGGTCTATAATCTGAGAATTTGTAATTACAACACAAATAAAGATGGTCTTATCCTATAAAAATGCACTTCAAAATTTCACAGGTCTTCTATTTTAACACGGCTTACATGTAGATTTAATACGTATAAAGAATCAGTCAAGTGACCTTCAGTTTCATCTCTAATCCTGATTTTGTTGACGTGTTCATCCCAACCCGAATGAGTACCGGTATGAAAGAAAGACGAATAATGACTTATTTATTAAGATTGCACCCTAGATAGTATTTTTATTAAACGTTTAATAGATAAAATAATATCATATTTAAATTCTCCATATTTTTCTAATCAAATTTCATATATAATATGTTAAATTTGGAGTTACGGTTTAAAAGATATGAGTATTTTAAAAAACATTTAATATATACTACGAGTTTAATGTCATAAACAGTAAGGACATTTTTGTAAAATCACCTCGGTGGGTTTTCCGACGGAGGCGCTAGCCTTTTTATTATTAGGTAAAGATAGGAGCCTCCTGCCCAGGTCTCGTGGACTCCGTCCTCCTCATCAAATTATACTTAGGCCAGAAGCACACGCTGACGAGATACCTGCGTCGACCCGTATATACTACTCTACTACTGTACCTGCGTCGACACAGTAGTAATTCACCTGGAAGAACGTAGTTGGTGCTACGGCCGTGACCCATGAATTTCGGGGAAAACACGTGCCGTGCCCGAGCAAGTAGGCGTTCCCTTCCCGACTACGGGGACGCGTGCTCGCCGAACGGGGATGACTTCGGGGGACGGTCGATGGGTTGGAATCGGTCTGGTGACTCCGGGCTCAGGAAGCATTGCCGGAGTCCAAATAAACGGAGCAATCTCCCGATCGATTCCGCCGGTGCAGTGGATGGATCCCGCGTCGTGTGCTCCGCCGGCTCACGTCTCTGCTGCTGTCGTGAGGGGCACTACACGCTGCTCCTCTGCCTTCCGTCGACCGTCCTGGTAATGAGACGCGAAATTAATACTACCTGCTATTTTTATACTCCATATAAGCGCAATGTTCTGCGAGTGCTTGGAAAGACGTGCGCTCACGCGTCTCTCTCCTTGTAAGAGTATATACCATCGAATGCCATGTGGTTCGTCGTTGTAACAAACGCTGAAATGTTTTTCAGAGAATATTACAGTGATATACACTAGTGAAATTCCGTCGTGTATGACCGGTCAACGTTCCATGTAAAAATGCAGTAGCGTCATGCATAAGAAATGAGTCAATATACTGTAGATTTGGAGAGAATAATGATTGAATGTGAACTGGAGCAAACTATAGCTCAGCCTCAGCTAACCGTGGAAATTACACTCAGTTTTGTCAGCTATCACTACTTGTCGCACGGTTTCCTTACTGCAGGGTGCTGTGTCGTAATCGGCGAATCGGCTCGTCCCGTCAGTCGTTCCACGATTTCTCTGATCGATCAGATGGATCAGTGGGTCTGCAGTAGGGAGGCCAACTTAAGCTTGGCGATATAACTCGTTGCACACTCCGCAGCACGCAGCGCTTCCATTCCATCAAATCAACCGGCCATGACCATGATGAAGGCGCCCACGTCCACCTCCTACCTCATCCTGGCTCCCGTCGCGATCCTGCTCCTCGTCTTCCTGCTCTCATCGCTCAACCGTGCCGGCTCCGATGGCCTCGGTGTCCTCTGCACCCGGCGCGCCGGCGCCGGACAGTACACCGGCGTGTCGGCGCGGGCCGAGGCGGAGGATGTCCCGGAGCCGGAGCTGAGCCTGCTGGTCGGCATCCTGACGATGCCGAAGCGGCGGGAGCGGCGCGACATCGTGCGGCTGGCGTACGCGCTGCAGCCGCCGCCGGCGGCGGGCGCGCGGGTGGACGTGCGCTTCGTGTTCTGCAACGTGACGGACCCGGTGGAGGCGGCGCTGGTGGCGCTGGAGATCATGCGGCACGGCGACATCATCGTGCTCGACTGCGCCGAGAACATGAACGACGGCAAGACGTACGCCTACTTCTCGTCCGTGCCGCGGCTGTTCGCGGCGGCGCCCTACGACTACGTGATGAAGACCGACGACGACACGTACCTGCGGGTGGCGGCGCTGGTGGAGGAGCTCCGGCCCCGGCCGCGCCACGACGTGTACCTCGGCTACGGCTACAACATGAGCGGCGACCCGATGCTGTTCATGCACGGCATGGGGTACGTCATGTCCTGGGACCTGGCGAGCTGGGTGTCGACGGCGGAGGAGATCCTGGCGCGGAACGACACGCTGGGGCCGGAGGACCTGATGCTCGGCAAGTGGCTCAACCTCGCCGGCAAGGGGAAGAACAGGTACGACCTCAAGCCGCGGATGTACGACCTCAGCTGGGACATGGACAACCTGCGGCCGGACAGCGTCGCCGTGCACATGCTCAAGGACAACCGACGCTGGGCGACCACGCTCCAGTACTTCAACGTCACCGCCGGGATCAGGCCGTCCAAGCTGTACCACCTGCCGTGATCGATCGCTTGTTTTAGTTCTTGGTTCGTGCGCCGTGTATTCGTCAACTCTGTGTACATCTGAATTTTTTTAGTCGAGAGATTTCGATCGAACATGCATTATGCATATTGGCTGTGTAGCCGAGCGGAAGTACTACGAGGATGGGAGAGCACGTGTTGGCCCGCTCGAAGCCGCCGGGCAAGGTGCGGAAGCATCTCATCTCGGCTCGGGGCTTGCTTTTCGGTGTAGCTGTCTTGCTGACGGTCGCATGGACCTTGCCGTTCGTGCATTTATTGATTGATCGCGTCATGTTGGTCCCCTTGGAGCGCGATTCTGGGATAAACTTTCGTTGGCAGCAGCGAGCTTTCGCGGTGGCGGCCGTACACGAGGATAACCAATTACGTGTATTTATTAGCGTTTCAAAAAATATTAAAGATCATAGTTTGAGCTCTTTAAAACTAGAAATCATATGAATACGATTCAACAAACTTTTTTTGAGCAACTTTATGTGCTAGATGAAATAATTTTAGTGCTATAGACAAGCAACTCCTTTCTCCCCTTAGTATGACTATCTATTCAAAGAATTCTTCTAAGTTGGTTACCACGACTAACAGTTGACTAGATTCATCTCTAAAAACTTTCCATAATTAAACAATGATGATCAATTGCTTATGATTGATGCTCAGTTGCCTAAATACTGTGAAATTGCTCAATTTTGATGCTCAGTTGCCTACAAAATACTATGAAATTGCTCAGTTTTCATGCTCAGTGGCTTATTACCCATGGTCAATTGCCTATGTTTTATGTTCAGTTGCCTGCTATTTGTGAACAGTTGTCATAATTGCACTCGAGTATCATAAAAAGCTAGCAACTTTTAATGTGTTTTTTACGCAACTCTAGTGTATTCAACAAGCAAATCATGTGTATACACACGATGCAATTCATCTAGCACCAAAGTTGTTTCTGTTTAGCTCTAAAGTTGCCTCATAAAACATCGAAGTTGCTTTTGAAAAAAATTCTTCAAAACATATTCATATGGGATCTCGTTTTGAATAGTTCGTCACGAGGAACCAAACGGTGAAAACATATCATAATTTCGACACATGGTTTGATAGCTGTAACTTTTTGATTTTTTTCATACATGAATTAATGGACAACCAACGCATGCCGAGCCGAGCATGCACATCCGACGTATAATTTAACCATTTCAGTTTGGAAATAACTGACCACATTTGCCATGTGGTGTTGGAAATATGCCCTAGATGCAATAATAATTTGGTTATTGTTATATTTCCTTGTTCATGAGAATTGTCTATTATTCATGCTATAATTGTATTAACCGGAAACCGTAATGCATGTGTGAATACATAGACCACGACATGTCCCTAGTGAGCCTCTAGTTGACTAGCTCGTTGATCAATAGATGATCATGGTTTCCTAATCATGGACATTGGATGTCGTTGATAACGGGACCACATCATTGGGGAATGATGTGATGGACAAGACCCAATCCTAAGCATAGCACTAGATCGTGTTGTTCGTCTGCTAAAGCTTTTCTAATGTCAAGTATCATTTCCTTAGACCATCAGATTGCGCAACTCCCGGATATCGTAGGAGTGCTTTGGGTATACCAAAGTCACAACGTAATTGGGTGATTATAAAGGTGCACTACGGGTATCTTCGAAAGTGTCTGTTGGGTTGTACGAATCGCGACTGGGATTTGTCACTCCATGTGACGGAGAGGTATCTCTGGGCCCACTCGGTAATTCATCATCATATTGAGCTCAATGTGACTAAGGAGTTAACCACGAAATGATGTGTTACGGAACGAATAAAGAGACTTGCTAGTAATGAGAATGAACAAGGTATAGGGATACCGACGATCAAATCTTGGGCAAATATCATATCGGTAGACAAAGGGAATTGCGTACGGGATTGATTGAATCCTTGACATCATGGTTCATCCGAAGAGATCATCGTAGAACATGTGGGAACCAACATGGATATCCAAACCCCGCTGTTGGTTATTGGCCGGAGAGATGTCTAGGTCATGTCTGCATGTCTCCCTAACCCGTAGGGTCTACACACTTAAAGTTTGATCACGCTAGGGTTATAGGGAAATCGTGTACGTGGTTACTGAAGGTTATTGGGAGTACCGGATGAGATCACAGACGTCGCGAGGAGGTCTGGAATGGTCCGGAGGTAAATATTGATATATAGGAAGTGAGGATTTGGTCACCGAAAGTGTTTCGGGCGACACCGATAATGTACCGGAACCACCGGAAGGGTTTCGGGGATCCACCGACAAGGGCCACCAGCCCCAAGTTGCTACATGGGCTAAAAGTGGGAGGGAACCAACACCTAAGTGGGCTGGTGTGGCTCCACAAGAAGACCAAGGCACGGCAAGGGGAGGAGTGGGCAAACTCTAGGCGTGGGAGGCCACCTTGGGCCTCAAAGGCCCACCCTAGGGCGCTCCACCCCTTGGCCGCCGCCCTCCTTGGCTCTTTGGGCTGCCGCACCCTTTAGGCCTCGTTTGGTTAAGGGGGATTGGGGAGGTTTTGAGAGGAAGGGATTTCAGGGGATTGGGTGAATCCCTTTGTTCCACCCAATCCTCTCAAATCCCCGAGGTTTTGCTTCCACTAGTCCCCCGAGGAGGGTTTTGAAACACATGGATAGGAAGGGATTGAAGGGGAACGAAGGGGATTGGGCTAAGCAAACCCCTCCTACCAAATGGACGCCCGAGGATCTGTGGGGTTTCTGGGCCCCCCGGGGATTTTCCTCTCAAACCCTCCCCAATCCCCCTTAACCAGACGAGGCCTTAGGGTGGGCACCTCCTCCCTCTCCTCCTATATATATTGGAGGCTTTTTGGGCAGATTTAAGACAACTTATCTCTCTCTCTCTCGGCGCAGCCCTACACCTCCTCCTCGTCGTCCTCCGTAGTGCTTGGCGAAGCCCTGACGGAGTTACCATGCAGCTCCACCGTCACCACGGCGTCGTGCTGCCGGAGCTCTCCCTCAACCTCTCCTCCCTCCTTGCTGGATCAAGGCCTTGGAGACGTCACCTGGCTGCACGCGTGTTGAGCGCAGAGAGCCAGAGACACCGTCGTTCGGTGCATAGATCGGAATCCATCGCGAACTGAATTGCTGCGAGTAGGACTCCATCAACCGCGTTCTAGCAACACTTCCGCTTAGCAATCTTCAAAGGTATGAAGATGCTCTACTCCTTTGCTCGTTGCTGGTTTCTCCATAGATAGATCCTTGCATGGCGTAGGAAAATTTTGAAATTACTACGTTACCCAACAGTGGCATCCGAACCAAGGTTTTATGCGTATATTCTATGCACGAGTAGAACACAAAAGTTGTGGGCGCTGATTTTGTCAATTGCTTGTCGTTACTAGTCTTATCTTGATTCGGCGACATCGTGGGATGAAGCGGCCCAGACCGACTTTACACGTACTCTTATGTGAGACTGGTTCCACCGACCGACATGCACTTGTTGTATAAGGTGGCTAGCGGGTGTCTGTCTCTCTCACTTTAGTCGGATTGGATTCGATGAAGAGGGTCCTTATGAAGGGTAAATAGCATTGACACATCAACGTTGTGGCTATCACGTAGGTAAGAAATGTTCTTGCTAGAAACCCTAACCAGCCATGTAAAACTTGCAACAACAATTAGAGGACGTCTAACTTGTTTTTGTAGGGTATGCTATGTGATATGATATGGCCAAAAGGATGTGATGTATTAGATTGATCATGTTCTTCTAATAGGATTCACGACTTGCATGTCGATGAGTATGACAACCGGCAGGAGCCATAGGAGTTGTCTTAATTTATTGTATGAGATGCAACGCCATGTAATTACTTTACTTTATTGCTAAACGTCAGCTATAGTAGTAGAAGTCATAGATTGGCGTGACATGACGACTTCACGGAGATACAATGATGGAGATCATGGTGTCATGCCGGTGACAGTGATGATCATGGTGCCCCGAAGATGGTGATCAAAGGAGCAAGATGATATTGGCCATATCATGTCACTATATGATTGCATGTGATGTTTATCATGTTTTATATCTTATTGCTTAGAACGACGGTAGCAAAGATAAGATGATCCCACACTAAAATTTCGAGATATGTTTTCCCCTAAGTGTGCACCATTGCGAAGGTTCATTGTTTCGAAGCACCACATGTTGATCGGGTGTGATAGATTCTAACGTTCGCATACAACGGGTGTAAGCCATTTTACACACGCGGAACACTTAGATTGACTCGACGAGCCTAGCATGTACACACATGGCCTCGAATACTAGAGACCGAAAGGTCGAACATGAGTCGTATGGTTGATACGATCAGCACAAAGATGCTCGCCATTGATGACTAGCCCGTCTCACGTGATGATCAGACACGGGCTAGTCGACATGGATCATGTAACACTTGGATGACTAGAGGGATGTCTATCTCAGTGGGAGTTCATTAGTAATTTGATTAGATGAACTCAATTATCATGAACATAGTCAAAATGTCTTTGCAAATTTTGTTATAACTTGCGCTATAGTTCTAGGGGTTTTTGATATGTTCCTAGAGAAAACTTAGTTGAAAGATAGAAGTAGCAATTATGCGGACTTGGTCCGTTAATTGAGGATTGTCCTCATTGCTGCGCAGAAGGCTTACGTTCTTAATACACCGCTAGGTGTGCTGATCCCCAAGCGTGGTTTGTGGATGTTGCAAACATCTGACATTCACGTTTTTTATAACTACATGATAGTTCAATGCATATTGCTTAAACGGCTTAGAATTGAGGCGCTAAAGACGTTCAAACGTCGCGGGACATATGAGATGTTCCAAGAGATGAAATTGGAATTTCATGCTCGTGTCCTTGTTGAGAGGTATGAGACCTCTGACAAGATTCTTTGTCTACAAAGTAAAGGAGAAATGCTCAATCGTTGAGCATGTGCTTAGATTGTTTGAGTACTACAATCGTTTGAATCGAGCGGGAGTTAATCTTCCACATGAGATAGTGATGGTTCTCCAAAGTCACTGCCACCAAGCTACTAGATCTTCGTAATGAACTATAATGTATCAGGGATGGATATGTTGATCCTTGAGCTATTCACAGTGTTTGACACGATGAAAGTAGAAATCGAAAAGGAGCATCAATTGTTGATGGTTAGTAAAGCTGCTAGTTTCAAAGAAGGGCAAAGGTCTAGAAGGGATGCTTCAGGAAACGGCAAACCAGTTGATGCTCTAATGAAGAGACCCATGGTTGAACCCAAACCCGAGAATAAGTGCTCCTATAATGAGGGGAACAATCACCGAACTGTTGGAATTATGCCCTAGAGGCAATAATAAATATAGTTATTATTATAATTCCTGTATCCAGATAATCGTTTATTATCCATGCTATAATTGTATTGAATGAAGACTTATATACATGTGTGGATACATAGACAAAACACTGTCCCTAGCAAGCCTCTAGTTGGCTAGCCAGTTGATCAAAGATAGTCAGGGTCTTCTGATTATGTACAAGGTGTTGTTGCTTGATAACTGGATCACGTCATTAGGAGAATCACGTGATGGACTAGACCCAAACTAATAGACGTAGCATGTTGATCGTGTCATTTTGTTGCTACTGTTTTCTGCGTGTCAAGTATTTTTTCCTATGACCATGAGATCATATAACTCACTCACACCGGAGGAATGCTTTGTGTGTATCAAACGTCGCAACGTAACTGGGTGACTATAAAGATGCTCTACAGGTATATCCGAAGGTGTTCGTTGAGTTAGTATGGATCGAGACTAGGATTTGTCACTCCGTGTGACGGAGAGGTATCTCGGGGCCCACTCGGTAATACAACATCACACACAAGCCTTGCAAGCAATGTGACTTAGTGTAAGTTGCGGGATCTTGTATTACGGAATGAGTAAAGAGACTTGTCGGTAAACGAGATTGAAATAGGTATGCGGATACTGACGATCGAATCTCGGGCAAGTAACATACCGAAGGACAAAGGGAATGACATACGAGATTATATGAATCGTTGGTACTGAGGTTCAAACGATAAGATCTTCGTAGACTATGTGGGATCCAATATGGGCATCCAGGTCCCGCTATTGGATATTGACCGAGGAGTCACTCGGGTCATGTCTGCATAGTTCTCAAACCCGCAGGGTCTGCACACTTAAGGTTCGACGTTGTTTTATGCGTATTTGAGTTATATGGTTGGTTACCGAATGTTGTTCGGAGTCCCGGATGAGATCACGGACGTCACGAGGGTTTCCGGAATGGTCCGGAAATGAAGATTGATATATAGGATGACCTCATTTGATTGTCGGAAGGTTTTCAGAGTTACCGGGAATGTGCCGGGAATGACGAATGGGTTCCGGGTGTTCACCGGGGGGGGGGGGGCAACCCACCCCGGGGAAGCCCATAGGCCTTGGGGGTGGCGCACCAGCCCTTGGTGGGCTGGTCGGACAGCCCAAGAAGGCCCTATGCGCCAAAGGATAAGAAATCAAAGAGAAAGAAAAAAAGGGGAGGTGGGAAAGGAGAGAAGGACTCCACCTTCCAATCCTAGTTGGATTCGGTTTGGAAGGGGAGGACTTCCCCCCTTTGGTTCGGCCGACCCCCTTGGGGCTCCTTGAGCCTCAAGGCAAGGCCCCTCCCCTCCCAACTATATATACAGAGGTATTAGGGCTGATTTGAGACAACTTCTCAAAGGCAGCCCGACCACATACCTCCACGGTTTTACCTCTAGATCGCGTTTCCGCGGAGCTCGGGCAGAGCCCTGCCGAGATCAGATCACCACCAACCTCCGGAGCGCCATCACGCTGCCGGAGAACTCATCTACCTCTCCGTCTCTCTTGCTGGATCAAGAAGGCCGAGATCATCGTCGAGCTGTACGTGTGCTGAACGCGGAGGTGCCGTCCGTTCGGCACTAGATCGTGGGACGGATCGCGGGACGGTTCGTGGGACGGTTCGCGGGGCGGATCGAGGGACGTGAGGACGTTCCACTACATCAACGATGTTCACTAACGCTTCTGCTGTGCGATCTACAAGGGTACGTAGATCGGAAATCCCCTCTCGTAGATGGACATCACCATGATAGGTCTTCGTGCGCGTAGGAAATTTTTTGTTTCCCATGCGACGTTCCCCTACAGTGGCATCATGAGCTAGGTTCATCCGTAGATGTCTTCTCGAGTAGAACACAAAAGTTTTTGTGGGCGGTGATGTGCGTTTTGCTGCCTTCCTTAGTCTTTTCTTGATTCTGCGGTATTGTTGGATTGAAGCTGCTTGGACCGACATTACTCGTACGCTTACGAGAGACTGGTTTCATCACTACGAGTAACCCCGTTGCTCAAAGATGACTGGCAAGTGTCGGTTTCTCCAACTTTAGTTGAATCAGATTTGACCGAGGAGGTCCTTGTATAAGGTTAAATAGCAATTCATATATCTCCGTTGTGGTGTTTGCGTAAGTAAGATGCGATCCTACTAGATACCCATGGTCACCACGTAAAACATGCAACAACAAAATTAGAGGACGTCTAACTTGTTTTTGCAGGGTATGCTTGTGATGTGATATGGCCAACGGTGTGATGTGATAAAATGGATGTATGAGATGATCATGTTGTAATAGATAATATCAACTTGCACGTCGATGGTACGGCAACCGGCAGGAGCCATAGGGTTGTCTTTAAACTAACGTTTGTGCTTGCAGATGCGTTTACTATTTTGCTAGGATGTAGCTTTAGTAGTAATAGCATGAGTAGCACGACAACCCCGATGGCGACACGTTGATGGAGATCATGGTGTGGCGCCGGTGACAAGAAGATCGTGCCGGTGCTTTGGTGATGGAGATCAAGGAGCACGTGATGATGGCCATATCATGTCACTTATGAATTGCATGTGATGTTAATCCTTTTATGCACCTTATTTTGCTTAGAACGACGGTAGCATTATGAGGTGATCTCTCACTAAAATTTCAAGACGAAATTGTGTTCTCCCCGACTGTGCACCGTTGCTACAGTTCGTCGTTTCGAGACACCACGTGATGATCGGGTGTGATAGACTCAACATTCACATACAACGGGTGCAAAACAGTTGCACACGCGGAACACTCGGGTTAAGCTTGACGAGCCTAGCATGTGCAGACATGGCCTCGGAACACATGAGACCGAAAGGTCGATCATGAATCATATAGATGATATGATTAGCATAGTGATGCTTACCACTGAAACTATACTCAAATCACGTGATGATCGGACTTGAGCTAGTGTAAGTAGGTCATGAACCACTCAAATGACTAGAGAGATGTACTTTTTGAGTGGGAGTTTAGCAAGTAATTTGATTAAGTTAAACTCTAATTATCTTGAACATAGTCTAAGTCCATTTTGAATATATTTGTGTTGTAGATCATGGCTCATGCGACAGTCACCCTGAATTTTAATACGTTCCTAGAGAAAGCTAAGTTGAAAGATGATGGAAGCACCTTTGTAGACTGGGCTCGTAATCTTAAGTTGATCCTACAAGCTGGGAAGAAGGATTATGTCCTTAATGCTGCGCTAGGAGATGAACCACCCGCTACGCCTGACCAGGATGTTAAGAACGCTTGGTTAACACGTAAGGAGGACTACTCAGTAGTTCAATGTGCAGTCTTGTATGGCTTAGAACCGGGACTTCAACGTCGCTTTGAGCGTCATGGAGCATATGAGATGTTCCAGGAGTTGAAGTTCATCTTTCAGAAGAACGCCCGGATCGAGAGGTATGAGACCTCCGATAAATTCTATGCTTGCAAGATGGAGGAGAATTCGTCTGTGAGTGAACATGTGCTCAAAATGTCTGGGTACTCAAACCGTCTAGCTGAGCTGGGGATTGAACTCCCGCAAGAGGCTATCACTGACAGAATCCTTCAATCACTGTCGCCAAGCTATAAGGGCTTTGTGTTGAACTACAACATGCAAGGGATGAACAAGTCACCAGGCGAGTTGTTTGCGATGCTGAAAGTCGCAGAGTCTGAACTCCGTAAAGAGCATCAAGTGTTGATGGTGAATAAGACCACTAGTTTCAAGAGAAACGGCAAAGGCAAGAAGGGTAATTCAAAGAAGAGCGGCAAGCCTGTTGCCAATCCGACGAAGAAACCCAAAGCTGGACCTAAGCCTCAAACAGAGTGCTACTATTGCAAGGGTATGGGTCACTCGAAGCGCAACTGCCCCAAGTATCTGGCTGATAAGAAGGCGGCCAAAGAAAAATCAGGTATATTTGATATACATGTTATTGATGTGTACTTAACCGGCTCTCGTAGTAGTGCCTGGGTATTCGATACCAGTTCTGTTGCTCATATTTGCAACTCGAAACAGGAACTGCGGAATAGGCGAAGGCTGGCGAAAGATGAAGTGACGATGCGCGTAGGAAATGGTTCCAAGGTTGATGCAATCGCCGTCGGCACAATTTCACTTCAGTTACCATCAGGATTAGTTATGAACTTGAATAATTGTTATTTAGTGCCTGCGTTGAGCATGAACATTATATCTGGATCTTGTTTATTGCGAGACGGTTACTCTTTTAAGTTAGAGAATAATGGTTGTTCTATTTCTATGAGTAACATCTTTTATGGTCATGCACCCAATGTGAGAGGATTGTTCATATTGAATCTTGATAGTGATACACATATACATAACATTGAGACCAAAAGAGTTAGAGTTAACAATGATAGCGCCATATTTTTGTGGCACTGCCGCTTAAGTCATATTGGTGTAAAGCGCATGAAGAAACTCCATGTCGATGGACTTTTGGAGTTAGTTGACTTTGATTCACTTGACATGTGCGAACCATGCCTCATGGCCAAGATGACTAAAACTCCGTTCTGCGGAACAATGGAGCGTGCCAGTGACTTGTTGGAAATCATACATATCGATGTGTGCGGTCCGATGAGCGTAGATGCATGCGGCGGATATCATTATTTTCTCACCTTCACTGACGATTTGAGTAGATATGGTTATGTCTACTTAATGAAGCACAAGTCTAAAACATTTGAAAAGTTCAAGCAATTTCAGAGTGAAGTTGAAAAATCATCGTAACAAGAAGATCAAGTTCCTACGGTCTAATCGTGGGGGTGAATATCTGAGTTTCGAGTTTGGTGCTCACTTAAGACAATGTGGAATTGTTTCACAGTTGACACCGCCTGGAACACCACAGCGTAATGGTGTGTCCGAACGTCGTAATCGTACTTTATTAGAGATGGTGCGATCTATGACGTCTCTTACCGATTTTCTGTTATCGTTTTGGGTTTATGCATTAGACATGGCTGCATTCACTTTAAATAGGGCACCATCAAAATCCGTTGAGACGACACCATACGAACCGTGGTATGGCAAAAGGCCAAAGTTGTCGTTTCTTAAAGTTTGGGGATGTGATGCTTATGTCAAAAAGCTTCAGCCTGAAAAGCTGGAACCCAAAGCGGAAAAGTGCATCTTCATAGGTTACCCAAAAGAGACAGTTGGGTACACCTTCTATCTCAAATCCGAGGGCAAAGTGTTTGTTGCTAAAAACGGAGCTTTTCTCGAGAAGTAGTTTCTCTCGAGAGAATTGAGTGGGAGGAAGATAGAACTTGATGAGGTTGTCGAACCTCT
This sequence comes from Hordeum vulgare subsp. vulgare, assembly GCF_904849725.1. Taxonomy (NCBI): domain Eukaryota; kingdom Viridiplantae; phylum Streptophyta; class Magnoliopsida; order Poales; family Poaceae; genus Hordeum; species Hordeum vulgare. Next base: position 437,041,305 of record NC_058522.1, on the reverse strand, counting down.
CATCCCTCTATATGGTGGCGCAGGGCAAGGGGAAACCTCTGTCGTTGCGACGCCGGTTGAGGAGGAAGTTAATGATGATGATCATGAAACTCCGGTTCAAGTTCCTGTCGAACCATGCAGGTCAACGAGACCACGTGCTGATCCAGAGTGGTACGGTAATCCCGTTTTGTCAATCATGTTGTTAGACAACAATGAACCTGCAAATTATGAAGAAGCAATGGTGGGCCCAGATTCCAACAAATGGCTGGAGGCCATGAAGTCCGAGATAGGATCCATGTATGAAAACAAAGTGTGGACTTTGGAAGTACTACCTGAGGGTCGCAAGGCTATTCAGAACAAATGGATCTTTAAGAAGAAGACGGACGCTGACGGCAATGTGACCGTTTATAAAGCTCGACTTGTGGCAAAGGGTTTTTCACAAGTTCAAGGAGTTGACGACGATGAGACATTCTCACCCGTAGCGATGCTTAAGTCCATCAGAATCATGTTAGCAATAGCTGCATTTTTCGATTATGAAATCTGGCAGATGGATGTCAAAACGGCGTTCCTTAACGGTTTCCTCAAGGAAGAGTTGTATATGATGCAACCCGAAGGTTTTGTCGATCCTAAGAATGCTAACAAGGTATGCAAGCTCCAGCGATCCATTTATGGACTGGTGCAAGCATCTCGGAGTTGGAACAAACGTTTTGATGAGGTGATCAAAGCATTTGGTTTTATACAAGTGGTTGGAGAATCTTGTATTTACAAGAAAGTGAGTGGGAGCTCTGTGGCGTTTCTAATATTATATGTGGATGACATATTGCTGATTGGAAACAACGTAGAGTTTTTCGAGAGCATAACGGATTACTTGAATAAAAGTTTCTCTATGAAGGACCTAGGAGAAGCTGCTTACATTCTAGGCATTAAGATCTACAGGGATAGATCGAAACGCCTGATAGGACTTTCACAAAGCACATACCTTGATAAAGTTTTGAAGAGGTTCAAAATGGAACAGTCCAAGAAAGGGTTCTTGCCGGTTTTACAAGGTACGAGATTGAGTAAGACTCAGTGCCCAACAACTGATAAAGATAGAGAGCATATGAGCACCGTCCCCTATGCTTCAGCCATAGGATCTATCATGTATGCAATGTTGTGCACTAGACCGGACGTTAGCCTGGCCATAAGTATGGCAGGCAGGTTCCAGAGTAATCCAGGAGTGGATCACTGGACGGCAGTCAAGAATATCCTGAAGTACCTGAAAAGGACTAAGGAGATGTTTCTCGTGTATGGAGGTGACGAAGAGCTCGCCGTAAAGGGTTACGTCGATGCAAGCTTTGACACAGATCCGGACGACTCTAAGTCGCAGACCGGATACGTATTTATTCTTAATGAGGGTGCGGTAAGCTGGTGCAGTTCCAAGCAAAGCGTCGTAGCAGATTCTACATGTGAAGCGGAGTACATGGCTGCCTCGGAGGCGGCTGAGGAGGGTGTCTGGATGAAGCAGTTCATGACGGATCTTGGAGTGGTGCCAAGCGCACTGAATCCAATAACCTTGTTCTGTGACAACACGGGTGCCATTGCCTTAGCAAAGGAACCACGGTTTCACAAGAAGACGAGACACATCAAGCGACGCTTCAACCTCATCCGCGACTACGTCGAAGGGGAGGACGTAAATATATGCAAAGTGCACACGGATCTGAATGTAGCAAACCCGCTAACTAAACCTCTTCCACGGGCAAAGCATGATCAACACTAGAACTGTATGGGTGTTAGATTTATTACAATGTAATTCGCATGATGATGTGAGGGCTAGATTATTGACTCTAGTGCAAGTGGGAGACTGTTGGAATTATGCCCTAGAGGCAATAATAAATATAGTTATTATTATAATTCCTGTATCAAGATAATCGTTTATTATCCATGCTATAATTGTATTGAATGAAGACTTATATACATGTCTGGATACATAGACAAAACACTGTCCCTAGCAAGCCTCTAGTTGGCTAGCCAGTTGATCAAAGATAGTCAGGGTCTTCTGATTATGTACAAGGTGTTGTTGCTTGATAACTGGATCAGGTCATTAGGAGAATCACGTGATGGACTAGACCCAAACTAATAGACGTAGCATGTTGATCGTGTCATTTTGTTGCTACTGTTTTCTGCGTGTCAAGTATTTGTTCCTGTGACCATGAGATCATATAACTCACTGACACCGGAGGAATGCTTTGTGTGTATCAAACGTCGCAACGTAACTGGGTGACTATAAAGATGCTCTACAGGTATATCCGAAGGTGTTCGTTGAGTTAGTATGGATCGAGACTGGGATTTGTCACTCCGTGTGACGGAGAGGTATCTCGGGGCCCACTCGGTAATACAACATCACACAAAAGCCTTGCAAGCAATGTGACTTAGTGTAAGTTGCGGGATCTTGTATTACGGAACGAGTAAAGAGACTTCCCGGTAAACGAGATTGAAATAGGTATGCGGATACTGACGATCGAATCTCGGGCAAGTAACATACCGAAGGACAAAGGGAATGACATACGTGATTATACGAATCCTTGGCACTGAGGTTCGAATGATAAGATCTTCGTAGAATATGTGGGATCCAATATGGGCATCCAGGTCCCGCTATTGGATATTGACCGAGGAGTCACTCGGGTCATGTCTGCATAGTTCTCGAACCCGCATGATCTGCACACTTAAGCTTCGACGTTGTTTTATGAGTATTTGAGTTATATGGTTGGTTACCGAATGTTGTTCGGAGTCCCGGATGAGATCACGAACGTCACGAGAGTTTCCGAAATGGTCCGGAAATGAAGATTGATATATAGGATGACCTCATTTGATTGCCGGAAGGTTTTAGGAGTTACCGGGAATGTGCCGGGAATGACGAATGGGTTCCGGGTGTTCACTGGGGGGGGGGGGCAACCCACCCCGGGGAAGCCCATAGGCCTTGGGGGTGGTGCACCAGCCCTTGGTGGGCTGGTGGGACATCCCAAGAAGGCCCTATGCGCCAAAGGATAAGAAATCAAAGAGAAAAAAAGGGGAGGTGGGAAAGGAGAGAAGGACTCCACCTTCCAATCCTAGTTGGATTCGGTTTGGAAGGGGAGGACTTCCCCCCTTTGGTTCGGCCGACCCCCTTGGGGATCCTTGAGCCTCAAGGCAAGGCCCCTCCCCTCCCACCTATATATACAAAGGTATTAGGACTGATTTGAGACAACTTTTCAAAGGCAGCCCGACCACATACCTCCATAGTTTTACCTCTAGATCGCGTTTGTGCGGAGCTCGGGCGGAGCCCTGCCGAGATCAGATCACCACCAACCTCCGAAGCGCCGTCACGCTGCCGGAGAACTCATCTACCTCTCCTTCTCTCTTGTTGGATCAAGAAGGACGAGATCATCGTCGAGCTGTACGTGTGCTGAACGCGGAGGTGCCGTCCGTTCGGCACTAGATCGTGGGACGGATCGCGGGACGGTTCGCGGGGCGGATCGAGGGACGTGAGGACGTTCCACTACATCAACCACGTTCACTAACGCTTCTGTTGTGCGATCTACAAGGGTACGTAGATCGGAAATCCCCTCTCGTAGATGGACATCACCATGATAGGTCTTCGTGCGCGTAGGAAAATTTTTGTTTCCCATGCGACGTTCCCCTACACGAACTATCCTAGATACTTTGTAGATAAGAAGGTTGGCAAAGTCGACAAAAGTATATAGAATATACATGATATTGATGTGTACTTTCCTAGTACTTCTAGTAATAGGAGGGTATTGGATACCGGTTCGGTTACTAAGTGTTAGTAACTCGAAATAAAAGCTATGTAATAAAACAGAGACTAGCTAAAGATGGGGCGACGATGTGTGTTGTAAATGTTTTCATGGTTGATATGATCAAACATCGCACACTCCCTCTACCATCGAGATAAGTGTTAAACCTAAATAATTGTTATTTGGTGTTTGCGTTGAGCATGAACTTGATTGGATTATGTTTATTGCAATACAATTATTCATTTAAAAGAATAGTGGTTATTCTGTTTACTTGAATAATACCTTCAATGGTCTTGCACCTAAAATGAACGGTTTATTGATTCTCGATCGTAGTGATACACATGTTCATAATATTGTTGCCAAAAGATACAAAGTAGTAATGATAGCACCAATTACTTGTGGCACTGGTGCTTGAGTCATATTGGTATAAAATGCATGAAGAAGCTCCATGCTGATGGATCTTTGTACTCACTCATTTTTGAAACGTTTGAGACATGCAAACCATGCTTGTTGGTATAAACGCATGAAGAAACCCCACGTGGATGCATCGTTTGGACTCACTTGATTTTTGAAAATTGCCTAATAGAAAAAGTCTTCTCCCCCTTTGATAATTGCAGCAACTATGCAAAACTAGCAGTGCTCTTGCTTACAACAAGCAATGATCCTTTGGTCTGAGTTTCTGTGATACATGAAGTCTCTGGCCTGTGTGATGTGCAAGCTCAACAAAGCTTCTCTGGATTGATGTTAATCCTCAAAGCACATGTACACACATAATTGTTGATGTGGTTGCTCAAGTTTGTCATTGTACCAGATCCTTGGTTTCCTTTTCTTGGCCCTACTCTTCCTCCCTTTAGGTAGCACAAATGAGGGTGGCTCATGTCCATCATATTCATCCTCAAACAACAACCAATCATCTTCTTCATCTGCTGAAGGAATGAAATCAGGTATCACCTCCTCTAACACACTTGAATGTGACCTAGTAGTGGGGCCTTTCCTAAATTCAAGTCTCTTCCTCCTTTTGCAGGTTTTTTTGCATTGGAGCCTCTTTTCTTGCAAAAACATTTACATCCTCCTCTTCCTGCTCAAACAAATCCTCAACCTCAGTGTCACCCTCATAATGTAATTGTTCCTCGTCTGAATCTTCATCCTCAGATTGATCTACATCTTCTTCCCCTGCTAATTTTGAGCTCTTATCTGAATTGTTATCACTATCATATGCATCCTCAGATTCATCACTACTATTATGTGCCTGCTCAAACACTGGCGCTTCCTCCATTATAAATTTGAGATTGTCATTTCTGAAGTTTATGCTCTCTTGGGTGCATACAACAGTAGGTTCAGTAGGCCTGCTATGAAAAACAACACCTTCTGGATCAACAACAAGAACTGCAGGCTCACTGAGATCATACAAATTAGGTTGTTGATACACTATTGCTGCTAATTTTTCCTCTCTATGACAGACATTAATGACATTACTAACATCTGATGTTGGTGTTGCCCTTACTAGCAAATTGAGAACTAAACTGTCCTTATATTCCTTCTTAAGCTGCTGCAGTTTGATGTTTATGTCAATCAATTCTAAGCGATGCTCTCTCTTCTCTCCTATTCCTAAATTCCTCATGTGGTATAGCTCATGAGAGAAATAAAAACCTTCTGTTTGCAACACTACATATATGTTCGAAATGTAACATCTGAGCTACATAGCTTCATATCAATATTTGACTGGGAATCAAAGTGAATCTGAAGTTTCCAAACAGCATCATGCAAACTATAGTTCACAAAAATAAATTCAAATAAGCAAATAACCATAGATTTTTCTCCCTGCTCTCGGATTCAGATAAGCAAATAATTAGGCAGAAAGAGGGATAGTGGAGGGGCACTTACATCACGCCGACACCAGCACCACTGATCCAGTGATGGCTAATGGTAGGGTTGGCCACCCAGAGCTCTACCATCTTCACCGTGTCCTTCATGGACAGCGCCGCCTCCTCCTCCAAATCCTCATCATCGCCGGAGGAGTGGTTCGAACTGGAGCCACCGTCGTCCACAGCCAGACCTACGTGGTCATCTAGCCCGAGGCCGGGAAGGTCTCCGTACCCGCCCGCAACGTCACTGTCGCCGGGTGTCATCGCCGCCATCGTCAGAGAGCCGCGTAGAGAGGGAGAGGGGAGAGCAAGGCTAGGGTTCTCGGGTTCTTTCCGTTTCGACCCGGTTCGGACGAGACCAGTGAGCGACCGAGCCGGTTCGGTCAGCGATGCGGTCCGTGTACGCCACGTTGTCGCCTGATATGCGGGTCAGGTATGTCAGATACGTGTTTATACACGTTTATACGTCTGCCAGCCCATATTACAACAATTAGTTTCTAAAATGGTACTGACATGTAACAATTTCGACTATTGATACATACTTATTATAACATGTCCAAGTATGATAGTGCCCTACAATTATACGAGTTGACAAGATCTCGCATTCAATCATACGCAGGCCGGCCAAGACAAACACGTCATGTGTCAAGGTAGTGAGTAGCAACCGACAAAGTAGCATGTCCCCAGCGACGACCTTTCTTGCCCGTGCCCTGCCTGCATCATGCAAAGCAAACAGGCTAGCACCAAGCCGCCCGGATCTCCACTCTGCCGTGCCATGCCATACTTGATGCCCGTGTATCTGCATCAGACCACTAATGATTGATCGTGGCCCGGCTGCGAACTGAAATAGATTATTGTTTGCAGGCATTCCATCTGCCACCTAACATGCCCCTCGACGTTGACCCCTCTCCTAATTCCTAATAGTAATGCACACAAGAAGATCCGATACAAGGCGCAGATCGATCCCTTGTCGACCCTCAAGAGCAGTCTCGACGGCCGCGTGTCCACGAGAACGATTCAACCAACAGTTTACACGGATTTTACTAATCGCACGTCGATCAAAGGCGTAGATACATACATACGTGGTCGCGTCCATGGCTGGCTTATAATTGCACGTGGGTTTCCTCGTTCCGTTTTCATCTCGCGGGAACGGGACGCGCGATCCCGCCATGAAGACCAGCTGGTCGTCGCAGGCGCTCTTCCCCGCCGCCTCGTCGCTCTGCACCCCGTACCTCCTCCTCGTGCCCCTCGGCCTCCTCGCCGCCGTGGTCGTCATCCCCAGCCTCGGCTCCTCCCACGTCCGCTCCGACGGGCTCGGCGTGCTCTGCCCCAGCCTCGGCACCGACGGCTACTCCGTCGCGTCGGGAGCCGAGAAGCTCGTCTCCGCGTCGGCGACGACTACCACGGCGCAGCCAGAGTTCCGTCTCCTCGTCGGGGTGCTGACCACGCCCAAGCGGTACGAGCGGCGGGACATCGTGCGCCTGGCGTACGCGCTGCAGCCGCCGGTGCCCGCGTACGCGCAGGTGGACGTGCGCTTCGTGTTCTGCGGCGTGGACGACCCGGTTGACAGGGTGCTGGTGGCGCTGGAGGCCGCGCGGCACGGCGACATCCTCGTGCTCAACTGCACCGAGAACATGAACGACGGCAAGACCCACCAGTACTTCTCCTCCGTGCCGCGGGTGTTCGCGCACGCGCCCTACGACTACGTAATGAAGACCGACGACGACACGTACCTGCGCGTGGCCGCCATGGCCGCCGAGCTCCGGCCCAAGCCCCGCGACGACGTGTACCTCGGCTACGGCTTCGCCGTCGGCGACGACCCCATGCAGTTCATGCACGGCATGGGGTACGTCGTCTCGTGGGACGTCGCGAGCTGGGTGTCCACCAACGAGGAGATACTACGGCACAACGACACCCACGGCCCCGAGGACCTCCTCTTCGGCAAGTGGCTCAACATCGGACGCAGGGGCAAGAACAGGTACGACCTCAAGCCGCGGATGTACGACCTCAACTGGAACATGGACAACTTCCGGCCGGACACCGTCGCCGTGCACATGATCAAGGACAACCGCCGGTGGGCGGCTGCCCTCAGATACTTCAACGTCACCGCCGGGATCAGGCCGTCCAATCTGTACCACTTGCCGTGATCGATCAAGTGGGTTATACTATTTTCCATTTTTTAAGTAACCTCGCCGTGACGTGGTTGATTGTGCCACGGAAGTGTACGCGACTCACATTCTTTTCCGCAATTTATTTATTATTATTGATTATCTGATTGATCGAGAGCGCTTAGGCTGGTCATAGCAGGGGTATTATAGTTAGTATCATAGTCTTGGGACTAGCAAACATGGTGATGTGACAAATAATTAAAGAAAAAAGAGTGTTAGAGCATCTTCAACGTCCGTATGTTCAATCGTTGGTATAAGTGTTCACATCAACAACCAACAACACATCATAAAAGCTCTTTAACGGAGTGCATGTTAATCGTATGTAAAATAACTAAGCGGGTCCACTAAACATGGAAGAAATAATCACGCTTGCCTGGGAGCTTGTGTGTGAACCGTTGCTTTAAGTTCATACGATTTCATTCTCTCTCTTCTTTTATTATGCGACATGTCATCAAAATCATCTATGTGGCAATTTTACCAACGATGATCATACAACCATTGGAGATGCCCTTAGAGTAACATATGTAGATACCGTATCATGTTAAATGCTATGCTACTATGTGTTACGCATGTCAATAAATGAGATCACCTATGATAATAGTTTATGATACTATGCACTATGAAGTTACTTTCATACAATAGTAACATATGCATGCGAATATTGCTTTTGGCTCCCGAGCTCACTGGAGGCCTTTAAATTCAAACTTCAAATTCAGTGAAAATTCGTATTTTAGTATTTTTAAAAATTCTGAAAAAATACATAGATAGATGAAGGTATAATACACAAGCGTGTAAATTTTCAGAACAAAATACGTTGAAATGAGGGCTGTGCAAAAAAGACAAATATGAAACCTTTTAACACATGTTACTATTCATCATTTCAGACCATGAATTTGTCTTTTTTGTACAGATCGGGTTTCAAAATATTTCGACCTGAAATTTTACACGCACACGAAACACATCCTTGTTTAGTTGTATATTTTTCTCAGATTTTTTGGAACTAAAATTTTCGAATTTTGAATTTTTCAAACATTTCGGCTTCCATGGCTCCCGGGAGCCAAAACGCCATTCTCCATATGCATGATACTATTATATGTTACTCCCCACTATGAGCAGCCTTAGCTGAGCAAAGCTTGGGACTTTCCAAGTTAAACTCGGGCTCACTTTGGCAATTGTTGATTTAATTCGCGATCATTGCCAATGATGCAAGCGGGGAATTCGAGGGGGCGTGTAAGGCCCTTTTTGTTTCAGAAGTCCTAAGACTTTTTTTAGTTCCAACCAAAAAGTTCTTAGTCCTTATCCGTTTGTTTTCATGGACTAAACAGGGACTAGAGGTCATTAAATAACATGCAAAAAGATCATATTACCCCTAGTAATGTACTAGAAGTTATTAAATAACATGCTAAAAGTAGGGACACTGTTGGAAAAAGTGTCAAAAAAGTTCTAAAAAGACCCCCCCATAGGGACTTCTTCCTTTAGTACCAAATACCCCCCTTTTAGTCCCTAAAAGTTCCTCTTGTTTGTTTCACATGAGACTAAAAAGGACTTTTTTTTAATCCCTACACCAAAAAGTCCCTGAAAACAAACACCTCCTAAGTGAGGGGAGCATTGCAGTTGTCCGGCCGTGCAAGCTGCTCAATTGCCTCACGATCCGTAAAATTGTTAGATCTCACACGAGGACCAATAAGTTTTAAGTTGTGGTTTGGAAACTTACAATTTTGTCGATCTCAACTTCTGAAACTTACGATTTTGTTTCAATTTTCAGAGTTGAAACATAAAACTTAAGAGTTTGCTAGTTTTATGTTCTGAATGTTATAATTTTATCAGTCCCTCATATCAAGTTTCGCAAGATAAACTTAACAAAATTTTAAAAACTCATCACAATGTATCTAAATTTGCGGAAGGAGAGAAATCACGTGATTCTTTTTTTTCGGAAAAACTTCCAATCTATTCATCTTCAATCATGGTAGTACGACGAAAACTAGAAATAATAAAAATTACATCCATATTCGAAGACCACCTAGCGACGACTACAAACACTGAAGCGAGCCGAAGGCGCCCCACTGTCATCGCACCTCCCTCATTGGAGTCGGGAAAACGTTGTTGTAGTAGACAATCGGGAAGTCATCGTGCTAAGACCCCATAGGACCAACACACCAGAACAACAACCGTCGTAGATGAAGAATTTAGATCGGAATTATCCAACATAAAAACACACGAACAAAGACGAACGACGAACACATCTGAGCACTAGTAGAAAATGGCCCATTTTCCCGGTTCCAGAGGCCCATTAGCCCCGGTTCTTGAACCGGGACTAAATGGTCGGGACTAAAGCCCAAAACCTTTAGTCCCGGTTCACTTACGAACCGGGACCGAATGGTCTCCACATGGCCGCTGCGGCAAGCCCGAGCAGGAGGTTCTTTAGTCCTGGTTGGTCACACCAACCGAGACAACATGGCATCCACGCGTCAGCATCTGCCCGAAGCTGGTTTTTTTGAACGCGGGGGGTGGGGGGGGGGTTGGAGGGTTAATTTAGTGGTTTCATATTGTGTTAGCTAGCTAATAGAGAGAAGTGTCTTCTCTTTCTCCGTGCTTGGTCGACGCTAGCTACTATACATATAGAGAGAACATGACGCTAGCTAATAAGAAAATGAAGAAAACCATTTACAATACTTAACATCTTTTCCAATATAACATCTTTTACAATTCCTAACATCATCTACCTAAGATCCAATCACAAATAGCTCACATGGTATTCTCCGTCACTAGGTATGACGTGGTCAAGAAGGAATTCCACCAATTCCTCTTGAATTGCTCATATGCCATCATCTGATAGGGGTTCACCCCGCTTCTTCTAGATCTAATTTAAAGAAGGGGGTCAATACATGCATATATATGAATAAAACTCAACACAATTGATGGTAATATATAAAATAAAATTGTGAATATTATTTACGTACTTCAAACTGTTCGTCAGAGATGCCGCACCCAGAGGTCGAGAGGCGAATGAACTCGCATACGTAGTATGCACATTTTTCAGTCCCAACTACCTCGTACAAGCACTTTACGAGAATATATATAGTTCAATCAAACTGATAAGCAAGCATGGTAATGATATATTGATGAAAATTTGAATCAGTTAGAGATGCGCGGAACTAGCTAGCTAGAACTACTTACTAGGGGGTGAGTAAATTGCAACTCTCTGGGTATACCGCGAACCTTATTCGTGAACTTCTTCCAAATCGTGTGAGGCAAAGAAAATGATTACTTTATATCAGGAAATTAACGGAAGTTGCATGCCGGTATGGTCCCGGTATTGAGTGAACTTACTTCTTGAGCATTGCAGTGATGTTCGCATAATCCTCGAGATCTTTACATCTTGAGTCTAAGTCAATTACTTTTGCCGCGTCAAGCTTAATGGATAACATAATCCAGTGGTAATTGCGCACGCATATATAACTCGTCAATTACATTTACTAATTAACCTCGAGTAAGCAAAACCGAGTATACATAGAAGACAACAACACTCACATGAAGTTTTAAGGAAAGAGTATTTTCCTTTTGTTTTGATATACAAGCAACGAATTTAGCAACTTAACCTCGATCTCTTTGGTTTCATTTCGTACCGACAATACATTTACCGATTCTGGGATAATGAACCCAACGTCGAAGATTCCTGGTGTTTTTAATTCGACGATCTTCAATCCACATAATATAAATACTGAGGATTATTATATATACATGCAATGAACGAGCTGAGCTAGAGACTTAAGTATAGAAGTAATACTTACGAACAGTAGGAAGTTAAGAGTTGTTTGTCGAGGGCCAGGTCATTGTATAACTGAAATAACTCCTCAAATTCAACAAGCAGCACTGTAGCTCCAATGAATTGGTGATCTTTTTTCACTCTTATATACACACTAGTTTTCTCGCTGAAGATGTTCATGTATCACTCATGCAATTTGTGCATCCTCGGTGTTAGAGGAGGATGACCAGGTTTGACGAGAGGCTTCCCGAGCACGAATTTATATTTTTCTTCTTTTGTTACCTCACCCATCTCAAAATTTACTGAATCGTTCACGTAATCACCAGGATTGATACCGGGCAGCAACCCCGAATCATTAGCGACGACGATATCGCTAGACACCTTGAGCGGGGGCACGATTGCTTCTTCTGTTGGCCGAGCTGGGGAATTGTTTTCCCACTTCTTCGTTTTGCTAACATTACATCACTACTAGCCGCCACAGCGGAGGTAGAGTCTGTCTTCCGCTTGAGAGAAGGAGGAGGAGGCGGCATCTTTCTTACTTGTGTAATTTTCGATGGAGCGGCGACGAAGTCTGTCTTCCACTGTTGCGGAGGAGGTGGACTGCTCCGACGCGCCTGAGGAGGAGCTGAAGGAGGAGGACTCCTCCAACGCGCGGGAGGAGGAGCAGAAGAAGCAGGCAGAGTGCTCCGACGCGCCAGAGGAGGAGCCGAAGAATCAGGCGGACTTCTCCGATGCGCTGGAGGAGGAGCCGAAGAAGGAGGCGGAGTGCTCTTACACGCCGGAGGAGGAGCCAAAGGAGTAGGACTGCTCCGACGCGCTGGAGGAGGAGCCGAAGAAGGATGCGGAGTGCTCCGACGCACCGGAGGAGGAGCCGAAGGCGGAGGCGGACTGCTCCGACGCGCCGGAGGAGGAGTGGAAGAAGGAGGCGGAGTGCCCTCATGCGCCGGAGGAGGAGCCAAAGAAGAAGGTGGAGTGCCCTCACGCATCGGAGGAGCCGGAGTACCCTGATCATTCGTCGGAGGAGGATGAGGAGTGCCCTGATCAGTCGCCGGAGGAGGATGAGGAGTGCCCTGATTACTCGCCGGAGGAGGAGGAGGAGGCGTCCAGTTTGGAAGATTGATGTACTCCTTCAGCCATAGACATGTACTCCTCAAAGCATGAACCAACATATTCTCATCTTCACCTATAGGGTGGTCAAGCTCGAGCTGCTCAATATCCTTCTTTACTTCATCCGCCATCACAACAGCATAACCACGTGGAATCGGACGGCAGTGAAAAGTTCCGTTGGATTGAGGAGGTGCAACAACGCCGATAGAAGCCTTGAAAGTGAGGTTCCGACATTTCGTCAAAAGCTTCCAATATTGAGACTCCGTGATAGTATCCACGGGGTAGCTAGGAGCCGTGAAGTCAGGTTGAACGAGCTCCGTGGAAGCCACGCTTCTTCTCCGCTAAGATGGCAGGGTAAATTCTGGGGTAGTTTCATGCCGCTGAGGTGGTTGGTCGATAGCTCGCTGGCTCTGAAGTTCCTCTAGAATTTGTAGTCTTGCATTGATCTTCTGCATGTCGCTCAACTCCACTTTCCTCTTTCTCGCTCGGCTTCTGTAACCGGCTGCGTCAGGAAACCCAACCTTCCATGAAATGGAGCCTGGTGTGCCTCGTGTTCGTCCAGGGTTCTCAGCATTCCCTAGGGCCTCAGTCAGCTCGTCCTTCTCTCTTTCGGGAAAGAACACCTCTTCCTGCGCTGCGGTGATACATTGTTGAAGCTTGTTGATGGGTGTTGCAAGTTGCTCGTCCGTCCAACGACACTCCCCTGTTTCAGGGTCCAAAGTTCCCCAACTCCGAAGAACCAATTCCTTGAACGGTCGGGCCAGTTCCATGTCTGTGCTTGGACCCCTTTAGCAATCAGGTCATTCTCAGCTTTGTCCCACAACAGACGGCCTTTGAGGTAGGCACCTGACCCCGTGTGATGGTGATACTGCTTCTTTGCAGCGTTCTTCTTGTTTCTCTCTGACATTTCCTTACTCTTGTCCGATGACTTGTAGGCCACAAATGCGGGCCAATGATATCTAATCTTCTCAAATCGGTCGACGAATTCTCGAGTCTTCCCTTGGTCGACATACTTTGATTTCAACTCTTTCTTCCACCTCCTGAATAGTTCCGCCATCTTCTTAAGAGCACACACCTTGACCAGTGGCTCTATAACTGACTTATTCGGATCCTCCTCTGGCGGTAGGGTGAAATTTTCCTTCAACGCGGTCGAAAGATCATCTTTCAGCCTACCGGTGACATAATCACCTTCAGGGACGTTATCGCCCTTAGGCTTATTCCATTGCTTAATGCAGATTGGGATGTTGTCCCTGACAATAGCTCCACACTCAGCAGAAAATGCATCCCTGGTCCGCTTGGGTTCAACCGGTTGGCCATCATTCGACCGGTCTGTGATCGTGAACTTTTGATCCTTGCCCAACCTTCTCGTCGGGCCTCGTCTCGTTACCGAAGTTTGGTTTGATCTAGACTTTTCAATAGCTTCATCCTCCATTCGGTCACCGGAGCTGTCATCATGGTCTCCTTCCTCCGGGATTCGGTAGTCACCGAAGCCATCATGATAATGTCCTTCCTCCTCCATTGTTCGATCACCGAAGCCATGATGATAATTTTTTTCCTCCGGGATTCGGTAGTCACCGATGTCGCTGAGAAAAAATCGACATTACTATCGTCGCCGTGGATTATATCCCCCAAAATTTCTTATTTTTCCATGTCTCTTGGAATATCCATTGTTTGTGCAAATATTACAAAGTGGGGGAAGCCCTTTATACATAATCCCAAATATTAACGTAAAAACTTAATTTGTAACTTAATCTAATCTAAATATTTTTCTAATTTTTATAACTTTATTTTCTATTGAAACTGAATATAATATAAATATTTTAATAATTTTTATAACTTGTGTCACATTGGGGAGTTCAAAAATGTACCCAACACATTGTAATATGAATGTAATACACACACATGGATTCGCAATTAGACTACGTCTTCTCACACACATGGATTCGCAAATAGGGAGATGGAGAGATCGATGGACGTGCTACCGGTGCGTCGACGGGCGACGACGACGGGCGTCGGGCGACGACCACGATGACGATGGCCTCGGGGGCTACGACAACGACGACGACGGTGACGCCGGGCGGCGATGGGCGTCGACTACGACGGCGATGGGCTCGGGGGCGACGGCGACGGCGATGGGCTCGGGGACGACAACGACGACACTGAGCTCGGGAACGACGATGGACTCGAGGACGACGACGATGATGATGGGATCGGGGGCGACGACAGGCTCGGGAGCGACGGTGATGGCGATGGGCTCGGGGCGACGACGGGCTCGTGAGCGACGGCAACGGCGACGACGGGCTCGTGGAGTAGGCGCGGGGCGGCGGCGTCGGGCTCGGGTGCGAGGGAGACGAAGAGAGAACGGGGGGCGGGGGGGGGGGGGAGGAATGGAACTTGGTGGAAATTTCGACAACTCCCGCAATATACGAACACCTTTGTTCCAGTTGGTTGCTCAAATCGGGATCAAAGCACACCTTTAGTCCCGGGGTTACACCAACCGGGACTAAAGGTCAATTTCGACAACTCCCGCACTATATGTGAAACCTTTGATTTCGGTTTTTGGCACCAACTGGGACCAAAGCCGCACTTCCCCTGGCCCAAAATGGAGGGAAGAAGAGTACTTTCGTACCGGTTGGTGGCTAGAACCGGGACAAAAGGTCCGTCGGTCCATTTGATATTTTTCATACATTTACTGATTTTTATTTTGAGCTAAATGGACCTTAAATTGAAAAGCACTACAAATGAACTCTAAAACTGTTGAAAGTTGGCATGGTATAATCATTTCACGCACATAACATGTGCGAAAAAGTTGAGAGGTTTGCGGCAAAAACTGGATGCACATCGTGTACAAAACAAACAATCTCTTTCGAAGTATTAGGGTTTCATACGAAAACTCATCTGTTACAAAGGGATTTCATTTTTTTGAACTTATTTGAATTCCAGACTTTTTGTGTGTTCAAAATGCACCATTCAAAGGCACATCATCGATTTTCAACTATTTCTGACTTCATTTGGTATTTTTCATGCATTTATTGATTTTTTGAGCTAAATGACCCTTAAATTGAAAAGCACTACAAATGAACTCTGAAAATGTTGAAAGTTGGCATGGTATCATCATTTCACCCACATAGCATGTGCTAAAAAGTTGAGATGGTTGCGGCAAAAACTGGATGCACTTCGTGTACAAAACGGACAATCTCTTTTGAAGTATCACGATTTCATACGAAAACTCATCTGTTACAAAGGGATTTCATTTTTTGAATTTATTTGAACTCAGACTTTTGTGTGTTCAAAATGCACCATTCAAAGACACACCATAAATTTTTAACTAATTCTGACTTCATTTGGTATTTTCACGCATTTAGTGATTTGTTTTGAGCTAAATAACCCTTAAATTGAAAAGCACTACAAATGAACTCTGAAAAGGTTGAAAGTGAGCATGGTATCATCATTTGACCCACATAGCATGTGCTAAAAAGTTGAGAGGGTTGCGACAAAAACTAGATGCACTTCGTGTACAAAACGGATAATCTATTTCGAAGTATGAGGGTTTCAAACAAAAACTCATATGTTACAAAGGGATTTCATTTGTTTTCTTATTTGAACTCCAGACTTTTTGCATGTTCAAAATGCACCATTCAAAGAAACATCATCAATTTTTAACTATTTCTAACTTCATTTAATATTTTCATGCATTTAGTGATTTTTTGAGCTAAATAACCCTTAAATTGAAAAGCACTACAAATGACTCTGAAAAGGTTGAAAGTTGGCATGGTATCATCATTTCACCCACATAACATGTGCTAAAAAGTTGAGAGGGTTGCGGCGAAAACTGGATGCACTTCGTGTACAAAACGAACGATCTCTTTCGAAGTATGAGGATTTCATACGAAAACTCATGTGTTACAAAGGGCATTTCATTTCTTCACCTTTTCTTCGCTTGTGTTCCTTGTTTATTTCACCGTAACCATGGATAATATTCATCATTTAACAGGGTGCTTGGGTCTGCCTTGATTTTGAAGAGAGGAATTTCATGAAACTTTTCATAATCTTCAAAAATGTCTGTCTTGCTCTCCAATCCCACGATGTCTCTTTTTCCTGGAATAACTATGTGGCGCTTTGGCTCTTCGTATGATGTATTCGCTTCCTTATATTTTCTTTTTCTTGGTTTGGTAGACATGTCCTTCATATAGAATACATACGCCACATCATTGGCTAGGACGAATGGTTCCTCTGCGTGCGCAAGATTGTTCAGATCCACTGTTGTCATTCCGTATTGTGGGTCTATCTATACCCCGCCTCCTGACAGATTGACCCATTTGCAATGAAACAAAAGGACCTTCAAATCATGTCCATAGCCAAGTTCACATATGTCCACTATGTAACCATAATATGTGTCCTTTCCCCTCTCACTTGTTGTATCAAAGAGGACACCGCTGTTTTGGTTGGTACTCTTTTGATCTTGGGTGATCGTGTAAAATGTATTCCCATTTATCTCGTACCCTTAGTAAGTCAATACAGTCGAAGATGGTCCCCTGGGCAACGAGTACAACTCATCAGAAACAGTGTTGTCACACATGAGACGTTTTTGCAACCAACTGCTGAAAGTCCTGACGTGTTCAAATGTAATCGAGTCGTCACACTGCTCCGGGTGTATGAAGATCAGAATATTCTTGTGTTCATCGACATACGGGGTCACCAAGGTAGAATTCTGTAGAACTGTGTAGTGTGCTTGAGACCAAGAATGCCCGTCCGTACACATTATTGACTCCGCTCCTAGTGTGCCTTTTCGAGTGAGTCTCCCCTCATACCGCGATTGAGGGAGACCAATCTTCTTAAGGTCAGGAATGAAGTCAACACAAAATCCAATGACATCCTCTGTTTGATGGCCCATGGAGATGCTTCCTTCTGGCTTACGCGGTTACGTACATATTTCTTTAAGACTCCCATGAACCTCTCAAAGGGGAACATATTGTGTAGAAATAAAGGGCCCAGAATGACAATCTCATCGACTAGATGAACTAGGACGTGCGTCATGATATTGAATAAGGATGGTGGGAACACCAACTCGAAACTAACAAGACATTGCACCAAATCACTCCTTAACCTTGGCAGGATTGCTGGATCGATCACCTTTTGAGATATTGCATTGAGGAATGCACATAGCTTCACAATGGCTAATCGAACGTTTTTCGGTAGAAACCCCCTCAATGCAACCGGAAGCAGTTGTGTCATAATCACGTGGCAGCCATGAGACTTTAGGTTCTGGAACTTTTTCTCTGCCATATTTATTATTCCCTTTATATTCGATGAGAAACCAGATGGGACCTTCATACTGAGCAGGCATTGAAAGAAGATTTCCTTCTCTTCTTTGGTAAGAGCATAGCTGGCACGACCTTCATACTGCTTTGGATGCATGACGTCTTTTTCATGCACACGTTGATGTTCCTCCCGTGCCTCCGGTGTATCTTTTGTCTTCCCATACACTCCCAAGAAGCCTAGAAGGTTCACGCAAAGATTCTTCATCACGTGCATCACGTAGATTGCAGAGCGGACCTCTAGGTATTTCCAATAGGGTAGGTCCCAAAATATAGATTTCTTCTTCCACATGGGTGCGTGTCCCGCATCGTCATTCGGAACAGATAGTCCGCCAGGACCCTTTCCAAAGATTACTTGTAAACCGTTGACCATATCAAGTATGTGATCACCAGTACGGAGGGCGGGCTTCTTCCGGTGATCTGCCTCTCCTTTGAAATGCTTTCCTTTCTTTCGACATTGATGGTTGGTCGAAAGAAATCGACGATGCCCCATGTACACATTCTTCCTGCATTTGTCCTAATATATACTGTCAGTGTTATATGAACAGTGTGTGCATGCGTTTTATCCCTTGTTTGTCTGTCCTGAAAGGTTACTGAGAGCAGGCCAATCGTTGATGGTTACAAACAGCAACGCATGTATGTAAAATTCCTCCTGTTCGTTCTCATCCCACACACGTACACCATTTCCATTCCATAGTTGTAAAAGTTCATCAACTAATGGCCTTAGGTACACATCAATGTCATTGCCGGTTTGTGATACGTCTCCATCATATCTACTTTTCCAAACTCTTTTGCCCTTGTTTTGGACTCTAATTTGCATGAGTTGAATGGAACTAACCCGGACTGACGTTGTTTTCAGCAGAATTGCCATGGTGTTGTTTTTGCGCAGAAATAAAAGTTCTCGAGATGACCTGGAAATTTACGAGAATTTTTTGTGGAATATATAAAAAATACTCGCGCAAGAATTACCTGGAGGGACGGAGCGAGGAGCCCACAAGCCCAGGAGGCGCGCCCCCTGGTCGCGCCTGGTAGGCTTGTGAGGCCCTCGGGGCTCCGCCTCCTCCAACTCCAGCTCTATTTAGTCTCTCTCGCCCAGAAAAAATAGGAGAGAAGATTTCATCGCGTTTTACGACACACAGCCACTGCCGCCACCTGTTCTTCCTCTGGATGGCAGATCTGGAGTCCATTCTGGGCTCCGGAGAAGGGAAATCGCCGCCGTCATCGTCATCAACCATCCTTCATCGCCAATTCCATGATGCCCTTCACCGTTCGTGTGTAATCTCATCGTAGGCTTGCTGGATGGTGATGGGTTGGATGAGATCTATCATGTAACCGACTTAGTTTTGATGGGGTTTGATCCCTAGTATCCACAATGTTCTGAGATTGATGTTGCTACTACTTCGCCATGCTTAATGCTTGTCACTAGGGCCCGAGTGCCATGATTTCAGATCTGAACCTATTATGTTCTCATCAATATATGTGTGTTCTTGATCCTATCTTGCAACTTGTAGTCACCTACTATGTGTTATGACCCGGCAACCCCGGAGTGACAATAGCCGAAACCACTCCCGGAGATGACCATAGTATGAGGAGTTCATGTATTCACTAAGTGCTAATGCTTTGTTCTAGTTGTCTATTAAAAGGAGAACCTTAATATCCCTTAGTTTCCATTAGGACCCCGCTGCCACGGGAGGGATGGACAATAGATGTCATACAAGTTCTTTTCCATAAGCATGTATGACTATATACGGAATACATGCCTACATTACATTGACGAACTAGAGCTAGTTACATAGCACCCCATGTTATAACTGATACATGATGAATGCCATCCGACATAATTATCCATCACCGATCCAATGCCTACGAGTTTTTCCGACTGGTCCTTGCTACGTTACTTTGCCGCTACTGCTGTCACTGCTGCTACTGTTACCGCTACTGCTGTCACTACTGCTACCGTTACCATTGCTACCATTGCTATCACACTACTTTGCTACTAAAACTTTGCTGCAGATACTAAGTCTTTCAGGTGCGGTTGAATTGACAACTCAACTGCTAATACTCGAGAATATTCTTTGGCTTCCCCTTGTGTCGAATCAACAAATTTGGGTTGAATACTCTACCCTCGAAAACTGTTGCGATCCCCTACACTTGTGGGTTATCAAGACTATTTTCTAGCTCCGTTGCCGGGGAGGCATAACACTATTTTCTTAGTCACTTGGGATTTACGTCTATTGAATCCGAGAGATCCAAAAACTAAAGTCTTGCCCTCAACTACGAGGACAGGTAAGGAACTGCCATCTAGCTCTGCACTTGATTCACCTTCAGTTATTAGTAAGTTTGCGACACCACCACCTACTAGAAATTCTGATGTGTCGCCTATGCTTGATGATGGTACTTCTGCTATCCATGATGCTTATGATGATGCTTTGCTTGATACTGCTTTGCCAGTGGGTGCATTCCTTGATGCACAAATTGCTAGGGTTGCTCCTGAATGTGATGATACTTCTGAAACTGCTGAAATTATTGAAGTAGAACCTGCCGTTTCACCTGTTAGAACTAGCTCTCCTAGATATGAATTGCCTGATATACCTGAGGGTTATTTTATGGAGGGAGAGGTAGCTGAGGACTTTCTTGCTTGTAAGGATAGCTATGATCTTGAGAATTTATTGCGCAAGTGGAAAGAAAAATCTCTAAACGCTAGAATGAAATACGATCCTAAGTTTGCTACTTCGCCTATCTTTGTGACTGATAAGGATAATGAATTCTGTGTCGATCCTGAGTTAATCACTTTGGTCGAATCTGATCCTTTTCATGGTTATGAGTCTGAAACGGTTGTAGCACATCTTACTAAGTTGCACGATATAGCCACCCTATTCATGAGTGAGGAAAAGATCCGCCACTACTATATCCTTAAGTTGTTTCCTTTCTCGCTAAAGGGTGATGCTAAGACTTGGTTTACTTCTCTTGCTCCTGGTTGTGTGCGTAGTCCCCAGGATATGATCTACTACTTCTGTGAGAAATATTTTCCTGCCCATAAGAAACAAGCTGCCTTGCAGGATATATATAACTTTGTGCAAGTAGAAGAAGATAGTCTCCCACAAGCTTTGGGGAGGCTTGTCCAGCTACTTAATGCTTTGCTTGATCACCCTCTTGAGAAAAATGAAATACTTGTTATCTTCTATAATGGACTAACGGTTCTTCTAGGGACCACCTAGATAGTTGTGCTGGTTGTGTTTTCAGGGAACGAATTGTGGAACAAGCTGAGATTCTATTGAATAATATCTTGTGCAATATGAATGCTTGGACTATTCCTGAACCACCTCCGAAGCCAACTCCGAAGAAAAGAGGTATTCTATTCCTCAATCCTGAAGATATGCAAGAAGCTAAGAAATCTATGCAAGAGAAAGGCATTAAATCTAAAGATGTCAAGAATCTACCACCTATCGAAGTAATACATGGTCTTGATAACCTGACACAGGTAGTAGAGGTAAATTCTCTTCGTAGATTCAATGAGAGTGATATTCCTTTTGATAAACCTGCTAGCTTATGCTTAGATGAATTTGATAACTTTTTTGCCAAACAACAAAGTTTCAATGATTATGTTAGCAGAAAATTGAGGCAAAATGCTCGTATGATTGATCATATAAGTGCTTGTGTGGACAGAAATGTCAATGATCTTAAGCTTTTGAGTAAACATGCCTCTATGGTCACTACTCAAGTAGAACAAGTACTTAAGGCTCAAAATGACTTGCTCAATGAGTTGAATGACAAGTCTGTTAGAGTTATCACTAGAGGTGGTAGAATGAGCTAGGAACCTTTGTATCCTGAGGGTCATCCTAAGAGAATTGAACAAGATTCTCAAGGAGTTAGCACTGAGGCACCTAGTCATCCTAGTGATAGGAAGAAAAAGAAAGATGATAGGAACTTGCATGCTAGCAAACCTGCTGCTGTTACACCTGAGAATCCAAATGATATCTCTGTTTCTAATGCCGAAACACAATCTGGTGATGAACATGAGCCTAGTGATAATATCGATAGTGGTGTTCATGTTGATGCTCAACCTAGTAATGATAAGGATGTGGGGATTGAACCACTTGATCTTGATAAACCACAACCTAAGAATAGGAGATATGATAAGAACGACTTCATTGCTAGGAAGCATGGTAAAGAAAGAGAACCATGGGTTTAGAAACCCATGCCCTTTCCTCCCAAACCATCCAAGAAAAAGGATGATGAGGATCTTGAGCGCTTTGTTGAAATGATTAGACCTGTCTTTCTGCAAATGCGTTTGACAGATATGCTCAAAATGTCTCCTTATGCTAAGTACATGAAAGATATTGTGACTAATAAAAGGAGGATACCTGAGGTTGAGATTTCCACCATTCTCGCTAATTACACCTTTAAGGGTGGAACTCCTAAGAAACTAGGTGATCCTGGAGTGCCCACTATACCTTGCTCCATTAAAGGAAACTATGTTAGAACTGCTTTATGCGATCTTGGAGCCGGTGTTAGTGTTATGCCTCTCTCCCTTTATCGTAGACTTGAATTGGATAAGTTGACACCCACTGAAATGTCTTTGCAAATGGCCGACAAATCAACTTCTTTCCCTATCGGCATTTGCGAGGATGTGCCTGTTGTAGTTGCTAACGTTACTATCTTAACGGACTTTATTATTCTGGATATTCCCGAGGATGATGCCATGGCGGTCATCCTTGGAAGACTCTTTTTAAACACTGCAGACGCTGTTATTGATTGCAACAAAGGCAATGTCACTTTCCATGTCAATGGTAATGAGCATACAATGCACTTTCCGAAGAAACAATATCGAGTTCATTCTAGCAATGCTATTAAAAAAACTTCATAAATCCTTATTGGGAGCTTTGAATGCTCTATACCTACTGTCAAGATGAAGTATGATTTACTTGTTGGGGATATGCACATCCCCATTGAGGTAACTTAGTGATTATTTGAAAATTCTCTGGTTTCATGTAATTCAAAAAAAGTTTGTCAAGGAGACTTGATCAACCTCATTGTCGGATTTCTTTTGATGACCATGAGATGGATGAATCTAGGAGTCACAACCTTCTGTTCCTAGCTTTTATTTTTTGTTGTTTAGAAGAAAAATGATAAATTTAGCTTTAGTTTTCCCTGTTTTCTACTTTCTCCGTCCCTTAGAAAATGGTCCCGAAAATAAAAGTTCTTCAAATGCCCTAAAAATCAAGTATGATTGTTTCTGGAATTTTTGAAAAATTCTGAGATAGAGAGCTAGTCAGGGGGATGCACGAGTGGGCCACAAGCCCAGGAGGCGCGGACACCCCCCTGGCCGCGCCTGCCAAGCTTGTGGGCCCCATGTGCCCCCCCTTCACTTATTCCAGCTCTCATCTCCTTCTCCTACCTCCAGAAAAAATCATTCCACAGCTCAAACCCATGTTCTTGCTCTTCTTGCTGCGTTTTTGATCTCCTTGTGCAAAGCCCCATTCACCAAACTGTTTTGGGGGGATTGGTCCTTGGTATGTGACTCCTCCATTGGTCCAATTAGTTTTTGCTCTAGTGCTTTATTCGTTGCGTATTATTGCTGCCTTGGTGACCTTGTTCTTGAGCTTTGCATGTTAATTTTAGTTGGTCCCAAGTAGTTTTGATGCATGATACGGCCTCTAGACACTTGTAGGAGTAGTTGCGATGAGTTTTGTTGAGCCTTGTTCATTTTTCTTTTGAGTCACTAAAAATTTCAGAAAAAGAAGATGTTCAGGAAAAAACTATCATGGTGGTTCTTCAAGCAAGAGGGGTCCCCGTCTCGCGATTCGGGAGCCCGATCCTTACCAACCGAGGAACGCACATGTACAACCGTGTGAATGGCCTTCTGATGAATTTATGATTGATGCAGGTTTCAAAGACGAGTTTGATACATTTGTTCACAAAGCCGGGCTCGAAGAATTCATCTGCAATAAATGTGAAAAATATACTACTCTCACTGCCTCTTTTGTTCGTAGATTTAAATTTCCAGTTGGCCGTGACACATCCATACTGTTTGATCTTTATGAAAAATAATATACCATGGATTTAGAGGATTTCAATAGAATTTGCAAAATACCTGATTAGGGTAGTCTTTATGATCCTCCTAAGTCTTCGGTTAGAGATTTTTCTCTCTAGTATAACTATTGGAGAAACTAGATATATCACGCAGGCTACCATGGGGAGCATTCATTTTCCTGCCTTGCATTACTTTGCCCTCTTCATAGGTAGATGCATTAACGGCAAGATTGAGCATTGTCACCTCTATGCACCTGATCTTAGTATTCTTAAGAGAGCAGTAACGGGTGATAGAAGTTTCAATATGGGAGCTATAATCGCGAGGAGGCTAAATAATAATGCTAATGAAGGGGATTTCTTTGGTGGGATCTATGCCACTCGCATAGCAAATTTTCTTGGAGTACCCATCCGCGAAGGAGACCCCTCGCTCCATACTGCTCTCCTTGATCGCGCTGCTATGACACGTTATCAGTTCCTTGAGTGGGATAATGAATCCCTCCTGTACGTGTTAATATTTAACCGACAACGTGTTTTCCATATTACCCTTCCTACTCCTGCCTTCTTTGACTTTCAGGTAAAATAGATATATTATATAACGAGAGGAGAGGCAGAGGAGTATGAGAGGGAGGCAAAGGTTGCTCGCCTTTGTGAGACAGCTATTCAGGCGGTAGCTGCCGCGTTCCCATACAACCCCCATTATGATTTTGGATATCGCCCAGACCAGCCATGGGAGTAAACCAACTTAGGCTAAAAGCCTAAGCTTGGGGGAGTACGTGTTTCTCACCGACTTTACATTCATGCTCACACTTTCACTTTGATAGTCGGTGTTCACACCTTGCCACTGTATCATCCATGCTAGTTTATTTATTTTTCTCGCTTTCTCCTCGTGTGTCTGTCTAGTTTGAGAAAAAAATATGTAAGTTTAATTTCCAGCTTACTTAGTGGTGTTTAAAAAGAAAACCCAAAAAGATTTCCCGTTCTTCTTTTGCTTGTTGGGAGCTTTCCCGTGTAAATAGTTTTCTTTTTCTTTCGGTCAAGGTAGAAGACCATGGTTAAATTGTTTAGTGGCTCTCACATGCATATCTGTTTATCCATCAAAGAGCCATATTACTTTGTCTTCTTCTCTGAGTTTGCTTGCATATTCCAACTTAGTCCAATGCACGAACACTCTCATTATCATTCACATCATTCGGTCATGCAAGCGAAAGGCAATAATGACGATATATGATGAAGTGGCTGAGCCTGGAAAAGCTGATATGAAGTCGATCTATTTTATTTTTGTAAATATGACTAGCTCATTGTTCCTAATTCAGCTTTGTTATGAGAGAAACATGTTTGCAATGACAACTTAGAGATCATAGTTTCTGATGCCATGCTTAATTAGCTAGGAGCTTATAATGGTTTGTCTTGGATGCCAACATGAATTTCAAGATGATTATGATGTAGTATGATAGGATGGTGTCCTCCTTTGAATGATTCAAGTGCCTTGACTTGGCACATGTTCACGCATGTAGTTGAAACAAAATTAACATAGCCCCTATGATATTCATGTTTATGGTGATTTATGTCCTACTCATGCTTGCACTCAATGTTGGTTAATTTCAATGCATATTGATGACTGTTGTTGCTCTCTAGTTGGTCGATTCCCAGTCTTTTGCTAGCCTTCACTTGTACTAAGCAAGAGTACTGCTTGTGCATTCACTTCCATAAACCCAAAGTTGTTCCATATGCGTCCAACATACCTACCCATATGCGGTATCAACCTTCCATTCCAAGCAAATTTGCATGTGCCACTCTCTAAACCTTCAAGTAATAATCTGTTTTGTATGCCCGAACCGCTCATGTGGTGAGAAGGGGTGGTCAGTATCTTCCATGCTAGGCGTTTTATCCTCGATACGTGTTTATTCACTATCACTCACGAGAAAGGGGCCGGTAATTGGAATGCCCAGTTCCATGCTCAAATCGAAAAGATAATTGCAAACAAAACTCCCCCTGGATTGTTGTTGGTATGGACGACACCCGAGGATTCGACTAGTCGTGGAATGTGATTGATCGGTGGTGGGGGAGTCAAAACTTTACTTTTCTCTTTGGGAACCGCCTATAATTTGTGTAGCATGGCAGATGGTGAAAAATCTTGGTCATCGCGTTGACAATGAAAGCATGCCACCCAAAATTATACATCTCTGTCTTAAAAGCTTGAGCTCTGGCACCTCTGCAAATCAATGCTTCCCTCTTCAAAGGGCCTATCTATTTATGTTTTTGTTGAGTCATCCTGTTCTTATAAAGGCACACATTAGAGAGCACCTCCGTCATTTTTATGCTTTGCTTTTAATTGTTATTGAGTATGACTGTGACTAGATCTTCTTTGCCATGAATTACATTGTTCAGTCAGCCCTTGGTCTTTGAAGGTGATGTGCATTTATGTTTTGCGGTCTCAGAAAGAGCTAGCGAGATACCATCTGTTCATATTGCTTCATGATTGTTTTGATTGAAGTGTTGACGTTTGAAACTTATTATTCTTGCTCGCTAGTTGATTTTGCCATTGATATGAGTACATCATGAGACCTAAATGTCATTGCTTATGTGGTTAGCTTATGATCTTGCTGAAAATCTGAATATGTGTTAGACATAATTACAACAACAAGATCAAACAGAGTTCGTAAAAGTTTTTCTTTTGTCTCTATCAGTTTATCAACTGTATTTCTTGAGGACAAGTAAGGCTTTAAGCTTTGGGGAGTTGATACGTCTCCATCGTATCTACTTTTCCAAACTCTTTTGCCCTTGTTTTGGACTCTAATTTGCATGATTTGAATGGAACTAACCCGGACTGATGTTGTTTTCAGCAGAATTGCCATGGTGTTGTTTTTGCGCAGAAATAAAAGTTCTCGGAATGACCTGGAAATTTACGATGATTTTTTATGGAATATATAAAAAATACTGGCGCAAGAATTACCAGGAGGGACGGAGCGAGGAGCCCACAGGCCCAGGAGGCGCGGGCCCCCTGGCCACGCCTGGCAGGCTTGTGAGGCCCTCAGGGCTCCGCCGCCTCCAACTCCAGCTCTATTTAGTCTCTCTCTCCTAGAAAAAAATAGGAGAGAAGAGTTCATCGCGTTTTACGACACGGAGCCGCCACCACCACCTGTTCTTCCTCCAGAGGGCAGATCTAGAGTCCATTCTGGGATCCGGAGAGGGGACATCGTCGCCGTCGTCATCATCAACCATCCTTCATCGCCAATTCCATGATGCTCTTCACCGATAATGAGTAATCTCATTGTAGGCTTGCTGGACGGTGATGGGTTGGATGAGATCTATCATGTAATCGAGTTAGTTTTTATGGGGTTTGATCCCAAGTATCCACTATGTTTTGAGACTGATGTTGCTACTACTTTGCCATGCTTAATGCTTGTCACTAGGGCCCGAGTGCCATGATTTCAGATGTGAACCTATTATGTTCTCATCAATATATGTGTGTTCTTGATCCTATCTTGCAAGTTGTAGTCACCTACTATGTGTTATGACCCGGCAACCCCGGAGTGACAATAGTCGGAACCACTCCCGGAGATGACCATAGTATGAGGAGTTCATGTATTCACTAAGTGCTAATGCTTTGTTCCGGTTCTCTATTAAAAGGAGAACCTTAATATCCCTTAGTTTCCATTAGGTCCCCGCTGCCATGGGTGGGATGGACAATAGATGTCATACAAGTTCTTTTCCATAAGCACATACGACTATATACGGAATACATGCCTACATTACATTGACGAACTGGAGCTAGTTACATAGCACCCCATGTTATAACTGATACATGATGAATGTCATCCGGCATAATTATCCATCACCGATCTAGTGCCTATGAGTTTTTCCTACTGGTCCTTGCTACGTTACTTTGCCGCTACTGCTATCACTGCTGCTACTGTTACCGCTACTGCTGTCACTACTGCTACTTTTACCATTGCTACCATTGCTATCACACTACTTTGCGACTGAAACTTTGCTACAGATACTAAGTCTTTCAGGTGTGGTTGAATTGACAACTCAACTGCTAATACTCGAGAATATTCTTTGGCTTCCCCTTGTGTCGAATCAAAAAATTTGGGTTGAATACTCTACCCTCGAAAACTGTTGCGACCCCCTATACTTGTGGGTTATCAATTTGCCTAGGGCCTTGGATGAGCACTGGCATCATAATGAACTTCCGCTTCATGCACAACCAAGGAGGAAGGTTATACATAAATAGAGTCACAACCCATGTGCTATGCTTGCTGCTCTACTCCCCAAGAGGATTAACGCCATCTGCATTTAAATCAAACCATACGTTCCTTGGGTCACGTGTAAAGTCGCTCCACTTTCTCTTGATCTTTCTCCACTGCGACCCGTAAGCGGGTGCTCTCAACTTCCCGTCTTTCTTATGGTCTTTTATGTGCCATTGCATCAACTCGACATGCTTTTTGTTTCTGAACAAACGTTTCAACCGTGGTATTATAGGAGCATACCACATCACCTTGGCAGGAACCATCTTCCCGGTGTGCTGGCCCTCAACATCACCAGGGACATCTCTTCTGATCTTATACCGCAATGCGCCGCATACCGGGCATGCGTTCAAATCCTCGTACGCACCGCAGTAGAGGATGCAGTCATTAGGGCATGCATGTATCTTCTGGACCTCCAATCCTAGAGGGCATAGAACCTTCTTCGCTTCGTACGTACTGCCGGGCAATTCATTATCCTTTGGAAGCTTCTTCTTCATTAATTTTAGTAGCGAACTAAATGCCTTGTCAGATACACCATTGTCTGCCTTCTATTGCAGCAATTCCAGTGTGGTACCGAGCTTTGTGTTGTCATCTTCGCAGTTTGGATACAACCCTTTTTTGTGATCCTCTAACATGCGATCGAACTTCAACTTCTCCCTTTCACTTTCACATTCTCTATGTGCATCAACAATGACCCGACGAAGATCATCATCGGGCACATCGTCTGGTTCCTCTTGATCTTCAGCTTCCCCCATTGCAGCATCACCGTATTCAGGGGGCGGGTAGTTGTCATCATCCTCTTCTTCTACGTTGTCTTCCATCATCACCCCTCTTTCTCCGTGCTTGATCCAAACATTATAGTGTGGCATAAAACCCTTCTGAAGCAGGTGGAATTGAAGGGTTTTATAGTCGGAGAATTCCTTCATATTCCCACAGACAGTACATGGACAATGCATAAAACCATTCCGCTTGTTTGCCTTAGCCGCTTCGAGAAAATTATGCAGGCCATTAATATACTCGGAGATGCGTCGGTCACTGTACATCCATTGACGGATCATCTACGTGTGTTATATAAGAAAGTGTATTAAAAACTACACAAATCTGGATGAAAATGGAGCTTGGACAAGGAACTTCTAAAGTAGAAAGCTTAAGTGTGGCTCGGGCATTTCATCGAATACCTCATGTGCATACGAGGTGACCTAGAGCACCACAAAGCTCTCCCACGGCCAGCCGAAAAAATAGAGCAGTGCACTGCTCAGCTCGCGGGGTAATATGTAGGCCAACCATTGGTCTCGGTTTGTGGCTGGAACCGAGACCAAAGGACAACGTGAGGTCCCGGTTCCATCCACAAACCGGGACTACTGGTTGTGGGACAGGAGCGAGGCACATTGGTCCCGGTTCGTGTCTGGAACCGGGACCAAAGGTGACAAACGAACGGGGACAAATTGACCACGAGGCCCGACCGGCACCCTGGTCTCACGAACAGGGTCCTATGCCCACATGGGTCCCGGTTCATGAGTGAATTGATACTAATGGGATTTCATCAAGTGGACCAAAGCCCTTATTTCTACTAGTGGAGCAAATCCACCAAAGATAGATCCGCCGGAGACACACCTCCACACGTCCACCAATGATGCTAGACGCATCTCCCGAACGGGGGCTGGGCGGGGAGACCTTTATGCCTTTTTCAGGGAGCCGTCACCGTCTCATCTTCCTGAGCAGAACACAAACCCTAACAAAACTTGAAGAAAGATCTAACAATGGAGCCCTCCCACCAGCAAGGGCCGAGATCCACTCCGCCTCCATGCCCCTAAGGCCACCGGAGACGGGGCGGACCAGGGACGACGCCAGCGGGAAGCGGTGGAGCTTAGCTTTTTTTGGGACGGCGACTAGGGTTAGCCAAGGTGGCCGGTGAAAGTTGAACAATTAGCATTTGAGACAGAGTCCGCCTTCACTATTCTTATTACATTTTCTCTATGGAGTTGTACGCTGGTTCATCCGATTTTTATCCCATGTTAAGGGCTCCTTTGATTCAAAGGAATTCTATAGGATTTATGGAGGATTGAAATTTTGAGGATTTTTTTCCTACATTTGCCATTTGATTCATAGGATTGGATCCCATAGGAATTTTCCCTATAGAAACTTTTGAACTACATTTCGTAAAAAATCTAACGTACACTCCAACCTATTTTTACAAATTCTTTGTTTTTCTGGGGAAGAACTGCTCTTTGCTAATCCTATAGGTTCAAATGGACATGCCACTCAAACCCTCTATTTTTCCTATTCCCGCGTTTTCAAAATCCTGCAAATGAAAAAGGCCCTAAACATTCTTTAGAAAGAGGACAATGATACATGTTAGTTGGTTGATGCCGGGTTGCGAGCTATTGGATCCACCGTGTGATAATTGTTCGATCCATCCCATAATGTTTGCAACATGGTTTATAGTGTGCTAGGAGGCTTTGCAACATGGCAACATGGATAACGTTTGCGCTTGGAAATTTGCAAGGCGAGTGCTTTGCAGCATGAGCCATATTGCTCTTTGAAATTTGCACGACGGCCCATATTGCGTTTCAAGGTTTGCAAACTTAACTTTACAATAAGAATAATGTTGCATTGGCAACATCGCATGCGTTGCAATATCGAAATAACAGTCGTCGTTGCAACGCCTTCTATGTGATACGTATCCAACACATCTACTTTTTAAACACTTTTGCTCTTGTTTTGACCTCTAATTAACATGATTTCAGTGAAATTATCCAGATTGTTGATAATTTCAATATAACTATCATGGTATTTGTTTTGTGCAGAAAATTAAGTTCGTGAAATTGGGCGGAAATTTTTAGAGATTTGTTACAAAAAATATATAAAACTATGGAGGCAAAAAGTACCGGAGAGGGGTAAGGGGTTGGTCACATGGACAAGTGGTGTGCCCACCCCTTAGGTCGTGCCAGGTATCCATATGGGTTCCTGAGCGTCCTCTTGACCTAATTACGATGCTACAAATTTAAATGCTCCCAGAAAAATCAAGAGAGAAAATTTCATCGCATTTTATGATATGGAGTCGCCGCCACTCTCCGTTCTTCGTCGGGAGCCCTAATCTGAGTTCGGTCGTGGTTCCAGAGAGAGGAATCCTTCGCCGTCATCGTCATCAACCCTTCTCCATCAATAATTTCATGATGCTCACAATCATGTGTGAATAATCTCCTGATATGCATACTAGAGGTAGATGAGATTGGATGAGATTTCTTATGTAACCGTGTCAATTTGTTAGGGCTTGATCGCTAGTATCCATTGTGTACTGAGACTGATGTTGCTATGACTTTACTATGCTTAACGGCTGTCACTAGGCCATTAGTGTCATGATTTCATATCTGAACCTATTATGTTTTTCATGAATATATTTGACTTCTTGATTATACCTGCAAGTTGTATGCACCTATTATTGTCTTGACTCCTAGACCTCACGATGCCAACAATTGGGATACTCTTTATGGATGATTATAATTTGAGAACTTCATGTATTCATTATGTGATAATGCTTTGTTCTAGTTTTCTATTAAAAGGAGCACCTTAATTACCCTTAGTTTCCACGAGGAACCCGCTGCCATGGGATGGTAGGACAAAAGATGTTATGATTTTTGTATAGCAAGAGCGTAAGGTTATACATAATAGATGCCTACATATGATTGATAAATTCGAGCTAGTTTTTATCGCTCTAGTTTGTGACAATTGCAGACTGAATCTGATCTAAATATTCCATTACTCCTTCATGCCTACGCTTTTCTCTTACTCCCTTTGCTATAGTTGATATTTCTTTGTTTGTTGCAAATTTATGACCACTACTACTACTATTACTTTTACTCTGCTATTACTACTATCATATTATTGTGCTACTAAAAAATTGCTGAAAGAAAGTGATTTATCAGGTGTTGTTGAATTGACAACTCAATGCTAAGGCTTATAAATAATTTGTAGCTCCTCTTGAGTCGAATCAATAAATCAGGTGAAATACTAACCTCGAAGACTGTTGTGGTTACCTATACTTGTGGGTCATCACTATCTTGTAGAGATGGCGCAATAACATCAATGTACCAACAACCCTTCCTTTGTAGCGCATCGCTATTATGCAAGGTGTGGTGGATGCACTATCGTCGTTGCACTACGATGCCCAACAACTTATTGCAGAGCTCGCCTAAGAAGCAACGCCACTACAAGGCACGACTCACACAACACATACCCAAACCGTCTAAGAAGAAGCCATGCCACAAGGAATGAGTCATAAAGCAGCGTGCCCTAAGCATACGTCACCATAGTTGGGCATGGGGTGAAACCCAGGAAGAGAGAGGGAGTAGAATAATCACGTGGGATCTCTAGGGCATGGGGTGATTGAGGGTGTCCTCGAGTAGGGGTAGCTCGAAGTGATCGGTGTGTGTGGGCCGAATTAGGGCATGTTAAGCCACCACCCAAAGGATGGAACATCAAGACTTACCCGTTTGAACAAGGGAAACCCATGGAGATCTAACATGTATCCCAAGGATAACTCAATATTTTCCATGTCTACAACCGACCTAAATATGTAAACTAGCTCCCCCTGGGTATCTATACGAGGCTAGGGGTTTAGTTCGTAGAGGGCGAACTTATTCATCTTTGGGTTTAGAGCTTACATAATGATCTCGAGGTAAATCATCAACCTTTGATTGATACCCCATCATGAATACAAGCAAAGCAGGACGTAGGGTTTTATCTCTTGGAGAGGGCCCTAACCTGGGTAAACATGGTCTCCCTACTCTTCCTATTACCATTGATCTTAGATCTATTGCTTGGGACCCCCTACTCGAGATCCACCAGTTTTAGCACCAACATTGGTGGCCCATACAGGTCCCATCGTGTGGTCGACCTGGATCACTGTCTCGTCTTCAGATCAACAACGACATCATCTGCGATGACATCTTCGTCACTGACCATATTTTCACGTTTGGAAGTGTGGTCCTTCACGCTGGATCTACCGGTCGCCTAGGCCGAATCGAGAGCTTTACCCCCGACCACATGGTCTGGTTTGGTAGTTTGGATTACACCGCCGATGCTCGCGGCGATCTAGCTCTCTACAGTCGGGCCTCAGATTGGCTGGAGTGTCCATCACACCTCGTGGTTGTAACCTCGGAATCGATCCTCAATCTGGATCTCTTGACACACACAACTAAGGATCCTGCCTCGAGCACAGATCATCTCTCTCAATTGTGGATCACGATCTTGAATGTGATCCATTTCAGAACCCGATCCAGACATGGAACAACCATCCAACCTATCCTTGAGCACGGCTACGATCACCTCCTCGGGTCCCGAACTGGGACCAGATCCTGCGCTGCATCCAGACTTGAGATCTTGCCCAATTATTCCCCTAGGGTCAGACCCCGGTGTCACTGTGGTGTCTCAAGCAAACATACTCCACATAAACCCTGCCTATAGCCAGGCGATGGACCCAACCGAACTCTCGCTTTTGAACAAGATATTGGATCAAATCTAGAGTCTCGGGGTCTCGAACAGAAATACTATGGTCTATGATCAAATCAGATGTAAAGCCGATACACAGGAAATTCATGTCCCACCCACTACCCACCTAGTCACAAGGATCAAGGAGCTCACTGACATTCTTGACTATGCATCAGAAGATGCCGACATGGACGAAGACGTCGGGGATAGGCCGGGCGCCAAACAATGCAAGACATGCAAGTAGGAAGAAACGTACACCAATGATGTATATATGGTGCATACCCCCCGTGATGATGCAGGAGGAGAAGATGAACATCCTTCCACACGCAAATGAAGCGGGCGATGCCGGAGAAAGTCTCGCAGAGGTAATCCTAGTATTAGGGAGGTCGATAACAGTAACCCCGAAGACAAGAACACACCCCTAGCTGCTGAGGACCTAGGCGACACCAAAGAGGTCACGCCCGGTCACATTGACGACACCGGAGAGGCCATGCTCTCCGACGACCCGGGCAACGACAACTATATGCCGGAGACCGAGGATGCGAGTCTAAGATCCGACGAGTACGTCGTCCCCAAGAACTTTGAAGCCCTTGAAGCCTATCAGAGGCGTCTAATGGCAACCACCCGCAGTGTCAAACTGGTGTGCGCTCGTCTTAAAGCCGACCAAGACACATTAAATGATGAATGAGTTGAGATGGTATCGGCTGAATAGAAGCTCGAGGATAGACTTGAAAGCCAACCCAAATCTTATACGCGAAGACGCCTACTTTCAAAATTCGATGATGAAGTAGAAGATGACCCGCCACGAAACCACGATCCTTATGATCAACAGGACCACCCTCCTAGGGGATGGGATAGGTCGCTAGCACGGCCCCAAGAACACCCTGCTACTGCTTGTTCTGACGGCAGGAGAACTAATCAAACCACACAGACGTTTGACCTCCGTGAGAGGCAAGAAGTGGCACCTCGGTACATACACACATATAGGGGTTGGGACTCCTGCGAGTCATGGAGGATACGGGAAATGGTTGGACAGAAATAACACGGCTAGGGAGGAGTATTATGTTTGGCCAGCACCATCGGTCGAGAGTCTACCCCTAGCTAGAGGAGCCGCACACCTGATGTACTTCATCGATGAGGCCATGCAACACTAGTTCCCCGAGGGGTTTAAACCTATCAATATCGAGCCCTATGATGGGACCACAGAACCATTAGTATAGAATGAAGATTTCCTTCTCCATATTCACATGGCTGGAGGTGATGATCTCCATGTCATTAAACACGTACCTATAACACTCAAGGGCCCCGCATGGCATTGGCTTAACAGCTTGCCCGAGGACTCCATTGGAAGCTAGGAACTGCGCGAAGATGCACCCCAAGACAACTTCCAAGGCACTTATGTGCAACCTCAGGACTCCTACAATCTTAACTTTATCAAACAACAACCCGATGAATCAGCTCAAAAGTTCTGGAACCGGTTCTTGACTAAGAAGAACCAAATAATTGAATGCCCGAAGACAAAAGCAATTGAGGCTTACCACAATGGTATCAGAGATGAGTGGTTGACTCAACATCTCGGACAATATAAGCCAAAAACCATGGTCGCGCTTACCTCTCTCATGACTTGGTTCTCCGCCAGGGAAGATAGCCGACTGGCTCGCAGTAGTAGCAATGAAGGCAACCCTATCACCTTCAAAGTCCGTGATGAGAACGGCAAGCCTCGGCGCAATAGGAATAATAAGAGGCGCCATAAAAATGGATAGACCAGAAACGCTGAAGAAACAATAGTCAATGTTGGATTCAGCAACCAGCGCAACGGCCATAAGAAGAAACCCTTGAAAGGGAAGAACGATGGCTAGTCTGCCCTCGACATAATCCTTGATAGGTCATGCCAAATTCATGGCACTGCGATAAACCCGCCACTCACACCAAACAAAATTGTTGGGTGATCAAGTGCGCCGGAAAAGCCTTGGTGGAAAGCCCTAGGAAGGGACCCCCTCATAGGGAAGATGAAGATGAACCACCTAGGCCCCATAATGGAGGCCAAAAGCAATTCCCTCCAGAAGTAAATGATTTGAACATGATATATGTCAGCCACATCCCATAAAGAGAGAAAGAGAGAACTTTGGGACGTCTATTCCCTAGAGCCTGTAGCACTAAAATACAACCCATGGTCGGCTCAGCCAATCACCTTCGACATGCACGATCACTCGACTAGTATCCTACATGGAGGGTTGGGTGCCTTGGTCCTCAACGTGATAGTAGACGGTTTCCAACTCACTAGAGTCCTCATGGACACAGGCAGTACCATAAGCCTTATCTATGCAGATATGACCAGGAAGATGGGCATCGATCCTTCAAGGATCAAACCCAACAACACCATGTTCAAAGGTGTAATGTCTAGCATGGAGGAACATTGCTCGGGAAATATCACCCTTGAGGTAGTTGATACGTCCCCAAGATATTGATAATTTATGAAGTATTCATTCTAATGTTCTACATCTTTCATATACTTATGGCAACATTTATATTATTTTTGGGACTGACTTACTTATCTAGTGCCAAACGCTACTTCTTGTTTTTTTGTGTTTTTTTGTTTTGTAGAAAATCCATATCAAATGAAGTCCAAAAGCTATATTTTATTTGGATTATATGTGAATTTTGGAAAGAAGAATCAACACAACACGGTGCCCGAGGGCCCCACAAGCAAAACAGGGCACGATCAGGGGGTGGATCCTCCCTTATAGCTTATGGCCAGCCCTTAAGTCTGTTGGGGCCCTTCTTTCGCCGCAAGAAAGAAAATTTGCAGATAAAAACCACCTCAAAGTTTCAGCTCAATCGAAGTTATGGATCTCCTGATATTTATGAAACGGTGAAGGGCCAGACAGGAGTGGAAGCATGAGAGAAACATAGAGAGATCCAATCTCGAAGGGGCTCCCGCCCCTCTGGGAGCCATGGAGGCCAAGTACAATAGGGGATAAACTTTCCCCATCTAGGGAGAGGCCATGGAGGATGAAGCCTAATTGAGGAGACTCTCTCCCCCTCTCTTCACCAACATCACCGTCTTCATCACCTTCCCCATCTCTTTTCAGCGGTCCACTCTTCCGCACTCCGTTGTAATCCCCTACTTGAACATGGTGTTTCATGCCACATATTATTATTCAATTATGTGTTTCCATCCTGTGATGTTATAGTAGATTTATGTTGTCCTTTGTGTTGATTGATGATCTTGATTGGTGTGATTGTATGTTTTATTTTGGTATTGTCCTATGGTGCCCTCAATGCCACACACACGTGAGGGATTCTCGGTGTAGGGTGTTGCCATACGTTCATGATTCACTTATAGTGGGTGGTTAGTGTGATAGAATCTTACACCCGAGTAAGGGGATTGTTGCGTATGGGAGTAAAGGGGACTTGATGTTTAATGCTATGCTTGGGTTTACCTAAATGATTTCTAGTAGTTGTGGATGCTTGCTAGAGGTCCAATCATAAGTTCATATGATCCAACTATGGAAAGTATGTTAGCTCATGCCTCTCCCTCATATAAAATTGCAAGAATGATTACCAACATTGTTATCAATTGCCTAGGATTATTCCTCACACCATACCATCATTATTCAACACTCACTATTTGTAATATATTGTAATATATTCAAACTTTATTTAGGCAGCGAATATTTTCATATTTTTGTTCTCCAATATCATGCAGAGCTATCCTCATTAAACCCACAACATAGTTTTATTTCTCCTTACTGTGTAAAGAGAGAACCACTGAGTAAAGAGAGAACCACTGAGATTGTACTTCTGAGTCAATCGGTTAAGTACCTCAGTGGATAAAGCCAAAAAGTGACTATCATGATAAGCGCGAACTGGTCGGCGATCTAAAAACCGTATCAAACATAAACGATAGTGATTTCGCCCATGTTAAAGTAAGGGTTCTCTTAAAAGAGCTGAAGTGTTCGGAGTTTTGGCCTCAGCTCGCCCGAACACTTCATTAACCGGGGGCTGGTCACAAGCCCCCACAATGAAAGCTCATATGACTAAGTGAAAGTTATATAGCCGACTAGTCTAATTGCCTTGTCTATAATAAACACGACCGCCCACTAGGTATCGAGACATTGGCTAAGGATCTTGTTATTACTACAACACCCTATGTATATTATGCCAGGGGGAGAAGCCAATGACTGGCCACTTTCAGTATTAAAAATGGTCGCAAAGGAGTCAAAATTAAGCATCAATAACAATAGCGGATATTTACTCCCAAAAGTAACACTTATATTTTTTTACATGATATCGCCTCGGCATACACTTGAGTTTATTACTCATGGATGGCAACATTACTGCTTCTAGTGGCGGTGATCTCAAAAGCTTCTATGACCTTCTCGAAGTAGCTCCCGGAGACTCGGTTCCTGTCTCCTAGGGGACCGACAACCACCTCCGATGTCCTGATGCCTGGGCACCAGGTATTCATGTAGGCATACACCATGCGTCCACCTTGGAGGCATGCAGAATCCTTCCACTGGTCGGGCCAAGGACCAACCTACCAAAGTCAGACGATCAGTTGGAAGAAGATACTCGGTAGAGGCTCTGTTGGCCACAACCTTACGTAGAGGTGTTTCATGGCAGGTCTTTCCATCAGCTGCTTCATCTGGTCCCCGAGGAGCCGAGGATGCGATGGCGCCTGGAATTGGGCCGAGAAATACTTTTGGGCACCCTCCTCGCGGGGGCCATAGAACTTTCCCGTGTCGTCTATGCTCCTCAGCAGGTCCTCAAAGGCGTATGAAGGACACCATAGTTGAGTCAGCTGAGCTAACCTACCTCCGCCAAAGAAACATCACATTAAATACGGCTTACCGGTGGCGATTTGCTTAACCTGGTTAAGCTCCTCGCAATCTGCCCTTGTCCAATTCTGTGTCTCCGTCAAGGCATGGTCAAGCTTCTCAAATGAGGCCGCCTTCTTTTGAAGGGCATCACATTTCGTGGATTAACCCTTCAGGTCCTCCTCTACCTCAGCCACCCGGGCCTGTTCTTGGCCTCGAGCGGTTGAAAGGATCGATATGGTTGACTAGAGGGGGGGGGGGGTGAATAGGAAACTACCAATTTGTAGCTCTTCTTAACAAGTTAGAGAAAGCAACACAAGATTCTCTAAATTAAGTACTAGGTGAGCAACCTATATGATGCTAACTATCATGACAACTAGTGCAAGCAAGAAATACACAACAACAATAATATACACAAAGTAAAGGTAAGAGATAACCGCAATTGGAACCGATGAGGACTAGGCTGTGTTACCGAAGTTCCTTCCCTTTGACACGAAGTACTGAAAGTGCGTTATATCGACTAAGGGGGGGGGGGGGTGAATAGGCGATTTTTCGAATTTCATCGTTGAGGAAATTCCTTTTGAGCAAATTCCTCACTAATGAATTACGTGCAGCGGAAATAGCGCAGGATCAGAGGTGCAAAGATTTCAACACCATATTACTCGGTGAATATTATGCGAATCGGTTTGCACAGTACGCAGGTACACAAAATGCAGGTGAAGATTAACTAGACTGAAGAATTTGAGGTTGAGGAAATTCAGAGAAAGTCTTCGGACAAAATATTCAAACAGTACAAATGGAAGTCTTCAACATACAATTCTGAGGAAATGAAAGAGTTGAAGAAATAGAACCCGTATCACGATGAAGACAGTTGTTGATGACCTAGTTCCAACTGTTGTGACAGTCGTACGTCTGGTTTGGTGCGGCTTGGTATTGAAACCAAAGGACACATAGTCCGGGGACACACATTCCCTACCGTACTCTCCTTGAGCTAAGGACATACAGTCCTCGCCAAACACTCGTGGTAAGTCTTCAGGGCAGACTTCCAAACCCTCACAAACTCGGTCACCCAACGATCCACAATTGACTGTTGGATGCTCTAGACCATGACGCCTAACCGTCTAGAGGATGCACAGTTCCACACAGGAACAAATTCTTCAGTGATGCTCAATCACTTGGTTTTTGGTTTGTGGTTTGGTGTTTGGGCTATTTACTCACTTGATGATTTACTCTCGAAGACTCTGCGGAATTTGGGTTGCTCTAAATGACAAGTGTTAGTTTCTCTCGGAGCAGCCAACCAGCTAGTGGTTGTGGGGGCGACTATTTATAACCTGGGAGCATCCAAACATGATTTGACATAAATTCCCTTAAATAATGCGATTGTTGGTGTGGATAAGATCGGTGAGGTGGCGCGTGTCGCGACAACGGTCGGAACTTTCAACTGTGGAAGTCGTCATGTCTCTCATATTCCTCACTTGAGGCTTTTGTAGGATTAGGCTTGTGTTGAGCGTCATGAGGAGATTCATTCCGTAGTATTACTAAGACTCAAGAGTAAAGAAAACGAAACAGAAAGAGTAAGTCTTCACGCTTCGAAGTCTTCAGGCTATTTTCTTCAGGACACACCGAATTCCTCATCTTCAATATCTTCATGAGGAATATCAATTTCATCGCAATTTCTTCGCTATGAAAGTCTTCAAGCTTAGGCCAATTTCTTCAGCCAGAGGCATACATTTTAAGGGGTCGATATTCATCGTATAACTCAAACTCCTCAACAACTTATAGAGCCTGTGTACACTTATAAGCACATTAGTTACTTAACCTATAAGTCTTCAAACCACCAAAATCACTAAGGGCACTAGATGCACTTAGAATCTCCCCCTTTTTGGTGGTTGATGACAATTAGGTTTAGTTTTCAATGGGGATAAAAATATGAAGTGTAAGTACTGAGTTTGAGGAATTTCAAATCAAGATACCGAGAGACTCCCCCTGAAGATGTGCATATTTTGAGGAATTTGCTTTTCATAGCAGATGCACATTGATGATTTATATCATGGAGATCTCCCCCTATATCTTTTAGATCATGCATACATTTGACATATAAAATGAGGAATTTGAGAATGTATGATGAGAAATGGTGTTTCACGAATTTCAGCATTCATGCATTAATATACTTTGAGGAATAAGCATGCGAAGAAAAATGTTCAAAAAAGTCAGAGCACCATCGGGCTTAAGTTACAACCCATTACATAAAACACTTTAGAAGAACCAAGAGTTTGTAACTTAATAATGTTTATAACCCCAAAATAGATCCCGTTTGAAGACTAACTCAGATTTCCCCCTTTGTCATCGAGTGAGGAAAAGGGACAAAACTGAGGACTAACGCCCCATGAAGAATTTCACTTCTTGGCCGATGAAGATGCTTGAGGATTCTTGGCGACAGACTTCTTCCTTGGACCAGTTGCAGTGTCTTCTGGTTCTTCGTCTGACTCATCAGTGCGGAATGAAGAAAAAGAACCGTCCTCAAGGTCAGGAACTCGAATTGGCTTGAATTTCTTCTTGGGAGGACATGACCAGTTGAAGTCTTGAGTATACTCCAATTCCTCAAGTTCCTCTTTAGTCTTCAGATGAGCCAAGGTGGCCCAGATTTGATCAAACACCTCATGAAGATAATAGTGATTTTTCCTCACTACGTTATGAGTCTCGTTGAGGGTTTTCACAATGGCACTGAATTGACGTTTGACCCATTTGTGATTGCGATCGATCTTCTGATGAAAACTGAAGAGTAGCTCTCTGTTATTGATCACTCTGGGGCAGTTGGGCTTGGTGGATCTTGGGTAGCAGTGTCATCATATGAAGAATATGACTCTGCTTGATGAAACTGGCCATCAAGGGACCAATTTCCTTCATCAATCACATATTTGCCTTTGCCTTCAATAGGCTCGAATGATTTCTTGATGACTCTGATTGGCGGCAGATATCCGATGTGATTAGGAAAATCGGCATGGTAGTTGATGCCTAACCTGCTTCCGATGAATCTCATGATCCATGGTGCATAAATCTTCATTTCAAAAGGCGACAGTGCGTTATCAGCCAAAGTCCTGAGAAAGAAATCATAAAGATTCATTGGTATGCCATGGATGACATTGAAAAGAATATTCTTCATGATACCTACGACATCTTCTTCATCATCGTGCCCTTTGATAGGAGCAATGACATTTGCCAGGATTCTGTAGACTGTTCGTGGTTCATACCTCAAGTCTTGTACTAGAAAGCGAGTCCGTGGAGGTTGATCCTTGGCCAAAGGCTTCATGAGTACTTCTATCAGTCTGTTCGGCAGTTCACGTTCATCATACATCAACACTGCATCCTCTGAGCTAATTGAGATTGGAAGGGCTCGAAACAATTCAGTGGCAGGCGTTTTGTAGTGCGTGTGCTGAGTCATCCAATCCAAAACCCAAGTGTTGACATCCTTTGGGTCGCGAGAGATGTGCAGAGTGGCGTAGAACTGAAGAATGATGTCGCAGTTCCAGTCACCAATGTCAGTGTAGAGAGGCAGTAATCCACCTTCGTGAAAAACGTTGAGGACTAGAGTGAAGCAAGGTATTTCCTCCATATCACAGTGAGGAATATGTTTCTGCTGAAATATCTTGTTCCTCCCACAGAGCACTGAAGCATAGTAGTTGAGTTGGTTCCTTGTCCAAAACTTCATGTTCCTGATTCGAAGCTTATCATATGGATTCTTGCGAGTAAAGTACATGTGTTCTTCATAGAACGCCTCCTTTTGAAACTTTAGCCTTTTGGAGAAAGGCTGATTCTGCTGCGGTTGAAGATTATGCTGTTGTTCTTGAGGAGGAGCCACTATCATTGTTGTTTCTGTGTATACCACAACAATAGCAGTTTTAGTGTTTGGGGCAGGAGCATTTTCTTCATTCTGAGCATTTTCATCAGGTTGATGATTTTCCTCAGCTTGAGGAATTTGCTCGTTGGAGGAGGCAGTTGCAGCATTTGTTGTTGCAT
The DNA here is from genome assembly GCF_904849725.1 of Hordeum vulgare subsp. vulgare. Lineage (NCBI taxonomy): Eukaryota > Viridiplantae > Streptophyta > Magnoliopsida > Poales > Poaceae > Hordeum > Hordeum vulgare. Next base: position 436,998,722 of record NC_058522.1, on the reverse strand, counting down.
TGTCTTGAGCTGATGCAGCTGATTCTTGAGCAGATTCCTCACGGAAGGTCTTCCCATCAGAGCCTGTGAGGATTTTTGTTGCATCCAGAGTTGGATGAATTTGACTTGACCTCGGTGAGCGATGAGTTTCTTCCCAGAAGTCATCATGAATCACTGGAGTGCTGCACCCAGTTTGATCAACACCCACACGTTCTTCACAGGTCTTTTGAGAAATGGTGGATTGAGGAATATCGTCAATAAGTATTTCCTCATCGATGATTTCTTCATCTTCCGCATCCTTCATTTCTTCATCACCTTCAGGAATGACGTAGTCAACTCCGAAGGGAACGATCAAGTAAGATGGAGCTACATTCAGAGGAGTAGCATCCACCGGGGGAATTGAAGACTCTGACTGAGTGACCTTTTGGCGCTTGGCCTTTTAGGATTTTGAGGTCATTGAAGCTTTTCTCTTCTTTGCTTCTTTCTCGGCAGCTTTGGTCTTCTTCACGTCTAATGCAGACGGAATCATCTTCTTCACCTTTGAAGGCTGAGATGAAGGAATAGTTCCATCAGGATCTGTTGCAGATTCAGTCCTGGCAGTTTCCTCGGCTAGAGCAATGTCTTCAGCTGGAGTATCTTGAGGAATTTCCTCAGCAGCAGGTTCATCAGTTTCATCTTCCCGTGTCAGCTGAACAGTCTAGCTAGACTGGGGTGGCTTTTGCTGCATAGGAGGTGCAACTTTCTTGTTGTATTCATCAACTGCAGCTGTTGCAGCCTTTATGAAATTCACATTGACACTTTGACGATCAGATAGACTTGTGTACTTATATGTCAAGGTTTTAAGTTCAGCCTGAGTTGATACAAGAGCTTCAGGTGTCAACTTGAGGAGATTCTGCTTGAAGTATTTCTCCTTCTTGAGTTTAGTAGCCTTTGCTTGCTTGGCTTGCTATTCTTTCCATTTTGCCTCATTGATGAAAGTTGCTATCATGTGGCTAACACCAAGGGGAAGCTTCAAGTCATCAATGGGAGTGTTTGGATCTTCATACCAGAGGTCAATGAAGTCCAGCAGAACCTTCGGGTCCATGGCAAGAGGAATAGAGATGCCTGAGGCTTGAGCAACTCGTTCCTACTTGTTTCTGATGATAGCTTGAAGAGTCTCCTCATCAAATTCCTCACTTCCTTCTTATGCAGAAGGAACGTTGATGACTTTGCTAGGACTAGGCCTGATGCCTCTTGCCATAGTTATTTTAGTCTTCAATAGAGGTGGTGAAGACTTTGTAGCAGAGCTCGTGGCAGACGGCACTGAGGAACTTGATTGAGCAGGCTGATGCTTAATGAGCTGCTTCTATTGAGGCTGTGAGGACTGTGGTGCTGTTTAAGATTTTGTCACTGGTGCAGCCTTCTGAGGCAATTGCTCTTTTGGCCCTGAGGCCTTTGGTTTCTTCACACAATCTTCTTCTGAGGAATTGCTGTAGCAGAGGCCTCAGCAGCTGAAGAGGTGGCGGCAGTGGCAGCAACAACAGAGTCATCGTTGAATTTCTTCACGGTTGGTTCTGCCTCTTCTGTAACTTAGACGAATATTGTCTTTCTCATCAGGGTAATCCTCAATAGTTTTAAGCTTGAGGGATGAGCAACTTGTTGACCACTCTGAGGAGGCCTCTTGCAAGGTGGCTTGAGGGCGAATTTCTTCGCATACTTAGGAGTAACATATCTGTACTCCTTCCACTCCTTAGCCCACCTACATTCAATTTTTTGAAACCTTATCTTGTGCTTCGCCATGGTTTCTTTGCCATAAATTTCCTCATCAAGAGTGAAGTAGTCAGCATATATATCTTTAGGAATCTCAAAAGTTGTGTTCTGTTCAAGCTTCTTTCCTCCCTTCTTCTTCATGTCATCTTCCATTTTCCTCAACCGAGGCTTTTGCTGAGGAGTATGCACTCTTGAAGATTCTGATGACACTGGTAAAGTTTCTTCTAGGAACGCCTGAGCGAAGAACACGAAGAAGAGGAGTAGTAAAAGAGAGAAGCTCTTAGGTTCAAATCTTCCACGCCCTAACTTGGCGATAGAGATCAGCTACGGCGGTGGCAGAGGAAGAGATTCCACTTCTGATGTGAGTTCGAGGACGACGAGGGCGAGGTAGTGAAGCTTTTCCTCACCGGCGACGAGATTGCTGGCTGATTGTCAGTCTTCACATGATCGATGATGATATTCCCCTTGAGGACATGGTCCCAAAGAAAATGATGACGAATCTGGATGTGCTTAGTCTTCGAGTGTTGTACTCGGTTGTAGGCGATCTTGATTGCACTCTCATTGTCGCAATAGAGAGGAACATTCTTCATGTTGATGTCGTAGTCTGTGAGGGTTTGCTTCATCCAGAATAGTTGAGCACAACAGGACCGAGCAGCAATGTACGCAGCTTCAGAAGTGGAGAGAGAGACACAGTTCTGCTTCTTTGAGGACCAACAGACTAATGATCTTCCAAGGAAATGGCATGTCCCTGATGTTGACTTGCGATCCACATGGTCACCAGCATACTCAGAATCAGAATATCCGACAAGATGAAGATTTGAGCCCTTGGGGTACCATAATCCTAGTGTTGGTGTGTGAGCTAAGTATCGAAGAATATGCTTCACAGCCTTATGGTGTGATTCCTTCGGTTTTGCTTGAAAACGAGCACACATGCAAACACTAAGCATTATATCTGGCCTAGATGCACATAGATACAAGAGAGAGCCAATCATCGAGCGATATACCTGCTGATCAAAATCTTTACCATTTTCATCAGTGCAGAGGTGGTCGTTGATAGGCATAGGAGTCTTGACGCCTTTGCATTCATGCATGTAAAATTTCCTCAGAACATCCTTGAGGTATTTCTCCTATGATATGAAGATTCCATTACGTTGTTGACAAATTTGAAGACCTGAGAAGAATTTCAGCTCCCCCATCATAGACATATGATATTCTTCACTCATCATGTAAGCAAATTCATCACTGTAACATTTGTCAGTACAACCAAAGATAATGTCGTCGACATATATTTGGCACACAAATAGTTCATTGTCATAAGATTTTGTGAAAAGGGTTGGATGAAGTGAACCAGGTTTGAAGTCTTTCTTCATGAGAAATTCCTTCAATGTATCATACCACGCCCGAGGGGCTTCCTTGAGGCCATAGAGTGCCTTTTTGAGTCTGAAGACTTTGTCTGGATGCTATGGATCCTCAAAACCTAGGGGCTGAGCAACATATACTTCTTCCTCAAGCTTACCATTTAGGAATGCACATTTCACATCCATTTGATATAGAGTAATATTATGATGATTAGCATAAGCTAGTAGTATTCGAATAGCTTCAAGTCTAGCAACAGGTGCAAAAAATTCATTGAAATCAATTCCTTCAACCTGTGTGTAGCCTTGGGCTACAAGTTGTGCCTTATTCCTCACCACTTGACCATCCTCATCTTGCTTGTTTCAGAAAATCCACTTGGTGCCGATGACATTATGCTTGCGAGTATCTGGTGGTTTGACAAGTTCCCACACGTCATTTAGCTTGAATTGAAGAAGTTCATCTTGCATGGCTTGAATCCACTCAGGTTCCATGAAAGCTTCAACAACTTTTGAGGGTTTTGTGATAGACACAAAAGATAAATGCCCACAAAAGTTAACTAAATGTGAAGCTTTTGAGTGAGTGAGAGGACCTGGTGCATTGATGTCATCGCGGATATTGTCAAGTCCTACTTCATTTGCAATCCTTGGATGAGCTGGTTGAGGATTTTGTCTTGAGCAATTTCCTCAGGTGCAACTTCTTGAATTTCATCAGTGCTGGGGACGATTTCTTCAGCAATTTCCTCAGTAGGAACAATGTCTTCAGTAGCTTTGAACTTGATCGCTTCCTCAGGAGATAATTTATCTGGCACAGGAGGCAACTGCTCTCTTTGCGAGCCATTAGTCTCATCGAACCGCACATCTACAGTTTCAACAACCTTATTGTGATAGGTGTTGAAGACTCTATAGGTTTTCTAGTCATTTCCATAACCAAGCATAAAACCCTCATGTGCTCTAGGTGCAAATTTTGAGCTATGGTGAGGATCTCTAATCCAACATTTTGCACCGAAGACTTTGAAATAACTTACATTGGGTTTCTTATTAGTAAGGAGTTCATATGAGGTTTTCTTGAGGAATTTGTGAAGATATACCCTGTTGATGATGTGGCAAGCCGTGTTGATTGCTTCAGGCCAGAAACAACGAGTCTGATATTCTTCAAGCATGGTCCGTGCCATTTCAACCAGAGCCATGTTCTTGCGTTCAACGACGCCATTATGTTGAGGAGTATAAGGAGCAGATAATTCATGAGTAATACCAAGTTCATCAAGATAATCATCAAGACCAGTATTTTTAAATTTTATCCCATTATCACTCATGATGAGTTTGATCTTGAAGCCAAAGTTCGTCGAGGCCCTTGAGGAAAATCGCTTGAAGACTTCCTGCACTTTAGTTTTATACAGAATGATATCTACCCAAGTGTATCGAGAATAGTCATCAACGATGACAAAGCCATATAAGGATGCTGCATTGGTTAGAGTAGCATAATGAGTAGGTCCAAACAGATCCATGTGAAGTAATTCAAACGGATGAGTAGTAGTCATGATAGTCTTCGAGGGGTGTTTGGATCTGGTCATTTTTTCAGACTCACAAGCACCGCAGAGGTGGTCCTTGAGGAATTTGACTGATTCGATGCCAATGACATGCTTCTTCTTCGCCAGTGTGTGCAAATTCCTCATGCCTGCATGACCAAGTCTTCGATGCTATAGCCAGCCTTCTGAGGTTTTTGCTAGTAAGCATGTGGCTGGTTGAGGACCTGTGGAAAAATCAACAATGTACAAATCTCCTCTCCTAAAGCCTTCGAAGACTTTTGATCTGTCAGATTCCATGATGACTACACATCTATATTTTCCAAAGATAACAACCATATCAAGATCACAAAGCATTGAGACTGACATGAGCTTAAACCCTAGGGATTCGACAAGCATTACTTTGTCCATGTGCATGTCCTTGGAAATAGCCACTTTGCCAAGTCCCAATACCTTGCTTTTACCTTTCTCAGCATAAGTGATTTGCTTTAGTGGTAATAGAGTCAGTGGCATATTCACCAACAAGATTTTATCACCAGTCATGTGGTTTGTGCAACCACTATCAAGAACCCACTCAGTATTATTGTGTTTGTCATCCTGCAGATGAATTAGTACAGCTTACCATCTCATAAGCTTCAGACTTGAAGAATATGATATCAATTTCATCAGATAGAAATTTCATCATAAACAGTAAATTTGAGGACGTGTGAAATATTATCATTTCATCAATTTTAGCTTGTGTCCAATCAAGTATTTTCCTCACGTCTCTAGCAAATTCTTCAGATGATGATTTTCATCTGGAGACCTGACCTACAGAGGTGATTAGTTCAATTTCTTCCCCGCCCACATCTGAAGGGGTGGCAAAGAGTTCATCATCCTACGAGCACCATATTAGAAAGGGGGCATTCAAGCTAATGCACTTCTCTTCACGGTAGGGGGGTTAGAGTACTCAAATGAATAGGTAGAGAAGTTCTTTGAGGATTTATGAACATAATGATTTGAGTTATAATGCTCATATTCATATCCCTTGTAATTTCCCTGCATATCAGAAGCATTAGCACGAGTACGAGCATAGTTTTGACGAGTTGAGGATTTTGATCATCTTGAAGACTTTGGTCCACCTGAGGAATTTGATCTGGGGTTCAGGTTCTTCATAGGTGCTGTCATGAGGACATTCACCTGAAGATTTTCCAAACAACTTTTGGGAACCCAGATTTTCCTTAGGGGTGGTCCATTCCTGCATTTAGTCCCAACATATCGGGCAAATACTTCACCAGATTGATTTTTGAACAGTTTATATTTGGAGTCAAATGACTCATGTGAGGAATATGATAATTTACATGCAAAGCTTGTTATATTGGATGGATCAATAGGAGGTCCTTTAGTAGCAACCCATGAGGTTTTGGGATACTGCTCAGGTTTCCAGTATGATCCATCAGCATCCAGTTTCCTTTCAAAGGCAATTCCTTCTTTCCTCGGGTTCCTGTTCAAAATCTGCTTTTTGAGCACATCGCAAAGGGTTTGATGCCCTTTGAGACTTTTGTACATGCCTGTCACATATATTTCCTTCAGCCCTGCATTTTCGTCAGTAACATTTGTGGTTTCCTCAAGTGAGGAATTTGTTACCACATGAGAAGTTGAAGAATTTGTAGCAATAGAAGCATTTGACGATTCTGGTGAAGAATTGGTAGTTTCCCGCTCGATGCATTTGAGACATGGTGGAGTGAATTCAACCTGAGCGGCACTGATCTGTTGAGCAAGCAATGAATCATTTTCCATTCAAAGATTGTCATGAGACATCTTCAACTTCTCAAGATCAAGTTTCCTTTGAAGAAATTCATGGGAAATTTCTCATGATCACCCAAGAGTGTGCCATAAAGATCTTGAAGACTATAAAATCTGGACTGAAGACTTTTCACATCTTCAGTGAGGATTTGAGTATGATTCATTTCATCATTCAACAGGTCATCGCTTTTGTCTAGAGTTTTTGAAGCTTTTCAATGGCACTTTGTTGTTTAGTTGCAATGTTGGCAAGTTTACCGTAACTGGATTTTTTATAATCATCAGGTTCATAGTCACTTGAGTTAGAGGAGGAAGTGCCATTTGTTACCTTTGAACCTTTTTCCATGAAGCAATAGGTTGGAGCGAAGTCATCAGCATAGTCATCAGTGTAGATAGCGTTGTCAGTTTCTTCAAGGTTGAAGATTGACTTGCTCACGAATGTGGTAGCCAGTGTAAGACTTGCCACACCAGACTCTGACTCTTCTTCAGAACCTTCCTCTTCATTACATTCCTCAGATTCTTCCTCAAAATCCATTTCCTTGCCAATGAGAGCCCTAGCCTTTTTGAAACTAGTCTTCTTGTGCGATGAGGACTTTAAGGATGAGGATTTTGAAGATTTCTTCTTTTTCTTCGAGTCATCAGAACTTTCATCCTTGTATTTCTTCTTCTTTGATTCCTTCACCCAGCGAGGACAATCAGCAATGTAGTGACCAGATTTCTTGCATTTGTCGCATGTTCTTTTCTTATAGTCCTCACATGAAGATTCTGATTTCCTCATATCTATTCTTGAAGATTTACCAAGCTCCTGCCGAAGTTCTTCAGGATCACCAATGCTGCAATCAGAGTCTTCTTCGTCAGATGAGGAAATTGCTTTGGCCTTCAGCGCGCGAGGTCTAGAGCAGCTTGGTCCATACAGATCTATCTTTTCTTCCTGTTGGAATTCATGAGTATTGATTCTTTCGAGTATATCAGCAGGATCAAGCATCTTATAGTCTCCTCTTTCTTGAATCATCAGAACCAGTGTATCAAATGATGGATCCAGAGGTGTTAGCAATTTCTTCACAACTTCATGGTTAGTGATGTCTCGAGCTCCCAGTGCTTGCACATCATTTGAGATGTCAGTGAGGCGATCAAAGGTATCTTGGAAGCTTCCATTGTCAAGCCTTGATGACCCACAAGTATAGGGGATCAATCGTAGTCCTTTCGATAAGTAAGAGTGGCGAACCCAACGAGGAGCAGAAGGATGTGACAAGTGGTTTTCAGCAAGGAAAAATCTGCAAGCACTGAAATTGTCGGTAACAAGGGATTGTGTGGTGAAATGATTCGTAGCAAGCAACAAGTAACAAAAGTAGAAACGGTGCAGCAAAGTGGCCCAATCCCTTTTGTAGCAAGGGACAATCCTGGACAAAGTCTTATAAGAGGAAAAACGCTCCCGAGGACACACGGGAATTTCTGTCATGCTAGTTTTCATCATGTTCATATGATTCGCGTTTGTTACTTTGGTAGTTTGATATGTGGGTGGACCGGCGCTTGGGTACTTCCCTTACTGGGACAAGCATCCCACTTATGATTAACCCCTCTCACAAGCATCCGCAACTACGAAAGAAGAATTAAGACAAAGTCTAACCATAGCATTAAACTAGTGGATCCAAATCAACCCCTTACGAAGTAACGCATAAACTAGGGTTTAAGCTTATGTCACTCTAGCAACCCATCATCTACTTACTAATTCCCAATGCCTTCCTCTAGGCTCAAATAATGGTGAAGTGTTATGTAGTCGACGTTCACATAACACCACTAGAGGAAAAACAACATACAACACAACGAATACCAAATTCACATGACTACTATTAGCATGACTTATCCCATGTCCTCAGGAACAAAAGTAACTACTCACAAAGCATAATCATAATCAAGATCAGAGAGGTAATGAGCAGCATCAAGTATTTGAACATAAACTCTTCCACCAAATAATCCAACTAGCATCAACTAGAAAGAGTAATCAACACTACTGGCAACCTTACAAGTACCAATCGGAGTCACGAGACTGAGATTGGTTACAAGTGATGAACTAGGGTTTGGAGATGAGATGGTGATGATGAAGATGTTGATGGTGACGAGTCCCCTTCGATGAGAGGAGTGTTGGTGATGACGATGGCGACGATTTCCCTCTCCGGGAGGGAAGTTTCCCCGGCAGGATCGTCCTGCCGAAGCTCTAGATTGGTTCTGCTCAAGTTCCGCCTCGTGGCGGCGGAGAATCCACGAAAAAGCTCCTCCCTGATTTTTTTCTTGGACGAAACCCTCCATATAGAAAAAGAGGGGGGGCCAGTGGGCCAGTGGGCTGCCCACAAGCCCCCATGGCGCGGCCTACGGGGGAGGCCACGCCGTGCAGGCTTGTGGGCACCCCTTGGTGCCCCTCTGACACTTCTTCGGCCTAGTATTTTTGATAAATCGGGGAAAAAATCCCCGTTGATTTTCATGGCGTTTGGAGTTGCGCAGAATAGGTATCTCAACTTTGCTCTAATTTCAGGCCAGAATTCCAGTTGCCGGTATTCTCCCTCTTCATGTAAACCTTGCAAAATAAGAAAGAAAAGGCATAAGAATAGTATCATGAAGTGAAATAACAGCCAAAGAAGCGATAAATATCAACATGAAAACATGATGCAAAATGGACGTATCAACTCCCCCAAGCTTAGACCTCGCTTGTCCTCAAGCGAAAGCCTAGCTCAATAAATATGTCCGCATGTTTAGGGAGAGAGGTGTCGACAAAACAAGATACGAACATGCATGCATCATGATCATGATCAGAACAACAATACCAACATATAATCTCTCATGCTAAAGTGATAATTCCTTCACAAAGTAAAGCATGGATCAAGAACCTTAACGAGAAGTAACAACCGATAGCCTTTAGTCATTGAAGCAATTGCAATTTATCACAACATTAGAAAGAGTCAAATAAGAGCTTGTAAAGCAAATCCACATACTCAATCATTCTTTTGTTATCTACAATTGATACAACTCACTTGGTACTCATGCGATCAAAGTTTCAGCTGGACACAGAGAAAGATAGGGGCTTATAGTTTTGCCTCCCAACTACTTACCTCAAGGGCAATGTCAACAATAATAATTCATGAATACTTACCCCCAAGTTGACATATGAATATATATCTTTCCCAAGCATATGACGTTAGCCAAGATAAATGCGAAATAAGGAATTGGTGAAGATCACCATGACTCTTTCAAGGGCAAAAAGTAAAGGTACAAGATAGGCCCTTCGCAGAGGGAAGCAGAGGTTGTCATGCGCTTTTGAGGTTTGGATGCGTGTCCTCTTAGTGGGGAGGAACGTCACTTCATATTGCCCCCTGTGAGAAAGAACTTTATTATGCAGTATGCCGCTTTTATGTCTTCCTCATCACAGGTTCGTATAAAGCTTATTTTCCACACACTAATAGATCATACATATTAGAGCAATTTTTATTTCTTGCACTGATGATAACTTAGTTGAGGGATCTTATTCAATCTATAGGTAGGTATGGTGGACACTCATGGAAAAACTGATTTGAAGGTTTATGGATGCACAAGTAGTATCTCTACTTGGTGCGGGAGTTTTGGCTAATATGAGGTGGAAGCAATCGTCACATGCTAAGGGATCTCTAATCATATAACATTGTTCGGAGCCAAGCAAACACAATTCATTACGTTGTCTTCCTTGTCCAACATCTACTTCTAGGCATGTAATAGTTTAGTGAGTGCTCACAATCATAGATGGTGTCAGAGATGATATATTTATATGTGAACCTCTCCTTCCTTATCACTTCCTATTAATTGCAACAATGACCAAGGTCTACGTTTGCCTACCCTCAACAAGTTTCAATCCTCATTCTTTTTATATGTGAAGCCATCACTTCCCATAAGATCATTACATGATCTTTCATGCTTTTGTTCTATTCTCACTCTTTTGATCTTGACAAGAGGCAAAGCCCTTCAACTAAGATACTCTTTATTATATGGCTCACGCGCAAGAATACATCAGGGGTGACACAAAGCTAAACTCAAAACTAAAACACTAAAACTTTTACTCTACTAGAGAAAGAGAAAACTGAAAAGGAAAACTAAAACAAAGGTAAAGGCAAAAGATGTGATGGTGATACGATACCGGGGCAACTCCCCCAAGCTTGGCACAAGACAAGGGGATTGCCCATACCAATGCTCAGTTGTCTTCCTTTGGTGGTGATGGTGGAGTTGTTGCAACGTGAGTTTGATCCTCTGTCTTCCAAGGCATAGGTGCTCCATCATGGAAAGATGAACGAGTCTCTGGAATCCTCAAATCTGCAGCCAACCGTATTGATTTAAATCTATACTCATACTCGTAGTTTTGGTTCTACAGGTCATAGATCTGGCCCTGGAGTTGATCAATCCTGTCGTAGAGCCTGGAGAGGTGCTTCCCAACGTCATTGGCATCAATCCTGTGCTTGCTGGTGAACTCTGTCATCATCATGTGGTTGGCGTTGAGTCCACGCTCCACCATCCCTTGGCACTTGAAGACTTGTTGCTCCATTGCTTGGAGCCTCGTCTCCACGCTTCCGGTCTTCTTAGGCCCCTCAACATCACGGATGTGCAACATCCCCTCACGCATCTTGATAGTTGAGGGTGTTGCACTACTCCCGTGAGGTAGGGATTGATGACCTTCTCGAAGATCTTGTCCTTCGGAGCTTTTGGGGAAGTCATAGCAATCTAGATCTGCAACAGAAACAGGCTCGAAATGAAAAATAGAGGAAATCTGCGTGATGCAGGGGTCAGACCAAATGGGAGTATATATAATGATTTTTTCCAGACCAGAAGGAGTACCCTGCACGAAAACGGAGTCCGGGAGGCGCACGAGGTGGCCACAAGCCCTCACGGCGCGGCCTGGGGGTGGGCCCGCGCCGTGCAGGCTTGTCGCCTCCTCGCGCACTTTCCGGACTATTTCCAATTTTTTTATTTTTTCAAATATTCAAAAATGGAGAAAATTTCCTACTGGAAAAGTTTTGGACTCTGTTTTCTTACCGAATCACATACCTCTTCGTTTTCGGAGTCTGAAACAGGCTGATAAATATCCCTTAGGTATTCTTCTGGAGTTAAGGTATTGATGATATTGCTTTCAACATTTAAGGGAGTACCTGAGATATAATGCTTGATTCTCTACCCATTTACCACTCTCGGACAATTACCTTTCGTGTTGTTGATCTTGATAGCACCGGAACGCTATACTTCCTCAACAACATAGGGACCTTCCCGTTTAGATAGAAGCTTGCATGCAAAGAATCTTAAACGAGAGTTATATAGCAAGACATAATCACCTACATTGAACTCACTCTTTTGTATCCTCTTATCATGCCACCTCTTAACCTTCTCTTTGAACAGCTTGGCATTCTCATATGCCTGAGTTCTCCACTCATCAAGCGAGCTAATGTCAAATAACCTCTTCTCACCAGCAAGTTTGAAATCAAAGTTGAGCTCTTTGATTGCCCAATAAGCTTTATGCTCTAGCTCAAGAGGTAAATGACATGCTTTACCGTACACCGTTTTGTACGGAGACATGCCCATGGGATTCTTATAGGCAGTTCTATAAGCCCACAGTGCATCATCAAGCTTCTTAGACCAATTCTTTCTAGACCCGTTGACAGTCTTTTGCAGAATTAGTTTAATCTCTCTGTTTCTTAGCTCTACTTGACCACTGGACTGAGGGTGATAGGGATACACAATTCTATGGTTGACATCGTACTTAGCAAGCATTTTACGGAAAGCTTTATGAATGAAGTGTGAACCATCGTCGATCATTAGATATCTAGGGAAGATAACTTCCTTCAGCATCTAGGGACTCCAAATCTAGGGAAGATAACTTCCTTCAGCATCTTGATAGAGGTGTTGTGATCAGCACTACTAGTGGGGATAGCTTCTACCCACTTAGTGACGTAATCAACAGCAACTAAGATATGCGTATACCCGTTGGATTTTGGAAAAGGTCCCATATCATCAAAGCCCCAAACATCAAATGGTTCAATGACAAGTGAATAGTTCATAGGCATTTTCTGACGTTTGCTAATATTACCTATTCTTTGACATTCGTCACAAGACAAGACAAACTTACGAGCATCCTTGAAGAGAGTGGGCCAATAGAAACCTGATTGCAATACCTTGTGTGCAGTTCTATCTCCCGCATGGTGTCCTCCGTAGGCCTTGGAGTGACACTTCTGTAGGATCTGTCCCTGGTCATGTTCAGATACACAATGTCTAATAGCACCATCTACTCATTCCTTATAAAGGTGAGGATCATCCCAAAAGTAGTGTCTCAAGTCAAAGAAGAATTTCTTCTTTTGCTGGTATGTGAAACTAGGTGGTATGTATTTGGCAACGATATAGTTTGCATAATCAGCAAACCAGGGTGCACTACGTGAAGCATTGATGACACTCAGTTGCTCACCGGGAAAGCTATAATCAATAGGTTGTGGGTCATCAAGAACGTTCTCCAACCTAGACAAGTTATCTGCTATGAGGTTATCAGCACCCTTTCTGTCGACAATGTGCAAATCAAATTCTTGTAGCAAGAGAACCCATCTGATAAGTCTAGGTTTAGCGTCCTTCATCTCCATGCGGTACTTAATAGCAGCATGATCAGTGTGAATAGTGACTTTGGAATCAACTATGTAAGACCTGAACTTTTCACATGCAAACACGACTGCTAAAAATTCCTTCTCCGCAGTAGCATAGTTTCTTTGGGCACTGTCTAGAGTTTTACTAGCGTAGTGAATAAGATTCAACTTCTTATCAACTCTTTGCCCAAGAACAGCACCAACAACATAATCACTAGCATCACACATGATTTCAAAGGGTAGGTTCCAGTTAGGTGGTTGAACAATAGGTGCAGTTATCAAAGCCCTCTTAAGTAGTTCGAAGACTTCCTAACAATCATCGTCAAAAACAAAAGGAATATCCTTTTGCAAGAGATTGGTAAGAGGCCTAGAAATCTTAGAGAAGTCTTTAATGAACCTTCTATAGAAACCAGCATGACCAAGGAAACTTCTTATACCTTTGATATCTGTGGGGTATGGCATTTTCTCGATTGCATCAACCTTAGCCTTATCGACTTCAATACCTCTTTCAGAAATTTTATGTCCTAAGACGATGCCTTCAGTAACCATAAAGTGGCACTTCTCCCAATTCAAGACAAGATTGGTGTCTTCACATCACTGTAAGACCCGATCAAGGTTGCTGAGGCAATCATCAAAAGAACACCCGTAAACGGAAAAGTCATCCATGAAAACCTCGACAATCTTTTCACAAAAGTCAGAGAATATAGCCATCATACATCTTTGAAAGGTGGCAGGTGCATTACATCGGCCAAAAGGCATACGTCTGTAAGCAAAGGTGCTGAAAGGGCAGGTGAAAGTGGTTTTCTCTTGATTAGATTGTGCAGCTGGTATTTGGGAGAAACCAGAATAACCGTCTAGAAAGCAGAAGTGTGTGTGTTTGGATAGTCTTTCTAGCATTTGGTCGATAAAAGGCAGAGGGTAATGATCTTTCCTAGTGGCTTTATTCAACTTCCTAAAATCAATCACCATCCTATAGCCAGTAATAATCCTGTGTGGGATCAATTCATCCTTATCATTAGGGACAACGGTAATGCCTCCCTTTTTAGGGACGCAATGCACCGGACTCACCCAATCGCTATGAGCAACATGATAGATAATACCCGCTTCCAGGAGCTTTAGTATTTCTTTTCTCACTACTTCTTTCATCTTAGGATTTAATCTCTTTTGATGATCAGCAACTGGTTTGAAATCAAGATCAATTTTGATCTTGTGCTGGCATTGGGTAGGACTAATGCCCTTAAGATCATCAAGAGTATATCCAATAGCAGCACGGTGCTTCCTCAGAGTTTTTAGTAACTTGTTTTCTTCATGCTTTGAGAGGCTAGCACTAATAATGACATGATATATCTTCTTTTCATCAAGATAGGCATACTTAAGACTATCAGGCAACTTTTTAAGCTCGAACACAGGATCACCCTTTGGTGGGGGTGGATCCCCAGGCAGTTCAATACGCAGATTATTCTTAAGGATAGGATATTGTTCTAAGACAACTCTATCTATCTCATCCCTTTCATCCATATGCATATCATTTTCATGCTCAAGCAAGTATTGCTCTAAGGGATCAGTAGGAGGCACGACAATAGAAGCTAAGGCAATAGTTTCATCCCTACTAGGAAACTCCTTTTCAGGAGGTTGTCTACCAACTTGGAGAAATTGAACTCATGTGACACACCTTCAAAGCCAACAGTGACAGTTTGCTTCTCACAGTCAATATGAGCATTGACGGTATTGAGGAAGGGTCTGCCAAATATGATGGGACAAAAGCTATCTTGTGCGGTAGCAAGAACGAGGAAATCAGCAGGATACTTTGTTTTACCACACAAGACTTCAACATCCCTAACAATTCCCACAGGGCAGATAGTATCTCTATTGGCAAGCTGAATAGTGACATCAATAGGCTCTATCTCAACATGTGCAATCTCATCTTTGATTTCATCGTATAAGGATTGAGGTATTGCACTAACACTAGCACCCATGTCACATAAACCATGATAACAATGATCTCCTATCTTAACAGAAACCACATGCATGCCAACAACATGCCTATGTTTGTCTCTAGCGTGAGGTTTAGCAATTCTAGCAGCATCTTCACAGAAGTGAATATTATGTCCCTCAATCGTCGGGCAGAAGATCTTTGATAATAGCAATGCTAGGTTCAACTCTAATTTGCTCAGGGGGTGTAGGTGTTCTAATATAGCCTCTACATATCACAGTTGAAGCTTTGGAATGATCCATTATCCTAACAGGGAAAGGTGGTTTCTCAATGTAAGCACTGGGAACCACAGGATCATTATAGGCAATGACTTTCTCTTCAACTGGAGTTGGTTTAACTACATTGACTTCTAACGGAGGATGATATTTAAACCACTTCTCTTTGGGGAGATCAATATGGGTAGCAAAGGATTCACACAATGAAGCTACTATCTCAGAGTCCAGTCCATACTTAGTGCTAAAGTCACAAAAAGTACTTCTCTCAACAAAGGATTTAACGCAATCAAAAGTGAAATTCATACCTGACTCCTTACCTTCTTCAAGCTCCCAATCTTCAGAGTTAAGTCTGATTCTTTCCAATAAATTCCACTTGTGGTTAATATCCTTCTTCATAAAAGAACCGGTACAAGAAGTGTCAAGCATGGTACGATCTTCATGAGAAAGTCGAACATAAAAGTTTTGAGTGATGATTTCTCTCGAGAGCTCATGATTGGGGCATGAATATAGCATTGATTTAAGCCTCCCCCAAGATTGAGCGATGCTTTCTCTGTCACGAGGCCAAAAATTATAAATATAATTCCGATCACGATGTACTAAATGCATAGGATAAAACTTTTGATGAAATTCCAATTTCAACCGATTGTAGTCCCATGATCAAGTCTCATCACATAGCCTATACCATGTCAAGGCCTTATCCTTCAAAGATAAAGTAAAGACTTTCTTCTTGACCTCATCCTCGAGCACACCTGCAAGCTTAAATAAACCACAAACCTCATCTACATAGATTAAATGCAAGTCTGGATGTGATGTTCAATCTCGTGTAAAAGGATTAGCCAACAGTTTCTCAAGCATACCCGAAGGAAATTCAAAGAAAATATTTTCAGTAGGTGCAGCAGGTTGAGGAGCAACTCTTTGTGCTTCCGTTCTAGGTGAAGATACCCCGAACAAGCCCCTCAAAGGATTAGTATCCATAGTGACAAGTGACAACAAATTTCAGCACACTATATGAATGTTTCCTTACCAAGTTACACTTACCAAAGGCGCTTCACTCCCCGGCAACGGTGCTCGAAAAGAGTCGTGATGACCCACAAGTATAGGGGATCAATCGTAGTCCTTTCGATAAGTAAGTGTGTCGAACCCAACGAGGAGCAGAAGGATCACACAAGTGGTTTTCAGCAAAGAAAAATCTGCAAGTACAGAAATTGTCGGTAACAAGTGATTGTGTGGTGAGATGATTCGTAGCAAGCAACAAGTAACAAAAGTAGCAACGGTGCAACAAAGTGGCCCAATCCCTTTTGTAGCAAGCGACAAGCCTGGACAAAGTCTTATAGGAGGAAAAACGCTCCCGAGGACACACGTGAATTTCTGTCATGCTAGTTTTCATCATGTTCATGTGATTCACGTTCGTTACTTTGATAGTTTGATATATGGGTGGACCGGTGCTTGGGTACTGCCCTTACTTGGACACGCATCCCACTTATGATTAACCCCTCTCGCAAGCATCCACAACTACTAAAGAAGAATTATGACAAAGTCTAACCACAGCATTAAACTAGTGGATCCAAATCAACCCCTTACGAAGTAACGCATAAACTAGGGTTTAAGCTTCTGTCACTCTAGCAACCCATCATCTAATTACTACTTCCCAATGCTTTCCTCTAGGCCCAAATAATGGTGAAGTGTTATGTAGTCGATGTTCACATAACACCACTAGAGGAAAAACAACATACAACACATCAAAATACCGAACGAATACCAAATTCACATGACTACTATTAGCATGACTTATCACATGTCCTCAGGAACAAAAGTAACTACTCACAAAGCATAATCATAATCATGATCAGAGAGGTAATGAGTAGCATCAAGGATCTGAACATAAACTCTTCCACCAAATAATCCAACTAGCATCAACTACAAAGAGTAATCAACACTACTAGCAACCTTACAAGTACCAATCAGAGTCATGAGATGGAGATTGGTTACAAGTAATGAACTAGGGTTTGGACATGAGATGGTGCTCATGAAGATGTTGATGGTGACGAGTCCCCTCCGATGAGAGGAGTGTTGGTGATGACGATGGCGACGATTTCCCCCTCCGGGAGGGAAGTTTCCCCGGCAGGATCGTCGTGCTGGAGCTCTATATTGGTTCTGCTCAAGTTCCGCCTCGTGGCGGCGGCGAATCCACGAAAATGCTCCTCCATGATTTTTTCCTGGACGAAACCCTCCATATAGAAAAAGAGGGGGGAGGGGCAGTGGGCCAGTGGGCTGCCCACAAGCCCCCATGGCGCGGCCTGGGGAGTGGTCGCGCTATGCCGGCTTGTGGGCACCCCGGGTGCCCCTCTGGCACTTCTTCGGCCCAGTATTTTTGATAAATCGGGAAAAAAATTCCCGTTGATTCTCACGACGTTTGGAGTTGCGCAGAATAGGTATCTCAACTTTGCTCCACTTTCAGGCCAGAATTTCAGTTGCCAGTATTCTCCCTCTTCATGTAAAGCTTGCAAAATAAGAGAGAAGGCATAAAAATAGTACCGTGAAGTGAAATAACAGCCAAAGAAGCGATAAATATCAACATGAAAACATGATGCAAGATGGACGTATCAAGCCTCTTGATGCTATTGAAGAGATTGCGAAGAACATCAACACGAGAGTCACGCTGAGTTGAAATTCCTTCATTGACTTTGGACAACCTATCCCAAATAAGCTTAGATGTGCCCAAAGCACTCACTCTGCCATACTGACCTTTGCTTAGATGGCCACAGATGATATTCTTCACTTGAGAATCAAGTTTCTTGAATTTCTTCACATCAGCGACACAGACAGTAGCCGGGATGGAGAGAATACCATGTTCCACAATGTACTAGAGATCATTGTCAATATCGTGAAGATGCATCTGCATCTTGGTCTTCCAGTAGGGAATGTCCTTCCCTTCGAAGGTAGGACATCTCGCAGTAACCTTGATCATACCTGCAGTCGACATAACCAAAACTTCAGGTGGTTAAACCAAAATCACACAGAACAAGGAAGGACCTTGCTCTGATACCAATTGGAAGTGCGTTATATCGACTAGAGGGGGGGGGGTGAATAGGCGGTTTTTAGAATTTCATCACTCAGGAAATTCCTTTTGAGGAAATTCCTCACTCATGAATTACATGCAGCGGAAATAGCGCAAGATCAGAGGTGCAAAAATTACAACAACAGATTACTTGGTGAAGATTATGAGAATCGGTTTGCATAGTACGCAGGTACACAAAATGCGGGTGAAGATTAAATATACTCAAGAATTTGAGGTTGAGGAAATTCGGAGGAAGTCTTCAGACAAAATCTTCAAACAGTACAAATGAAAGTATTCAACATGTAATGAAAGAGTTGAAGAAATAGAACCCGTATCACGATGAAGACAGTTGTTGATGACCCAGTTCCAACTGTTGTGACAGTCGTACATCTGGTTTGGAGCGGCTTGGTATTGAAACCAAAGGACACACAGTCCCTACCGTATTCTCCTTGAGCTAAGGACACATAGTCCTCGCCCAACACTCGTGGTAAGTCTTTAGGGCAGACTTCAAAACCCTCACAAACTCGGTCACCCGGCGATCCATAATTGACTGCTGGATGCTCTAGACCATGATGCCTAACCGTCTCGAGGATGCATAGTCCAAAAAGGTAAAAGGCTTCAGTTCCACACAGGAACAAATTCTTCAGTGATGCTCAATCACTTGGTTTTTGGTTTGTGATTTGGTGTTTGGGGTATTTCCTCACTTGATGATTTACTCTCGAAGACTCTGAGGAATTTGGGTTGCTCTAAGTGACAAGTGTGAGTTTCTCTCGGAGCAGCCAACAAGCTAGTGGTTGTGGGGGCGGCTATTTATAGCCTGGGAGCATCTAGACATGATTTGACATAAATGCCCTTAAATAATGTGATCGTTGGTGTGGATAACATCGGTGAGGTGGCGCGTGTCGCGCAACGGTCGGAACTTTCAACTGTGAAAGTCCTCATGTCTCTCATATTCCTCACTTGGGGCTTTTGTAGGATTAGGCTTGGGTTGAGCATCATGAGGAGATCCATTCCGTAGTATTACCTCGACCCCCTTTAACAGTATGGTGTTCCTAAGACTCAAGAGTAAAGAAAACAAAACAGAAAGAGTAAGTCTTGATGCTTCGAAGTCTTCAGGCTGTTTTCTTCATGACACACCGAATTCCTCATCTTCAATATCTTCATGAGTAATATCAATTTCATTGCAATTTCTTTGCGATGAAAGTCTTCAAGCTTAGGCCAATTTCTTCACCCGAAGACATGCATTTTTAGGGGTCAATATTCATCATATAACTCAAACTCCTTAGCGACTTATAGAGCTTGTGTACACTTATAAAAACATTAGTTACTTAACATATAAGTCTTCAAACCACCAAAATCACTAAGGGCACTAGATTCACTTACAAGTACGTCTTCATTGGTGCGGTGTGGTGGCACAATGCTCCCCAATAAGCCAGTAGGGCCACCGTATTCTCCCCACGCCCTAACACAATGCGAGGTGTTATGATTCCACTATTGGTGCCCTTGAAGGCGGCGACCGGACCTTTACAAACAAGGTTGGGGCTATCTCCACACAATGCTCGGAGGCTCCCAACAAGACCACGGAGCTTCACCACAATGGATATGGCTCCGAGGTGACCTCAACCGTCTAGGGTGCTCAAACACCCAAGAGTAACAAGATCCACAAGGGATTAGTGGGGGGAATCAAATATCTCTTGCTGGAAGTGTAGATCTTGGCCTTCTCAACCAATCCCTAGGAAATCAACAAGTTTGATTGGCTAGGGAGAGAGATCATGCACAAATGAGCTTAGGAGCAACAATGGTGTCTTGGAAGGTTAAAGGTAGGGTTCTTGGAGTGGAAGAAACCTTTATATAGTGAGGGAACAGATCCAACCGTTACCCCCAATTACAGCACCCGCAGCACGGTACTACCGCTTGGGGGTAGCGGTACTACCGCTGCCCCTAGCGGTACTCCCGCTTGGTAGGGAGTGGTACTACCGCTAGCCCCAGCGGTACTACCGCTAGGCCTGGAGCGGTACTACCGCTTGGTAGGCACATAGCCACGATAGTAAAAACACTACTGTCGGGCCTACCACCGCTGGAAAAGTATTCGCAAAAAGTCCGACGAAGTACAACCGTTCAGAGAGAGGTACTACCATCCCGAAGCGGTACTACCGCCCATCCGGAGAGGTACTACCGCTGGACCTTTTTGCAGACACAGGGAAAGAACATGTGGGAGCTCCATTGCTGCAAGGAAAAGGTGATGGAAAT
The DNA here is from genome assembly GCF_904849725.1 of Hordeum vulgare subsp. vulgare. Lineage (NCBI taxonomy): Eukaryota > Viridiplantae > Streptophyta > Magnoliopsida > Poales > Poaceae > Hordeum > Hordeum vulgare. The sequence continues at coordinate 436,978,183 of NC_058522.1, read as the reverse complement.
AAAAAGTGCCCGTGTGTGTGTTGATTCCACCCAAACCTTTCCGACGTGGACCCCCTCTTAATAGTACGGCTTCCTATGACTCAAACCCACCAAAGAGAATCGTAGAATCCACCGTGCTTCAAAACTTCCGAGGGGCGATGAATCGTCTTGTGCCTTGTCATGTATTATCTGAAATGCTCAATGCACATGATTAGTTCGCCGAGGTACTGTCATCAATCACCAAAATCACTTAGGACGAAATATGCCCTAACAATCTCCCCCTTTTTGGTGAATTGATAACAACACCGGATTTGCACAAAAGAGAATATAATTTAGACATATGCAAACCCAAAATCTATGAATTAGAGCCTGGCTCCCCCTCGATGTGTGCATGTTTAAAGTAGTGCTATGAATAGCAAGGCACACAATCCAAGGAAAAGCATTCCCCTAGAAATCATAGACGGATACTCCTTGCAATGACCTGATACAACGTTGAGTAAGAAAGCAAGGTATAGCTTGTGAGCATAAAGACAAGGGCACAAGATAAATGAACTCACAAGCTAAGCATATAGACAGATAATAGAGATAGTATAGGGATAGCATATGTCTCACACCATATGACTAAGAGTCTTCACAGACATGATAAATTATCCGACAAGATAAAACCAGCCAAGTTCCACAAAGAAAGACTCAGAAAATACGCAAACCAAAGCAAATCCCTACACTCTCTCCCCCTTTGGCATCAGGACACTAAAAAGGCAGAGAGGACGCGTATGACACAGGCGATAGCTCAGCCATCGGACTCCTCGTCAGATTCCTCCGTAGCCTCCGGATCAGTCTCCTCCTTAGCTTCCTCATCAGGATCCTCCTGATCAGACTCAACCCACTGGAAGTCTCTCGCCTGCATCCAATCAGCCTCTGGAGTGATGACCTCCTGAGATCCGCTCGAGAAGTGCACGTCCTCATGATACGCTTATCCCTCTAACGGCTCTCCTTCTAGGCCACATGAGTCAGATACTGCCCCTTCGCCTACATGCAAAATAAGGTCCTCATCTGGTCCTTCAGCTTCTTGGCCCAAGATGGCTCAGTAGAAGAATGGGTATCTATGGCAGGGCTTCCCTCATCCTCAGCAGCAGCAACCTCCTCCTCAGTCTCCATGCGTTCAGCAGTACGTGAAGTGGAGGAGTTGGCCCACTTGTTTTTATGGCGCAGCTTGATGGGCTCATGGCTGATACACCCAGTGGCAGCAGGGAAGGGCACGCGAGGAAAAGACTCAGACCACTTTGTCTTGATGAAGTAGTATAGGTAAGGCCCATAGATGGGAACCTTACGGTTGTATATTGCCATCTGAAACTCGCAAAACATCACATTAGACAAATCGAGTGGGCCAGAGTCCTTCGTCCATCCCTCCTTACAAATAAGAGTGCACTTGGTGTTTGTTGCCAACCCGAGGGAACAGAGTGTTGCGGAAGATCCTATGCATGACATCCAAGAAGGAGGGGAGCACATTCTTCCTGAGATAGTAGGGCATCATCTTCTCCTTGGGGGTAGCACCGCGGTTGGCATGAGGGCGCAAACCAACAGGTTTATGCATCCCCTCGTCACGGACATGCAGAAGCTTCATGAACTCAACCCAAGAGCCAGACATCTTTTCTCCATTAGTCATCCAGGTCATAGTACGATCCACATCAGAATGAAAGTGGACAGTGACATATAATTGTGCCACTATCTCTGGATGAAAGTCATAGTGAAAGGTGATGAGGTCCTCAATACCTAGCTGTTGTATCATATCCAGGGCCTCTCCAAAATATTCAGGATCCCTCTAGAGATAGTTAAGATCAATACACTGTACCGGGACATAGTTTTTCTTCCGAGTCAGGACGACATCTTGATAGATCAGTGCTTGCTGCCTGAACCAGAAAAAATCACTGCCCGTGAGTTGAACCCTCTCAGTGACATAAGGATTGCATTTTCGGCACTAAACAAACTCTTTAAGAGGCATAGTGTCATCGTCAATGTTGGCCTCCTTGTCCTTCGATGCAGTCCGCTTTATATTGCTCTTTGGGGGATTGGAACCTTTTGGGACGTCAGAGTTGCGGAACCTCTTTGACTGGGTGTCATAAACCAGGTTTGAGCGATGGGAGCGACCACCTGTGACACGCAACACAAACACGCGAAAACGACAAAAAGAAGTCATGGCAAAGTCCAGAACACAGGAGAAAAATTAGATGGAACCAATTTAGATCATGCATACAAGGCATAACGGTAGTACCACTCATTGTAGAGCGGTAGTACCGCCCCACGAGTGGTAGTACCGTGCAGTTACAAATCTCACAGAGATGAATACAGATCTAATGACGGTGCTGCAGATTTAATACAATCGGAGACCCAAACTATGCATAATCTATTCAACTAAACACAATAGAACATTCCCAAGTGCTCTCCTGCTATCCATGCAAGAGACAAAATCATGACATAACAATGGAGGCAATACACCAAGCCCCTAACCCCGGAACCAAGAAAACCAAATCAAGAGAAGGAGGATAAGGGCAGTACCGGGATCCATGGCACAAGGAGGAGGAAGGGGGCAATCCCTTCAACTGGCATGGAAGGAGAAGCGCCAGGGAGGGATATATCTTTTGGTGAGATACGAGAGAAAGAGAGAGCTCCACGGGAGAGGAACAAATGGGGCAGAAAAACTGCCTCCTCTTATGGTCCCCCAGGTGTCTGGGAAATCGACACCTATGGTAAGCTCTAAGGGTCCATTGATCGTTCGGCGGAGGGAGAGAGGTGGCGCTAAGAGTGGAGCTAGCGATCAGCACCTGCAAGGTCGTTTACCCAGGTTCGGGCCGCTTGGCGCGTAAAACCCTACTCCTGCTTATTTTGTATTGGGGGATTACTGTAGGGTTATTTGCTATAGTAATCTAGCTGGTGATTAGGGTGTCTCAAATCCCAAAAGGTCCAACCCCTAGAAAATGAGCGTTGGGCCTCCTTTTATAGGAAAAGGGGTCACCAACAGTGTGCTCGCGGGTTGCATAGTGAACAGGGTTCACCGCTTATCTTCTACGGTGGTGTCAGGGGCAGTAAATATCTTGTCTGGCCCCTAGCCTGCATCAAGGTGGCTCCAACACGTACCCAGGTGGATCGACACCTGGGTCTTGCGCTAGCGCATGAGGGATGCGCTGGAGCGGTGGGACTGTGGTAGAAACTGGGGAGGACACCCGGCGAGCGAAGCGAGCTTGCTGGCCTGGTGTCCGTGTCAGAGGATTTGATTATCTTCCCGGCAAGGAGGGCTTGCCGAGGGCTTGAACGCCTTCCCGACAAGATGGGCTTGCCGGGGCCTTGTGAGACTTCCCGGCAAGGAGGGCTTGCCGGGGCCTTGCGTATGGAACTCTTGTACTCTATGCCCTTGGAGAGGGGGCGTGGCCTCGGTGGGTTTTGATTCGTCTTCCTGCCGGTCTTCCTCGTGCGCTTTCGCCAAGGGCGTTGCCGGCGCCCGTGCACAAGTCTGGGGCACAGGAGACCCGAGTCTCTAGAGCACCGACACCAGGGCATGGGCAGGGCGGTAGTACCACGCTGGTCATAGCGGTAGTACCACTTGCGGCGGTAGTACCGCTCCCCCTGAGGCGGTACAAACTCTGAAGCCGGTAGTACCGCTGACAGAGCGGTAGTACCATGGCAGAAAAATACAGAAAATTTCCAGAAATTGCCAAAATTGCTAGAAATCACTATGGACACATACCAAACATTATTAGAATAGAAACTCAAACAAAATATACTGGCTGGTATTGTCATAACCCTCTTTTGCAGGAAGGGGGCGGTGGCCGGAGCCACCTATGTTTGAGTCAAATGGTATGACATCGCGAAGAATTATCCTAGGGTTCATGACCAAAGCTCATATTTGAAGCACAAGTGCCATTAATAATGGCTAATGTGAAAGACTTGATCGATTTATGCATAATGGTGGGAGGGAAAGTTCATTGGTTGAACAACACTCCTCCTATGTCCATGCCTACACCTAGAGCAAGATATAATGCAGAGTGAGGTGCAGAGTACCTAGTTTCAATCCACATTACTTGAATCAATGATATTTAGCTCATGCCTTAACTCCCGGAACCTTGCTTCATCTAGGGGCTTAGTGAAAATATCTGCAAGTTGCTCTTGAGTGTTGATGAATTTGACCTCAATATCGCCACACTTGATATGCTCACGGATGAAGTGATGACGAATATCAATATTCTTGGTTTTGCTATGTGGCACTGGATTGAGGGAAATCTTGATAGCACTTTGATTGTCACATAGAAGAGGCACTTTGTCACAAGTGACACTGTAATCCTTTAAAGTTTTCCTCATCCATAACAACTGCGCACAACAACTTGCAGCTGCAACATACTCAGCCTCGGTGGAAGACAGTGAGATACAATTTTGCTTATTTTAAGACCAACTTACCAGTGAACGACCAAGAAATTGACATCCTCCTTACGTTGACTTCCTCTCCGCACAGTCTCCTGCCCAATATGAGTCACAATAGGCCACTAGATTGAAGCTTTCTCCTTCGGGATACCATAGGACAAAGTTTGCGGATGAGCCAAATATCGACAGATTCATTTGAAACCCGCAAAGTGGCTTTCTTTTGGTGCAGATTGAAACCATGCACAAATCCCTACACTCAACATGATATCCGTTCTAGATGCACAAAGGTAAAAAAGGGATCCAATCATGGAGTGATATACCTTTTGATCCACTGTTTTACTATCGGGATTAGTGTCAAGCTTGCATTTGGTTGGCATGGGAAATTTGACCGACTTGACGTCCTCTAGCTCGAAGCACTTGAGCATGTCTTGGGTGTACTTGGCTTGTTTGATGAAGGTTCCTTCTAAGCCTTGTTTAATCCTGAATCCAAGGAAGAACTTCAGCTCACCCATCAATGACATCTCAAATTTGTCGGCCATTAGTGCAGCAAATTCTTCATTGAAAGATTTGTTAGGAGAACTAAAAATGATATCATCAACATATAGTTGGCATATGAACAAATCCCCTTTAACCTTTTTGGCAAAAGGGTGGGATCGATCTTCCCAATTTCAAACCCACGATCTTGCAACAACTCGGTAAGGTACTCATACCATGCACGTGGGGCTTGTTTAAGGCCATAGAGCGCCGTGTTGAGTTTGTATACATGATTGGGGAGCTTGGGATGTTTGAACCCCGGGGGTTGTTTGACATATACCAACTCATCTAAAGGACCATTAAGAAATTCACTCTTCACATCCATTTGTTGTAATTTGAAATCATGATGAGAGTCAAATGCAAGCAACATGCGAATAGATTCAAGACGAGCAAGAGGGGCAAAGGTTTCATCGTAGTCGATACCCTCGACTTGGGAGTAGCCTTGAGCCACCAGTCTTGCCTCGTTTCGAACCACAATCCCATTGGTGTCTTGCTTGTTTTTCAAGATCCATTTGGTCCCAATGACATTATGTTCCTCCTTTGGTCTTGGCACTAACTCCCAAACTTGATTGCGCTCGAAGTTGTTCAGTTCTTCATGCATGTCCATAAGCCAATCCTCGTCACCGAGCGCTTCCTGTACCTGTTGAGGTTCACAATACGAAACAAACGTGTGATGCTCACAATAATTTGAAATCTTTTGACGAGTGGATACTCCCCTTTATAAGCTTCCTAGAACATTCGTCATCATAAGTGATTTGACCCTTAGCTTGGATGCTATCTTGGCTGCGCGACGCTCCAGGAGTTCCGCACTAGTTAATTGAGGAGCATCAACTTGATCATGTTGTTTGGCCTTGTCATTGGGTTTTGATCCTACCTTGGCACCGCGACCCCTTTTAGGTGCCACAATAGGAAATCGAGGAGCAACCACCTGATCAACTTGATTTTCGTCTTGAGCAAGCTCACTGATTTGTTCTTTATCTTGTGGCTGCTCTTGATCTTGAGCAGATTCAGAACTTTTGTTAGAACTTGGACATCATTTGGTGCATCACCATCTTCGTGTGGTTGATCTCGTCCTTGATCCTGTTTAGCTGGTTGAGGGTCTTCACTTTGTTCATCAGAAGCGTGTGGGGCTAGCGAGGGTGATGGCTCAACTTGAGTAGAGCATTGTCCTTCTCCTTCAGCCACAAGGGGTTCCTCAATGGGGAGTATTTGACCAATCCCCATTCTTCTTATGGCTTGGCGATGAATTTCATCACCTACATCACAAAGACCACTTTGCTCCACCTGGGACCATTATTTTCATCAAACTCCATGTTACACGTCTCTTCAATGAGTCTGGTGGACTTGTTGAGGACACGGTAAGCATGAGAGTTTGTAGCATAACCAAAAAATATGCCCACTTGAGCTCTAGAATCAAATTTAGTTAAACGAACACCTTTCTTGAGAATGAAACACTTACACCTGAATACCCTGAAGTACTTGAGGGTGGGATTGTTTCCGGTGAGGATCTCATATGGAGTCTTGTTGAAGCCTTTGCGGATATAGAACCGATTGGATGCATGACATGCTATGTTGATGGCTTCGGCCCAAAAGTTGTACAAAGATGATTACCGATTGGATGCATCACCGTTTTGTTGAGGGGTGTATGGTGCTGAATATTGATGCTTGATCCCCTCATCACTGAGAAACTCATCCAGGGTGTAGTTCTTGAACTCGGTGCCGTCGTCACTTCTAATCATCAAAATCTTTGCTTCATGTTGACGTTGAGCTTCATTAGAAAAGTTGACGGCGGTTTGTTGAGTCTCACTCTTCCTCTTGAAGAAATATACCCAAGTGTATCTTGAGTAATCATCAACAATCACCAAGCAGTACTTTCTGCCCCAAGACTATCAAAAGATGGAGGACGAAAGAGATCCACATAAAGGAGCTCCAAGGGCCTCTTAGTGTAAATGAGAGTCGTGGGACGATGAGCAGTTTCATGAATCTTCCCTTCAATACAAGCACTTCAAGCACGATCTCTGGCAAAAGTCACATTTCTTAGTCCATGAATATGGTCCCATTTGAGAAGACTTTGCAAAGATCTCATATTGACATGGGCTAGTCGTCGATGCCGAAGCCAGCCCACATCAACTTTAGCCATTAGACAAGTCGTAGTCTTAGTGGGTCGCTGTGAAAAGACCATTTTTGACACATCAAACATTGTCTACTTTAAGAGTCTTGCTCCGTAAAAGGGCCACGGTATCAAGATTAAAGAATGTGGCAAAGCCCATAATTGCAAGTTGATGAACAGAAAGTAAATTGTAAGCAAGAGAATCAACAAGCATGTCCTTCTCGATAGATAAATCTTGAGAGATGACCACCTTACCAAATCCCAATACCTTAGAAGTTGAAGCATCAACAAATTGGACGTGGGTGGGCATAGATGGGGTAGGATGCACGTCCACCACCAAGTCCTTGCTTCGGGTCATATGATTTTTTGCTCCACTATCGAGCAACCATGACACCCCACTAGAAGCAAACTCCTGCAATAGATCAAGGCTTGGTTTTAGGTACCCATTCTTGAATGGGTCCTTTGATGTTAGAAACAAGGGTCTTAGGAACCCAAATATCCCATTCAATGGGCTCGTAATAAGAACCAACAAATCTGGCATAGACATGCCCATCACCAGCACGACATAAAACATAAGAAGGATTAAATTTGCCAGCTGTGTTGGTAGGGATGGTTTTGCCCTTCTTGGCACTACCATCCCCTACCTTGTTCTTGTTCTCCTTCAGAGTCGCCTCACCCTCTTTGAAAAAAATGTCCTTGAGAGTAACCGATCGCTTGTTCTTGTTCTTCCTTTTTCTTTTCGACTTGGATGCAAGTCCAAGTCCGTCCATTCCTACAACTTCCTTTTGATTACTCAAAAGGTCGTTTAGGTTCTTCTCGCCTTGGATGCATGACACAAGGCCCTTCTCAAGATGATCCTTCAACTTAGCATTTTCCTACACAAGATGTACATGCTCACAACAAGGGTTAGTTGCACAAGCATTATCAATTAAAACAAAAGGAGGACAGGTAGAGATCTCCTTGGTAAGATTTGCTTGGAGTTGATCATGAGACTCCTTTAGTGAGAAGTGTGCACCTTTCAAGTGTTGGGGAACGTCGCATGGGAAACAAAAATTTTCGTACGCGCACGAAGACCTATCATGGTGATGTCCATCTACGAGAGGGGATGTGTGATCTACGTACCCTTGTAGACCATACAGAAGAAGCGTTAGTGAATGCGGTTGATGTAGTGGAACGTCCTCACGTCCCTCGATCCGCCCCGCGAACTATCCCGCGATCAGTCCCACGATCTAGTGCCGAACGGACGGCACCTCCGCGTTCAGCACACGTACAGCTCGACGATGATCTCGGCCTTCTCGATCCAGCAAGAGAGACGGAGAGGTAGATGAGTTCTCCGGCAGCGTGACGGCGCTCCGGAGGTTGGTGGTGATCTTATCTCAGAAGGGCTCCGCCCGAGCTCCGCAGAAACGCGATCTAGAGGTAAAACCGTGGAGATATGTGGTCGGGCTGCCGTGGCAAAGTTGTCACAAATCAGCCCTAAAACCCCACTATATATAGGAGGAGGAGGGGGGAGCCTTGCCTTGGGGTCCAAGGACTCCCAAGGGGGTCGGCCGAACCTAAGGGGGAAGGTCTCCCCCCCAAACCGAGTCCTACTTGGTTTGGAAGGTGGAGTCCTTCTTCCCTTTCCCACCTCCTCTTTTTTCTTTTATTTTTTCTTTGATTTTTCTTCCATTGCACATAGGGCTCTTTTGGGCTGTCCCACCAGCCCACTAAGGGCTGGTGCGCCACCCTCAATGCCTATGGGCTTCCCCGGGGTGGGTTGCCCCCCCGGTGAACTCCCGGAACCCATTCGTCATTCCCGGTAACTCCGAAAACCTTTCGGTAATCAAATGAGGTCATCCTATATATCAATCTTCGTTTCCGGACCATTCCGGAAACACTTGTGACATCCGTGATCTCATCCGGGACTCCGAACAACAATCGGTAACCAACCATATAACTCAAATACGCATAAAACAACGTCGAACCTTAAGTGTGCAGACCCTGCGGGTTCGAGAACTATGTAGACATGACCCGAGAGACTCCTCGGTCAATATCCAATAGCGGGACCTGGATGCCCATATTGGATCCTACATATTCTACGAAGATCTTATCGTTTGAACCTCAGTGCCAAGGATTCATATAATCCCGTATGTCATTCCCTTTGTCCTTCGGTATGTTACTTGCCTGAGATTCGATAGTCAGTATCCGC